>NC_137742.1:51720314-52983487 GCF_963264785.1 Psittacula echo | reverse complement strand
ATTCCTCATATGCATGTTGTCTTCCTATCTTCTCCTCTCTTCCATTACATTTCTCTCTTTTTCCTCCTTAAAGAAGAAAGCATATTAAAATTTCCTTCCTGTTCTGCCTGAGTGGTTAATGAGGTTCTAGATAGCATAATGAATATGCAGTGCTATTGATTCTGTGTGTGTGTGCGCGCGCGCGTGTGCGTTTGTGTATGCATGTCTTTAATCACAGCTGGAATGCAAAATCAGGCTCCACTTTTCAACTCTATCTCCATCATGCTGAGAGAGTGAGAGAGAGCGAGACTGAGACTGCTAGACAGCTCGAAAGAGATTGCAGCTCAGATGTCCTGGAAAACAGCAAATCCCTCAGACCTGGCAGATTCCGTTACCATGAGAACTGCAGATATTTCCATTGTGATGGCTTGCTCTAGCAGCCATCTGTTACACCCATTTGATTAGGAAGTACAGTTCAGCTTGTATGGGATTTTCACTGCACCTTATCCCATGGCAGTGTACAGAAACTCTCTCTCTTTTTATATGCTAAACTCAATGTTTTTAAAGTGCTGTAATTTACTGTGGCTGAAGGCATTTAATGAAATGCTAGGAGGAGGTCACTGAGGGACAGTATCTCTGAGAAGAAAGAAGCATATGAGATATATGAAGGGGATTAGTGTCCAGTATATAAAGAAGATCAACCCAGAAATTAACCGTATTTAGCAATTCCTCATCCTTGCCAGGGAGAGGAGCTTGATATACAGACCTCATGAAGCCATAATAAAATTAGTAAATGCCTCCTGTTAGTTAATCCCATTCCATATATATTTATTGCATGCATGCAATAAATGCATGCAGGCAATATATTTCAGGTCCTCTGAAAGAAGGGGGAAGGTGATGAGTCTCCTCAGCTGCCTGAAGTTGTGCACTGACTGCACTGTATAGCTATTAGATTAGCTCTAAAAATTTAATAGTGCTATTTGACTTTTCCTAGACACAAAACAACCTTAAACTTTCTTCAAGGTTTTCTGTAATTTACTGATTAAAACAATTGTTTGGACTAGTTTAATCCCTCAGTGTAAATTTGTGGTGAAGGAAAAGGTAATGGCACATCAAATGGATATAAAAACAAAAGAGTCCCCTTCAATTAAAACTCTCCAGACATGCTTCCTAAGTGGCTGGCATTCCAGATTCAGGGTAATCTTATGCGTGGGGCAGTTGCCTGGAGTATCTTAAAATGACTGAAGGTCTTGTAAACTCAGTGAAGCTAATTAAATGCTCACACACTGAAATGAATTTCTGATTGCTGCTAAGGAGGCATTGAGGTCAGCTCCTCTTTTCATTGCCCACACTTTATGGCCGATTCCAGATACTAAATAAATCAGATCCTCAGAATCAGGCGCTCTGTGGTTTTGTTCCTCTTATATATTCTCCCACCCGGCTGAACATAATTCCTTATCCGTCTTCATCTCGGCATGAAAAGTTTTCTCTTCTATTGTTTTTCCTCACATAGCACTAGATTACCATGGAGAAGACTATGATATCATAAGAAATGAATGAGCATGTTTCTCACCATGGGTGAAATATACATTCCAGACCTAATAAAGTCAGAAATCATGTAATGGGACTGGTAAAATGAGCTGCTTAGTTAGTGTAAATATAAATGGTTCTTCTTTAGGGCTCTACTTCAGCTAAGCAAGTTCTTATGCTGAGTATGGAGAGGCATAAGAACATGTTTAAGAGCTTTTCTGAATAGAGATAGTTCTTCAAGTGCTTTGCTGCATCAGGGCCCCCAGATATAAAAAAGAAAGTAAAGTTTCCCTTTCCTCTTGTAATAAAAGATTTTCTTGTTGATCATCTTTACAGCAAATTAGAACTTTCACTTCCTGCAGCTTCCCATCTTGCATAATCCTGGAGGCTGAGACTCAGAGAAGAAAGTCCTTTTTTTTCCCTTCCCTTTTTTCAGACAGGGCACTTGTTTTATGAATGTGGTATCTGCCTTTGACAGGCAGCAGATGTATGGAAGCCCTGAAATCTGAAACAATAAATACCATTCAGAGTCTCACCACTGAACCTTCTTATAGTAGTGCCTTTGTTAAATGAAACATTTACAGGAATACCATCCCCCCCTTCCCACCCACCTTCAAGGCTAGGATCTGAACCACGTTTTTAAAGTAAAGGTTAAGTACCTGAGGCATGAACAGTTGACATACAAAAGAAACTAAAGTAAATTTATCATTCGTTTGCCAGCTACGAGGTGTGTCGAGGGCTTTTTCTTTCTCTTTGTAATGCATGAGAAAACAAACCTGGGAAGTGTATGCAAGGAATATTTCTTTCTACACTGGAATGTTAACATTTGCACCTTCTGACTTAATACTGTATATTTCTTTGGAGTCATCAATCTCATGAGAGTCATCTTGCCATCTGTACCAGCATTGCTCCAGGCTTCCATATGAAAGTCCAATCTGGCGGTATAAATACTGGATAATGAAGAGTAGGTGTTAAAGTTTCTGACTGGTTGGAAGATGAGTCTTTGTCTATGAAGGATCTGAATTTTTGTGTTAAACAAACAAACAGAATCTATGTTAGCATGGAAGTTCAACCAGAAAGAGCATGCATGTTTGTCCTCATGCTCTCTCTCACTCTCCGTGTTGTTTCTCAATTTTTTCTTTATCTTTCTCTATTTAATAGAGTTCACCCAAGATCTGAGAGAAAAATGTTCTCTGACCATCATGTTACACTTTGGAGATTACAAATAGGGGCAAGACATTTACTTGCTGTAATGTAGTGTTCTTTTTTTTCTCCCTTTCCTTTTATGCCAGGGAAGCTATAACTACATAGATTAGCAAAACTTTTGCAAGAATGGATGTAAAACAGATTTATCTCAGTGTCAGTTTTATCTGATCCATTTGGTCTTGCAGAGTTTGGATGGTTTCCTTTGTTACAATAACCAGCTTTCAAACATCTATATCCTTAGGGTATTAAATGTCAGCCTCTAGTGTACCGTTCAAGGATAAAAGATTGACAATGCTGAAGTCCTATTTTTCTTCTTCTTTTTTTTTTTTTCTTCTCCAGCACTGGTAGAGTCTTTACTCTGCACACCACTGCTGACCCTAGGAATGACCCACAGGAACTACTGGCGAAAGGAGCAAAAAGGTATTTCAGCTTATAGGCATTAGAAACTCTCTTCATTAATAGCCTTTTTGCAGACTTTTCAGATAGATTTCCTGTCATTGTGATGAGGATATATTTGTAACGAGGTCCCTTAAGTAAATGGCCAGTGGATAATTAATTGAACTAACTAGGACTTTCCGTACTGTATTTCCTTTGGGGGGGGCAAGGAAGGGGGAGGGGTGGGGAGGGAGAAGTCTTCCTAATGGTCTTGTGTCCTCTCTGCTGGATGTACAGCCCTTTTGCCACCTGTTGGCCAAGTCTTTCAGGCCTCATTCTAATAAAACTCTTAGGCACTCTCTTGAGAGAGGTACATTTTTTGGTTTGGTTGGCATCAGAACTGAAGAGAATAAGCCCAGAAGGTCAGGGATCAGCCAAGAGCCTCTTTAAATGCAGCCAGCAGAAATGTTGTGCTTCATATACAGCTAAGAATACAGGAGGCCTGAAGTGTGCCGCTTGCTTTTCCTTCTCTTGCTGGCTGAGCAGCTGGGACTGCATTGCTCCCCTTCTCTGTGCAAGTGGTTAGCTACCCTGAGCTTCTCTCCACGCAGGTCTTCCATCCAAATCCACAAAGTTCACCACATCACTAATGTGTTGCTGAGCCTGACCTTTCTAGAAGAAGCAGCAGCTCAGAAGACAACATTTGGGTCTCATCAGTGTTACACTGTTGGCAGCAAGTAAGGTAGTTAGAGAAAAAAATTTCCTGTTTATATCCTGATGTGCACTGTACTGTGTCCAATACTGATATGTTCACTATTGATAATGTGACCATAATTATGTTATAATACAGCTCTCCTTAGCACTCCCATTGTTCATCCTCTAGTCCTCCAAATAAGTCACACCAGTGGAAATCTACAGTGAGGCTTAATTAGGCTTATTATTATATTTCACTCTTAGATTACCCTCTTAGCACACCGCCCTCCAGCCCCTTTAATTAAAAGCTTGTAAACATGAATTCCATAAATAATTTCTGACTTTCACAGCTGGTTTCAAGACAGCAATATTTGATGGTTTTGAGCAAAATCTTTTTTCCTCTCTCAGGGGTCTTCATTTTTTCAGTTTGGAAATGCAGTCATGACTTATTAACTTTGCAGTCACTGGGTCATTTCTTAAAATGTGAAGAAAGTTTCTTGATGAACATGCACAATTTTTCTTTGCACAACCAAAAGTTTAAATTTTTACTCCAGCTGTCAAAAAATATTGATAATTACTTTTATTAAGCAACTCACACATAACTTAACAAAACTGTGAAGAAAAAAGAAAAGGTCTTATTTGAATATTATAAATTCATATGTGAAAAAAAAAAATGCTTTCAAGAGTAAATATAACTGTTGGCCAAGGATCCATAATCCTCTCAGGAAAACAGCATCCATTAAGGAGGTTAGGGAAAGATATTGATGTGCTGGCCAAACGCTTCCAGGATTTTGTTCTGACAGATCTTTGTGTGTATACTTGAATTTAGTTGTCTCTGTACGGAGTTGGGTGTGTCCGCACATCAGCTGCTTTGAGGAATAAGTGTGCTTTACTGCATCTTACATTATATTCTGTCAGAAGTGGTATGCCAAAACAAAGATCTCATTTGAGGCAGCTTGGTCAGATATGTGGGAGTTTTGTCCTCACAGTGATGGATATAATGCATGAACAACATGATTCTTGCCTCACTTATGCCACTGTAAATCAGGGCAAGCTTTGCTGAAATCAGTAGATTTAGCCTACTGTTTGAAGAAAACTTAGGAAAATCAGGAGTGCTGTGTCAGCGCTTCCTTCCGTTTGGCACTTACAGATTGGTCTAGATCATGCTAACAAAAGAAAAAAATCCACTAAAAATATGTCATGTAGGTTTCTAAATTGTAGCCTCTGAATTTCAGCTGTAGAAACTGCAATAACTGTTCTAGT
Source organism: Psittacula echo (assembly GCF_963264785.1). Taxonomy (NCBI): domain Eukaryota; kingdom Metazoa; phylum Chordata; class Aves; order Psittaciformes; family Psittacidae; genus Psittacula; species Psittacula echo. The sequence goes on along the minus strand of NC_137742.1, from coordinate 52,978,441 downwards.
CAAGATCTTTAGACACCAAGTGTCCTTCCTTGCACAGCAGCAGAACAAGGTATAGCACGCCTCCTCACCTCACATCCATCCCTGCTGAAGATGTGGTTGCCCTGATAAACTGCACTCTGTACGTGCAGCTGCTGCAGCCAAGAGTTCTGACTACCATATCTGTACACAAATTCCTGATTCACCAGTGACTACCATTTTAAGCATTTCTTCCAAGGCAAATGCAAAAAAGCGTTTTAGTATGTAATGTGTGTTTAAGCCTGTCTCTCCCTTTAAGTCTCGAGATCAGTTATTTATGGGAAGCAGACATAGGCAATCTTGCCCTTTTCTTCCATGCATTGAAGGCAGTGAAGGTTGCAATATTAATTGCTGCATCAGCCACTCCAAGATTTAATGTTTTCCCACATTCTATAGGCAATGTATCTCTTGCATGATTTCCCTCATAGTCTTCACTTTCACAGTCGTCTGAATGATAAGCAACAATAATGTCTCTGGAAGTGATCCATAAATCATATTCAAATCTATGCATCCAAATGATCCTATTTTTAATCTCTAAACTACTGTAGTGTGTGCTTGCTAGTGCGGTTCATTTGGGAGCATTATGTTCCCCACCTACATATTTCCTTCAAATCTGTGCTAATGCAACCAAAAATAAAAAAAATAAACTCAACCTGGATCTTGAATAATAACACATAGAAAAACTATGAGCAATGAAGACCTTCCTACATAAGTTATTTACATGTACTACAAAATAAGACAGTATTTTATCAGAATCTATAGAAACACTATGAATGGTCTTGGGTTCAGCAGCACCATAGATGGTGTTTAGATGCAACCCAGGGTTTGGCAGCAAGTAGGAGCCAATGAGGACTAAGCCAGAGAGAGGTCTATCTCATCTGACATCTCGCCACTGATTTCTTGTGCTGCAAGAAGCTCCATGATTTAGGAAATTCTGAAGTAGGCAGGTAAGGGGTAACCTGTTTCTAAGGAAAGGTGTTTTTAGCATCCTCATCCTAGTTTTCAGGTGGGTGGGGAGGTGACTTTGAGTTGTATAACTTTTTAGTCTACTGTGATCCTCCTGTTGTCTTTGAGGTCAATGACAGTGGCTGGTGACCTCAGCCTTTTCTCATCAAGGAGCTGGAATCTCATCAATGAAGAAATCTGCATTATAATTTCTCAGGGAAGACTGATCGGGCTGATGGTCAAAGTAACGTTGTTCCTCTACAGGGTTACATTTGGGGTGTTCTTCCTCAGTCCAGAGGTCTGCTTTGCTGCTTTCATACAAAGAAGCCCTCTTCAACAAAGGTGGCAAGTTCAGTGTGATGTCTGGTGTTCAAATGATGCCTGGAAACGCTGGCAGACAAGGAGTTGCAGCTTTGGCTGTCATTCAGAGTCTGCAGTAGTTTCTATCTTGGAAATGATTTGGTGTGATCTGGTTTCATTCAGTGAAGGCTAGATTATAGGTCCATTGACTAATGAATTTTTGGGGAAGTTAATAGCCTCCAGTCCTTTTAAGCAAGAGGAAAGAATATGGTGCATTTCTGTGATCCGTGCAAAATTACTCCCTTTCAGACTGTGGATCTGAAAGAAGTGATTTTTGAATACATGCAGGCATAAAAAGGAAAGGCTTTTAACAAGGAGAACTGCGACCTCTGCAAAAGCTGTGTCCTCTTTGGTCAGCCCTGCCCACCCAGTGTTTCTAGGGGAAAGAGCAGCGGCATTAATATCATGCTTCCCCATAGCACAGCTCGAATATCACAGCCAGTGACTATCACAGGGTCCTCACTATGTTGCTGTTTCACTGCATGAACTTCTGTATCTTACCATGGGGCTATGTGGCAGGGGAGAAAGGACAGTGTTCCTTACCCACCTCTGTTTGCTGACTGCTCATGCAGGGTATGTTAGTAGGAAGATTTGAACTGATCTTGTTTTGTATCTAGGGGTACACTGCTCATACATGGTATGTTAGTAGGAAGATTTGAACTGATCTTGTTTTGTATCTAGGGGTATAAATAGTTCCAAGACACTCTTGTATGCTTAATGAGGGTATTCCTGGGACAAATGCTTTTGCTGTATTGGAGCTACAGCTGAGTCTTCTTTTTCTTCTTTAGCTTCCCTCAGCCAGGCCAATAGGATCTTCTCAAGACGAAATCAGAAGTGCTACCAAACTTCACCCAGCTGATGGCTGGTATGGTTATGTCCCTTGTGGAGGATGCTGAGGATGCTCCTTGCCTATTCCTCCTCCCATGCATCTCTAAATCCTCGAGCTCAGGCTTGTGCCTGGCCATTTCATTGCAGCTGGATAACAAAGAAGGGAGAAAAGATGTCTTTTATTACTGTTGCCCACATGTGCGTTAAAGCAAACTGCCCACCCCTTCGCTACATGTTGGGTGTTGCCTGCAGCTCTAGGGGAGGATGGGAAATAGGTAGCTCTTATTTTGCCACTTCTACATATGCCTGTCAAGTGGCCCAAAGTAGCAGGTGCACATCCCCTCCACTGCCAGGGCACCTCATTATGCAGATATCCCCCGAGGCACACAGCCGCCATAGTGCTACCCAGGCTGGAGTGCTGCCTAATAACCTTGATCCTGACCTGAATGCTAATGGACCAGTGACTTCAGAATGTTCTGTGCCCACTGCGTATGTTTATCTTGAGGTGATTACTGTGGTTACTGGAGAGGGGTTTTTCTCCCGGTGGCTCCTTGACCAGGTAGTGCATACATTACTTGATAATATCTAAATTATTTATTGTGGCTCTTGATATGGCTTTCATTCAACATTAGCTGATGTGGAAATTCTCAGTTGAATTCACACCAGACTTGCACCCTTCTCTAGCTTTCTTTTTTAACCAAATTCAGCCTTTGTGGAGTTGCAGCAGTGGGTGAGTGATCAAATTTTAATGCAAATAAGGCTTCATTTAGCAAGTGTAAGCAAGTGTGGACCCAAACCAGATGCAATTTGGTGGATGTCCACATATCAGAAATAGGTATCTGAATGAGAATAAAAAGTTTTGGTTGAGCACACTGTGAAATAAATGACAATTGGGTTCAAAGTCCACATAGACACTCATATCTGTGTAGGACACAGCTTTTTACAGGCCTAGAACATCTCAACACTGGCAAAAGCACTGATGTGAATTTTCTGTGTATGTGCTAAATGAAGTGTTTCAGTTTTTCTTATCCTATGCGGATGCAGGCAAAACCTCTCTTTTGGCTGTTGACTTTTGACTCAGCATTGAGAGCTCCCTTTTTCATCAGATGACACTGTAGAGACATGTGAGAATACCCCTGGAGATGACAGGTATCCTACACAGATTTTCTGTCCTGCACATGAATCTGCTGTAGTTACCTTTCACAATGCTTATGGGTGGCAACATATTCTTTGATCCTCACTCCTTTAGAGTAAATAAAAGCAACACTAACTATTGCAGAAAAACACATTCACCTCTAAATTATATATTTTTTTCAGGTTAAAAGTATGTAATTTCACAAGGAACACTGGGACTCATCCTGCTGTGAAACCATTGCTCAATTTCTCTCAGCAGTGGTGAGGTGCCTACAATTCTTAAACTGCTGAATAGGCCCTGTGAAAGTCAGGGCACTGGTATTGCGGATGACAGCTGATGCTGGGATATTGGCACACGGCTCAGAATGCTGTAACAGTGTGAGATTTTGCTCTAGGGTCCCAATGCTTGCATAGTTCATATATGTCAGGCCCTTGGTTAGTCATAGTTCACTGTACAGTGAATGCATCCTATTGACTTGTACAGTACCAAGCAGTTAATTTGAAGCAGATGATGATGTCTGTCTCCTGCTACCTTTCCTACCCTAAAAGAACAACCAAACACCAATGGACTGAACCCAAATTCTACTGTAAGTGCTAGAAAACAGGGAAGAAAGTGAATGAGATTACTATTTGGTTTAGAGACGACAACCTCTTTAACAACAATATAAAATATGCTTTCATGAGCGAAAAAGAGTGAAGAACTGGAAAGATGGCCAGGATAACTTATAAGATTATACAATAAAAATAAATGCAGTCTAATAAATACAGAGGCTGATTTGTGTTTGTAGTTAAAAGTTGAAAATCAAACACTGATTTTTGTGGAAACAAAATTTATAAGCAGGACACGCTGCCAGTCGAAAGCAGAAAAGTTGGAAGGAGAAAAGAAAGTGACAAGTCAAAGTGAGAGGCTCCAGCTCTGTTAGTTGTCCTGGAAAAAGTAAGGGAGAGGGAGACAGGGGAAGAAACTTGGTTAAACAGTTCATTTGGTTACAGTGTGTGGGGGGGTGTTCCCCCCCCCCCCCCCAAATTATTAGTAAGTGGAAGGAAAATCACAAATTGCCAGGAAACAGACAGGCTGGTGGAAGGATTATGCAAACAGCATCATAAAACAGACTGTCTCCAGAAGACAGTTTCATGTATTAATTGCAGGTGTGCAGCTGAGCTAATGCAAAGCTATGAGTGGGAATGAACAATGCAAAGGAGTATTTTTATTGCCCCCACCCACTCCCAGCCCTTTCTCCCAGCTCCAACCCAGCTTTGTCTCAACTGTACAGTGCTGACTTTGACAGTCTTCCTCTACTCTGTCTCCAGTTGCTACCTCCACTCCCAGCCTGGCTCAGCCACCTTGTTATTAATCATGTTTGCCTGAGTGCTTGGAGATACCCAAGCAAGTCTAGGCTTCAGGAGTTTGAAACCTAAGAGCACTTCTTATTTCGGAGCAATGCCAGCTGCTCTTCTCTGACCACCAGGCCAGATGGAGATCATCCAACATATCCAGAAAGAAGCCTTTGCAAGCACGGTGCTGCCCTTTTACAATGATGGACATCTTTCTGCTGAGGGCAGAGTGATTATGTGAACAGCGGGCCAGAATGTGATAAAGTTACCCGGGAAAATCAATTTTTTAAGAATAGACTGAAGTTTGAACATCAGCTTTTGATTTGAGCTGGCTAGTAATGCTCCATTAATATTTTTTCTTGGGGAGAAAATATATATGTGTGCAAGAATATGTATGTGTGTGGGAGGGGGTGGGTGTGTATGTGTGTTTACAAGTGTAGTTTGGTTTTGTTTGGGTTTTTTTCCTTTCTAAAATGTTCCTTTTTTATTTCCACCCCCTTCAATAAATTAGCTTCCTCCCTCCTACAACAAAATTATATCTGTAAGATGGGGAAGAGCAAGGGAATTCTTAATACTTACTCTGAAATCTTCCATGAAAAATGCCGTTTCTTGCTCTCTATCTCTGAAATACAGATACAGACACAGTCAAGTTTCCCACCCACGCAGGAATACTGTGGCATTGTCGTGTCCTTCCTCCCCTTGCCCTTTCCTTTCCTCCATCTTTCACCTATGTTTAGTAAGTTAGGTTCCTTTACCTTTTACTCATATATCATACCTTCCAACCCGCTTATCTTTATCACTGTTCATGCTATTCACTCTATTTTATTGCCATCCCCTTTATATTGAGTTGCCCAAAACTGATCACAGTTTTCCAAGAGGGCCCTCACCAGGGCTGTGTATGGAGGTATTATTACTTCTGTAGTCTTGCAAGTAATTCTGCTCCACATCCCAGTATGGTATTTGCCTCTTTGTGCTACAGTCTCTCCCTGTGAGCTCATATTTAATCTGTCATCCACTATCACTCCCTAAATAAGTCCTCCAGCACTTCCCCTTTAGTAATAAAAACACAGAAAAATGTTTGAAGAAAAAGTAAGTTATGCCCTTGGGTGACTCTTTGAGAAAGCCAGGGTTTTCATACAGCTGCAAAGACACTGAAACATAGCCTCACACTCTGCTTCCACATATCTGGGTTTTGGAGCTCTAATACCAACAGTAAAAACAGATATGGCATTTTCTATTTGTACATATTTTCCTAATGTTTGCTGGTTGCAGTTCTGAACTATCCAGAGCATTGGTACCGTGGAGGAATGCCGTATCTACTTTTAAAGTTCACGTCTACTAGACTTAGAACTCAGAAATCCTGTTGTGCTTCAAGTAGTTTGGAGGTATGTGTTGTGAATGCTGCTTCAGCTACTTGATATTTTATGGAAATTGAGTGGATGCTATTGCATATGGGCAAAACTGGGACATGACTTTAGTCACAATTTACCATCTCAAGGTCTGGAGAGTTCTCCACTCTCCAGACTGGATTGCTTTCAAGCACTATTTAGAGTGAGCATTTTCTCAAAACTGTCTACCTTCCTTTTCTACTGCTGAATTTATTTAGAAGAACTTTGTTGATATTTGAAGTTGAAAAGCCTGCACAGTGTTTAATCTTCTCCTTCTTTTTGGCCAATGAGCTGTCCTCCAGAATAAAAATCTTTTCCTTTTTAGTCCATCTGATTATTTAACTTAATTAATCACTGTGAAAAACACCAGTGAGGATTTGTAAACATTGTGTGAGGAAGTATGATGAGCACATATTTACCTTATGAGGGCTACAGGAATTATGGTATGTCAAATCATAGTGTGTTGAATACGTGGCTTGCCCGTTATTTTACTAGTCAGCCATTAACATTTTCTCTATTTATTGTGAATCAACCTAGGACTGTTAAATCCCACCAATACAGATTTTCCTTTCTTCCCATGTTTCTAGGATCTCCCTACCAGTTTCTCTTTTGCTTTCCCTGAAGGAAACCAAGCATCACAAACTGCCGATGAGCAGTTCTTGGAATTGCTTGAACAGCCAAGTGCAAGAACTGAATGATGCAGAAAGAAAGACCCTATAAATATTGCAGAGTGCCAGCATTTTTAAAGTGCTCCCTCTTTCCTGATTGCAGCATAAGAGCCTACATTCATAAGGCACGCCACCCTGAAATTGATGGGAACCTCTCTGTGGACTGCACAGTTTGTGTACTAAGCCTCCAGGTTCTTGAAGTGAACCCTCGCTGCTACAAAGAGCTCTTAAAATTACATTTAAATTGGAAATAGAAATCTCTTCAGCCCTGACATTGGAGCAGAGTTATTATTTCCCATGCCTGTCTTCTCTCACTCAGGAAACTGCTGCAACATGAAACCCTCTTCTGATTGTTCCTCCTCCAAATGCCTTTCTCAACTGCCTGAACTCCACTATTTCCTTGTGAAAGGAGGAAAAATATGGGAATTCAGGCAAGCAGAACATTCCTTACACTCAGCCTGAAAAAGCAAGGTCAAGAGGGGTCTGATATTCCCAGCCACTGAAATTTGTTTACCTTCTTCCTTCGTCTTGGCACAGGAACACGTAAAGTGCAATTCCCAGTTCAGTAAACTACTGCAGCATAACCAAGGACTAAAGAGAGCCCTCAGGTGTGCTTTAGGGCTCATGAGAAGATATTTTTCCAGCAGTTTAGTGTTGCAGAACTGGCAATGGTGACATTACATCTATGTACACCTGTGTGCAGCTCTGGACATGCGGCTTGTTTTAAGACCAGAAGCTTAAGAAATTAAATCTGCTCAGCTTAACAGGATGATAAATGAGAGGGAACACGGCTGTTACGTGAGAGGGAGGAGTTGGTGGGGGAATTTTTAGTAAAGAACAGAGCTGCAATAAGCAGAAATTGTTACATGCTCTCTGTAAAGACTTTTTTTGGTTTTTTTTTTTTTTTTTTTTCCCCTCCAGAAATGAGGTGAAGATCCTTAACCACTTGATGGAGGTTCTGGAGCAGCCAACAAACAGGCAGAAATCATGGAATCATAGAATCTGCACATACAAATATGCAACGGAAATCTCAGATTGAGTTGTTGTCCATTTGCAAGAAATATTAGGTGATGTGATTGCATGCAGTCATTTACAAGGGCTCCAGACGTGTCCCTTTGGGGATGCTTGATGGTTTAGCTGCTCATCTTGAGAACTGTGGTTTTTTGATTTGCGGTGAGAAAGTGGACTGAAGAAATGTGAATCAGAATGCATGGGTCAGTTGTGAACATTGTCCATCTGTATCAGTTCACTGGCTGTGAATGTAAGTCTGTTTAAAAGAATGGTCAAGTTATCTCCCAAGTATTTAATAAGGTGTCCACAGAAAGGCAGTGTGATCAGAGTTGCAGACTGACTCATGGTGATACTGCTTAAACAAGAACCTTGTTTGGGTTCTGCTTGGAAGCAGAAGGAGTGCTGGCATTTCTGTTTGACTGGAAATAGGGAATATAAAATCTTCAGAGGTCCACTACAAAGGCAACAAATCTGGACAAAATGATTGCTTGGCTTCACTTCATTCTCTCAAGTTCATGTTAACTGCTTTCTTATATGAATCAAAACATCAGAATTGTAGCTAGCTTTAAGCCTTAAAAGGAGAGTGGTGATGAGGGAAACTTGCACTGTTGTCAAACAGGTATCAGGCATAAGTTTTGTGCATTCTTTTTTGATTGATTTGGTTATCATCTATAAAAAAAATCCAACAAGTGATGTTTTAGTGACAAAAAAAGCATGAGCAAGTGTATGACTGGCCCTGTTGAATATTTCACAGTCAATGCCATATAGAATTCTGTCCTTCTGAACCGTAGGTCTTTCAATTCTGCCAGAATTTGGTTCTGTGGGTTTTCTTACTGAAAATGACCTTCCTCTGAGAAACTCACTGCAAGTGTCCAGGATGAGCTTTTCTTGGTCATGTACAGAGCAATATTTTGAGCAATATGTGATTGCTCTGATTTTTCCTCTATCCGGCAGTATATCAGGATACAAAAATAGAGCAGCTCAACTGCAGGCATTCAGTGACATCTGCCAAAGACTGAATTCCTTTATGGAGGTCTGTGGCTCACCAGGTACTGACCAGGGGATGAGGTGATATGTGCCTGTGCAGTGATCTTCTGTGCACTTCAAACACAGCTACTGTCAGGAACTGGACAATGTGAAACGCTTGGTTCAGTTTCTGGTCACTTCTCTCACCACCATTCCTTTCCTAGTTTGGAGACAGATTGGAGCATTTCCTTCTTTTGTTTATTTCACATGGGAACAAATGGTTCATTTCCCTGTGTCCCAGCTGCTCTGAAAGGTTTTCTAGTTTCTCCAGAATATATTATGCAATTCTGCAGAGCAAGTCCTTTTTTTCAACTCCATGCCGTTACCATGTATTGTAATCTGTCTGCTCTGATTAGGTTCATCCTATAGAATCACTGCCAAATTCTCTTTTACGCAGTAATGTTTAGTCTTCAGCCTGGGAGCTATGTACAGTCCTTTTAAGATGTTCATACATCACTATCAGTCCTGACTAATCCCAAGAAGCTTTGGATGGCAGGAAGAAGAGAAGCTTGAGGTTAGCTGTGCAAGTTACAGGACAAACACTGCACTCTTTGCTCTGGCCAAACTTCCACTACCATCAACAAAAATTGGATTTGAGACCAGGGCTGCAAATTTGATTTCTGATATATTTGTGCAGGCCACTGTCTCACCAAGTACTGAGTACTGCTTCTGTTAGTGAGCTTCACTGATCATTTCAGAAAGGACCCAGTGGGTACCCCACATTCGCATGAGCAAAAGTAAATATAACCCACAAAATATTTCCTTGTAAAAAAAGAAAACCAAAACATTCCAATATTTTCTCATGTATTCATTAAATGTAGATGGATTCCAAATCAACATGATTGCTGACATCAGTGACAGTAGTAACTTTTTATTCTTTAATTAATGCTCGTATTGCAGTGGTGTGCGGAATCCAGGGAGGCTGGGGCAGTCCCGTAAACACATGCAGTTACAGAGATCCCTGAGCAGCCCTAAAAAAATTGAAACCGCTAGGACCTTTACAGAACTGTGGTTTATATCCTTATCAAGGCTTGGTTAAAATTTCAGGGTGGTGGAGAAATGGCAAACATCTTAACATGAGAAGTGGTCATGACTTTGTGGCTGGGTACAACTGCGGGGGAATGCCTGGCCATAAGAAAGGATGGGTAATCCTGCTGCTGAGGGCAGAGGGAATTAAGAAGCCACCGTTAACATGGGAGCTGTGTTGGCTGAGGAGGCCACTTAGCAAATTCCTTACTTGAGCATTCAAGGGCACTCTCTCGCAACTTGATCCTCACTTTTCCAAGCACAGGGAGGAGAAGAATGTTTCACTGTCCAAAAAGCACCCGGGCCTTGAGATAAATGAGGATCGAAACAAACGTTTCCATTCATATCAGGGGCCCCTCCTCACTAGCGTCCTCACTGATCTGTAAAAACCTTCTTTGTAAGTGGTTTCTAAAGCATAATCTGTGCTTTTAATACCATTTGATTGAATAATTCCAATGCAAGTTTTGTTTTTTAAAGGTTTTGAGAAGTGTTGCAAGTAGCAAAAGTTTTTAATGGAAACCTGAAGCCACTGACTGAGGAAAATTTCCTCACAACTGTTCCTGTTGTGGAGAAAACTGGAGAAAAATCAAGTCCAAAAGCACTGAGGGTCATGTGAATAGCTACATAGTGGAATTCAGGGGCTTCGTTTCAGTAATTGCGGTGAAATTGCTCCCAGCAGAGGGAAGGAGCAGAAGAGAAATTTTTAAAGGTCTAAGCAGGCAGTAGCAGAGTTCTACCTGCCTTCTTCCTAAAGCGCTCAAGGAATCCTGAGCACCGAATTAGCTTACAGGGCTTTTCTTTTCAGGGCAGATCTATCTTTTTCTTTCACCACCCACAAGTTCACACCAGATACTGAGTGAGCTTTACAGGGAACTGGATTTGTTTTCTCTAAAGCTCAGTAGAAAACCAACAGCCCTGAAATGGTGAAAGTGGAACAAAACTGAAGGGTGTGTGCCTGTGTGTGTAAGGATGGTTTGTCTTGTTTTTTAATCTTTCTTCTTTTTTTTTTTTTTAATTTCCTTTTTTTTTTTTTTTTGCTTTTAAAGAGAGCTTCAATCAGTTTAGTGAAGAGTCACATTCACTCTTTGGTGAAGTTGCAGACCAAGGTTACATTGCAGCTACGAAGAATTTGGAAAACAACATGTAGGCTTGAAAAATGAACCATTCATTCACATATATAACTTAGTATATCATCCTCGATCATAATTATAGACAGATTTGGATTGAAGCGATTATTGAATGCATTGTCCTTAAAGATAATCAGGGACATGACCACTAGTGACACTGTGATGGAAAGGACTAAACAGGGCAGTTCATCATCTCAGCCCTTGAAATGGCTGAGATATGCAAAAGTGCACATTTTATCCAGGAAGTATAAATAGTACAAAGGGAGGAAGGGGAAAAAAAAAACAAAAAGAAGCAGAAAAAGAAAAAAGAAAAAAGTCCTAGGAAGAGGGGAATCAGGTGGCTTTGCAGACTGCTGTGTTTGAGGAACAGTATGACAGAGACAGCGCAAGATGATGATAACCTGAAAAAAGTATAATTTGTCATGATTACCTCTTTTTTTCTTTCCTCCCAATGCAGTCCATTTTGCAGTTTGCACCCATTGCAATTTATACCTGGGTAAAAAGATGGCTTGGGTAAAAGATAGTTTACTTGGGAACATACTTGGGTAAAAGATAGCTTAGCAAAGTAAAGTATAATTTAATCCCTTCACTTACCTGGGCCTGCACTAAGTATTTTAGATGTCTTGAAACCTCAGTTAATGAAGCCCCTTGCGAAAGTCTATTAAATGCCTTGTGGGTGGGATTCATTTCTTAAAGGACACCAAATAGCAGGGAGGGTTGATTTCTGAGTGTGGTATGATTCAGATAATACTATACTTCCTCAACCTGGGGCAAATGCCTTGTATACATGTTTCTTCTCCACTTTCATTAGTCAGCCCTGTCCACCTCTATAATTTTTCTAGAGACAAAATCCATATATCCTCTAAGTAATGTGAACTGCTGATTACGTTGCTTTTGGCTACTGATGCTTTCAGTTTGTAGGCTATTCCATCCAAAGGTAATGGCACTGGTGTGATTGTCAGTGTATATAAAGATGTATCTGTGAAAGAGGTCAGAGAAAATAGGGAGTTTATAATCCTGGGATCCCGGGCAGTCCAACTATCAGCAGGGGGATATGGCAATTGCCTGTTATTCTGTATTGCTGCACAAAGGGGACAGAAAAACTCAACGGATATAGGTGAACTTTATTTTTATTTTTTTTTTTACTTCTTTTAATTTAATTCTTTTCCCCTCAATCTGGGAGAGCAGCATACTCCAGCAAAGTAATACATTGGAGATGCCACACCATACTTTTAAGCCTTTGAGTCATATTCTGTGGTTTAAAAGGTTGCAGCACATGCAATGCACTGAAAACCCTCTTATCTGTAGAGCTACCTTTTCGGCTTGTCATTCCAGGCTCCTTCCCTTTCATTTGCTCTCCACATTTTGTCTGTTATGCTTCTGTACCTCTTCCACCAGTGTGATTAGTTTTGGCACTAGCAGCCATCCAAATGCATGATAGACTTTTAAAATAAATACCTGAAGTGTCTGGTTTCCTCCTTTCTCCATGTCTACACAAAGCAGTGAGACTCCCATGCCTCGGCGGCCTCTTTATAATGGCTCTCTGAACAGCCCAGGCAGAAAAAATATGGGGAAATTTCAGGCACTGTGTCTTTATACTCTGCAGCAACATGTATTTTTCTTGAACTCTGGGTCTTTCCTTGGGAGCTCTTTATGGATGTCCTCAGTGAGGCTCTGTAGCACAGATGTGGGCTGCTGAAGCATCTCCAGAGTGCTGGCTCAGAGTTGGACCAGTGCCTTCATCTAATTTAGAGCTGCCTGGAGGCTGCAAAGCAGCTTTCTCTGTGCCTTTTTCCTTCCCACTTATTTGTCTTGCACTCCAAGGCTCAGCTCCACAGAGGTATTTGAGCTCCTCATTCCTTGGTATCAGTAGGAACGATGTGCCTACACAGGAAATAGATAGCAGACATCTGTTATGGATCCAGGCCTGAGATTTTGAGTCTCTTGTTTACCATGTGTTGATGATGACAGGATTGAAAAGGCACTACTGTGAAGAAATGTTTTGGTGGCCTGAAATTGCTGAGATTTCACTCTGCTCTGTAGGCTTAGAAAAAGGAGGATCCTGTCATACTCAGTGAATTACAATAGTTCCAATCCTTCCTGCTGAAATCTGGCTGCTGTCTGGCTGGACTTCAGTGGAGAGAGTGGCTTTCCAAGTCTTGCAGTTGCACACTGAGCTCCTTCAGTGCTGGGTCCTAAGTCCTTCTCTCTGCACATCAAGAGTCTCTGCTGTTACCAGCACATGTTCACCCTCGTTATGGTCAGCCACTGATTTTGGGTAAGCTGCTTTTTGTTTTGCACAAGTTCAACTCATTTATTTCTCTTTTGCCTATTGTCCATCTGTTTCTTCTCCTCTGGTATCTGTTCAGTCTCCCTCTCTTCTTTACCTCTGCTCCTTCCTTGTTGAGAAAAAAGAAAGCAATGGAACTTTTCCCTCACTGGCTTACGAATTCATTCTTGTATTATCCAGTCAAACATCCCATTAAATGCTGCAGTCTCAGGAAGGGGTTACTGACAGTAACCTCTCCATGTTAGGCCTCTGATTCCTGTTTGAAATTAGTTCCAGAACAACAGAGGGAAGCTTTTGGCCTTGAACTGTGGTGTCCTTTGTGCTGAAAGAGAGTTTTTATTTGCACAGTCCTTTTAACCTTCTGCTAGCTCATGGTCTGATTCCCCAGTCCTCCATGGCTGATTCAATCACTCATGCTTAAACAGTGCTAGAAAGTTGCTGGAGTAATGTCCCACCAGGCTGTACCCCTTACACTGGTGAAAAGGCAAGGGACTAAGCCAGAATTTTTTCTGGTGATCCCTCCTGTAGCCTTGTGCTTGTCAGCTCCACTTCTGTATAGGTTTTGCCTTGAGCTTATGGCTTCCCTTGTAAGTACAACAACCTCCTTTTCTTTATGACCCCTAGGTTCAGGAACTGCAGTAAGCAACAGAAAATCTGGCCTTCAGCTTCTGTTGGTGTGTCTTGTTTACATCTCCTGAGTACTTCAGCTGGGAGCACAATCCTCAGGAGCCCTCCAAGCGGTTGGATATTTGCAGGGGTACCTTGACAAGCACAAATGGGCATCCTGCCTAGTAAACATTGGGTGCTTTGCTGCCTTCTCTGCTTTAGACAATCCTCACTGATTCAAGAAGTTTGATGTTTTGGTATTTCCAGGAAGGGATGAGGTGGCGAGGCATAGCTTTACAGTTCCCTTTAGCTTAATTGCAGGAATTTACCACTCTTAAGGAGTTGCCCTTTTGAGTTTTCTCCATGGTTCAATCTTTTAAGTAAGAGCCGTAACCTGAACCTGACCATTACTCTTTCTCTGGAGAGAGATGTCACTAGTTGTTAAGGGTGATGAAGTTTACACAGGGCCACTGAAGTAAAATCACAGTAGCGTTTCGGCTGAAGGGAGGTGAAACTGTAGAACGTGAGATCTTTAGCCAAACACGAAAAGCTACTGCTTAAATTTCAAGTAGCCTTACAGCAGTAAGGCATGATACGGCAACTGTTTCTCAGCTAGGATGAAGCAAGGTGAGTGGAATAAACCTGTACTGCTGCCTGCGATCCTAGCTTAGGATTCAGATTTGTCCATGCTTAGGAAAATATGTTCAAGTGAGATGCAAACCAGCATGCCTTCCCTTGCCAGCGCTGCCTCAAGTACCTTTTGGAGTAGGCTAAACCTGGAACACCAGTGTCACTCAAACCTGGGGTTAACTTGATCTATTTATCTGTTAATTATTTTTATGAAAGCAGGTCTAAGTGCTAACTGGCATCAGTGTTCTATTCCACCAACCCCATTGTAGCAGGTGCTGTACAAGCACAGTAATAAAGGCTCTATCTTGAAGAATTTATGATCTAAAAGCACAAAAAAGATAATTGGTGTGAAAGGAAAAAGAAGCGAAATAGCTTGGAAGCTGTCAATGGAAAGAGCCACAGAGTTAAGTGTTTTCATACAAGTTAATTTCAGTGGGATGGAAACTCTGCTGTGTTTGTTTATGCATGATCTATCCAGACAAGGGACAGTCCTTCCCCACATCTGCTGTTGCCCAGCCTTGTACAGTACCTATTCACCTTTTCAGCAGGTACTGGAAGAATGCTAAATGTGCAAATAAAGAGACGAATTATCATCTGCTGTGGAATGCTGTCTGGCATGCTAACTCCTGTGCATGCACATACACACACACTCATTTGTGTTCACACAAAGAGACCCAGAAGGAGGTGAGGATGGAAAGTATTTCAGCCTCTCACTAAGCCTCACAAAGGGAGTGAGTGAATTCTCTGAATGAGCAGTAAAGATTTGGAGGAGAATCCAACTGCAGCTAGTGTTTCATATTTGCATTGAATGCTCAGGTTTCCAAGTGAAATCTGCAAGTTAGGAGTCCATGTTGTCTGCTGATCACCCGTTTAGAGGGAGACGGAGAACAGAAATGACAGAAGAAAAATATTTGCAAACAACAGTAGTAATTAAAATCAAGGATTTAAGCATTACCACCCTTCCCCCAGCCAGATTTGTCTGGGGAGAAGATAAATAACTTCAACTGCAGGCTCCATGCTTGCTAAAGATCTGAAATATCTAAACCAGGTCCCAAAATCCCATACACATTTTTAATCAAAACCTGCTCTTTTCGGTTCCTTTTACTACAAAAATGCCTTGGCTTGATAGAACACCAAAACCTCATTAAACTTCCATCAGTGCAATACAAAAGATGGAAAATGAGCAATTCTATTTAAACTGTTGCAAATATACACATACAGACAATTCATTCTCAGGTTCAAGGTTACACATGGCATCATGAGGAATTCACCTTCTCCCCCCTTCCAGTGCTAAACAGAGTCGGATTCTTGCCAGCACAAAAAAATCTGCAGTCAGCTCCTTCAAGATTGTAAAATAAAGTTGGTTTGTTTGTTTCCTTCTCCCTGCAGGGGGAAAAAAAAAAAAAATAAAAATGAAACCCACCAAAAAGCTGAAGAAAAGCAGACAGCTGCTAACTAGTTGTCTAGCTGTCTATTTGTGGACATTTTCTTTCATCTTGTCATACCTTTTGTGCTGTTTGAAATGTTCGGAGCTTAGACTTGAAGAACACTCAGTGGATTCCAGACTTGTATTAAAAGGAGGAAAAAGAAAGGCAGAAAAGTTCTGACAACAGATGTGTGTGTTTGTGTGTTGGGGCCACATCATTCCAAGCATCAGCTAGAGCATTGATTTTATTTTCATCTGAGCAAAGGAAATTTTTCAGACAAGAAAATATACAGTAATAATGCAATTTGTAAGAGAAGCACATATATCTAGAATTCAAGTAACAAAGAAATGATGTGAAACCTCTGCAGAACAAGCAGAGGCCATTTGGTCAGTCACATCTGCTGCTTTTGCTATTCTGCTGTTCTGCTTTCATAGAATGGGTAAAGTCAATCCCTTTCTAGGCAGTTTTCCTTTGCTTTGCCATCTAAGGTGTTGGAAGGAAACAAGGTAAAAGCCTGATTAATGGTAGTGATCTTCAATGAGCTTTAGATCAGCCTGCGGTGTGTAGAATGTGCAACTTTACCTCTGCTGATTTTGTTGCCTTCTGCTATGCAGTGAGCACAGAAGGGGACAAGCTCTCACTCTGGCTTAAAGCATAAAGGGAAAAACAAAAACAGCTGATAAGTGAGCAAAAGCCAGGAAGAAACCACTGAAATGGTTTCCCCATGGTGAAGAACCCTTCCTGTCCCACCCTGTTTCAACTGGAAACCTGAAGGCAAAGAACTGTCTACTCTCCTCCTCTTTCCACAGGAGGAGCAAGGCTTTGTGACCACTGGCAAGTCCAAGCCAGTAGTCTCCTAGAAGGGAGCTTAGTTGAAGGGACCAGTGAATCCCTAACCTGTCCGTGGAATTCACGTTAGACAGGGAATGCATCTGCCCCTACTTTCTGTGCCAAGAAGCTGCAATGGCAGGAAACTCCAGGTGCTGTGTGGCTACCTGTGCATCCTGCAAACCGTCTGGTCATATTTCTTAACCAGTGCAGCACCACCACCATTAGCTGTGACCTTGCTGCTTCTCTAGCAATGGTCCTGACTGTTGGAGATAGGATGAGCCTAGTGGTTCATCACTTTTTGGATCAGGATTTTTGAAGAG
This sequence comes from Psittacula echo, assembly GCF_963264785.1. NCBI lineage: Eukaryota > Metazoa > Chordata > Aves > Psittaciformes > Psittacidae > Psittacula > Psittacula echo. The sequence goes on along the minus strand of NC_137742.1, from coordinate 52,961,474 downwards.
GAAGTGTTTTGCCCTCTTCCACCAGCAGCCTTTTCTGCCTCTTCTTGCACTCACTGAAATACAAAAGCTGTAAGGATAGTAAGCTGAATTATGCTATTTTCCAGCATCTGAGTAGCCTGTTGGTTCAGTATCTCAGGTAATTCTTCTTGGTCCCGCAACAGAGATGGCTAGCTGCCAAAACAAGGGTATGAGACCTTCATCTGAAATAACTTCTGCCACACTGAGTTCTCTCTCTTTAGGCAGAAGAAAGTGCTCAAAAGTAACTAACTTCCTGGAGCAATCCTATGAATTATCATGTGCTTTTCAGCTTTGCCTCTCTAGCCACTGTGCCTGCCATGGCCCATGGAGTGATGGGCAGTGATCCTCCTGTCCGTACTGAGACACAGTCAACTGTGCCAGAGGTTGTCCATGTCAGCTTTTGAAACTAAAGTGGCATGAGAGAAGTCACAGCTTCAAACCTTGGGTGAGAGAGAAGAGCTTTAAACAAGAGGATGGCTTTTCCTACTGACAGCAGATGTCTTTTTGGAAACTCCTTGATTAGACCCTGAATGATCAAGAGGTTGAAGAGAGACGGGATATTTACATATAAAAAGGGACTCCACTTTTGGGATCAATTAGACTATTCAGGGTTCACACTATACCCCCTTTTTTTCCCAGACTTTATAGAGCCCTTGCTAGGATTAAGCCTCCATCGAGTAGATTATCTTTACATAGAGGCTGGATCTAGTGTTACAGGCTCTTTATTATCTCTTCTTTGAGACTGTGCAGGCTATCCCCTTGAAGTTCTTAACCCTTAAAGCACTTTATCTAGTATTTATTGTTTCTTCTCCACAGGCATCTGAGATGGCAGCACTGGTATACAGACCACACCTGTCCTTATTCTCCATAAGAGCACCATCTCTTCCCCCCTCTGCCCCCCACCTTCTTCTGTACACAAGGGGCCCACTGAGTCACATCAGCATCAGGCCTTCTGTTTCCTAATCCTTTTCATCTCCCAAGAAGTGTGCACCATTCTTGCTTGACTCGGGTGGGCTGCAAAGGTCCTGTCAAATGCAAACATATTCCAGCTGCTGGGAGTTTGATGCATTCATTTTGAAGGATGTAAGAAAGGCCATCAGTGGATTGGGTGATGAAAAGGTCAGCGCTGACCGCCTGATAAAAGGGGAGATAAGAAGAACACAGGGTAGAGGGTTACAAAATAGTGAGTGGCTTAAAGAAGATTTCTGCAGCAATGTGGTGTCTGTTGAGTGTAACAGGGTGTTTGAAAGGAAAGGTTGAAGGTTCCTGGGTGTAATCTTGCATTTCCCCCTAAAATGACAAGTTCTGGAGAAGGCAGGAGTCCACATGGACCCATGAGTATTGTTTCTCTGTGCCTGTGCTCCAGAGGCAGCTGGGCACAAGTGTGCTGCAGGAGACTCTTTACTAATGTGTGCACCCCTGGGCATCCCTTGCTGTGAGTACTCAGTGAGTAGGTGATTCCAGCCATGCCATTCCTCCTGTGCTGTCTTCTCTGTCCTGATGTGACCATTGCTGTAGGACCCACATGTGACAAGAAGGAAAGTGAGAGTATGTAGACTGTGGTGACTCACTGTTCCCAGAACTGAGCAAAGAGACGTATTTTTCCTTGCGACTCCTGTTCACCAAAATGACAAACTCTTCTGAATTGCTTTTCTTATCATTTTTAATAGCTTCTGGCTGTGGACATTAGAGTCTGCTCCAGTGCTATCATACTGACTTCTGTCTATTTCAGCAGAAGAAAGTGCTCAAAAATAACATCTTGTGGTGGCCCTCAGATTGTCTTGTGCTCTCAGCTTGTAAAAGGACTAAGCAGCATTATCCTGGTCTCATCACAGAACAAGATTCTCAACTGGTGTTAGCTAATGCATGTGCACTATTCCAGTCTACCTCTGCCAGTCACTTAACACGTCTTTGCTCCCTAGCTGGGCATGACAGAACTGAAATAACTGGAGCATTGATTTTCATGGCTCATCCTCATCTGAGAAGGATGAGATGCCCTTACATTTTAACCATCATCTACTTGCATATCTGCTGGCAGGCAAATGAAGCATGTATTTCTTCCCATACACCAGATATGCTCCAGTCTGAACAAGAATATTCACAGCCCTTCCTTCATTGACAATGGCCACTTACGTAAAAAATGCAGAACTGAACAGACTAGGACTAAATGTGCTGGAAGTATGAAGAGGAGGATGATCTTTGGCTGTGCATCAAAGAACATGAAGACATTCTGAAGCAGATTCCTCTTGTTCTCTGGGTTTAATTCAGAGGGGATTTTCTAGCCACAGAATCAAACTCTTTACTGTGTGATTTCCTTCCTGCAGGAGCTGGGAAGACTCAGGTTCTGTGCAGGACACAAAAAGCCATAAACAGGTCCAGAGTGTGTATGAGTTTCTGCGGAGATGACAGCAGATGTTACTGCTGTTCCAAATGTGCAATGCTGTAGGACCTGATAGGCATCATTCCTAGTGAATTCCAACAAGGGAGACTTGATCTCCTTTTCTTGATATTCACATTGCCTGTTCTTAATCAACTTATGCTTTTCTAAATATTTTTCCTCTTGATCTCTTAAAATAGTTTCCCAGGCTGTCTTCTGCTGACATTAACATACTCCAGTCGGTGTTCCTTTTTTATTATGTCTTCTTTTTCTTTTCTTTTTTTTTTTTTTTTTTCACAAAAGACACATAACTGCCTTATATAATTCACTTTTGAGTCCATAAGCCATTTCTCCTACACACAGCCTTCATGTGGAAACATCCAAGGATGATTCTTCAACTTCCAAGTTCTTTTTTTGGTTTTGTGGGGTTTTTTGTGTTTTTTGTGTTTTTTTTTTTTTTTTTTTATTTTGAAAGTATTATGTCACCTAAACCTGTGGCCGTAATTCACTGCTAACAATCCAGTGTTCTCTCTGCATGCTTCCTGATGCTTTGCTTTATTTTTCTAAAATTATCAGTTTAGCTGAAATGCAGCAAGAGTTCCTTGGTATGAGCCAACTAAACCATACTTACTCTCAAAGTGATCACCATTTACGAATAATTTCCTGAACAATTTTGTATTGTTCTGTTGTAAAACACTCATTCTGTAGCAATGATTGAAGTATTTAACGTGGTTGTTCCTTTCTTATGCATATTTATTTGTTGTTCGTATTTCATTTGCCTACTAAGACCTGCAATTGTTAGTTTTGATGTTACAAGTTGTTGGATATTTCTTGTTTTCAAGTCTCATGCTGTTTGCCTCATATTATTGAGTGCTTATTATATCTAACTCTTCTTTTTCTAGATCTGCTTACACCTATAATATGCGTAGTTTATAATTTGATATTGTCTCCTATTCCTTTGCCAAATCACAGCTGGCTTTTATCTTATGTTTTAAACTAGTAACTATGAGTGTTCATGAAAGATGAAGTACATAACAAACTTGTCTCTAGTTGTGCAATCAACTGTAAGTGTGGCTGTCTTTAAGCAGAATGTGTCAATTCCGTGATCTCTGCTATTTCCTTTAATAGGGCTGTTGTAACTTGTCTCCTGTTACACTGAAATACACATTAGGTATATTCTTAGTAATAAGACCACTGTTCATGAATATACACTAGTAGTTCCGTAACACAGGTGGGAAATGACAGCCCTAGTGCTCTGTAAGCAGGATTGAATTGATAGGCTTTTCCTGGACAAGCTGGTTTAACTGCAGTGGGAAGCATTAACTGGTCCTAAATACACCATGTTCTGCTTATAATGCAATGGTTGGTGTCAGCCCATACTACTGACCTGGTGGGATGTATGGCTAAACTATTCATTGGGATAAAGTAGCTTGTACCTTTGAGAAAAAGCCTTTTCTTGCCTTCTTACTCCTCCCCTATTTGTTCTCTACTGTTCCCTGAGGTTTTTTGTACCTTGAAACCCCTTTTTGGTTCAGCTGGTGCTGGTTGTGCACACACACATATATGATCCCTCCCTGCATGTCTCCAAATGAGGGCCTCTATTTATTCACCCTTGGCTCAAGTGCCTGTGCTGTAAACATGCCAACCCTTTGTGGGGCCCAGTGTTTGTGGAAGCAGCAGTGCTGGCTGTATCTTTCTGTGTGACTCTTGCAAGAGGTGATAGTAGTATTCAGCATGCCAGCAGCCTCAGAGACATGGAAACTTGTCTTTCTGCAGGTGCAGAAGCAGTACTATTACTTGTTCCATGCAAATTTATGCCCACTGGTTCTTGCTTTTAGAGCTGGATTGAAAATGTGACATTGCTGCTGTTTTCACTTGTTTGATTTTTCTTTTTGATTATGCAAGTAAACACATGGGATGATGGGATTAGAGATAATGCTGATTACTCACACACATGGGGCCTAAATTGTGTTCATGGAAATGAAGGGACAGGATTTTGCTGGCTTCAACAGGGGATTAGGTCAGGCTGGAGGGTACATGTAACACCAACACTGGCAAGCATCTTCAAAGTGTTTGCTAAAGCACTGAAACGTTATCATCTCATGAAAAGTTTTAATCTCTTTTTCATTTTGTCTCATAATCATTTCTTCTGGGCTAGTTAGTAGAAAACATAGCAGCATGCAGTCACAGCAGGTATTTTCTGAAGCACACACATATCGAAGTGTATTTATGAATGTGGCTGTATTTTGTTGACAGAACCTACTCACTCTATGCCTTGTGTTAGTCATGTTCTGTCATGTGTCTGAGCTGAGGTTCCACATTCAATAGATTCAGATATAGAATCTGAATATATAGAATATATTCAGAATCTGAATGTAAATAGAATATATTCAGAAATAGATTCAGATAGCATCGTCTGGCAATGCCAGGCTACTCCAGTGGGGCCATGCAAAGAGGTGAAGAATCTATCCATGCTCTGTGCTTGCACAGCAGTATTGCAGCGTGCCAAGAAGATAATGGGTGAATGTGTTTGCAGTGACAAAGAGGGATTCCAGCAGGTCAGATCTGCATAAAATGAAAACTATTCTTCACTGATAGGCTGGTTTACGGTATATTTGGCATGCTCCCACCTCAGGACAAAGATCATAAAGCTCACATTAAGCAGCTCACTCTAACCATGAGGATGAGATGAAGTGATTTCTCTCTTCTCTTCCCTAACTGGAGGAGGCAGAATGACAGTTGAGTGAGGTTTGACTCCACAGAGGCTTTCCAGGAGAGACCACCAGTAGTGATGACAGGTTATAGAGACACCTGATGGACAAGCTTCCTTCCTTCTTGCTCACTTCAATTCTGCAAGTGTTGGTATTAGAGTCTGGGGAAATACTATTATAACAAATAAAAGTGAGGGACAGTATATTTAAATTATTTCAGGACATATATTCTATCCCCCCATCCTCAACATAATCGTCGGAAAATGTTTTCCATCTGTTCCTTTGTGATGAAATAAAAAAGATACCTGTTAAGTGCATATCTGTGGAGAGGAAATCCCACCTTAAAATTTACTGGATTAGTGGTAGATCCAAAGCCCACTGGAAACAATGGGAAGGCTCCTGGTGAGTTTAGTGTGCTTTCAGTTCAAGGTCTAAATGTCTGATCCTCTGAATAATGTCTGTGATTATTTGTGTACCTCTTTTTGATTGTAATCTCGCCTCTTGCTGTTGAGTCAGGAGGAGCAATGCAGCAATTTGAAGGACTTGCCTAGCAAGATAGCCTTGCTGTAAAGCTATATGTCTTGTTGTCTGCAGTGCTCAAATCAGCCTCAAGTGATCATGTGGAGTAAATATGCTGAACAGTCCCATCAGATTTCATTTTTTTGTTCAGTGTTTGCTACAGACCTTTAAACAATTTTTGTTCTTCTCTATAAGCCTGTTTTTTTGCTGCAGTGTGGGAAGAGTAGCACTTTTTCCCTTTTGTCTGCGACTTACTTGCTAATATCTTGCACCTTAGTTTGAAGCAATGTAAAGCAGACTAAAAAGCCAACCCTGCTCCAGTTGATGGCAGCTTTGGCTTGCTTTTCTTGGGTATAAATGACTGGAGCAAACTCCAGACAATGCAGAGTCAGACCCTACTGCAAGCTATTGTTAAATTCACCATTTGATTTTCTTTTGGAAAGATCCAGTTTACACAGTTTGCATCTAATTCTCAATGCTTCCTTCAGACAGTATTTAATTTGGATACTATTTTCTGTGGTCATGAGTTTCTCCCTGGAGTGTCTTCCAAGGTAATCAAATATTAGTGTCTTTTTGCACTTCAGAGATGCTAGTCTTCCTTTTATTAAGTGCTTTACATTCCTAACATGATGCTTATCCTTGCTGATCGGGTGCTTAGAATTGTAGAATCATAGAATAGAATCATAGAATAGTTGAGTTTGGAAAAGACCTTTAAGATCATCTAGTCCAACTGTCAACCTTCCACGGCCAAGTCTATCACTAAACTATGTCTCTAAATGCGACATCTACACATCTTTTAAATATCTCCAAGGATGGTGACTCCACCACTGCCCTGGGCAGCCTGTTCCAGGCCTTGACAATCCCATCAGGGAAGAAATTTTTTCTTAATACCCAATCTAAACCTTCCCTGATACAACTTGAGCCTGTTTCCTCTTGTTCTATTGCTTGTGACTTGGGAGAAGAAATGAACCCCCACCTCACTACAACCCCTTTCAAGTATTTGTGGAGAGTGACAAGGTCCCCCTCAGCCTCCTTTTCTCCAGAGTAAACATCCTTAGTTCTCTCAGCCGTTCCTCATCACACTTGTTCTCCAGGCCCTTCACCAGCTTTGTTGCTCTTGTTTGGACCTGCTCCAGCTCCCCGATGTCTTTCTTGTAGTGAGGGGCACAGAACTGAACACAGGATTCAAGGTGCAGCCTCACCAGTGCCGAGTACAGGGGAGTGATCACTGCTCTGGCCCTGCTGGCCACACTATTGCTGATACAGGCCAGGATGCCATTTGCTAACCTCCTGACCCTTCTTGTAGATGGGTCACATTTGCTAACCTCCAGTCAACTGGGACCTTTCTGGTAACCACGACTGCTGATAAATGGTGGGAAGTGGCTTGGTGAGCAATTCCACCAGCTCCCTCAGTACCCTTGGGTGGATCCCATCTGGCTCCATAGACACATGTGTGTCTAAGTGGTGTAACTTAGACACATATGCTAGCTATTTCCTCTTGGTCGCTGACTATTTCCTCTTGGATTATGGGGACTTCATTCTTCAACCTGTCCCTGTCTTCCAGCTCAAGGGGTGGGTATGCAGAGAGCTACTTGTCTTACTGTTAAAAAACGAGGCAAAGAAGGCATTAAGTACCTCAGCCTTCTCATCCTATGTCACTATGTTTCTCTCCACATCCAGTAAAGGATGACAATTCTCCTTAGCCCTCCTTTTATTGCTAATGTATTTATAAAAACATTTCTACTGCTTTTTATGTCAGTAAGCACATTTAGTTCTATTTGGGCTTTGGCCCTTTTAGTTTTCCCCTTGCATAACCTCACAACATCCTTGTAGCTGTCCTGAGTTTCCTGCTCCTTGTTCCAAAGGTCACAAAATGTTTTTTCTCCCTGACTCCCAGCCAAAGGTCTCTGTTCAGGCAGCCTGGTCTTTTTCCTGCTGGCTCATCTTTTGGCACATGGGGACACCTGCTCCTGTGCCTTTAAGGGCTCCTTCTTGAGGAATGTCCAGCCTTCCTGGACTCCTTTGCGCTTCAGGGCTGGCTCCCAAAGAACAGAACTCTGTCAGCCAGTCTCCTGAACAGGCCATGGTCTGCCCTCCGGAAGTCCCAAAGCAACAGTTCTGCTGATCCCTCTCCTTACCTGTTCCAGAACTGAATGACCAATCATGACCACTATGCCCAAGACAGCCTCCAACCACCACATCACCCAAGTCCATCTCTGTCAGTGAAGAGCAGGACCCATGGGTGCCTCCCCTAGTTGCCTCACTCCCCAGCTGGATCAGGAAGTGATCTTCCACACACTGCAGGAACCTCCTGGACTGTTTTCTTGATGCTGTGTTGTACTTCCAGCAGACATCTGGTAGGTTGAAGTCCTCCACAAGAACAAGGGTTAGCAACTGTGAGACTTCTCCCAGCTGTTGATGCAATATTTCTACTGTCTCTTTCTCCTGGTTGGGTGGTCTGTAACAGACTCTCACCATGGTAGCTGCCTTATTGGCCTTCCCCCGTATTCTTACCTGTAAACACTCAATTCTAACATACAGGGCTCACCTGATACTGAGGGACCAGTGACTAAGAACTGAAAAGTGTTTGGTTAAAAGAGTAACTGAAGATGTTGTATTTTTTCTCCTTACCTTGAGATACATACCGTCCTGTCTCTCCTGCTTGGAGCAGTGCATTGGCTGTGATAACAGGAAGGTTTATAAAATCATTGTTGTTTCAGGAGCAATTACTGTGAGAGGTTTAAAATTTTTCACCTGAGTCTCATGGGTCTGAATCCAACAGCAAGTGAATCCAGTAGGAGTCTTTGGACAGTCTTTAAAGACAGTTTGATCAGGTTCACCACAAAGTGACTGTTTTATGAGAGGAATGGTAGCATTTCCCAGTGTAACCAGAGAAAAGTATGATTGTGTTTGTTCCTGCTACTCTCCACATTTCTAAGGTTTCATGCATTGCACCTCTTTCTGTAAGGACACTAGTGAATTAGAGAGCATTAATGGAAAAAATGCAGAGAAATGCCACTGGTGCCTTGATCAGAATGTCTTCCATCCTGGAGTCATCAGTTGTACCCCTGTGGAAACAGAACCAGAAGCCAGTGTGTTGGAGGAGAGACTCATTTCCTGTGGGTTCTTTTTGAAGAAGGTCCAATAATTTCAGGGTGGTCAGAAACTCACTTTTGAAAACATTTAACTATGGTGGTATCTGAATACCTGTAAACCTAAAAGTGTCGGGCTCTGCTTCTTTGCTTAAACAGCTGGTGAACATAGAGCCCTCTTCCTCCCCCAGCAGTCTCTGTCATGAGACTAAGGAAGGAACAACAACAAAGAAAAGGGATGATGGCAATTTGTTTCTTATCAAAGGAAGTCTACTTCGTGACTGACTCACAGGAGTAATTATCTGTCAAATTGTCTCTATGTGTAGGAACAATCACATTTCCTTTCCTCAGCCTGAATTCATTATGGTTCTTACCAAGCTGGTCATTATTTCAAGAGGATTTCTTTGTTATTTGGTAGTTTCTCAGTGCTTGGGAAGGGAACTGATTCTTGAAGTGAGTTTTAAAATCCCAGTACTCTGCAACGCCCAATATCTTACAAAAATTTGCAGGAACAGTGTAGCCATACTAGGTCAGACCACTGGTTATTTTCATGCTGATTTTGATGGAGTTCAACTGCAAATGAATAAGTGGAGGGCAAAATCTCTAAAATACAGTTAGACAGTTAGTCTTCATCATCCATCTGAACTGTTCATATACACAGGAAACACTGAGGTTTGCCTACCATTTTTTTAAAGCTATTTTGGGAACTGATTGAAAAAAACAAGAGAAAAAAAAATAATGCTGGGTTGGTTTTTGGGGTTTTATTTTTCTGGTTTTCGTTGTTTTTTTTTTTTTTTTTTTTTTGTTTTTTTGTTTTTTTTTTTTTTTTTGTTTTTGTTTTTGTTTTTGTTTTTGTTTTTGTTTTTTTTTGTTTGTTTGTTTTTTTTTTTTTTTTAACATTGTCCCATCATTGAAAAAGGTGTTTGAAAAAAGTGTCCATAAAATGTGCAGTTTTGAAGAAAATTCACTATACTTTTTGTTGTTAATGTAGCCAAGAACATTGTAGCCGTCAAGGCATCAAGGCACTATTGCTGAAGAAAATCTACGAATGATGTGCAGATAGCCTCCGCAAGTGGTGTCCGTGGGTGTCATTAAAAACATTACCTTTCTTTCTATTTAACATCTTGGCTTGAAGATTTGTCTCTATTCTACATCAAACAACAGGGTTGAAAACAGAACCTTAACATTATCCAGCTCACTTCCATCTTTTATCTGATTCTTCTTTAAAGAACTCTTGGATGGGTGATCTGTCATTTGTCATTCACCACTTGTAGCTTGCTTTTTTATTTTCTTCCAAGATAAGTCATCAAAGAGGGATGGGGGTTAAAATGTGATGTGGAATAACATCACAGATTGCAAGGCCAATGTTGCTTGGCTTGCTGCATGACACAAGCAAGAGAGTAGCCTCCAGGAAATGGTGCTCCAAGCCTGCATTTATCTTCTCCCTATGGTAGTGAGTTACAGCAGCTAGTGACAGCAATCAAAGGAGAACAACATCGTCTTTTTTCCATTGCTCTGCAGGGTGGAATCCAGAAATATTTCTCTTTGCCTCAGAAGAGCTTTCTCCCAAGCACTGCGTGTGTTTAAGTAAATAGAAAGAGGTTTACCTTTTGAAGGTCATGTGAAATCATTCAAACTTGAGATCATTCTGAGGCTTAGTATGGAAACAGGTTACATACACTGTGCCTTAAGCCATGGAAGTGAACGCAGCTGATCAATCAGCCATAAGCATACCTTAGCATGTCAGGAACCCCAGAGCCATGGAAATAACCATGAGTAGCCAAACGCTTTCCTCTTTATTTAGCAACCCTGAAGTGCAAGTTGTTCAAAGTCTGTTTAACAGGCTTTCTAACCAGACCTGCTTAGAATGGATTTGTGCCAGAGAGTCACTAGTAGTGAAAGAGAGCAGCAGATGAGAGTACATTCAAGAGAACACAATACTTTGAGTTAAAATATAACATATTTCTATGGTATATGAAGATGATCCTCAGGTGCTAACCTCATTTCTACAGCGTAGTTCTGAGGTGAATAGCTGTTGCCTACTTACATGATAAAGAAATCTTTCATATTTTCTCCCAGGATTAATTTTACTAGATGCAAACATGTAGGACTTTACATTTAAGCCAAATGTGAATTTGGAGTTCTGTCTTTACAAATCAGCCTCTTTACCCAGAAATTCTCTTGAAATTGTAATGGCACTGAAAGGTGTTTAAAAAGCAGAGATATACTGGCCAAACCTTATGTTTGCCATGCTCAAATTATGCGTTGAGCTACCAGCTTTGCATCAAAGGAAGAGAGACTTTTTAGGACAGAAAGGTAAGGAAAAAAAAACCCATCCAAGAGAAACGCTGGGGAGGTCATTAGCAAGGCAGGAATACGTGAGCTGGAGACAGGGCAGGACACAGGTGGTGGTGTTGGTACATATGTGAAAAATGCAGAGGGATCTGAAGGTGCATGTATGTCTATATCTCTATCTCTGTCTGTCTCTATCTATCTCTCTCTATCTCTCTATCACTATCTCTATCTTTATCATCTCCATCTCTATCTCTACGCTTCTGTGTGAACTTACCAGCTCAGTGTGAACAATGTACCTGGCGAGAAACAGAAGTGGGGCTGGAAAGAGGGGAAAGACATAAAAAATGGGTCTAATCGTTTTCTAATTTTGTTTCCTTTTGGTAGTTGTAGTTCATAGAAGGAGCATTTACATGCCAGCAGTGCACTTAAGTATATGCAAATATGGCATGTTCTTTGCACTTCCTCAGAACAGCTGAGTGCACAAGCACAGGCTTGCACTTTGTAGACATAGTCTGGTGCTTTCATCTCTCCTTTCTTCAAATCCTGTCCATGGTGGTTCAGACAGCATTTTTAGAAGTCTTCTCAGTATCCATTTTATGATGGCACCCCAGGAAAACAGCATTATGCTGACTCGGCTGGAGGGAAAAAAGGTAGTTATTATTTAGCATGCACAAAGTAATAGGTAGGTCAGATCTTCTGCTAACGTTTCTCCAGCAGCCAAGTTACAGCAGTGGGAGCCTGACCAGAAGTAGCCCTATTGTGTTAAAGCCAGTAAAGCAGTGCTGCTTTACATCAGCTGAGGATCTGACCACTTGCCTTCAATACCATGGCAGTACCCTTAAAAATAAACCAAGCAAACAAGAGTCTGCTTGAGCTGCAGTGTGCTTTTTCAGAGAGTCCATAAATTTCTTTTACTGGCTGCCCAAAACAGATCACCTGCTATGTTGAAAGAACAAAGAAATGAGCTTGACGAGTGCTAAAAAACATGAAGGAAGAGTGGGAGAAAAGCCTAGCATCTGACTGACATCCTTCATAAGGGGCAACTACGGCATGAACACAGGAAAGAGCCATTCTTGCTAAATTCTCTTTTTGATAAAGGTCATGTCACCAGCTGGCCAGCCCAGCTTGCATCCTCCCTGACCAAAGAAAGCTATGTTACTTGACAGCATCAGTGGAATTGGAGGGAGGAGTGAGTTTGGTTCTCCAGCCAGACACTAAATTGTTCAGGACAGATTTTATGATTTGACTCTCTGGAATAAACTAGGATATTTCTATGTGAAATGCATGTTCCTGATTTTCATTTCTCTTTAACTGATATAGTTATTCCCTCAGATGTGGATAGCAACCAAGTCTTTCCCTTTGGTCCATACTGCCTCATCCTTTTCATAAGCAGGTTTCCAGAACATGATGAAGGGACACATTGAAAAATATACCTTGAAATGTATCTTGAAGGAAATTGCTCACATATAAATAATTTCATTAGGTTTTTGTTGTCTGAATAAAATGAAGTTGTTAAGCAAACAACAAAATCTGCCAGCTCAGAGGTCTCAGCACAGCAGCTGAACTAAAGTTGATCAAAATTCTGGTGAATTAGATGAGATGCATCTTGCATAAGCAGGGAGGAGATTTGTCCAGATCTTACCTGAGGTCAGGTTAAAGAGAAGAGTCTCATTACAGAGTACTAAGAGCATGTGATCTCACAAGATCTCTCTTGGCTTTCAGCTTGACAGGGAAACTGCAGGAACATACCAACACTTTGGTATATATGTTAACATGGCTAGTATGTTCAACATACTAAGAAATGAACCCCTATCAGGTTCCATTTGAGGTTTGTTACTGTAGCCAGTGGAGAGAGCCCTTCACATGTCCAGTGTGCAGGTGCATGTTCCACACACCTTTTGGAGGCACCTTTTTGGAGGGAATACTACTGTAACAGGAAAACACCAGCTTAACTTGCAGGAGGGGAGCTTGGTTGTAAAATGTGCCTAGGGCAAACATGCATGAGACTGACACATCCTTATCTCTGCTACCTTATTGTGTACTGCTGAAGAAGGAGGTGTTGATCAGCACATATTGAAGATGACCATTTTTTCGTAGTTCTTGATCAAGGCAATCAGAGTACAACTTCACCTCTGGACCCAAATCAAAACTTGGTAACACAGACACTGGTGGAGCTGGCTTTGCTGATTGCACACGGTACATCTGCTGCTGGTGTGTATTTTTAGGTTTTCTGTGATCTTTATCTTCACAGAGAGCATTAGGAGTTCCAGAGAATAAGGTGAAATGTAGGTGCTTGTAAATAAAGGACAGAGGTGTCTTGTAATGACCTACAGTCCCATTGCTTCAGAAAACATTGAGCCTGCTCTGGTCACAGAAAATCAGATAGAATGGTTTTAAAGGCTGTGAATTGCTTGTGCTTTTATTTCAGAGGCATTAATGGAAGCTTCTTTTTGCAACTAATGCTAGAAAGCAGGTTGTCTGTTTTTATGGCAAAACATATTTTTGTCAAATTGTGCTTTTTTGTGTGTTGTAATAAGCTTGATCTCTCTGCTTCTAGAGTGCATGAATCATTATATTTATCCCTAATCTGTGCTGAAGTGAACATAATTTCTTTATTTTTTCCTGTTCTGAGTCCTGCTGGAGCTATGCTTGGCCTGATGTGCAGCTCAGCTTCCAAGCCTCACTCCTAATAAATAGAAAGGAACCTTAAATATGGGTCCACATATCCTTATGTGATGCTGATCTTGCCCATCCTATTTCGCCTCATGAAAAGCACCTTCAGAGCTTACTGTCAGTTTACGTCTGAGATATTTGGCTACAATTAACATGCTGGGGGGTTACTCCTTTCTGGAATAGATGTGTCTTACAGCTAAGAAAAATTAGGCCTTTCTCTACAGAACCATTACATTTGAGACAGTGCTCCTCCAGGCTTTTGTATTTGTAAAAGTCAGTCCTAGACTGGATGGATCATTTTGGGAATGAGAGAAGAGTTTAACACCATTAAGTTTGCTTTCTCCCTGCCAAGTTTCCTTACAAAAATTCTTGTTACTGTCAGTGGCTCTGGTGGCATCATGTTAGGGTCTGGCAAGACTGAAGTTCTGGCAGGTTTATGTCACCGCACTTTGTACTAACTTTTGATGAGTCTCTGTATCATACACTGGCATTTACTCTATTATCCTGTCCATCTCCCACCTTGCTATTTTTTTTATGGGATATTGGCTCCAGGTATCTTGTCTTGCATTTCTGTCTCTCTGCAGGGTCATTGCTGGCTTATCCTTGTGTAGAAGTAGTAAGTGACAGCTGTAGAAATGGACTGCCTGGAACCTCACAAAGTTCAGTGAAGGCAAATACAAACCCCTGTGCCATGGATGGGGCAGACCCATGCATTGGGCCAGGCTCAATGTAGAGAAAGCTGCATGGGCAAGAAGGGCCAATGGCTGGGCTCTCCTAGGAGGCACACACTGACAGGCTGTGGGGACACAGCTCACAAAAGGGGTTGTTGCAATAAGGCAAAGATGGCACATTTGGTACCTGAGACAGTGGTCTGACCCAAGAACAGGTTGCACAGAGAGGCCATGGGATCTCCATCCTGGGTTAGTCTCTTCCTTCTAGCACTTGCTTTGTGTGGGGTGGACTTGGGAACTGGCTGAGGTCCAGTCTGACTCACCCTCTGACTACTGGCTGAAGTACAGACAGAGCTTATGAGTGGCACCACTGGTTATTTCTGCAATTTTTGACTCCAGAGACTTTTTTGCCCCTAATTGATTTATTGAAAAAAAGTATCTTGTAATAGTTTTCACTCAGAAGATTTAACTTAGTGATGATTTCCTTGAGTGGGAGAATTATATTTTTAAAGGAATCTCCACTTTAGTTATGGATGATATGTTTGTGTGCTTGTGAAATGCGGTTGCTCAAAGATCCTTAATTTGCTGCTGCCAGCCCTGTGGTGATCTTATGCTCACATGCCTTCTTGGTGGCTTCCCTGAGGCTTCCCCAGACACACAGCATTGGCTGCCATGAAGCTTACTATGGGATCGGAGTCAGGGCAATCTTGTAGCCAATGGATAATTTGAAAGATGAATTCCTGTTTGTGAGAAAGGCCATTCCAGGGTCCAAGGTGCATCTTTTGTGTTAATCGACAGGTAAGTAAATGGAAAGATTTCTTCACACCCTTCTTGCTGCAGATTTCTTTCAACTAAGCCATTTTACTTCTGTTTCAGAAGGACAGAGAGAAGACGCTGTTATCTTTTGTTTCAAGGCCTTACGGTTAGAACTTCACCTTTGGCTGTCTTTAGGTTGCTACATCAAAGTAGGTAGTAGAAATTAAAACCACCAGGATAACATAATAAAAAAGAACAAGCCATTTAGGGAAAAAAAGAAAAAAAAAGAAAAAAGAAAAATCAATATTTTGTCTTTTAGGTCCCCAGTGAGAAATACCTGTGTAGAAAAAGACAGAGAGAAAAACATGAACAACGGGCTTCTCTTGTCCTAATTGCAAGTACAACAAGTATGTCAAGTGTGCATTTAAGAAACAGTTAAGGACTCCTTTGTAAACAAGAGCAGAGCTGGGGAAACAGAAGGAAAATCTCTTATGGTCATCCTGTAGAAGAAACCTCATTGAGGAAGAGAATCAGTATAGCCCTGTAGGCATAATTCTAGATCAATATATTTTTGTTGTATCTCCTGCTGGATGTCCTTACCGTACTTTACCTGACTGTATAGGTGGGTTGCATGTTTTGGAAGCACCTCCAGGTTTCAGGAAAATAGGTGGAGAAATGATTGATGTCTGGATTTCACTCAGATGAAGTTAAAGCAGCTGCTGGATTTCTCAGCTGCTGCAACTAGACCTGCCCTAGACCTGTCCTAAAGCAGGTTTTGGGGGCATGACAGGGTGCTAAAGTTCATCTGGGCTTCTTATGGGCTACTGTCCATAGTGTTTTGTATCCAGAGGCAGAGTAGCAGGCACTTTTTGAAACATGCTATGTTTGAATTTAGGGATGTCTTTCCTATCCATTTAGTGGATATAACCACTCTTCTTTATTGACATTGTGGAGTGAAGGGTAACTGCTTTACCAGTCAAAATAAATTTAAACTAGAGTAGTAGGAATAGTGCCTCTGAGCGTTACAACTATGTAACACAGGCTGGGCAGCAAGTTATTTAATATACAGGGAAAATGGTGCACAGGTTAAAAAAAATTTCAGGTAAGTTAGATATATTCAAGTCAGCAGGGCCTGATGAAGTTCACCCTGGAGTACTTCAGGAGCTAGCTGAAGTGATCTCTGAACTATTAGCAGTTATCTCAGAGCTCAGGGAGGATGGGTGAGGTCACAGAGGACGGGAGAAAGGCAAACACAGTAGCTATCTTTAAAAAGGGGAATTAGGAAGACCAGGGGAATTATAGGCCAGTCAGCTTGACTTTGATACTGAGAAAAATGCAGGAGCAAATTACTGAACAATCAATTTGTAAACACCTAAAGGAAAATAAGGTGATAAGAAACAGCCAGCATGGGTTTGTCAAGAACAAATCACATCAAAGCAATCTAATTTCCTTCTCTGACAGGGTAACTAGCCCAATGGATAAGGGGGAAGCAGCAGATGTGATAGATCTTTACTTTAGCGAGGCTTTTGACACACATCCACATGACATTTTCATAAGTAAACAGGAGAAACATGGTTTAGATGAAGTTATTATGTGATGGGTGCAAAACTATTTGAAAAATTTGGCTTATTGTTAAAGCAGTTATCAATGGTTTGTTGTCAAAGTGGGAAAACATACCAAATAAGATACCACAAAGGTCTGGTTTAGGTCTGATATTATTCAATATTTTCAGCTTTGATGATGATATATGTAGAAAACCATTTAAAATTGCATATGATACTGAACTAGAAGGGGCTGAAAACACTTTAAAGCCTGATAAATTGAAGAAAGTGAACGCCAAAGGAAGAAATTCAGTGAAGACAAGTGTAAAGTATCACTTTTGAGGAGGAAAAAAATTAAATGCACAAATATTAAATGGGAAACAATTAGTTTGGGAGCAGTTTTCAGAAAAGAGCCTTAGCATGGACCACAAACAAAATAAAATCCAGAAATATGAAGATAAATGAAAAGTAAATTCCTTGATGGTATGAATTAATAATAATATTGTGAATAACTGGGAACTAACTATTTAGTTTCGCTTTGGGTAGTAAGGCCTGATCTAGGAATACTACCTCTGTGTCCAATGACGATGGCACATTTTAAAATACAGACAGTTTGGAAATCATTCTCCTCTTCAAAAGATTACAAGCAAAGCTTAGAAAACATCTTCTATGAGGAAAAGCTGAATTAACTGAGTTCTCTTTTCTAGGAAAGAGGCACAGTGCACACAAATTATGAAAAAAATGTCATTAAAAATGTTAGAAAGAAAAGCACACTTACCTGTTCTCTCTCTCTAAAAATGGTGTAAAAAGAAACGGATGGAGTAATCTGAAGCAAGAGATACTCAGATTAGATAATATTCAGATAGATGCTCTGGCTATGGGGATATTACAGCACTGGAACAAGGTTGCTAAGGATATTATGGAGTCCTTGTTTCAAATCCTGAAAATGGGTCAGACAGACATCTGTCAGTGATGTAAAACAGATGTCCTTTTGAGCGCATTTTTTCTACTACTACATTTTTTTACATTCTTCTACTTTTACATTTCTACAGTAATTCATACACCTAAGTCAAGAGAAAAAACTCACATGAACAAGATAAACAAGAATTGCATGCATATGCATACAGACATGTATTTCCCCCAAAACTCCCACCCTTCCCCTAAAAAACCCTTTTAAAATTTATGTACACTTACATACTCTCCTTTTCAACTGTCTTTGACTTGAAACAGGGGTAAGTGTCTCTAGTCATTCCATACTTGCATGAAAGATAATGGAGATAGACAGGGTTACCTTCTAGAAGCCAAACATGAAATGCAGCATGTTTTTTCTGGGCTGGCTTTATAGCTGTGTAAAAGCAAGACCTAAAGCCATTAAAAAGCCTTTTTTGAAAGTATCTGTTGCAAGCTGCTGTAAGAAGTACTTTGTTTTTCTATTTGTATTTTTGATGAAGCTGCAGAGTACAAGAATGAAGCTTTGCTTGCTCTCTCTTAATGATAAACGTGGAACAAACTGGATGGTACTTTTATGGGGTTTTATTGGCATGATTTTGAACTGATCTGTTATTTATGGGACCATCCTAGACAAAATGCAGCAAACTCTTGCTATTTTCCTGTTTTCTGTGTGAGCCACATGTATCTCAAAACGTGCCTTGAAATATGTAGTGAGAAGTGGGTGCTTCTTTAAGGGCTGTAAGGCCAGAAATCTTAGTCATCAAGTGCTGATTTACGTGAAGGCTATGATAAGAAAACCCACTGTTTTAAATGACTGATCTAAACTGTCTAAATGATAATTAACTGCAGGATTTGCACACTGCATTACAGGGAATGCTGTCTCAAAGTGACACTTGAAGAGCATAGTGTGTCCTCCTTGATATGCTTGCCTTTCTGATGATACCTCTGTAAAATAGATTTGGACAACCCTTTTTTAAAGGCTATGGGACCATGTGTACAGGTAAAGAATTGCTGTCTTGCCATGAAACTGGGATTCTTACTTTTGCATCTCTATGAAACTTTCTGGAACAGGTATCAAGGATGTTAAATTTTGCATAGATGTTGGTGGGACGAATATATTTGTTTCCAGGTTTGGGACTTGGGTTTTCCTCCCATATGTGGGTTCCAAAAAAAAAAAAAAAAAAAAATTATATGTAGGGAGAAGAGACATTTCCCAGATAAACTGGCTGATAGGTAACTGCATTTGAATGGGGTCAGCTCTTAATTCCTTGGGAGGCAGTTCGTCCTCATTGTGTGGTAAGTGTTCCCGTGCATCCAAAGGCACCCAAGTTAGCCTAAGCCAGTTTCATGTGTAGTGCTAAGGCTGCATTCATGAGGTGCTGTGATTCACGGGTGTCTACATGCCAAGGTTAATAGTGTTACTGATGTTTCTTTTGTCTGTTTTGCTCTGGTCCTGTTCTTATTCACATGATTTTAGCATACATGGTGTAGATTCACCTGATTTTTAACAGTCTCTTATTACCTTTTGCAATTGAGAGTTTGTCAAAACCGAGCCCCCCAGGCTCTATGAAAGTCCTAGCAAGATTTTATGCACCAGCTAAGTCTTACTTAAGTGAGAATATTTTGAGACTTTACTGATGTTACGTAGAAAAGAAACTTGCAGTTAGTGACCCCTCCACAGAATAAATTTGGCTAGTAGGAAGATATACCACTACTCACATTTATAACGAGGTCTACAGAACATAACTCTTAAGAGGGAATTCTGGGGTAGGAGGTTTTGGGAGGTCACTGGTAATACTGTCATTAGCTTGCCACTGAGGAGATAGGACCATATTTAGAGTCACTTTTACCCCTGCTTTCTGTAATCTAATAGGTTTTAAACTTTCATTAGCTACCACAAATGAAAGATTTGTGGTAATATGGAACCAAGAGTGTTCTTGTCATCATTTGAGAAAGGTATTATTAAAGATAAAGTAAAATAGAACTTCCTGAGTCTAAATATAGGCTGGACTAAATTGGCAGATTTCAGTAAGCATTCCTGCTTAGTAATGGAAACAGTGCTAAGTGAACTTTACAGAAGAGGAAAAAACCTAACTAAATAAAAATCTTGTCTGAAATGCTGCCAAAAATTAATCCATTTTCCCCCCTCTATGGGACAAGGTTGTCCTTGCTTTCCATGTCAGCCAACTAGAGACATCTCCTTGAAGACATTTTCCCCTATCCGAAACACATCTGCAGCCTGTTCTGTGATAAAAATATCTAATATAAATGTTGTGTCATGACAGAAAGAAGAAAATCCAGCAGTCTAAGGGTAGCTTAATTCCTGACCAGATTTCTATATTTTGTATAATAATTAAGGCTGGATTCACAGAATAACTTGGGTAGAAAAGAGTAATGTCTAGGAAATCATCCGATCAGATGCTCCTCACAGAGGAGATACAGCACAGAGGTCTCCCATCATAGATATAGCACATCTTAAATTGTAGGGATGACATTGGCTAAGATCAAAGATGTCTTCTTACCGGCAGCATTGGCCAGGAGAGGTTAGGTCCATTTCTGAAGTCTCTGAAATCATCTCACTGAGGCTGAGGCTTCACTTGAGTTTCCCATCTATCTCCCTTCACCCCAAGCCTTCAAAGCTGAGTTCTGTATTATGACAACAGGGAGCACATAAGAGAGCCTGGATGAGTACAGCCACTCTGGAACTAGGACATGGTGTGGCTCTGCCCATTTCCAGTGCCTTTTCCATCTCCTTTCCAAAACCCTGCAGGGATAGACGGTATCTCCTGTAGATTTCTGGGATTTATACGGTGGACTTGCAATACACTCCTACACAAATAATTGGGAGACACTCATCCAGATGTGGCAAGGCTGCGCATGAAAAAAGACAACAACACTGCATGCAGCAGCCCAGTTTGTGGCTTGCCTGTGAATGTAGCTCAACTCAAATGTGTCCACTGAAATGACTGTATTAGTAAGAGCAGACTTTGTTGAGAGGTACAGCCCACCTATCATATATATGTATATATATATATGTATATATAGACACACTATCATGGTGATATATTTTAATGAGAACTTCATCATGACCAGCTGGTGTTGTCTGAAATAAATTACATTAATCATGTGGCTGAATTTTCAGTATAAGACCAAATAATGAGAGCTGTAAAGCTGCAATATAATGTGGAGTCAACAGTTTAGGGGGCTGACATTCCCACCTTATGCAACTCTGGCGTTGCATCACCCTCCTCCACACCCCCCTCAGGTGTCACAAAGGTACAGTCCTCTGGCACTTAGGAGAAATGCTGAGATATCTGACAGCAAGGTCTGTATTAACACTTCAGGTAGCAAATCTATTTTGGGACCAACAGGCTGATAGCTCCTTTCTATGTGATACTTCTGTCTTCCTGTTTTGGTATGTGCTGGATCCTGCTAGCGCTGCATTGTGGTGCATAGAAGAGGTGCTGAAAGTCACAGCACAGCACTGCTGTCCTGCAGCAGTAGAGGGGGGAGAAGTGAGCTATGGTTTCATTGTGCTACAGCACAAAGGGTCCAAGAGCTCCAGTGAGGTACTCAGACAGATTTGCATCATGCCGGCAGTGTTGCCAAGCTCAATGGTGGAAAGGCTCTATTCCTGTTAATGTAAAGCACAGGGTACTTCTCACAGGACCACAAGAGGGCAAGCTTGCTGTGACTACATAGCACCTCTGAGCTGCACACTTCTCACCTACTATCAAAGCAAACCTCTACCTGGATGGAGAGATTTCACTGCCCTTCTTGCTAATATTCTCAGTACACGTACTTAGGGTGTGCCAGATCTTCTTCCTCCTTCGCTATGACTTCTGCCGGTCAGCTCTAAGAAAGAATGTCAGCATGGACTCATTGGTGCTCCTTATTCCATTCTGGTCTTTAATGCAGGCAAGTCCTTTGTGCCTAACTACCCAGATACCTCCACAGGAATATGTGATAAATGACATGTGTGTGCACAGACAAGCACCTTTTTCTAATTGTAGAGTTCCTCCATATATATTATACTACCCATGACTTAGTTCTTTCCCTCAGTATTATATGACTCCTCTGTCTTGATGATTAACCTAATGAATGTTTTCTTCACTTTCTAAATCATTAAATTAAAAGATTTTTAGGTTTTCTCACAATATATATTTTTTTTCCCTGAGGCTAATATTCAATTAATAAGGAATGTGAGCATATAAATATAAAATGCCTGTTCTGTGTTTTTCTTGCAATAAACCTGATCATTCTTTATAGTGCTGCTCAGTATATCTCCCCTAAGGTATGCTGCATTTGATCAAATCACGACATCACTGGAATCTTGAGCGTTACTCATTTGTGTGCTAATTATTCTTAATCTGGGTCCTTTTAAAAAGGTCATCAATTAGACATTATTGAATTGTCAGCATTCATAGCAGCAAAGGGAATCTGGTAGCTGGTGTAACAATGTCACAGATGGCTAAATACCCCGTAGTCTGAAGGGAAAAATGAATTAAATACAGGTTCAGGTTACAGAATGTGGTGTGAAAATATGGGAGCCAGGCTTCTTGCAGAGGAAACTGCTGTTCACAGTTGATTGAAGCTGGTTCTAAAGACTTCTTGTACGGCACCCTTTGGGAAGAGCTATGAATAAATGACCCTTTCTCATGTAATTCCCAAGGTTCATGTTGAAATAGGTCTCTAGATAGAGCAGGTCTTCCGCCTTCTTAAGAACATCTCAAAGCCACCTTGTGCTGCTTATTTTCCTTTACTATAGATCCAGGACCACTGCTTTCTGGAGTAAGTTCAGTGCTCAAAGGCTGTCATGTGGCATGCCTTGTGCCTTCCTCCCTGTCTACCCTTCATGGACATTACCAAGCAGTGATAATGATAGTGATCTCCCCTGCAGTATCTTGGAATGAACATCATACAGTGGCCAAGAAGGTAAAAGCCTGAAGCATGAATTATTTGATACCCAGCATTTTTAAACCTTAACCTCATCACAGCCAGGAGTTTTACAGGTATTTTGGGGACCTTAAGTAAATGTATAGGCACCTTATAACTGAGTCTTTCCATGAATTTGTTGTTCAGAACTGCTTGCAGTGTTTCATGAAGAAGAATATGCAAGTGATTTTGTATTTTCTAAGAAATTTTTTGGTAAATTGGTCCAAGACAAATTTTGAATGAAGAACAGTGCAACCAGAAGATACCTGGCAATCAATACTTTGTTTCAACATAATGCATGCCTGAAATTGTACTTAGCTATGACTGAGCACAACAATGGTCAAAATTCTGAAGTAAGTAAAGATTTTTTTAAATTTCCAGTAGTGAATTTTTTGGTTTATTTGACCTTATTTTTTATTAGATATTATAATTGCCACTGCACATTTAGCTCACATGCTTAGATTCTTATCCAGTTAAGTAACAGAAATTCATATTCCTATGAATTGTAATATTACACATTTAAAGGGTGTTGAGAAGAGTCATAGAAAGAAGATTTAGTCATTATCCTGATCAGAAAACAGAGCACAGTGACCAGCCTATGATGTGTGTACCTTACAGAGATCATTAATGGGTGCAATTTAGTTAGTGCAGAGGTAAGGATTCTTTAGCTCACTTTTGCTACATAGGAAGAGAAGGCAAAGCTAATTTAAAAAGGTTTACCACCTTTTCTAAAGTATATTCAAAGCTCTGAGAGCTGAGAAATTTGAATAAAGAGGAGGGGTCATAGTTACTGGTTTTTAATTATTTTTCTTCTCATTCAAATCAAGTCTGTGCATGATTGAGAGAAAGAGCCAGAATCTATCTTCAGACAAGATATAAAGTTCCCAAATGAGGAAACTGCTAGCAGAGAACAGCACACGGTACCTGTAATAACTTTCAGTGCCTCTGTTAGCAGGAAGGAAAACAAAAAGCAGCAGTGATGTTGGTAAGCTGTTCAGATGAAACTTCAAGGGTCTCTTCAGTAGCGTGTCAATTAAATTGTTGTCTGGTTAGTCTTTTGGTAAATCAGGCTGGCACAGAAGTCATTAGTTCAGCTTAGCATTTAATATAAAAGAAGTTTTTTGAAAGTGCGATGAAGAAAGGGCTCATGGTATAGCAAGAGATTCAGTTGTGGTGGTGAAGGTCAGCATGTAGTCACAAACAGAGAACGAAAGCACTTGAAGATTTAGACTAAACAGCTACAGTGGGCTGTGTTCGTGAAGCCAGGGAATAATGTCTCTTATGCTTCGGTATGAAAATGACTGAAGAACAGAAAGGACCAGAAAAGGCTGTGAGAACCCTGTGAGGCTTGCAAGGGGGCATCTCTGAGAGGCAGTCCCTGAAGCAAACACAGGAGTGTTCACAGTCTGTTTGCTCCGGCACTTCTGAACCCCAGTGCCAAGAGCTGAATCTCATAGTTCCCATTTTGGCAAGAAGAAAAAGGAGGATTCCCACTCTACCACTCACAACTGAAAAGCCTGGTGTGCCTGAAGTCAAGCTCTCTTAACAAAGCTGAAAATCTAGACTAGCACACTGGTGTTTCCTTAAGAAGGAAGTATTTAAAACTTGAAAGGTATTGATAGGAAGATGATGTCCTGTTGTGGTCTGCAGTCTGACACTCTGAATGGTATATGGTTTCATCACTGTCCTACACACAAAATCTAAAAAGGGCAGGAAAGGGTGGTCGACTGTGTCTCAGCCCATGGCACATCCTTTGGATGTCATTTCACGTGGGAAGGTACCATCTTTGTTTTTCAGGTACAACGTGAGCTTTTCACGAAGGTCTTGTGGGGCAACATCTGGACCTTATTTAACATGAAAGTGTTTCAACTGCTCTTAAGGCATGTCAGGTAGACAACAACCCAGCAACGGGACCCCCTCTTGAGTTGGATCTCAGCAACACCTCTTACATCAGTAATGTGAGTTACTGTTTAGACTTCAGTTTGGTGGAAGGTAACATTACTGGCATTTTCGGTCAAACAGGTAAAATTGGCCTTGCTATCTCCCCATCTATTCATATGTGCATTTGTGCTCTGTTCATCAGACTTGCTGGCAAGAGGCAGAAGTTTGTTTTCCTGTTGTTTTTTTTTTTTTTTTTTCTCCTTCTAATGAGGAAGGAGTTGTTAGTGAAATGGGAATAAAATCAATTTAATTTATGGAATTAGTCTTCACTGTTTTTGGCTTTCTTCCTAACCATCAAGAGAGTGTAATTTCTTTGAATCTCAGATGTGCTGTCCCACTGATCTTACTTTCCTCATTTGCTATTGGTCCCTGTAGTTGTTTTCAGCAGTTGGTTCACCAATACTGCTATTTCCTGGGTGTGAAGATACTGTGCTTCAACTGTTGATAAACTTTTCCTCTCCACAACTGTAGTACAACCTTCTTTCTGAAGCTTTTAATTACTGCTTAGTTAATTACAGTCAGTTTGATGTACTTTGCAAAGAGGAGAAAGTTCAGTAGCTCAGAGAGATTCTTCCAGTTTCAGTGTTATGTTTTTCTCTGCTTAAAATGAACAAGCCAAATTGCCCATGCAAATTTATAATTAATACACATTTTAGGATTTCAGTAGCATTTCTACACAAGCAGTTTGTTTTTTTTTGATGACCTCCATTTCTCTTCTATTTTTCTCATAATATTAAAATCTCTTGCAGATCTCCATTAAAGTTTCTCCAAAAAAAACATGGGGAAAAGGGTGAGCTACTGAGCTAATCTTTTATTTTCACAGTGAATAACTGATCAGAGAGGTAAAGGACACTTGACTCTGTAGGTTAGTTCCCTGCAGTTTAGTCTGATTCACACATTTATGTGTTCATGTGTTTTCTCTCTTTCTTACTTATAAACCATCTCTGTGTCCTTTACAGTAATTTATGCCATTGTTTTCTTTCTTAATGTGGTTTACCCTAACAATTTCATTTGTGTTGTGTCCTTGAATATATATCTGATACTGCTTGGTAGCTGAGCAGCCACCTAGCAGAGTAAAATCTACTCTGCCATAAGGCAATGACTGTGAAATATTCTACCTGTAAAGAATCTTTAAACAAAAACTTGCAACACCAAGGCCTGAGGGGTACCTAATGAGCTAGGTGATTCCCCAGTCATCATCAGGCAATATGTGTACTGTGCCTGTAAGGCACTGTAGTGGTGGTTGTCACATAAGGCATGTGGTGGTGACAGGTAAGAATTACACACTGCATTAGCTCTGAAGATTTTGTTTCTAGCTCCACTACTAAACTGTATATGCCACTCATTCTCTATGCACATTTGTCTGGCTATGCTACTGCATCATAACCTCCTTGGAGCAGACACTATCTAGTATTACATACTTCGCAAAGTGCTCCTTGTTCTCTGTTGTGTTCTCTAATCAACACCTATATGCAAATACACAGTGGAGATGATTTGTTAACAGTCATATAGGATATTGCAGTTATTTTCTGGTGCGTGTGGATGGCTGCAGTATCTTAGTATGTAAACCACTGGAGAATGCTCACTCTTTTTTTTATGGTGACTACTGTGAGATATGCTGCTGGAATTTCCTGTTTACTTTTAACTTTAGGCTGGATTCTGATTCCTTTCACTTTACTCCTGAGCTGAATAGAACCTTGTTCCACAAATGGTCCCATTGGTTCAATGGGGTCATTCATGGATCGGAAGGTACTATTCAACATGGCTAAAAGCCTTAGAATCTGGTCCTTAAATCATATTTGCAAGTTGAAATATATGTGTGTGTTTGTGCATGCATCTGTTTTTAAGCTTTTTTTTTTTTTTTTTTTTTTTTTTTTTTAACAAGGGACTCTATTTACCCTGTTAGACTTAACCAAAACCTTTCATTATTAGTACTACTGTTAGGTCACAAAAGCTTCATAATGTTCTTCATTGTTGTTTGTTTCATGCACTGAATTAGAAATTAATTCTCTCTCAGATTCACTGGCTTATGCTTCTAAGTTATATTGTCCATTTAATGTATCCCATGGTATGTGCGTCTCATCAAATGTGACAGATTGGGGTGATTCTGTCAATAATTCATATTTGATATAGAGTAGAACAAACTTAAGGGGGAATGACAAAGTAATACAATCCCTATCCCTTTTAAAACAGACAAAGTTGGACTAAAATGGATGCCTTCAACCAGAAGACTTAACATTCAAAAGCTAAATCTACCAGCACAGAGAGTGATAGATGCTTGTTTGGAAATAATGTGGAAAGTCAGGGTAGAGGATAGCGATTGACGTTTTCAAAAGAAGTCCTCTGGGCCTCACTTCTCAGAGGTGAGGAAGCAGCCACAGATCTCATCAAATTCCACTGGAGTCCCAGGTGTTCAATACCTCTGAATTTCAAGAAATTAAGTAGGGCATGCAAACCGGGATGCTGTAAGCTGACAACATTGAGGCTGATCCACTTGAAGGGACTGCCAAAGCAGTTGCTGAGAAACTAGACACTGAAAAGGAAAATAGTGAAATCAGTTCTGTGCATGCCAAAGACCCTGCAAACATCTTTGACTTCTTTGATAAAGACTCAGATACTTTCATTAGTGTAGAAAGATAGCAGCCAAGGAGCTTTTTTGAAGCAGCTCTAAATGGCTGGAAGACGTAAGGACTAGAGGCTGTTTCTCTATATCTGCAAGGGGAAATTTCACTGCTATATGCCAAGAGTTTGCTCCATGATCCTCGATGGAAAGCAGGGACTCCTGCTAAGCTATACAGGTTTTAAGTGAAGCAACTGTTCTTCAGAGAGGGGACAGCTGTGATTTTGTGAGTGCTGTGTGTGCAGACTGACCTCCAGTGCTTCACCAAGCATCTTTTTTCCAGCTACAAGTGGTTTTTCTTCCAAGGGCATTTGCTAGAGCTATTAGTTTGGTCTATGACTGAGGTACGGAAGGGAACCCTTGGATGTTCCAGAGAATGAGAAATATTTTGTGATCCCCCTGGAGAGCTGGGGAAATACAATTTTGCTGCAGTAGAAGTAGTAGCAAAAGTACCTTCAATCCCATGAGATCAGTGTCTGCCTATAGGGAACTGCCTGACACTGTGTGCTTCTTCCTTGTTTCCTGTGGGATTCTTCTGCTGTGTCTTCAATGTTCTGCAAGACTTGATGCCCATCTTTTGCAGTTAGATAGTACACCCTGAATGTTCTGTAATTTCCTGTGGAATTGTCTGTTGAGGAGGTTCCATTATCACAAAAAGCACCTTGAAAATTTTTAAACTATAAAGTTTCTGGGCTCCTCGGCTTTTCCCAGCTCTCTGTTTTTCTCAGCCAGACTTAGAAGGGTTGGCCCCTCCTATGCAACTGAGACACTCCCCCCTGGATCAACACCACTTCCCTGAGGCCTCTCAGGGGCTGATTTATGTGCTGACAAAAGCAACCACGTGTAAGGAAGCAGTCTGTCTTCCCAAGCTTTTCTGGAGGCTGAAGATTTCTGCTGCACAGATGCTACTCAAGAAAACATTGTGTAATTTAACTGCAAGAGTCTCAGAGGGTTGGGAAAGCAAAAATCTGGCTAGGACAATCAAGTGTGGTACAGTGTGACCACACACAGGAAGCTCTAAGCTTTCATGTCTTTTTGCCTTATTAAGATATGGCAGTACAGGGAAAAGCACTATGTCAAGAAAATGGTAACTGTCTCCTCCTTCAAGTAAAAGGGATCTGATGAAAAACTGAGTACTCATCACCTGTTAAAGATAAATTTACCCTACTGTTTATGTGGTATTTCCTTGCTAAATATGTCACAAACTTTGTGATGCAGTCACATGTGCAGTGAGGGTAGTGCTGATTGAGGTTTTTCTCCTTAAAGGTGCTGAATGCACAAAGAGAGTATGTCAACAAGCGGTGGTGGTAACTGATGCTTAGAATGGGTGGGGACGCTAGGTGTGCAGAGGTTGCTGCAAACACGTGGTGTCTAAGACTGCTGGCATCTCTTGCTGATATTGGAGAATCAGCAACATCTGCCCTCTGTCCAAGTGTAATATCTTGTTTCTCTAAGACCCCAGTCTGTTTTAGAACACACAAATCTAGCTCAGAACTGCAACTTGGTGCTCAGTCTGTATTATCCCATGGTGTATTTATTTAACTGACAGCTCAGTGAAACCAATTCTTTGTTTTGCACAGCTTTAGGTTGGCAGTTTCTTGAGCAAACTTCATGGGATTATCCTTGCATAAAACCCTTTTGTTGTTTTTGTTGTTTCAATGAGGGTAAATTGTGTAGCTGCAGTAAAGCAAGTATTGGGGTTTTGTTTTCTGCTTTGAAGCTGAGTCTGATGGGGGTAACTCCTAGCTGTTATTCACACTGCTTTCACTCAGGTCAAAAATTGGGGTGAATTATGGGGAGAAAAGGATTATGTCTTGACAGTAGTAAGAGAATACAAATGCTTCACTTCGAGTGATCTGGAATGGGGAGAAAAAAAAAGGAAAATGCTGGGTGAGGACTTCAGTCACCAGGTAACAGAAACGTCTGAGAACAGGCATTTACAGGCTTTCATGAAAACATTCTCCTTGCACCGCAGTGTAGAAGAATAATAATTTGAAACACAGGAAGTTGCCATGGAACAGAACTATCACCCACTGATGAGCTTTATTGCCTCATAATGTGTCAGCCTAAAAAAAGTCACAGCGAATGGTTGAGATACTTTCTGTGGGGACAGACCAAGACCATAGCACTGTCTTGTGACTCACTCAAAAGGTGCAATAATAAACATCTCTCCTCCTGTCATTTTCTGATTCACAGTGTTTTCCCCCCAAAAAATGAGGTTAATTCTTCAGAAGAGTGAAAATTTACAAAAAAGGAGAACAAAAAATATTTTCTCAGGGTAAAATATTCTGTTATATAACAAACCAGAAAGATTACTGTGTGCTGGAAGGGAAAAACATGCTTGAAGAGCAAGATGAAAACAAAACTCAAAGGGATGAGTTTTGAATGTATGCTTACTATAAACTGGGAAAACTGCAGTTAGAGATTGTAAATGATACACTAGTCATGGCACTCTGCTTACAGACTGCAAATCTAAATGTCATATGCTGTACGTCCTTCTTGCTCCCCAATCTACAGGAGAAACTTGTTCCTCTCCATACCCTGACCATGAATATTAGTCTGCAGCCTATACCCCAAACAAATTATTGTGGTTTCAATTTTAACACTTTTACTTATTCTGTGGTTTCAGACCAACTAAACAGACTCTTTCTCTTTGCAGTCTGGAAATCCAGAAATCTCAGCCTAATCTTCTGATGTCTTCCAAGTTTTGATGAGGTTGCTTTATCTCTCACTGTTATTAGACAGCAGGTCAGTGCTGCTCCACTTATTCTGTAGATTTTTACTGCTCTATGGTTGTCAGGAATATTCTTTTTATCTTCTCTTTTGAAACCTCTGTTAATCATATCATGATGCACCTTTTTCGAATCTATAGTTTTATTGAATGGGGTTTTTAATCTTTGCAGAACTCCTAACTAGTCACATCCATAAAGAAATGAAAAAAACCCCTGGTATTCACATCACCTGATGTGGTTGGTTTTTTGGGCTCTGCAAAGATTAAAAACACAGTAAGACTTGAGAGCATCCTAGAGGGAATATAGAGGTTGCTATTAATATGTTCTTCTTTTGAACAGAACTGAGCTGAGGGTTTGGAAATAGAGGAAAAGTGACTTTTTAAAGCAATAGACAAGGTTGAGATTTTAGATGTGTACTGCAGAATATTATGGTAAGAAGAAATTGGGAAAATGATGAGGGCCAATGCTGAAGTGACTCCTAGGTTCATCCTCATTTATGTATGCTCAGAAAGGCTGCTCTGTGTTGTAGGATTACAGGAAAATCGTTGAGCTGGTGTCAGTGGTGAGATGACTTCTCATGTGGTCATGGAGAGCGCTCCATGGCAGCTAGGTAGATGGCCAAGGAGGTTTTAAATGCTTTTTCATGGCAGGCATAGTTCCCTGTGTCACTTGACTGGAGCAGAAGGTCTGTGCTGCTGTTACTGATGTTGATGCTAGCTGACTGCTGCTCTTGGGGATGGCTGCTGGTGGGAAAGGACAACAGTTCTCAGACTCTTTGGTGCAGCTATTTGTTCCCAGTTTCCAGCCTTCAGGTAAAGTAGGCTTTCTTTTTCTTGTGTGGGCTTCATTGGATCTTTACCGGCCAAGGGTTTTCTTGAAAAATCAGAGAGTGGTTGGGGTTGGAAGGGACCTCCAGAAATCAGGTAGTCCAAGCCCCCTGTCAAAGCAGCTTCACCTTCAGCAGGTTGCATCAGATCGTATCCAGGTTTTCAATATCTCCAGAAAAGAAGACTCCACGACTTCTCTGAGCATCCTGTTTCAGTGATCTGTCACCCTCAAAATAAAGTTCTTCCTCATATTCAGATAGAATTTCCTGTGTTTCAGTTTGTGCCTGTTGTTCCTTATCCTGTTGCTGGGAACCACTGGATAGAGTCCGGCCCCATCCTTTTGACACCACCTTTTAGATACTTGTATGCATTGATGACATCCCCTCTTAGTCATCTCTTCTTCAGGCTAAACAGGCCCAGCTCTCTCAGCCTTTCCTCTTAAGAGAGATGCTCCAGTCCCCTAATCATCTTTGTAGCCCTCTGTTGGACCCTCTCCAGTAGCTTCTTGTCTTTCTTGAACTGGAGAGCCCAGAAGTGGACACAGTACTCCAGATGTGACCCCACCAGGGCAGAGTACAGAGGGAGGATGAGCCCCCTTAACCTGCTGGCCACCCTCTTCCTAATGCAGTCCAGGATACCATTGGCCTTCTTGGCCACAGTGGCACATTGCTAGCTCATGGTTAACTTGTTGTATACCAGGACTTACAGGTCCTTCTGTGCAGGTGTGGTCAACAGCAGTGTATCCTGGCTAGGATACGCACCATCCCAATTCTGCTGCAAAAGACATTGGTGCAGTGTTCAAGATGGTCCACAGAAAAGAGGAGGGGGGGGAGGAGGGGTAGAGAAATGGCCTGGTGGAAAGCACAGAGGAAAGCATGAGAGGAGCAGAAGAGGAAGGGAATGAGAGCTTTGAAGAGAGAAGGGGAGGAATGGAAACACAGCAGACACAAAGAGCATTCCTGTTGGGAATCCTGGGGTTTCTTTTCAGGTCTGGGCATAGATTTGTCATGCAGCCTTTGGAAAGTCATGTCACGTTCCTGCCTGCAGTATGTCCTCAGGAGCCTGGAATGTGTGCTTAACTGCTTATTATTGGGCTCCTTATTTACAAAGCTAGGAGGGCCTGTTTTGATCTTTTATTCTGATTCTTTTTGCAATGCATGCAGTTGGACTTCCTAAAATTAATTCCTGCTTAAACTGCAGCCTATCTTCTAGGGGGGGAAAATCCAGTATTTGTGAGGGAATTTCTGTGTAAATCTTTAAATCCAAATTGAATGTGTTTGTCTAGCAGCTAATTGTCATGCCTGTTTTCTACTCTAAACTGTTTTACCTTCAACTTCAGTAGATGTTAAACGTTGATGTGCCTTTGTCTCCAGACCAAAACCTCCTTGATTATCAAATTTTTATTCCCCGTAGGTGGCTGTAATCACTAATTAATTCATCCCCTTAATGTGTTTCTCACAGAGAAAGACCTGATTTATTTAAGCTATAAGGCACATTTCGTGATGCTCTAACTGTTCTCACAGTTCTTCTCTGATTTACCTTCAGTTTGCTACCAACTCCCTGGATGACGGGTCCTGCGGTGTGCGAGCGCTGCTGGAGGAGAGTTGCCTCCAGTGGGAGACATCCGTGGAGAGAACAGGCATGGGGAGGCCAAAAGCAGTGCACCTCACAAAGAGCACAAAGACCTGCTTGTGGGCAGACAGCAGGAAATCCTTTGTGACTAGCTCCCGTCCTTGTCTTTGTCAGGCAGGCGTGACCATGGCTGCAGCCTGCAGGCAGCAGGACTGCTTTTCTTTCCCAGCCCTTGCTGGAGGTGCCTGGTGTCTCCATGTCACCCTGGCATTTGGGCAGGTCAGAGAGGCTGCCAGCAGCCCTAGCACTGTCCTGTAGAATATGCCTTTGTCCTGGATGATTTCAGGAAACACTTTGCTGTTCTGAGGATGGAAACTCGCTCTTCGTAACAGTGTCTGACTGCTTTTGTTTGATCCTGTGTATTTAAATGTTACTCTGCAGCTGTTTCCCACCCACTTTTTTAATCTGTCATCTTCCTACATCTGCTGCTGGAATAAATATGCAAGGATTTGTCTGACTCCCTCTGTTGTTTGTTTTTTTTTCCCAAATACATTTCTGAAGTCTGAAACAAGAGACAAAGAAATACGAATAAAAGATTAGCAGATCTTAAATAGCACAAATCAGAAGGAGTCTGGAACCAAACCCCTGGATCAGAAGAACGCGGACTCCAGGGACGTTGAGGCTCGACCTGTGTCCAAATCCACATGCTGTGGTTTGCTCTCAATTATGGGCCAAGCCAGAAGTCTTGTTCAGGGAAGAATGCAGCATGAGCTGAATTTGAGTCTGGCTCTGAATTTTGCGGTGTAGGCTCATTGACAACTGGTAGTGATAAAATGCATTTAGAAAGGAACAAATTAAGAGAGTGAAACTTATCACCGATGAAAAACCAATGCAAGACTGCAGAAGGAAAATGCAATTCCAGCCTAACTCACAAGGCCAGTCTGCAGTTGTTGACTGACAGGAGTGATTTTACTCATGTGCCTCAGATGTTTCAAACACCCTGGACCCTATTCTCCTCTTGTTGTTTTTACATCTGTATAAATCTGCTGACTTTGGTGAAGCTATTCTTAATTTATGCAACTTTAAGTGGCCAGAGAATAGGTGTACTATGATATCAGTGTCTCATTCGTGTCTAATAAAAAAGACTTACTAAAATAAAAAATTATTTAAATACTTATTTTAAAAGAGATATATATATAAAAATATACATTGCAGTCTAAGTAAACATAAAAAGGCTGCCAAATCTGCCTAAATAAATCTCAATAGTTTCAACATTTAATTAAAAAAGGGAAGTGTTCACACTCTTTATTAAGAAGGAAGAGAAAAGGTTGGATTATTTTAGCTTTTTCAGAACAACCAATGATGCAAAAGTATCTGTTCAAAACCCAAAATATTAAAATCTGTGATGCACTTAGAAGAAATATAATTGATATTTTAGGTTAATTACCATTCCATATCAGAACAATAAGCTATTTTTTATTCTGCTACATAATACCATTTTGGTCTCACAGGCTGTTTGTTTGGTTTTTGGTTTTTTGGTTTGTTGTTTGGTTTGTTGGTTTGTTTTGGGTTTTTTTTTGTTGAGAAAATAAAAAAGACATCAAATCCAATGTAAATTAACCAATTAAAGGACAAGTAGTATAGTTCATGGAAAAGTAGGTATTGACCTACATTAGAGATAAAAAAAGTATTCATTGCTGCTTTTCCATTCACAACTGACTTGTGAGCCGATCAATGCTTCTGAAAACATATTTTACTCTCAAGATTGCCAGCAAGCTTGTGAGGAAAAATTTCTGAGGGAGTTTTCTCTCTGTATGTCTGCTGTATGTGGTTACATGCTTGGTCTCTTAATTCAGGAGGTTCTGGGTTTTTTGTTTCACAATTTGAATCTGAATCTTTTGTGTCATAAGAAACACCAGTGTTTCCAGAGATGGGATGCAATTTCCAAAGCCTCTGTGCTGTGAAGTTTTGACACTTTTACCAGTTAAAACCCTTTCTACGTGCTTTTTCACAGTATTTCATAACACACTTGCAATGGCAGATGCTCTGATTTAATTATTAACTCATTCTCCAGATACTTCTGTTTTCTTACTTGATAATTTTCAAGACTCATTGTCTGAGGAGTCTGTGAATTTTTTAGAAATGCATTCCCTTCAATATCTGGTATTTTTGTAGTTATTTGCTTTTGAAAGCATTTAGACATCTGCCTACACTTCTGATGGATTTCTAGATTTCACATCCATAAGCTAAGGTAGAAATAACTTTTGAGGTAAAAAAACCCAATTGTTTTCTGATCTTCTAGTTGTATTTTGTTCATGATCAGGTTTTGCATAAGCAAGAAGCTGCAGCTGTCCCCTTGCTAATTCAAGGTACTACTCTCTTTTAGGACACCCTTGTTGACCTCCTCAATGCTATCAAACCAACAAAACAAACCCATTTAGAATAGGTGCTTACCTGAGAGTGGCCAGAGTTCTGATTAGATGAGTCTTTTTTCCTGCCTGATCATTTAACCCGTAATTTTTAGTGATGCTGGACAGTTTTTCTACCTCCTGTTTTCAGGTTCACTAAGTTGCCACTTTGGGCAACTTTTTTGCAAACACAATAGCATGAACAAAGTGGTGCTGGTAATTCAGCCATTTATGTTTTTTTCTGCTGGTGAATCCGCTGAGTTAAATATTTCAGTCAGCAATCAAGAAGATGAGAAAAAATTACTAATATGATTCATCCTAGTGCCTTCAAACACCAATAGAAATTAGGAGAAAACAGGGTGTGATAGCTTTTGCATGAGACAGATATTTGTGTTAAGTGAAGACTTGTCTGTGTTCAGGTATTTCTACGACAGTAAGGAGAACCAGAAGAAATGATATAAAATATTCTAATGGTCATGGCAGGAGACTGCTATGTATCTGGCTTCTGTCCATCTCTCTAGGGTGTGTCTGAGCTGGAGCAACAGTCACAATTTCTTTGTGCTTTTGGTATGCAAGGTGTTGGAAACACTGGCTTTGCACTAAGTTAAGCACTGTATGGTACAAGACACCTTTTACTCTTCAGTTCCATGTATACTTTGTGCATCCTCTACTGTTCGCTAGACAATACTGCAAACAAAATGCCCACTCCAATAAAAGTTTTTTAAAAACATAAAATAATTACAGAAATGAGTGAATATTTGCAAATGGAGCTGCTAGAGTATTTGAGCGGCTGAAAGTGTCTGTTGGTGCCACAGGACTGCACAGGAGTTTCTGTGGAAGGCCAGTCTGTTAGACCATTGCAACTGAACTCACTCATGGTGGATGATGGATATTGGTGGATGTTCTGATAGTCAGCTGAGTCTCCCAGTTTTGTGGAAATCAGCAGATTGATTGTGGGATAATTTAACAGAAGTATGCTGGAGTCTATGGAAATGCACCACATTACAAGAGCCAGAGGTCTGAAGTTACAGTAATTGCACAGGATGATTTTTTCTGACTCTAGGTACTTTAATCAGGAAAAGTCAATGAGACTAAAATTTCAGCTTTTGGTACAACTTAGGTAGTAACAATAGTTTTAGTATTACTTATGCTTGTAGACTTCATTCAGAAATTATGCCCTTCAGTGAATGAAATCTGCATTGTGGCAACTATGTTCTTCATGTCAACCTTCTCTCTAGGGAAACTATCTTTTTGCATTATGACACTAGCATCATAACATTATAATCACTAGTCAGCAAGTGATTCTTAGCATAAGCATATTTTTATTCTTTGTTTAAATAACTAAGGAAGTAATTGCATCTTTTTATGATGAAAGCAACTTGGCTCACTTAATTCTAGTATCTAAATCTGAACTAATAATGCAGGTTGTGTTTTATAGGCAATAGAAAGGAATAAATCTGTTTAGGGTATAATCCAGTGACCTATTTGAGATGTCTATCTTAGGATGAGATGTTCTGTGGTTTAGAAATGCCTGCTAAGGGGGACTATGTTAGTGCCTCTGGTAGTGATGTCTTTCTTGTAGATGTCTGCATCAGGTAATGCCCACACTGGCTCTATTTTTCAAACTTCAACATAATTTTCCTTCTTCTCAAAATGTTCATGGAACAGGCTTATACTCCTCTTGTCCTCCTTCCAGCCTTTCTGATTGTACAGATCTGCAGCTGCTACAGCTTGATGCAATTGTGAATCTGTAGCATATGCATAAATCCACAGTGGTGTGATAGTCACAGGCATAGCACCATTTCATAAGCCTGGAGGCAGCTTTGGGCATTGCTGATACAGTTATTCCTTTGCATTTCCAAATTGTCTTTGGCATTAGTTGTCCACTCACAACTTCTGACCAGGCAGGGTTAGATTTACATCTCAAAACATCTCTATATAACTGCACTTGCTTAAGACCAGAATGATTTCATATGGAAAACCAGATTTTTTTTTAATTCGGAGTTTAGATTTTGACTTTTTTGGTGCAGAAGGCTGATAACAGCAGCCGCTGTTGTTACACTTCAGGGACATCCAGATGGCATGTTAACTTCTAAAGCTTCTGAAGGAGCTGGGAGAAAGCTTCTGTGTTTGTCCAAATGAAAAAAAAAAAAACCAACATTGTTGTGCAAGTATTAAAGTCCTTTGCTCTCCTGCCACAGTACTGGTAGGGTGCCACTTCAAAAAGATGTTGGTACACTGCGTGCACCAAGCCCAAAGGACTGTGCTATGCTATACTATTAAAGTTGGTGAATATTATGAGTGATTCAAGAGTTCCATCTTTCTGACGCAATCAGCAATATGTCAGTTTGCTGAAGCCTGTTGGGTGTTCAGCAGAGATTATGATTAGTATCCTTTATTTCAAGCACATAATGCAAGAGATGATTTTAAATGTTTGATTTCTTCATTGTGGTCTTCAGTGAGCTTGAAGGTGAGCTGTTCATGCATGGCATACGGAGAATACTGTAATACAATCTAGCTTTGCAATCTGCTATGTGTTCTGTTCTTCAAGGAAGAAGAAATGTAATTTCTTCCTGTGGCTGTGCAAAATTGTGGTCTTTTGTTGGACTGTGGCAGCTGGTGCTCTGTCCTGGCAATTAATGCTTGTGTCTCCTGTGTTGCTCATTTGAGCACCTTTTAACTTTAAGGAATTTGACACTGCTTCATTTCCACAAATTTCTGCATCTTCATTTCATACTAATGATCACCAGAGTTTTGCAAAGTCTGCAAATGTCTTGTAAACAACTTTCCAGCTGTGGACCAAGCCTGTTCCATCAATAAAGCAGACAAGTGACCTGGAGATGGCTTCAGGAAAGTATACATGCAGCGATATTTCTCTAGTTGTAGTTGCCTTTTTTGTTTTCATAGTGATCATTTCATTATTGCTAGTACCCAGAAAATAGAGCTTAGTGACTAGTTCTCTGGTCTGAGTCACAAATAATGTATCTGCAAATTGCATCTCACAACCTTTGGATCTGACATTCTCATCAGCCTCTCTTTTCTAGCTTATGTCTGAAAACATTTTCAAACTTGCTGTTTGGACATCAATTCGTTAAAAGTCGGTGCAGGAAGATTACTACTGAGATCATCATTCCTGCAATCATCTTATGCTGGCTCCAATGCTTTGTTTTCCATAGACCATCAGCAGCATCTATCAGACTGGTTGACGGGTCAATGGACTAACAATATTTGCCTTATCAGTAAGCACTGGATTTTTCTATTCGCACTCAGTCTTTTCGAGCAAGGCTTCAGATTTTGTGTATATCTTCAAATTCTAGATCTTTCAGATCTGCAGATACCTGAACTAAAATGATTCAGCTGTTGCTGTATCGCATACAGGAACTCTGGAGCTCATCAGTATAAGAGTAGCAAGTGGCAGGCCAAGGTTTGAAGCTGAATCCCTCTCCTTATCCTTTGAGTGCCTTTGATTGCTAATCTAACAGGGTTTTCCTGAAGGTATAGAGATTTAAGAACTGAGAACATTTTATTTCTAAGGTGTAAGGAAAAGAACTTGTGGGTATTAGTGGATAAAAGATGGGACATGACCCAGTAATGTGTGTTTTCAGCCCAGAAGGTCAATTGTACCTTGGGCTGCATCCAAAGAGGTCAAGGGAGGTGATTCTACCCCTCTACTCTGCTCTGGTAAGACTCCACCTGCAGTACTTTATCCAGCTCTGAAGTCCTCAGTACAGAAAAGATATGGACCTGTTGGAGCAAGTTCAGAGGAGGCCACAAAAATGATCAGAAGGTTGGAGAACCTCTGCTGTGAGGAACAGCTGAGAGAACTGGGGTTGCTCAGCCTGGAGAAGACAAGACTCCAGGGAGACCTTACTGTGGCTTTTCAGTACTTAAAAGGGGCCTATGAGAAAAATGGGGAGAGACTTTTTAGCAGGGCCTATTGCAGTAGGACAAAAGGTAATGGTTTTAAACTAAAAGAGGAGAGATTCAGGCAGGATGTGACAAAGACATTCTTTACAATGAGTGTGGTAAAATACTGGAGCAGGTTGCCCAGAGAGGTGGTGGATACATCATCCCTCGGGATATTCAAGGCCAGGCTGGATGTGGTTCTGGAAACATGATCTAGATGAAGACGGGTTTACATCTGAAGATGCAGCAACCCCTCTGCTCATTTCAAGGGGTTGGACCAGATGAACTTTGAAGATCTCTTTCAACCTAAACTATTGTATAATTCTGTAAGATTCATCACAGAGAACCAGATTCACCACTGTATGGATCAAGTGGCTTTTTTAGTAGAGAGCAAATATGCAAACAGAACTGGTAGATGTTATCTGATTTTCATTTCAGTGACTATTGTGGATAAATTACCAGTCTGGCAAAGCTATCTCATGTGAAACAGATTCTAGGAAAATGCACCAAAAAAATCTTTCAAGTTCAAATTTTTCACTTCAGCTTAATGCTTATCTACTCTCTTCCTATGGCTATAGTTCTGTTTCAAAGAAAATTACCAGGGCAGTGTAGGGCACTCGGTGGTGGCTACTGCAGAGGAAGGTTTAAGTCTGCTACCTGAACTGTTATTTGACTACAGAAGCTGCTGTGTCTAGTTGCCTGTAGTACAGCCCAGGGCTGCCTCTACATCTTTGACTCTCAGGGGCACTGGTTCCACCTTCTGTTAAGCTTCTCTCTCAGCTATACCAAGAGTCATGATTTGTATCCATATGACAGTACATAAGGATGGCAGATCATACCAAAGGCGAACATAATTCCTTATCTTGCCTCTGACAGCTACCAGATTCCTAGGGAAAGAGGCAGGACAAAAGGTTTGTACAGGATGATTATTTTATCCAATGTGTTCATCTGGCTTCTGACAAATCCTAGGCTTCCTAAGTTTGTCTGTTTGGATGTTGAGCATAGGTTTGGGCTTAGCCTAGTGCTATAGATGCTCTATCAAAAAAAAAAAAAAAAAAAAAAAAAAAGGAAAAGCAAGCAAAAAGGTCTGCTTGTGTCAAAGAGAATTCATGGCTCCTGGGGCATTTTTCTCTAAGTTCTCATCTTATGCAGGGATATTAAATGAGACTTTTCCTACAGACCTAAAATTTATACCCAGTCTTTAGAGAATCAGCTATGTATTTGGTATCTAATGCATAGTTTGCAAGTATGGAGGTTACTCCTAGAAACAAACAAAAAGCTGCAGCTAAAGAAAAAAAACACCAATCTATATTTTGGAAAAATAGAAGCAGAAGTTTTAGTTGTAAGCTTCAACTCAGTGACCTCATTTTAGGTCGTAACTACCTGGTTGCTTCCAGGTCTCTGCAAACATTGTTTTATTTGTGTACATATAAATGTATTTGCCTCACTAGATTTAACTTCGTGTGACTGGATCTGTTCATGGAAGATTAGATGACAAATCCTATTGGGTCAACCTAAACCAGATCTCGTATAATTATCATCATGAATGCATCTCTTGATTGACTGCAATGGAGATGATCAGAGTCCTGTTCCTTCAGAAGATATGTATGACTAGCCCAAGAAGACCCAATCAGTTATAATTTTATTTCACCACTAGAAAACATCCTCACTGATAAAACTCATGTATCTTTTGTGCTGCCATCTCCCTACACATATTTTTGAAAAATTTATTCCTGGTTTTAATGAACCTGGAGAAGGATATTGATTAAATTGTTAAAACATTTAAAAAAAAGTCATTAGCTCAATAAAATATTTGTTGAGTTTAATTTAAAAATGCAACTATCCTTTGCAAATTTTTTTCCTTTTTATTTTTTTCTTTTCTTTTTGCCTAGATTAGTGATTAAGTAAATGCATAGGTAACTCCAGTTTCCTGTCTTTTTCAATTTGCTATAAGTTATGATTTTCAGAAAAAGTCTCAGATTTGGTATCACAGCCTCTAAACCTGCTGTTGCCTCTTTTCATGCTAAACTTTTGCACATCTTCTGAAGAAATTGCCTATCAAGGCAAATAAGAAGGTCAGCCTCTCTTCTCCTTGTCTAATGATATTATAAAATACTTTTTTGCAGTCCTGCTCTCTTGAATAAGTGCTGGTCTAAATCCCTGGGCCTCTGGTTTGTCTCTGTTTACAAGGGATACCTTTTGTAAACAAGACTCTTCTGAGGTGGCCATAAAGGCATTCACCAACTCTGTTCACATGAACTACAACTAGGAACTGCTTTCAATCTGCTGATCAAGACAAGAGTTAAACCATGGGCCAAAAGTTGAAAAGCTGTCTGTCTTCTCTCCATCTCTTTCTGCTGCTCTGGGCCTATGGTGATGCCCTACAGTCACTTTCAACTCCAGCTGCAGATGTGTTCTCACTTCCTTGGAATAAAGAAAAAAAGGAAAGGAGCTACAGCTTTGCCAACATTTTCCTTCTTTTTTTTTTTTTTTTTTTTTTTTTTTTTCCCCATATAAAATACAGTTTGCATGTTTTACAAGATTAGTGTCCCTTGTTTCTGATTACCAGAATCTGATCAGCATATTAGTAAGTCAAAAATAAAAAAACTTATCGAACTATCCAACAGTTGCTATTTTGCCACTGAAGCCATTCAGAGTATGTATTTTTTATGAGATATTTATTGTAATAGAGGGATTATCTGAGACTCTCTGTGTGCATGTGTGTGTGACTTAGAGCTACCATTAATACAACAAGTTATGCCTCTTCTACATAATACATGAGGGCATGCAGAAGAGGATACCCATTGTGTGGCCTGATGGAAAGAATGTAGAGCAAATTGTAGTTATTCTGGTGGGACAGCATGTGGGTGGAGGCAGGTTTGTCAGGGACTGGATGTGTCGGTATGTGGCAGTAAAAAAACCGACAGGCTAAGGTCATATTTCAGAAGGTGTACCATTATGTTTGTTTGTTTTGTGAGAAGCCCATAACTCTCGTTAGACTGTGTGCCAGACTTGGGGTAAAGATCTGAGGAAACCCTATTCAGTTACAGTTGGTGGATCAGTTCAGCATATCTCAGGAGCACTGGGCTAATGCAGTAACCACTTTATTTGAAACGTGTTTATGTGGTCTGCATATTTGCAACAAAAACTTGATATGCCAAGAAACGATTTTAATTCCCATATTTCTAAAAAAAGTGCAAAATGACCCAGAGTTGTAAATGCGACCTGCAGGTTGAAGTATTTTTTTGACCTGGTCTTTGCGTATCCTGATCCTGCAGTGTAGGAAGGCTGTTGAAGATATTGGAGTTTCCTTTGAAGCCAACACGACTGACCCATTCAGCATCTCTCAAGCTCATTGTGCAGCAGCTGCTTCACCTTCAGAAGATAATAACTGTGCTGCAAACACAGTGAAGTGGTCAGTCCATACATGTGGACTTTAGCAGCTACATTTTCAAGCTGAATGAACGGTTGTGCCTCCTTCATTCTCTTTTTTGCCCTGAAAAGAGTCAAGGACATTGGAGAATCTTGAGAGTAGAAGACATATAAATCGAATTCCTACACATAGTTAAAATAGAAGACTATTTTATCATGACTGAAAGTTAATTCACGCGTTGCTGTAGAAACCCTGGCAAATGCATTAACCTCAATGCCCAACTATTGCATTCTTTTAACAGCTTTATTTTTAATAGCTGTTTACTTAAGAACATGTTTCAGCTGTGTTGCCATATACTTTTTGTACTTCTGCACATATAGAGGTATTATTTGTTCTCAGGTAGGTTGCACGAATAGCTCAACTTACTAATGCCAGTAACTTATTTGCTTAAGTGCCATATTCCCTGGATGTGTCTGCTGCCTCTGCAGTGTGATATAAATACCCATTCGTGCACAACCAGGGCAAGCATTCTTTTCTGCAGTATTCAGAACAAATCAGGACATGGAGCTGAAAGAATATGTGGTTTCAAAGAATCCTCCTTGGTGGGATTTCCACCCTTGCAGAAGACCAAATAATGTGGGGACTGGGGAGAAGCCAGAAAGTTCTGCTGTTTTGTTTTGGTGAGATATTCATACCTCCACTTGTCTTTCTCCTCTCACTAGCCACCCCCACCAGGGAATGTTGATGCTGGTTTGGTGCCCAGAATACACAATCCCTCCACAGAATGATAAGAGACAATCTGGAATAAGGGTTTATGTCTGCTGTTGCTTAAAGGAATGAAAAACAAACTTGGATCTTGAATACTATGTTGTTCCTCACACTAATGAATTGTGACCTGGATATACTTAAGGGAGTAGAAATTAGAGCAGGGTTAATCACTGATGATTGATAAACAAAACTAAATGTAAACTTTGGAGACTGCACCCTCATTTTCCTCTTCAGATTGCTCACAAGCCTTGCACATGCTTGCCCATTGTTTTATATTGTCTCATGGAGTGTCTGCATGTCACTGGTGTCCAACTGTTGAATTCCTGCAAGGGCCCTAAGTGAGCAACCCCCTGGAAGCACACAGCAGTTTCAGCCCGTGCTGACACCACACAAATGCTCAGCACCTTGCTGATTCACTGCATGATTGCAATAGACAGAGGAGACGTGATCAAGTCATTTAACCTTAGATTCTCTGCATGGCAGCAGATGATGGAATTAGGAGGCAGACAGACAAGATTAGGGAATTACTACAATATTGTAACTCTTTCTAGTGTCTGCCTGATGAACTGTCACTAAATTTAGAGCTTTATAATGTTGACTAGACTTGAGTTTCTTTAATATATCTTTTCCCATCGTTGCATGTATGCCATGGAATGATCAGTGGTGTCTGTGGCCCCAAATGTGAAAGACATGCTATTTTTCTGTCTGATTTATTTAATTACTTCTGTGTCAGGGCTCCAGCAAGGGTCTTTACAGGATCCAAACTGCGAACAGTGCAGTCATGATCCTCTGTCAGTCATTCTTCAACTCTGTTGTCAGAGGTCTAATATAGGGCTGAGGAACCTAGTCCCAGTGGTCGTTTCCTAATTGTTGTACCTAACCCCATATGCTTGCCAATTGTATTTATCAGTTCTTTATTACTTCTTGATTTTCTGTTACCTTTCACCCTAGTCATAGTGAAAAATAAGCTGGTAATTTTGATAACCCAAGTTCTAATTGTAAAGCATGTGATTGGATTTCCGTAATAACCTTAATGTCAGGGCTGCTGGAAAAGTGCCAGAAGGTCTGTTCCTCTGCTGTGTCGGTAAAGAATTGCTTTGGGTTGGTTTTTTTTCCCTTACATTTTCTAGTCATCAGCTCAATACAGAAGGGGAAAAGGCATCTTTAAGAGTGGGAGGATTTTTCTGAAAGACACAAAGTACATGTGTCCTGGGATTTGAACAGCGGCAGGTTATGCATCACGTCCTTATACCTCAGTTAGCAAAAGCCCATGCTGATCTGTAACAAAGCAGGGTGAAGTATTTTCTTGATAAGCTTATGAGTACAGCAACACTGACATTTTATTGTCATAAAATGAAATTCTTCATTTTATGACAAAGTAAATTTCAGATGCAGGTCTGAATGTTAGCTTTTTTTTGGTTCGCTAGCCAAAAATTTACCTCTTGCTAATTTTTAGCTTTAGTGAATACCTTTGAATGTAAGTTGAAGGGAAGTTCATGTGTCATGGATGTTGAAAACAATCAGCTGAGAGTGACTGGAGAAAAAAAATTGAAAGTGGCAGAAAAATAAACAGTCTTATAATGTATTATGCTTCTGTCTTCTACAGAAAAGTTTGAATAGTTACATGATATTGTATAATCAAGAAATAATGCTCTCCTCTCCAGTCTTTATGGTACATTGCTGAATATGTAACACAGACAGAAAGGAAATTCTGTACGCTTTCACAATGTTATCTTTGCTGATCGTCTGTTCCCTGGAGACCTTATCAAATGACCATGGAAGTTATGTGGGATTTCTTTTTTCCAATAGTTTCAGTTCGTATCTGTAGCTTGTCTGCTTTTGCCACTCTCTCATGTCCTCAGCAATCTGAGATGGGCACTGAGAAGACCTTCTTCTACTTACGCTTTGCTTTTCTTGGACTCTGTAGAATATCCTTAGAAATGAGACACTCTGTGCTGTATCCAGCTGTATTTTCCTCACTATTGGCTTGGACAGAGTTCCTAGTTTCCATACAAATATGCACTTGGATATCTCTACAAAGAAAATCACTC
The DNA here is from genome assembly GCF_963264785.1 of Psittacula echo. Lineage (NCBI taxonomy): Eukaryota > Metazoa > Chordata > Aves > Psittaciformes > Psittacidae > Psittacula > Psittacula echo. The sequence continues at coordinate 52,916,737 of NC_137742.1, read as the reverse complement.
TGCTGTTAGGAGCAGTCTGCAGCAGGTTCCTACTGACTGCAAAACTTTTACAGACAAGGTACTCATCTATCTCCCATCTGTCTTGTCCAGGAACACAGAAAGATGCTTAATGAGGGGAAATCACCATTCAGCAGTGTAGGCATCCTCTTTTTGAAAACAGAAATTCATTTTCCAAGTTCAACAAATAAATGGTCATGATTCTTCTTTTGGAGGAGACGGGAGGAAAAGAAGATTATTATGACCAATCAAATGACAAGAGCAGTAGCTTCTGTTTATAGTCAGCATATATGCATTATACAGACACAACTGAGAGACCACACATTGGGAAGACAATTGCCTGGGAAAAATACACAGATGTGCCCTACAGCAGATGAGTAACAGAGTCCCTTTATTACAAGGAAAATACATTCTTTTTGATCACGATTGAAGTCATTGTTGATTGTATTTAATTAGCAAAATGTAAAGCCTCTCAAATAAAAGATATGGGAGAAAGAATAGACTTACCATTTAAGTACAGGGCTGAGAAACACTGGTATGCACTTTAGTTTCTGTCAGTGGTGATTATTCAATTTCTTTGTGCCTCAGTTGCCCAACTGTAAAATAAGAACATATGTTTTTTCTATTTGTTTGGTTTGAAAACATCTAAAGAAGGAACTAATGTGATTTCTAACCCATGGGTGTGTTCAGTGGGACCTGGCCCCGCTGGCTCATTCAGGTGTCCTTAATACAAATGCTAATGCCATATTAGCATAGATATATTAAAAAGCCTTATCTTTCCAAGAGAAAATTATTTCCCTTCATGTACTAGATCTGAAAAGCATTCTAAATTTTGTATTCCCATTATGTAATCCCATGAAATTAATGGAAAAAAAATACTCTTTATGACATAAAATTGTTGTGAGAAAGGGTGCTTGTGTTAGGCACTTACATGACATGCTGATACAGGCTTTCATTATACAGAAGTTTCCTCCATGGGTTTCTGAATGTTCCTTCTCCCTGTCAGATGGGGAAGTGCTGACATTACCACCAGAGGTAATGTCAGGAAGAACAGAGGCACAGAGATGTCAGAAGGTTTGCCCAATGCCAAAAAATGGTCCGGAAACATAATTCTCTCTCTCTCCAGACCAGGACCACTGCAACAGTTGCCAGACTCTGACTTACTGACTCAGGGCCAAGAGCCACTGGACACCTGCAAGAGCTGGGACTTCTGTAGGTAGGTGATGGGAAATAGCAGGGTGGTCCTGGATTGGGTGCGCAGCAGGCTTGGACTGCCAGTCTACAGCACTGCCCTCAGTGGCTCGCTCACTTCCTGCTAAAGTGGTGAATTCGGGTTGCTCAGGAGTGCCAGTTTCTGCACAGCCTTTACATGTGGCAAGGCCTTTCAGAGAATCCATCATGAGCCTGTCTGCCAACCTAGGGGAGAGAGATCTGAGTTGTGTTTGGCCATTGTGTCTGCATAGGGAAACCTGCAGTGATACCTTCCATCCCTTTTACCCAAACCCTTTGCTAGGCAAGCTTATCCCTGTCCATCAGGGATAAGACTTCACATCAGTATGTCCCTGGGAAGGCAGCAGTTTGTATACTGTATCTTTGACAATTTCTTGAGTCTGTAATTCCTACTTTTCCCTGCTCTGTCAACCTATGTCCTTATGTCACTACTGGGTCTGAGGTCTCCCCTTTTACCTCAATTTCTCTTAACTTTTCCCTCTGACTTGCCAGATACTTTCCCTAGAGAGGTCAAGCCTGCAGACAGCCTGAAGCCTGAAAGGTCACACATAGTTGGGAAACTGAAGACAGGTAACCCATGTCCTCAGTCAATTTATGACCCTGTCTCTGCTCAGGATGTCCGTTTTGGATTCAGCCGTCCTCTCTCACCTAGCATGTTTAGCTGTGAAGAAGGAGTCATATGATTCAGTCCTGTCCAGTTGTGCATGGTTACTCAAACGTCAGTCTCCTCTGAATAACAAGATGAAACAATGAAAAACTTGAATTAAAGAATCAAATCACTTTGACACTTTGGGAGAAACCGTCCAAGTACTCCTTATGAAATTCACTGCAGCTTTATGAACTGTCTGTTTTCATGTCTAAACACTATCTTTGTGTACTGCTCATGCTTCTTGTGCTAAGAAGGAAGAGAGTGGCATCTTCCGCTCTGCTGAAAGAGGCAGTCGTTAAAGACCATTAGGCAGTGAAATAGGCAAGGTCCAGGCAGAACAATAGTGTGGCTGTAGCCTGGGAAAAAGCCACTTTTCCCCTGGTGCCCCTCAGGAGGCCAGGAAAGGTGGAATTTTCCCAGCAGCAAAACAAAGAAAGCAGGTGTTTGTGTTGGGGCTTACAGCCTGAGAGGGTACTTGGGGGAAAGACAAAGGAGAGGCGGCCGGAGCACTGCGGAAGCTGTGTTGAACTTGGCAGCGGGAACAGCGAAGTTCCAAAGACCATCGGTGAAGGTAGGGGAGAGCTGCAGGACACACGCATGTACATACGCAACATGGTCAGGAGGAGATGCAGGTTGCAGGGAAAAGGTCCTAGCCACCCTGTAGAAATCGGACCCTGAGTCCTCGAGGAATGGGATGCAGGCAGGAAATTAGGCCTGTCTGTGCCTACTGCTTCTCGTAGACTTTGTGCTGCTGACGTGACTTTATGCATGTGCTTGCATTATCTACACCCTGGCCTTCAGCTAGCACGTCACCCCCTGTCATTCTGAGCTTTCCCAGTTTGCATCTCCAGCAAAGGGATCTGTGTTTGGACATGTGCTAGGCAGCTGCTGGAAAAAAACAAGTGCAGAATACATGTCAGTGCCTGTAAAAACCATGAGAATGTCAGGCCAGTGGAGAACTGCTTGACTAGGGCTATGCGACCCATCACTGCAAAGAGCCAAATACTCTGGCACATTGTAGCACCTTACATTCAGGTAGTACTTCTGGTCCTAAGGGACTAGAGGCAGTACAGCTTCTGCTCACCAATAGAGTGCAGTAAAACTTCCTTCTGGCCCGGCCTGACCTAACAATTTCTGGAGTGCCCTTCCTCTCACCAAGGAGATTAGGATCATGTGAAAGGTGTTATATTTAATGGGACTTAACAGGGAATTGTTGTCCAAATTATAGTATAGGCTAACTGGGACAACAGAACATGAGTACAGCCCATGAATAGTTCAGCAACATTTTTGTTGATGGTAAGTAGTAGTGGGCCACTACTTCTGTAATGATAAGAAGTTTTCTGCCTTATCTGAAAGACTTTGTCCCATAGCATCCAGTAGGACTATTGGTTCGGATGTGACCCTGCCCCAAAGGTGTGCCTAATGGGTGATATCTGGCAAGATAAAGCTGGTGTGTACCATGGCTTCAGAGTTTTAATCATTTCTGCATGAGCATTTTAGTTAGGAAGTGTATTCATTTACATGTTTTAAATAGTCTCCAGATGTAAAATCACTATAAAAAGATAAAAAACATCTACAGAGTTTAAGAAAGGCCTCAAAAAGGTAGAAGAGAAAGGTCAGATATTGGGCCTCTTATCAGTTACAAGAAATGGCTAAGTGCCTGTGCATGGCAAAAGAATATCAATCCTACCCTATCTGAAACCCACAGAAATGTGTTCTGGACATAGTGACAAGTGCTGCCTCTATCTTCCTACCTACTCTGTTTACAGCTTCTGTCTCTCTTACAGAATGCTGAATCACAATAATCAGCTTTTTTTTTGCATATATATATATAAAATAAAAGCAACAACTCAATAATGGAAAACCTTGAGCTAAGGGTGTTGTTTTCAGGACTGTGTTTATTTTCTGTCGATGCATGAGTTGTGCATTTGAAACTATTCCCTCTGGCAACCCATAAAACAGAAACCTGTCCGTTTTTTCCACCTCAGGAAACATTCAGTCAGCAATTCACTTGCAGCATTCATCTATGAATATTGAGATGGTTATTTTGTGTCTTGTTCCTCATATATTAGCACAAGGTGTGGTAAGTATTTACAGTATACTACAAACTGCGTGAATAATTACAGCCTGAAAAACAGTAAGCCCAATCAGGAAAACACAGAAGGCTGGAATGAAATTTTCCATGCACAACAGGACCTGTGACATTCTGAATTTATTCTATTTCTGTTCCACTGCTGTCAGAAAGCCCATTAGTTTTAAGGCTGTGGTCTCGTATACTTCAGTATTTCTCCATATATTCTTCAAGCAGGTGCTACTCCAAATTTCAGTGAGGGTGCTTATGTGCAGAGGGATCTGAGCATTCCTGGGTTGTTATTGTGCTGTTACAGATGCACGAGGTTGTATTAGTTGGGAGTGGAAACAGGTTTTACACATGCAACACAGAGGTCCGCAATGCCCTAAAGTTTGCTGCTGAAAGTTATGGGTAACAACTGCAAGAATTCATGGTACAGTTTCACCTGTCAGCTAAGCCAACTTCAAGTAATGTTTTATTGCAGCTTCCCTGTGGGAAGACTGTGTGCACCATTGGTGTCTCAGTTAACAAGTGATAACTCCTGAAGCTGCAATAACTTGACTGTGACTTTTCTATCCATACCCCAAGTAGAAGGTTGGAGAAGATGAGTCAGGAGACAGGAGAATATAAGGTATCAGTGTATCTTTAAAGGAGACCTGGCAGAGCATCAGCAGCCTAGACAGCATTTGTGCTCTCCAGCCTAAGTTTTAAGGTGATATATGAGAAGGAATGATACATTGGCTCTGTGGACTTCCATGCTAAGTAACTTCAGTGCATAAGGGTGTTGATTAGATAGGGCAAGAAGTTACTTGTGGGAACATGTGATGGACGACAATGACAGATAACATTTCTGATGGAGTCAAAGCAGTGACCAATCACTTAAGAAGGTATAAGAGCTGGTATATAAATGTTGTTAGGACTAGGTTGTTGTTCTCCCAACAACTAATGGAATGTTGTGAGGAGAGGACTTCCAAGTTATAAATTGGATCTCAACAATTACCACATCACTTTAAAAATTAAGTTGCCTACTTTTTCTTCTTTTTTAATAATCCAACAACATTCTTTTTATTTGTTTTCTCATTTCTTGGATCTGTAAGAGTACATTCTTCCTGTATTTTCAGTAATTTTTTTATGACCAAAAAAAAAGATTTTTTAATTAAAAATGAAAACTGCTTTATTCCTGCTCAAGCTAGGGCATCAAGGAAATATCAAGTGTCACGAGATTAATGATAAAAAGGATAGCTTTGGCAAAACAGATAAACTTTTGTTTTGTTTTGCACTGGGCTACATAGGTTTGCTTCATTTTCAGGTTTTATTCATTTCCATGGAAATGTTGTTGGATAACTATTTCGTATCAGGGCTGTTGTTCTGATGAAAGGACTTGCTTCTTTCAGGAGCCTTCTGTTGAAGCAGACTGCATGTTGCAGCACAGATGTATTTTGAAAATGGTTGTTCTAACAATCTCTCCTTTTGGCAATCATAACATGCCCAGGAAAAAATGTCCACCTCTGTTTTGGAAATGGTGGGTGCTATGGAATTTGCACTGATGTACGGATTTAATCATGGAATAAGGACCCCATTTTGGGTGCTAGGGAGTTTTGAAATTCTGCACCCTGGTCAGAAAATGAGTTTCAGCATCTATAGCTGTTTAGGTGACAGCAAAATTTTCAAAAACAGAAGAGGGAAGGAGGAAATCAATGAGTAGAAATGGTTAAGCACAAGCATGGAATACCAGGAAATGGTAGTTTTATCCCTCTGTATTCTTAACCATCACTCATCACAACTAGTTACTGTGCAATACCTGAAATTATAAACAGCTTTCATTTGACCTTTTCTGCAGCTGTTGAGTACAAACCATGCAGATAAACCTTTGAACACTTCCACATTTTTCAGGTATGAAACAGTACGCACTTTTGCACCAGACTAGCAGAAGACAGCAGCAGTCACCTGTGTGGGTAGCCTATTGATGCTTGAGGAGTGAGTTATGACACTACCTCCTCCACCAGTAGTTTTTTGGGCAATGTGTGCATAGAGTGTACAGAACTGCTGAGGTCAGTGGAATGACCGCTTTGTAGAAGCTGTGTGAGTGGACATGGCAGGGCTGAGGCGGTTTTGCCTTTCCTTCCCTGCAGGTCCCTGCAAGCTCTGCATTTGCTGCTTGTCGTTGGCATTGCCCCTCAGGGTCAGGACTGCCTTCCTATCACCAAACCTTATATCTTGCAGCTGCATCTAATCCTTCCACTCATAATATTACATATTATATACTGCCACTGCCAAGGAAGCAGTTTCAGAAGACCTGGGCTTTAGGTCTTTTGATGTTTCCAAACATCACTTCAGCTTAGGTAATTCCCTTTTTTGTCCTGGATTCAGTCCTGTAGGACCAGGGTTACTCCATCTAAGTCAGGCTGAGGTTGCAACATGGTGAAAGGAAGTGAAAATTTCCTATCTATGTGCTAGTCATCAATATATGGCAGATTTGCAGTCTAGTTTATGCGATTTATCCTGCATAAAATGGCAAAGAACCTAATTTAGGATAAATTAATGGGGACTCCTGCACATGCGCCTGTACATTCCCCTCCACATTCCCTTTCTTGAAAAGAAATTGTGGTTTAATGCTTTTACTTGGAAAGACTCACAGAAACTGAAAAACGTTTGACCAGTATAAGACTATTTATCTAGGATGGAATGGAAAGAGCAAATGAATCTTGTGCTGTGGTCTAGCACCATGGTCAGTTTCTCGCTATGATATTTTTGCCTCTTTATTTTTAAAGAAATGAAACAGCCAAACAGAATATTCTTCTGCCTATAGATATCATCTAAATCTATGCAAATGTTTGTGTGTATCTTGGTTAAGTTTTCTATCTCTTCTGCCGTTTTACTTGCCAGATGCCTCTACTGTCTATCATGGTGCAGATTTTCTCTACAGCTTGTGTGAATAACTGCTCTAATAATACCTTGTGCAAGCATTTGCCATCACAAGAGTCCCTTAAATTTATTTTTAAACTGCACCATATGAAAAGACCTCTAACTGCTAGCACTTGTGCTGCAGTACACTGTTACAAAAATATGTGCATAGTTAATTGCTGGTATTAAATTGCATCTTGCAATTTAGCTGGGCCTGCACTTAATACATTCTTTGAAATAGATATGCATGTGTGTGCACACCATGTGTTTGTCTTGAACATGAATGGCTAGGACCATTTTAGTGCATAATGTGTTAAGCAGTAAAAAAAGACATGGACCTGGCCAGAGCCTGTGACTTAGAGCAATCTTGTGATGCAGAGCAAATGAGCAGACCTCAGTGAGATGTGTTGCAGGTCCCAAGTTGGGGTGGAAGCTGAAGGTAGACTATAGCAGAAGAAAACTTGAATGCAGGTGTGATATCAGGGAGAGAGGAAGTCCTTGTCTGTCCTCTTCTCTCTAAGGGCTTCAGAGTAGTGTAACTGTAAATTTGAATGTTAAGATGGTTTCATTCTGCATGCAGTAAAAGAAAACTAAGGAATCCCAAAACTAACATGAAAGCTCGAGTACCTTAGCAACCACATAAATTTTATTAAAACACCCTCTTGTTTCCACTAAAATTGCCTGTTTCACTTTTTTTTTTTTTTTTTTTTTTTTTGAAGAGAATTTGCTTCAAATCTTTCCTGAAACTGTAAGAAGATAGCTCTGCATTCCTGTTCAGTTTGGGGCCTCTTGGCTGAGCCTGCAGATGTGTGATACGGTGGCTCACATGACACTGATATATATCCAGTATGAAAGGAGGGGACATCACTGTATCCATTTGTATAGGCCACAAAGCAGCCAGTGATTTAAGTGGCTGTTGCCATTACTTATTGATATGCCCGATTTGCCAGGTTCTGAGCAAACTTCATCTTTCTAAGAAAAGTCCGTCTTTGTCTTTGAGATTATCACCATGAAGTCATTCTTAAAAGATTTCCTAGATGCAGGGCGTTCTTACTATTTCAGTTGATTGTGTCTTATACTTACATAATTTTTGTTGTATTTGGGTCACTCCAGCTTCTTATTACCATAGACAACCAAGACTTGTCTGTAATGTGTTTTGCCAGGGCCTTCCACCATAACACATTGGGATATTCCTTGTCAGTGATGAAACATTCACTGCAATCGCTCTTATTTTCTAGCTACCAAGGGTGATGATGCTCTACTTTTAAGTGCCTTTAGAAAAGGAGGGAAATGAATCCATTCCAACAGTTTGCGTTCAAATGTGAGGTTTTCCTGTGTGATTATTCTAATGTTATTACACGAGGGCTCTGGCAGCCTCTGTCACTGATCAGGGCTCCATTGCAGCTATGCTCTGAACACATCATCAGAAAGACAATCTTTGCCATAAAGAGTGCAGGCAGTTTGTTTCCTAAAGGTCATATTTCCATACTGCTCTAGCTGGTTGGATTCCCACTGCAGGGATGTGAGGTCAGAGAGCCAACCCTATGTTTGGCGATGTGTGGAGACCCTCTTTACCTATAGGATCCAGTGAGGCATAGTGCAGGTACAAGGGGAACCTTCTGTATTTCACTGAAGAGCCATGGTACAGGTCTAGCTGAGCCTCTTCACTCAGCAGCCTGTTTGATTCCCCAACTGGCAACCAGTTAGTTTGGTTTGCTTTTAAACTTGGTTCGCTTTTACATTTATCTTTCAATAGCAGAAAAGGAGCTGAATGATCCATCTTGACGTGCTAACACTGCACTGGGTAAAATGGAGTAAAATGGTTTGAAGCACCCCCAAACCTACTTCTGCATGTTGAAATTTCTGACTGTCTGATAGCAGTGATATGGAGTTAATTCCCTGAGCAGCAAAGATTGATTTGTCCTTTGAGTAGCCATGCTCTCCACAGAAGTATCCTTTCCAGTTATGTTTTGAAAGTCATCAGACATGCTGTTATAAATGATCACTGAAGATTACTGGAGATGCTGCAAAATAATAGTGAACCAAGTAGCATCTGTAATTTCCACTGCTGGTTTGCAATCATCACTCAAAATGAACCCTGTCTCAGTTGTAGGGCTAAACATTTTTCCCCTTCCTCTTTACTGCTGTGTAAGACAGTTGAAATAGAGACTGTCTCATGAATTTTTATGCAAAAAGCTGAGCTACAATCCAGTGTACCAACAGCTAGCATTCCTTGTGAAGATCAAGACTAGCTCAGAAAATACTGGAGGGAAGTTTACATTTCCAGTTACGGTGAGGTTGTGTTCCAGCTCAAGTGACTCTGAGATGTATATCTCTGATGTTCTTTCTTCTTAATTCCCTTAATATAAATCAGATGCTGCTTATACACAATATCAATCACCATTCCTGTTTGTTAGTACTGTTTTATGAGCATGATCACCTCCATAGCCTTTGTTTTCTTGTGAGTCACTAGTGTCATAAATGCTTTTAGTGCAAAAAAACAGGCATGAACCAATTTTAATGGAAAATGAGCTGTGATACCTGCGTTCTTCTATATTTTCAGTGCATTTAATTATCTCACAATAGTGTCTCAGGCATTGCTCTGGTAATATGCACAAGCAGGTGTATAACTTAAATCATGAGTGTAAACCTGGTGGCTATTAAGCTAAGCAAGCTTAAGTGCTTCATTAGAGGAATGGTATCTCCATCTGACCTGGAGATATCCCAGTGTTTCTGGTACGAATTCTTGTGTGTGCTTTTAATTTCCACGTTGTGATCTGGACTTGCTACAGAGTTTTAGGAAAGAAACCTGATCACATCTGGCTGTCAGGAATGGGAAGATGGGTGACAAAACTCTAAAGTCTGTTCCTAAATTCCCAGATTGAAAACTCAGGTGTTGCCAATCAAAGGCAAAACCAGGGAGGAATGTCACTGCTAGGAGCTTATCTTTTGATTTTGTATTTCATCCATAGCAAAGGCATTCTTTGTGCTTCCTTCATTTTTCTGTAATAGAAATTTCTGTGGTTTCAATCTTCTCTTTCAAGAGTCAGTGCATTGCGTGTAAGATTTAAGGGCCATTGGCAAAACAAAAAGACTGCACCAAACCATATTCATGGTTTAGAATTTTCTGAAGCCCATATTGTGCTACTTCATTTTTTTTTTTTTTGAAAGCCTAGAGAACCTCATTCCTACCTAAACTAGACACCTCACCTCCTGAAGTGGGACCCAAAATGCACCTTCTTTTGAAACGGGTAGGGCAGTTGATGTTCAGATCAAGAGGCACAGATAGATTTTACTCCTGGCTTTGGTGAAGAGGGAAAGGAAAAAGCATAATAATGGGAGCAATTGTCTGACTTTATCAGACACTCTTTCACACCTGATTTTCCAATTGCCTTTTTAAATAATTTCAGAGGAATAACTTCTCAAAAGCTCCTTGGTTTTGTGAGAAGCTTTGCTTCTGTATTTTCTTTGCTGCATTAGTTCATACTGCTGATGAGACTGTCTTGACTACTGTCCTGTATTGCTATGCTCTTCTGGTTATCCTGCATTAGGTGAAGCTGCCTGGGAACCTGGGATACTCCTGTGTGAGCATGCAGTGGGATGCATAGCCATGAAGTCTGAGTTTTGGCGGGGGTATGCCTTGCACCCTTATGCCCTAACTTTTATGATGGCCTGCAGAAAAGCCAGCAGATGCTGAAGTGGCTAATCCAAGTAGTGATAGATTCTCTAAACCCTCCTCTGAGCTGAATTAGCGGCATGGGCCCCTGAAAGCTACATGCCATGGGCAATTGTCTGGTGCAGTCCTTCTCCTGACAGAATTACATGTAACACGCAAACCTCAGAATGTGTCCCTCATGTACAAAGCCACTTTGTTTTAATCCTCTTTTCTCCACAGTCACTTTTAGAACTTCTCTGTATATTATCTGTTTGTTTACAAGAGGGTGCCATTGTGATTATCAGAGGTAACTTAGAGTTTGCTGAGTTATTTTCCCTGCTCTTCTTCCAATGTGCTATGTGATCTTAAGTTTAGACTTATTTTTGTACAGATGATAGGCACTTCAGGGTGCTTTTGAAGTCCTCCAACTGCTCGTCTCCTGTAAAATTAGATGCTCAAATACCCTTGAAAATATGTCTGGGTGCTAAATTTTTACTCTTCGTTTTCTACATTCTTTTCAAGACCTCTTATTTTTTATGTTAGTGACTTAATTTCCTCATTTAGCAGAAGTTTGATTTGAAAACTCCTCTTTCACAATGATATAGGTAATGCTAAATTTTAAAATAAGAATGTTATGCTTTTTAATTGTGCAGTTTGTTTTCAGTCACTGCTGACAGTTTCAAGTGAATCAAATTTAATGATCCCTCATTCACAGCTTAGCTCCAGCAGCATCAGTAGTCTCTGTTCCAACTGGCCATGTCTTCTCAATAGTTTCTGTAAGTGTATTGGTTTTGTCAAGCTACAAAGCTTGCAACATTTCCTACAAAAAATTAAAAAAGAATCTCTGGCTGCATCTGACAAATCACACATGGTACCAAAGCAAAATGATTTGTACTCTCTATTCTCAAAAGTTATTCTCTCTATTTATTTTTTTTTCTTCACATTCCATAGAAACTTTATTTTGTGCAAATTCTGCACCACAGATTCTTTAAATGGGTTGGTAATGAGGTGGCTTCTTTATATGAATTTGTGAACTTCACTGTCAATTCAGATCAATAAATCCTGAACCAATTCAGTTTTTTAACATTACATACTGAAGAAGAAGAAAGTGCTATGGATTTGATTGCTTCCTCCAGCTTTTGAAATGTAAAAGAACAAACACAGTATCAGAATAAAGATTTTTTTTCTCTCCAGGTTAGGCTTGTGCAGTATGTATTTAGTCATTCTGGCTGATTCATAGCCAGTGTTTTGCATCTTCAAGAGCAAGTACAAGGTGTTCCTTCTGAGATACAATGATCAATTCTGCAAACACTGCCTAAATGGTATCTCACCGTATTATGGCAGGTCCTGCCAGCCCCTCTGTAAATTAGGACTTGTATCAGTGGTTCTATTATAAATACAACATTTACACTACTACTGCCTTCCTTGATTTATGTTATGCTCCTGCACTATAACAAAGACTCACATTTGCCTTGTTCAATGCAACTATACTGTGCTGTATAGGCTCAAGGGATTTTTCTCCAAGTGCTACCAAATCTCTCTCCCGCACTATAAAGTGCAGCGTTGCATTTTCAGCAAATATTGATGCTTTTTATTCTTTGCTTCAAGATGTTACTCTGTTTACGTGCTTTGTACCTGGACTAAGGTGTATTTACAATTTACTGGTGCATGTACTACAAGTGCTCTAAATTCATCTGTTTATTATCTACATGGTCGGTCAGAAGGAACAGATGTCTTTCTGCACCAAAGACCTCATTCTGCTTTCTCCATGTCTTCGTGTCTCAATGGCTTTGCTATTGAGTCAGGATGCAGGTCTTAAAGCACAGGACGTTGAGAAGTGACAGAAAAGGGAATGGAGTATAAGAATGTAACTTTATTAAATTCATGCATAATAAGTATCCACTGTATTCATAGTCTATTTATGTATCATTACAAATGGTTAATAAATCATTGACACATGATGCTAAAGACCGAAGTAACATGCTGTTGTAAATGGTACCATTATTCTATCAGCAAGTGGTGTTGGAAATTGCATTTATAAGCACACAGTTGGGCCCAGTGGCTTTCTGTGACAACTGACTTTCCAGTCATCTTCTATTTAAAGTCATTAAAATATCTAATTTATCAGTTATAAGCTATTTAGAAATGGGCACTCTAATATGTCATGCATCCCCCCCCTTATGTTTACTGATTTTTTTCTCAGTAGTTTACTGAACTTTTTTTCTCAGTGGTTGTTTTTCTACTTTTGCTTCATATGATTTTGTACCTTCAGCATTTCTTCTGAAGAAAACCATTTGTGAAAAGCTTGTTTGCTCACACTGAGGGTAGTGAAAACCTCTTTACTAGTTTTTGATTGGAGGTACAAAGTGCTTGGGAAAAACTCTATTTTTAACCATAAACTTTTAAAAAACCCTCTTAAAAAACCAAACAAACAAACAAAAAAAACCCAAACCAAAACCACAACAATTTTTTTCTTTTTTTTTTTTTTTTTTTTTATTGTAAGTGAAAAAGAATATCATCAGAGAGCTAGTCTGCCTGACTGGCTTTGCTTTCTGTCTGGTGACACAGTATGAAAGATCTTGAACTTTTGGCCACATGTGCTGAACTGCAAGTATCCCCTCCATTTCTTGAGGACATGACTGAACATGGTCAGGGTAGCTATGCTGGACCTTCCAGGGTCTGTACTAACCAGGATTTCATGCCAGCACCCAGGCACCTGGAGCAGGAAAGGCAAAGGCACAGTGGGCATGGAAATCAGCCTGCTCAACTCTTCTCCCATCCAGTCCAGGACAGAGCATGGGAGGAACCTCATTTTGCAGGTATGTAGGTACCACTCGTCCAGTGGAATAAAATAATAGTTCTGCAGACTTTGGGCTATGAATTCAGTACCTTTTAAATATTCATTTAAACTAAGAGAAGGAAGAAAAGAAAAGAAAAAAAAAAATTAAAGTCTTTCATTACAAGAATCACCCAGCAAGGCTCCTACATTTTTTCACCTGCTAACATACTATCAACTTTCTTCCCACCTCACAAATTATATTTACAGTTTCGTTGTGTTTTTTGCCCTGAAGTCAATTTTCACTCCAGCAACTTTTCTTCTGTTCTGTGCCTTGGCTCCTTAGGTCATTAACTTCAAGCAAGGAACTTTGTCAAGTACTTTGAAAAAAGAAGTCCACTTTATTTCCCTTGTCTGTCCTGGTGGCAATACAGCACATTCAAAGAATTCCAGCAATTTTCTGAGGCATGACCTCCTCTCCTGAAACATGCTGGTATCTTTGCAATCTTTCAGCAAGCTGTGCTGTACCAAATGTTCCTCCATTTGATCTTCTTAAATATTTACTCAACTGTTTCCAGTGACTCTCATTCAGCTAACTGGTCTCCAGTAACTTGACAAACTCAGCCAGCTTGATGGCTTGCTTGTTTATTTTTAATAAAAATTTCAAAGTAAACAGAAAAATATTTTATTCTCACTGCTTACAGTCACTCCTAATGTAGAAAATTGCTAATCATTCTGCAGCTTTGGAGAAATATGGTTGTGTGGTAGAAATAGTCTCATCTCTTAATATCCTACCCAAGAGAGCTAACTTCTTAAAATAACTGCTGCCCACATTCACTGTTATGTGGAGTGAAAATACCACCTTACTAACAAATGCAGTAGAATTGGCGTTACTTGTGGAAATGTGGTGATTATTATGAAATGATAGTGTAGTTGGCTTTCTTAGTAATAGAGTGCTTCAGGAAGTAGAAGCTTGAGAAAGTGGAATGGCTTCTGTCAATTTTAGCATAGTAAGTGGGTGTATAATGTTAATCCACTGGATCAAGTCTGAGTGGACATGGTGAGCAGGGGGAGGCAGGGGATAATTCTCAGCTTTCTTTAAGCAAAACCTCAAATAACTTGTGTCTGTATTGGGATGCTCAAGAATTGTCCCCAAAATGAACAAACAGGGGTTTAAAATACATTTCTGCGCCAGATCCTCTGCTCTCTTCCTGTGGTATCACACCACTGACTTCAGTGCAGAGCTCTTTTCTTTTGTCCTGCAGGATATGGCCGTTGTCTCACCAGCACAGAAGATAATTTTAAGTTATGAGTGAAAGAAATTTTTAGATGGCTGTGTTCCTCCCCGTGTCCATATCTCTTCAAAGCTCACAGGCAGTGAGTGCTCTCCTTTTACTTGAGCACAGGAAAGTTTGGAGTGTTTAGCACAAGAAATCCACACTTGCTCTCTGCTGTCACTGACAAGCTTTGAGTGGCTGTATTGTAGAGCACTAACCATAATGTCCAAGCTGGTCACTGATCTTTCCAGACACATTCTTCTAACTGGGGAATCCTTATGGCATGATGAACAGAATATGAATTTAGGAAGAAAACATACTAAATCAATCAAAGGCAGCTCCTTCGGTCTCCAAGCTGGTCACCTCTGCCCTGTGAAGCTTCCTGAGAGAAGCAGGTGAGTGAAGGATGCAGCAGCAAAGAAATATGAAAGAGAGGAAACACGAGGACCTGAAAACTTCTTCTTCAGGGTGGGGGAACAGTACATCTTTGGTATTTCTGTAACTTTTTTCTTGGGCTGTGTAGAGTTACTGATGTTAGTGTTCCCCTGGTGTTTAGGTTTCAGCATTTTCTTTTCTCCTGTTCTCCCCCGCAACTTCCCACCTTCGCCATATCCACCTTGTGTCATAGCACTTACTGGCTTGCAAACTGAGCAGTATTTTTCTTCCAAAGATAAAAATATTGAGGTCCATCTCCTCTGCATCTACCACAGGGGCAAACCTTTTCTTCCTACTCTGTTGCAATGGGTTTAATTTCACACCTCAAAGCACTACTCTGCTGTTTGGTGATAGCTAAATATGTGTCTTTGAAGCTTACTCTAATTCTCTCCTGAATAAGTAGCAGTCATTCTTATTTGTTTGGCTAAATTAATTCTCAAAATTCACCCCAATAAAGCAGATGGCACAATCAAGCATGTACAGATTAGGCATAATGTAATTTGTGTTAATCAAAATGTTTTTATTGAAACTATTTTTTTTATAAAGAATGACATTTCAATCAGACAGATTTTTTTTTAAAATATTAATTTTCAGAAGCCGAGATTTTTTTCCTTCAGCTACTGAAAAGTTAAATTTTACGTTTTCATGGATTTTTGAAAGAAAACTTTAAAGGGAAATGCTGATATGAGTGAAAGGAAATTTACTTTTTTATTTACTTCCAGGGAAACAAACTTAAGTTGCTTTTAATACACTGCAGCTGTAAGAGAGAATCTGAGACCTGATTTATCAGTTTGTAAACAGTATAGGAATTCTCCATATGCAAACTGGTTCACGTTAGGTTGGCTGTTTTAATACTGATTTTTTAATTATTTGTTGAAGCATCTAACACTGTCAATTCACTTCAGATAACGTGTATGGATACAGCAATATTGCTATCAGTTTTCTGATGCAAAGCTCTGCTAATGGCTATGCAAGGGAAACACTGCTCCTGGGAGCCTGTGGGAAGGGGAGAAATTGAAGTAGATACTTTTTTGTGGACCTTGCAAATACACACTTCAGGTCTGCCATGGAAGGTATTGCTAGTTTGCTTGGAACTGAGATGCATTTTGGTCCTGCTCCTGTATTTCAGTTACAAATACTTAATCAATTTACATACATAAATCTTTTCCCTCCAGTGCTCAACACATCTTAGTAGCCCAACCTGCCTTTTTAATAACTGAAATCACCTTACAATGTGGTCGTCAGCCCTCCAGTCAAAGGCTTCAAATGATGGAGGATCTGAGATTGCCTACTGGTACTGGCCAATGGTAGCCATATTTGTTGGATCTCATGCAAGTCTGGTCCTTCTTGTTACTGATGTGGCACACATTTGGTACAGCTGATTACTGACAATCTCCATACCTCTTCTCACTGATGCCCATTCTCTCTGTCGTTGCCAATTACTGAGGATCCCCTGCACTGGCGTATTTCTCTAAGCCTTCTATGTACTTTCTTTGTCCTCCACTGATCAGGACTTCCCATTTTCTTCCTCTGTTAGGTTATGATCACAACTCCTGTAAACTCACAACTGTGCTCCATGGGTTTTGCAGCAAAAGTAAAGAAAGGATTCAGAGGTGATATTACTGCTCTCTATTTCACTCTGTCAAAAGTTATGGATGCATACCTTACAGTTGAAATGGCACAGTAAGAGAACTACTTGCACCTGAAGTGTGCTGCTGTTTGCTGTCTGCTGCTGTCTTCCCTTTCCTGTTTCTAGTTTCTGCATACCATTTCCTAGGAAGTTACTCTTTACAATTTCTTCAGGGTTTAATTTTGATTGTGACAAGCAGACACTAAGATTCTTTCCACTCCTGTAGACTCATTTCTGTTCCTGATCCGTGAAACTTTTTTTCATTCTTCTTTAAGAATTCAGCAACCCTTTTGTTCGTTACAATGCCTTTTATTTGTGTCTAATGCTGCTCCATATCTCTCCCTACATAAGTTGTCATTTTCACCTTCTGACACTGAAAAAGTTTCTTAGAAATACAGGCAGAAATAGTTAGGAGAGGAGGAAAAGTAATGGAAGTTGTCAGTGTGCCAGCCCTCTCCCTGTCCGGTGTGTGCAGACCTGATGCACTTTGTTCTCCACAGTGTATTAGGGTGTCCATTATCAACAATGGAAGCTTGTTAACATGGTTACATGGAGACTATCCATTATTCCTCCTGCTTCTTTGTAAAAAGGCTATTAAAATAGTGCCAAGCTCCTTTCCCTACAGGTTGAAGTTTGAACAAATTTACTTTCTATTTGTTAGGGAAACTCGTGCTGCTGGGGGGAAAAAGACAGACTGACAGTTTTGGAATATAAAGTCCTTTATTCATCAACAGCGCAGTAGAGGAAGTGGCTGTTTCTCTTGTCTTGCCAATTTTTGCTGATGTCTGACCTACAGGTATCACCTCAAGCTTGGAGTTCATCCTCCATGTCTTTCTAATCATTGAGCTCTCTGCTGAGGTAGGTGCCAATTAGCTCAGGTTATTTCTGTGATGTGGACAGCTGACCATTACAAGAGGAAGGGAACCATGAATTTTATTTTGTGCAATCACAGTTCATCATCATGGCTATGTTGGACAGAATTGTATTGCTGCCCTGGAACAGTTTGGCTGTGTTTGTGTTGCATTACCAAGTCATTTCAGGCATCTCAGACCCACCAGTTGTACTAATTTTTGCACAGAAAAAGTAGTTCTCTGTCAGTGAGACAGCCACCACAAGCCTGAGCTTTGCCTTTGTCTACTTTCTGCCTGAGGGTCAGTGTTATTCCAGGCTAACCAGGCAATGTTATATCACTGGCTCCCAGTGCCTAAGGTCTTCTAGAATGAAAGGTTAAGAAGACCCAAAATACCCAGAGATGGAGGAAATCCAGTGAAAACCTTGTTTTAGGTTAATGAGAAAACTCTCCTTGAAATATCGTCACGATGTTTCATGCTGAGGGTGGTGATGGCGGTGTTTATTTGCAATCAGGCTGAGACTGCAAGATCAGGTGTTTCTGGTCCCTAGAAACCCAACTGGAAGGGAAGACTCTCAAAGGTCATGAGCAGGGACTGGACTGATGTCCATGCAGCAGTGAATGAGCTTGAGGTAATCACTGCCTTGAACATACTCACTGTTTTTAAGTTTAGGCTGAAGTTAATGTATGCAGAAGAATCTACTACAATTGCAGATGGGTCCTGCATCGCTTGTTTGCACAGCAAGGGGCCAAGCAATCCAAGCAGGCTTTGAAACATGCTTCTAAACCAGCAAAGGAGGGGGTGGAGAATGCTGGCACTTTTGGGCTGTGTTACTGACATGCACACAGAGTTGCTCAGTCAAAGGAATTTGCAACCAAAGGCTTCTCATTGAGCGTGGTGGGCAGTGGAAGCCCCATCTTGTTTGGAAACTTGAAAACGTCCCAGGCTGTAAATCTCATTCATTTGCATTTCCTTTCAGAGGACGAGGTGGAGCGTGGAGGATAGTAGTATTGATGAGGATTAAACTAGCAAATGGGATGAGCTTGTGGAATACCTAGAGCTATGCCAAAGTGCTCTGCTTCTAATACATGTACCAAACAAGACAAGGAGGCTGTGTGAGGCATGGCTCAGTTCACACTGGGTTGTGTAATTGTTTTCAAAAGGTGAAGAGAAGCTGGATCACCATCCAAAATGTGAAGACTTATCTTTTTTTTTTTTTTCCTGTTTCTTTTTTAAATGAAGTTTACATAGATTGAGTTAGTATTTTCTGATTTTTTCTCTCTCTCTTTCTCTTTTTTTTTTTTTTTTTTTTTTTTAATTTTGGTTGGGGCAGTATGTTGTTGGTTTGGGTTTTTTTTTGTTAAGGGAAAAAAACCCCAACAACTCCTGAATTTGGAAATTTCCCAGCCTCTTATCTATTCTTACCAGTCACATTCCATTACATGACAGTGGTGACGTAAAGTGGACTGATGGAACTGGGTGGGACATGTCACAATGTGGAGCACGATGTGTCAATCTGACGAGTGTAGGAGATATTGTTTCCTTTAACCTGATTTATTTAGTTGTTTTGTTTGGGGTTTTTTTTAAACTCTTTTCCAGAAAACACAAATGTCAAGCCAACCTAGCATTGAAGGAGAGAACTAAAACGGAGTCAGATGTTGCTTGCATGGAAACCAAGCAGAAAAATATCTTTGAGAACACAGTGCAGCATTCTCCTGATTAAGGAGGCAAGTGGTACTTGATCTGAATCAGTGGGGAGAGAAACAGATGTAGCCGGGTAAACAGGGCTGAGAATGCTGTACATCTAGATGCACACAGCTAGGAAGAAAACCTATGTCAGCCACACAGCATAATCTCTTCTGCAGATTACAAATTACTTCAGTTAGGTTGCAGAGGTACCTGTGCTGGCTGTTTTGTGTTGCAATGCTGGATTTGCAGTGTGAAACACTAGCATTATTGAAAGGTGTACCTAGCAAATTGGAGCTGGTGCTCCCAGAGGTGGGTGGAGATGTTACTTCCCCTTGATTGGAAGGTCTCCATGAAGGTGTGCTGTTCTGTGTGCTACTATCACTAACACGTCATGCACAGTTAGGTAGCTTGATCAGTGAGCATTCTTCTTCCTCCTCCAGCCCTTCCCCAGAACTGAACAAAGACGCATCCCATGCTGTTGTTGTCTTTGATGTAAAAATGACTTGTATGACGATAAAATCAAAATCCCTGAGTAAGGGGAGAGACTCCCATCCCTGTTGCAAACAAAATATGCTCCAGTCTTCGAATAAACATTCAGGCTGTAGCTACAGTCAACATGGAAAACTGGTAGGACTCCAAGTACATAGCAAGAGCCTGACAGAGTCACATTTATGTTTGTTGTGAGGTACCAGTAAAGGAAGGTTCTTAGAATATTAAAAGCAAGTCATGTAGACATCTGTCTCCCTGTCTCTGTGCTTCACTCAAGCTTGATGTATAACTTCTCCAATGGCATTTTTAAGGCAGTAAATTTAATTTCAGGAGACTGTGCAGGTTTCATCAAAAGCAAGGACTTTTGAAGCTGCTTGTTTATGAGCTGAATCCTGTTTTCTATTCATGCTCATTTTTTCTGCTGAAATATCTTGCCATGGTGAGACTTTTCTTTTTGGCAGCCACTAAAATCACTTGGTTATGAACTATCCAGATTTTAGCAGACAATTAGCAAATCAGCTCAGTGTTTGTGTGTGTGCATGTGTGCGTCTGTTCGCATGTGCGTGTATGGTAATTGATGTTCATGATGTACGGCTGGCTGGCTGGAATATCTCACTACCCACACAAAATGATTGCTGATAAGGAGGCCTTTTCCAGCTCAGTATTAGTATGCTTCATCTGAAATTGGCTTTGCTGACAAGTCTTTGCTTCTGATTGTGTGCTTCTGATGCAAAATATATCATTGTGCCTAATTTCAAGCATAATAGTTCTGTAATAATCTCCTGAGGAGATATTAAGTTATATTTATTTATGCTGTCTTGGTCGATCATGCAAGATGCTAGCATGACAGCAGTATCAAGACCTGGGTACAGAACAGAGAAAGAAATGCCTTGCCAAATCCTCAAACATGTGCTCCAATTGTGGTGGTAATATACGAGGTACATAAGATGTCTTTTTAGGAATGCTGGGTTCCCAGCCTCTGCAGGTTAAATATTCCCCTCTGTCTCATGTCAGATGAATTGATGATTTTGCCACCCAGCAGCCCCAGGAAGATAATAACTGTCAGTCACCAGCAATCTGCACTGCATTTATAGTAACAAATAGGATGCTGGTTTGGAGAGCAGAAGATATTCATATAAATATGAGGTAAGTTACCACATATTTTTGCAATGGTTGTTCTCCTTTCATGCATATATGTGTGTCCAGATGCATGAAACAAGTGTGTGTTAAACACACACCAGTCAGAGCTGGATCTGGGCTTTAACAAAGCACTGGTAATGAAGTAATTTCTTCACCTGCCTTGATGAAGAATGCGACGAGGATGCGGAATCCTGCAAAGAAGTGCATTATGAGATTTCTTTCTTGCTGGTTCAGCCCTATTAATCTGTTCAGCATGAGCTCGAGTATTTTAATAACTGGCATGGAATATTATGCCTGCTCTAAAATAGCTTGTTTTTAAGCACACTTGGGCTGTGTTTGCTTTAACCTAGTTGGGGAAAAAACAGGTTTTGAGCTTATCTTCCTTTTCTTTCCCTAATCACAGCTACAGGGCAGAACACACCAAGTATCTAATAAGAGAAATAGCATTATCATATGCTAATTTACAGTAATTTTAAGAATAGCACAAGGCACAAGCCTCTGACTGTATGTACGTGCTGAAATCCATGCGTGCGAAGAGAGCTGTGGCGTGGCTGATCGTCCTTTTGTGGACAGAATTTGTCTTCCTGAGGCCACAGCAGTGCACAGATCAGCGCTGGTATAAGAGATCTTTCTCATTCAGGAGCAGATTTTATTCTGATATTACCTATATTTGTTTTCTGCTGAATATTACTGCAGGAAAAGTTAATCAGCTCTCAAACAGAGACTATTGGCTCTCTTTGCTCAAGAGCAACCTCTCCATCTCTTACAGAAATAGACACTGACAGCTCCCAAAAGAGTATCTGCCTGTTCCTCTCCCTCTGGAGAGCTAAGAGCTGCACTAGAGAAGTCCAAGGGTGAGAGAGACTGCAAATGGAGAAGAGAAAGGACATCTGAGAGTCTTCACTAAATAATCAGAGGACTGATGGCTTCAGACAAAGACAGGAGTTATATAATACATTCCTACTCTGTGAGTAACCATATGCAAAGATTGACATGGTTGTGAGTGTTCCCAAAACTGATTCTGGGCTTACTGTCGTCATTCTTGCATGCAAAAAACCAATAGTTAAAGAAAAAATAAATAAATATGAGAAAGAAAAAAAAAAAGAAAAAAAGTGTGATTGTACTCCTAGGACAACATCCTGAATTTTTCCCTGGTGGACCCTTGCCATTACCATGGCAAAACGCCTGGAAACTGCCGTTCTTTTCTACAAAAAATGTTTTGTAGGAAGAACAAAAGAAGTTTGAGCTTTTGGCAGATCATTGGAGATCACTGTGTTCAGATCCTCAGCTGGTGTAAATCAAGATAAGTACAGTATTGCTACAGTAGTTAAAAACTGACTGACTCTCCCTTACATCATGGCTGGCTGCTATGGAGAATATTTAATATTTATTTACAGTTTAGATGGAGATGGTGAAGGAACTGCTTCTACTGTATGGTACATGTTTTCTTCTAAAGAAAACAATGCCTATTGTTAATTGCTTAAACTTCCTTGTATATAACATTGTGGTGTCTCCTGTCACACAGGCATTTGCTCTGTGTGGTGCTTTGCTTTCTTCAGTTCAATAGTAGAATGACATATTTATCTGCTATGAAAATGCATAATAAGACCAATGGAGATTAGGATATATGTCTTAAATTTAAAAGGTCCTTTCTTTGTCTAACCCACATTTCTGTATTATGTCACAACATATGTGGCAAAAGAGTACCCCCACTAGGCCAGTAAATAATAATCTGTAAAATTGAAAGGCTTTATGTTTAAAAGTGAAAGGATGTTTCTGTAGCTAATGGTGGACAACAGGCAAGCATGCTGAGACCTCTATAAATCTAAAGAGTTTATGACATTTTAAATACAAGGGCTTGCAAATCCAGTTTTACAGCTGCAGAGCGATGAAATAAATAAACCCTCTTTTGCATATGAACTCAGGTACAATGCATCTGACTAGTGCCCAGCAGTGAGATTTCCAACCCCACTTCACCCTCTTTTACATAGAAAGAAATGTCCTGGAGAAATTAGACTCATCTGAGCTATGTCAGGAATTGTGTGTGCCCACAACATTATTTAGATAAGCCTAAAAAATTCCATTATCAGTTTATATCCCTCATTACTTAATGGCCAAACCTGGAATTGTAATGCTGTTGAGATTTGAGCACAAACTAACTGAGGCGGGAAAGGCAGGTATGTATCTCCACATGCCAGTGTAGTGGGTGGTAGCTGCGTGGATCAGCAGCAGTGTGTCGCATTGAGGTGATCACAAGGGAGTCACAGGACTGGAGAGTCAGTCTCAGAGATCCCTCATTCCCTTACATCCCAGATCTACTCAGCTCTGGCTACCCTTTGCAATGCAACCTGTTCTCCTGAGGTTTCCCACAGGATGGAATAATACAGCAAATTTTATCTTTAAAGACGTTCCGGAAGTCAGATTTTCATTTGTATTGAAAGATGTAATTCCAAATGTTGCATCATGTTTATATGTGCATTCACTTGTTTGTCTTCTGTTGGTAAAGGGTATTATTTCAGCATCACCTAACAGCTCATTTGATTAGCTGTGTTATCTTCCAGAGTGCTCTACTGCTGCTTTCCCACAGACCAAAGAAATACATGATTACCAGGGTAAGAAACAAAGACAGCACACAAAGTACCATTAAGACTGAGAGAATGAAACTGAGGTAAGGAATAACAGACACATTTCCCCAGGAGTGTCCCAGGTGCTGTGTGGTGACAAAGGAGACAAAGTGGTTCCCTCAGTTAAGCCAGGAGTGTGACCTGCTCCCTGGTGAAGTTGTGGGTCAGGCTTCAACTAATGCTGTGACCATGCAGTGGTGTCTGTGACTGGTTCAGTGCCTACCCAAAGGTCATCTGAGTGATGAGCATCGTTGCGAGGAAGATGTATGGGCTATTCTAAACCCTTTGTGTTGACAGAAAGTGACCAGATTGGGAGAAATCTCCCATCTTGTGGTTTTAATACATTTGGAATTTAATAAAATTCCTTTGTTGCTTACTTTCACTTAAATGTACAAAATAGCATTGCTCATGCAATCTTTTTGTATTCATGTGTTTGTTCTCAAAAACACTGTGCAAAACCAGACAGAACATGGGACTATTTATGGGGAGACTGGAATTCTCTTTCTGAGTCTACATATTTGCTGCTCTGTTACCTGAGGCTTATCATTTCCACCTTGATTTCCTGTTTGTAAATAAGTAACTATATTTTTCAGTAAAATTTTACAGGTGGAATGTGCAACAATGGAGCATTTCTAGTAATGCTCTCAGTTGCCCTTGGACCTCTGAAGAAAATTCAGAAAACTCAATGAGTTAGAGCCTTCTAATCATAGTATTTAGGAAGAGTCCACTGATCAAAACATGGACTGTTATTGCTGTTTCCCACTACTCTCCTTTTGTCTCTGAGGCTGTCCTTTATAAGCGCAGAACCTGGCCCTCAGTCCGACCACCAACCTTACTGAATCCACCTTCTCCACATGGTCATTGTTTCTAAAGTTCTGCCCACTTGGGTCTTGCACTAATTTTTCTTCTGTGCTTTCTAGAACTTTCTCTCCTTGGTGTTCTCAATCAGGCCCAAAGAGAAAGAAGTTTCAACATAATTTCTGTCCATTGTTTTTATACTGTAACTTACTTGAAATCTTCCTTTGCTTAAGCCTTGCCTTGTGTGTAACAATAGTACTAAGCGTTTCCAGCTAGCTAGCGTGCATAGCTTGGTCTGTGTGTCCACAGCTGGCATGTGCTACAGACCCTTCTCTTCCCATGCATTGAGGTCTCCTGCATCTTCATGCTAATTTTGATTTGCCTGATGCATTCAGTGCATGATGGTTTTGGTGCACCATGTATCCATGCATGTTGCATTTGATAATTCTGCTTCCAAGCTATGTCTTTGGCTTTTTGTGATCTGACCTTCTCCAGATCTTGCTCCCAGAACAAACAGTGTTTCGGGATAGACGTTATATCCATCCTGAAACAAGAGTGTGTCTGGTCTAAGTTCACTCCTGAAGATCCTGGAGAAGAAATTGAACTCAGGAATATCTTGTAGGCAGGCTGAATTGTCTTTGTGAGTTATCTGCACTATAGGCAGGTGGGCTTTTCTCATGTCTCCAAAATGCTAGTGATTTCTGAGAGCCAATCAGTTCTGCGAGACTTCTCATTGGCAAAAGTGCCTGCCACCTTTAGTGTGGACTGACTGCACTGTTGTCTATGCCTTACAGCATCAGTCCACCTGCCATTGAAGTCAGGAATTATTTCTTCAACACTTTTCTTAGGCCAGGGTCTCAGATTATATCCTCATGCTGGGGATTCTCCCATGGCATGAATGCTGTACCTGTATAAGTGGCCCCTTGATCTTTCAGAAAGACAGCTGCAGTGAGCTGTGAGAGCTGAAGAGATGAGTTGTGGAGTGGAACAAGTATGCTAGAAGGTTTGCTGGTATTCCTTGCAGGTTAATGCAATCACTAAGATAAAACCTCCCCAACAGAAAGATAATGCAGCTTCCCTTTCTTTACCTACACATTAAGAGTGCTTCTTACACATCATAATAGATACTAGAGAAATATTGGAGGTGAGTCAGCTCAAACTTACATAAATGGCTGCAAGAATAACAATAGGTTACCATTTCAGTCAAGAGGTCTTGAAAATGTAATAGGGCAGCTAACATTTCAAGAAGACAGTTACTTTTGTCTCTGTCCCTACAATCTTCTCCTTCTACTTTTCTGCACATAGGGCCTGTATGAAATTTTTGAAGAAATATTGTGTTTTTTCTCTCTGCTTAAATAATTTGAGAAGAGGAATTACATTGTGTTGAAAGAGTTACAGTAGGACTTGAAAGATCTGGCATAATTTTCAGGCTACTATATTCTTAATTCCCAATGTCTGGCTCTGCCACTGTCTTCCTGACAAAAGCAGCAGTGGGTGGTAGTAAGCGCATTGTTTCTTCATCTTGCTTCATCTTTCTTGTTTCTTTTTTGCTTTTCCCCTTGCGTACAGTGGCAACTGATATTAGCACGAATTGGTCCTCTGGTTTAGCTGCAATGATTATCACTGTGTTTGGAGTGGCTGCAGTACTGCAGTATCTGTTGTTGGGATTTGGGTAGCTGCTGTACTTGTCGCTGGGGTTGATGTAGCTGCTGTGCTTGGAACTGGATTAGCTGTGTTGTCTGTTGTAGTCAGAGTTTGAGTAGCTGCTGTACTTGTCACTGGGGCTGGTGTAGCTACCTTTCCATCCAGAGGAATGTAATCATTTTAGTATGGATACCACTCAGCTGATTTGCTGAATACGAGGAACTATTGGTGTATTTGCTTTGAGCGAGCGCACATTAACATGGCCACATTTCTCCACATTTCTGAAATTGTTCAAAGCTATCTGTGTGCATGAAGTACTGCCATGGGCTTACACCCTCCCTGTCTGAAAACATCTCCTTCCCACCCAGATATAACAGCAGTGTCATGACTATTTTCCCAACCTCTGTCTCTTTTACTCATTTTCATTAGAAGCCTTTTTTGCAGAAACTGTCTCATCCCCTGTCTTTTTCAGTCCGTCTCTCAAAAATGTCATGCATGAAGGGTGGAAGATGAACAAAGGATGGTTGTGACAAAAAAAGAAAAAAAAAGCATATCTATATTTGTCTGCCAGTTGATGCAGTTATTACTTTGAAAGCTGATTGTGAGGAGAAAAAAGGTCTGTGATACAAAGCCAACTTGCAATGGATACCAAAGAGGTGACATCCACTTTTGAAATTAAATACTTTGCATCTTGAGCATTTGAACTAGTAAACAACCAGCATCCCCTCCTAGTGTAGACTGAGACAATGGCAGAGTGCAGTTAGAAAGGGAAATGTTTGGTTTTTACCCCTGCTGGCTGGAAGGAGATCTACGGCCCTGTGTAACTGGCAGACGAGTCATTCTCCCTCCCCCCCCGCACCCCCACCCCCCATATGGATCCGGGAAGCCAGAATGCTCCTTTTTCCTTGGCAAATCTGTAACAGGGAGGTATGTTTTACTACCAATGCTGACATGATGCAGCTTTGCTGTGACTGAATTCGAGACAATATGAGCAATTCTTCTCTTCCAATATCTTTTCTGTGACTCTTAGATATTGGGATCATCATTTACCTATGCAATCACTCTCTATCTTATTGTTACCCCATAAAACATACTCTTAGAAAGGATGAACAGTTGTCAGTTTGTTGCCTGCACTGTCACTTTGCAAACTGTAAATAATAGTGAGATTATGGCATGCTATAAAAATACCTTGAGATAAACCTGTCTGAGTGCAGGGCTGATCTTTGCTTTTGGATTAGATTTTAGTATGATTTTCTTTTTTTTTTTTTTTTTTTTTAAGATAACTCTTTTAATTCTCTTAGAAACACATAGAATAGCATTGAGAGTGAACCTGCAGAACACACTGTTAAGCCAGGAAAGGAAAACTGAACTAAGTTTATTTTCAGCTGATTTGCTTGTACTTGTAGCTGAGTTACTCAGGCTTTCATGTCGTTCTCCCATGCAAGTACTAATCTGGTTTGCTGGCTTTTGAGATCTTAAAGGTTCCTAGCACAAATCTGAACAAAGTACATGCGGTGTCTAGACAGAAAGCTTAATTCGCACTCAGACTGCAAAAAGCAGTGTAATGTTCTTTGCTTTTACATTTGAAAGGCTGAGCTTGCTTAAAGCTTGACTTCTGGAGCTTGAGCTCTGGCCCCCCGGGAATAACAGGCTGCGCTTATTAAAACAATTAAGAAAAGGTACTTGACATGGACAAGAAATACCATGATGATGATGATAAGCTGATTGAAAGCCAGAATGTCAGGCCCTGGAAGGTAAACATAAATATAAAAGCTCCATCAGTGCTCTTTCCCTTCTTTTCCACCTTGTCTGGTTACACTTTTAGGGTGGAGCCAGAAGCAGCTGGTGGTTCTTGTTTGTGCCCGGTTCTATATCTGTTGTTGACTGGCTTCTTTTTCCTCTATTTTGTCTGAAGTGGATCCTAAAAGAGCAAAGACTGTTCTCCTCTGGAGAGACTGTCCTCCTCCGGGACACACTCAAAGTCTCTGGCCCCAGAGAGATGCATGTCATTTGCTCTCCATAAACAGGTGAGTTAATGTCCGAGGTATGGCAAGGAAGGGTGAGCTTGGTGAGACTTTCTCATCAAGAAAGGTGAGAAGAAAAGGAATTTCTTGCAACGTCTTCCAGAGGCATGGCAGCTCCCTCGTGGCTGAGATCCCAGACTGCATCACAAGCTCATTTGGGAAACCCTGTGTTTGTTTTATATTTATGTGAAATATTTCATTCTTCATTTCTTATTTTTCTGATGTCACCAATAGCGTCCTGTGCGTTTGCTAAATGCTGTGAGGTCTGTTAATGAAGAATGTGATACTTTTGTAGATTTTAAGTAAAAGAAAGCATATTTTTGGTGAGCTTAGGCTGGAAGCTTATGTTGTAATTAGTGCTGGAAACTGGAATGACCTTTCACCTTTCTTGCCCAAAACTTGTAATTATGTTCCCAAAATTACAGTGAGAACCAGTACCCATGGACAAGAACAACTGGAGATGCCTTGGCAGTTTACACAGGGGTTGACTTGGTACTGCAGTCAGTGATTACATCAGCTATCTTGATTTGTTTTTCTAAACCCATCCACAAGAGGCTAATGTGTAAAAACCCCAAGCCACTTCATATCATCTGACAAGCAGCCATGCAGGAGTGGTGGCTTTCATTACTTATTAACCTGGAATGGCTGTGAATTGACCACATAGAGGTATAAGGCTTTGTATCACCCTGTCAATCCCTCGGGCTGCTGAGCACACCTAAATATATTTTAGTGTTCAGAACAAAGCACTTCACTGAAATCCATTGCTAATCCTCTACCACCACCTCCATCACATCATTAACTGAAAAGTCAGGCTCTCATCAAATTGAGAGAAAACCAAATAAGAAACATGAGAGCACAGAATGTGGGTGAACCTGAAGGGTTGTTCAATAATTATTGTCTCAGCTGAAGAATAGGAACAGTACTTTGGAAATGAAACCACATCTCACTTGACTATTTGACTACCTTATCCTAGGGGCCTTGGTTGAAGTTCTGACATCATTGTCAGCACTTTTCTTATTTCAGGCTCACTGAGTTTCCTGCTGTGGAAGAAAAACTGGCTAAAAAAAGAAAACTGCTAGAGCTTAAAAGCACTCTGTTAGCAAAAGCCAGCAGTGGAGGCCTTGGTTGATGAGTCATTTCACACAAACAAGTGCCACACTAATCAATGAGAAATACTATAAGGGGCATTCACAGGCAGGAAAAAGCAAAATGAAAGCTATGGTGATGCTAACAGTGGGGAATTCGGAGGGCTGTGTGCGTGTGTATGCTCATGTTTTAGTGTTTGGGTACGTATGTATATGATCATAAAACAGGTAGAAGTTGGAAAGAGGGATAATCCATTGGAGCACACTGTTCTGGGGGTAAGAACAGGTACTCAAATATTCTGTGGCTTGCAGCCTTGCTTCTGATAATACCTTATCTAGGGGTTTCATAATGGGGAAGTGTGTGACATTTTCAACACATATCTATGACCTGCTATAGAGAACTTTCCATACGCTTTTGGAAATCCAGTCACTAACACAACTGGCTTTGTTATCCTTAGTATGAATTCTGTCATTATATATCTGTTAAGTATGTATTGGCAATTTATTGACATTGCTATTCAAATTAAATTCTTGAGTAATTAGTCACCAGTGGATTTGCTTTCCCAAGTTACAGCAATATGTCTCAAAAGCTTTTCAAGCTTCTTCCAAGCTTCTCTCATTGGCATTTTTCCAAGATGTTTCTTAAGAACAAGCACTGAAGCTGATATTTAGAACATATGGTGATGATGTGTTTGTATGTTCATTAAATCAAGATACCAATGAAAGAAAAGTGTAAGGCTTTCTATCCTTTTAAATGAAATTGTCAACCTAGATATCTATTGCCTTTGCTGAAATCCAGCCTGAAATGACTTGTAAGCAGTGCTCTGTTATGATGACAAATTAATTCACATCAGACTTTGATCACTGCTTGAAAAGTTTTCAGACATCAATTTCCAGCAATTGCATTTAAAAAATGAGAATTCAGTTTGGAGTCTCAGATTTAAAACAACAAAAGCAGAAGCGCCTTCATGTAGCTGGTATGCAAACCTCTAGAAAAATGCAGGGAATTCAGCAGAAGCTTCTTCCATATGTAAGATAAAGAATTTCAGCAACACTGGCTGTTACATACAATTAATGTTCTACATACGACTCACTTTACACAAAGCCTCTTGTGTTACTGTTGCTCATGTGGACAAATGCATGCACACACAAAGAATATATCTGTCTGTCTGTGTTTTCCCATTGGTCTTTCTTCTTGCCATGTAACATGTCAAAAGGAAATGAAAAAGGGAGGGGGAGTGGATCTGGCTTAAAATAGAATAGAATTATATTAGCCAGCCTAATAGCGAAGGTGAATTTTGGAAATATAGTTCTGTATATCTAATGTTTACCACTTGACTACTCATGCCTCAGGCTCAAAATGCATAATAATGCAAATTAAAACACAGAAAATGGAAGAGCTAGAATCTCAAAGATAACCATACCTAATGCAAAGTATGACAGAACATCTGCTCTTTAATTAATCTTAACGTAAAGACTGAAACTGTACATTAAGATGCAGAGTGTTTATGACAACTGTTTTTTGTAGTTAACATGCTCCTGGCCTCCCTCATGTAATTGCTTCTGCTTTGTAACACATACAAAGCTCTGATAAACAACAACAACCACCTAGAAATAAAAATGTTGGGAATGGAATGGTTCAGGAGCACAAAGTCAGAATGCTTCTGAGGAAGCATAGGTGTAGCATTTAAGTATGTGGAAGTGGATTTTGATGATAAGAATCTGACATCTGGTTTTGAGAGTACACCGACGACAGCTGAAATTCCGCATTTAAGATTAAATTAAAGAAAAGCAAGAAAGCCCCTTTGCTTTAATGAGTCCTCAATTTTTTGGTGGTCAATTTGAGATTTGTTTTAGGAGTCAGATTTTCAGAAAGCATCCAGGCCTCTTTTCCACTGCCTTTCAGAAAAGGAGGGCTACTTGTCTGTATTTTGGTTTAGCTACCTCAAACCACTACGGATTTCTGAAGCTCTTTACTATTTATTCAGTTCCCTCTTCATCATGCAGGTGTTTGTGTGGATACGGTTGCTACAAAGAACAAAAAGTATATCTGGAACTTCTGCATTTATCTTGATAAATTGGTTTCCTTGTTCCAGGACAATCTATTTTATTTTATTGAAAAATTATTTTTCCAATTAATTCTCCAGTTATAAACATGAATAGAGTTGCACTGTGATAGACACACTATGTGGAGATTAACTTGAGGACAAAACCTGACAAACTATTTGCTCTAATCAAGATAACTGTAAAAACAATTTAGGTAACTGTTAAAACCCCTATTTGTCTTTTACCTAGAGTAAGCAGGGTTTGAAACTGTTCTTGGCCTCAATAAAAAGATGAGTAAGAGAGTAGTCACAGCAAAACATGAGAAGAGTTATCAGTAGAACCTCATTCTCGTTGGCTGTAGTGCAAAGCATTGTCACCATCAGAGGCTTCATCCAGAAGTCATGAAAGTTAGCAGGTTGACTGTTAGTGTGGCTTAGACCTCTGGGGAGAAGAAAACTTTCTTCATCTTTATTCCATTCCACAGAGTGGTGCAGGCTTGGACACAGTCTGACACTCAAGTGGCAGATACTTCCTGTGCATCCATCTGGAGCAAAGATGTTCTCATCTAGATTTGTGAATCTAAATCTCATCCAATACAAATTCAGTCCAAGTCTGAATGAAAAGCTCAACTTTATGTTATTAGGAGCTATCTAGTTGCAAGACATATGCCATTTATATAATCTGTGAAGAAAAAGAGAAGAAAGGAGGTGAAAGAGCTGTAGAAATATCATCTATATTGTGATTTGGTTGTGTTTTCCTAAGATAGTGTTTGGGACCTTCTATATAGATCCTAAGGAAAGACATCTAGTAAGGTACCTTGAAAACTATTTCACTTGGTATAAATGGCTGAAGTCCTGAATAAAAATTATGGGACACACTTTAAGCTGTATGAAAATAGGTTACCTGCAGAAAATGTGAAGCTGTCATGTGGGCTACATCTGTAAAGAATCATTTTTATTTGCTAAATATGTATAAGAGAGGAAGACAGATAAATTGAAAGAAAAATGCCATCACAGTAATATTCACTCTGGCAAAAGGTTTGCAAACAATGTAAAATATCTGCCTGTCTGAAATGGTAGCTTTACTTAAAGTTTGTCCAATATATGCATGTATATACACTTATATATATCAAAGGTAGATTTTTGCTATGGGAATTGTCAGCAATTATTCTCCCTTTACACTCTATATTATAATTAGCAATTCCCATTTCATCATGGGATGATGCAATGTAAACGCAGACTTTCTGCTTATCCACTTCTTCCCATTTGTAGCTTTATTCCCCCAGCTGAGCCTGTGCAGCAGATGCCAGAGTGTTCACTGTAATGAGGGACTGGAGAAGGACCTAAGCTTTACCGACATCTGAATTGCTCTGAACTGCTCATCACCACTCTAATTTATACCCTTAGAGAGATGGCAACAGGGTGTATGTCTCCTATGGAAGTGATTTGAAAGCTTGCCAAGAAAGAGCCTCAGTCCTTTCCTCCTTATAGTCCTGGCACGTAAAACCACAGAAGAAAACAAAAAGCATTTGTGAGGAGTCATCCAGGAAGAAAGATTAACAATATAAACCAATGGAGGAGAGAGAAAAGGCCCTTTCCTCATTGAAAGTGGGTCTGTGCTTATTCTAATGGAACTTTTACAGACCCTGAATGTCCTCTAATCTGAACGTAATGCTCCTTGCTGTTTCTGCTGCTTCTTTGTTCGACATCCTGCCTGTTCTGCTTGTGGTAGGGCGAGGGGAGGGGGAAGCACAGTCACTGGCCAGCTTTGTGTGAGGAACAAATGTTGTCATCCTCAAGGTTGTGGAGCATGTCTGCTCTGCAGAACAAAGGGGTAGGCAGGGCCTTGTTTGTCCACCTTGTTCTCAGTGCACCCTGGACCTCTTGTGAAAAACCAGGAAGGTTTCTAATTTTTTCTTTTCCTGAAACACATCAAAGGCTGTGAGTAGAGCAGGGAGATGCTTCCCCTGCTTCCTATAACCTCACCCTCCCCCCTCCTTCCCCCAGCCATCTTTTTCTGGTTTAGAAAATTTTGTGGCTTTAACCTTGCTGGCCTAATAATGTGTGACCTTGAGTTTGTGTGGGTTGGAAGGATTTCAGAGTTGGTTTTATCAGGATTAGCTTTTTATCTGCACAGAAGTATCCAAGGAAGTAAGTCATCTCATCTCCTTTCACCTTAGACTCCTAGCTTTCTCCTCTAGTTCTTAGAACAGTGAAGAGAAAATAGACTGAATTATTGTGAT
Organism: Psittacula echo; assembly: GCF_963264785.1. Taxonomy (NCBI): domain Eukaryota; kingdom Metazoa; phylum Chordata; class Aves; order Psittaciformes; family Psittacidae; genus Psittacula; species Psittacula echo. Next base: position 52,883,481 of record NC_137742.1, on the reverse strand, counting down.
GGGTATGGTGATATCAGATTCACTTCAAGGCAAGAAAGATGAAGCCATCACTCGGTGCTGGGCTCAGACTCAGTGAGGTAGATTGCATTCAGCTGCGTCGAGCAGGAGTTCAGAGCTCTTCTGACACCATGTACTACTTTTCATGTGCTCTCTGCACAGGCACCACTGCAGCCTGTGCTTGGAGAAGAGCAGAGAAGGAGGGTTGTGAAAACCAAGTATAGAGGATTTATACCCCTACATGTCTGCTTCTCGCAACACAAACTGACTTTGAAAGATTGGCTCAGAAAATGAATACCCAGGACATTGTTCTCTGTTACTTTGCTGTGAAATTACTTTCTTGAATGAAAATATTGAATTCCTTTAAAAGCAAGTGCATAACATCTCTGGAAATGAAAATCCTGTGGAAATCACAAAGGAAAGAAGACTGAGAGATATAAAAGCTTTATATCTCTAAATGCTAGTCAGGCTGAGTTTCTTTTACTTTCTTTTTGTGTGTGTTTGTGTGACAACAATCATAAATGCTCTTTCTTATGCTGATTTAGTGAGTGCTGGAATCTCCTCAGTGCTTATGTTAGATTTGTGTTTTATCTACAATAAACAGCCAATAATATGATCTTTAATTAATTGGAGAGCTTATGAACACTCTCAGCTAACACAGTCCAGTTTAGCAGTCCCAACCTGCTGTCATCATACCTTGTGGAAATTATTGACTTTCATAGAAGACTGCCTCATCATTATGAGACAGCATATGAAAGTTACTTTCAGTGAGCCAGCTCCTCAAGCCCTTAGCCTTGGTGGGTAACACCTGATTCCTCACATGTTCTCATGGTTTCCATGCAACTTCCATCACAGTAAGGTACTATTCCATATGGGAGATCTGGCAGGGTGTATAAACCTCAGTGAAGACTGACAAAATGTATTGGACAGATTTTTGGATGTAACTGGCACCTTCCTCCTTATATGTTCCTACTGCATAGCCAGGCATTAAGGGATGACATTGTTGCCCATGATAAAAGTATACAGCCAGAGCCCTAGAAAGCAATAGCAATTTGAGCATCCAAGAGGACACAGGACTGTGCACCTTTGTGACTGGCCACCAGCTGTCTCTTCAGCGTTTGACTTACCAGACTGGGAACAGGCAATCTCTTGTTGGAGGCAGCCACACCCCTTTGTTTTTTAATGCAGTCTCCCTTCCTCACCTTTTCCCCCTCCCGCCAAAGTCTGGTATGTGATGTGTAATATACAGAGAGCTCTGAAGTGCTTTAAATCAAAATGTCCAGACAACTTCTGGGTATTCTTTAATGGAGTCTCAGAGCGTTTATTGTGTGGGAAAGGGAAGTCAAGGGATGCTGTAAGGGAGTGAGGGGTCATGCAAATTTTTTGTCTAATTTTCTTTAATAAAATACTACCATACTCCAAGAAGTAACTAAAATCCATGTGGAAAAGGGGTTTTTAAGTGTGAGTCCCAAACAAACTTTTTGTAAATTTTCAGAGGAAGGTAAGCAGGTTCCACTGTGGATGGTATGGATTTCTTACTTCTGTAATGCATTCCTAACTTACTACTCATTTATATAACTATGCTGGCCTTGCTCATGTTCCTGATTTGCATCAGTGACACTAAGAAGAACAAGATACTGATATGTCTTGTTACCACTTTTCCTCCCCACAATCCTCATTCACATTGAGCAAGATTCTGAAAATGTAGAATCTGCTGTAACTGTATTTGATGAAATCAGCAGAAGATTCACTCTGTAGAATTGAATCAACATAAAGTACCTTGGAAGTTCTTTCTTTTAGACTTGTAATTCAATGCTCTTTTTAACTCTAGACTGGGAACCTAATTTATGTCCAGTTACGTATGTTTCTGGCCATTGTCAGAAGCAGGATATTGATAGTCTGCCTCATATGGCTAATACTCTTAGATAGGCACATATACACACATACATGCGGAATGAAGAACTGGTGCTTTCATTTTCCTTGTTGGCTAGCTCTTTTGTGCAGACTGAACTTGGTTGCTATCTCTGTTATGCTGATGACAAAGAGATCAATATTGCTACCCAGACCTGTCTTCTTCCTTCTTATCTAGAAAAAAGACTCTTTCTGAAATCCCTGTATCTAATCCTCGGACCAAGAGTCGTAGATCCGAAGTATCTAGTCCTTAAACCAAGGTCTGCATATGTAGAATGGAGTTCTTAAATGTGCATCCACTGTGCTTTCGCAATGACCTCTTTAGTTGATCACAATGGCGAGTCACCTGTCACACTGACCACAAAGTGGGCACAAAGTCTTCAGCTTTTTTCATAAACTTATATCCAGGTTATGACTTAATCTTGCTTATTCTTGTCACATCACATATTGCATGATTGTCTCTTCTCCACCTACATCATCACCTACATCAGGCTCTCACACCTTCTGCCATAACACAAACATTCTGGGCTTTGGCAGAGACTACAGTCACCTTGTCTCACTCTTATAAATATTTCCAACTTGTCATTTTGAATGCAGCTTCCTTCAATTATTATGTCTCCACTTATTTTTCCTCCTTCAGTATTTGGGATATAACCCACTTACCTTCATTTACAAGACCGTTCACACCTGTTGTATGTATCACCTCTCATTCACAGGAAGATGCTTCATTAAGATAACATTTCCCAGGGCTGATTAGCGCTATCTGCCAGCTTCCACCTTTTGTGTAAATCTCCAAAAGGGAACATTTATGTTTTCCAAGTGCTGCTGTATAAACTTGAAGTGAGGTCTCCATTAGCATCAGCCTCATCTCTGCCACAAATCCTCTCCCAAACCCCTTTGTCACAGTATCTATGGTCCCTGCTATGAGGGCAGAGTTGTTGGTATGTGCGGATAGCTTCCCCTCACAGTGGCAAATGACAGCTCTGCTGTTTCCTTCTCTCCCATCAAAGCTTTCTATCCTGTCTTTGTCCTTCTCCACTGTGGCTGTCTTAATCTGTTTGCTTTCTAAAGCTTTCATATATTTTTATCCTGAGTTTGGACAGAATTTACCACAGTGAATTCTTAGCCTGGACTCTGAAAACTCATCTGAGCTACTGTAATACAAATAAAGAATATGCATTTAGAGACCATATGTATCTTTTTGGTCTTGCGATTAGAAAAGATAATACTGTCTTAAAGGCTTTGAGCAGGAACTCGAGGGGTCCGTACTCAATTTTAGATGCCACAGCCCTTTTGTATGGCCATTAGAGAGTCAATCTCACGGTTTTTCAAACACTCCCCTCAAGACTGATAAATATTCTCTAATATTTAGTTATGTTTTGAAGTTGTAAATTATTGAACTAAGGCTGTAACAGTATTTAGATAAAAATGTAGGGAAAATTCTTGATTATCTGGATATGCAGTGAAGAAAACAAACTTGTTACAGGTAACAGTATCTATGACAGTTAATGTCTGTGTAGAATGATGATCATAGTAAAAAATGTCTTTCTAGTGTCTCAGCAATATTTCCTTTGCAATCAAGAAATTAAAGTTGAGCCACAAACATTTTTCTTGCTTTGTGGATGAATATTTCCTCCAAGGTCTCCTGAAATCTGAGATAAGCAATGGCTCTAACATTCCTTTTCCCACAGAAATTAGTTTGGTAAGCAAGAAATAAAATCAAACACAGGCATAGTGTATTTTAAAAGGTGAAGGCAGTAGCCTTGAATTATCCATGTTGATTTGACAAAGCCAGAGATGCTGCAGACATAATACGCGGCACTGTTGTCACATCACCAAGTGACATCTTTTTATCCAAAGTGAAAATGAAATGTGAAAGTGAAGAAGTTCTGCAAGTCTTCTAGTGCTATTTGCAAGATATGTAAAACTCACCTTTGTGCAGTAGGGTAGGTGTTTATCAGAACCTTGCTTTAAATTAGAGGTTGTTCGGGTAGCAATGTCGGTTAAAATTGTCTGACATTCTTCTTACCTAGGACTTCCCTGGCAGTTGCTTTTAAGCAACCCTTTCCAAGCATCATTTGTTTGACTTGAAATTTTCAATGCTTCGCATATTTTCTTCATGTTTTTATTTCAAATGAAGTTTTTTTTCCATTTAAACTATTTTTAACAAGTTTGCAAGGGTTTCTGGGAATGTTAGCAGAAGGAATACATCCATAATAAATGTTTTATAATTGCTTTCATGGTATGTCTCATTGTTTTGGAGAGGTTCTTCTCATTTGCCAGAATTGCTTCCCTGTAGCGGGATGCTGTTGCTACCCACACGAAGACTTCCTCCAAAGTCCAGGCTGCAGTGCTTTTCAGTTTCTATGTGCTCAACAGAAACTCTTGACTTATGATCAACCTCCTGTGAGATTTTGGCTGCACTGAGAGACAGCTTCCATTAATGAGGGTGTGTGCAAGACATTGTCAAGGAAAGGCAAGGTCCAGTCAACATTGCTGTGCTTTGGTGATCACTACCATAAGCCTCTGAAACTGAAATGGAAAAAACCTAACCAACCAATCAAAACCCCAACAAACCAGATAAAACAGAAAGTTTCCCTTAACTGAGCCAACTTTACAGGGAGAAATGCCTGTGGCTCCCTTGTCAAGATACAGAACGATGGGACATGTAGAAGAAAATAGGGTTTGATTGTTAAGCTTAAGTTTGATTGTTAATCATTATGGGTGCTCAACAGCTACTAAGCTGAGATGTTTTTTGTAAGAGCTGTTCTTAAGTTGTCTTAACTCTTGTGGGTTTGACCTTGCAATCTTAAATGCTTCTATCAACACAGCTCTTGAAATGGTCACAGAAATCAGCATATGCAACTTGCAAAAAAATTCAGTTTGGTGTTTGCTCTGTTGAGCTTCTATAAACTTATAGGCTAGCTGCACTGAAAAGGAAGACTGAAATATTTCCTAGACCCATATAACTTCATCAGCATGACAGAAGAGCACATATATATGTAATATAAATATAAATATATTTAAATACATCTATTTTGCCCATCTATATCTCATCAACTTTTCAAAAGCTAAACTGTACCAAGTCATAGTCAGAACATAGTTAGAAAGAAAGACCAGTTAAGAGCAGATTTACGAGATTCAAAATGTTTGATTGACACCAATGAGTACTTCGGTTTCCTCACTTGTTCTTTTGAAATTCTGAATCTGTTAATTTGCCTGTAACTCTTACAGGAGGAGGGCACAGGGTATAAAAGATTTTAGCTGGTTTTCTGCACTTTGTATCAAACAGTTCCTACATGAATGATGTGATCATTCTGCTTGTATTGCTTTTAAGGTCCATCCTGGCATTGCTGTTGCTTCTATTATAGAACTGCCTGAGGTCCAAATGTGTTGCAGGTCTTATAAGAGGAGAATATTGTCAATTGCAATTTACAGGTAAGGAACTGAGACACTGGGAGGAGAAAGTGGCTTATCTCAGTTTACATAGCATTCTGCAGTCAAGAGGAGAGCAGGAAGGAATCAAGCAGCTGGTAGTTTCCAAGCCAGGGACTTCATTAGGTTGCCTCTGCCTGACATCTTAACTGTTAGCTGGACAACTGTGTGCTGCTGTTTACTACAGCAAACTGTTCCTGAGCAAGATGACCTTCTCTAAGAACAGAGTGTTAAATATTAAATCCAACATCCGAAATTCATACTTAATATTTTCTCAAAGTGTGGTTGTCCAAGCTTATTTTATTAAAAATAAATTTGCCTCAACAAAGCTCATCCTCTTCTTTGTGAAGTCCAGTACACACTAGAATGTACAAGACTGTACCATGACCAAATCAGCATTACTTCAAGATCAGTAACAGAGTGATTGCTGTTAAGAAAAAAGTCAACATTTAACATATGGTGATATTTGACATCTTTTTTTCTGTAAGTTTTGGAGAAGAAATTGTGATATTGAGCAACAAGATATACTGAAATGCAAATCCTTTAATAACACAGGATAATACAGATTTAGAAATTAAGTTCTTTAACTCTTCAGAGACAGAAAAAAACTGCATATGACAATATGACATACACACAGTACAGCTGTATTAAATTCATTGATCATCAGATAATCTACATCTTATTAAAAGTTGGTAGAATCTGTATCTCTGCTACTGGGTAGGAATTCTAATTAAATATGTTATAGTCTTCATGATGGCCATAGTAATTTAAGATGATAGCAGTAGTTTGGTTTTAACAACAATTTGTTATTTTTTCTGAACCCAAAATAGACACTAATAAGCTTGCCATTTTGCTCATCCTTTCATGACATGTCTTAACAGATACAACAAAATGTCACACGTTTGGCCAATTTTTAAAAATATGGATGCCTCAAACAAGGAGGCTTAGGAACCAAAATCTTTTTCTGTTCTGAGAAATCTTCCTCTTGCATGATCAAAAATATGAAAATATACTCCACTCATTAATTGAAAGACTTTTTAACCCACTTCAGCAAGCATTGTTGATACATGCTTTTAAAGAACCTCTGTCTAAGTTACTGTTTCAGTCAGACTTTGTAAACTTCGGATCGTTTTATGTAATATTCAAGAAGCACTAAAAAGAGAGTAACTGATTACATGTTTATTTCTTTTAAGCTGTATCTGTCTGCTTGCTTTTTACCTGTATCACCTCACATGGACTTGTTTTTGGATGATGAAATAAATAAAATAAAGCAGTGGTACAACATCTGAAAACTCATTTCAGTTTGAATGGACATAGTCACAAGCATCTCATATGTCTAGAAGTGCAGAATTGTACTTAGGAGTACTGCAACAAGACAAGATATTGATCAAGATATCCAATAAGGTGTTACAAGATTTGTACATTGTTTCCCATTCTTCTTGGGTGTCTTTCTCCAGGAATCATCTGATTTTTATCATCTGATAATTAGCGTATTGGTATAGGCATGTCTGTGTTACGCGTAAGCAGATATGCAGATGTGCGTATTCCACCAGTAGCTTGACTAACTTTGGTGAATACACCATTCATGTCTAGACTGAACTTGGTGAAACCACCTGTGAAATGAGTTGCTGACAGACATGGACAAGAGTATCAGAAGCTGTATGTATAGAATGTGTGATGGAGGCATTTCAACACTGATTAGTTCCTGATCCAGCCATTCCCTGTGGTTGGAGAGCTCTCTCTTTGTGAACACACTGCTAGGAGAAGCCCAGGTAAGATGTCATGTGTTTGGTCACTGACATGTTATTTCACCCATTCCCTTGGTCACTATTCAGAGCGAAGTCATTCAACAACTGTGATTAACAGCCTGGGCATAGGTGCTGAGCCTGAATACCTCCATGCTTTGGTAAGGATGGTCTTAGACCTAGCAGTCAGACTCCAGTCTGCATCTTTGACTGCTCTGTCACTGTGGTTTTAAAATATGGAGCTTTTATTCTAACCTATCCTTGTCAGTTCTGGGGGACAGACATAGTTGCACAAAAAGAACCCAATCTGCACAAGGACATTTATGTTGCCCGCTATGGACACTGCAGCCCTTGCAGTTCACCCAGCTCATCATCCCCAGAAAGCAAGATCATGTTAATTCTCTAGTTTCAATTATCTGGCATGTAGCTGACTTTAGAGACAGTTTCCAAATCCTGTCAGGCTTGTAAAGTTGTTTCCTGTTGTTGGAGGTGGATGGAAAATAAAACTCACTGGACTCACTAGAATCAGTGAAAACATCACAAGATGGTCACTGAACATTTGAAATATATGCAGACTCCTGCTGGGACTGAGGAAGTGTTGCCACTAAAAACAGCCAGCACTTTTAAAAGTTGGATGTACCATGGTATCAGCATCAGGCAGTGTCTCCAATATTCAGAAAGAGAAACTTTGGGGTTTCCTGTTTACCACTGGTAACTTCTGGGTACCAGGAGGTCTCTCAGGTTGTGTGTGCTGTCTATAGGGCTGTAGTTTTCAATTGATTCTCTTCCCAAAGCTGGATTAGGGAGGAGAATGCTTCATTGCTCACTTATTCACTGTCTGAGATGAGATAATGGGGGAAGGCAATGCTCCTCCCCTGCCATCTCCCCACAGGCTTTGAACAGGTAACTACCTGGAAAAGTCTTTGAATCTCTTAGAGAGAATTCATGGGTCTCCTTTGTCAAGCTGAAAGAAGTGCATTTGCTCTCGCCAATGCTGAATGGTATGACAGCGTGCTACTAAATCTGCTTTTAGCTGCTTCAGAGATACATGAAGCAAGGAAGAAAGCAAAGTACCAGTGGGTGAGCTTTTAATGGGGTGGGAGACAGACTGCTGCTCTTTTCTCCATCATTCTGGAGACCATCATGAAAAATGTTGCTATTTTTTTCTCTCTCCCGAGGTTTTGCACTGTTATTGTACCTTCACTCCAAACTGTCATTCTCCAGGTGTGCCACATTGAGTGATCCCTCAGGTATCTGTGTGTCTTTGCAAGTAGATGCAATACTTGACACTTTCATCTCCAGTTTGGTGAGAAAACAAGTGCAGCACTCCAGCAGCCTAAAGTAAGTCTGCTGTGTTTTCCACCCTTAGTAATATTACAGCGGATTTAGAAATATGGTGAGAGGGGAAAAGTAAGAGTCACTAGATGTAAATCTGTTCGTTGCAGTTTGGAACTTCTGCTTAAAACAAAGCCATAATCCAGCCCCATGTTAACATTCGGCACCCATCACTCCTTTAACATACAATATCTGAAAGTTTTTATCTGGGGCCTCTAAAATCCTGTGGGAGTAAAAAGTCGTCTTCTTTAGGGAGACTAGTTTAATGTTTACCTGTCTTCTGTACCTAAGTAAGTATTTCAGATAAATCTGTTCAAAAATCCTTCTTGCTACATGTATCATGTTGATTACACCTGGTTTGATTTTCCACTGTTTTGTACAGTTAGATGGAAGTAGTTCTTTCTTTCTACTAGATTCCAAATTTTCTATTTTACTTCTTAAAAAAATTTTCTTCTTAAAAGTGGTGAAGATTGTACTCCAATTTCAAGACTTAATTTCTTTTGTGGGTCATGAAGACCGATTTATTTAGAGCTAGATCATTGCAGTATGAAACAGTGTTGGCCTGTTAGCTTAATGTTTACCTCTCCACTTTGCACAGACGTTTGTGTGGTAGATTTACAGTAATGGAGAATTGAAAACCATTCCCCAGCTCTGGCACATTTAGCCTGGATATAAACTGAGATCAGAGTAAAGGATTCTCCATTTTAGTGAATGGGATGGTGATAGATAAGGAAATGTGATAGCGTGTACTGTACTACACAGCTATTTCTTGGCTATAGGCATCACATTCCAGGTCAGGAATATATCACTCCTTTACTCTGCATTTTTCTTCAGTCCTCACCAGGACCTTATTTTTTTCCTTCAGTGACATTTTTGCTTTCCATTGGAACTGCTACTGAAAGCAACCCTGTAACATAAGGTTTCTGCTAGAGATAATATTTTTGCTTCATTGTACAGCTCCTTGAAGATGCAGGATCTTTTTAGAAATGTTATCTTGCTCCTCTTTTTAGGTCTTTATGTTCATCAGGCATTCAATGGATAGAGCTCTGTGGAGCGTGGTAGTCATGGAGACTCACAGAATCATTAGGGTTGGAAGAGACCTCTGGAGATCATCCAGTCCAATTCTCTCAAGGCAGGGTCACCAAAAGCAGGTTACACAGGAAAATGTCCAGGAGGGTTTTGAATGTCTCCAGAGAAGGAGACCCTTCTCTCCAGAGGAGACCCTGGGCAGGCTGTTCCAGTGCCCTGCCACCCTCAACGTAAGGAAGTTCTTCCTCAGGTTGAGGTGAAACTTCTTGTATTTTAGTTTATGGCCATTGCTCCTCATCCTGTCACTGGGCACCGCTGGAAAAAGTCTGGCACCATCCTTCTGACACCTGCCTTTGAGATGTTTATATGCATTAATGAGATCCTCTCTCAGTCTTATCTTCTCTAGACTAAACAAGTCCAGCTCTTGCAATCTCTCTTCCTAAGAGAGGTGCTCCAGACCCCTGATGTTGTTGGTTGTGGCTACCATCTAAACAAAGTAGAGGCTTGATACCTGGTAGCACAAAATTGAACTGTAGTTTATACTGAATATAATGCATTTGATTTCAGTGAGGTTTCTGTCACAATAAGGATCTACTCAGCATGGTAGTGTCTGCTTTTTTGCCTCGTAAGCTTCCATTCTCACATACAGGCAGCAACCCTTGCCAGCATAGGGATGAGGAAACAAATTGGTCAACAAAATCATTGCATTCATAATTGCAAAGAGTAACTTGTAATAGAGCTCTTGCCAGACAATTCAATCCCAAGAACAGAAACAGTCTTTTGCAGTTCTCAAATCATATTCCAAATGTCTTTTGTACCAGTACTCTTCCTTTTCCATGATATCATGTGAAAGCAACATCAGAGGATGTGTATGTGAGAGTGGAATGTGATCCATGCTTTATAATCTCTTAAAGATCAGTTGTTATGGACAGTCAAAAAGGAACTGAACATCACTTCCTCCACCAGTACATTTTTAAAGAACACATTCTATTTTTTAGTCTTTTTTTAGCATTAGGAAAAGTAGACCTCAAATACTTGTAAAAATGTGGATACACACAGTAAGGTCTCCCCAAGAATTTAGGTTGCTGTCTTTCATGGGATGAAGACATCTTTAATTCTAATCATCACTGTTATAGAAATACTTCTTTAATAAGAAAAAAGAAAATAAATTAATACAAACATCCATATCCTTTTACTAATCCTACACTTAATCTGACTAAACGCTGCTAATTTTGCATGTGAGAGATGTGTCTTTGACAGGGAGTTTGAGAAAGTGACAATTTAACTTGCAATTCCCCTGTTGCTACAGAGATCAAAGGCACACCAAAGCTGCTAACCTGGAATATGAAGTGTGCTAAGAAAGTGTGAAAAGAAGCAACAGATACTTCAGGAAAACAGCTACTTTACAGTATTGCTGCAAGAACTGAATTTGTTCACTTGTTTTTGGCATAGCTCACTGTATCTGAGTCAGTGATATTTTCTTAGCTGCACCTTATGGTATTTTACATATTTGCTCCTAAGAACCAATTTTGGTAATACTGGCCCAGTAATACCTAGTATTTGTCACATGATCTCTAGTTTTCCCATACTGTATGGCTCAGTCATACTGCTTTGACAATATAAATGGGCCTTAAAATACAGTGCTGGTGCAATATTCTTCCTCCTTCAGCTCTCTGATAAAAAATTGGACCAAAAAATTGGACCAAGTCCCTGAAACTTTACCTGTAATGGGCCACATGTCCTACTGATGTAAATGGTATGGTTGCACGGACTTATATCAATCAGACAATCTTGCCTTTAGTTGAGCACTCTGAAAGTGTCTGTTGTAGAAGAAATATTTGCTCTTGGTTGGCAAGACAAAACTGTAGAAAGAGGAAATGAGTCTGTTCTCCTTATTTAAATATTTCTCCTTTCTTGAAATCATTAGCTGGTTAGATTTTCACTTCATTATTCATCAGGCCCTGGCTGCCTACATGAAGAGCAGCAAGCCAGTTAGGGTTTTCGGAACTGTGGCTTTACCTTGGCAATTCAAACCCATGGAAACTTTTTCACTGACCTAACTAAGGGCAGTCTTGAACCTTTCAGGCTTTGAAGTGTGCTTTGTTCTAGCAGTTAAATGCAGGGCAGCCTGTTTTGCACATGAGCTTGGTTCCATGTGGCTGCTGCTCTTAGCACTGGACTCCCCCTGCTGCCATTTGCCCAAGGCGGGAATTGAGGCTTTCTCTGCAAAACAAATAGTAGAGGAGAAAGCAAAACCGATGAGAAGTACAGAATGTTCTTCCTTATGTGAATGACTTCAATTTTTATTGTGCTTTTTCAAAGAGAAACTGACCCTACTTTACAATGAATCAATGAAGGTTTGGTAATGTGAACAAATGAACTTTGAATTGTGCTATTGAACCTATCAAACTACAGTATCAGGAACTATATTGTCTGCATCTCTTTAAAAGTGCAATTTGTTCCTAAGCCACAAATACTCTAAAACTTCAGCCATTCTGTGGAAATCAATTAGAATCATGCAGACATATTTCAGAGTATCATTTCAGCCATAAATCGTGCAAATGATGAACCCTATCCCATGGTCATGGTAGATAACAGAAGACCACAGAAGTACAGCAACCTTGTTTCTTTTATTTCCATTCCATATGCTACTTCCAAGTGATGGTGAACTACAGTGAAACACCATCTATAAACCTCTTGCCTCTGGAAGACAGGCAACATTCTTAGTGATGTAGTTGAAAAAATGCTTTCAGAGGAATTGTATACAGCATCTAATTCAGCATATAATTTATCTTTCAAACGTTCTGTCAATTTTTCCATTGAGACAACTCCTTAGGTTTTCCAAAGCTATTCTTCTCTCCTGTGAGCTTTGTTCTTTTCTCAACAGTGGCCTATAATGCTTCTTGCAGCTGTAAGGAGATGATTAATCAGTTTAAACTGACAGTTCTTAAGACAAGTCAGCAAACTCGTGACCTCACAAAAAATCCAACAGACTCCCAATAATCTCTTGATATAATCTTAGTTATATGGAGTCTAATCTGCCAGTCTTATCCGCAGGTCATCCTCAGTTCTGCTTGAATATGAGAATTGCACGATATGGTCCCACACAAGGTAATTAAAACTGAAATCAATTCTATATCTGGCTGCATCAAGAGGAGCCCGACCAGCAGGTCGAAGGAGGTGATCCTGCCCCTCTACTCTGTTCTTGTGAGACCCCACTTGGAGTATTGTGTGCAGTTCTGGTGTCCTCAACATAACAAGGACATGGAACTGTTGGAACAAGTGCAGAGGAGGGCCACGAGGATGATCAGGGGACTGGAGCACCTCCCGTACGGAGACAGGCTGAGAAAGTTGGGGCTGTTCAGCCTGGAGAAGAGAAGGCTGCGTGGAGACCTCATAGCAGCCTTCCAGTATCTGAAGGGGGCCTACAAGGATGCTGGGGATGGACTCTTCATCAGGGACTGTAGTGACAGGACAAGGGGTAACAGGTTCAAACTTAAACAGGGGAAGTTTAGATTGGATATAAGGAAGAAATTCTTTACTGAGAGGGTGGTGAGGCACTGGAATGGGTTGCCCAGGGAGGTTGTGAATGCTCCATCCTTGGCGGTGCTCAAGGCCAGGTTGGATGAGGCCTTGAGTGACATGGTTTAGTGTGAGGTGTCCCTGCCCATGGCAGAGGGGTTGGAACTAGATGATCTCAAGGTCCTTTCCAACCCTAACTATTCTATGATTCTATGATTCTAAGACCAAAACTTGTGCATAAATTCATTTTCAGATGAAGAGGGGAAAAATAGTTCTTATTATTTGACTGTTGAAAAGGATCAGAGGACACTGGATTAAACCCCATGACCTTTTTTTCTTTTTCTTGTTTGTTTCATAAAAATTCTCTTACCAGTGTTTTCCTTTCTATTTGAGCCAATTTTAGTGGATTTGTTACTGCGTTACTCTGAAGGTCACTGAAATCCTTCCATATGATGAATGTGCTTCCCTCTGTGTGACTGGTTGTCCTATTTATGCTTGTCCATCACATGGTAAGGGACTTTCAGATGGTACTGATGATTGCTGTTTATGTACAGTGCTCAGTTATAAGATGTCCAATCCTTCTCTGTGCTCATCCTTTCATTTGATATATACTTCTCATATGACTGGAGGCCTGTATTTTGGTCATGTTATGTTGCAAATCAAGATACATAGCAAAAAGATAATGTCCTCCCTTTGCAGAAGCCTATGAGACCCGTGTGGCCTGGGTCAACACCTATCAATGCAGATGAGAGTAGAAAGCTGTGAGAGCACAGTCACCTCCTTTCCTCGTTATGGAAACAAACACAAGTCTTGAGCTTGGGTAGATGAATAAGCTCAGCTATTCCCTGCATTTTTTCTGTCATTGTAGTAGTTGATCAGGAAGTAGATGGAAACATGAGTACCAACAGCCCGGAGTACAAAAGCCAATGAGCCAGCTTTGCTGCTGGAAAAAGTGGTAACTTACTAATGAATTCAGGTGAGTGATGTCCTCAAGGAGAAAATGGAAGAAGTTTATCTGAAGCATAGTGTGTTTATGAATGCAGCAGCTTGGAGAAGAAAACTCTTGATGGATTTCCCCCAGAGCAGGAGGCCTGGACAGGGTAGTGCTCTTGGCTTGTTGTGTTCATGCCTACTTAGCAAGATCAGCAAGAGACACTGAATGCAAACAACTACACAAAGATGTAGATGAAAGCATTTAAAATAAAAAGAAGAAAGATAAAAATGACCTTACATCAGAGATTTTCCTGCAAAATCTGTCACTGCTTTTCACACTGAACAAAGAAGAATGGAGCATCTCAAGCATCTTCTTGGCAAGTCCTGTATATAATGTGCGCCACACTTTTCTCTCCAAAGAGCAAGAGGCCATAAAAATACAGAGGAAAACATACCCATAATGAACTTTCACAGTCAGCCACTGGTATAGGAAGCATTACTGGCAAAAATGCATCTTACACATGTATAAATGAGGTCAGTTTCTTCCTTAATACTTTTTGATCCTGCATACGTATTTTTCATTTTGCATAAAACCTGTGTAACTGTTGCTGTGACCAGTTGGTTCTTCATTTGAGTCATCCCCTCTCAATACTCAAAACAGATGGTGGCTGTTCTTAATGAAAAGGGCTATTGTTGCCCCTTTTTTGATAGTAAATGTGGTTTTAATGACTTGGGGAAAAATATCAACTTTTGTTTATTAAAAAAGTTTTCATCTCTCAATTTTCTGCTTTTAACAAGAACAAAAAATTACTCATGATTTCAGTTTATGAAAACCTCAGGATTATACTGAAGTTTTGAAAATCTATTTTGGTCTTTTCCAGTGGTTTTCAATGATAACATGTAAAGAGAAAGAAGAATATTTGCTTGTTTGTTTTAAAGCCTTCATTCTAAAGCTTTTTTATGTGAAACCAGCTTTAAACCCTTTTGTAGGAAATACTTCCCATTTTCAACTAGCCCCAGTGTACATTAATGCACAGAAAAGCATATGCTGATATGTAAGTTATGAAACCAGAGTGATCTAAACTCACATTGTGTGGTTGCAACTCTGACACACTAGTTTTATTTTTTTTCAGTATTTTACTTGAATGCCTGCTGAATTTTACAGAACATTCTCTTACTGCTCCTGAACACTGCTAGGAATAGATTATAACTCTTGGGGAGTCTCCATCACTACAAGGTCTTATAAAAAGGATTTAATGAACCTCTGACAGGAATAGTTTTGGTTTTCCTGACCCAGTTTTAGGGTAGTGGGGTAGGATAGATAATGGCTTAGTATCCCTGAAGCTCTGTTTTCAAAAAGGATGGTCTTACTGATCATTTGTAAAAGTCAGTAGGCTCCAATAATTAAGGAGCTACGAAACTCCTGAAGCTCAGAGGAGTTTGCAAAACAGGCACAACATTCTGGTTAAGCATTTAGAAAGCTAACCCATTCTGACCTTGGAACTGCTCTGATATGTATAGTTATCAGTACCCCAGCTGGTTACTTTGAAAAGGTTATTGCTTCCTGGATTACCTGGAAGTATAAAGGTTTCTCTGCAAGATGAAGGTATTCTGAACAAAGAAAAAATATGAAGTCATGATGCAATAGCTTAATACAGAAACAGGTTAGCAGACTAGACCTCAACGAGGCCATGACATCTTTTGCCTTCTTCACTGATAGGGCTGCAATGCATGAGGTGATACTGCCTTGCTTCTCTTTGTCCTCTTTGCAAAGTTTCGTGCCTTCAGTATGCATAAACTTCCTGAACATAGAAATGGAACTGAATGACATCTGAATAAGAGCTTTGCTGTTTTAATTTCTATGAGCAGAAGCTTTGCTCTTTCGGGGGCATACCTATCTAAAAGAAGGGTTTGTCCATGTAGTGAGGCAGCAGAACCTTGTCTTGTCTACTGTTTTCTTTCTAATACCCTTGTGTATATCCAGGGCAGATTTATTCTATATTTAAAATGTACAGCAATTTATTGAAGAGATAAAATAATTGTAATGTTGGACTTTTTAGATATTACTGAGAAGTGGTTAAGAAAAATGTTCTCATTGGGAAATATTCACTACTTTCATGTAGCCTTGAATTTATGCCCCAAAGTTCAGAGGCTTGCCAGATTCATCAAGAAAGCTTTAAACAAGATGTGTTGGGGGAGGGGGACATCACTCCATCCCAACACACCCAGTCAGTTGCCAGCACCTATAATAAATGCTCAGAGCAATGTAGAGATATTCCAGCCACTCCAGCCAATGAGCCAGCTTCATTTGGAGCTCAGCTCAGATGCCTCTTTACAAATGCCCATAGTATGGGGAATAAAGAAGATGAATAAGAGATGTGTGCACGTCTATGGGGATATGATATAATAGACATCACAGGAACATGGTGGGATGGCTCCTATGACTGGAGTGTTGGAATGGAAGGTTACAGGCTCTTTAGAAAAGGCAGGCCTGGCAGACAGGGAGGGGGAGTTGCTATTTATGTTAGGGATAGGCTGGAGAGTATGGAACTCTGTCTGGGGACAGGTGAACAATCAACAAAGAGCTTGTGAGTCAGGGTTAAAAGGAGAACAGCGATGGGAGACATTATTGTGGGGATCTGTTACAGACCGCCTGATCAAGACGACTCTGTGGATGAAGTGCTCTATAGACAGATAGGAACAGCCTCACGCTCGCAGGCCCTTGTTCTCATGGGGGACTTCAACCACCCTGACATCTGTTAGAGGGATGGTACAACCCAGCACAAGCAATCCAGGACGTTCCTTGACTGTGTGGAAGACAAATTCCTCTTGCAAGTAATAGAGGAGCTGACAAGGAGAGGTGCCATGCTTGACCTCGTGCTCACGAACAGGGAGGGGCTGGTTGGAAAAGTGACGCTCCAGGGCAGCCTTGGTTGCAGTGATCATGAGATGGTCGAATTCAAGATCCTCAGGACAGTGAGAAGAGCGTGCAGCAAGCTCACTGCCCTGGACTTCAAGAGAGCAGACTTTGGCCTCTTCAGGAACCTGCTTAGTAAGGTTCCATGGGATACAGCCCTAGAAGGCAGGGGGACCCAAGATGCTGGTTGGTATTCAAGGATCACTTGCTACAATCTCAGGAGTATTGTGTCCCAATTAGAAGGAAGTGCAGCAGGAGGGCCAGGAGACCTCCTTGGATGGACAAGGAGCTGCTCAGGAAAATTCAAAGGAAAAAAGAGTCTTTTAAAAGGTGGAAGCAAGGACAGGCGGCCTGGGAAGAATACAGGGATGTTGAGGA
The DNA here is from genome assembly GCF_963264785.1 of Psittacula echo. Classification (NCBI taxonomy): domain Eukaryota; kingdom Metazoa; phylum Chordata; class Aves; order Psittaciformes; family Psittacidae; genus Psittacula; species Psittacula echo. Next base: position 52,866,279 of record NC_137742.1, on the reverse strand, counting down.
AGCTAGGGACCAGGTGAGGAAAGCTAAGGCCCAGTTGGAATTGAACTTGGCTAGGAATGTTAAGGATAACAGGAAGAGATTCTATAGGTATGTAGCTAATGAAAGACAGACTAGGGACAACATAGGCCCCCTCCAGAAGCTATTGGGAGAACTGGCCACCCTGGATTTGGAGAAGGCTGAGGTTCTTAAAGACTTCTTTGCCACGGTCTTCGCTGGCAAATGTTCTGACCACAGCACCCAAGTCTTGGAAGGCAGACGCAGGGACTGTGAGAATGATGACCCTAGGCCCACTGTAGGAGAGGATCTGGTTTGAGAGCATCTTAAAAACCTGAACGTACACACGTCCATGGGACCTGATGAAATCCATCTGCAGGTCCTGAAGGAGCTGGTGAATGAAGTTGCTAAGACACTGTCCATCATAATTGAAAAACCATGGCAGTCAGGTGAAGTTCCCAATGACTGGGAAAAGGGAAATATAACCCCCATTTTCAAGAAGGGGAAAATGGATGACCCGGGGAATTACAGCCCAGTCAGTCTCACCTCTGTGCCTGGCAAAATCTTGGAGCAGATTCTCCTGGAAGGCGTGCTAAGGCACACGAAAAACAAGGAGGTGGTTGGTGACAGCCACCATGGCTTCACTAAGGGGAAATCCTGCCTGATCAGTTTGGTGCCCTTCTATGATGGGGCTACAGAATTGATGGACAGGGGTAGAGCAGTTGATGTCATCTACCTGGACTTGTGCAAAGCATTCGACACTGTGCCACATGACATCCTTGTCTCTAAACTGGAGAGACATCAATTTGATGCATGGACCACTCGGTGGATAAAGAACTGGCTGGATGGCTGCATGCAAAGAGTTGTGGTCAATGGCTCAATGTCCGGCTGGAGACCGGCAACGAGTGGTGTCCCTCAGGGATCAGTGTTGGGACTGCTCTTGTTCAACATCTTTGTCGGTGACATGGACAGTGGGATTGAGTGCGCCCTCAGCAAGTTTGCCAATGACACCAAGCTGTGTGGTTTGCTTGATACGCCGGAGGGAAGGAATGCCATCCAGAGGGACCTCAACACGCTTGTGAGGTGGGCTGATGCCAACCTTATGAAGTTTAACCATGCCAAGTGCAAGGTCCTACACCTGGGTCAGAGCAATCCCAGGCACAGCTACAGGTTGGGCAGAGAAGAGATTCAGAGCAGCCCTGCAGAGAAGGACTTGGGGGTGTTGGTCGATGAGAAAATGAACATGAGCCAGCTTCCGTGTGTGCTCGCAGCCCAGAAAGCCAACCGTATCCTGGGCTGCATCAAGAGGAGCATGACCAGCAGGTCGAAGGAGGTGATTCTGCCCCTCTACTCCGCTCTTGTGAGACCTCACTTGGAGTATTGTGTGCAGTTCTGGTGTCCTCAACATAAAAAGGACATGGAACTGTTGGAACAAGTCCAGAGGAGGGCCATGAGGATGATCAGGGGACTGGAGCACCTCCCGTATGGAGACAGGCTGAGAAAGTTGGGGCTGTTCAGCCTGGAGAAGAGAAGGCTGCGTGGAGACCTCATAGCAGCCTTCCAGTGTCTGACGGGGGCTTATCGGGATGCTGGGGAGGGACTATTCACTAGGGACTGTAGTGACAGGACAAGGGGTAACGAGTTCAAACTTAAACAGAGAAAGTTTAGATTGGATATAAGGAAGAAGTTCTTTATTGTAAGGGTTTTGAGGCACTGGAATGGGTTGCCCAGGGAAGTTGTGAATGCTCTATCCCTGGCTGTGTTCAAGGCCAGGTTGGATCGAGCCTTAGGTGACATGGTTTAGTGTGAGGTGTCTCTGCCCATGGCAGGGTGGTTGGAACTTGATGATCTTAATGTCCTTTCCAACCCTAACTATTCTGTGATTCTATGATTCTAAATTTATTACAATCCAACCTTAGTCAATGACAGATTACACTGCATTCTCCAACTTACAGGCTGCTTTTTCTGAATTCAAATATTGAGATGGAAGTACTTGGTGCACTTTCCCATAACAAACTGAAACCGCATGTTTGTCACAATCAATCAACCCTCCTGAGTCCTTTTAGCCTTTCAAACACAGATCTTAGGCTTTCTGTGGTTATCTGTTGTTGATATGTTGACCAGTTCCTTTGGTTTTTACTTTGATTATTAAATGTTTACTATAAAAACAGAGTTCTGCACAGCATAATTGAAGTACATATGAAAAAATCTCTCAATTTCTACTAATTTCTACCAATGCTCAAACTCAGCATGGCAACTCATTTACAGTCCCAAAGAAAAGAAATTGATCAGTAAACACAGACTTCTTCATTGGCTACTGGGAGAAGAAGAAAAGTATTCTAAAGTCTGCTTACAAGAGGAAGGCTTCAGAAGTCCAGATGTGCATGTATATGACAGTGATGCTACTTCAGAAATGCATCTTGTTGGGTTGCCATGTCCCCTGCAGAACAAAATATTTTGGGATAAATAGTAGCAGTAAGTATGATACCAGATTTTTTTGGTGAAGTGTCATCACCTTTTATATACAGCTTTCAACGAAATATCAAGCAGATCATTCTGACCTTAAAACTTTGTAGGACTGGTTTTTTAACTAGTTCAGAAACTACTAGTTAGACTAAAAATCACTGAAAGGGTATTTTAAATTGGGAATGAGTCAGCTTATTTTTAAAAAAATTCACTTAAGTCAAAATCTAAGGTAGGCAGTTCATTCTTGTGTGTGCATGGTGGGCTATTTCTCAGCAAATGTTTTGGAAGGTACAAACACTTAAAGAGGTACAGCTCAACATTTCTGAAATCATAATAATTTTTGGTTATTTTCATGGCCTGAGCTATAATTTAAAAAGATTCAAAGACCAACCGTGATTAATAGTCACCATGTCGAATGTGTTCAGCTCTACAGTTTTGAGCCAAGAATGAGTGGTATGTGCATACCAGAGCAAATGGAGAAAAAGGTCTGTGAGTATTAATTGAAATTCAAAAGACAGTTTTAACTCAGTGATGTTCATGGAATGTTCCCATTCACTTCCTACAATCAGATTTTGGGCATTAGTGTAAGAAATCAAGAAGTGGCACAATTTTGCCCTGGGGTTTCTTTGCAAGTTAGTTTTAAGCATGGTATTAATAATAATTTCAAGCTGGGTTTGGTTGGTTAGATGATCTCATGATACTCTGCCAGTTCCCTCTTTGATGCTTTTTATGCATGACCAAATGTCTGTAGATCAAACTAAACAGACAGATCCCTCTACTACATTTTACTCCTGATTTCATGCAATTCCCAATGTGTAGTAATACAGTAATAGAGTCTTAGAGCTGGGACACCATAAGTATGCTAAGGAAACTAGGTAGCTTTAAATTTAAAGAAGCCAGGAATCAAAAAAGTATATTTGTTCCTAATTTTTTTTGCACTGCTCTGATTCAGGAATGATGACCTTGACATCAGCGGAGCGGCACAGGACTGGGCAAGCAGAGTGTGATTCAGTCTATCTGCATACATGTACAGGATGCTCCCACGGCATAAAATTCAGATTATTCTAAGTCTGAAAGGCTTTTTTTTGTTTGTTTGATTGGTTTTTTTTAAATATTGCCTCAGCAGAGCCAGGATTTTGCCTTTACCATTGGCAAGCAGATAAGTGTGGAGCTGCTGTGGTGGAAGGAATTGCTGAATTCTTAAGTCATAGTAGTACTTACTGAGCTACAAAACCCCATATAGACCCTATATATCTGTCAAGAACCGAAAGAAGGATGAAGAGAGCTTGGTAGGTGATAATATATGTGATAAATGTTCTTTGGGAGAGAAAAAAACGCTCTATTAAAAAAGAAAGATATCATTTCATAAGGAACAGTGAAGAAATTAATTTTTCAAGGTGTTCATTTAAACTTCGAAAGTTTTTGACATGTGAAGGGCTTAGCAGCTCCACGAAACAGCGTAATCTTTTGGTTATACTGCTACTGTCCATGTCAGTCTATTTATGTATCTGCCTAGGGTTAAGATCAAGGGCATTTTTTAAAAACCTCTTTTAATTCCTGGATTGCAATTCAAGTGAAAATCAAAGATATGTAAGAACATTTTGTGACTTGAAAAGTTTTCCCTTCTTGATGTTGAAAATGCAGTTGGAGGTCTCTCTTCCTTATCTTATGGTCAGTGCTACCCAGTGGGATCTGGATTACTCAGTTCTCACTAAGATTCTTTGGTAAAGAAGATTCTTTTTTTTTTTTTTTTTGTATTATATATGAAATTTCAGATGCTTTGTTTAATATATTTCTCCTAAGCCTAAGCCTCACTAATGAATTGTAGAGGACAGAGAAATTTAATAATTTGGTTTTTTAAAAAACAGAAATGCGGAGTAAGGAGGTTCAATGACTGAAGCTGCAATTGCCCAGCAGAAGAATACCACTGACAGAACAAATTAAAGAGTCATGAGTATCACATGAGAATTTTATCTACTATAGTCTTTCAGGGTATTCCTCAAGGAATGATCATTTATAATCCTGTGGCATATGGTAAGAATGAGGACTGCGGTTTCTGTGATTGTGTGGCTATGGGGATAGGGTCTTTCTGCATGTGTAGGAAATATGCATGTGAACATGTGTGCACACTCCCATTCTGCTCCCTGTATAATGGTCAACATCTGTCTGCTGAAATGTCACCAGCTGATTGCATTTTTTAGACGGATATTAAAGCAGATTGTACAGCACCATTCTCTGTTAGAGTAGTTATTTGCACATCTTAAAGTTAGATGTGAAATGCAACCTGGAGTCAGTGCGTTAAAAAATCCTTTCATTGGAAAAATCTGGGGGAGATCCCTAATGATGGTTGCAAAAGCCTTCAGTGAGAACACTGGGCACTTCTCAGCTGTCATCTCAGTTTCATCTGAGTTAGGAAACCGACTTCACTGTGGCTTTCATATGGTGCACACATGGAAGACATTCCAGGCCCCGCAAAAGCTTTGTTGCAATGTAGAGAAACAGTGGCAAATGTAACAGCAGCTTTAGTGGAGGATCCAAACCATAGTTTGATATTAATCCGTGACAGTAGACTCATGAAGTCATTCAAACCAGGCAAGGTTGCACGAGACTAGGTTAGAAAGCCAAGAACTGTGTGATCATGCTTTTAGGATTCAGGTGTGCTTAAGGCAACCAACCTGCAACACTCAGAAGTATGTGCAAGCCAAACTGTGCCTCACATATCCCCCAGCCAGAGTCCTAATGCATGCCTGTCTGAGAACAGTTTGGCATTTGTACAATATGAAGCAATCAAGCAGGTTATTGGCCAGTCTGTTGGCCAAATTCTGGTCTCAATTCAGTGTCTGCAACCTGTGTCCTTAATGCTGCTTCATAGATATAAGGGAGTAGAGGATTTATCTTTGTGTGTGTTGCATTTTAAACAACAAATGTGCTGAAAACCTAGGAAAAGTTGGAGCTACTGTTTCACAAAAGAGACACTAATCAAGTTATAAACTGATGATTTTACTTTATTAGGCTTCCTGATAGAAAAGTAGGAAATCAAGGTAGGAATATTTCCACCATGCAGGATGCCTCTTCTATACTCTTTAATTTTTTTACCTTAATTAATAATGAAGCAAAACCTAAATTTTCTGTTGTACTTCATAGAAATGAAGTATCTGTATTATGTAAAAGGATACTTTAGAGGCTGTGGCCTGGAAGGTGCTCCCCATTTTCTCCACATTGTTATGTGCTATATTGATATATATTGCTATATATCATTGGTTATGGCAATTTTAAATGTGACAGTAAAAGTAAGCATTGCCTTCACATGCTCATGCTCAGATAGCTTTTGGTGGTGGCCTTTGTAGCATAGGTATCTTCTACATCTAGAAAACATGGTTCGGCATTTCTGGTTCTGCTAGGCAAAGGTGCATCTGCAGACCTCCAGTTCATGCTGAACTTCACAGATAGCCCGTATATCCTATGCTGAAGGTCAGCACAATTCTTTTGTGCTTACCTGCTCGTAGCAGTCACTTCTACAGATCTTAATTTTTTTCTTAATTTTTAATAGCTTAAGTGGAGTTAAATGTATGTTTTTCAAGGAGATCACGCTTTCAGAAATAATAAGGCTTTGGAAAGTTTTGATGGTGACACAGGCTTTTGTGACAAATTTTCTCTGGATCTGCTATTCCCCATTTCCAACAGTGCCTTAGAAAAAATATCCTGAGCCAGGAGAGTGGGAACAGCTGCCCACTTCTCCCACATCTCTATTTAATCCATAGTAGTTTGGGATATGTAGGACTTGATGCAGACAGGTACAGCAATAGGAATAGATAGTAGGCATGGCTGTTTTGAGGTCAGTGTACAGTTGGGTCAAAGATCTGCAAAGGCGACGGCATTCAAGTGAAGAGGTAAATTTACAGGGAGATGTTCCTTATTTTAGAGATGTATCCTCTTATTTTCTCAATCTCTGCTTCCTTTGTAGCTTAATTAGGTCCAAATGCTCCTTACTTTTTACTCCTCCTGCTCCTCAGGCCTTGAAATACAATGCCATAAACTGGCAGTTTGTCCTCTCTGTGACCTTTGCACTTCCTGACTGCTGGTGGCTGCTGTTGACTATCTTCAAGTCACAAACAATTGCAACTGTCACATACTCTTGCATTTGACTTTGTCACTCCCTTCACATGTCTGGTGATCTGCTTGCCACGTTTCCTGCTGCCCTAACCAGGTGGAAACTTGCTCACGCCTAGGAGAGGAGAGATAGAGGAAAGCAGATGATGGCCTTGAGGTAGCAGCCAGCCTTCGTATTTTGGCTCTGGTTGCTCCTTCCTTTGACTGCTTATGGGAAATCAGCTTATGTGGAGGTAAGCAAAGACATTGCACTTGCATGTGCAATTTAACACAGCATGGGACAGAAACAGGGGAAAACTTTGCCTTTTGATTGGAAGATGGACATTCAGCTCCTGTTTATCTTTTAATGATGAGAGTTGGACTGGGCAGAGCAACACACACAGAGAAATAGCATCTAAAGGCTTGGCTTTTAGTGACTGGGACAAGGCATTTTAAATCAGCCCATATTGCGTGGCTGGCTTATTAACATAGCTGCTGTAGGGGAAAGAGGGAGATCAGAGGATGCATGGAGCTGTGAGTTAGCTTCACAAAGGTTTGTTCAGAAGTTACAAGAAGCACCATTTCTGGAATATTTTGTGCTGATGACAGCGCAACCTCTGAGCAGATCCTGTGCCAATGATTTAGAATTTCCTGAGGAAAAAATGTGTCAAAACAAAACATTTGACCACTTCTGATGCTTAGTTGGTATAACATGAGTGCATGTAGCACCTCTTGCGACATACCACAGAGCTATGCACCTCGTTATGCCATTTCACTCCCTTGAATTTCAGATCTCTTAGCAGCCAAAGGAAGATGGTTGGTGTGTTTACCCATGTTATTTTAAGTCATAAACCTGACAGCAAAATAATTCCTCCTTTGCAATTACTATGTTCCCTTAGGAGAGACCATCTGTAATGTTCCTGTGAACCATTCTGATTCCTGCACAAAAAAATGGGTTAGAAAGCCTGATACCTGGTGCTGTACAGAACATTAATAGAAGTAGTCCTGATGCCATTCCACAGTAACAAGGCCTTGCTCACAGGATTTTTAAGCAGCTCTAAGGATGTGATACAGACTCTGGCTCTCATTCACATAGGTGTTACCTAACAAGCCTGTGCTAAGACCTAAACTAAGGCTAAGAACAGCAACCTGCCTTGGTCCTTTTAGTGTGGTGAGCAAGTATATAACTGCATAATTGTGTGATAATTACAGCACAGCTATTTTCTACTTGCAGGGCAATTCCCTATGGCATTTTTCTGATACGACCATGATGATGTTCTTGCAAATAGCACAAAACCAAATGAAAGTTCTGCCTCTGTCTTCTAGTTTTGATGAATATCTTTCTGTCTTATTCATTTATATCTGCACATGTTAATTATCTCTCACTCTTTAAGAGGGCCTTGGCAGGAAAATATTTTCCTTCCTCCATACTGTACAGTCTGGACTGCTTCCTATGACCACATAGAGGGTCTTCCTTGACAAATTCCTTATGTGTACATGTATCTAAAATAGTGGCAATGTTCCTTTTCTGCCCTTATCTCTCCCTGTGCCAATCTGTAGGTTCTGGACGTTTGGGTATTTTGGCTGCGTGGGTTGTTCTGTGATTCCTAGAGCATCCTGGAGCTGCTTTCTTGTAGCGCTTCTGATTAAACAGTGACCCTTGGGCTGGACTCTGTGAGCTTCGTGGTGCCTTGCCAATTTCATACTCTGCTGGTTCAAAAGAAAAATTAGAGCCCCGTGGTGCCCTTGGATACACACGTACATTTCTGCCTGGGTTCAGTGGCCTGCTGGTGTCATTTGCTCATTGTGTTGCACTGCGCAGCTGCTCTTGAGTTACCCACCGTTCAGACAAGACCTACATATAAGATCCTTCAGCAGAAGTATGCAGCTTGGTTGAATTACAATTTCATGGTGCTATTTGGGATTTACAGAAGTCACTGAGGTCAGAAAGTAACCTGTTGTAGATCCAGCTAAAAATACTATCTTTTCCTAGTCAGCAGTGTTACTTCCTAGCTGTTTGTGAAGAGGGTCTTTGGAGAAAACCTTTTCTCAGCTTGGCTTTTTGTTGGAAACAAGGCTTTCCAGTCACCACAACTATTGTTGGCAGGCTCCATCCAGGTGCACTCACCCTTTTTCTGGTTTTGTTTTATGACCCAATGCTGGTCAACATCTACAAGACTCAACTACATACAGATACACCAAATTAATTTCAATTATTCTGTGGCTTGGATTCTGACACGTAGTAGAAAAAAATGCTGTCATTTTAAGTTTATGAACAGCTACTCCCTGATATGTAAATGCATGCTCTGTTTCAAATGACTACCATAATGATGAAGCATTCTTTGTTTTTTGGGTTGTTTTTTTTTTTTTTTGTCATAAGCCCACATCACATATTCTACTTTTTGGTTAGTATCAACACTCTCAGTCTAATCATAGCATATAGGTTAAAAGATAACTAGAAGTTTATTTGAAGTTGACAAGGAAGAAGTGTGTTTCCTGGGGCTTCACTTTTGGAAATGGCTGAGCTATTTTGTATTCAATAAAGAATAAAAATCAAATAAGTTAAGGCAGATAATCATCAGAGAAAATTATGGAATAAGTGGGTTTGGTCTGGCAAAGTTATAAACAACAAGATTTAATAACACAAGCTTAATGGTATAGAGTTCCACTAATCATGTCTGTTGCCTGTCGACACACACACTGTTGAATGGATATATGGAATGGTATATAAAATATTATATAAAAATATACTATTTGCACACATGTTAAAAGACATAATAATTTGAAGTATTTGCTTCATCAGCACTTTCCAGTTGTAAGGAGTCATTTGTAGTAGTCTAGTGTCCTTAGGGACCATCTTTATGAAAATAATCTGGTAATCTGGTACAAATAACATTATGTTCTTATGCCAAAAGATCCCCTGTGCGCAAGGATATTTGCATTTTGCAAAGCAGTAATGGGGATTCAAGTTTGATTTTCCTTCTTCGAAACTCTTATTGCTCTTTCCTGCTGCTGTGACTGCTTTGGGCTGACTCCAAACCACTGAATCTTCTTTCAAATGTACTGTTAATATGCTATTATGTTAAACAGACTGATAGAGTAAAATGGAAATGAACATGTGCAAAAGTCATTTAGGTCAAATGAAGTAACATGCTTTCAAAATATTAGCCAAAATTTTTGCATAAAACTTTGATGAGGCTGAGAAATCCTCTATTGAGCGGGAGCATGGAATTAGCTCTCGTACAGACCGTGTTTAGAACCTTATGATACTGTTTAATTCTATGGTTCCCCAAGGGCTACTTATAACTGAATTAAAGGGCGTCTTGTGCATGTTCTGGACACTGATTACGGGACCACAGACTGAAGCTGAAGACAGCTCTACAGCCACTAAGTATGCAAGTAGAGACACCCTTTAATTCAATTATATGTACCCTCTGGGATCTTGGTAATTATAATAAGAAGACATTTTGCAATTTATTCAAAGCCAGATTTAGAGCTGGTTGGTGGGGTTTTTGTGTGTGTGTGTGAAGAAGGTGTTTTCTCAGCCTCAGAAGATTCAGCAACTCACCTGTGTCTGCTTTGCCTTGAGATATTCATGGAATTGTGGTTGCCCTGCAGAAATGCCTCAAAATGCCTGTGGTTGCTGGAGTGCTATACTGAGAGCATTCATGAGCTCAGGTCTTCATTCGTTCTGGTTTAAGAGAATATATTTCTGGGATTGCAGCTCTGCCGCACAGACCTATCATTTAAAGTGTGTTGTAGGTTGTCAGCAAGTCTTTGCCAGCCTGGAGATCTTGGCATGCATCAGCTGAAATGGCATTCTAGTAGCCTGAATGTCCCCAAATGGTTTGTCAAACAATAAACACCACAGTGTGTAGGGGATATAGGGAAAGGAGACTTCAGTCATATTTCTCTACAGCAGATTATGTGCTTTGTGAGTATAAATCAGTACAACTCTGTTGACTTTGGCAGAAGTCTGCCAGTGTACACCACTGAATATTTGTCCCAGTCAGTAAATCAGGTTTCTGAAACAAATACGTACATTTTAGTGCAGTGCCTGGGCATAGTGATGCATTTTTTTCCCAAAGATGAAATAGCAGATGTTTCTTTAGATGATTATCACTACTGCTAGGACCAGAGACACTGTCACGCATTTTCAATGGTTACGTCTGGTATATCATTGTGTAAACCAATGTTTACACTCCTTTTCCTTGTCGGTGAAGGGCATATATTGGTATATATATATTCAGTGTTCATCTGAAGCTAGGTACAAGTAATCCACTTTGCACCCCATAATATTTATGCAGATTTCACTGGGTTCAAGCCAGTAGGTTAAACCCTTTTTTTTTTTTTTTTAATATTACTAAGGCTGCCTTGTTTCCAAATGAACTAAGAATAGAAGCTTCCAGAGTAAGCTAAAAATTATTTTCCCTTTCTATTCCCCAGTCTGTTCTAATAGAAATGAAAATTCCAATCTCACTGTTACTTGCAATGGGTTTTTGCCTGCAGAAAATCTGGTTCTACTGGGTTTGGTATCAGCTGTAGGACCAGAACCAGCAGACTGTATGCCCTCTTACTGCTATCTCCATTTCCCATGAACTCACCTTCCTCAGACAGTGGGCAGTGTACAGAGCAGAGAAAGCTGATCAAACACATGAGGGTAACAACTATAAGCAGTTTACAAAAGAGTGGCACTGGGTGACATTGCAAAATACATCTTGAGCACATTTTGATGGGAGACAATAACCTAATTGTACTTTCAGCCACTGGTTCCAAGTGCTGCACACTAGTGCTTCTTGAGTGCTCCTACCTCGAATTCTATGTATGCATTAAAGGTGGAAGTGCAAAGAGGTAAGTAGGAGACTGCGAGAGAATGATCTGAAATCAGACTCCACTGTCCATTGTCTCAAAGACTGGTATGAGAAGCTAAGATGGAAATCCACCTATCTTTTGTCTCAGAGATGGGTGGGAGGAGTTGAGATAAGACTCTTCCACTGTTTCTTGCCTGAGGAATGAGTGGGAAAGAGCTAAGACCTCCAGCACTGGTGTGAGGAATTGCTCATTATCCCAAGAATTGCTGCAGACCCCTGCCATTGAAGAGCTGGCTGCAAGATCAGGGAAACTGGTCCACCAGGAATGTGTAATACATGACATGAAGAACAGAGGTACTCCCCCCAACTCATTAGAAAAGAGGAAAAGGCAATCACCAAGAGATACTGCCAAGGAGCCATTGCCATGAGGATGATTTCAGGAGGACACCTCTGTGAGGACACTCTTCACCAATTATTACGGGCTCTGAGGGACACCTTCCATGAGACATCACCATGAAGGCAACTCCATGAGACACACTCCATGGGGTACCTTCAAGGCAACGACTCCAGAAGGACGCCTCCACGAAGACACCCACCTCTGATGACTGCTATGGACTCTTGGGGGACACTGCTGTGATACTGGCTACGATCCGTGAAGGACTCCCACCACCGACAACGATGGATCCCCAGGACACCGCTGGATCCATGGTGGTGACTATCTTTCTCTCTCTCTCTCTGATAATTGTCCTTTCATAACAAACTGACCAATTGCGGTACTTGACCTTGTTTGCATCCTAATCTTACTCTTGGGATCACGAACTGAAACAGGGTTCGACACTGGGGCTTTCTCTGATTGGGCCCTGACATTAAATTTGTGTCATGGGCAGGATCCCTTGCAGTGAAAAGAACTGTAATGTCACGTAAAGTGTAAGGTATTATGTGTGTACCTCTTGGGGATGTAAGTGGTAGATTCTGTTGAAACAGACGTGCTGGCTCCCTGAGACGACTACCTCAACCTGCTGTTGCATTTCCCTTGCTTTGTATTTACAGAGCAGACTTTGGCCTCTTCAGGAACCTGCTTAGTAAGGTTCCATGGGATATACACTAGAGGGCAGGGGGGCCTAAGACTGTTGGTTGATATTCAAGGATTGCCTTCTACAATCTCAGGAGTGTTGTGTCCCAAATAGAAGGAAGTGCAGCAGGAGGGCCAGGAGACCTCCTTGGACGGACAAGGAGCTGCTGAGGCTTATAAAAGGTGGAAGCAAGGACAGGCAGCCTGGGAAGAATACAGGGATGTTGAGGAAGCTAGGGACCAGGTTAGGAAAGCTAAGGCCCAGTTTGAATTGAACTTGGCTAGGAATGTTAAGGATAACAGGAAGAGATTCTATAGGTACATAGCTAATAAAAGTCAGACTAGGGACAACATAGGCCCCCTCCAGAAGCTATTGGGAGAACTGGCCACCCTGGATTTGGAGAAGGCTGAGGTTCTTAAAGACTTCTTTGCCACGGTCTTCGCTGGCAAATGTTCTGATCACAGCACCCAAGTCTTGGAAGGCAGAAGCAGGACTGTGAGAATGAAGACCCTAGGCCCACTGTAGGAGAGGATCTGGTTTGAGACCATCTTAAAAACCTGAACATACACACGTCCACGGGACCTGATGAAATCCATCTGCGGGTCCTGAAGGAGCTGGCGAATGAAGTTGCTAAGACACTGTCCATCACAATTGAAAAACCATGGCAGTCAGGTGAAGTTCCCGACGACTGGAAAAAGGGAAATATAACCCCCATTTTCAAGAAGGGGAAAATGGATGACCCGGGGAATTACAGCCCAGTCAGTCTCACCTCTGTGCCTGGCAAAATCTTGGAGCAGATTCTCCTGGAAGGCATGCTAAGGCACATGAAAAACAAGGAGGTGCTTGGTGACAGCCAGCATGGCTTCACTAAGGGAAAACCTATCAAATTGATGGATTTGACCTATCCACTCGGTGGATAAAGAACTGCCTGGATGGCTGCACGCAAAGAGTTGTGGTCAATGGCTCAATGTCCGGCTGGAGACCAGTAATGAGTGGTGTCCCTCAGGGATCGGTGTTGGAACTGGTCTTGTTCAACATCTTTGTCAGTGACATGGACAGTGGGATTGAGTGCGCCCTCAGCAAGTTTGCCGATGACACCAAGCTGTGTGGTTTGCTTGATACGCCGGAGGGAAGGAATGCCATCCAGAGGGACCTCAACACGCTTGTGAGGTGGGCTGATGCCAATCTTATGAAGTTTAACCATGACAAGTGCAAGGTCCTACACCTGGGTCGGAGCAATCCCAGGCACAGCTACAGGTTGGGCAGAGAAGAGATTCAGAGCAGCCCTGCAGAGAAGGACTTGGGGGTGTTGGTCGATGAGAAAATGAACATGAGCCGGCTTCAGTGTGTGCTCGCAGCCCAGAAAGCCAACCGTATCCTGGGCTGCATCAAGAGGAGCATGACCAGCAGGTCAAAGGAGGTGATTCTGCCCCTCTACTCCGCTCTTGTGAGACCCCACTTGGAGTATTGTGTGCAGTTCTGGTGTCCTCAACATAAAAAGGACGTGGAACTGTTGGAACAAGTCCAGAGGAGGGCCATGAGGATGATCAGGGGACTGGAGCACCTCCTGTATGAAGACAGGCTGAGAAAGTTGGGTCTATTCAGTCTGGAGAAGAGAAGGCTGCGTGGAGACCTCATAGCAGCCTTCCAGTATCTGAAGGGGGCTTATCGGGATGCTGGGGAGGGACTCTTCACTAGGGACTGTAGTGATAGGACAAGGGGTAACGGGTACAAACTTAAACAGAGAAAGTTTAGATTTGATATAAGGAAGAAGTTCTTTACTGTAAGGGTTTTGAGGCACTGGAATGGGTTGCCCAGGGAGGTTGTGAATGCTCTATCCCTGGCTGTGTTCAAGGCCAGGTTGGATCGAGCCTTAGGTGACATGGTTTAGTGTGGGGTGTGCCTGCCCATGGCAGGGCGGTTGGAACTTGATGATCCTAAGGTCCTTTCCAACCCTAACTATTCTATGATTCTATGATTCTATGTATTACCTGCATACCTCTCAGGGACTTAAGGGGTGGATTTTTTTGAAACAAAATATGCTGCTTTCCTGAGACAGCTGTCCCATTCAGAAATGAATAGAAATGAAGGTGCCCCTCAGGGCAGAGATGTGTTGTAAGCCTTTTAGTGAAACATAAGGCTCGCCCCTCTCTGCCAGGGGTAGAACGGGACAAGAAAAGCTGCCAAAGGGTGCAAAACTCTGGCCCGGAAAGGATAAATCGATTATCTGTGCCATTCTCGGTGCCAGCTTGGCTACTGCAGTAGAGGCTAGAGAAGAACAACAAACAGCTGAATCTCAGCTCATACAAACTTTACAAAACCTGGTCTGAGCCCTGCAGGACCAGATAGTTAACTTAAAGGAACAGTTAGTCAAAGAGAAAAGTCAGGGTAACTACTTGCAATTAGCCCTGAAAAAGCAACTCCTGGCAGAGAAAAATGCCTCTCCGCCATCTGAGAAAACAATTGAATACCCCACAGTGACCTGCAAGAGGGGAGACTAAGGTTAGAAAAATTCAACGTTCCTGCCAGTTCTCTCCCACCCTTGAGGAAAACTGAATATACTTACGGTGGCGGAGAGGACGACTTCCCACAAAGTGCGATGAAAGAGATTCCGTATACTGCTACGGTATTAGCTAAGCTTAAAAAGGAATTCAGTGGTCCTCCAAAAGAATCAGAAACCTAATATGTTTGGAGAGTATCGCTGTCTGGGGGAGATCACATTTTACGAAGTGAGAAGGAAGCTTAGTGATATAGGAGGCCAAGAGTATTTTTAACCACTGGTAACCACCGTACACCCTGGTCTTTATCTCAAAGAGCAACTTATTGGCATGGAGGACTAAACCTTTTGGAAAGGAGAGATCCCCTTTCCATCACAGGAACAGTTGACCAGTTTGTAGAAAATGTACAAAAAGCGGCATGTCTGCAAATGATGTATGATCGGGAACTTAGACTTAAACAGGAGTCCCCAGTGATGATATCAGTCAATCCTGGATCTACGGAATTGGCTGAAATTTGGGAACAGACAAATCTTGCACCAAATCACTAGAGGTGACAACTCACGGGTTTTGAAGAGTTATGGTACAAACTTACCTCTTGGCTACGAAACTGGATATGGTTAAAGAATTTGTTTGTAATAACTGCAATAGTAATTATTTGTGCTTGTACCCTAGAAGGCATGACTCAACGTCGCTGTTTACAATGGTGTTTCAGAATTAAATATGGGAAAATAATATGAGACGAGGCTTATAGGATATATGTGTACCCTGTAAACCTCAAAAGGGTAAGTTGAAATGTTAAGTTGCAAATTAAAAACCAGTCTGTTAATTGTAAGCTGTAAATTGGGACCACTCTGCTGAGAGCAAGATGGGGCTGATTCTTCATGGTAAAGAACAAGTCAGAACAAACTGACCTAAACTGTGTGTGTAGTTGTTAAGTGATTCACAAAAGTAAGTATTTTTGTACTATCTCTTTTCTAAAAGCCACCTGGATGCAGAACAATCTTTGAGACAGGGGTGGTGTGAGAGACTGATCTGAAAATCAGACTCCACTGTTCACTGTCTCAAAGATTGGTATGAGAAACTGAGATGGGATTCCACCTATCTTTTGTCTCAGAGATGGGTAGGAGGACTTGAGATAAGACTTCCACTCTTCATTGCCTGAGGGATGAGTGGGAAAGAGTTGAGGCAAGACCTCTAGGATCTCAGGATCACGAACTGAAGCAGGGTCCTACTCTGGGGTTTTCTTCTGCAGCCATCCTCATGGTGATGTCTCTTGGTTATTACCTTTTCTCCCTTTTATAATGAGTTGAGGGGAGTACTTCTGTTCTTCATGTCATGTATTACACGTTCCTGGTAGACCAGTTTCCCCGATCTTGCAGCCAGCTCTTCAACTGCAGGGGTCTGCAGCAACTCTTCACACCAATCCTGGAGGTCTTATCTCAGCTCTTTCCCACTCATACCTCAGGCAAGGGACAGTGGAAGAGTCTTATCTCAACTTCTCCCACCCATCCCTGAGAAAAGAGATAGGTAGAATCCCATCTCAGTTTCTCATACTAATCTTTGAGACAATGGACAGTGGAGTCTCATTTCAGATCAGTCCCTCATACCACCCCTCTCAGGATCACAAACTGAAACAGAGTCTGACACTGGGGTTTTGTCCAATTGAACTGTGACAGAGACAAGTTGTGAGGGTACAGGAGGGCCCTAGAGACTTGTTTCTGTCATCCTTGATCTCAATGTGATTACACAACAGGAAGGAACTACTCATCCTGAATAAAACTGGCCATGTGTTAAGCGCTGTGCAAAAGTCTTACTACTTACACTGTAGAGGCTAGTGCCTAAGAAGCTCTGTAGTCTACACTGCTCTGCAAGAAGCGACAGAAATTAGAACAATAATAAAAACAAGCATGCTGCTTATCAGTATTAAAGTTTCTAAACAACTCTATTTTTTCTAGTTCTTCTCAGAGTGCAACATGTCATCTGTGAGGAAGATAGCTTTCCCTAGAAGTCATGTTTGGGGGAACGATAGACTTCCAGTGTTGTCAGAGTTAATGACATCCCCCAAGGGTGGGACAAGTCCTCAGCAGAAGAGGAACTTGGAGCTGTTGGAGCAAGTCCAGAGGAGGGTCATAAGGATGATAAGGTAAAGCATCCCTGTTCATGGCAGGGGGTTGGAACTAAATGATCTTAAGGTCCTTTCCAATCCAAACCTTTCTGTGATTCTATGAAGTTAAAATATTGAGGGAAGACCATGCAGAAAGACCAAAAAAAAACCAGTTTAATAAAATTCAGAAAAAGTCAAGGTTTTAGGTAGACCAACTATTGCTAACTGAGAATTTGTCCTTTTGGCTGTTGAAGGCATTTTAGGCAAGTTTCTGTTTACAGATGATGGTTAACTAGCTAGGGTTTTCATCCAGGTCATTGGAGTTTGCTAAATGTGTGGACTTTCTGTGTTGTTCAAGGTGAGCACGCTGCTTAGGAGTATTAGATGTTGAGAAGCAAATCCATTCCTCCCACATGAATAGATTTTCTTTGTTATGAAACATCTAGAATTTTCATCAGAGGTATCTGCCTAGGGACATATCTGAAGCTCTTGTAATTCCCCCTGCCCTGCCCTGGATCAAAATTTGACCTGCTGTTCAGGTGAAACATGTATTAGGCATAAGCGGAGGTAGGTTGGTTGCTTCGGTTCACGATCTGTCCGTTCTTCTCTGTGGGTGTCCATTTTGCATGCAGGGAAATCCGACTGTGCAATGCTATAAAGCCCAAAGAAGCAGCTTTGTATTGGACCTGGAAAGGTACAGTATGAGAAGTATCAATACATGCTTTCCTTGCTCTTACATCCTGCATCAGGCAACTGCTACTTGTTCCTTTCACGGACACACTACTGAGGTAGGCGAATTTGCAGTCTAATCTAGTACAGCTGTTCTTACACTGCCAGAAAACCTTTAAAAGTGGTTTAAAAATCTTGTCTTTTGAGTGGAACAAATCAAGATTTTTCTAAGAAAAATGTTGATGTGTTCAGATGGAAAACATTAGAGCTGTAGCCTGGAGAAATGAAAAGACCAATACAAAGAGCAGGTCCTACCAAAATGCTTTGCAAGCCCTCAGGCAGCTCATGGCTTTTTCTGGCATTCAGTCCAAAAATGCATTTCACCCACTAGGAGTTTATTGTGCCATATGTTCCCCTTGGCACTTCTCTCTCTTGTCTCTCTGAACAAAATTAACTTCTGAAAGTGGCAACTGATAAATTCTGGTGAACACTCCAGGCCTCCTCTCAGAACAGCCCACCTGGAAAACATCAGGTTGCCATCTTCAAACCCACAGATTTCCTGTTTGCTACTGTTAACCAAAGCAGATTCTTGCTCTCTTTCTGACACCTCCTGACCTACAGTGATCACAGGCATCCTTCCTCACATGGACATGGAGGTTAAGTACGCAGCATATGAAGGATACACTAGTTGCATGGTCTTCCAGTAAAAACAAATCAATGCTTATGCCAAATGATCATCTTATGTCAGGATAACATTTCTTCAAGAGCCTATATAGATATTTAGTTGGACAAAAATGAAATTTAACCCAACCATGAGGGTTCTTCTGCAACAGTGGTGTGTATTGCTTTGGAATGAAGGCAGAATGTGTTTCTTTGTACCGTTAGAACTTCTTATAAAAGAAAGGAAGCTCTCTTTTCTTCTGGAAAGTCTACTAGAAAGGAGGTCTCTCTCAATGGTATTTCAGAGGCTGGTTATCCTACAGAGAGTGAAACAAGAGACACTATTCTAAATTCAAAGATTTTGCTATTGGAGACATGACTGTTTCTGCCTGCAATAGAAAGAAAAAAATATAGTCTATTTCTAGTTCTAATGGTTGTAAATAACTTGAAAACTTGACCCCTTCAGATCTTCATAACAGAAAGCAAACTAGAGATGAAAAAAAAGTGCTTAAAATTATCCAGGTCTCTATGTGCGCTTACTCATGAATTTTGGGTATGTCAAAGATGATGATTACATATTTCAGTTTTCTTGTTCCTCACTGAGTAAGCATAGCTCAACTAAGTTTCAGGCTGATTACTTGGCAGTTTTCATAGTACTCAGTTTGGTGACCAGTTAGGTGAGCAGAGACTAGTCACAAATGAATAAAACAAGGTTTTCTCCATCAGGTTGGCTATTACTTTGGCAGGATTTGTTGCAGCTAGGATATCTTTTCTCACTGTGGACTATACTAGTTTTCCTCTAGTGTGGACTAAATGCAAATTTAGAGACTGTTACTATAGCTCAGCAGATGAGCAATCTCCTGCTGAAGCTTGGTAACTTGAGGGCATACCAGCATTTTCAGGCAAAATATGTGTCTCAGGTGACATATTTTGCACTTGTATGAGAAGAAATAACAGTGGAGATCATTTTTCATAGGGGTTGGGATGGAGAGAGACATAGAAAGGGGAGGAGAGGAGAAGCGAAGGAAGAGGAAGGAAAAGGAGAGGGAAGAGTAAAAGGGAGGGAAGGGAAAGGTAGCATTGGAGGAAAGGAAAGGGAGAGGAGGGGAGAGGAGGAGAGGAAATGAAAAATCCCTGTTACTTTATTTTACAGAATTTGAAGGGAAACCCAGATTTGAAATAATTCAACTATTTTTTTTTTTTTTTTTCCTGTGGCACAGTAAGACTGTTTGGATTCCCTGTTGATTAGAGGTCATTCATTTCAGCTTTCTTCTCAGTAGAAACCCATAATATTGGTAATACTACATCCACACTGTTACAGTGTAATCATAATAGTATGTTAATCCTTATAATTACCATGAGAAGCAATGCAGATTGGATCATAATTAACCGTATCTCACGTAATCATTGAAAATTCATGTTATTTTCATTCTACTGATTAATAGGTCATTTTGGCACCAGCTATGGACATTGTAACACGTCTCTTGCTGCCTACCTAAAAGGCTTCAGATGAGGTGCCTCTACCTTGAATAGGAGTCCAGGTGCTCAGCTGACAGATGTGAACAGTGGTTCACCTAACTTAGTGCAACTGCCAAATCATAGCTGGGTAGCATGTGTTTTTTCCTACTTTTTCCTGAAAACACAGAAAGAATTGTGATGTCAAGAAGCACAGAGAAGGACAGCTCAAGTGATTTGTGAAAAGCATGATGAACAGATAGACTGTGTGAGACTGCAAGAGGTGTGGATTTCCCCATTATGCATTTTTGATAGATTTTGAGAGGAGAAAAGTATGTGGGTTTAGCATTAAGAAAGGCTGAACGCCTGTGTGAACCCATGGCTCTGCTGCTGGAAGGTGGTACCAAGTAACTCTAAGCAAGAATCTGGCCAGGAGGGATCATCATGAATAAACCTATATTTCCTAAGTAGGTTAGTAAGAAACATAGAATCACAGAATAGTTAGGGTTGGAAAGGACCTTAAGATCATCTAGTTCCAACCCCCCTGCCATGGGCAGGGACAAACACTAAGCCATGTCACTCAAGGCTCGATCCAACCTGGCCTTGAACACCACCAAGGATGGAGCATTACAACTTCTTCGGGCAACCCATTCCAGTGCCTCAAAACCCTTACAATAAAGAACTTCTTCCTTATATCCAATCTAAACTTCCCCTGCTTAAGTTTGAACCCGTTACCCCTTGTCCTATCACTACAGTCCCTAGTGAAGAGTCCCTCCCCAACATCCTTATAAGCCCCCGTCAGATACTGGAAGGCTGCTATGAGGTCTCCACGCAGCCTTCTCTTCTCCAGGCTGAACAGCCCCAACTTTCTCAGCCTATCTTCATACAGGAGGTGCTCCAGTCCCCTGATCATCCTCATGGCCCTCCTCTGGACTTGTTCCAACAGTTCCATGTCCTTTTTATGTTGAGGACACCAGAACTGCACACAATACTCCAAGTGAGGTCTCATGAGAGCAGAGTAGAGGGGCAGGATCACCTCCTTTGACCTGCTGGTCACGCTCCTCTTGATGCAGCCCAGGATACAGTTGGCTTTCTGGGCTGCGAGCACACACTGAAGCCGGCTCATGTTCAGTTTCTCATCGACCAACACCCCCAAGTCCTTCTCTGCAGGGCTGCTCTGAATCTCTTCTTTGCCCAAACTGTAGCTGTGCCTGGGATTGCTCCGACCCAGGTGTAGGACATCGCATCTAAAATAATCTGTTACTTCTCTATATACAGATTAATGGTGATCTTTCCCTGGCACTTTTTGAGGGTAATGCAAGAAAAGTCAAGTTTCTGAAAACATTTTTTCCCTTCAGACTGGAAGTAAGAGCTTCCTGATGGACTTGAGATGTAAAAAATGCAAAACAAGTGACTGCACATGAATGACCTCAAATGTAAAGACTTGCAGAGGGTGAGGGTGACAGGAGGTAATATAAAGTGAATTTTGGCATATCCACAGTGTGATACCCAGTGTATCACACTGGCTACTGCTTAGGTTCTTATGTCATATGAGGAGATCAGAAATGTGCAGGCTCTCCCACTGTCTTCCTTCATCCCATTTATGACAAAACTGCTCCTGTCTCTTTCAGAAGTATAATTAATCATTGAAAGTCACTGGAGCAGAAAATTATGCAAATTAATTTTCAAGTTTGAAAATGGATTAGGAATCAAGAGGAGTCAAAGTAAAGGACTATATCCTGGTCTTGCACACTATACTACACTTTCTTTTCTGTCTCAAACAGGTGACACTGGTTTGTGAAGATTATGCCTCTGTAAGGGATGTTTTTAGAAGAATCCAGGTCTTCTGTAGAACAGTAACAGCAGTGTCCTGGGTTCAGCAGCAGCAGCAGTTTTTTCTCCTTCTTAGTAGCTGGTGCAGCGCTGTGTTTTTGACTTTCAGCCTGGGAACAGAGCTGATAACACCGATGTTTACCCTGACCAAGGACTTTGTGAGTCTCATGCTCTGCCAGGGAGGAGGAGAAGCCGGGAGGAAGCAGGGACAGGACACCTGACCCAAACTAGCCAAAGAGGTATTCCATACCACAGCACGTCATGCCCAGGATGTAGAACTGAGAGTCGCCCGGAAGGCCTAGAACCCCCACTGCTGGGGTGGGGGTGAGGTATCAGTTGGTGAGCGGTTGTATTCTCTTCCCTTGTTATTTCCTTTATCATTATTACTATTAGTGGTAGCAGTAGTGGTTTGTGTTATACCTTAGTTATTAAACTGTTCTTATCTCAACCCGTGGGAGTTGCATTCTTTTGATTCTCCTCCCCATCCCTCCAGATCTGACCGAGGGAAGAAAAGGGTGGGGGGGGAAGTAGACTGCGTGGTTCTAATTTACGGCCTGGGCTTAAACCACAACAAGCAGAAACTCACAGACCTTATACTAGTTCTTTTTCTGGAACTACTCCTTCACGCCATGGATTGCTGGGACTTCCCTAAATTACTTTGGTAACTGAGATAGTTAGCATCTGGTTTACAAATGAGAGTGTCACAGTGGTGAAGCAATGATATTTCTACTCCCTTACCGAATATCTTAGAAGTGGTGTCTGCTGCGACCATTTTCCCTATACTGCTAAGGCTAAAATCACAACATTAGAAATTAGTCCTTGGCAGTCTCAGAGGCTTTCCGCTTGTGGAAAATTTCTTTTACTATGAATGTAAGTTATGTAAACAGTGGGTGGTGACATGTTATGCTGCCTTTTTTTTTTTTCTCTTTTGCTTTTTTTTTTCTTTGCATACCCATTGATGTTATATGCCATGGGCTTAAAGCATATATGTTTTTCTTTCTCCTTCTTCCTTCGTCCTGGTCTAGCAGTTTCTGCTTGTCTTTGGATTTTAGGAACAAAACAGTACCTGTTTTATGTGTGGATTCCAAGCCTGTTCGCTGATTGCTCTGCTTCCCTGCTTTGGCAGTCATCACGCCGTGTATGTGCTGTTTTTTTACAGTGCTGAACCTCACCTGTCACTTTCATGTGCTAACAAGGTTTCTATAACAAGTGATGGAGTGCTGTGGAAAACGCATATATTACTTCCTTTCACTACCATTCCTCCTCCTAACTGCTTGTATCAGGTAGAGCACTCATGCTGGCCACTTACATCCTCCTCCTCACACCCTTCTAAATTTTCATCTACTAAACTAGAGTACTTTCACCCACAGAACAGAAGCAGGAATTTGCACTGATGGGTGGTAATGGGATTCATCTGCTTTCAGCAGATGTGGCCATACATCACCCTGCTGGTTCCAAACAGCCCTTTTGCCCTTTTAAGCCTTCTACATACTCAGTCAGATTCCCAAATATTATCATATATATTTCACTGATTGGGATAAGAATAATGAAGGGGAAAAAAAAAAAAAACAACACCAAAAAAAAGCCCAAACCAAACCAACAACAAAGAAACCCCAAAGAACTCCAAAGAAATAATTACGCACGGTTGCACACCAGCTTACTGCCCAGTATAACTTCTTTCCATATTGATGTCAATCTAAAGTAATTAGCATTTCAACATTAACCAGTTCTTCTTCAGAGAAACTGGAAAGGCAGCCATCACACTGTTCATTATCTCTGATCATGTTCCTAGAAGAACCAGCCTTTCCTGAAGGTATCAGATATTCAGAAATTTTGCTGTAGAATATCTACCACATGGGTCTTTTCATCAAGAGATTATCTCAGTTAACTCCTACATTTGCAGTAAGCTGATATCTTCAATGTCACTGTTCATCAGAATTTCATGGTTTTGAAATTGGAAGTTGGTAAAAGTCACCTGCTTTATTTTTGAATTTCATTAGGGTGTATAATTTTCCATACCACTAGTTAATGAAAATTGTGTTCACTGGATAACTAAGAATACTGAGCTGTGTATGAGGGCTTCATTTTGAGAAAGTGAACTATCAGGGAAGCAAAAAAATAAATTAAAAATATGTTATTTTTGTGTTTATATTTCTCTTATTATAACCTATTTGCAAAAACTTTTTACTAGGAGGGACATTATGCAAAAAACAGTTAAATGTTAGTGTTACTGGGTAGCGTTTAAGTGAAGATATGCATCTAAGAGTCATCTTTATATTCATCTGCTTCTTACTTAGCTATCATCTTTGCTGAAATTATAGCTAAACACTACTATAGCAAAATAGGATACCATGTTCTGCCAGGTCAACACAGTATTTCTGAATCTGACAAACAGATACAGCAATAACATTTATTTGTGATACCATTGCCATACAGTGTGTTATAAATCAGAGATATTTCTGCTTTGTTATGCTTCTCTGAGTCCAAACCAATAACTAATTTTACTAGAAAACATTTCTGCCCACCTGTGAACAGGGGGCAAATTAGTGGGATAGAAGCACCTCTTTCACTTGGGATAAAGAGATGGTAAACCAAGCTAACAAAATCTATGCTAATGTCAAACAATGATTAAAAGTCAGACTCCAGCAAGTCTAATACTCATGTTAGGGCCCCTCCATTTCCAAAAGCTAGTCTCCATCAGTTGCCCTAAGTTAGTACAGCTGGGCTAAGGTGTGCAAAGCATTCACTGACTTCGGAAGCTTTTAAAAAAGCTTAGGAGACAATTCATTATAATTTTGATCTTGGTGAGGTGTGAAGTAATCTATGCTGTTTTGAATATCAGCCATCTTACTGCCTATGACTGGATTTCATATGCAAGATTTAATTAAGGGTGAAGGATTTGGTTGCAGGGTGAGAGCCAATGTTGTTCATTTTGGGAGTTTTTTCAATTTTGGGGTTAAAATCTAGAAAAAGTAATCACTCCCCAAAGACACTTAGAAGGAAAGCACACTTAAAACACTCCCTTTGAATTCAGGAAACTGAGTAATTGTCTCTCTCCTAGCCTAGAAGATTTAACTAGAATAGATGTTCTTTTTTAAACTTTTCTCCCAAGTGGTTCCTCTGCTGAAAGCATGGGTTTGTTTTGTATTTCCTTACTGTTATAACTTTCACCATTTTAGTTTATTTGTTTTCAGCTGGTGGGTTCTTGTTCTGATTGGAAACACAATACCTAGTCATGGCTTAAAAAGAGAAAGATTACAGAGTGCTTTCTAAGGATGGACTAAAGAAAGCCAGTCTGGACTTCCTCATCTTTATCACTCAGGAGGCAATGATTGTCTTTGCAGCTTATAGTTGTGATTCAGATCACACACAATTTGAATTTAGAGGTACTCACATTATGATTATTTAAGAAGAATCTCTCCTCCCAAGTTAAGCTTTTGACTGTTTTCAGCCTGTTTCTGGCTATAAGGTGTTCACTTGAATCAGAAAAATGATTTCTGGAAGCTTCCTTTCCATGTTCATTTGAGAAATAGCATGAAAACAATCTTGGGTATGAGGAAGAAGAAAAGTATTTTACAAGCAGGAGTCATTAAAACTGAGCTTATCTCTGAAAGGCTGGTAGCCATTCAAAGAATGTAAAATGAAGATGGCTGGTAATGTTCTTTGGAATAATATCTATTTTCTGTTTCCCCTCTTCCATTCTTTACTACCTTTATTGTTTCAACCAGTAGAAAAAGTCTCCAGTTTTTTTCATTTCTTCCCATATCAACACTGACTGAGTTTTCTATTACTTCTTTTCTATTCATCTTTTGCCTCCTTGGATTGCCTTTGGCAGTTTCAGCTGTCACTCTAGCTTGTCATTTGTGTGATCAAGCACGCAAACACAGGTGCCTGTGCACAGACACATACACACACACACACACACACAGATTCACACACTCAGTCACTTGCTCCCACTCTCACTGGTAGCAGTGAGAGTAGGAGGTCACCAATTCCTCTCTTGGTTCCTCCCTGATTACACAAGTGATTAACACACAGTCTGGGAGCTTAAGTTGATATCACTGTTCTTCATCTTGTCTTATTTAACTGTAATTGTGGCCTTGGAGAGATTTTGGTTCTTTTCCTGTTTTCTTCAGCCAAAGCTGATTTTTCCCTCATTTTTCTCTCTGGTTTGTTATTTGTTATTTCATTAAATTGCTTAAAATGAGAGACATTTTGGCGGGCCATTAAAGAATGTAGATGGTGTAAAGGTGTAAAGGAACATTGTTGCTCTGAAATTGCAGGTCAGCACCTACTTTCTCATTCTCTTTTTGATTGAGGGTGAGCAGGCAAGAGATGCAGAGTCATGTGCCTGTTCATTCACACTCTTTCTCTCAGAATATATAGCTTGCTATTATTTCTGTGCCACTGGAAAAAGAAGGGGGTAATATCTGTAAATTGCTAGAAGTGTGATTACTTCTAAATAACCATGACTGTGTCATACCAGATCGCTCAAATAATCCTGGTACTTGCGTTTCCCCATTGCTTTATAACTGTGGATACTATCTTGAATTAAGCCTTGAAGGAATGTAAGTGTGCTCTGCAGTCTACACAGGCTAACACTTTCATAGAAAGAGTACGTGTATACATATATATATACACACTCACAGAGAGTGGTGAAACATTGCAACAGGTTGCCCAGACAAGTTGTGGCTGCCCCATCTCTGGCAGTGTTTAAGGCCAGGTCAGACAGGGCTTTGAGCAACCTGGTCTAGTGGGAGGTGTCCCTGCCCATGGCAGCAGGGCTGTAACTAGATAATCTTTAAGGTCCCTTCCAACCCAAACCATTCTATGATTATATACATCTGCTGAATCTTTTGGCAACCAGTTCAGTTCCTCAGCAGCTTACAGAGAGCTTGGCATGAAGGGTGCCCCAAAAGCCTGAATTGCAGTGCTATCATTTCTCCAAGCTACACACTCACTGAGTGTTCTCCTGTTTCCACAAATGATTAAAAGCCTTCTCTGCTTTAAACTGCTCCCCCCACCATGGCCCTTCCTCCAAAAGAAACTGTGCATTATTTTGCTATCTGGCTGGATGACTTCAGTAATGAAAGATCACCTTAGGAAATGGTTTAAATAGTATATTTGTGTGAAATTCTTATGCAAAAATGTGTAGGGCTGGCTGATCTGGTTCACTAGGCTGGTTCTGTCCCTGCACTGAAGGCAGGATGGAAAGGCCATATGTTTCCTTGTTACTTCAGTAAAGTATATTTTATTGCTCTGTGTTATCTTGCTATTATGTGTTTGTAAGTCTTTGGGTGACTAAGTAGTTTGCATAACGTGTTATATTTTTGGCAATAATTCTTGCTGCAGGAGGAACGTGTATGATAGCATGCTTGCAGCTGCCAGTAGGTACTTTTCAATTGCAGAAGCAGAATGAATATACTGGCCAGGTGAAAATTTTTACATTGTTGCTCTCTCCTGGCAGTTATTCTTAATGTGGGTGAACTGCTGGAGGACTGCATGGCTTCTGTGCACTCCTGGAGCACACTGTGTCTGCAGGGTGTGCAGTGCTGAAGGAATACAGCCTCGGTATCCAAGGGCTTTAGCAAACAGTGCTCAAAGCAGCATAAATTCCTCATCAAATGAAGCAAAATCCCAACTCCTCCCTGAACCATAATGGCTGCTGGATCAGGAATCTTGTTAGGTTTGTGGCTTTTGGATTAACAAGGCCCTTTATTAACTGGGGCCAAAAAAAACCTTCTCTGAATGGCTAAATCCTGAATTACTGAGCCTTATTCTTCTGGTCTCCAGGAAAGGTCACTGGTGTAGGCCTCCTTGCATCTTCAGTGTAAAAATGTGTCTCTGTGGGTGGTCACTCTTAACTACTGTGCACCAGCTTTGTGGAAGTCATGGCCTATTGACACTGAGAACATCTCTACCTTCCCTTTGTAGGAATCTGAGTTTAAGCCATGGGGTATTTGTATAGACAGTTAATGGTTTAACTAGTTATTCATCTTGTAGAATGAATCAAGTTTAAAATCAGAAGTTCGCAGGGAATGTCTTGGATTACTTCAACAAGATATGTGTGCTTAGTTAATAAGCACATATAAAACAATAGATCTAAACCCCAAACATTTTAATCATGATAATAGAACTTTTTGATATATGTAGTGTGAAGGTGACATGTGTAGATAGAGTAAAATATTTTCACAGGGTTTTCAGATAAATCAAAAGGTTTAATCTCACAGATATTTTATAATTAACTTTGCAAGACAGGTAAACTTTCAGCAATTTGTTTTGTGTGAGTGGGCACAATGCAATTCTTTTATACCTCAACAGGGAAAGTAGATAAGCATCAACAAGCAGATGTGAAGAGTCACAGAATTTCACATGTTAAAAAGAATTAATCTCAGGTCTCATTCTGTCCTATTAACTTCAACTCTTCACTGAATTGTGCAGGGAGTATCTTTTTATTCATCACCCCATAAATCCATGTTTTGTGCAAACACTGATGAATGCAAAATTGAGATTTTTAAAACAGCCAGGTTTGCATTTTTCCATTTTCATCGACCATTAGCAAGAGCAAACAATTTAGGGTATGTGAATAAAGTAAACTTGGGGTGAACACAAAAGATTTAGATCAGCTTTGTTCCCGCAGCTGTACATGACAGCCATGTACTACATGTTACTACTTTCACACACAAGGCACAGAAGAGCCCTGTGTACTGCGTAACTTTACCCAGGAATCACCGGTTGGAGCTTATGTGGTACACTTGAAAGATCATTAATAAATAAAGAAGTTGTTGTCATGACCCTTTTTAGACAGTGGCAGAAGAACTACAACATCTCACTGACATTCTATAACTCCTCAGTCATCAGAACCTGAAGCACTTTCATTTTATTGAGAAGAGTTGGATGCATCCAATTTATGCACAGGGCTGTGCTGTGAAGCACATTTCTGTTAGCTCTGTTCTCCCTCGTGAAGTATATACCTCTTTTGAAACTTAAACTGATGAAGAGCAACTAAAGGTGTGCAGAGTCCCAGGAGGCTGGCAGATATTGCAGAGAATCAGCAGACCAGAGGAGATGGAAAATTGCAGTGTGACAGCCTGCTGCACGCTTTTCTGCATACACAGTAACGTTGGATCAAAACAGCCCTTCTGACACTACACACATATACAAATAATTGGAGATGCTTTTTAACTTACAAGTCAAAGAGTTCAATGAGAGGGTTGGTTTGGGGAAACGGGGCCTGAAGTGATACATTACTGGTCACAGTAGTCACTTGTCTTGGTGAAGACAAAAGTCTGCAGGGAGCATGAACGGATTAGGGGATGCAATGTGCCAACAGGAAGAGTTGTCACTCTTGCTTACTATAGTAATGGTTGTCTGTTTCCTCCAAATACCACTCTCTTTGTACTCTTCTGATACTTCTGATCCTTCTTCATCCTGCTTCTTTCCTCTCTTTAAAGCTCAGTATTACTTCCCCTCTTACTCTTGCTCTTTGTTAGTTGCCTTTCCTTTTATTCTGTGAATACATGCAAACACCCAGGGACTTTGAGCAGATTCAAACTGGTAACTGTCTAGCTCTAGAACCAAGCTCAGTTTTGTGTATTCTCTCTCACTTTATTCTGGTTTATTGTATCTCTTCCTTCAGCATTGCTTGGAATTGTGGAGGAATTTCAAGTCTTTATTTAATGATTCAGCAGAGCTGCTCTCTGAACTCACAATAAATTTCATTGAGCATCTGTGAGTTTGAATTTTTGTCTCACTCTGAATTCTTTCACTCACAGTGCATGGGTTTATAGCACTCTTAGATTAATTTAATCTTGTGTAACACATGAATGATCCCACTCATTCTAAAGGGCACATGCTTGATTTGGTAATTACTATGGGACTGTCTTTGACTAGTTTGTTTTTGTTTCTTTGTTTCTTGCCTGTTACTTAATTATCTCATGAGATCTTGAGGTATCTCATCACTCATCTCCAGTCCATACTATTATTTACTGCTCTCTTTTAAACCAGAAGTTTGAATTCTGTTGAAGCAGTAATGCTTTAAATATTTTTTATAAATGCTAACCCCAAGTTTAGTTTGTCAGTTTTGATCCTTAAGATGACATCCAACACATTACTTATACCTTTTCACACACGATGCCCTTGCTCTTCTAAGACTATCTTTAGGATCCAGTAGCTTGGTGATTTTATAAGTCAAATGTCAAGGCAACAACCAGGTAGGTGCTAGACAAACTTATGAGAAAGCATGAACTTTACTGACTCCATTTCTTCACAAATCCTCTCTTCAAGCTCTCTCTCCTCTACAAACAAACAAACAAAATCCCTTCCACTACCTTGCAGTTGCCTTCAAAATAATTGTCCTGGTTTTACAGGTGCATGTATGTGCACATGTTTATGGGCAGAAATGTTAGGACATTCCCTCTACAGCCATTTAGCAAGCCTACAGGCCTGAAACACAGGCCATCTCGAAGTGTCTTGAATTCCTTTCTGTGTTCCAGTCCCTGGCAACAGAAAATGCTAAACTTTTCTGAAAAGTGATTCAGAAAGTATAGGCAGAGGCTGCCTTGGGATATGCACGTAGCTGGAATTGTAGCCTGCTGCAAAGGGCTTGTCATTCACCTTCATTTTCTCCCTTCCTCCTTTCCTTTTCTTCCCCCCTTTTTTTTCTCCTTCCCCTCTTCCTGCCCTCAGTTCCCCTCTCCCTCCCCCATGCCTCCTTCCCTCCCTCCCCCATGCCTCCCTCCCTCCTTTCCTTCCTTCCTTCCTTCCTTCCTTCCTTCCTTCCTTCCTTCCTTCCTTCCTTCCTTCCTTCTTTCCTTCCTTCCTTCCTTCCTTCCTTCCTTCCTTCCTTCCTTCCTTCCTTCCTTCCTTCCTTCCTTCCTTCCTTCCTTCCTTCCTTCCTTCCTTCCTTCCTTCCTTCCTTCCTTCCTTCCTTCCTTCCTTCCTTCCTTCCTTCCTTCCTTCCTTCCTTCCTTCTTTCCTCCCTCCCTCCCTCCCTCCTTCCTTCCTTCCTTCCTTCCTTCCTTCCTTCCTTCCTTCCTTCCTTCCTTCCTTCCTTCCTTCCTTCCTTCCTTCCTCCGTCCCTCCCTCCCTCCCTTCCTCCCTTCCTCCCTTCCTTCCTTCCTTCCTTCCTTCCTTCCTTCCTTCCCTCCTTCCTTCCTTCCCCCCTTCCTCCCTTCCTCCCTCCCTGCCTTCCTACCTTTTCCTGCCTTCCTCCCTTCCTCCCTCCCTTCCTTCCTCCCTCCCTCCCTCCCTGCCTCCCTCCCTCCCTCCCAGCGTCCCTTCCCCCCTGCCTCCCTGCCTTCCCGCCTTCCCCTCTCTCCACTCTCTTTGTCCCCACTCTTCCCTTTCAGATGAAGCCAGAGACTTGCAAGTCCTCATGTTATGTCACAAGTCAAAGCTTTCTATATGTGGCCATGAAAACAATAAATTTGTTGAGTTGACAGCAGTGTATTGGTAGGAAGACAGATCAAATTTTGCAAGTTGACAAAGCCTGAACTAGCCAAGGTTGCAGTGATCATGAAATATTCCTGAAGTGTTCATTCTGATTCCTGCTCCACCTCTAAGGAGATGCTTCCCCGAATTTTGGGTTATTCTGCTTTGTGTGCCAAGGTGTGTGATATTCAGGCAAGTGAAGGAGACTATCATTTCTAAGAGATGAAATGTCTGCAGCTGCAGAATGAATGTTGCAGTCCTGAGCATGTAATTTTGTCTTGAGCAAAGTGATCTTTGAAATGTACAAGTGTAGCACGAACTATATGACAACTAGGACAAAAGGACCTTATTTTGGAAATGAAAAAGCTTTTCATCCAGAGACTGTGAGAGACTATGAAATTTGTGATATGATGATTCAGGTGTAAGTGAATAACTGGACCATCTTCTAACAAAGATCTGAATTTGAGATAGGTTAAATCTCCAAATTTAAGATCAGAAGAACACACATAGAAAACCTTGCCTGTCAAAATTTTGATCAAACTGACAGCCTTTCATTTTGCTGAAAATAGCTAGTGTAATTTTCTGATACATTTAATTAAATGATTTGAATTAAAAAAATGGTTTTTCATTCAAAACAAAATAGATCTGCAAATAAAATAGTTAATTTTTGTGAATTTTTTTCCTCCTTTCTTCCACTCCTTCTTCCACCTACTTGACTGAGGAGATAAACAGGAAAAACCAAATTATATTTATTTTAATTTCTTCTGATTTGGAAGGAAGTTAATATTGTTTCCAATTGATGAGAAATACTTTTTAGCATGAATCATTTAATTGAAAAAACAGTACATTAAAATATTAATATATTTGCATATTTTCATATGCAGATTTTCTCCCAGTGAATATCTTTCAACATTTGTAACTTTTCTAGTGCCTTCAGTATTTTGGGAAGACTTGGGGGTACTGATGCTCACACTGACCAACTCCATAGTCAAATGTTCTAAAGTCAAGATTGAGGTCTTTCTCTATCAATCAAATTTAAATGAAATAAGTTTCCCATATATGGATTTGGAAAGTCTCTTTAACTGCCAGGGGATAAAGCAGTTGCTCAAACATTGCAAATCGTTGAACTCCTGAGTTAGAGGAGCAGCTTGCCCTAGAGAAAAAGCAAACTCTACCAACCCTCATTTTTATGCTGCACTGCCTTATGCCATTTTGCCAAGTTTTAA
Source organism: Psittacula echo (assembly GCF_963264785.1). Classification (NCBI taxonomy): domain Eukaryota; kingdom Metazoa; phylum Chordata; class Aves; order Psittaciformes; family Psittacidae; genus Psittacula; species Psittacula echo. Next base: position 52,833,969 of record NC_137742.1, on the reverse strand, counting down.
GGTTGGCCGATCCCGTAACCTCTTGTGACCTACCTGAAAATTGAACTTGTGATGATGGATTGGCTGCTTGGTGGGTTGGGATATATATGAAGCATGACACTGAATAACATGCTGTGATGAACTCCTCTACCAAACTCTGCCAAGGCAAACTCTACCCAGGCAAACTCTGCCAAGGCTGCATTTGGGGATGCTGATGGTGGCTTTAGCAACATGCATGTAAAAAGAGAAGCAGAGGAAAAGAGGTCCTTTACCAAACTAGCTATCTTGTGATCATATATTTTCACTTGTGATGATCTCGCTCTCCAGAGCATTAATATCTCCGGATTCCACTGTGTCCGGTGGTCTATATCTAAATTTGGGAAGTCCTTCAAGGACTTTCCTGGTTGTCTAGAAAGATTTCCAAGCTGCAGTTTCCAAGGCTTTTGTCAGCATCAAGTTATAGATGGTCTGAGTGGTTTTGTTCTTTTGCCCAAAGCAATGCACTACTAAAATAGCTTTTTACGTCTCTCTTAAGTATTTGTCTCCAGAAATAGCTACCAAGGAAGTCTGAAATATCTCTCACAATGGCTTCAAAACTGCGGTAGGAGTTCCTAGGTTAGGCAGGAGAGCATACAGGGGGTTGTATTTGGGATTCTTCTGGTTCTTCTTTTTATGTTTGCTTCAGTACTTTTATTCCCTTTTGAATGTGGCCAAATGGTCAGAACTAGAACAAAATCCCCATATTCTCTCTGCTCCCTGCTGCGTGTGGAAACTCCTCTAAGAGTATTTTCCCAAAGAAGCAGTCTGGCAGTCTGTGAGAAGAGAACAAGCCCTGCTCCCCCCTCTGCACTCTTACCTCACTTCAGGTCATGTGAGACACTTCCCTCCAGCAGTACATCATGTCCTCGGAGAAAACAAGTCCTCAGCTCCTCAAGGTCAATGGTATTGTTCTGTCTCTTGCACAGGCAGCTTGTTCTTTCAACCAGACTTCCTTGATGTCCTTCTCTCATTGAGGGAATCAAAGAACTCCGTTTGTGAAAGGCTGACAAGCCCTGGCATACTTGGAAGGACCAAACAAAGGTTAGTGTGGGTGGATATCATGAGTCATTTCTATGACTAAGAGGCTGGTATAAACTACCCCTTCCTGGTAATCTAAATTTATTAAGGTCATGGACTGCCTAATGAATCAGTGTGTCTAAATGAATCGAAGTGTGATACTCATGATGTTAAACATACACACACACGCACACACAAAAGCAGGTGAAAGTAAAGATTTTAGTTCTCTGTGCTCTAATTAAGGATGAGAAATTTATTCCTGCATGTGCTATCAAAATGTGGTTAGCTGATACTGCTGATGTGGTACTTCTGTTTCCTGCTATTTCCTGTTATTGATGCTGGACTTCAAAGTCAGCACTTACTAGAAGCCACTAAAATGCCTTGTATGGTCTTAGAAAAGACTTTTCTGGCCCAAACAAGAATGGAGAAGATTCCTCCACTTTTGTGGTTCTAAAAACCATGGACTTGCTCTTGAGCTATTTCTGTCCTTATTAGTAGAATTTTAATTAACAGCAGGGAACTTAGAAAGTGGTTTAACTTTAAAGCAATGCATTAGTTGTGGGCAATGAAAGTTGTATCTGAATGCAAAAGAAAGCTTCACACACAAACTATCAACTGGTATCAAGCACTGGTGCTGTGGACACAGCTTGCATTTAGGAAATTGCAGTTTCTGGATCCTTAGAAGAGGCCAATTGCTGTTCTTAAAAGTTGATGACTTTGGCAGTAACTGATGGAGCAAAGAGAGGGAACACTTACAAAGTACGTCCTGCCAGACCCTTCTCTGTGCTGTTGCCCAAGTCACAGCTCAGTCGTGACCTCCGTCAGCCCTCTTAAAATGACAGCTCTAAATACACTCCCACCACAGAAATGCTGAGCTTGCTGCTTGGTTGCATCCAGGCTTTAAAGCACATTTTCCCCTTTCTTGCCTGCCTCACTCTCTCTTGCTGGCAACCAGGTGATGCAACATACGCTTCGCTCATGTGTGGTCACCAAATGAAGTCAACAGGTCATTTAGGGAGATGAAGTGGCTGCCTCTGAGTGGCAGCAGAGCCTACAGCAGCAGCCCATAACCTTCCAGTTATCAAGCAGGAATGGTGGGGCTGGCCTTTTGGAAGTCACCTGAAAGTCCTTGTGTAGACGATGAAAAACATCTTGTTCTGAGTGTCTGGCATCCAGGAGAGGAAATGAACTTGGGTTTATGACATGGGTAGCAAAACAACAGGAGATCGGGTTATGGAAATGCCTTTTAATTGATGTTTGTTCTCTTGCAACTTTCAAAGCAGCTGATAGATCTTTCTTTAGGAAGGACTAACTAGGCAGAGGACCCCATAGTTTCTCACCTAGCTTCCACCACTACTGATGAATAAGTGTTGGATGTCAGGCTGCAGACTTCACTTTTAAAAAGCAGGAAGTTTTGACGGCTTTTCAGGATCCAGCTTCAGACTCTCAGTCCTGCCGATATTTTCAGATACATGAGAACTATGAATTCTTTATAGAAAGAGTTTCATGTAAAGGGCTTGAAGAGATGCAACAAAAAGCCCACATAAATAATAACATTCTACCTGATAACCCTATCTATTGTGTTTATGATAAACTTTCCTTTCTTTGTATGTGCATGATACCCTGCTATTCCCTGTGATCTTCAAGCTGAGTTCACGTTTATGCCAGTACGCTTTGATTAATTCCTTATTGTTAGTCTATAGAATGCAGCCCTGAATAGTCTATACACCCATTTTGCTGGGTACAGTTTTACTTATATACATTATGTGGCAAAATATTTTTGTTGGTTTGCTTACAATGGTAAGTGCTCTTCTTTCTAGGATCACCACCAATGCTTTTATATTCTGATAGCCTCAGTGTTGCTGCTGGCACATTGTGACTTCATGTCCAAAATGTATGCCTTGTTAGGCATGCTGAAAAGATGTTTCATTATTGCAATGGAAAAGAGTACACTCAAGTTATCTCTAGTTGAAACAAAAAGGTGGTTTGAAGTGATTTTTCCCCCCTTTTTCCTATCAGCAGCTCTCCATTTCTGCATGTGTGTGTGTATGCATTTGTACATTTGTGTATATGTTGCATCTAATACCCACATCAGCTACTTAGGAATTTTACACAGCTTTCGATGAATAAAACTTCAATGGAAAACAGATCACCACAGAGATATGCAGTTACAGGTGAGAAACTGAAGCATAGAAAGATTCAAAATCAGATTTTCTCCATTTTGAGACATAAATTCTGAATGAGGAACTGATACTTGGAGGGCTACTACATAGCACTTTTTATAGGATACCTTGAACCTGGCATAGCAAATGGTAAAAGGAATAGAGTTGAATCAAGCTGTCCTGTTTTGTAGTACCCTGTTGCTGAGACATTTGTGATGTGAATTCGTATATTTGCAAGTGCCAGACTGCAAGACTGAGCAGGGCTAATTCTAACTGGGGATTCTGCCTGAAAAGGCTTGTTTCCAGTTTCTGTCCCACCATTTTCTTCTGCCATCCTGAAAACTCTCCTTAAACTTCAGAGACTCAAAATATCCAGACTTCTAAGTTAGCTGCTTATTGTTGTCTATCTGAGCATTGAAGTGTCACTCTTGACATCCTCATGAGCGGGATTGGATATCAATATGCTACCCAGCTTGCATGCTGAGATTGGGTGATGACTATATGTCAGACATGGAGATTGAAAGTGTTGCTGGTCCAGGGTATTTGGCTCTTTGATTTGCATTTGATAATTGGATCGCTCCTAAACTTGTAATGTGCACACGTATGAAGTACAGGGAGAAGACTTGTGTGCCATCCCTTCCCATGTTTTCATCCAAAAATCTAATCTGTATTCATGGAAACAATTTTGTTGACCAGGCAACAAAAAGCCAGAAAAGAGGATGAAAAGACACTCCGAAGTAGCTATGCTCCACCTGTGCTTTTACCTGATAACATGATGTGTGGCAGTACGAGTCAAACTTTCTCAGGAGTGACTTGATGGCTGCTGGGTGAGAATCTGACTTCACAGATAAGAGAGTGAAGTGACAGAATTACCAGTGATTTTTAAAATGGACCCCAATTAGTAATCATAGCAACTGACAGAACTTATCCTGCAGACTGGATGCAGAGCAGACTGAAAGCAGATAGAAGAGAAATAAAAATACTGTTGAGCAACACCAGAATTTTGACCACAAGGGTCCCTCCAGTGCAAAATGTTCTGGAATACTAATAAAAATAAATAAATCCTTCCAGGGAGCCAACTTAAATATCCTTTGACATAAAGAATTTAGATTCACTATTTTTAAACACTGAAGAAAAAAATTATCACTTGTGCAATGTTGCTACAAGATTTCTCCCATAGCCCTTAACTCAGGCATATTTTGTAGTGTGCATTAATACACAAGCAATACATACCATGGTTTATATTTCATAAGAAAACAGGAACAGAAAATCATGATATGTGCAGAGTAAGAGAGGACTGAACTTTTTCTGGGCCATTGGATGTTAAAACTTTCTGTCTCCATGGTGGTTTGCCAGAATTCCTCCTTGCTCTAGCAGCAGACAATGAACTAGATTGTGACTCCATGGAGCTGAATTCCTCCAAGCAAATAGTTGGGATGGATAACATGCCATCTCCTGAGCTCCTGGTGCAGTACTTACTACTCAGAATTTGCTAGCTTGTAGACATGTCCTGTTTTGTGGCATTAAGCTGCTCATGGATTTGAGATAAAACTACACACTAGAGAGGTGCATTTATATCAGAAAGGGCATGAAGAAAGAGGGACATCATTGCTCATTAAAGACCATTGAAACAGGAGAGAAATAGGCAACAGAAATTTCATTGCTCCAGTGCTGTCTGCCAAAGAGAGTTGTTGCTTGGAGGGAGCGATTCTTCATTACTGGGAAGAACAGGATGGCTAGAGACAGTCAGCGCTAGAGACCAGTTCATCTTCAGGTTTGGGGATGGTAGTACTGGCTAGTATCTCTTCTTAGGGGGCAGCAATGTCTCTGTCACACCTGCCCTGCAGGTGTGTGGCAAAAGTCTGAGAAGACTGCCACAGCTGAGGCAGTCTCTGCAAAGAACAGGACATCTTAGTGTTTGATAAAAATTGTGTTTGTCTGATGAAAGCACTTGAAAGAGATGAAAGAAGTAAACTGCCCTGCTGACACATCACGCAATCTGCTGGCTGTCATTTGAATACATCTTGTGCTGAGGAAACAGACTTGAGTTGCAATAGGAAGTACTAAGGCATTGAAAACTTGATCTCATAGCACTGGCAAGGTGGCCACAAAGAGCATTACCATGTATTAGGCCACTTCTCTTCCTGCTGTGTACATGATGTGCATGAATGTTAAAAGTCATGCATATCCTGCAGTTCTTTATTTGCCTGGGACCCAGCAGAACTTTTCAATAACATGGAGGACTGACCACAGGCCTTCCATTGAAAAAAAATTGTCATCTTCTCCAGACTCAAAAGATACAATTTCCTTTTTATTTTTGTGCAGTTATTTTCAGTGTAGCCATAGTATTTGATAATAATTTTCAGGGAATGGAAAGCAAATTGCTTGCAATAAGGAGCCAGTCAGAAAAGCAATAAATGATGAAAAGGATGAAATTTATCTTTATGGCTGGTGGTTGACTCTGTACTCATTTTAAAAAAATTTAGCACATCCAAAGATTAACCAGATACCCAATGCAGACTCTGACATCCATGTCAAGGACAGCTGCTGCTTGGTGTTTCAGCTGTGCTGAAGTCATCCCATGGAGAAGTGGCACAGATGTTGCAGGTGCTGCTGGCACCTGATAAAGACACATGCTTTGAGGTTTTATCTTTCTGTAGTTGCAGTTTATAATGTCACCTTACATGGATTGGAGTAATGTGGCAAATAACCCTTTCTGTCAACAGCCAAACCTGACATCTCTTACCAGAAGCTAACATTTTGAGTGTTTTGCCTCTCAGAGTGGGCACTGAAGACATCTGAAAACCCAGCTGCTCCATGGAAGCTGATCTTGTTTAAGACCTGTGTCCACATTCTTGTGTGGCTGTGACTATATCACGAATTGCATACTGAAAAGCTGGATCATGGGTCATGAAAAAAAAATCTGGGTCATGCTCCTCCTTTTGGGAGCACTGCTGTTGTCAGATGGTCTGTAGTCTGAAGTACCTCCACCATGCTCAGAAGGAGGTGCATGTAGGGTGGGACTTGGATGTGGTGTAGTCAGCCCCTTCCCCAGGCCCGGCCCCTTCAGTTCACAGGATGGTGTCCTTGAGGCTGTGTTTGGATAGCAAGCCAGCCACTGCTTTCTTCTCCAGCAGCCTCCAAGCTCCAACTGCGGCTCAGCCCATGGCTTCCTGAAAACACCTTGGTCAGGATGTGAACCTGGAGAACAGAAAGAGCCCAGCTCTGTCTTAATGCATAATTTGGGTCTTCAGGGGGATGATGGCCTTCAGCCATCAGTATTGCTCTTGTTTTCTCTAGCTGCTCTATCTGGGGTGAAAAGATTCAGTGAAAGACTGGGTTCCCTTACTTTCAGCACAGGGCTACTCAAGCTAAAACTTATGCTACAAGGGACATGTTTTGGTAAATTTTTGGATAGACATGGCAAAGCTGTGCTCCTGTTCTGATGTAAAGCAGGAAGGATGCCATTGCAGTGTAAAAGTTGGGCCTGAAAAGCACTTACCCATACTTTAATACCTTAGGCTGAACCTGTGAGTTGAACTTGAAGGAGAAGTCTCCAGTTCTCAGAGAAAGAGCTGCTGCTTTGGCTGAGCACTGAAGATTGGCAGCCTCCAAAAACAGTGCAAACCACAGAGGCAAGCCTGTGATGACTAGAGACCAAGGAAGGTTGCCAGGTGGCTGTTCATTGCAGCAGGAGGTTCAGCCAACTGCCTTAGGGTTGACCTAGTCCTGCTGGGATGAATACAAGGTTGCCCATTGATTCAGTGAGGGCTGGGTGAGGAAGAGTCTGAGACAAAGGAAGCATTAATTAGGACAGGGATATGTAAGAAAGGTTGCAGATTTCAGAGTGAATGAGAAATGATGATGTTTTCTACAAAGCACTTGACAACTAAACATGAGGAATGACAGATGGGCCAAACCTTGGCCTCCAAGCCCATGCAGCTCCACAACCCATCCTACATGTCCTCTGGAGATGTGAGGAATTGCAGGTCTCTCTGAGGAAGAATGCACATGACTAGCACAGTCATGGTCAGCAGTCAGAGGCTGCTGGCAGGGGTGGGGTACAGTGATCTACTGCTGTGTGTCTCCGTGCAACATCTGTCCTCAGCAGAACACACTCAGGTCCTAGCACATGGGCAGTTCTTCCAGCGTACCTGGCAGCCCTATTTACACCAGCTCTCAGGAACTTGCAGCTTTCTGTCTACCTGGTGCTAGGACAAACCACTGGGGCAGGGTGTTGGGATAAGACTTTGGGCATTCCTTTCGTCTTGATTGACTTTCCTTATTCAGAGACAAGGCCTGACCTCTGATTGTGTGCCATCCTTGAGCGTAGCAAGTAGAAGGGCACAGGAGACAGAGCAAGTCAGAGGTTTTTCAATGTAAAAATTACTTCCTGACATTCTATCAAACTCTTGGGTTTTATTTATGTCTTTTACAATGAACCTACTGAGTTCACGGTCTTACATTAATTTCTGCAGCTACAGGAAGATGTTTAAAGGTTAGATACTTAGTTGATTAAACCTGTCCATTGACTTCCATGTGTGTTGACGATTTCCAATAGCTGTAAGTATAGTTCAGTCCTCTGCTACACCAAGGAGGCTGAAGTATACCTATAAAAGCTGTACTCAGCGCAGTCTGAATTGAGCTCCAAAAATTACATGGTCATATATTTGAAAATGTAGTGTTTGTCAGAAACAGTAGCCTCACATTTCTGAAATACCAAATAGTGAAGGAAAGTTTTTGAGAAAAAACCAGAAGTTTAGGGAAAATTGCATTTAATTAGCATCAGTCTCAGTGAGGAAAACTTTCTGAAGTGAAATGGAACTTATATGAAAAAAAGAAAAACAAACCAAACCACAAAACCCTGAACATATAAAGCAAATGAACTTTGCAATACAGCTTTGTACTAGGTTCACCATTGAGATTTATGCCATAGATGATGAAATCTACAGGTACCATCCTGGCAACAGATCTCATTTTTTCTGCCACACGGACCTCACTGTGCCATAGGATGTTACAGAGTTTGTCTCAAACGGTCAGTTTCCAGCCAGTTTTTACTTTCATGGTTGGAGCACGATTCTACACTTCTTTGTTGAGAAAGAGAGCTTCATGCTAAACCGTAGAATCATAGAAACATAGAATCATAGAATAGTTAGGGTTGGAAAGGACCTTGAGACCATCAAGTTCCAACCACCCTGCCATGGGCAGGGACACCTCACACTAAACCATGCCACCCAAGGCCTCATCCAACCTGGCCTTGAGCACCGCCAAGGATGGAGCATTCACAACCTCCCTGGGCAACCCATTCCAGTGCCTCACCACCCTCTCAGTAAAGAATTTCTTCCTTATATCCAATCTAAACTTCCCCTGTTTAAGTTTGAACCCGTTACCCCTTGTCCTGTCACTACAATCCCTAATGAAGAGTCCCTCCCCAGCATCCTTGTAGGCCCCCTTCAGATACTGGAAGGCTGCTATGAGGTCTCCATGCAGCCTTCTCTTCTCCAGGCTGAACAGCCCCAACTTTCTTAGCCTATCTTCACATGGGAAGTGCTCCAGTCCCCTGATCATCCTCGTGGCCCTCCTCTGGACTTGTTCCAACAGTTCCACGTCCTTTTTATGTTGAGGACACCAGAACTGCACACAATACTCCAAGTGGGGTCTCATGAGAGCAGAGTAGAGGGGCAGGATCACCTCCTTTGACCTGCTGGTCATGCTCCTTTTGATGCAGCCCAGCATACAGTTGGCTTTCTGAGCTGCAAGCACACACTGAAGCCAACTCATGTTCATTTTCTCTTCGACCAGCACCCCCAAGTCCTTCTCTGCAGGGCTGCTCTGAATCTCTTCTTTGCCCAACCTGTAGCTGTGCCTGGGATTGCTCCGACCCAGGTGTAGGACCTTGCACTTGGCATGGTTAAACTTCATAAGATTGGCATCAGCCCACCTCACAAGTGTGTTGAGGTCCCTCTGGATGCCATCCCTTCCCTCCAGTGTATCAACCGAACCACACAGCTTGGTGTCATCGGCAAACTTGCTGAGGGCGCACTCAATCCCACTGTCCATGTCACTGACAAAGATGTTGAATAAAACTGGTCCCAACACCAATCCCTGAGGGACACCACTTGTTGCTGGTCTCCAGCCGGACATTGAGCCATTGACCACAACTCTTTGCGTGCAGCCATCCAGCCAGTTCTTTATCCACCGAGTGGTCCACCCATCAAATTGATGTCTCTCCAATTTAGAGACAAGGATGTCGTGTGGGACAGTGTCGAAGGCTTTGCACAAGTCCAGGTAGATGACATCAACTGCTCTACCCCTGTCCATCAATTCTGTAGCCCCATCATAGAAAGGCACCAAATTGGTCAGGCAGGATTTCCCCTTAGTGAAGCCATGGTGGCTGTCACCAAGCACCTCCTTGTTTTTCATGTGCCTTAGCATGCCTTCCAGGAGAATCTGCCAGGATAAATGCCAGGAACCAGAAAAACTCTTTAATTGCTATCCACAGAATCTGCCAAGAGAGCAGATTAGAAAGAGCTCTTGTTATCTTTAAGCAGTCTGTTTGTGCTGAAGGATGAAAATCACTCACAAAGAAAACACAACCATCTCATCTCCCCTTACCCCCATGATGTTTCCAATTATCCTAGATTGATGCCTCTCTCATTGACTAATAGGTCATGCAGAAGCTAGGACATATTACAGAAATAGCCTGTTAGCCTCTTCCCTAGGATGACTCAAAGAACTTAGACTCCACACATAAGGACTAAAAAGTAGATCATACCATGGATTTACTGTACACGTAGCACGGAAGTGCTATTCCTGCCACTCCTGAGGCCATCTTCCCTATCAGCAGGAAACTGGCAAAATCCCAGCAGGAGAATGAGGAGTGCCATTCCCAAAAACAGGAGGTAGGCTAGAGATTCTCCATGTGTGCTTCACAGGAGAGCACAGGTCCCACTTCAAAGCCAGCAGGAAGCTTGGTATATTCCTTCTGGATGAGGAATGAGATCTGTGACTTGTATGAAGAACTCCTCTATCTCCTAATACATCAGAAACCAGCTGAAGATCAAAGATAAAGAGTTGCAACCTAACATTCATTGAAGTCCCTGTGGCTGCATCAAACCCAAAAAAAGCTCTGAGACTTACTCCGGCAGCACACAGCAACTGAGTGGTTTATCACAGATTAAAATCAGACGTCTCCCTCTAACCATAAGGCTTTACCACATCCTCTTATTTGCCACTGTTCAGCTGCACACTGGTGGCCACTGAAAGGAAACAGTGAAAAGAGACATGGTTATGCCACACTTGACAAACGTCTCAGGGGCAGAAACCTCTTCAAATGCTGTACATACTTATGAATGTCCCTGAATACACCATGATCCTGTTTGTGTTCATGTCTGGAAAGTCACATACCCGTTCCAGTGCACATTACTTTGTATGTTTTAATGATATGCCATTGTGAAAAAAAATGCTACTCAGGTGCTTGTAAAAACCCAGAAGTCTTTCAGAACAAGCAAATTAGTCCAACTCATAATTTCATCGAAAACACTGTAAAAACAGCCATACCATTCATATCCCAAGGAGGAGAAGGTGATGGAGATTTATGCTTTTCCTTGAACACACAGATTTATAACAGTGTGTAATGTACATTCATTTCATCCATATTTATAACTGCATTGATGCAGAGTCTGGTATCCATTACTTTAATCAATGTAACTTGATCGTCAGAAATTTAAACCACAACTTTTAACACATATTACCAAGAATTTCAGTTGGATTCAAAAAAGAAGAGTATATCAAAGTCCCAGCTGCAATTAGTTATTAAAACTGAACTTCTTTGCTTAAATACATCTGTTTGTTCACATAGACTCTGTTCCATTCTGCTGCGTGCTGGGTATTTTACTTCAGGTTAATCCTACAACAACTCACTACAAAATACCTTGCGGGTAGAAGGAAAAAAAAAAATGCAGTTAAGGATCATATTTGGGAGAATTCTTGTAAATAAATCTTTTACATCTTGGCAAAGTGAAATCAGAAATTGAAGAGTCAGTGACAGCAGTAGCCTCTAGTCACTTAGAGTGAAGTGGAAAAAATAATTCCAGGCCAAGATCAAAGGCTACAATTGACAGACAGCAGAAATTAAACCCAGATACCATTTTATAAACATGGAGCGATTGACTCTCACCACATGGTTATTGTCCAGCACTGGAAAATAAAACATCTGTACTCCTAGAAGTCCTGAATGGATGACCCAAAATTGAAATTACTCAGTTGCCTGATACAAAGAAGGTGTTCCATTGTTTTTCTTCTCTTATTTTGATTTTATTAAGTCAGCAGCACGAAAAGGTGAAATACATGGACTGTTAGAAAATAGTGGATTAAAATGACCATCCATTCATTTTATAATAGAAAATTACCTTATTTTTTTTTAATCTTTAGGCCTATATTTTACTATTTGTACTGCAGGTGAATGCCAGTAACTCTACAAATTTCAGTGGGTTTAGTCTGGATATAGCCAGGAACACAGTCTTGTATGCAACTGATGGAAAGAGGATGCTGTCTATGATGTTGTAGGAGCATTGTTTAAGCAAATGCATTTCATGCTTTCTAAGGTATGTAAATGACATATTTCAGAATAATTTTTCACAGCTTCTTTTTGTTCCTCTGCCTTCCTCATTGTTTTTCTTCTTTCAATACCATTAACTTGTACAAATAAAACCAATGGAAATGAGGAGACCATATGGGAGCTTGATGAAACCTTTGTATTATTGGGAGCAAGGTGATATTTTTTAGGGAAAGCTGCAAAATATGAAAATGAACACTGAAAAGGACAAATCATTTGCCATTTAGAAAGAATTTTTGATTGAAAACTTTGATTAGTTCTGTCTTACTCTTCTCAGACCTCCGTTGAGTTATCACTTGAGTAAGGCCTACAAAATTTGCCTACTGTGCTGGCTATTAAATTATTTTCCTTAGGTAAGAAGTAGAAGGAGAAAGACAAAAGACTTACAACGTGTGACAAGAACTCCAAAAAAAGGAGAGTGTCCTGTTGCAAAATCCTATTTTTGTTTGAATAACAGCATTTCTCTCTTTACATTAACTTTTAAGTTTAGGTACAGTAGATGCAGAAATAGCCTATTAAATCAGAGGCATGGGAAACATCTTCTTGAGGATTTTTAAAAGTTTGCTGCTGTAAGAGAAAGATACTGACCACTAAAACCAGAGTGTGTTCCACGGCCACGCTAGCCCTATTACTATTACTATATTACTATTATTATTATAAGGGCTAAACTCCTCTGGATCACTGAAGTGACACTGAAAATTAGAAGATAAAGAAAAAAATTGGTCCTTCTGTACTTAAACTTCAAAGCATTTCCTACACAGTTCATTAAATGTAATGACTGGCTGGATTCAGAACTATAGATGTTCAAAATAAGGTTTTACAAAAGTCCTGTTGTCCTGTTTCAGATTTGTCTTCACCTGCAATGCACTTGCCCTGATCCTCAGCTGCAGATACAGAATAAAACACCAGAAGGGAAGAAAACGACATGTCTCTTAACTTTTAGAAATGTGGGAGGTATGCTGGGTCTCTAAAAAGTTGCCATTTTCTGTTTGATTTGGAGAAGCTCCAACAAATTCAGCTACTCACCAGAAACCCTTCTAAAATGTTAACCACATTTAGCAAAACATCTTGAGAGCACCATGTCACCCATGAGCTTCCTCCTTTGTTTCTGCTGGAAAGATCATGAAAAACATCTCTTTTCCAAAGCTAGACAAATTATTTCAACAACAATGATGAAAACTCCAGATATTTGCTTCCTTTATCTTCCATTTTTCCTCTCTTCTATCAGCCCAGCTTCTAGAGAGCCCAAAATACTTTCTCTCTTAAGCTACCTTCTGTTGTATCCTATTGCTATAGTATTGTAGCAGCCCACACAAATTAGATGTAGCAGGGGAACAAAGAAATCACTTGCACATTTCGGTACCTACAGATACTTAATTTTAGACATTGTTCTAGGAGTGGGCAGAGGTCCACATATTCATCATGATGTGAGCCAATTCAGCCCTCCCTAGCCAGCACACTTCATGACTTGTTACCATAACAGCCAACATTGTCCATGCTGAACAACTCCTACCACTGAAAACATGTAAAATGATAGTATTGCACCTCTATTGTGCTGTGTTTGCTGAAGGAGCCATTTGCTGTATTGTCTGCACCTACGTGGTGAAGTTAGGATACAGCTGCTGGGTTTTTAAAGACATCTAAATTTTTCTGTTGGTGAGAGGAACAGCAATTTTCTGTCAGTCATCAAGTTTCCCACAGCTGCCATCGCACCACTTGAAAACAGACCCCAGGTGACCTGAATCCCAGATCCCCTCAGCCTAGGCAATATGTGAGCTGCCATATGTCGCTATGGGTAATAGCTGACGCTGAACAGGTGTATGTCATCACAGTAGACCATCTGGAGGGCAAAAGATGTAAAACAAAAAAAAATGAAGGTACATTTCCACTATACAAAGCATTTCGATTACTTTTTCAAGCAAACCCAGGCATCTCATGGCTGCCTTTTTTGTTTTCTTTCATTCAAGTACCTTTCAATGATGCTACCTAAAATGAAAGAAGCGATTACACATATATTACTGGACCTGATTCTGCTTTTGTTTATCAGTGGTCTACCTCATAACATGATTGGATGAAATGTGCCCAATAACCATATTGAAAGATGCAAAGGTTACATTAGTGTTTATTGCTTTAGGTTTGTTCCATTACCATTAGCAGTGGACTGAATGTAATAGAAGGGTGCACAAAACTAACAGTTGTATATAAAGCAATAGTTGAACTAGTATCCATGCTGAAGAGACTTTCTGAAACATCTCCCGCCACTCATATTTAACTTTGCTTAGTACAGTAGACTGAGAAAGTTGTTGAAAATATTCTGATCATCCCACTTAGCTCTGTGAGCTGAATCAAAGCAAAGCAATGAGAACTAATGTTCTCTGATAAGAAGTTTGCAATTTTGAATGGTTCTTGAGTGATATATCAGAAAATGTTAATCTAGATGCTCAAAATTATATAAGGTGGGGCTTTGATTTGACAACAAAACCCCTGACCCAAACCTAGAATTTGTAGGATTCATCACTTTTAACATCTCAAGGTTTTGTGTCATAAAGCTGTGCTGCCTCCAAAGCCTAGGACATTTGAATTTAACATCCTGGCTGAGGCTGTACTGCAAAGTTTGGTTGTATCTAGAAACTTTTCAAACAGTATTTTTATCTGATTTTAATTTAGACTCCATATACAGTAGCACTGTAGTCCGTTAAAAATAAGTAATTTGTACAAATAAAATCTGGGTAGCATTTATGTACATTTTCAAACTTCAGTGTAGCCGATACATTTTTATTACCTTAGAGTAACTCAGTTGTTACTTATCGGGTTTGGACAATCTGGGAATTTTTTTGAGGGGTTGGGGTTTAATTTAAAGTCTTTTTTTAAAAATACCCCTAAGAAAATCTACTGAGTGACTTCAGTCTCGTTTGATTGTCTCTTCTGCAACAATTTACACTGTTAATGAATTTTATGTTCAAATTATTAAGCTTTTTTTAATTATTTATCCAAAGTTTGCAAGAGTCTGTGAAAATCAGTCCATTGTCTTTAATGGAGCTTTTTTATTCTTTTAGAGTTTTATAAATCAATATTATTTTTTAAGTTAATATTCTTTGGTTTAAAAACAGTAATAGACTGATGTGTAGTACTTAAGGTAGCCTTGTGTTTTAAGCAAAAGAGAACATAATACCTCTGATACTTGGAATGAAGTGATTACACTTTTTCTTATTACCATGGTTTCCAGATGAATGAGACATACGAAGTGTGGTTTCAGATCTTATGAGCAAAACAATGAATTCCTGGTGTAACTCCACTGAATATAACAGAGTTTACATCAGGGAGTAATTTTGCCCAGCAGGATTAGACGAGTCATTTACATAAAATTGGTACTGTACATCATGTGTCGAGTTGATGAATTTGCTGAGAGATTGACTTTATAACAGTGGGTTCACATCACACGTTATAATTATTTGTATCATCCTCAGCTTCCTATTGGGATGTGCATTACACATCCCAAAGGAGTCTGATAAAAGACATGCAATGCAACAACATGCCACTGAAAATGCGGCAGCTGGAGAAACAACACATAGACTTTCTCTTTGGAGATTGCAAATACATCTAGAAGTTTTATTTTTACAAGAGAGGAAATTAGGTGGAGTGAATGGCTTGACTGAAAACACACTTCACCTCTGTCCTCATGGGTTTTGTTGCTAGACATTTTTTATGCAATTTAAATTAATTGGATATTTGGCAGTATAGGGCACCTTGAACCCTAAGTCAAGTAATGCTTTGTTATTGCTCAGAACCTTAAATACAATTAATGTTATTTTTACAATTGGCTGTTTTATCTGATCTTATCACAGATCCTTAAGTTGGTCCAGAAATGGAAAGGAGCAAAAAAAGCCAAATGTGAAAATAGTGCCAGTTGATATGAGAAAATACCTGTAGAAAATACCACTTACCTTCTGTGCACCCACAGCAGAGTCTCAGAAGGCAGTGAATGGCCTGTAGAGGAAATCAGCTTGGATAAACGTGCAGCTGAAAAGAATAGATCCCATTGTCTGGAAGAGCAAACCTGTCCAGTCTGCTCTTCCTGTGTTATTAAATAGGTCTTTACACAGCATTAGGAGGAGCTTGATGAGTAAAACCTGGAGCACTATGCGCAGGTGGGAAGAGAATGCACAAATAAAAGGAAAGAAGCAAAAAAGTATCAGGGAGATTTGAAGGAAGGGAAAGGAGGGACAAAGCTTGGCTCACATCAAATAACTGAGGAGATCCAATAGGTCTCTGTCACCAACTTGAATGCCTGTATTCATGGAGAAGTTTCCACTCTTTTTTTCCTCACTGACCTCAGAAGCATTGTAGTTAGAGCTATTTTTCTTTTGTCCGAAACATAGCAGCATCAGTTCATATGCACAGCTCTGCTCAAAAGACATTAAGTTTGATTATAAATCTCCAGAGTCATTTGCTCCTAAACTCTGATGAAACAACTCATGAGCTGAGCAGCTGCCTCAGATGCTGTAGTAGAGTTGTTACTGCTTTAAAATTGCACAGCTGAAATTGCCCCCTATTTTTTAAGTATCATTTGACCAAAAAGAAACTTCCCTGACAGAAAGAATCCCTCCCTGGCAGTCCTGAGGGAGGTCACCATCTTGGTGCACAAGCTCCATGGACACCCCTCCATTGCCAGAGCTCTCATATGCTGGGATGAGAGAGCATCTAGCTTCCACCCACCTGGGGACTGCTACTGTCACAGTGCTTTGCCCCTCGCAGGCCATGCACAGACAGTGTTACTACAGCTGGGCAACTCCTGGAGCAAAAAGAGTTAACTTTTGCATCTTCCCATATGACTGTTGGTTTGACATGTGAAGCCTCCATGAACATATTCCCATATTAGACTTTGTGCCAATCTGGGATGTTACCCTTGCTGATTTGATGGTTCCAACCCAAAATAAATAATGTATGCATGCACATGTATAGGTGGTGCAGCCTGTTTACCATCCAGCCTGTTTCCAGAGTAACCTTCAAAAGCATAAGGCAAGAGAGTGCTGAGCTTCTGAAGAAAAACACTGCTTCCTGAACCTCAAGATTGCAACTGTAGCAACAAATCCAACACAGAATAATCTATTTTGTTTCCACATTTGTAAAAGGTGGTATGAATGCTCCATTTTTGTGTAAAGCATGCTTACTATTCAGTGCTTTGAAGCTATTCAGGGCAAGCAGGCACTTAAGCACTGTGCCACTAATACTTCCAAAAATAGACTATAGATAGTGCAAGGTGACTGCTTTCTTTTGAAAAACACTACAACCTCGACATGATCATAACATGTCCAAAAGTCATGCCAAGTCCGCTGCAGTTATAGTGTTCAAAGGGAAGTGAATCTGGGCACATCACTCTTATAATTGCAGGGAACAGTTCAGGGAGGGTAACTAGATAAATTACAAGTAATTATTTTTAGGCTCTGACTTCTCTGATTGTCTCTAAATCCAGAAGAGAACAAGAGCTGCCTAAAGACAAGTGGGCTTCTTTTTGTATCTGCATGTGCTACATTGCCTTGTAGCTAATCAATATATGTAAGGCAACTTCAGAAGTACTGCAAAATAAATGTGCTTCAACTGAAAGAATAATGGTAGATGAGCTCAATAAATCTTCAGCAATGTGAATGGCCTTACATGGAGGCAAAATAAACAAGTAAATGGAACAAAAACAATTGAAAAAGGAGCAGTAGCAGACAGCACAATGTGAAGTCCCCCGAACATCTGTTGCATGGCCAATCTTACATTTTATTTCACCTGTAAAGGTGTACATCCACCCTCCAGAACACCCTCAAGGTACTGCTGAGGTTAACAAGGGCCACGTGAACATGCATGCTTGCAGATAGATCAATTTGTCAGCCACAGAACAGCCACGAATTAAGCATTCTAATGTCAAAAAGACAGCCCCAGATCATTTGAATGTTACTAGCATTGCTAGCACTAGAATAATCTTACTGACAGATGTGAATGCAGTCAATAGCCATGTTTATCTGAACTTGTTTGACTCATGGGTCATGAGAGGTTCCATTTTTTCTTCTCAGGTGAACCAGGGTATAGGAGTGTAGTGTTTTCTGTTAGAAGTCTCTTTACAGCTGTGACAGAACCTAGCTCCAAGAAGACCCAAATGCATGAATGTCTATTTCTGGTAAACTAGTAGGCTCTCCTGAAGACATCTCAAAAAGGGGGTGATGGCTATGATGCAAGCTGGAATAGCTTTTGAACCTGTTGTGATGGCTGGAGATGAAGATTTGAACTTGGCAGGCTTCAGAAACCTTGATGGTCTGACATAAGGACATATTCAAACAATTCATCAACTGGGATAAATTCAGAGTAGCCTGTATTTTACACAGTGGAACAACTGCTTGTATTCAGCGTTCACCAAATTTGTGGTAACACTTAATCATGTGGTAAGATGCATGAAATTATATACCCTGAACGTGTGCTTCTCCTTTTCTTCTCATGTTCTCCACTTTAACACTGAGTCTTTGAGGCCTTTGCCAGTTTATAATATGTCTAATTTCCTTTTGTTACATAATCAAGCCTGGAAAGAGTGAAATCAATCTTTGGCAATCACAGTGAAACCCTTCATGCTGGCATCTACCCAGCTAAAAAACTAGGTAAGTATTCTAGCTAACAGTCAGAATCACAGAGTCATAGCATGGTTGAATTTGAAGGCATCTTTGGATATTGTCTCGCAAACCCCTTCCTCAAAGCAGGGTCAGTTAGAGCAGATTTCTCACGACATCTTCAATCCAGTTTTGAATGTCTTCAGGGAAGAAGACTATGACCTCCACAGGTAACCTGCCCCAGTGTTTCACCACTCTTCCAGTAAGGAAGTTTTTACAATGTTTAAATGGAATTCCCTGTGTTTTAATTTGTATCCAGTGCCTCGTGCCCTTTCATAAGGGGGCATAGAATAGGTGAACAGGAGAAGAGGTGGTTCTATCTTCTTTACAGCTTCTGTTCTTTTATTTATGCATATTGATAAGATCCCCACTGAACCTTCTCTTCTTTAGGTAGAACAGTACCAGCTCTCTCAGCCTCTTTCCATACGACAGATGCTCCAATCTTGCAATAGTCTTCATGACCCTTTGCTGGACTATCTTCAGTAGGTGCTTGTATTTCCTGTTGTGTAGAGCCCATCACTAGACTTGGTCTACATCTTCCTTGTACTGAGGAGCCCAGAGCTTCATATGTTTCCCTGCAGAGTGGAAAGACCACCTCCCTCCACCTTCTGGCAATGCTTCTTCTAAAGCAGCTCAGGATCCCACTGACCTTCTTTACCACAAAAGCACATTCTGGCCCATGGTCAGCTTGGCATCTACCAGATTCTTCAGATCGCTCTCTGACAAGCTGCTTTTCAGCCAGCTGGCTGATAGCATAAAGGGGAGTTATTCCTGCCCAGGTGGAGGACTTGTCTCTTCCCTTTGTTGAACAATGTACCTACCTATCAGCCCATTTCTCCTGCTTGTTAAGGTTCCTCAGAATGGCAGCACACCCATCTCATGTGTCATTCTCCCCTCCCAGGTTAAAATAATTTGTAAACATGCTGAGAGTGCACTCTGCCCCATCATCCAGGTTATTATTTAAGATGTTATACAGTACTGGCTGCAGCATAAACTCATGGGCTAGACTAGTGGTGGCTGGTCTCCAGATGGATTGTGAACTGCTGATCACAGCCCTCTCAGCCCAGCAGCTCAGCCAGTATTAAATCCATCTCACTGGCCACTTATCTAGTTTGTATGTCATGAGTTTGTCCATGAAGTTATTATGGGAGGCAGTGCTGGAGGCCTAGTAGAAGTCAAGATAAACAACATCCGCTGATCTCCATCCATTGAGCCAGTCATTTCATTGCATGTTGGTCAGGCATGATTTCCCCTTTACAAATCTTTGCTACCTACTCATAATCTCCTTGTCATTAATGTGTCAGGAAACAGTATCTAGGAGGATTTGCTCCATTGCCTTTCCAGGGTTACAGCCCAGGCTGATTGGCCTGCCATTCCACAGATCTTTCTTCTTGCCTTTCTTGAAGACAGGAGTGACATTTGCTTTCTTCCAGTCCTTGATAATTTTCCTCTATCTCCTTGACCTTTCAGAGATAATCATGGGTGGCCTCACAATGACAGTGGTCTATTCCTTCAGCACTTGTGGGTACATCCCATCAGGTCCCATGGACTTACACACACTCCACCTGTTTAAATATTCTCCAACTTGATCTTACTGCGCTGAGGATAAGTGTTCCAGTGAACCAGAGGTTCCAGGACTGGAAAGGTCAGGTATGGTGGTTAAAGTGAGCTTCCTTCAGCAAAGACATTCCAGGTGAAAGGATGGAGTAGTTACCTTTTTTCCACAGGAATGGAAAGACTTCCTCCAACGTCTTGTATTAAGACACCTCTCTAGTGTTTTAGGGCTTCCCAAACTTTAAAAGGAATAAAATTGTGAGAAAGTTGCAGTGACTATGTGTTATGGTCATACTTTTTGTCTGGTTTGGACTAAAATATATCTCTCCAAAAGAGTAATATCTAAACCAGAAGGAGATTAAGTAGGCTTTGATGGATAGCTACTGATGGACAGAATTCCTGAAAATCACTCCGACGGTATGCCCTCCACTTACAATCCAAGAAGGTTAATGTTAATTTTTGTGTATTAGTCACTTTTTTTTTTTCTTTCCAAGTTTGACTCTGTGAATCAACATCAGGCAAACATGGCATAAAATAATTAGCTGAATATTGTAAAAGTAACACAGCAGTAAAATATGTGGTTATCTTAGTATTATGAAATCTGTATGCTAAATTTCATGACTGAAGCATGAAACAGACACAGTACATAGCAGTGAGACAGGCTAGTGGGTTTTTGTTCCCTTGATAATAGTGGTTGATGTTTACTTGTTGAAGCTTTTTCTTTGTGGGTTGTCTTGCAAAATGTTTTCCTGAATTAATCCTAATTCTGATTTAGGGATTGAGAGAGCTATGTCACCATTTCAACAGCTGTTAGTCTGTGTAAAGAGTAAGAACTACATGGCTAACTTTTTCCTCACGAAATTGTTACAGGCTGCTGGTGTGGTGTAACCTTGTGGATAGTATAAAGAGAAATAACTTACTGCTTGTGATTTGTTGTAGCATTTGTGAATTGTTCTGCATACTCCAGTGTCCTGAAGACTTGGACACAGCTAATGTGATGTAACAGTAGAATTATGTTGTACACTCAATAACTGTGCAGTGAAGGAAACAACTTGCTGCATCATCAGATGCACCCTTGATGGGATGTCCTAGACATGCTACTTGTTAGGTTGATTTATTGATAAAAGCTGTTGGTTTTGCAATTATAATGGAGCCATTGCAAAGCCCAGGAATCTCACTAGGCTTATTGATCTTGAGGTGTAGAGAACTGTTGGCACAAGCAACTTACTTGAATGCCTGAGCTTCAGAAAAGACTCCAGCCATTATCCTTGCGTCAAAATCTCAATGAGCCCACTGTCAGTCCCTTGGAGGAGGCATCATTTATGTTTCCAAAGTCACAGCAACAACACTTTAAAAAGCATAGCATCCTGCTTTTTGGAGTAAGCTGCCTGCTTTACTGAGATAGCAGACCCAGGCCAGGCAAGACACAGGACAAGACACAAGGGATCCTGATTTATATTTCATTCTCACACGTAATGGCCCATGTTGCCTCCCCAACTTGTTTGAAATTTCTCAGGTTATTTTCAAGCACAATCTTTGGTTCCTTTCATACTCTGTATTGTGGAGAATGTTGGATCCTCTAAGCCCTGCTGAGCTTGAATCCTTCCTGGGACATATTGCATTTACAAGACTTCTCACTGCCTCTGGCTGTCCCAAAACCAGAATAAGCTTTCTCCAAGGCAGCATAAGCTGTGTCCCATCATTCTTTTGAAGTTGCTGATGATGGGAGTTCTTTCTTACTGATAGTTTTGTCATTTTGGATAGAGCTTACTGTGATGCAGCTGCATCCTGGAATCCATGTGTTAACAAAATAGTGCATTTTTCTTTACTAGCTTGGTGTGCTCTCACGATGCTGCTGAGACAGACACTGATGGGGTAGGCTTGTTTGGCAGTGTTAATGCATCTGCTGAAGCAGGAATGCCATGCAAGAAGAAAAGAGTTCAGTTGTTCAGGTTAGGAAGAAAATGTGGGAGCAGATAAATGATGAGATGGCATCTGTGTGGAAGCAGCTGAAGATGGGAGAACCCAAGAGGATAATTAATGTGCTGAAACATGAGCCAGATGTCAATAGAGTCAGCTTTCCTGGTAATTTGAATGCTGATTCTGTGGTCTGTGTTGATGGGGAAGACTTGTCAGGCAGCCTGTTTGTGAAGTTCACTATTGCCCGTTTTAGTCATTTGTTAGGGGTACCTGACACTTCCCACTGCAGGTACTGTCAGCTGAAGAAAAAATAAAATTTGAGGAACTGGTTAGAACAAGCCAAAGTTTCATTTTTTCCATGGAGAGCCCTTCTGCTGCACAGTATCCTACCTGAAGTGAAACAATCTGCCAAAAACGTCTAGATCTCCTGTTTAAAAGCAAAGGGGCACAGCAGGAGCCCTGTTTGGAGCTCTACTCCTCACTCTTTTCGTCTGTGGCCCACAAAGAAAGGAAGGAAGGCAGGAAGGAATGAATGCAGGAAAGCTGTTGTCTGTGCTCATGTGGTTTTGTTTCAGAAAGGAACAGGAGTGTATGTGAGGATTTACTGTGTGAGCCCACCTGCCTTGCACACAGCTCAGTCCAGCCATTACTGCTGAAAAACCCTGTGTCCAGCTATCACACTTCCTTATGGGTAGACAATCCTCAGCTCCCCAGAAAGCCAGCGGGGGGACGGAAAGAGTGTTTGCTCTTTGTGACACTCAGGACCTCTCTCCTGTCCATGCACGTTGGCAGCTCAACATCAAAGTAAAGGAAGCTTTGACAGGCAAGGTGCTTCACACATGGCTTCTGTTTTAGAAAGCTCTTAAGAGTGTTGGGAAAGCTGCCTGCTTGCCATTCCTATACCATTCTCATTTTTATCTAACATTAACATTTGCAATTATTAAATATCTGATCGATAATATAGGTGCCACCCAACACCTCTTATAGGACAGGGTGGGTGTAAGGGGCTGCAGCTCCAGCCTCTGTGCCTCACTTCGGTAGTTATAAAGCAAACATAAAAGGCAAACTCACAACTTTTGCATCTACTGGGCATTCATTAGTTTTGTAAAAATAAGTAGCTTGTGCATGCATTATTGGAGAACAGACATGTATTCAGGACAGCTGGCTTTTAAAAGGCATAAAAATACATGGAAAACTCTTCTGTTTGTTGGTACCCTGCAGTGAGTTGTTTTACATGCATCTGTCCCTCTTCTCTTTGCAGGGTGTGGCTATTCCAAACAATTCTGCCCCTGGCCCTGAAAGTCATACCACTGATGGGCAAGATGCTTTATCATTTACATGGGACTTCCCACTTTTTCAGAACGACAAGGGGATGAACTCTTATTTCAAATATGCTGGTATGAACCTGGACCACAAAAGATCTTAGTTTAATCTGAATTGTGCTTGTGGTAATAAAATCTGATGTACCTAATGGGAGAGGGTTTATGGCTCCAGCCCTGAGCTGATGTAAATTGTAACAGCTCCACAGAAGTTGGTGGAGATTTTTTACATCCCCTAAAGATCTGACCATGCAAGCTAGCAGTTTCTTTCATAGTTTGCACTGGTGTTCACTTTGGCCTTGCTGTGGGACAAAAATGTACATACCTCCTGCTTCCTTATGCAAGACTGAGCAGAAGACAGTCCTCTGGTTACCAGCCTTTCACAGCTGCCTGGACCATAGTGGTACAGTGTGCTTGAGGAGCAGGTCACTGGAAGATAGCAATTGTAAACTTGCAAGTCTCAACTACCCTTAATAATTCAGCACTGAGGTCAGGACAGCTGTGGGAGGCTTTATGCCCTTCAAGAATCTGAGTTAACAATTGGCTAGATGTTCTTAAGTCAGCAAAGAGTGACTCCAAGCTGGGGTACTCTTCACATATTTCTGTCCAGTCAGGCTAGGGAGCATGTCTTTCCTGGTAGACTTTTTCCAGATGAGTGCTTGGGAACATGGAGGCATTTCCACTTCCACTGTTGAACTAGAAGAGCAAAACTAGGGATGTACACAGTAAATAATAGCCAAGCCCAACACAGGTAAGCTGTAGATAGAAGATACCTTTGCAAAGACTTGAAAAAATTCAAAGAAGTTCCCCGAAATCCCTTAAAAATCTCTCAGAAGTATCTAGGAATGATTGGTTTCATATAATTTTCCAGAAGTTTGAGCAGGAGTTAATATTACTGAAGAAGTGTAAACCAGTGTTTTTAAATACTCTAAAATCTATCCTTTTTCTTAGAAAAGCGGACTGTGTTATCAGCCTTAAAAAAAATGTATTTGTCTGTGTGAGAGCTACATTCAGAGGTATATTTAGTTTAAAAGTATGTTGCATATTTTATGTGGTATGTTATATATGTGGTAATGTCTGTGGTATGTTGATATATTATTCCGTTATTCCTTGATTAGCATGATCTGTATGGCCTTCACCCACTCTCATGTATGTCACAATTTTGTCGTATTGCAAAAGTGGGATAACATCTGCATGAAAGTAAAGTAAGGTCTGAACCAGGGCTGCTTGGCCTGTTACCCACGTATGACTCGCATCTTGCTGCAAGACAGGGAGTGTTCAGTAGCATCACACAGCTTCTCACTGGCATTTTGACATCTTTAAGAAATGCCAGTGGATACCGCCTGTTGTACCCTCCACCAGTGGGCAGAGTTTGACGCTTCACAAAAAGCTGTGGCCCTCCTGTAACAATTCATGTCTGCAATTTATAAGGACTTCCAAGAAACTGCCTGAAGTTGTGCAATTAACAAGAAATTACTCCTGAGGGAATTCTGTTCCTCAGCTGGCGTTCAACTTATCTATGAAGAATATACACACTCAGCCTATATTCTTTTTATCTTAGTTTAGTTTGATAGTAATTAAAATCTTTCCTGAGCCTGAAGTGCTGTATATATGTTTATTTTTGGGCTTGCTGAGACTGGAATACAGACCTGCTGTGTGATCTCTGGCAAGACATTTCAACTATATGTACCTTGGTTTCCCTTCCAACTCCTGGTCTGCCTTGTTTTATCAGTGAACCTACTCGATGTCCCCACTGTGTGCACACGCTGCCCTAGAACAACAGGAACTCAATGTTGGCTGGATCCTACAGGTCCCATTAGAATACAAATTGTTAATCATTAGTGAGAAGATTAATGCACTAAGTGTGTTTTCAGTTGCAGTGTATATAGTTTGGGACCATTTGCTAATCCCCGAGGTAATATTAATTTAAAAAAATCTTAATGTGTAGCATTGTTGGCACTAGTGATTTCATCATGAGTCTCCTGATATTTGGTGTTTCTTGTCAAGATCCACTTCCTGGAAACCTAAGCATCTTGGCTTGCATTTTGAAACAGGCAAGTTTTTAGAGCCTACTGTAACAGTGAGGCTGGGAAACGTTTCCCAGGTATGCTCTGGAGACTCAGAAAGGGAAAGAAAAATACCTTAAGATGTGTTAATTAAAAAGCAAAACAAGGATTCTACACGGAAAGCTCTTAATTTTTTTCCATTATTTGTGTGGCTTGCACTGCCTTCTGTGCAAAAATATGTATGTTGGAGGGGGACAGGACTCCCCCAGAGGTTCTGAAGGAAAAAAAGATAAAAGTAAACTGATTCTAATGTCATAGCTATGCCTAGGTTGGTACTGTCCCTCTAAATGTATCAACTTTGCTCTTTTTTCATCCTGATTTATTTTTAACAGCCTCAAATTTCATATTTTCCCCCTTGTAGTTCTCTTTCTTAATATCCTTGGGGTTTATTTTTTCTTCACTTTGTTTCTGCCCTTGTTTGGTTTATTTTTTTCTCCACCCTTGATAATGTCCTCAGACTTGATCCATGTTGAATTTACATGAAGGAGTATCATGAAAGGCATGAAACAGACATCAGTGGTACAGAAAGCAGTTTTCTCTTACTCTTCTCCACTGTGATCTGAAAAGAGCCTGGAATAGTTAAGAAAATGTCCTGGACTAATTTATGCTCTGCTGTATGTGTCACTGGCTGAAGATTTCCCATTAGTTGAAGGGAGATGTTCCACAGGCCACTGTGCTGTTTTAGTAACTAATCTATTTCAATGCTTCTTATGTAGACAGGCCAACAAATTTCCAAACAACCAGAAAGCTTAGGCAAATAATGTTGAAAGCAGAGTACTGGACTTACACAAAGCAATCTGCATTACTCCAGTACCTTCTTTTAGGGCTGGACTCTGATAATCCGGTCAACTGATTGTTGAGGTAAAAAGACAGATGTTTGGCAAAGAGCAAAATTCCTTCTGGGGACATAGGGGGGTCCTGATGGCATCTTTAAGCAGGAAAGGCTGTTCAAGTGGGCTGACAGCTTACTAGTTGTGATGCTTGGGTGTTACAACCACTCTTTCATCAAAAGACTTTGAAGTGTTTTACAGAAGCAGTGACTATAACCTGAATTATACAGGGGGGAAACTGAGGGCCAGAAAAGCATCTCACTTTGCCCAAGGTCACTGCAGTCCCACTCTGCTGTTCTCCCCTACTCGGCCACAGTGCCTGCCAGCAGACGGAGGGGTGGGGAGAGCTAAGAGTGTGGGCTGCCAACAATTTTGCAATCAGGGATATGGTGGGGATGAGAGGGAAGGAAGGGAGAGGGAAAGAAAGGGAAGGCAAACAGTAGCAAAGTGTGCCCGTGAGAGGGGGGTGGAATGTTGCACATGTTGGAGATGTGGCTTGGAGGCTTCAGGAGCCAAGTGGGCAGTAGCTGAGGTAGGAGGGAGAGTGGGAGTAGCTTTGTGTAGAGGGACATTCTTTGTCCTCATCCACTTATGCAAGTTTCATCAGTGGTTGGAAATGTTTCTGCAAGCACTGATGGGAATTTTCTATGGAAACCCTCCAATCTATTGGCATGAGGCTCTGTTTCCTTACGCTCAAAATCATGTCTTCGAAGAAATAAAACTTCTGTGTTTTGTATTTTTGGTAGGATGTGACGTATTTCCCCTTAACTTGGCTAGCATTTTTCTTGTTTGGTTTTGGTTGGGTTTTTTTGGGGTTTTTTTTTGGTTGGTTTTTTTTTTTTTTTTTTTTTTTTTTAAATATTTTCCTTGTCTGCTGCCAAACCTTTCAAAGGGAAAGCAAGCTCTGCATTTAGTTTCTCGTTCCTCCACTCTAGATAACTTATCATTTTAGCCTGTCTGGAAATCTGGAAATCCTTATGCTTGGAACTTTATCATAGACATTTCCGCTGCAGGAAGAATGATCAGACCAACAACAGCATCTTGAATTGAAGGCAGAGGAAATGGATGACTGCATAGCCTGGGTTTGCTGTTTAGGTATTCTGCACTTAATGGTCGGATTCTCATCTATCTGTCATCTCCTTGGACAAGAACCACAAACTGCACTCAGAACTTTGCATCACGCGTTATGTGGACTGGCCTGTCTGTTGCCCACTTCTCCTTCAGCCCTCTGGAAAAGGTGCATGTTCTAGGTTCCTTCTCACAAGAAAGAAGGAGAGTTTTTGTTCCGATCTGTTCTTTTTATCATTGCCAATCCTTGTGTGGGACAGAACAGCCATGGGCACAGAGAAGTTTGCCTTCTGGCTTGCAAGCTATTTGAGCTTCAAGTGATCAAGCCAATGCTTAGCAAGTGCAGGGTCATCACCAGTCACAAATGCACAGTGGTGACTTACTGGGAGATGTTTGCTTGTGTTATGAAATGTGTGGAGTGAGAATGCACACTGGGGATTTGTTCATTTTAGCAAACCTGGCAGAACCTTCCTGTGACCTAAATAGAATACCTTGCTCTACATAAAGCATGCATATTTTCTGATTTATTCATGAAAGGTTTGCTTTACAAAGGCATTTGGAACTCTGTAATCTCAGAATACATGATACATGTAGCTGGCTGCTCAGTTGGCATTTGCACAAATTGCTTTGATATATGGCTGTAACATATGAAAGCACAGTGAGGCCAATTTAAATACTTGATACTGGAGTAAACTGGTTAAAAGAGTAAATTAGATCTAACCTACAGATTTTCTTGCTACTGCTTAGAGAAGGTTGCTCTCCAGAATGAATAATTGATAAAGGGATGGGAGACTACACTGTAGTAAGCAATAAAATCCTCCAATATTAAATGGGCAGGGTTGAGGGCAGATCCATCAGTGGGATGCACTGGTGTCACGTCTTTCACTTTAAGGGTCCTTCACTGATTTACAAGAAATCAGGATCCAACGCATTGTGTTAATCAGATCAATAACTGAAGAACTCTGCTGTTTTTTACTTGGGACACTTTGTGCCCTTGGCTACTCTTTCCCAGTGGCAGAAAAGAAAGTCTAAGGTAATACTTCATCAAATCTGTGAATTTATCGGGGAATGTCCGATGTATATCTTTAATGATTTTCCCATACATTATTTGTACATGTTTCCTGCTGTAATATATTCAGCAGCAAGGTAGATGGGGCTGGTTGCTTGCAAGCAAGCCTTATTTTGGAGCTTTGGAAGAAATTGGGGTTAATTTACAATAGAATGAAAGTGACATTTGTAAAGATGGTAAGAAGGGAATGCCAGAATCCATTACACTGATGATCCTACAAATGTACTGGCATTCTCCATTGGTGAGTTAATGTTCAAATCCTATCAGCATTACTTGCAGAACTTACTGCAACTTAATGGCAAACTTCCAGATTTTTATCATGCCAAATATCTTATAATAGATGGGACTGCACAAATTATTCAGAAAAAAATTCTCTGTTAAGCTCACTGCCATAACACAGTAAAAAATTGTCTCTTTTTGTATAAAAGTGGATGTAGCATGAGCAAGAATGTCTTCTGTGTTTCCCTTGATGAGACTCAAGGGAAGTCTGCAGTGGTTTAGGTGGTCAGCTGTATGCTTGATGCCATTTTTGTGTCAAGCAATGTACTATGGTATGTCTTTAGTGCAGTGTGGTATTAATTCAGCCCAAAATTTTATATCCTTGCAGAAAGTTGGTACAGAGCTGATTGTTCTTGATGATTCCTTATGGAGAATTCTGTGAATTCTAAATCTGAGCTACTAACAACAGAGAAAAATATCTCTGTGGGTAACTCTGCAGCTTTTGTGATATTCTCTAAAACTTCCAGATGTGTTAGACAATCACACAGAAAATACGGTCATGTCTCAGAAAAGTCATGTAGCCTGTCTGATACTGAGGTAGAAACTTTGATTACTTTCCTGAAAATAATCTTACTAAGCCTCGCATGAAATAAACGTTCTCAATTTTCAATCTTGTGGTTTTTTGTTTAAGAAGGACTTTGTCTTGAGTAGCTTTAGAATTAAACTGGAGTAAGACTTCAAGGAATAGGTTTCTCAAAAAAAAAAAAAAAAACAAACCCCAAAAAACCCACCAAAAAACCCCATCAAAAAACCAACAAAAACAACCAAACTGTTTCCTAGGAGGTTACCTGATTGAATGGTGGTTCAAAATTAATACAATTAATACTGCATTTGTCAGTATTCACTCAGCAGATGCAAGGGGCAGGAGAAACCTTGGTTCTCCATCCTCCAGATAGTAGCAAAATCTTTAAAAACTTAGTACTGACACCACTGGCTGCCCAAAACAATAAGGAACTATTAGATTGATTCTGTACTTTGTGTTTTTCTTATGGCGTACTTTATAATATGAAGCAATGTTTCATTTGTGAGCACAGAAGACATCAAATGAAGTGCAATTCTTTCCCTATTTTTACTTTTATCAGTTCCAAGCAGTAAGCAATGAGAGGTCTTTCTCGTTTCTCCTCCCTCTCCCCTCCCCTCCTACATTCTTGACTAGAAAAGATCTGTTTCTCCACTGGCTTTGTAAATCTGGGCATTTTAGAGTTAATCAGGACCTGAAAGGAGCAGGATGACATGAGGTTTGCATTAAAGAGTGGTATGTGGACAAGTGGCAAAGGCATGGATTATGTGGTAATAAAAACACACTGGGTGATATTTTTGTCAGAGGGCCTCACTTCACTGCCTCCAAAATGCAAAAGCACCAGGAACTCAGACTGCTGTCTCTAAGCCATGATTGCAGAAGCAGATCAGTATGCACCTTACTCCCAACTCACTGAACTGTGTTTAGCTTTCTTCTGCAATATCAAAAACTGTCCAGGTGCAGTACTGATGGTGAGAAAATGGGGTTCAGTGTTGCTTCTGGATTAACAGAGCACCCCTAAATTGAAGCCAAACATTTCGCTGAAGAAAGTGGTTTGGCTTGCCAAATGTTTGACTAACCAAACTAGAGACAAAATTATGATGCTAAATCAATCTGGCTTCACGAGGGGATTTTTTCCCCATGTGTAAAAACTGCTGTTACTGTTGCTGTTTACCTGGATTCTCTTATTTCAAATTCAGTGCAAACTTGTAGAACTCTTCAGACTCAAGCATTTGTGGGCATAAACCAGTGTGCCCACTGAATATAGCGCTGCTGACAACTGTATGTAGATCCTATAGTTCTGGCCACCCATTTTCAGTGTCAGAAGATCTTGCTGCAATTTTCTCAGCTGATCTCCTGTGCCATGGCACACATACAGCACTGCTTGTTCATGGTAGGACTGCCTGACTCCCCTTGTGTCCCCTTGCCCCATGCCCCAGCCTTCTGCAGTGGGAAAAGACTGTCTCTTTGACCCATCCATCCAATTAAAGCCTGTTGTTGACAGTAGCCTTTCTTTTCTTTTTTGTGGAAACAATGTGATTTTATCATGCTGCCACTGAGCTCTGCTTCCCTTGTCTGAAGCTGGAACTGGATGCAGAAGAGTCAAAGAGCGAGAGATGAGTAGAAGAGAGACAGTGTAATGACAGAATGTTTCACATGCCTTTGAATTTCTAAGGGGATTAGGCGCTCCCCTGGTGCTTTGACATGGAGCCTATGGCAGCTGCTTTGGCAAAGCCTGCCAGCGGTTACACAAATATGTTATTTTCCCCTCATTTTCCCAAGGTGCAGAGGACACAACAACCTCTGTTACAGAGCAGCAACAAAGAGCATTTGGAGCTGTCAGAGTCTGTATAGTCACGCTCCACAGTCTTTCTCCTACTCACATGCAGGAGTGCCCCCAGGAACTTGTGTATCCATTTGTTTTGTAGTCAGACACCTACCACTTCCCTTGTAGGAGCATAATTCTGCAACACTTACTGAAAGAAGTGCCAGAGTCATACAACTCAGTCTTCACTTCAGCCTCTACATCTCCTGAAAGAGCTTCTCTGGGTCAACTCTTTTCCCAAGCATCAGCTGAAAAAAAATCCTCTAAGTTGCTGTAACTTTATCTGCCCCACATACTCCAGAGAGTTCTTTGCACAGCAGAAGTCCTTCTCCTGAAAGCAGGACAGGGACAGCAGGTGTGCTGGTGTCCCTTCAGTGGAATCTGATTACTGGTTTGGTTGCTTTTCTCTGTCTATTTGATATGGTTGTTTGGGAAGCGGTGGCTGATGGTGCATTTTTAAGCCAAGGACTGACAGAAATCAGGTGTCTTCACTTTATAAAAGAAGCATTAACCCACTGGTTGAGATCTGCCTGCAGCATCATTGGCAAACATGAAACCTAAGCTTTTCTGCAAAAATATTTAAGTTCTTTTCTTATTTTAAAACATTTTATGGATGTCTCAGGTAAAAAGTTTAAACATTTA
Organism: Psittacula echo; assembly: GCF_963264785.1. Classification (NCBI taxonomy): domain Eukaryota; kingdom Metazoa; phylum Chordata; class Aves; order Psittaciformes; family Psittacidae; genus Psittacula; species Psittacula echo. Next base: position 52,802,419 of record NC_137742.1, on the reverse strand, counting down.
ACAATAATGCTAGTGTAGGTGTAGCAAAGAAAGGACTTCCTCCATAAGAAAGGACAAGAGATGGGAGAAAAGGAGGTGATCTCTCATCACTGCAGAAATGGGCAAGGAAAATTACCACAAGGGAGAAGCATCAGTATTCATAGCTGCAGTGAGAGTTGAAATGATGGTCAGAGCCTGTCAGCCCCAATACTGCATTCTTGAGTCACATACACTGATTCAGACATTAATTTGGACCTCAGATGTGCATGTCTGTCTCCCAGTGAGCCCTCCTGGAGGGCAGAGTGTGGTCTTCTGAATACAGTGGGTGAGGGTATAAAGCCCCATAAAGAGCATGCTCGACAGTTGTAAATGCGAAACCTGCCTCATCGGCATCTGCAGGAGACAATGGCATTTTTATCTTTGGACAGTACTTGGTTTACTGATCTCAGTGCAAGCCACATACACACATGCACAGAGGGTTCACTCTAGCACCAGAATGCTGTTAGTGTAAATGAACACTGTCACGGCCAGAGTGGCTGGTGTTATTTTTCTGTTGGGGTTCCCCTTCCCCCAAAGCACCCCCCCCCCAGTCCCATTCTGAAACAACCAGCCAATTTAAAAGCACAGTTCAGAGGGAAGAGATTCTTGTTATGCTCATGAATCTCAAAGATTTCCTAAAGGAAGAACAAAGAAAGGCAGAAAGACAGAGTGAGCTGGAAAACCAGGAGTGGGCAGCAGACTTGGAAAGAAATGTCCTCCTTCTCCCCAGCCCAGGAATGCAAACAGGAAGCCGCCAGCAGAATGTTTGGAGTGTGTGCAGCTGCAGTTGGGTCTGAAGACACTAAAAACTGTGCCGAAAGTATTCAGCTTGCCTCTTACAATGGAGGGGAAACACTTGCTTTGACACTGCATTTGATAACCATTTTGTAGCAGGAGTGCAGACCCTTTCATTTGCAAGGAAAGGGAAGACAGCTGTGGCTGTCTTCAGCGAAACTTGCTATTTTATACGTGAGAGAGTGTGCTTGTTAAAGGAGGACAAAAGGGTGCTTACTGAAGTTCTGCAGGTGGCTTTTGGTTATTAACCAGAGGAGCTCATCTCGTCCAGAATGTGTTGGGCTGCCTAATTCCACACTAAAGGAATCTCAGTTGCTGCTTGGGATAAACGGTGCCTTTTTGGAGACTGCACTGTGTATTCCCTGAAACACTAAGCTACTCCCTTGGAAACAGAAGTTTCATATCTGCTAGATCATTCTTTCACAGCACATGTTTTCCATGTGTGAGTTCTGACTTGGGGAGTTTTAGGGAGAAAATTATCTGTAACAATATCTTCTAATTCATATGTAGATCAACCTCTTCAAGGTACAAGGATAAAACCACTTGAATTATGTAAATTGAGATGATTTTTTATAAATTATCTTTCTAGCAGGTTGGATTTGTGTCTTAATTCAAACAGCTTTAAAATTATCTCACCTAGTTTTCCTCCATTGTTCTTGATCAGCAATTGACCTCGAGCTGACTTCGTTCTTAAAATAGATCAAATAAATGTATCACTTCTTTTGATTATAATACAGGTTCTGTTTTTAAAAAGGCTTGCTGAAATGAGTCTTGCAGGTTCTTTGGTTGCTAACATTTTATTACTACACTTTGAAGCTGCCTGAGATTGTGCATGTGACAGAAAATCCATATTCCTAACTAACTGATTGTTTTAGCATGTATTTCTGAGAGACCTGCATGGTGCTGCGTATTGGTACTTGGGTATTGGTTATATGTATTAATTTGTCTTCTTATGGATCTGATAATCTGGACTACATCTTCATACTTCTGTCGTCTGATGGGTCAAACATTGAAGTTTACACCTGCAACACTGCTGGAGTTTGCTAAAGGTAAGACCTTGCTTATGAAATGCTTTTGTAAAAGAACCCTGAGGGACAGCATTACCTTTACTAGGACTAATTGCACTATGTGTTTTTTGGGTCTAACATGCCTGAATTTTAATAAATGAGAAATTATTGTTCCTGTTTAAGTAAGTAGGTAGAGCAGTTAAATATAGAGGAAGTCAAACTGGGCGGGGGGTGGGGGGGAAGCTCTAGTTTCAATGACTGCAGAGGAGGAACATGCAATAGCAATACTGCAAAAAGCATACCCAAGCTATTGTTCTGGTCTGACTCTTTGTCATCCATACCCACCACTCAGCAAGGTCCTCCCCCTTTCTCCTGCCCAGAGCTCCCCGCAACACGGCCTTCCAGCAACCCTGATGCCAGATGCTACCCTTGATCTTACGCTGCCTCAGTATTTGTGATATCACCTTGACTGCCTGCCCAAGACCTATGATCTGCTCTTCTGGACTCAGAGTTTAACTCAACTCCACCACTGTGGTAGTATTTATGGAGAGAACCAGATATATATTTAACACTTGGTAGTTCCACTGCACAGCTCCATGTTTCAACAGCAGGAATGAACAAACACTATTTCTTTGTGCAATACGTTAGTAACCTCAGATTAAGGAAAGGATCTGTAGGTAAGGATCAGTCATGTATCTGGGATCAGGCAGGAAACTGGGAGTGGAAACCTGCTCATGTGATTCCCAGTCTGGAGCTACAAGTGTGAGGCTATCACTGTCAGCAGGAATGATACCAAATTTAGAGGCAAACTTGCAGCAAAAAGTGTTAAGAGCAGGAAGAAATCATAGATTTTTGAATGTGGAGGGAAGGATGGAAGTTGGAAAAGGAGGAGACACAGGAGAAATTGTACGAGATTGCATTTTAATCAGCCTTTAGGAAAGGTTAGTAGGGAAGGCTACTGGACGCACAGAATGAGACAAGACTACAAAACACCTTGATAAGAGAAGAAAACCCTGTGTCAGCACAGTTGCCCACAAGGCAAGAGCTGTCAAATCACTGTTTTCTGACACCTTCTGTCTCTTCAACACCTCTTGTGCTGTTTTTCCCTTCTTGTCAGAGTTTGGCTGACAGGGTGAAAAAAAGGGTTTTCAGAGCAAATCACAGCCTGAGGAGCTTCCCCAGTTGCAGATTGTTGCCCAAGGGAACTCCAGACCTAGATCTCAACCCATTCCTCAGTAAACAGCAAGGGTCTCATGAGATAGAGATTGCCATTGCCACATCTTATGCAACAGCACAGATGTTGATTCATATCTGTGCTCCAGTGCAAAGCTCACCCGTCAGCAGCTAGATGTTTAGAGAAGGGAATTTGTCTGGGGCTCTCGCTAACCACAGCCATGAGCTTTCACCATTGCAATCACAGATTTAGGAAAAAAGTGCTTGCAATTATTGTATGGAAAACAGCAACATTTGTCAGTTTAGACAGTGAACTGGGGAAGGTGACTAAGGCATGCCCAAAGAAGCTGGTTTTAACACCTGGATTATGATTTGAAACACTTTGAAGGGAATCTGATCTTGAAAACAAAAAGTACTGTGCTCTATAAAACTGGTGAAAACTGCTTTCCTATTTTTCTCACTGGTGTGGATTGTATTATGATCAACCTGCAATTTTTCCTTGTAGAGACACACATCTGGGTCTGTCTTCTACCTTGTGACCTATTTTCTTTAAACGTGAGAGAATGTAATATCTGCAAAATGTTTGCCCCTCCCTCTGACAATGTGATTGAAATCGATTGACTGATTCAAAAGCAATTAGGTGGGCCTGACAGACAACACACAAGTTTTCTTCTCTAAGAAATGAGGAAAAAAAACCCTCTCTGGCCCTTTGAGATATCCTAAGGCCAGTATCAATAAAATTATATTTCAGATGTGAAGAAGGTCTTGCATGTCTGATATCTTGCTCTTTTTATCCCCAAAATCTATCAGGTGGTCTAATAAAAGATATTGCCTTTTCCTACAAACCTTTCCGCTCTCTATAAAATGGGGCACACAAAATCCCTTGTTGCCTGGGAGTATTTATAGTGTGTATCCCTATTTTCTGTAACGGAGGTTTTATTTTCCCTTGGTTTCAGTGCAGAACCTTGCCGCTCTGAGTGCTGGAACTACCAGGGATAAACCAAACCAGCCATGTGCTTTTCGTTATTCTCAGCCTCATGAACAGCACTATATTCCCCACAAGGTGGTGGGCAACATCGAATTTTCTCTGGGGGGATTGTTTCCTTTGTATCTTCTCCTTGTAAACAAATATAATCTAAGAGCCTGGCTTGCTGTCTTGGAAAGTTTCCAGAATAAGGTGATGTGCACAGTGTTATATGGGATAAGCATGTTTCACTGGTTGACAGCATTTGCAACAGCAGCATCTGAAACAGAGGGCCAGAATAATTCTCACAGCAACACGAGTCACTGGGTGATGTTCTCTGACCTGTGTTATGCAGGAAGTCAGAGTGGATGATCAGAGCAGTCCCTTCTGGCCTCAAAATCTATGAATCTATGTTCTGATTACACATCTGAGAATGTGCAACCAAAGTTAAAAGTGGTGATTTATTGAATGCTAGCTACAGGCAGCTTCTTGTTTCTGAGTAAGCAACTGCTTTTAAAAGGGTCCCTGTAGCTCAGTGGGGTACAGACAGCTGTCAGGTCTTTTGGGGCAAAGTACTCACCAGTCTGTTTCTGTAAAACACTTTTTAAATTTACAGCTTTGTGCAAGTGATGTTTTATAACAAGGATTGACCCTTTCTGGAGATGGCTTTGTGGTTGATTTATAGATATATCCCCAGTAAGGCTGCTTTGGGATGAGGCCAAGGTGGGTGAGATCCATCTTTTCTTTCCTGGCTTACGGATAAAGTCATACATTGAAAGCATCTTGGTTTGGCGGTATGAGTTTTGTTGTTGTATCCTGCTGCGGACTATTTGAACCATGGTGTAACAGATGATGTGTCAACAGCTCTTAGGAGGCTTGTCTTCAGCCTGTTGTTTCATTTGCTTCCAAAGACATCACATGCAGAGCAGAAGATGCCTGCAGCTGCCGTGAATCACTTTAAAGATATAAGCTCCAGCATCTTTGAATAAGGGAGCTCCTGTCGTACCCTCAGAGGTTTGAAGGAGTATGATGCATCTCAGATGCTTTCTGAGAGCTGTGGTCCTTTAAAATACTGGGGAAAGGATAGCAGGAAAATGCCCTGGTGTGCTGGTGGGCCAGTGGTAGTATGAAAGGCTGAAGGTCTGGGAGAGGTGGCTTCATGGACAGCCAGAATTTTAACTCCAGGATGCTGTTAGGATTTCAAACACCACCTGTTGGTCATGTTACTGACTTCAAAGTAGTGAAAGAGGTATTGGCCAGGTTTGGAAAAACAAAGACTATCAGAAGCCTTTGTAAAACCAATAATGGACCAAATAACCAGCATTAATAACACATTTATCTCTCAGATATGGAGGCTATAGTAATATTCTGCTTTGAAAAGTGGAAGTCCAGGACTGTATTATTATTATGTAAAATACATAATGTCAGTAGGCAAACATCATTGACTAAAGAGCTCTGCACATTCAAGAGTGTTAGGCCTCAGTTCTGGAAATTTCTCCTAAAACAATTATGGCTTTACCATACTTGATTGAATGGTTAAAACTATTCTAACAATGAAACTATTATTTTGAATTAGAAGAGCAACCCGTTCAATTGTAAAACATGTTAATATTAAGGCAACCATATTTCTAGGTGTATATATTATCTTTATTTACAGTACTCCCTTAATTAAGAGGATTAACTGAGTAGAGATTGCACTCTAAACTGTTCCATAATTATTAAAATGCATGTTTACATTTGCCTAAATTGTGGAAAAGTAATTTAGAAGATGAATTCAAGAAATATTGAGGAAATCTGCACACAGAGAACGTAATTATTATTGATATTTGCACACTTTCCCTTTCTACTTTCACGCACTATTACAAACCACGCAGAACATGACTAAAGGAATGATTGGAGAGGCTGCTGTAAGTACAAATATGGTTTCATCAATAAATGTTGAGGCTTCCAGGCGAAAAACAAACGGCATGGCTGTGGAGAAGAAATATTACATTTTATTTAGATATTTATTTGGAATGGGATCTGCACAGATAAATCCATACTTAGAATATAGCAGTCTGTTGTGACAAAGATGAATGTTGTCGAAAAGAACAAGTAAAACACAGAAAAAATTGCAAGTGTCAATAGAAGCAAGTACAAAGGCTAGCAGATAAGGTAGCTGTGCTTCAGGTAGTGGGGTGCAGAAATGGGCAACAGTGAGATAAGCTTTCACTCCAGCACTGATGAAGAGGGCTTGATTCAGATGTGCTCCTGTACCAGTGTTAAGTAGAAGAAGACTCCAAGTACAATAGGACTTTATTGCTTGCTTGAAAACAAGAGGACCCTGGTGATACCTGAGTTCACAAATCCTGATAGACAACTATGTGTCTCCTGCAACCAAGCAGCTGCTCTGTGTTTTGGTGAACAACAGACTCCAGCTGCCATCCAAAGGCAAGTGGAACACAGAATTTTGTGGATTCTTGGGGGAAAAAAAAAAAAAAAAAGAAGAAGAAAAAAGCTAAAAGAAAATTGTGAACTGGAAGTGAAACAGAAGAAGAATGAAATGGCAAAAATAATTAGTGGAGTACTCTCTGAAGAAGCAGCTACACCCAACATTAGGTTTCCAAAAGAGCCCAGTGTTAGGTGACTGACTTGCCCTTCTGCAAATCAGGACTCTTTAAAAGATACATGGAGAGGGCATCCAAATTCAGCTGGTGCTCTTTGGAACCTTGGCTGATACATTCCCACCCGAGCTGTGAGAAAGAGCTGAGAATCCCACAAGACCTTGCAATGTAGCTGATATGGGCCCTTGCACAGAGAAGGATCATGTGTGTGTCTATTTATATTTATGTGCTGTATCTAGTGAGACGAGCAATAGAAAAGAGGAGCCTTGTCAAGATTATCTGTCATGAGATAGGAGAAGCCCATGTATCACTCATCCTGAAGGCTGTGCACCAACGAGCAAAAGAACCTCACGCTCCCCTGACAATGAAAATAATGAAGTCAGATTATCCAAGGAAACTGTGAGTTTGCCTTACCCACAAACCTCAGCCCGGGGGAGGGAAGAAGAATTATCAGAAAGGTCATTCTGAGCAGTCAGAGTCAAGGACAGAGCTGAACAGCCACTGAAACCCATAAGGAGCAAACATGGAGCTTACAAAGAGGGAGAAAGCGGTAAGCGTTCAAGGGAAATAAATATCAGCACGAAAAATTTTAACACTACTAAGGAAACATAGGAGAGATTTCTCTCCATGTTGTGAAGACCTACAATGGCATGCTGATAGGATCCCCAGAGGGAGCACATCATCTATAACTATGCAGCATTGAACATGCTGATACTACTAATAAAAGAACAGTTCAGATCACAGAAATTAATTAGTTTAGAACTGCAACCACCAGGAAGAGAGCATGCACACAGCAGCATCCCAAAGTGTGTTCGTATTAACGATTCTCTGTCTGGTGTGCTGTTGACAGAATCCTGTCTGTCTCAACAAAACTCTGGAAGCAGCTTTAAACTTCAGGCCCCCATCAAACAGCAAGCGGTCTCCCGGCAGCGTGCCTGCATGGAAGCTAGTAAATCCAGCAAATAAGGACTCGACAGCATCTCCTGCTGTCACAAGGAAAACTTCAAGTGCTATACTGGAAATGTCCCTTCTCCTTGAGGGGCCATCTCTTTGTATGCACTTACCATGCCTGAAAAGAAGAGCCGTGCTGCTAGCTCCTGAAGCACCAAGAGTCCTGCCTTCCTAACAGGATCCATCTGTGGGCAAAAGGCGCAGAACTCTTGGGAGTCTCCAGCACCCTGCAGGATGGAGCCATGCTCCTCACAGGCTTTTGTGTTACAGAAGACATGTTTTTCCTGTACTGAGAAGCAGAATGAAGGCTTATGTGCATTTTCCTGCTTACCCTTCAAGCAAGAGGGGGCTCAGCACTCTGGAGTCCGGAGCTCATTTAGAAGCACCTTGATAGTTCAGAGTTCCCATGTCTGTTACTTCATCAGCCACAATTTACTGCAGTGTGATGTGATATACAGCAGGGCCATTTCATCTCCCAGAACTTTAGAGAGGGGGTCTGTGTTTTAGCATCTACCAGTTTTATCTCTGCCATCTGAATCTCATTTCCAGGATAACCAAGGGTCCTTCTAATTACTGCTCTGTTGAATGTATATTGCTCAAAGTCCTTGTGTTTTGGCTGAAATCAGGGGAAATGCCAACTGATGTCATTAGTCATTTCTTCAGGGGAAACCCACTGACATCCAGTGAAAAATCATAATTAGTTGTATCAATCTCACTACTTACCTACCTTGTAGAAGTATAGTTTGAAGAACATGTCTGAATTTTGTAGATATTTAAGCAAACAAAGCACCATTGCAAGACCTCAATGATGGTTGACAGCATGTTCTTATTCAGATACCAGAGAGGACAACAGTATTTTATATAGCTAACCACGACTTGTCTCTTTGCCAGAACACACATTACAGGTCATGATGCAGAGCCTCTGATGCTCTAGGCAGTTGCTGCTGTGGTTTAGTGACAACAAAATATATGGGGTCTGCTCCCAGCTCTGCCAATGATTTGCCATGTGACTTTGGGCATGTTGTGTCCTCTGCCTCAGTTTCCACATCTAACATGTAACATTTTAAAATCAATTATCTATGTCAATGAGACTAAAAAGAATGCAGCATTGATTTTTTTTTTTTTTTCCCCTTCTCCCCATTGGACATGAGGATTGTGATTTATCTGTTACATTGGAGTACGTATCTATGCAGCACTCAGTGTCTTGTACTCATTAATGTCCTTGGAAAACCCCCACGAGGTTGGTAAGCAATACCATTCTCATTTTGCATTTGAATCACAGCAATATGAAAGGCAAAAGGACACATTTTGAAAGCAATCTTTTATCTTTGTATCTACCTTTATTTGCATCAACCTGTTCTTTTAAAAGCTGGCAAGATGGAGATTCCACAACCTCCATGGACAATCTTCCCCAGTCTTTAACGACTCTTACCATCAGAAAGTTTCCCTTGATGTTTGCCTGATCTGAATCTTCTTTGCTGCATTTTAAATCTTTGGGTGTGCAGAAGCATTTGTATCTTCCCTTTCTGCAGCAACTCAGCTGTAGGTAAGGATTACCCTCATGACTCACCACAGATTTTTCTTTTCAGAGAGAAAAAACCAACGATTTCTTTTTAGAGAGAAACTGGTAATTCCGTCTCAGTCACTTTTTTAAGATTTTCGATTGAACTGTCATTTTTCCAGGGGAGTCTCTGTGTCCTTTCAATTGTAGTGTTGAAAGCTGGACACTGTGTTCTGACTGAGAGGTTGCATAGAGAAAGATTACTTCATGTGCCTGCTAGATAACACTCCTATTCATACATGTGAGTATCATGTCAGCCTTTCTTAGTAGTGTGACATTGTTGACTCATCTTCATCTTGCGACTGACAGTCATCTCCAGATGTTTCTCTGCACAATTGTTGGTGAGCCAGTTATTGCTCCATCATGTATCTGTGTGGATAGCTATGCCCAGCCTGGTCCTTGTGAATTGTATTCAGCCAATTTCAGACCACCTCTGTTAGCTGCCAAAATAACTTTTATTCTTATTAGCTCACTTGCAGCCCTTCAAACCTCAGTGCTCTCTTCAGATGTAACTGTATTTCCATTGATCATCTAAGTTATTAATGAAAATGGTGAATCATAGAATCACAGAAACAGGTTGAAAAAGACCTTTAAGATCATCGAGTTCAACCATTAGCCTGATACTGCCAAGACCACCACTAAACTACTTCTCTAAGCACATGTCCTTTAAATGCCTCCAGGGGATGGTGACTCAACCACTTCCCTGAGCATCCTGTTCCAATGCTTGACAACTCTTTTTGGGAAGAACTTTTTCCTGATACCCAATCTAAAACTCTCCTGGTGCAGCTTGAGGCCATCTCTTCCAATTGCTTGTTTCTTGGGTGAAAAGACTGACCCCCACCCTGCTACAACCTCCTTTCAGGTAGCTGTAGAGCAGTAAGGTCCCCCTCAGCTTCCTTTTCTCCAAAGTAAACATCCCCAGTTTCCTCAGCCATTCCTCATCACACTTGTGCTCCAGACTCTTCCCTAGCTTTGTTGCTCTTCTTTGGACACACTCCACCATCTCAATGTCTTTCTTGTAGTGAGGGGCCCAGAACAGGATTCAAGGTGCAGCCTCACCACTGCTGAATACAGGGGGATGATCACTGCCCTGGCCCTGCTGGCCACACTATTGCTGATACAGCCCAGGATGCCACTGGCCTTCTTGGCTGCTTGGGCACAAGCTGCTCATGTTCGGCTCCATCAATCAGCACCCCTAGGTCCTTTTCCTCCAAGCAGCTTTCCAGCCACTCTTTGCCAAGCCTGGAGTGTTGCATGGGGTTGTTGTGACCCAAGTGCAGGACCTGGCATTTTGCCTTTTGAACCTCATACCACTGGCCACAGCCCATGGGTCCAGCCTGTCCAGATCCCTCTGCAGAGCCTTCCTACTCTCCAGCAGATCAACACTCCCACCCAGCTTGGTGTTGTCTACAAACTGGCTCAGGGTGCACTTGATCTCTTCTTTCAGATCATTGATAAAGACACTAGACAGAACTGGCCCCAATATTGGGTCCTGGGAACACCACTTGTGACCATCTGCCAACTGGATTTAACCCCATTCACCACCACTCTCTGGGCTCCACCATTCAGCCAGTTTTTTACCCAGCACAAGCACACAATCCAAGCCATGAGCAACCAGTTTCTCCAGGAGAATATTGCAGGAAATGATATCAAAGGCTTTTCTAAAGTCTAGGAAGACAACATCCACAGCCTTTCCCTCATCCACTAGGCAGGTCACCTTGTCATAGAAGGAGATCAGGTTGGTCAAGCAGGACCTGCCTTTCTTAAACCCATGCTGACTGGGCCTGATCAGCCTGCTCCTGTGCCTTTAAGGGCTCCTTCTTGAGGAATGTCCAGCCTTCCCAGACTCCTTTGCGCTTCAGGGCTGGCTCCCAAAGAACAGAACTCTGTCAGCCAGTCTCCTGAACAGGCCATGGTCTGCCCTCTGGAAGTCCCAAAGCAACAGTTCTGCTGATCCCTCTCCTTACTTCTCCAGAACTGAATGACCAATCATGACCACTATGCCCAAGACAGCCTCCAACCACCACATCACCCAAGTCCATCTCTGTCAGTGAAGAGCAGGACCCATGGGGTGCCTCCCCTAGTTGCCTCACTCCCCAGCTGGATCAGGAAGTGATCTTCCACACACTGCAGGAACCTCCTGGACTGTTTTCTTGATGCTGTGTTGTACTTCCAGCAGACATCTGGTAGGTTGAAGTCCTCCACAAGAACAAGGGTTAGCAACTGTGAGACTTCTCCCAGCTGTCGATGCAATATTTCTACTGTCTCTTTCTCCTGGTTGGGTGGTCTGTAACAGACTCCCACCATGATATCTGCCTTGTTGGCCTTTCTCCAGATTCTTACCCTTAAACACATAACTCTATCATCACCTCTAGATATTCAAAAGCACTCTCTAGCATACTGTGCTACTTCACTGCCTCTCCTTCCTTGCCTATCCCTTCTGAAGAATTTATAGCCATCCACTGCATCACTCCAACTGAGTCATCCCACCATGTTTCCATGATGGCAACTGTATCATAGTTTTCCCACTGCATAATAGCTTCCAGCTCCTCCTGTTTGATCCTCGTGCTGTGTGCATTGGTGCAGATGCACTTCAGTTGAGTTATTGATCCTGCCACCTTTCTGGGGGTAGAAGCCCTAATTCCTATGTGACCATTCTCAGGCACTTCTGTGGTTTCCAACATATCAACAGCCCTAGTATCTTTGCTGTTGCATGTATCTCCATTCCCTACTTACTTCCACTGAGACAGCAGAGTGATGCATCTCACTATCACAATAGGGCTCCTTTGGAGACAGAATCCTGCAGAATCCCCTTAGAAACATCTTTAGCTTAGAAACATTCTTAGCTTAGAATGTGTTCTTATATAAAGTATAAAATTTGAGATACATGAGACCTATTATCTCCATCCACATAAGGTCTGTTTCTTTGTCAGAGAAAGAAATAAGGTTGCTTTGACATAATTTGCTCTTCATAAACTTGTGTTGGCTGCTGCTCATTTGTTTTCCTCTAAGTTCTTACAGATAAGTTTATCTAGGATGCTAGCAGAACATCTAGAAGGAATAGGTATCACCATGACCGGTCCACAACTCCAGCTCCCTCTTCTTGTTTTTAGGGCCACATGTGATATTCACTCTTTCTCAGTGTTCTAAGGCATAACACTTTCTTCTGGTTTCTCAGAGAAAACCACTAACAACTCTGAAATTGCTTCAGCCTGCTCTTTTAAGTAGTGGGGGATAAAATTCATCAGGTGGAGATGATTTGATAAGACCAATTTATCAGAGTGTTCTCTAACACACTATTTTCCCTTTTGGGCCTGACATTACCTCTTTGTTGCTGGCATTCACTGGATTTGCCACCTGGTTGCAGTTGACCTCTTTTTGTATCGAGCGAAGCAAGAAGACATCAAATACTTCCACCTTTCTGGCACCATCTGTCGGTGTCTTTCTCTCCACAGACAGCAGCAGATCAAGACCTCACTTTTCTGGGGTTCTGGAGAGTTTTTGTTTAGTTAAGTTTTTTCTCTTTACTGAGAAACATTGTCGTTTTAGTTATTCTCCTGTCCTATTTGCATCGTTTTGTGGTTTTTTGGTCCTACGTGTTCATGCTGTTCTTCAGTGTTTGTCTTTGCGACCGGACGTATTTTATACTTCCTACATAGTTTTTATCTTGTTCTTCACAAAATCCAGCATTCTGTCTCCCTCCTCAGTTTTAGTATAAGTTGTTCTTGTATTGTTAGCATTGCCTGGTTACCCTTTTTCTGTGGGTTTGTCACCCATGGGATAATACCCACCCCCTGACTTTACTGATTGTTGTTGTTTTGAATTCTTGTGGGATTTGTCTGGTGTTTTCTGTACCATGTATCTGGGTAATAACTGCTTTCACTCTAATTCTTCCTGGTTAGTGAAGACTGAAGTGCACTGTTTTTAGCAATGAGAGTAATTCATCATCAAACAGACCAGCTCCTGTCATGGTCAGACTTTTCCATCTTTTTCAAAATAATATTTTAATGGAGTGATGAAGGCCACATATGGAAAATACTAGATGGTGCCTCCTCATTTTTAAAACTCAGTATTTAAAACTGAAGTTTACATAGTATTTGCTGGCTGTTTCACAGGAAAACTGCAACAAAGTCAGTGGTAGAACCAAATCCCTGTGGCCATCATTGCTCTCTAAATGACTTCTTTGGCACTTAGAGAATTTAGGCTTCCCTGCATTTGGAGGAAGTTGCTTGCTTCCCTGAACAATCACCCAAAACCAAGCAGTCCACAGACTGAAAGGGCAATTTGATGGATTGACAGGTAGAGATTTGCCGTTAGAACCTGATGCTGTAAAATCCATCAAAAGTAATTCACAAATCACTTCAAAATTTGCTGGTAATGCATGAGTTCTGGAGTGAGATAAATTTCCAGATCCTTTTTCAAACCTTTACGAAGAACACAAATCATGATTTGTTAAATCGTACTGTATGTTTAATATATCTGCTCCTTTGAGTAGAGAACAGCCATGTGCTTCATTATATGGGGTTGTATAGATCCATGTCTTCATTTTTCCTCTTGTATCTTTATTAAAATCAAAACAGAAGGCACTAATCCCTCAAATAAATGATAATCTATTTCTTCATGTTCAAATTATGAAGATTCCATGGTTGCTTTTATACTGATCAATTCAATGATTTTAATTAAAATTAAATGGTTTAAACATAAGACATAATTAAATAGATGTCTGCTATAGTTACCACATTGGTGTGCTTCCTTTTGCTGTTTTGAGCACACATTTCCTCCACTGAATTCAGTTACTGCCCATATAAATTGATTTCTACACCTCTTCCTACATTCTGTGAGTGTCTGCAGAATCTGGGCCTATGTCCCCTTTCTGATCTCATGGTGATGTAATTCTGCTGATTTTCAGTGGAATTAGATCAGTGTTAAATCGCCGGCTTTATTTGGGTTGTTCACTGAGATCCATGTAGAATGGGTCATTTAAAAGGTCATGCATTCTTGAATGAAAACAGCAAGTGCTTTTGGGCAAAGAATGTCTTTTTTCTTCCATATTTTATGGGTCTAACACCTAGTTTGTAGGTACAACTAAAATATAAATACTACTGCTCTTGAGAACAGCTACTAGACAATCCCTTTCATGAATTCTTGAAAATCTGTGTGTTGCTAGGAGCTGACTCCAAATAGCAGAGAGGATTTGAGATATTTGTAGTGGAAGGAACATTCCACCACTGATGTCCATCTCCTCTTTTTGAAGAAAACATTCTCATGGGCTTCAGTGGGACCAGGTCAGCTGTGCTTCCTCTTCTGATCATTGTGACTTAAGAAACACATATTCATGCTGCAAGAGATGACATACATCAGCTTATTCATTTGCAGACTTCTCTTGATGGGAAAAATTTGGACTATTGTGTTCATCTTAGTGTTGCCACAGCCATTTCTGATGATGCAGTGGTGGCTAAAACTTGCCTAGCTTCACACCAGAAAGAGCTGCAACATGCTAAACATGTTTTAACATCAGTAGGACTATATTTCTGCAGGAGGTTTTGCTGGTGTGTTTGTATTGATGCCAGAGTCCCAAGCAGATATAGTACCTCTCTGCATTTCAGCTTTCTGGGAATGAAACTGTGACAAAATCTGAAAACCACAATTCTGAAAGTCCTGTTAAAAATTAATGCTCAGCCTCTCATGTTATTTTAAAACTATGCCATTTTGTCAGTTCTTCCAAGTCTGGGAATGGTCAGAGCAGGCTGCTGTGTTTCCTAGTGCCTCATTAAGTATGTCATGTAACAGACACACTTGTGTTGCTGCTGTTACTGACCTACCTTAGGTTTTTGCCACATCCTATCCTCACTGAAGATGGCCAACATAATGAGGACTATCTGCTCAGATCAGGAAACCTGTGCTCTCTGATGTATTCAAGTTTCCTCATGGGCTGTATCTACAAAACAATGGCACCGGAACTTACAAACTCTGTAGTACTCTGTTAGGGTTATATTTAAACAAATGAACTGTATGCACTGAAGTGATCAGAACGAGAACAAATGTTTTTGATATGGTTAAAGCATAACTCACAGAGTTAATTTTGTTCAGTTGGAGGTGGACAGTATTACTTGAGAGTTATAGTTACTTCAGAGTAATTATCAAAGAGCATTTGTCATTTACTATTTGTGCTCACGCATTTTTGTTTGTTTGTTTTAATGCTACTGACCTCGCATATTGAAAGTGAACCAGCAAGAAATTGCCATAAAATTTACACTTCCGTAAGGAACAAACCCAAATAAGAATAAAAGCTGGCCAGATCTTGGCTGAATTGCTTCACAGTCTACCACCCAGAATGACTCCTCTTGGGAACATAGCAGGCCCATACAAGCAATGGCTCGGTGCTCTCTCGAAAGGCGTTTGCCTGACATTACTCTCAGACCTGTGGAACTCTTACTTGTAAAAGGTGAGGGAGAGACTGACTCTTAGAGCATAAGGTCTGGCTGACCTGAGGTGAGGCTTATCTTGCAGGTAAGGGGGCAGCTCTGTGTCCTTGACAGTGGCTCAACTGAATCAAGGAAGTGCTCAAATGAGTTACCTCTTCCAGCCTGGTAAGTTTGTTGGTGTCTCACACAGGTTTCACAGAGATCATCTGCCTGTCAGTTTTGCTGCTTAGTGAATTATTGCTTTCTGTTGTAGAGGATGTTCAGACCCTTTGTGGTGATCACAGGATCAAAGGCTAATTTAGGCTGGAAGGGGTCTCAGGAGGTCATCTAGTCCAATCTCCTGCTCCGATGTCCCAGAAAACTGATCAGAGTTTAACACCACTTTTTAAGTACAAGAAGACAGTTTGGTGCTCTACAGATAAATTTGAAGTTCATAGATTAGCTAATTTAAAGGATTTTCTAGTCCGCTTATTGTCATGATACTTGACACGTCGTTATATATATATAACTCATCTTTAAAGTATCTTGTTGTTTAGTGATTTTTTTCTTTACAGTGCCCTCTGGAAAGAAATTTCACTGATAAAGTTCTTTGCTATTAAAGGTAAAGCTAACTTAAGCTGGAGTTGTCTGCCACTCACTGCCACGTTTTAGTGTTTTCAGAAGGTGCTGCACCACTATGTCTCTTTGTTGAGCTGACTGTAGTCTACTCCAGCTAGACTGCATGAAGGTATGTAGGTGACTTCTTTGCATTACTTCAGCTGCTCTTCCAGAACATTTAGATAGATTCAGAAAAACTAAAAATCTTTTTACATGTGAATGCCTCACCCGATGACACCATGACAAAACTTCCTTGATTAAGACAGCAAGGAATTTCTCTGGCATATGTACATGATTTGGATTTCACTCTTGGATGGGTTTTTTGCCTCTGCTGAGCCTGAAAATTCATTAGAGCAAGGATTGTCTCTTTCACATATATAAGCACAGTGAAGCCATGCTTTATGAATGGAAACAGACATACTGTCTTACATGGCACACCCCAGTATGCTACTCATCAGTACATCGTATTGCAAGGTGATTGCTTGACGGGTTGATAATCTGACCATAAGGACATGGCAGAGTTATGTGTTGTTGACCTCTGCGAGGACTTGTCGTTGTAAATTTCATTTTAACTGTTTCTGGGCTACTCAGAAAGGTTTAGGATTCAGTAACAATGTAGACCTAAATCAGTTCCCAACCTGCCTCTTCTAGGATCTGCCACAAAGCCCCTTACAATTACTGTGTTCTCTATTTGAATCAAATGCTGTGTTCAATAGTCTTTGTACAGTGCTTGACTGTCCCGATTCTCTAATATGAAAGAAGTGCCACAACTACTTCTTCTCTTCCTTCATATTTTTTGTCTTGAATTGCATTTTCTCTCTTGATTAAACTTGGTGTTTTCTGCTTATGCTCATTTTGTGACCTCTCCTAGCTTCTGATCATGTCCCTGCTGAGTGTATGCCTCTATTATCATACTTTCTGCAATGCTGTGGACACCTGCTAAGACTGAAAAAAGCACCATTTTTCAGCTGAAACAATTCCCTAGCAGACTGTGATTCCAAGAGTTAAGCTGTGGAATTTGAATTTTTCTCACTGGGTGTTTAAAGTGCTCAGCACAAGTAACTTGCTGTCTAAGCTAACCTGTCAATACTGAGACATGTCAGCTGACATTTGAGCAATTTTATTTCCAACTGCTTTGTTAGGTTTAAAATAATGCTGTCTCTCTTCAGAGTCGTAGGATCCAAGCAGACCCACTTTTGATCATATTCCTTCTTGTTAACTTCCTAAAATGTGAAACAAGGATATCTCTCACTGAAAGTTGGATGGACACCTCTTGGAAATTATTTAGATGTGGCTAAAATACTGATTTAAGTTAGGTGGAAGGATTAGATAGCCCTTCAGGATTCTGTCCAGTCCTGTTTTCTCTATTAAACATCGGAAGGGCTAGCCCACTTTATCAAAAGACTTGCATCTGTGTGTACATAAAATGTGTTTCTCCTTTCATTTACACTCATTTGATCTTCGAATGTATGTTGGTACTTGCATTGTTACTATCTCATTTGTGACTGTTTATGTTCAGCTGTCCCAAAATCTATTTCCCTTTCAAGAATAATTCCTATGGATACTCAGCCCAGGTTTCAGAGGCGTTTTGTGATTGATTAATTATTAGTAATTTTCCATCCATAACTCTTTACTTCCACAAATGATTCAAGTGAACTACTCAGGGTAAAACATTTCAGAGATTTGGGCGCAGCACTTTTGTTATGGGAGGTGTAACTGTAACTGCAAGATTTGCTCAAGCAGAAGAATCGTGAGATTAAATTTGAGTATTTCACTCACCAGGCATCTAGATCAGGTGGAGAGAAGTATGTTTAGAAAAATGCCTTCAACTCAACTGCAAGTTCATCTTCAGTGTAAAAAAAAATTACCTATTTCTTCATGCCTTGCACACCAAGTAGTCTCTGTCCCAAGTAAAAAAAAAAAAAAAAACCCGTAAAAAAAATCTGGAAATGTGCACCATAGCTTGCCATTTCATATGTATTTGTCAATATCATCGTGCAGCAGGCATATTCTATTGTACAAATTCATTTAGTTCTTCCTGATGGTGTTACTGGTGGAACAGCTGGATTTGTTTATAGGGCAGCTACAGCCAATGTTTGCTTTGGATGCTCTCATCTTCTGTGGCATTTGCTGTACCAAATGTAATGAAGTGGAAGTGGAAAACAGAGAAACAGAAATAACCATATTAGTTTACATGAAAGTGTATTGATCAAAATATTAAGGTTTTCTAGTCTCTACATACAGTGTCATGTATTCCAGCCTTTGAAAGGGTTTTGAATGCAGTGAAATCAGAACCTCTAAAGAACAGAAGACTTCTAGAATTCAATTGCATATTAAATACTCTGATACCCTATTGATACTGGTGCTGTATATTGATTTTGTCGTATTTTGATATCAAGAGATAGACTTATTTCCTAGAAACTAGAAGTATCTAGAATACTATTTGCAGTTGAAAGGTCAGCTCTCCTTTCTTTGACTCTAAAGCAAATTGATTTTCCTCTAGATTGTCAGTTTCAGTGAAATATTTTTCATTATTGTTTAGAATTTATTTACTTTCATGATTTTGTTACCTATGGGGAAAATATTTGATAGTGTTGAGTGGTACATGGAGATTGGATTAAAAAGAGAAAAATAGCCAAATAAATGACAAAATGGGGGAAAAAAAAAAACAACTACAAAAAGCATTATAGCATCTTTGTCTAAAATCTAGGCCACACTGGACATAATAACAGTATTCCTCTGCTTATGTGACTTTAGTCTCACTTTGTATTTTCTCTTAACAGATACTGAGTGTTTAACCCATAGAAACACAATTAGCTGCTGACCTGTAAGTATTGATGGATTACAACATGTTTAACAATTTGGTAAAATT
Organism: Psittacula echo; assembly: GCF_963264785.1. Lineage (NCBI taxonomy): Eukaryota > Metazoa > Chordata > Aves > Psittaciformes > Psittacidae > Psittacula > Psittacula echo. Next base: position 52,783,453 of record NC_137742.1, on the reverse strand, counting down.
TTACTTCGATATATATTCCACAGTCTTTTATAGAAATTAAGCACTGAAACTGAACAGCATGTGTATGATGAGTTCCTTGCTGAAGATAGTCTATCCATTTTTTTAATATTGTTATCACTGAATATTTCCATATGTCTTATCTACACAGAATTCTTGAGAGGGTATTTATAGATGTCCTCTAGGATAGGGGATGTGTCAGATTGACATTAAATACCCTGTTTCAAAAGCTCAGTGGTTAAAATATATTGAAGCAGGTGGCAGAGCTCTTACTATACCCAAACAGAAAACATGGTATTTTTTAGTTTCTGCTTTAAAAGGAGTAGAGCATACCTTGTTTTCCCCATTAACACTCTTTCGACCATTAAAGTCCTGTACAATCCTCCATCCCGCAGAAGCCTGAATTGCGTCATTTCTTATTGGACAATATCATCACTAATTTGAGATCATAATTGAACAGTGTGCTTTTAGATCTGACCTAAAACATTTGGAGTCCATATGGCAGAGCTTGTCTTGCTTCACAGTGTTGTACAAAAGCCAACAAGTTTTCTTAAGCAAAATAACTGAAGCCTGGGCATGTAACACACCATTTTCACCACTTGGAACTAATCAACTTACCACAAAGATGCTGCCCACTTCTCATCTGTGGTACCCTGTCCTTGCTGAGTTCATGGGTCATCTCTCCCTATGTTAACAGTTACTGACCCCAAAAGATGTATTAGCCAAGGATATCAGTGGTGACTGCATATTCACTGGACAAAATTGAATGTTCTGCATATTGTCCTGTCCTCTAGACATCCTTTTTTGCTATTATAACTAACTTTATTTGTTATTTTTGTTCACAAATACAAACTTCCAGTAAAATAAAGCTTACTTATCCCTTTGAATTGTTTTTTTTTTTTTCTGGGGAATATACTTCTTTTTTGATTATGACAACTACATAAAAATAACTGCAATTTAAAAAGAAAAAATATGTAAATATTTTTTCTGTCCTGTTTTAAAAAGAAAAAGGGAGCTGTACTTCACTTTCCATACCTTTGAGGTAAAAATTCAGATGAAATTTAAACATGCAATTTTATATGAAAGTTTTCCTCAGCATCTTACATTCTGCTTCAGATAGCCAGCTATATGTTCCTTACTAAACTAAATATTGACTTCCCCTCCACAATTAATTTTATTTTTCTACAGTGTTAGTTAATATGATCAAAATAAACAAGACACACACACGTGCAATATGAGACAAAGCAAGCTAGTGAATAAATCCCAGTAGTCTAGGTTCCACATCCTTTATTACCTTTGGTTCTTTCATCAGCTACCTTTACAAATTAAGAAGAAAACACTGCCCTCCTGACACACTGGCATTTTTGCACACACTTTGCAAAGGCATAGTTAACAGTGGGTGCACAGCAACTTGGAATCATGATTGCATGGGGTTTTTTAGGTAAATGTGTCTTGCAGAAGCATCAGAGTGGATGGACATGTTAAAATAAAACACAAGGACATGTTAGAATAAAACACAATGTATGTTTAGATTAAATTTGTTTCTATCATAACCCCCAATCCTGCCGTTACTGCATTCCAGAAATATGTTGCTTTAGCATTCTCTCATAAAATGTGAGCCATTATTTGATGTCTCCCCCTTACTGCCTACATTTTCATTTTCCATATTCCCCTTGCACTGCAGACAAGTGGGTCCAATACGCATGGTAGCATTTTCTACTTAACAGCCTGATCTGCTAGTCCATGGAGCATCATATGATATCCTGACTGAATATTATCCCCAACCTCACTCATTCTCTCTGTGTGAAGATGAGAGCGATGATTTCATACAACTTAAAAGGGTTCCACCAGGGATATATTTGCCCCAACAAGCTGTGGGTATAATGACAGCCGACCCGTCCGTGTTGCAGAAGGCCTCCCCCTGGATGAATCCTGCTCTCTGGATTGGCAATTTTCCTTCTTTGGCATGAAGAGCTGGCATATGGGATTCACTATTGTGCTAATAATTCAGTAAACAGTGAAATTAAATCTTCTGACAGTCTCCTACAGGAATTTCATTTACTGCAGGCCCAATTATAAAACTTCATTGCAACTACGGCACAGGGATGCTATTTAGCTGCCTTATGGAAAATGTGCTCTCCACTTTGTTTGCTAGTAGGATGGTCTGTTCTCCATAGGTTCACATGTGCTTTCCACCTCTTGGCAGGAGGGAATGTTTGTTTTTCCCAAGGCTTTGAACTCATAAATGCTTTTGAACAGATAACAAGAGTTTAATATTTATTCTCCATATGTATAGTAGAAGGATACAGTATACCATTATTACACACTGAAAGTGTGCAGGAAGTTCACATAATAGTAAGTCATGTTTTTCAAGCCATGACTAGTTTGGTACAAGTGAAAGGGTTTCAGAAGCTTTAGATCCACCAAGATGAAAAGTCCAACTACAAGGAATCACTTGAAAATGTAATCAATTAAGAGAAAAGAGAAAAAAAAAAAAGAGGGAGGTCAGGAATGAGTTTTAAAGCACTGCTAAAATGCTTCAGCCTCTTGGCAGCCCAGATAAACATGGTCTCTAAACTGAGTACTCATCTGTACCAAGCTGTCATAGTCCCACAGGAAAAATAGAGGCTGGGAGAGATGCAAGGTGGTCTGTGTGTTGTACCTGCCTTGTCTTTGTTCTGCAAGATCCATGCTGCAACACTAAGACATAGTTGTGTCAATGTCCAATAGGAAAAGTATTGGGAAGCCACCAATACTATATGTAAGCTGCAATCATCTCATTAGCTCCTTTCAGTAGTGCTACACAGAGGCAGTTAAATCCTTACAGATGTCAATCTATTCCTTATGCTAGGCGGGGCAAAAGCTATGAAACAATAAGGACATGAGCAGATTTGTAAGACAGAAGTAAAACCAGAGGGTTCTACTTATGGATATTTCTCATGTCCTGCAAACGGAGGGTATTGTCAGCAGTGGTTTTGGAGAGCCTATCTTTTACCTTATGGCAGAATATTCAGGAAGTTTTCTGAGACACATTTTAAGGTCAGCCAAGAGATAGAAATCAGTGTGGTGAATCTGGAAATGAGCAACATGGAGGCTGCAGTTTACAATACGGATACAAGGTCTGAAAACTGTGGTAGTGGAAAACAGTAGCCTGATCTCAGAGGGCACTCCATTAGTTAGGGTGTGTCTTTAAGGCGCTGAGAAGAAAGAGGCAAGAGAGAACAGGGTAATAACCCCTTATGATACCACCAACTGCTGCACGGGAAAAGTCAAGGAAACAGTAAATGAATGCCTCATTAGCCTGAGGTATAAGAAGAACAATGGGTATTATCAGCCAAAGAATCATCTTTGTAGAGAAGTCAACACATATCAAGGAAAATAGAAATTTAGAGAAGCCCCTTTGGAGACAAAAAAATACAGAATTATTTAAAAAAAATATCCTTTCTCCTTTAAAAGACATTTGCAGAAACCAGCAGTGATTCAAACTCATTTGCTTCAGATCTGTAGATTAATGTCTTTACAGTACCTTTTTTTGGTTCTTCAGCCTGATACTGCTTTGATCACACTGGATGGGGTGAGTTGTGTTTCCACCCCCTTCCTCCCCCCCCCAGTCACTGCTTTCAAAGACCAGAAAGGTCTAAGAGGCAATTGCTGAGCAGAGGCATGCTGCCCTGTGCCTTTCCACCTCATCTCTCCCATGGAATGAACGGATGAGACATCTGACCATTCCCTATTATGGGATGTTACCAAGCAGCCCTATGAAGAAGCATTAGCTGGCCTTGTATTTCACCTCTTCTAGCAGAGGAGATGACAATATGGTATGGTAGTTCGCAAGTCAGCTGCCAAGAAAGAACTTGCATGCTTAAAATGAGTAAGCGATTTTCTTCTGCAAGTAAGAAAGAAGTGGGATAGACACATGTCTTAAGTATGTGGATCTGGAGGCATGAACCTGAGTCTTTCTACAGACTCATGCTGAGAATTTTTCGGAAGTAACTCAGCTGCAAATGCATATGCAGTATTTTACCTGTAGAGTCAAAAGCAGACAAACATGACTGTGATTGTACCAGCTTCTTGGGCTGTGGGAGTGGAAACCTTTCATCAATGTGGTTGAGTGGGCCAAAGATGTTCCAGAGTGCCTTTGATACCTCTCCTTCCAACAATCTCCTCCAAGTGCAATGTCATCAAGGAATAGGGAAAATATTTTGTACACAGCTCCGTCAGTGTACACTCTGAAGTCAGACTACACCCTGAAGTTATTGTATTGTGCTGAACTTGTTTCAGTGCCAGAGCTCTCTTGTTGACCTGGATTCATGAGCTACTTTGGAAACCGCAATTACTAGCCTGTGCCAAAGCAACTAAGTTAACAGGCATTTTGTCTAGAACATAGCAGGACCAATCCACACAGGCAGTCAAAGAGGCTGACCAAACTCTTTCTCATTCTTTCTCTACCAAGGCTGGCTAGTCCCTTCCAGATCTAGTTGAAAGCCAGATCTTCTGGGTGAAGTTGCCTAAAATTCTGGGTTAAAGAAGCTTCATATTCCAAAGGGCATATCAAATGAGATATATTAAAAAAAAAACCCAAGTAAATATACTTTAAACCCCCTTTTGACTTCTGCAAGGTTTGTACAAGTTCTAAAGAAATGCTGGGAACTAGAATTTGGTGTTTCTACCAAACTGTTTATTTGCAATGTATTACTCAGCTTCTTCCTCTGTGGGTTTTGTAAAAATCTAAGCTGTGTGTGGTCCCTGGTAAATACGGGAGGCAGAGCTGGAACTTAAACTGTCTGTGTTTGTAGCTTCATTTACGATCTTTAATGGATGTTTGCATTGTGTTATCAATACCATAAGTCTTTTCCCAGCCCATTACACCTACCTGTATTTATATTGTGAACAGAAGATTCACAGCTAGTCAGTTGCAGTTTTCATAGAAACTGCTGGAGCTCAACTTGTTTGTCTCTCCCTCTTCTTCCCAGCCCCCTCTACCAATTTACCTCTTAAAGCACAAATTCTGGCACACGAATAGAGTCTGCAGTTGAATCAGATGACATGCAGTATCATCAAAGATTGAATGTTCCCTTTTATCAACTTCTATTGCTTAGTTTTTACTGGCCTATAATAACTGCCCATAGGTCCTATTGTTCATTTTGTAAACTTTGGATTATTAGTAATAACTGAACTGTGTGATCTGCTTGCTTATAGAATTCTGAAGCCAATTGGAAGCATTCACCTGTGCAGTTCTTAACTATCTCTTGGTCCTATCTGGCATTTTCTTCAAGGAGATAAAAAAAAAAAAAAAAAGAAAAGAAAAAAGGAAAGAACACTAAAGTTGCATTTCTTCCTCTACACAATTACTTTCTCAGTTCCTCTGAGATTATTCTTGAATTTTCAGGGCAATGATGTCTTACTCTTCTCAGTGAGCTACTGACGTGGGGGAAGGTCTTATGCACTGGCTAGCCTTGTACCATATAGAATATTTCTCCACTCTCTGTTGCTGTCAAGAATGTGATGATACTGTAGTGACAATAATTTGTAGTGACAATAAATGATACTGTAGTGACAAAAATATTTGTAGATACACTAGAGCTACTGCTGTTTTCACATGTACTAGAAGGATCAACTCTAGGCACTTACGCAGCAGGTTCTGCCTAATCCAAAACAAGATGGGGCAGGAAATTCTGGGATGCCTCAGCTTTTTGTTTGACAGGTTTCTTCAAAAGTGATTAAACTGCACCTTTCCATTTAGGATCCCTCCCCTTATAAAGTATCGCCCAATATGTGTTTGATAAGAGCATAGAGGAGCTGATGTAAAGGAGATGACCAAAAGGAAAGGATAAGGAAAAAAAATCTCTTTTGTTTACCAGACAACAATTGATGTTCCTCCATTCTGACATGTTTTGATGGCAGATAGCTTAAAAGGAAGGCAGGAAGCCAACTGCTGACTTACAGTACTTAGCAACAAGTTAGGGCTTGGAGGGAATGTGTCCTGCTTTTGGAGCAGCTGACTTAGTTGGGAATTTTGAAAAGCATGTCTGCATTATAGCTAGACCTTGGATATGTGGCAGTGACAGTATGATGAAATTGTTGACATCCTTTTTGACTTACGTATGTCCCATGAGTTGATGTTTTAAACTTCACTCTATGAGGGGTCTGTAGCAATAAAAGAGGGCAGTCAATAATTATGGAAGGGTATCCGTCAGGACACAAAGACACTTGTTGTGGAAGGAGTGGGAAGATTTCTGCTCTCTGCAGGAAGCTCATTAACCTCTGGAGATGCGCAGTAGCTCCCTCTCACTGCTCTTCTTGGTTTAAACCAAAGGTTTAGGTTTCTCTGTAGTCAGTGCCCAAGAAAGCACTACAGCAGCTGCTGCCTGGTTCTTCTCTGGCTCTCCAAAACTTTTGTTTTATCTGGAGTTATGACATCAGACTGTCTGCAGTGGTGAGCACATGTTTATACACCTTACATCTTTGGAACGTGTCAAAATTCTTCCCTTCTGCCATTTTACTGTTGTCCTTCTCAGTTGTGACTGTTGCAAGCTACCCAACAGTTCCTTCTCAATAAAAAAAGAAAAGGAACAGGGCAGCTACTTACAAATGAGGAGATTCTGTATGCTTTTTCTTGATCACTTGATTCCAGCCTATATAGGAAATGTCTTTTATTCAGTTTGTCTAGGTCTTCAAAAGATTATGCAAACCCAGTCATGGCTGCCAAAAGGCTGAATGGCACTTCAGTCATGCCCGTGCAAGGTGTGTCTGGATCTGAGCATACCCCAGCACCATAAAGGCTGCAACTGGTAGAAAATAATGGAAATGGTGCCTTTCGGACACCAGACGAAAAGGCACTGAAGAATTGCTCATGTTCTGATTCAAAGCCTATACACACTTAAGGTGAAAGAAATATAAGAGCAAAAGCCAGGTAAAATCCTGGATGAGCCTTTCACTGAAATTGTAATAGTACTCCCTTGGGTTGGTATTCATGCAACATTAGGAGTTTCTATAGCATGCTCCTCCAAGGACTTGAAAACAATTATTCCATACACTTATTAAATGAGCATCCCAACACTGTTCTGAGCAAGCTGTTTCGTACCTTCCACAAGCCCAGGAGGCTCCTGTGCCCATGTGACTGATGGTAAGGGGCCTTTCTGAAATGTGAGTGCGTGGGAGGCCGGTTGGATGTGAAACACCCAGGCCACTCTGTGGTTTGGAAAGGAGGCACCAGAAGAGCTGCCAGCACCTGGAGCAAGTGCCAGCTCCTGGCAGCTGGTGGAAGAGGGTGGCAGGCGGAGGCAGGGGGAAGCATGCTGAGAGGGCAAGCAGCCTGCTGCTGCAAAACAACACGTGACGGTCAGCAGGCTCCTGCACAGGCACCGGGACATTTCTGCAGTTTCTTGGCTGGCAGAGAGGCTTCTCTGGGTCTGTTGTGTCTCTTGAGTCCCTGCTGTTGCTACCATTCCTTCTTTCCTAAGCAAGAACTGACAGGACTTCAGCCAGTCCTGTCAGTTCTGTGACACCTTAAATTTCTATACGTTTCAGTGAACAGGCCTTGAAAACAGCTCCATGCAGACATACTTAGATACAAGAACATTTTAAAGTTCATTTATTTGTCATATTACAGTTTCAAATTATTAGCAGATTTGTATCATCAACCTGCTGGTATTATCAAGACAAAAAAAGGAATAAAGAAATGAGAAACAGTCCAAATACTTTGGTTCAACATTTTTATAATGAAGCATTTTGGGGTAAAGTTCTGATTCAGCACATAACTAAACTTAAGTTTCTGAAACAGAAAACTCTACCTTATCCCTAACTTAAAATATCTGATCTTGAATGAAATCCACAGACAACCAAGACTACTAGGCTAGCGGTGAAAAGAGGCGAAAGTAGGGGCTTGGAAACAACAAAGTATCTAAGTGAGATTATAAAAAGAACAGATAAGAAAAAGCAATGCTAGCTATTGCCAAGCTCTAGATGTAACTGCCTACTGCTGGCTCCTTTGTTTTTTCAGTAGCTTTTGTCTAGGAACTTCTGAGTACAGCTTCTGAATTTTCCATGTCCATCTACATTTGGAGAGAACTAGCATTATCTCTGTTCAGCTCACTGCTGGAAAACAGGACAGTAAAGCCCTGTCTCACAACTGCAGTCAGATATGGAACCAGGTCACTGAGGCATCATTTCCCTCTCTGACCACTGGTCACATTTCATCAATGGGTGACATTGACTGTGAAAGCACTGGCTGCACAGCTCCTGTCACATCCCCTTGAGGCAGTATATTCCAGCACAACACAGCATGCCCATACCTTTGTAAACCTAGTGAGTTATTATATTCAACAGCCCTTCAGAGTCTTACAGCAGAAGATGCTGCAGTCTTAAGTAAATGTAAAGGCCTTTATTGTGAAATCTCTCCTGTGGTCTCTGCAATGTGGAGAGTTACTCTATTTGGCATTACTAGGGCTCTCATTGTGATATACTTTAGATTAATGAGACATCAATTCTTAGTCAAGAAGCTATTTAAAAACACTCTTAATTTGATGGGTTGTACAGATAAATTAGTTCATTCAACTTTTGTCATTTATTCTGGTGACAGGATGGGTGATGTGACTCCCATCTTTGAGATTCTCCCCTTCGTTGTGGAAACTGTTTTAACCTTGCCTAGAAATAATTGGCTCGGTAAGCATCTTTTTCTTCTCATCAACTCAGCTTCAGTATTGAGAATCAGACTACATGGGTGAGTATCCATAGAAAAGTGGGGATTGCTTGGAAATCAGGTGATCAAAACGAACATTGAACATTGGATGTTTCAGAAATATCAGATCACTTTGGTTTCACCAGAGTCATGGAGACTTAAGCCCTGTGGTATCCAGTGACACCTGTGGACCACAACTTTGTCAGTAACAGTTGTTCTCCAGTTTTCTTTCTACACGGAAAAAAGACTTTCCCCTCACTCCTACTCCATCTAGGCCTGCCATGAGAGATGGTCTGGCCATTGCTTCTGCAGGAAAGGGTAGAGATGTTACCTGGATCCTGGCTGATGACCAGGAGAACCCAGAGCAAGAGGCTGTGTACAGCCAAGAAACTGATCTGCTCCAGGAACAGAAAAGTAACTGCTTAAGAAAGAGCAGGCATTTTTGTTTCTATATAAGGCTGTCCAGTTGTTTGTGTAAAATATAAATGTGGTGGCCACCATCCAGATCTGGATCAAAACATATCCACAGCAGAGCCCTACTTTACATCAGCTGATAGCATCCCTAGAGATATCAATGACTGAATGGGTAAGGAAAGCAGCCATACCTGGTACTGCAGGCAGGACAATGTTGAGAAGTGGTCATAGTTACTGCCAAATTGTATCTGTTTTGCTGTGAAAGAAGGCTTTCATCTCTGCAGTTAGTGGTCAGACAAGAAAGAATTCATTGCGTCTAAAGCCAGAAGGATCACCTGCTGTGGTACCCTGTGTGAAAGAGGTGGTAGATATGACAGCTTCTATTGTGTTTACTTTGAAAAACTAAATTCCTGTAAGTGGGTTATTTTGGTATGTTTTAATTTTGTAGGCTGTTTTCCATCTCAGTATCCTATGTGCATTAGCACCCACTGATGAATAAAAGTGTCTCAATTATATGCATGATGAATTGAATACCACTGTATTTTACAAAATTTTCCCTTATGCAAGGATTGTGTGGTGGTATTTAAATGGTGGGGGTTTTAAGCCAAGTTGGAGGTTACAAAAACATGTGAGATCCATTAGGCCTTGGAGAAATTAATAAAATAGAAAAATTATTGAGCTACAAAGGCTGGGAACTTGAGGTGGAAGGGAAGGTGCATTTAGATGAGCCATTGCATCTTTGCAGTAGGCCCTAAGAATTGAGGGTGTGGGAGAGTGACCTCACGGAGAAGGGCACAAACATTCCAGATATACAGAGATCATGAAGTTGCAGGAGACTAGGAATTCAAATTATGAAGTGAAGGAAAGACTCCCCTGCTTCTGTTTGCTCTGTCTGGGAATTCTTGGGGTGAGTTTGATTGTAGGAGAGCCCCCAAAAAATTCCTTGGCCTCAGAACCAGAAGAGATTAGAGCCTCTGAAGAGAAGCACAGACCTGCTCTAGAGTCAGCAAATAGAGCAGGAGATCAACCAGGTGAGGCATTCTTTGGACAGCTGATTCCTCTGAAGAAATAGGATCAACTATCAGCTACCTCAGTGGTTCATCAAAAATGGTATCTGCAATGAGCTCTTGATGTGACTGCTGGGACACAAAATTGCCATGTTGTGCGCAGACTGGTGGATGTGAACATGAGAAGGGATGTGTAAATGATCTGTCATTAGTCATTCAGTTGAGGGCTCTATTCTTGACCCTGGCCCTGCGTGGTCATCTCAAGCAACTTGGGTTTAGAAAGCAACTTAGTTTTCTGGTCCTTCATTTCTGAATGCTCGTGGCTGCACATAGCAAAAACCAGAAAACTCCATCTGTAGATGGTCTGAAAAACGCCTAAAAACTCAGGGCCCAGTGTCTTAATACGGTGCTGTGAATTTGGAAGCATCCTAAACTACAAACCATCTCTGAAATGTTGGCTTAGATGGGTGAGGGTCTCAGTTGTTCTACTTCAGGTGGACAAAAAGACATCTGTGAACTTCTGTAGGACTCTGAGTTGTGCACAGGAAAATGGAGATGCAGAACAGAGACTGTTCTGCTGCAAATTTATATTATGCTTTTGTTCCACCTAAACCCCTGGGAACACAAGGGAGTTCACACTGTTCTGTCATGAGTCTGCGACTCAGTGAACAACAACAGCTGGACATGTTGAGGCTGATGTCAGTTTCTGGATCCTCTCCGATGACAGTCTGAGTCATTGGTCTCTATTTGATCCTGTGCAACGTGTGGGTGGAGTAGAAGACATTTATGATTGCAAGGTAAAATTATTCATAGATGATCCTGATTCTGTGTCAGAGAGACCTTGTTGCTATGTGAAGGCTTTCTTTCCTGCATATCTAGGTGGTAACCAGTGAGAAGGTTTCTCTCCTCTCAACAGTCAGATTTGGATCTTTACCCTATCAAGATGACATGGTGTTCCAACAGCTGCTTAGCTCTTTAGATAACCCCAACCATTATAGATTTCAATCCACCTTCAGATTTGGTCCCCTGCCAACTATAGGAAGGGGAAAAAAAATCAGTTGCAGCATGGATTAAATTATGTACGTGAGACCCAAAAGGTTGCCTTTGGCTGGGCTGGGGACTGGAATCTTGACTCTGGCTCACAGCTTGCTCAACTGCTTCTGTATTCCAGAGTGAAGATGGACCACACTAAAAACACCCACATTACAAATGCTGGAGAATTCTTGCTGATGAGGAAGTTGCTAGGCCGTTGCTTATATTTCTAAGTGCCACAATCTTGCAGTCCCTGATGTATGCCATGTATGGAATTGCAAGATGCTCTGTTCAGCTTTTATTCAGCTTTAAAGAAAAGCCTGATCTAAACTGCATAGTGGACACATTTGCTACTTGCATTTTTAGTTGCGAGGCTCAAAAGTGGCATCCAAAGCTACGCATGAAAGAGGAATGAACTCAGGAGAGAGACGGATGGGCACTGTGGCTCATCAGAAGTTCAGAAGGTTTTGTGTAGTCTTATTGTGCACAGGTCTGAAGCAGACTCTGCTCTCCTGTCGGAAGTGCAACGGGCCAATGGCTAGCAGGCAGTGCCAGCTGATATGTGCATAGGCTGTAAAAACATCTTTAAAGCATCTCACTCGTTGCCAATAAAAAACAAAGGAAAAAGACTTCCTGTGGTTGGTAAAGAACAAGAAGAACAAGATGTGACATCTTTATCACTGGAGGAAAGTTGTTTCTTTCCTAAAGTCCTTTTGCTGAATATCTTCCTTGTATTATTGGAAAAAAAAAAAAAAAAAAAAGAAATAGAAAAAAAAAAGAAAAAAAAAGCAAAAACATCAACAAAACATTAGGGTTTCTGCAGACTGCTTTGCCTTCACAACTCTGAGCACCTGAGAGTCAAAAAGCCCTGTGTTTGAAAGACCCTTTAGTATTCATCTACTACTTAAAATTGGCAAAAGGCTGCTTTCCCCCCTCCCCCTCTCCCCATAGCGTACATTGTGTATCTGTTGGTTATTCTTACCTTTTTCCCTCATATTTTATTGAGGGGTGATGAAGGAGGGGGTGTTGTTGCTATTGTTGTAAGGAAGATTCTGGAATCTGTTAACACAAAGTAATAGTATTTTAAATAATGAGAAAAAATTCCACATGGAAAGCTCATCTGGCTGTGGCAGTTTGTGACTGAATGAGAGAAAAGTGCCCTAGAAGCTATTCATTAGGAATTCACTGGAAGCTCTCAAACAAGCCTGGCAGAAGCTGAAATTGAAGTGGTCTCTGACCTAATTTTCTTCTGCATGAAACATCTGCATCAAGGCACTCTTTGATGTATTCCACTTGGCTCTGTCTACAGTATTGTATCACATGGCTTCAGCGTTGCCTCAGTTTTAAAAGACATTTCCAGCCTGTAGAAGGTAATGTGATGTTACTGTTACCCAAACTAATCACTCAATGTGCTCCTGAAATAGAAACAATAGAGGTTCAGACAACGATGTCTGCTTTGCAGTCATTGTTGCTGCCTAAGCTCACGGTTTAAAAACCCCAGATCTGTGATATTCATCTCATGTAATTCATCAACACCAGGAAGGGGAGGGAGAGGGGGGAACTGTGAGCCTTCTGTGTAATAGTATGTCAGAGGACACAATGCGTTACACGTGTGAGCTTTGCATTCTTTGCCGCTCCAGCCATACAGTTAGTTTAGCACATTGAAAACAAAAACAGGGAAATGTTGGAGGACATTATCATAAAACCTCAACAGAAGGAGCTCCTGGTTTTCATTTTGCTGTTTGTTCTCTGCTGATTGACACCCAAAGCTCACAGTGAAAGAAATGCGAGCATGTTTGTGTAGATGCGTGGATGATGTGTGATGTATTTTGAATATATATGTATTTTTTCCCCTCCTTTTCTTTTCTGCACTACAGTACACATTTCAGATCGTCTCTCAAGCTCTTCTCCAAGTAGTGTATAAAACATAGCTGCACAAAGATATCTCTATATACACATACATTTACATATATATACATGGATAAATGGTTAAATAAGAAATGATTAGGGTCACTTCTTTACTCTGAATGAATAGATCTTAGCTTCTCCAGAAGGGTTTTCTGCTCAGCCTTACCTAATGGCATGCTGCTGTTTCCCCAACCTTGCTTGTATTATGTGAATAACTGTGGTGTCTTTTGTATTCCACCCCCTGAAGAAGAATCCTTTGAAATTCTAAATGACTGTGCTGCGGATTTTAATGTCTGTCTCTTAGAAATAGCCAAGCAATACCCACTCATGGAGCAAGATGCAGCAAGCCTTTTCAAAGTTATTCAGCCTGCTTCCTCAGCCTCATGAGCATGTGCGTGTGTGTGTGCATGTGCTGTTTAATTCTGTGAATGTATGGCAGGAATACATTATTTCCCTGTGAATCACTTTATCTCTCCTCCTGTCCACCTACTCCACCCCCCAAATCTCTCCTACTTTTGTTGACATGGGAAAAACAAAGCTAACTGGCTAGGGAGCTTGTATAGGTCTTGTGGGTACAGCATGAGATGAGTTGGTAGCTTCTCAGTACGGTTCCTTGCTGAGATCAGAAAGAAAAGGCAGCTGTATTGCTACTAATTAGATGCCTCCAGGGTAATCACAGCAGAAAAGCCATGGCCCAGGAGCCTCAAAATAGCCTGCTCCCTGGGGTCATTTTCCCAAGTTTGGGCTAAAACACAACAGGAAAGCAGAGTGAAAAGAAATAGTCTCACTCCTGTCTGACTTCACAGCTGGTAGATACCAGTGTCCTCTCTTTGGTGCTTCTCCTTTAAGCCCATGCTTCTTTGCTTCACTGATCAGCGGAAAACTTCTATCTGGTACTGATGGTGTAATTAATTCCTTATACAAACAGCTGCTCCATCCTCTGTTGAAGTGATGTATTTCACTGTGCTAGGAGCTGTATGCACTACAAGACAGCCAGCTCCAGCTCTGGAGGACTTCCTTGGGAGTATACTGTCCTCAGACAACTGAGCCAGGCAGGGAGAGGTGAAGGGATGCTCCCAAGGTCACCCCGCCAGCAGCCAGGAAGCAGACTCCAACTCATCTACTGATGGCCAAGCAGTGGCACTTTACGGTGGGAACACCCTGTCTTATCTTCTGCAGACAAGCACCAGGCCAGCCCTCAGTGCCTGTTGCCAGCAATAAACCTCCTTGAACTGATTTTGTAAAGGACAAAAACAACACTGCGCAAAAAAAAAAAAAAAAAAGAAGCCCCACAGCTTCTTTGCAAGGAGCAGGGAACCTCCCTCCCACCGCATTCACAGATGAGAGTTATTTCAGAGAACATATTTGAATGAGAAAAGGCAAGGTCTCCCAGCAAGCACTGAGGTTGATTTACACTTCAGCATGGACATGGTTGGCTGCGGATGGTGCCTGGCAGTAGCTTATTGTGCCCACTCTAAAAATAATGATTTCCAATGGGCAAGATCTGCTCACTCAGACCCAGCTTTGGTTCTCAGACAGTGACATGACATTCAAAGCTGGCTGAGAGACACTTTGGAAGGTCTGTGATGTTGAACTATCCAGACAGTCACAGAGGCAGAGCTTGAAGCAAGTGGCTTCTGCCTAGGGAGAAGCCAGTTTGCTCCCCAAGACTGGGAGATGCCCAGGGCTGGAGTTTGCTTTCTGTTGTTGGTTTGTTTTATCTTTTAGTAATTATTAATGTGTCCCCTAAATCACCCCTTTCTTCCCCCTTTCTCTGTTCCCTACCCCTGCCTTTTATCTGGGTTTTATGGTGGAGTCAGAAACCTGCCTCATACAGGGGACGGTTATGCCTTCCAAGTGTTCCCCACCCAGTCCCTGGTCCTTGGGTAAATTAAAGCCATTGTTCTTTCTTACTGGTTGTCTTGAGATCTGGAGACCCCTGTTTTGCAGTGCAGTAAGCTCCAGCCTCTTCACCAGTGTGATGTTTCCTCTTTAGCCACCCCCCTACATCTGAACCCTGGAAGACAGGCTGGGTTTTGTCTATTCATTTGGCAGATGGTTAGATTCAGATCTTACAGGAACCTAATGCTAGAAATGGAGCATGTGTATGTTTGTGTGTGGTGGGGAAAGGATCCCAGATCATTTTCTTCCTCTGTGGTCTTATAACTGCTAGCAGTTTCACACAATCTCCTGTAGGTAACAAGAATAAAAAAGCCGCCTTTTTTTCTCCCCTCTCCCCAGTTTTTTTCTCCCCCAAGTCTGTGCTGTGTATACCAGCAGTGTGGTCTAGGCCAATGCTGAACATTTGTGCCTTGGACAATAGCACAGCCTGGCCTGACTATTATCAGCTGCTGTTTTCTGGTTAGCTTTCCTTTTATTCAAGTGCACAATGCAAGCCTTTATCACCCTTCAGTCATAGTGACTCTTGAGGAATACATCTGGTTTTCTCTTTCAGCAGCTCTGAAAAGGTCAGTCTGTTCATTTCTTATTCGCAGGACACCACATTTTTTTCTGAGCTGGAAAGACAGGCCTACACCTTTTCATTCCGTCTTGTACATAATTAGACATGGTGTCGCTCTAGAAACCTACCCTTGAAATCCTCCCAAGTAACTCTTTCAGGGACAGAGGAGACGAGACGAGGGAGCGACTGAGTGGGGGGACCACTTCCATACAGTCTTAAATCTCACTGTGTGGTCACAGAAGCACTTCCCCAGCATCGCCAGCCTGCTTTTTATTGCTTCTTCTTCTCCTTCTCCCTCTCCTTTTTTTCCTGCACCCCTCTTTCCCCTCCTAACACTGGCTATTGTTTTATGAACATACCGTGCATGGTAGAGGCTCTCACATGCAGAAGTCCTCAGATTATTTGCGCAAACGCGACTGCAATCATTTTCCCTTCTGCAACATCCCACATTCTTCAGGCAGGCTGTAACACAGTAACAAGTGTGCGCCCAAGAGGACAGGCTCACAGCAGCTGGTGTCTGACAAATTACCCTGCTCCAGACAGGCAAATGGTGACTTGAGCTCCAGCCATCCAGGGGATCTTGTGTTTTGGTGTCTCTCTCCATGCTGGGTAGGGTGGGCCAAATCCTGTGGTGGAAACCTGTGCTGGCCCCTTGGATCTGGAGGGTCCCACCTCTGCTGCAGGTCATTTTCCCTTCACAAGCTGCTTCACACTGCTTGTGACTTTCAGCATGAGAAGCACCAGACAAGGCTGTCACAACTGCCTGGGCGATGGCTGTTTCTGCCACCTCCATGTGGGGAAAGAAAACAGTCGGAGAATTTGGATGGTCCTGTGCCCCTGAGAAATGATAGCCAATATTGTCTGACTTCACTGAGAATGGGAGGATGTTTCATGAAATTAATTATTGACCAGTATGAAACAAGCTAGGAACATCAAATTAATTTCTTCCAGGCAGACAAGCTTGGAGTTACTGACACTCAGTCAAGGGACACTTGGTATAAAACCACTGGTTTATTAACTTGGCCTTCCAGAATCACTAAACTATGGGGGTATGGCTCTTGAACTCTTGAAACATACCCAGGTTGCAGAGGTTTTGGTTGGTTGGTTTTCTTTTCATATTTCATCTTTTTCTTTTTTTTTTTTGTTTTTGCATCCTTATTTCTCTCAAGTGGCAGAAAAGCCAATTGTAGGGTAAAACCAGAGAGAAAGCTGTCTGGTATTCTTTGTGGCCACCCCACTTTTATGTGTTCATTGTGACATGGTTGCAGCCCATCAGTATAGCTTTCCTGGGATGAAATTCTTTCCTGTTTTATCCTTCACAAACGCCGTAGGACTTGAGTACTCGGTTCAGGGCTTTTTCCTAAGCAGGAGGAAGCCCTACAGCTGAAATCTCGTAACCTTCAACCTGAACTTCTAGAAATCACAGTCACTGTTTATTTTGGTTTTTTCTATTAACAATTTCTATCTCAAACTCAGATGTACATATGCCTCCACCACCACACCACCACCTTCCTGTGGTGTTGACAAGAAACCAGTGAGTAGGGGAGGCAAAACGCAGACTGGGAAAAGCAGTATCAAAGTGGCTGATGCATGTCTGAGCAGAGACTTCCTATTTCTTCTCCAGCATTTCCAGGGAGCTGGTAGGTCTGTTCCTCCACAACTGAGCCCACAAACACAGCCTGGCCCAAGGAGTTCACAGCAGAGTGAAAGGAGAAAAATGAGCTTGAAGAGAAAAATTAATTTGCTACCACACACTCAATGAGCTTGCTGTGAGACTAGGAACAGAACCTCCTCTTCCTGCATGTACTTACTGAGTTGCTGGACCGTGTCTTCTATAATGGACAGCCCTTATTGTTTGCTTTGCATAGAGGATTTGATCTACTGCTCCAGTATGGCAGATGTGTTTAAACAGCCACATTTCTTATTTGAGTTTTTTATTTTAAAGCAAGAGACAGACTGAAGAGAGAAGGAATTTAGTTTCTGGTATTAAATTTCTTGATTGGTTTAAAGGTATATATTTTTTATATATATATATTTCAAATTAAAGCCTTCTGAGACTTTTTGTGATTTAGTCCTTTAGCAGTGAATAATGGCTTTGGGACACAGAAGGAACATTTGAAATCTTTATTAAATTGTCTATATGACGGCAGCCCCTGCTAATACAGTCAGACTTTGGGGTTTATCACAGTTTCTATCAAGTATCCTGATTTTCAGGGGTTTAGAACAATATAGTCTTAAAACCTGCCCACAGCTAAAATACATTCTTGGTCTTATCACACCAGGCTTACAGTAAATTGAAATAGAAATTAGAGAAGTGCAAAAACAGTTATGAGATTTCTGGTTACTTTTTGTAGAAAAACATAAAAGTTTAGAGTCTCTGCCTGTTGTAAAGCGTAATCCTCCCTTTATCCCAGCACTGCTTATCTAACAATTTATGTTTTTTTCATTATGTTGAATTATCATTGCCTTGTCTCACACAATTTGCCTGAACATGAGATAGCACAACATGGAAAGAAAGATTTGGATCCTGGCTGAAAGCCTGAGGTGCAGTCATCCTCACTATGCTGTTCTCTCCTCAGTAAGGATGTAAGTCTTCCTTGAAAACACACCTCTCTCTTTAACTTCCTAACCTGTTGAGTTTCATAAGTTCTCTGTAGAACATAACCATTTAATTTTTCAGTGTGCACTACTCTTTTACAAGCATTAATTTCTATTGATTTGTGTTTTCAGAATAAAGCAAGCCATGGTGAAAGCCTTTTTTAAAATACAAAACTGTGACAATTATTTTTTTTTTAATTATTTTTTACACCAATGGAGGCATCTTTCTCCAGAAATCACAGAATGTAAAAGAAGTAACAGTGAATGTAATAAATGACAAGTAAGAGACACACCAGTAGAAGCTGATTTAACCACTCATTGTTAAAAGCAATAGATTATTAATATATCTGTCCAGCAATAGAGTATTGGTGTAATAATTTAAATCTTTATGAAAAAACCTCACATATTCTGTTGACAATTTTGCATTAGAATTACTTTTAATTTGGAAGAGGTTGCTGTGAAAACCTTGAAAGAGTTCATTGATTTATTTTTTTTTTTAAGCTAGCTGTCTTTGTAGTGGTCAAAACCATAAGACCAAAAAGAAGCATTCCTATAAGGGGGGGCAGCTTAACTGCAGCTGAAATAGTCTCAGGACATAAGCAAGAAAAAGTTCATAGCTTCCAAGTAACTTTTCTGTCAGAGATGGCCTAACAGATACATATCTGATTTGGCTCAGGGAAGTTGTCTGAAGTATTTCAAGCATAAGCTTTGAAGAATTTCAAACTTAAAGAAAAGTTTTTAAATGTGGAAATATTTTGTACTCTTTCTATCTACACATGGCTTGACTGTTTAAACATATGACTTCAACTGGCAAATGTTGTCTTCAGCAAGGTCAGTTTGATATTTCCGGAACAGTGTGTTCAGAAAACTTTGTTTCATAGGTAATTTCCAGATTTCATTCCAGCTGGAGGTGAGTGACATCAAATCTGCTAGGAGCTTTCCACAAGGTCTTCTACAAAGATAGGCAAGTTTATTCAGACATAGGCACTGTACTTCATCTGGCAATCTTAAAAAGTTGTAAGTGTTTCTGGTTTGGGAGGTGCCCAAGCAAGCCTCATTTGTGGGTGAGTAGCCACAGTTACTAGCCCGGAGGTGTGCACTTGCCTCCAGCACTCTAGGTTTCAGAGCATCCTCTCTTTCTGTGAGAAGCCTCAGAGAGCTTTCAAGCGTCCTTGCTTCTAACATTTCAGTGTGGAAAAGGCAAGAAGTTCTCAGATGAGAAGTTTAAACCTTGTCTTGCCTGCCTCTCTACAGCTGTGTCTGTCTCCATGTGTGTTCTGGGAAAATGCATATAAAGGTAGGTATATGCATTTACTGTGTGTAAATAGGACAGCAATTGTCTTGCTGGGCATCTTTTATCTTCTTAAAATGTAGGCTGACATCAACCAGGGATAATGAATGCTTCGTTTTCGGGATGCCAAACAAGCGTTTTGCTCTGCTGTTGGTGGACTACCCATTTGTACATCCCTCAGTAGAAGTCCAGAGTTTCACTTTCCAATTGTTGCCTATCCATCTCCTCAAAATAACATCTGCATGGACATATAAAATGAGGTTACAGGCTACATCCAGCCCACCAGCTGTAACTTCCACAACCTAACATGGCAGCATTATAAGGCTTTTCAGCTCTTTTAACTTACATTTCTTCCCAATCAACAAATCCTGATGAGACTGATGCTGAAGTATTTTTTTTTTTTCCCTTCAGAATTATTCACATTTTGCCATTGTAAATGTTGCTGAGTTGCTAATTAAATGCTATTTAGAGTTAGAGATTATTAAGATTTTCGTACCATTTTTTGTTTTAAACCTGGTGGAAACCTGCATGACTTTAGCTTTTTTTGAAGTATGCTCACAGCCAGATACATATCTTCATAATTTCATTCAGAGGAAACGGCAACAAAGATGTTATCTTTAAAGTCCTTTTCAATAATTCATCATTCTGTAAATGTGAAAAACATCACTTATGTTTAGAGATATAGTTTTTGTCATTTCATTGGAAAACATATACATACTTAGAAGTGCCCCACTGTTGAACCTACATAGGTTTCCTATGCCACCTAGGTGACCAGGTGAAACTCAAGGTGCACATATAGATGGAATTTCAGAAAATGTAACCAGTTTGCTCTGTCCACGAGCATCTGTAAAGTTTAATATGCCACAAAACCACAAGAAAGCCTGATTATTTGGTTGAGTGCAAACCAGTAGGTCCAGTTCTGATATGTTTTGAAGTTCCTTGCACTGAATGGGACAGCAGAGATTACACTTTGTGGTGTAACATCAGTAGAAGCATTGTGTACTTTAGGGGTGAACTAATGGGCTTCTGTATGTTCCAGAAGACCCTGATATCAGGACTCCAGTAGTCTTTCTAACCCTCCTCAGTTTCCACACACAGAATTTGAATAAAGATTATCACAGTATTTGAGTCTATTTTCAGAAAACTTTCAGTTCTCTAGCTGCATGGCTAAAGATGATGAAGCGAGCCCTGGCTGTTGTGATCACTGGGGAAAGGGCTTGAAAAATTCAGGTTATTTCACTAGTACTGAAGGCTTGATTCATGATGTCATACTACTTGGTGACAACAGCAGCGGCCTCTTCCTCTCCTCTGTGTATATCAACCCTGCACTGCATTTTGCTAACAGCTGAAATCCTAAAGCTTGTCAGGGCAAGAGATATCACTTGTGTACATATGTGTGTGGTGCCTAGCAAACAGGACCCCTGCAGAGAGCTCCAGTAGCAATGTTATGCAGATGTTATTAACAACGTACTGTGATAAATCATAAAGGACTGATGTAAGATCTAGGGATGGACTCAGATAAGATTTCTGGACTCAAACACTCTTGAAGCTCAAGGGTTTTCAAAATCCAAGCTCAACTATACATAAGATGTCTCTTACACCTGGAAAGTCCCAGGCTGATGCAGAAACATCTCTTAAACTGCTGGTGTTTCTGCAAGGTGCAGGTGACAAAGTTGAAGCCTGTGAAGATCTCAGCAAACAGTGATTGTAAAGCAGGGTGTGGATTTCTGTACTCTGGTAGTATAAATTAAGCACTTACTTACTGTTCCTTCTTTGCAGTTTCTTACATGTTAATCGAGCCATACTCCATCAGTATGTGAGGGGGGCTGCTCACTTTCTTAGCACTCAGCATCATTTGTTTTCCTTATTCCTTGTTCCTGTCACAGGGCAAACACTATTGCTGTCACTTAGAAAAATAGGATTTTTCCTGCTGTGCTTGAGAAATCTTCAGCACCAGGCCAATTGTATAGGTTACAGGAACTCCTGTTGTAAGGCTGGGATTCAGCCTACTGATCTATAGCTGCAAAGGTTCACTGCTTTACCGCACCAGCATAAAATGGAAATGTAGTAACATTCCCATCTGTGAAGACTTGCCAAAACAGTTTAGTGTTTCAAAAGCTGCGTACTGAAGGAAGACAAGATCTCACTACAAGCTGTGGGAGCTGGGAGAGTTTATGAAGCAGAAAGTATGGGCTAGGGGAGAAATCAGACCAGTGATAGTTTACTGGCCTTGCAGTTCTTTTAAGAGGCACTAATGGTAGTGGACTGCTACAGTGGAAGTAGGCCCAGACTCATTTAAGGCAGTAGCATGAAATTGGTTGCAATAAAATTATGCATTAAATGTGCATTATGTTTAATAAGACTGTATTACACTCCCAATGTTTACTCTGTGCCTATTGAGGCTGATCCAATTTTCTAAAGTTCTCCAGTTGGTTCGCTATCAGGTTTTCAGCCAGAAGGTCAAATTTCACTTGCTGTTAGTACATGTCTCCATTACTTTGCTAAGGCATTTACACTCCATATTCATTACCTCTTCTTCTTTTTTATCTATCTCCTGTAAGTTGACTGCTCCAAAATGCTCCCTGTAGGTGGCATGTTTGACACAAATGAGATCAGTCTTTAATAGGTGTCAACTCAAGAACATATACACGTGCAAACTCACACTCGTACAAACATGCAAAGAGAAAGAGGGAGAAGGTTATTTCCAGACCAACTTCAGAGGTAATTTTATGTTGCTTCACTCAAGGTGCACAAGTGATCTCTGTGAAATCATGGGTTTCGGATATGAAACTGGGAACATAAGTAGAGAGGCTGGAATATATGTTTAGAACAGTATGTGATCATGACTATACCAAACTGGGAACTGGATTGTTTTAATCAGAGGCAATGATAGTTTTAGTGTTCCAAAAACACATTATTTCCCAACATCTCAGCAAACTCTTGTCAGCACTGAGCTCAGTGTGGGTAATGCAGGCGAGGAACCAGCAAGCATACTTTCTTAGGGCTTTGTGTTTCTTCACAAATGCATTAGCAGGAGAATACATACAAGCCTGCTTGTATTCTGTTCTCTTCTGTTAGGAGATCATGTTGAGACAATTCAGCATGTCTAAAAAGTTTCAGCCAGTAACGTAGCATTCATCACTCCAAAGCAGACTGTCCCTATTAGCAAAGCTGGCTGGTTTACCCAGAACGAGCCATTGTCTGGGACACTCGGTACTCTGCCATGGCAGTGAGGTCTGTGCCTAGCCTTCAGCTTGATTAGTTAAGGAAAATGCAGTGGAGGCCCTAAAAAGTCTTGCCAACACCTCAGATAATGAAGTGTTTGAATTAGCTAGCTGCAAGGTATGTCCACCCTGCTGTCACTGGCTGATGTAGATGTACCCATATTCACTTTAAAGGTATCTGCTGGCAGACTGCTAGCTCTACACTCTCAAAACCTGCTGAAGTCCTGCTAGGGAGCCTGCAGGGCATGCTGGAGCATGGCAGTCATCCTAAACACCAAGCCTGAGCCAACACAGAAGCACAATGTCATGACATAGGCTGCTGACCTCTCCACACCAGATGGAGACCTCTTTTCATCTGCATCTTCAGAGGAGAGCCTGGCTAAAGGGAGGTGCTGCATCACCTCAAAGCACATGCTAGGGCAGAGGACAAAGCATCTCTGACTCATTGCATGGCCAGCTTTCTCTGCCACTTTTGTCCCTGCAGGTACAGTCTGTGAGATAAACTGTGCTACCTGTGTATGGAAATAGCCACATTTTGGTGTCACTCTTCTGCAGTTCATGCAATTGTTATGTGGAAGTAGTAGTCTACATGTTCAGGGTACCACTTACTACGGAGGGGAACACTGATGATCATTTTATAGCTTACAATGCATTATTTTCATAATATATTGAGCATTTGACCTATTTTAGAAAAGTGCTTTGGATGTTGTGAGGATACCAAACCCTGTATTCCCCCAAAGTCATTACTTTCAAAAATCCTCAGAGAAATTTTGCTACCAACCTGTAAAAGGGAATAATATATTTCTTAAACACCATCTTTCATCAGAGATGCGTCATGATCCTGACAGCATTTTAACAAGAGTTTGAGCATCCAGGTATGGGCACCCGCCTTCCTGTAGTGCCTTTGCTTGGGGCCCTGACTCCCTGCTGGCAGGTGTGGAGAGCCAAGAGGCTGAGCAGGAGATGCACTTGCTGCTGAGCTGCTGCAGCCTCTGCAATGCACCTTTGGTCCATGGGTCCATGGAGACAAGTGGGTCTCCATACCCTTCAGACAGCCCAGAACATCCTTTGGCAGACGACTGGGACAAACAGCTGAGGCAGCGGCTGCCGTAGCTAACCCAGCTAAATCCATCTGCAGCCATGAGTCAGAGCCCTAAATCTATGTACTTCTAGTCCCCACCTGCTTTGCACTTGTCCTTTCATTTTTACTCAAACACTGAGCTGAGGTCTGTTTTCTTCTGGGTGTCTGTCAGGCTCTTATGCAGTACTTGTCTTATCTGGTTTGGGATGTCATGCTGCTGCAGAAGATAGTGCTGCTATTGATTGGCCCCATGCATATCCCAAAGGTCTTACATGGAGGGACAGTGTCAGAGAGCCCTGAGGAAGAAAAGGGACAGCTGTCCCTTTGGTTGCATGTAGGGTCCTGGATGTGATGCATTGTATTAAGTTTGCACCTCTCAAGAACCTTCCCACTATCAGGCAGTCAGCCTGGGCAAAGGGTCTAGGCTTCTTCAGTGGGCACTATGCATTGGACATGCGTAGTCCCCACTAAGAAAGATGTGTTGACATACATGTGTAATTACTTTGCTTGGCTTTTTCTCTGGGATACAGTTTTCTACTTCATACCAGCTGTTTGTATTTGCTACTGCTAACTTGGGTCTAAGGGGTTGAGGAAGGACTAAACTTCATTGCTGTCTGCTAGTCAAAGACTTACAAAAATGGGTACAGTTTTGGTCTGAGTGAATTAGATTAAACTGCTGAGAACGGCAAAAGCAAACAGCCTCGGCTATCTGGTTTCCATGCATAGGAAAGAAGGACCTAATCCTTTTCCCATTGAAATCAGGAAACGGGATCTCACTGAACTCAGTCTGCATTTCAGCAGGCTTCAAGTAAATACTTCTCATTCTGCTGTTTGGTTGGGTTTTGGTTTTGGTTTTTTTTTTAATTATTATCATTACAGTCTTTGAGTTCTTGTTTTTTCTTTTATCTTTTTCTGATTTGCTTTGGCATCTTTGTGTTCCACCAGAAGAGTGGGCTATGGAACGCGTTTGTATGATGATAGATGGTCCGTGCTATTATATTCCATGATTTACATGTAATTGTATAATTTACATGTAATTGGTAGAAGGCCAGTGTAGTCATGAAAGCACAGCTGATATATACTTTCAGTTAAAACTCCCTTATCAAGTGACAGTTGCTCACACAAAAAAAAAGAAAAAAAAAAAGTAAAAGGAGCGGGGCTGCTTTATATCAAATACAGATTTGTAATTTGTGGGGGGTTTGTGGTTTGTTTGTTTTTTTCTTTTTTTTTTTTTTTTTAATAATGTATATATAATCTACCACATGAAGGAGCAGTCACGCTAGTCAACCTTAAATTTTATCATGGTCTTGTGCAGGTGAAACTGAATCTTAACTCCACAGCAACCCATGGAAAAAAAATGTTGTGACTTGCATGAAGCCAGATTTACTGTAGAAACCCACAGTGTCCTTCAGTGAAACCATCAAAGCAGAGGGAAGAAGACTCTCAGGCATAGAGCCTTCAGTTCAAAGGACAATAAAGCCCTGTTTCAGCACAGCACAAGCACAATTATTTCAACCTGAGTAGATGTAAGGCTGTAATTCAGGAAGGTGCTTACACACATGCCTGCCTGTAAACAAATGCTTAATCCCATTGGAATCAACTGGGCCCCAGCTCAGCTTGAGCCCTCTTTGCTGTGCTGAACTTAAACATACGCAGTGAAGGGAAAATTGCTCACAACACCCTCATCTTTAACAAGCACGATGGAAAAAGTTTGCAGTGAAAGCAGCAGGACTTCAGCTAATGTGATTAAGCACCTTTCTGAATCCAGCCTTCTGCAAATCCAGGCCCATGGATGCTATTCAAAGCGGGCTGTGGGCAATGGGTGCTGGATCAAACCCTGAATGCAACTGGATTTTCGTCCACTTCTGCAACTTCAAAAAAGGCTGAAAAGATTTGAGAAGGAATGAAAGGGTAATCACGGGTGTGTTTTATTGTTTCACCACCCCTCAGAAAAACAGCTGGTGAGTGAAACAACTGAGGTTATGAGAAAGTAGCTGGTTCCAAACTGTTTTATTTCACTCCTCCAAACAACGTGCAGGCTGCTAGTTTTAGTTTCTGCTCTCCCCAGAACTATCTGAGATCAGCAGGCTGTGGATCATGTGAAGAGCAGAGATTACTCAGGAATAAGCTGTTCTGTCATTCCTTCCAGCCCAGCTCTTCTGTGTGTTCCCTGTTGAAGTTCAAGGTTCCCTCCCTTTCTGTTTCAAGGTTTTTGTCTGATTAAAACTAAATAGGAGCTGGATGACTAGATGTTGTCTGTGTCTCATGCCCATATTTCCTATAAACTGCTGGCAAGCATGTGAAGAGTTCTCCAAATTGACAGTGCACACAATGTCCAGATCTAATTTGAACTGCATGGTGCAGCTTCAGCTTTCAATCACACAGCACTTCCTCTAAAACAGTGTCTGCAGCTACATTTCCAAATTGGGACATTTTTGAAATTGCTCATCACGCAGCTCCCTCAATAGACCAACATATGTTTCAGCAGAATCAACAGGCTGACAAAACCCAGGCCACTGAGAATTTTATGTATCGGAGAGCGCGTGTTGTACATGAATCAAAGTGTGTGTCATGCTTCAGGACTTGGTATGTGTATATCTAGAAACATTTTCCAGTATGGTTATTAATTTTTGGGATGCTGTAAACAAGTCACTCTTCCTCACACATCTTGTTTCAGCTCCATGAAGCCACAGAGAGCTCATGCCAAATGACATAGTCAACTCAGAAAGGCTCACCCACCTGCTTCGCTCCAAGCACTGTGAATGATCTTATTGTGCTTGATGGGACCTGCTTGTTAAAATTAAGGACACTGTCTGGTTTTGTGAGGCTGACATGTAAAATGCTTGGAAAAGCAGGGGTGGGGGTGGGGTGGGAGGGTGAAGACCAGTCTTCTGCATGGCACAAAGGAGTTCCAAAGAACTGGGGATACGTTCCTATTTCCAGCTGAGGTTTGACCCTGTGGCCTTTGCTCAGTGTCCCAGCAATGAGGACATTACTTGTGACTGACTTCCATGGGGTGTCATGATGGTAATGTCTTGGAAGTGGTCAGAAACAACAGTGATGAGCACTATAAAAAGTCTATAAATAATAAATAGTTTCCTCCTGCTAATACATGTTGTCCTTTATCTTTTACCACATCAGAAATGCACAATTTAACCAATACACAAAACCACTTAGGTAGAAATCAGTTTCAGCACAGGTTTGGAGAAAGGTATATTGTAATCAGAGAACTGATGAAAAGATCTGTGAACCAAACAGTTTTTCGTAGGTGGAATCCCGTAGTTTTTCCATCATTGCTTGCAAAAAAAAAAAAAAAAAAAAAAAAGCAGCTTTTTCTTTAGGAAAATTTTTTTTTTGTTTTCAGTTGGAAGTGAGTTTTTGGGAGATTGGGGGTTTTGTTTAACAGTATGAACAATGTCTCCCACCATCAACAGTGGGTGCCAGAGGAAATGGCAAGTAGTAGGGATGGTGAATTTGCATTTTTCTTCCTTCTGATGGAACTGCCATAGAAGGCTTATTGATACTCATCACAGAAACAGTTCTGGGCCACAAAAAACCATATCTTGGAGAACTTTTCTGCTATAGATTTTCTGTGTGAGAACTGTAGCTGAATGTCTTCATTTCCCATACACTTAAAAAAAAATATATAAAAGGGGGTTATATTGGGAGAGTGAGTTAGCAGCACGGATTGTGCTTTGATGGGTGTACTAATATCTGCAAAGGTGGGCACTGACTTCAACTTAGAGATGACTGTTTTACTCTCTTAGAGAACAAGTAATACTTGAACTGAGTTTGCTGCTGCTGAAAGCTCAAGTTTGCTAGACTTTGAGACTTGAGTCCAGGTTTTTTATTGGAATTTGTGTTGTTATAAATTAATTTTCTAACTGTTGATAGATGGTCCTTTTGTCATTTTAGTATACAACATAACCAAGCTGTGCATTACAGATCTCAGAAGGTGGAAACTGGGAATTTTAAGTCTTGGTCTGGATTCTGTGGTGACTTAACAAACTCCAACTACATTAGGAAATTATTCCTTCCGTTAGGGCTTCAGGACATCATGTGTGTACTAGTGTCCATGGGCATGTAGAGGCAGTTTGTGAGAACAAAATGCTTCACTGAGACTTGACAACTGTATTTTTCCAGCTATGCTGTTGTCATGCCATGCTACTTTGGAAACATTTGTTATCTCTTAATGACTCAGTTTCCCTATCTGAAAACTACAATACTTATGTATTTCTTCCACTGTAAAGAATTTAAAGTGATGCCATGTTAAAGCTACTTTAAAATAGCTATTATGTGCGTAACACATAAACAGAAAATTAATGACGCATCCCAAGATGCCGTTTAATCTAGTGGCGTGTATGCACCAATATGCCAAGTTTGATATCGCTCAGACATTTGCTCGTCTGACTTTTGTTTCCAGAAATTGTCCTTCTGTCTCATTCACCTCTGCCATGTAAAGGTGGAGACAGAAAATTCCAGGAGTAGGGATCATCAGATGGATGAGCTCATCTTCCTGAGATGTTTATCCATTATTCTTATTTGTTCCACCACCTTTTTGTTTGGAAGATTTCTGGGTGCTTGTGTTTTTATTACTGGCACGCTATTTCAGGTCAGTTGCAGCAATGTAGAGCAGGTCTTGCTATTGGCCTGGTGGAGATGGGTGGGAAGAAATGCTTTCTAATGCTAGAAACCAAAAGGTGTGTGAAGGCAAACACGTGCTGTTTTCCATTTTCGGACTAGAGGCAAATGATAGTATCCTGAACTGTGCAGTGGCTTTGAGTCCTAGAGCTTTGGTCTGGGGAACCTATCTGGGGTTGGGCTTCCCAAGTGTTCCAGTTGGCACAATATTGTAGCCATGCACAGGGGAGTTTATACCCAGCACACAATCCTTCACATAATGGATATAAATATGATTCTTGGAATTTACCAAACAATAGGCAAGAACAGTATTCCCAACAGGCTGGAGGGGAGCAGTTAAGTACGAAGGAAACACCTGCAGAAGTGGGTATCCATTGTTTCCTTTTGATGTTTATCACTGTGCCTAAATCTGGAAAGAATAGGCTTCTGGCCTTCAAAAACTATTTCCTTCCTAGCCTTTATTGCTTGGAGGATTCTGTCCTTCTCAAGGATTCCTGTTTTGGAGACAGTGAAAATTATCTCTATGCCTGGGTGAAATTTCATCTCTGGCTCCTCTCAAGACTAAGCAGGTAACTTTTACGGATCAGGTGGTTTAAAATGAAGGGCTCCTGCGACTGACACTTGTCAGGTGCCTCTCATGATGGCACATGCCGTTATGTCGGGATAGCATCGTAGTATCAGCACTAGGAGGGAGGTGCCGAGGTGGAGGAAGGTTGGGACCTGGCTGAGACTGCTACGTGAAGGTTTCCAGACTACGGGTCTGACAAGCACAATCCTGTCCTCTGGCATTTCTTCAGCACTGTGACAGATGAAAACCACAAGGAAACAAAGAGACAGCCCGATGGTCATGCATTTTTGATCAGTGGAAGGGCCTGACCCCTGCATGGTGTGAGGTCATGAGCAGGCCCTCCCTTTGCCTTGTCACTTTTGGAGACAGAAAGCATGTCTGTAAAGCCAGCTACTTCTGGAAGCCCCTATATGCTCACGCAGCTTTAGGAATCCAGCTCTGACCACTATTCCTTCTGGCCAGTCCCATTGCTGCTCTGACTGCCTGAGATTTGTCTTCTCTTTATAGCACCTTTTATTATTCTTTCGACAGGCCTTGAATAGTGACGATGAGGAGGCAGGGGCAGCCATCCAGTGCTCCCAGTGGTACTGTTTAATTGTACGGTTGTTTTTCTCAAGCTGCCAGCTGGTCCTGACACTCTGCTTGTTTTCTCCCCCCTCAGGAGGCATTCTTTTGGTGGAAGTTACCTCGCTGACATTTAACTGGAGCAGCAAGTGCTGCTGAGCTGTGTTCTCCTCCACTTCAAGAAGAGCTATGTGCACAGCTTTCCCTTTGACTATGCCCCACCACTTCTCACCCAGCGTCTCTGCATTCACAGCAAACCAGTTGGGTTTAGCTTCCCTCTCCTTCCCTTCCCCTCCAAAATCTTTTTTCTTTCTCCTCCTCTGCCAGTCTTCTCTCAGGCTTAAAAATCTCTGGAATGAAAGGTTTGATTCTCTTCTTCTTCGTGCTGACAGAGACAGGAACAAGGCAGCAAACAGCTGTAAATTGGATGGAATATCTCAGCAAGGGTCTGCACATGGCTGTAGTTGTCTCCTTTCTGCACTTTCAGCACCCTGTATGGCTCATTTGGGCTGCCCCAAACCACAGAAGATGACAAACATATGCATAGTGCCTGACTTGCAGACCTCAGCTTACTCTGCCTACACTGTAAATTAGCAGAGCATGAGCCCACCCTATTGCACTCATCACATGGTCATTTTTGCCTGCCACTGTCATTCCCACAGGGCTTATTAGTTTGGGCATGGTGCTCTGCTCATGCTGTCTCAATGGCTTACAGCCTTCACAAAGTATGGGCAGTGCAAAGTATTCTTTGTGGATACGCCCAAAGCGTTTTCTTTATTCAGACAAGGATGACAAGGGCACATAAGTTTGGTATCCATCCAGCTCCCACTGACTACCATAGCACGTACTTACCCCTATGCCTTCAAACTTCTTCCCATGCTGTTAACTTGGTGAAAACCTCTAAGTTGTTGAGATGGCCATGAGGGCACCAAGTCACACCCACAGACCAAGAATGGCTGCATGAGAAGGGGGGATGCAGATAGGAGGCAGGGAGGGGTCCCAGCAGCTGACGCATGTTGGGAAAGTGACGAATGCCACGTAACTGCCATTGCTTTTCCATCTAGCCTTCTCTGCTGGTCCTCCACCTTGCCTCTGGGTTGTTGCTTCTGGAAACCAGAGGTGTGTTAAATTCAAACCAAAAGAAAGAAATTAGCTCTAAGTCTCTTTCAAGATCATTACTGTGACAATGCATATGGACAGTATTCACGTACTATAGTGAATTAAGTTTATACTGTTATGCATATAATGCAACATATATATTTGACGTATTTCATGTTATGTATTAAAACATACTTTATATGTAATATCATTTTTAATGCATGTTCTGACCTCAGTTACCCCAATGTAAATGCACTGTGATGATAGCAGCTTTACTGGTGCCACCTTTGATTAATAGAGTTGAACAGCCATCGGAAAGCACCAGCCACAGCAGGCCAAAATGTGCCTCACAGCCCCAGGTTTATTTACAGTATCAGAATAAACAATCAGTATGAGATGGCATGAGACTGCCATCTCATTCAGACTGTTACAATCACCTGAAAACTAAATCCATCTTCCTGCTGCTGTAGCAAATGTCTGAGAAGTCTTTGAGGCTCCCCCTCTTCAATAAGACATCAAGAATGTATTCATGCAGTCACATTTCAGTTTACAATGCACAGCAAGGCAACCAGGAAAACACATTAAACTGTCACACCTGGAAGAGCAGGTTGGTCAACAACATGCTTCTGTATTTTCAGATCAACTCTAAATTATATGCAACTTTTCCCCAGCCTTTGTCATCTCTACAATAAATGACTGCAGGAGTAAATACCAGCATGCAACTGTAGCATCTGTAAATGTTTATGCAGTCAGCAGAGTAGGGATCCTTGATAATTTCAACCTCTGGCCTTTTTAAATACATACTTACAATTGCCTTATGAGATATCCATGGCTTGCCAATGTATCCCTTTGCTGTTACTTAGATCACAGTATCATGAGAAGACCCCAACCACAGTTGATTCCCACTGAGTTCAGCCCTGGATTTACTGTAACATATGACCCAGCACCAAGACTTTCACCTAAGGACCCATCTGGGAAAGCTGCTGAGATGCTCCTTGCCACAGACTCTCTATTTAACACTGGCCACAGAGCCTTGATTTCCTCCAGAACACAGAGGTGACAGATTTTAATTTCTAAACATTTCCCTTGAACTTTATTTTGTGTAAGTTTCACTATACTGGAGCAGCTACCTTTCTTTCTGTCTGTCTGTCTCTCTAACTCTTCTGAGAGGACTTTAAAGTTACCTGTCATTGCAGCCATGCCCATGCTTTGCAGCCACGTAGAGCAGGAGTACTTCCCCATGAGGACAGCACTGCTGGGACTAAAACAGTGCAAAGTATGCAGTCACAGTTTGAACATGCCTCTTACATTTATAGCACTAAATTAAAACTCTTGGGGTGCAATAATCTCAAAGGGAAGATGACACAAGTTCAGCAGTTATTTTGGAAGCTATTTATGTGGTCTTTCCTCAGCTAGATCTAGAGAACCTGATTCAGTTTTCATTATACTTTGCTCTCCAGAAGATTCACTGTATCTAGAGGAGGAAATCCTCTTAGCCACACAGCTTTTGATTTGACTGAGGTCAACATTTTACTCAAGGATACTACTTGAGAATAGAGTAAGGAACATGGAAATTACTTTAATCTGTCTTGATATACAGAGAGTGTACAGTGATCAGGATTATGAGCTGCTTGCTGCAATCTGTGTAAAATAACTCAACACTTCTCATTTAGCCTTTTTCAATCTGAAATTTACTACCTAACCTGACTCATTCTCTTTCGCCACTCTTCCACATACACCTCATCTCCTCTGCAGTATTTCAGCAGATAAAGTCTCTATCTTTCATTCATACCATTATTCCAGGATACTTCCCAAATAGATATAGCCATGCTGACAGTGAACAGGTTTTGTTGGCTCAGCCTGCATTCTTTGAAGAAGTAGTGTAACGACACTAACAGAAAAACTCTTCCTGTTGCTGTCTATGCTAGGAAGTGACAACAGCATAGGGTCTGTAGCATGGACAAATTCTTATTGCTGCGAATCCCAATAGTCAGAATTGGGCTAGTACTCAAAACAACCAGCCGGAGAAAGTCACATAGTGTCAGGTGAGCACCATTTCACATGTAAAATCCATCAGAAAACTTTGTACCTTTTTTTTGGCTGATTGGTTAAGTTTCTGTTTGTTCAGGATCATGCTAACATTGGTTTGTGACTCTGCTTGCAAGAGGTTTGAAGGTTCTAGAAGGGCCAACCTACTTTTATCCTTCACATTTTTGCATATTACAGCAGTACTTTGTGAAAGAGTGTAGATTTAGATTAGATATTAGGAAGAAGTTCTTCGCTACGAGAGTGGAGAGACATTGGAATGGGGTGCCCAGAGCATGGGTACCCCATCCTCGACATTCCACAAGCCCAGGCTGGATGGGCTTTGAGCAACCTGGTCTAGTGAATGGTGTCCCGTACCATGGCGGAGGGGTCGAAACTGGATGA
Source organism: Psittacula echo (assembly GCF_963264785.1). NCBI lineage: Eukaryota > Metazoa > Chordata > Aves > Psittaciformes > Psittacidae > Psittacula > Psittacula echo. Next base: position 52,750,459 of record NC_137742.1, on the reverse strand, counting down.
GCTTTAAAGTCCCTGCAACCCTAACCATTCTGTGATTTGTGTGCATTTTTGAGGAATTCCATCTTAATTTTTCAATGTTCAGTGACCATTGTACCTCACTCCTCCCTTACCCATGCTGTTAGAACAAAATTAGACTTTTCATTCACTTCATTCTTTGTGACCAGGGACACGATGATTTTTTCACAATAGATATTAATGAATGTGTGAAAATTCTTCATTAGTCTAGATTAATACACCCATTAAGTAGTTTTAAGGAAGCCTTAGATGGCTGCTTAATGATTACAATGAAACAGCATGTCTTGCAAATCACGTAAGTGTTGCAGCTAGGATTCTTGAGAGATACAAGCCATTACTCCTCTACTGGCTTCTTGGGTAGTTCCCCGGATTTACCTGGTTTTATGCTCATACACACAAGCTGTGATAATGCTTTTAAAAAATAAAGGAATTAAAATTCAAAATGTTGAAAATGCTGGAAATAAATAGTAAAGATTATGAATGTTCTGGCTCAACTTACAGCAAGCAGTTAGGTTTTCCTTCTGCCACTTAAGCAGCACACAGTTTAGAAATCTGTGTATGAATCTTGCATGTTTCTGTCTCTCACTTTACAACAAAATGATATTTGGCTCTATTCCAGATCTCACAGAGCCCAGCAATTTTGTGTAGGATATGTCAGGCTAAGGGAAATTCAGTAGGGGCTGAAAGCTACATAGGAAAGGAGACAACAGTTGTTGAACCTCTCTTGAATTGTAAAGCACAATACAGACATATACCACACTGTGGTAAAGCAGTTCATCTTTTTTTCAACCATATGACTGTATTTATGTGATGCTTTATCTTTGGCTTTATCAAAACATGTTGGGAATTGTTGACTGGTTCTAGCCAGAAGAACTGCACTTCTGGAGCAGGTTCAGGTCCTGCAGAGCTGGCCATAAGTACAGCCTGGGGCAGAAGATCTTATTCCTCCTATGCACTGAGAAATCTGTGTCAACCCCAGGAACAGTGGGATTAAGCTCATCAGGTAGTTCAGACAGTGATGTTGGTAGCACTCGGACTGGGCCAGGCTTATTGCTGCTTTTTGGAAAGCTTCAGTGCTGTGCTGGAATACCCTGTGCTTTTGGGTTGTGTTCAGAGGTGCGTAGGGGCTGACACAGGGGTGTGCTTCTTTTCGTCAGCATTTCTGAGCATCTTTAAGATTGTGGTAAGTGGTTTGGGTGCTGGATGACAAAAGAGACAGAGGCATTACGTGTCCCTCAAAAAGCTGACTGAAAGTTTCCAGAACAGGGTTTGCTCAGTAGAGCCATCATACCTGCTGTATGAGCATGCCTAGAGGCAACCAGCCACAAATATTTTGGGATTTCTTAAACTCTTAGAATTCAACAGTGAAACCACGTTTCTGTGTTCTAGTCACTTGTCATGATTGCTTTTGTAGGTTATGACAAAATAGAAACATATATTAATGGAAACAAAGTACTTTAACTTTTTTTTTAAATATAGATTTTTTCTTTTCCTCAGGCAGCAGTTTCTACCTGATTACAATATTCACTAGTTTGTCAGTGTTTCATCTAATAAAAAAACCTGTTTTCAAAGGCTGTTTAAATGAGCTTTATAAACTTTACTGCTCAGTGAAACTTAGTTTACAAGGTATGTGACTGGGAGTCATTTTTAAAATCCCAATTAAAATATATATATAGTTTGGTATTTTTTAATTATCTAAATGTAAAATGAAATTGAGAGTTTATAAGTTTCAGATGGATTCTTGAGGCTTTATAACTTTGATCTAAAGATGAATTTGCCCTCCTACAATTTTTTTTAAACAAACAAAAAAACCAACCAAAACCAAGGAAAGTGTTGTGATTTTAAAACTGATTACAGAAGGTATGCAGTAAATTTTGTCCACACTTTTTATAAGGATATTTGCTGGCATGGATCCTAGGCATGGCACCACATCAAAATCTATAATCAGTCCACAGGTGCTGATCCATGCCCCTACTCATACTGCAATCAGAATACTTGTGGTAGTCTATGGCTTCTGGGGCTGGGCTCTGCTTTCATGCCCAATAGTGCAAATCCACAGGAAGATTAAGTAAACCTACAGATAATCTTTTCTGCCAAGAAACAAAAACATAAAAAGCCACTGTCCTTGCTCTCCCTCAGACACTGTCTGGTATGGTGGGACATGAGGAGCCCCTTGTTCTGCATCTCTTCGCTGGAAAAGAAAGAAAATAATCTTTGAAAGCAGGGCTTCTTCACCTTCCACTGAATACCAGAGGTGAGGCTGGTAGATGTGGTGGATCCAGAGATGAGCATCAGAGCCACGCAAGGCAGCAGCAACTTTGGAATCAAGCCAAAGCAGTGTGGGTGAGAGAGGAGGAAAATTAAGAGCTGTCTACTGGACCAAGCACAGGCTTTCCCAGCAGACAAGCAATGAGCATCAGGAGGAAACGCAGCTCATTCAAGAGTTTTTAATAGCCAGTTCCCAAACTGGCTGTAATTTTAGCAGCCAGTCTAACTAAACTGGACTGAGCTCATTCCAGCATAGCCCTGTTCAAAGTGAGCTGAAGAAATCCTTTTGCCTGCTGCTAAAGACCAGACGAGAAGCACATTTCTCAAAGAAGCCTTTTCAGTAACACAAATAAGACCAAATACTACAGTTACCATCACAAGTTCAGTAGGCATCCTTCTGTTTGTAGCATGCATTTTGCAGCTTCCTGATCTCCTGTATCTGAGATGCATCATGCATGTAGCAGTTTCAAGTTTCATTCTGATAGCATGCCTTTCTGGAGGGAATTTTTGAGAAATCAGTAAATCCTGAGTCAAGATTGGGCTATGAGATACAAATACTATCCTGTTTTGCAAGGGGCATAGTTTTACACTGTAATCCTTTTTCGCCTGGAGAGCAGACCTTTTTCCCCAAGTCCTTCTTTGAGGAGCAAACCAGAATCTTACAAACATGGTTCAGTGTTTTGGCTCCAAACGAAGTGTCTAAGGGCCTAGACTGCCTTCTCCGTACTCAACTTCATTCTCATGATTTGGTATGCCCATTTAAGGCAAGGGAATCCAGAGCTGAGCAGATTCTTAGCATTTTGGTCTTTGCTGTAGACCCACAGCAAAGGTAAGAGGAAAGGGGATTTGGTAGAGGTGTTTTTCTATAGCTGGGGCTAATACAAGAATGCTGGAAGCCCCTGCTCCAGCTTTTCTTGCAATATGGAAAAGGGCATAAAACTTTCAGCCAGGTCATCTTCTGGTGGTCCCCAGCTTTGTGACAAATCTCATGATCTCTGAAGTTTTCAGTTCTCTTGGATGTGCCTTGGCTTGTTGGCAGATCTAAACCTGGGGCCATAGCTTACATCTAAATCACCATCCCAAATCTCTTTGGCCTATGTCTAAAATAAACACTTCCAGCTGCAGGTTTAAATAATGTCAGGGTCTCAGTACAGACTGATAAGAGCCAGAGAATTCAGCCTAAAGGTGAATGACCTTGTTCTCTGTAATGTGTTATCCTCCTCCTCCTCTTTTTCTCACAACAGCCAAGTGTTAGCACATTACATCATCAAGCCTTTGATTGTCTAACACTCCTTTTTACGTGTTGCCTCTAAGCTCTTGCAGTAAGCAAACCTACTGCTGACAGATGGTGGAGAAAAGTGGGCTGAGTTGGACTGTTTCCAGAAACTATGTCTAGCCACATGATATGTAAAACACAAGCTCTCATTTAAAATCTAGTCCATTTTTGGTTTTGTTGATCTTTTAGAGCTATTTTTGTTTTGGGGAGGATTATTTTCTGTTGGGGATCTCTGTTTGTTTGTTTGGGCCAATGGCAGCAGTGTACTTTCTGGCTTATATGCCCTGCTTTTGGCAGTTTCTGAACTACCAGACAGGAAATTCTCCAAAGTATTGCAGCTGAGAATTGGCCCATTTTCCTGGAACAGAGATAAAATGGAATAGTTTTGTCAGGTTCTTCCCTTCATATGGAGAAACTCACAGTAATGCATATAAGTCTTCGATCCAGAAATCCTCAGTATGGGCTGCTGATTAATGAAATCTCTATCAGCAGATGATTTGACCATTGTAAAGGCAGCCTCTAGAGTTGTAGCTTATTATGTTTGGGTTTTTTTCCTAAATATTTCTCCCTGAACAGTGTAATACATCAAGCAGTTTCAGGTGAAATCTCTGAAAAGGCAACATTACTTCAACAGAATGATGTGAATTCCCATCAAACCTAGAAAAATATTTATGAGATTATTTTGTATTTATTTACTTATTTGTTCAGAAGTATTTTTTTTTTCTTTTTGAGGTTAAAATTAATACATGCATCATGAAATGTCACATCTCATTTTCTTGGAAGACCTACAGCTAGGAAGGTGTGCAAGCATGGTAAATATTATGTTAGCTACACTTTCATGTTTTTAAAAGATCATCTGAAACCTCAAGATGAACATATAAAAGAACAGAAAAAATTTAATACATTACTAGTACAATACACTGTAGGAGGTAAACTTGCATGATTCCTTAACTTCCTTCCAGCCAGCTTTATTTTGTACCTGGGACAAGATGTGAAAAGGACAATCCCGCTTTTACTTGTTCATGTGTATCTAATCAGACAGTTGGATTGTCTCAATGTGAATGAAGACCATAGGCGAATGCATACGCTGGAAACCAAGTCAAGGAGTAAATCAGCTCCTAAACAAAAGTGTAATGGGCAAGGCATTGATTACCAGTCATCACTGCACTACATAAAAGATAAAACTTATGTAAAAAATGTGCATTTAACAGAGGATTGTGTGCTGCTGTATATTTAATGATATCAGGCCGTAAAGTGTAGTGCCGTGACTGGTAATAATCAAACTTAACAGATAAAGCCAATTTTATGCTTCGTTCCAGAACAGCTGCTTCTGGAGCAAGAGAAATTTAGTGTGCTGAAGGAACCACAGTTAGACATGATTGAAGAATGCAGCTTGGGCAAAATATTCACAAACTTCTGTCCATTTAGGGAACAACTCCACTGGCTGTGTAGAGAGATAGAGCATGGAGGGTGGAAAACAGGGATGAGGGGAGTATACTGGGGTACTGCTGGTAAGTGGACAAGGCAGGTGGAAGCAGCACCAACCAGGGACAAGACTCTGGCTGTGGACTAGGCTGTCTGTCTCTGAGCAAGTGCGCTGTTTCCTGTCTAAAAGAATACAAATCATAGTTAAGTGCCTTCAGTATCAATACCCAAGGACTGTAGAGGCTTTGGGTCAGGGCAGTGAACGCAACACTGGAGTCTTGGTGCTTGACTAGTCTGCTAGTAATACGGATATTGCTTTTAGTGCAATCCTCTTTGTATATAACTGGCTATGGAAGTAGAAATGTAAGTATAGTTGGCAAATATAAAGGCCTTTAGTGTGGATAATGGACAGCTGCATTCAGAGGAAAGCTCAGCACCTCTAGATGGCAAGCCTGACCTCTAACTGTTCTCTGGCAACACACAAAAAATCACTAGTATGATATTACATTTATTCAGTACCTACTTTAGTAGATGATAAAGGGCTGTGAGAGACTGGGACCCCACTCTGTGATGCATTGAACACCAAGAACATGATCCTAGGAACTTCTGTGCACTATGCGTGCACAGTATGTAAGTCCTAATGCCTAGTTATGAAATGCTTAAAGAATGTAAAAATGAAACGCAGATTTATAAGAAAAAGAAAAAACCAACCAAAAAAAAAAAAAAAAACAAACCACCAAGGATATATTTCTGCTTTTTATTTGAATGGTTGGAATGATGTAATTTTAAAAATAATTTTTCTTTAAAAATAGGAAAGAAAGAAAATCTTAAGGAGTGTGGAATGAAAAGTTTCAAAACTATTATTTTCAGCAATTTCTAAGCCTGCTTGTGTACCAGAAATGCCCACTTTGTGAAAGAATAATAGTTTTATAACGTTCAACACTGTATGCTATATAAATGCAAAAAGCATGTTATGAAAAAATGCATCATTTTACAGTTTAAACGTGTGTAGAACTGTGTTGTGTATGCTCTCACTTTCAAAACCTTATTGGCCCTGGGCTGGATCCTGAGAAAAATTCAAATTTATTAAGAAATCAAATTGATTTCACTAGAATTTCCAAATTTAGAGGAAAAAATCAGAAAAGACACAACAGTCAGAAGCTGCTTGCAAATTATTGGTTTAACTATAGATACGGTGCAGGTAAAATCGCAAAGCTAATTTTGTGATTTTGTTTTTTGATGATTGCCACATCCTCTGAGTGGCAATAAGGTCTGCATGATAATTTATAGAGCTGTACAATAGTAGAATGTATTCAGGACTTGCAAATACAAACAGAGACAGGCATTAAAAATTGTTTATATGAGGGGTTTTTTGTTGTGGTTTTTTTTTTTTTTAATTTAATATTTTTCCGGGATTATTATCCTTCCCTCGTTTGCTAAAGACTGCAGCTTTATTGGTAGTGAAATACATATTAAGAAAGATTGCTTCAAAGCCCATGATTTTGTTCCTTTCACATAGCTGGGCAAATTTAAAAGAAGGTATAATATGTTGGAAATGGAACTGTGGCCTCCATCGTCATTACAAAGACCCTCGTACACAGCTAAGGGAAATGGAAGAATTTGCAGAGTAAGATCACTTTCCAGCTTGTGCCATAGTATGACATTATGTAGCTTCTCACACCTCATTTATCAGAAGCTGAGGTGGGTTCTTTTTTCTGGACTACCCTATTTGAACTGCTAGGTAAACAGAAGGGACTGCTTGCCTTTGTAGGAGCATTGTGTCATGACACCAGGAATGCTTTGTTATAGATGAGATCTCGGGCTGATGTAAATCAGGGAATTTCCATAGAGAGTAGACCTATTTGACTACAGTATAAAGTCCTTACCACTTTTTGGATTTCTTCTTCAGTTCTTGCTGGAGTTAACCTGGCGCCATGGTGTGGGAAAACAGGGTCTTGTGAAAACAATTAATTGCAAACATTTTTGTCTGTATCCTTCAGGCTTACCAGCCACAGAGCACCATGAAGAGCTTGGTCTGGCAGTAGCACCCTGGCTGGACTTCATTATAGACTTCACTTTATGGGCTGCTGCTTTGGCAGTGCATTTGGTGCTGGAGTAGCACCTTCTCTTGTGACAATTTTGTTCAATACAAGTTCCAGAAATACAAGTTGCTAAGTTCTGCTACAAAGTTGAGCTATCAGAGCAAGAAAGAAACATTGACATGAGACAAAAATAGACAAAGACTTGGCTTTCTTTATTTTTTCTATCTTTCTTTCCTTATATGCTTTAGGTCCCTCAGATTATCATCCAGACCTTCACACGGCCATTAACAATCTCTGGAGCAGATCAGCAGCAGCATTTGACTGTCATGTGTGGCATTGAATGAAAACACCTTGCTTCCTTGTGCCCCATGTCATGGAATTCTTACTGAGTCTTGGCCTTGCTGTGCATGAGCTGTGCTTTGGAAAGGTTGTGAAACACAAAGAAGAGGGAGGGGAAGGAAAAAAACACTAGCTGGTGAGCACCCAGAACAGAAATGATCCTGTGAGAGGGCAGAAAGAAAAGGCATGGGGGGAGGGAAGGGTCAGGCAAAGAAACATCCGAGGGAGCACATACATGTGTGTATTCCCCCTTTTATCACAAGCATCAGGCACAGGATGTCATATGACCTTTCACAAGTCATTTCAACTCCCTTTGCCTGTCTTCTGTCTTATCTGTGCAAACCACAAATGCGTTGGAGCAAGGGCTGCCTCTCACTCAAGGTCTGCCTCTCATTCAAGGTCTGCTCAGTGACCACATAACCTTGGTATGCGTCTGTTCACTAAGGTACAGCTGCTAAGAAGGCTGGATATCCTATATTTCAATGGTGGAACTCATTCCATGGCCAGATTGTGGAAAAGTGTGAAAAAGGCAGCAGACACACACTTCCACCACCTGATTCCAGTGCCTCAGATACGTCGTGTACAGGCTCACTGCAGGAGGGTTGGGTCAAGAGGACAAGCCTGTGTTGCTCAAAGCTAGCCCTAGCATTCAAACCAGTCTTGCTGCCCATTTAGAGCTGCTTCTCCCCAGCTCCATCTTCATCCACATCAGCAAGGATCCACCTTTGCTCATTATCAAAGGCTGTAAGGCCCAACCTCATTAAGTTTTTAAAACGGGTGTGAGTTTACTGCTAGAGAAGAGGTAATATGGGGATTGTTGCACGCTGTCTTTTACATCAGCAGATGTAGCGCATGGTGAAATGGCTGTGCACAGTCCTCCCAGCTACCCTGGAATCATTGGGATTAAAGTCTGAAGAACCAATGGCAACATATCACTCAAAGCAGAAAAGAGAAAAGAAAATTAGCAAAAGAAGGTAATCTCATATCTAATATCTAATAAATAAATAAGGGGTCTGAAAACAGGGCTAGCAAAGGAAAAGGCACTTTTCCAGAAAGGCCCTGATCCAGCAACACTCTTAAGACTCTGTAAATGATTCAAAGCATAGGAGGAGACAAGTACTCAGGAGCTAAAGTGCTTTGCTGGAGCAGGGTCTTTGTACATGAAAAGGCAGCTGGATCTTGACGCCAGTGTAGTATGTGTTTTCATTGCAGACATAGGTTAGCCCTGAAGCTTTCCATCAGAGTTAGGTATTATTTCCTCAGATGGCTGGCTTTTGGTGGTCTGTTTGGTCTGTACAGTGGGAGGTGTTTGAAGGAAGTACTCTCCAGCAGGAAGCAGAGGGAGATTCAGCAGGATCAGAGGTCAGCTGCAGGAGAAGAGCAGAAGTGAAGACTTGTCAGCTTGCACCAGTCACACTGCAGCTTTCAGCAATGCCAGCAAAACTCCTGCCAAGGAGCCAGCTTCCCTCAGAATAACGGAGGATTGATCCATATTGCTGCACAACTGGCCTGGTGTCCCATTTCACAGGGACAGAAAAGGTGAATTCTCCAAATAGCCTTGCAATTCCTGCAGTTGGTTTTTTGGCTTCACAGCTGGCAGTTCCAGCTCTTTGATGCCACACTCAGATCAATAATATTTCATGGGAAGTAAGCAGAAACAAATACACACTCATCTAGTCACTGATTGCCAGTGAAAGCATCTCCCACTGCTTGCCAGCCATATCCCTGGTGTGGCTGTCAGCAGCTATGTTGCTTGAGGAAATAGACAAAGAGAAGGCAGGGAGGAGGATACTCCTTAGTATAGGTTACAGTGATGCATGGTTATGAAACCCTCCCTCCAGTGCCAGAAAACAGAGTTCAAGCTGGCCCAGTTGGTTACTGAAATGTTGGCAGGGTAACCCTGCTTCCGTTGAGACTGAAGAGAGTTTTGTCATCAGCATGGGGAGGAGAAGAATAAAACCTTCATAGGAAAAGACATAGCCATAATTTAGGTATGTTTTACAGATGAGTCCTCTAGATGGAGGCTGTCCTCTGCTACCCCCAGGCCAGTATTTACATGGTAACTGGCTTCTGTGAACGAGAGTAGCTGCCGTCCCCTGAATCCTTGGGTGTACAGACATCAGGATATGGGAAGTCTTTAGCTCACAGCAAGATGTCCAAAATCTTTGGGGAACCACACTGGCTACTAAAGCTTGTCAAATACTGGGCGAAAAACTGGAAGGGAAAAACTTTGGTCCAAATCCAATAGCTTTTTCTGAGAGTTTGTTTTTTAATACTAGACAGCAAATGGAAAAACAAATTTTAGACTGCTTCAACCCGGAGTGCTTGATTTGCCTTGAACAGAAAGGTTTTGCATAACTTTTTGGATCTTAGAAATCTTTGGTGTGGCTTCTTCCTCCTTTTAATTTAGGTCAGTATTTTAAGTGGTGTTCACTTCTTTCAAACAAAAGATCCACCAGCTTCTTCCTGGACTGTCAAAACAAATTATGTCAGCCCTTTGGAAAGGGGTGCAGGAACCCAACCAAAACCCCCAAATGTAATTAAATTGCTGGAACATAGTATTACAACACAAAACACCCCAAATTAAAAAGCCCCAAACCCTCCCTTATCTACTTCCACAGCCAAAATTATTTAACTGAATTTACGTTCTTGTGACCCAAACTGTAAATACTTACAGTCACCTGCAAATTCCTACTCTAGAGGGCAGAATTGTTATTAATTTAGGGTTTTCCTCTCTGCTGTGCTCTTGACTTTATACTTTTTTCCTGTTGTGTGAATTTTACAGGAAGGGTAGATACTGTCTCTGAAGAAGAGATGCAATATGGTGGCATTTGGAAGGGTGCTGCACTGCCTTGTCCATCCATAAATGGCGCTTCTGCCATGTGGGCAGGAGCTGCAAGTCTTGGGCCCAGTGCAGCCTGTATTGTTCCCACCCAGGGTCCAGCCAGCTCTCCGGGCTGGCAGCAGTGGTGGGAAACAAGCTGTGGAGAGTAAGATGCTGCCAGAATCATTAGAAGGCAGGAAGAATTGGCTGACAAGTGAGGAGAGGCAGGCTTGGGCAGCTGTTGAAAGAGGACTTCATCTCCTCCACTGCTTATACCTGGGGAGATTAGGGTGAGAGCAGAGAGGAGGGAAGAAGTGTTTTCTTAGGCTTTGAGAAAGGAAAGCAAGGGCATCAAAGCAACAGGGGAATGAGAGCCAAATTTCCTTGGCAATCATCCCTCAGCTTTAAATTTGCTGAGAATTCTCATCCTCAGCATTTGTTGGCTTATTAATAGTTGTCCTGTAGTTGGATTTAAATCTGCAACCTAGGTTGTCAAGTCTGAATTAAAGAACCAAGTGGAAGAGGAGGAATGGCTCATGATGGGCCATGAGCCAGTTTGGAGGGGAGCTGGTGGGAGGTTTCATTGCCTCTAACATAAGCTTCATCCATTTGATGTGGGAAGCATCTGCTGAGAGTCAAATGGATTGGGCTTAGGATGTCCCTATCTAAAAATAACTGTCAATAAGCAGTTCATATCAGGGAAACTGCTCTTTGGTGAACTGTTTTCATCTGAATTTGTTCTTGTTTTTACTTATTTAGCAAGAATTTCTGGTTTTGTTTCAGCACTGCTGATGGCACAAGGACAGGAGACAACCAATCATCTGGTACCTTTATTATACATAATAATAGGTATTGTTCTGCGTATTCCATCTTACCTATGCATCGTCATTGACAAGTGACCTGTGTCATAGAACAAAGTACTTTTGACTACACAGCAAAAAGACACACAGGAACATGTATCTTAACCATTCAAAAGATCTGTCCAGTGCCTGAATGTGGCCCCTACAGACTCATCTATTCAAGCCAGATTGTGGCATTTGCAGCCCATTTGGTAGAGGGCAGCATGGCTCTTTGTCCCTTGAATCTGCTAGGCAGGGAAAGAGGCAGTGAGCTGGTCTTAACTCTGCCAGCAGCCTCAGGAGAGGCATGGAAATGGTGCACGTTGACAGAGAGAAACAGTATACTGTTTTCACTCAAGAGCCAGCTCTGTGTTAAAAACTACACTTTGCCTCTGATTCAGGAATAGTGCCAAAGCCTTCCCCAGAGAAGGTGTTTGCAAAGTCCTTGGAAAGCATGTAACACAGTGGTGTTTAGTGTATGTGTTTTCATTTTGTTTGTAGATAAAAAAAAAAAGAGGCTGCATGATTGCTAAGGCTTGTCCCCTTGGTTTAGGAGAGAAGGGGAAACAAAACAAAACAAAACCAAGCAAAGCAAAACAAAACAAAACAAAAACCAACCAAACTCAGAGCTAAACAACTTTACAGGAAGAAGTAAGGATTGACCTAACATGATCAAGTACCTTTTTCCACATCTAGTGAAAAGGCAACATTTCCTTCCTTGCTGTCTGCATTCAGGATAAAATTACAAAGCATTAATCCTGCTAAAGGGATGCTCCTGCTTTGGAAAGCAATGGAGGGAATGCCCATTGATTCAGGTGAATAACTGATAGAATGACATTTCTTTCTAATCACCACAGAGTTCCTTTGGAAGGCAAAAATTTGTGTTGTGTTTGTGTATTAGCACTGCAGGTTGGTCATTCCAGATGCATTTTGGTTAATTCAGAGCCACAGACTGCCAGGATTCTGCTTCAGCTTTATAACATTAGACTTCTCTGACACAGGTGGATGTCAGGTCTGATCTGAGTGATGTTCACTGAGCCAATAATTTTCACTCTGTGTCTACTCTTCATTTGACGGGACCTGGAGGAGTTCAGGGCAGGCAGGCTTGCTGAGCGCAGAGTAGCATATCTGTTTGATAACATAGCTGCCTTTCTGTAACTCACGAGAAAAAAAGAAAAACTCTCCAGGTTGAAAGAAACATTCTGTTCAGTCCAAAACATGTTACCTGAAATTTCAGGGTTTCTGTCACATTTTCCAAACCAAGAAAGGATTGTTTGTTCCCACTTTGGGGCTTTGGTTTTTGTTGGGGTGCTTAGGCTCAGGAGACCAAATGGAGGAATTAATAACTTTACTCTCTCCTGTAAATCCCTGGGACAGTGGTCTATCCACAGTGCTATGGGGTTTTAAGGTCAAGCTATCTGAAGCCACAGTTCAATTTACTTTTCTTTCAATGGTAATGCTAGCATTACTCACCCCCACCTTTCTGTTGCTCTCCTCTCCCTCCTGGCTCCTTCCCCAGATGTACTACTATAATTGCTTGTGGGTTTAAGGATAAAAAAGAAAAAAGGAAAAAGAGAGGATGTTTTTAATGAAGAATGTTTTCTTCATTCTGTCCAGCTGCGACCAACTTGTCCTAGTACAACTGACTGGGCAGGAATGAAAGGTAAAGGACAAACTATGAACAGGCTGTCTGTCCTTTACAGTAGAAGGGAATGTTCATCAAATTATGGTCTTGATTTTTTTCTGTTGAAGCTGTTCAGCTTTCTGCAAATAGCTCACTGCATAGGGGGCAGAAAGAGAGAGAAGGGGTTTGCGAGCTGGTGAGCAGGAAAAGATGTGCATTTAAGCCTTTACTTGAAAAACCAGCAGACACTTGAACGAAGTGGTCTAAGAAAGGAGATAAATAATCTCTGGGATTATTTCCCCTCTTCCCTGTGCCTGTTAAAGATGGAAATTTGCCATGAGCAGCAAAATAAATGTACCGAGAAAAGCAGGCGTATGGAGTCACAAATACTCAGAAGAAATGCGGCATCATGACAGTTTCGACCATGTGCAAAAGCAAGTAGGCAAGCCTGTAAGTCTATCACCATGCACCTGTTTCTGATACTTTCTTTTACATGGCAGAGAAGGCAAAGAGCAACACTGCATGAGTGGGACATGAAGCTTGACAAAATTAGAGGAGAAATACAAGGAAAGACATCAGGAGAATGACTGTTCTAGGAATTTGCTCGTTTCTTCTTTCCAAAAGGCTAAGATACAGTTCAGGTTATGAATTTAATGGAGAAATTATTGGGATAGACCCCTTGGATCACTTTAGCTGAAAGAAACAACATAAGTGACTGTGCTTGTCTTTGCGTGCTGTAACATCCATGAGAAGTACAAGTAAACAAATTGTCAAGAGCAAAAGATGATTAAGAAAATCTCTACATATTGTCAGTGCTTTTGCTTAAAGCTCTGATCACATGTTTTGTGCTCATGCTTGATAACTGCAGTAGACACTCCCAGGCAAGCTTATGATCAAGGTAATGAGACCTCCTTGTTCCCATATGCATTTCAGTTCCTCTCTCTCAGTTACACGGCAGTAAGCCAAAGTGCTGAACTACCAGAAAGTAAGGTTGTGTTTTTGTCTGGATGTTTGAGTGGCTGGGGAGGATGAAGGAGGACAAGAAAGCCTTCTAGGGGGAACTTACGAAAGGTGAGTTACTAGTCTTTCTGGAGAATTACTGGGTATATCTACTTAACTGCAACAGCAGATCTTCAGAGAAGATTACTGACACTAGAAAACAGAACTAGGCAAGGCCAGTGTGGATTATTTGTATTTTAAAACATATAACAGTTTAAGCTTGGTGACACTGCTGATAGGAAACATCTGGTAATACTGCAGGTAAGAAATTTAAGTAGTCCTTGCCCAGAATGCAGCATTGCCAGGTAATGTTTTTTATCATTTACATGGTATCAAATGCAAAAACTAAAGAAAAGAAGCTGCCTTTGTTCATCACCAGGGGTTCATTTATGAAGAACTTCATTAATCCCCTAAAAAAACCGACATGACAAGTGTACATTTCACTCTTGTCTAAGAGTTTACTTGCTTGTCCTCCAATGACATAGATGAATTAAGAGTCCTAGTTTCAGTTTTGAATTACTTGAAGCATATTTTTATATTCTTTTTGGCATTTCTGGAGAATAACGTAAATAACAAAACATAATGTAACAGTATGTATATATACACACACACATGCAGTTGGCACTGTAACAGAAAATCCAATATTACTGATAATGTATTACTATAATTAATTATTAATTACATGAGCACGTCACTGAGGGTCTGTGGTTCACTGACTACAGTAGCCTTGAAGGAATTTATATAAGATGTCTATAGTGTCTGGAACATCTGGCAAAATATGCAAGTAAAAGGACAGACCAACTACAAGGCCTTGGGACATTTTATTTCTGGTGCCTGCATAACTTCATTAGCTGCCTATTAGACTCCTTTTGCATGATCACATGTTTCAGGAAAATTTAGATGTAAGCTGTGGGAGAAGTCACCCTGCCTGTGAGGTCTTTTTGCTTTATGCCTACTTCTGTCTGCACCACAAGAGAAGAATGTACCTTTACCAATGACCTGATGTGAAAAAGGTACTCTGTGTAATTGGTCAAGGTCCTAAAGCCTTAGAGTAGGAATTTATTTTTTTTACCACCTGCAGTCTTCTCTGTTGAGGGACTGTGGACAGGAGGACTGTAGAAGAGTGGCTCAGTGGCAGTGATTGTTTGCTCTTCCCATTCAGAAAGCAGAGGATGAAGGATCTGCCCCTCACATTTCGCGGACTTAGGCGAAACACACACACTGGTTTCTTTGCTTTTACAGTTAGGAATGCCTTGCTGCTTTCAAAGTGAGTTAAAGTAAACTATGAAAAAGAGAGCTTACTCTGAATAAAGATATTCCTTCATGGAGCTGATTTGGAATATTTGCATGCACAGGAGCTTTTAATAGGCTGAGGACAAAAAGGAAAACAACTACTGGGTGGGAGGTCATCGTATTCATTCAAAAAGCCTAATTCTGCAGCCACAATACTAAAGAGAAGAATTGAAGTACCCTAATTCCTTTCCACCTCCTAACAGCTATCCCTCACTACCCTGATGAAGAAAGAACCCCAAATATTTGTCTGCAAGCAGTTTTTACAAAAAAAAAACCATGCCTGTCCATGGTTGTCCTCCTGTGTAGTAATAGATTACTTCAGATATGGAGTCCTCTTTGAACCATGACCTGCCCACCTAAAAACATACAATTGACTGTGGTTTGAATTATATCCTGCCCCTAGCAGTGACACCAAACCCATTTCCAGGTGCCATATCCTTCACACATCAGTAGCTTCACAGTTAGCATGAGTACAGCTTCCAATACGGTACCCCATAAAACCTGTTGCAGGCAGTACAGCATGATTAATTTGCTATATATAAGGAGAGGAGGTTATTGTAGTATCTTAACAGCTCAAATTCTCATATTTAACATCAGAAAACCTGAACTGAAAATACTTGGACAAAATATAAATAATAATCCTGCACTCAGGACTGATTGTTAACCCTGAGTTTTCTGTGATGTTAAACAAGTATTCTTTGTCTGATCAAGTCAACTGGAGTGTCGTCTGTAGACTTTCACGGGCTTTGCTCTGGACTCCCTCTGAACTCCCTCACTGCTAAGGGAAACCACATCCCTGTGATATACAATGCTGTCCTCTTAATGTACTCTTGTAAATAACACCAACAAACTGGAAATCTCTGTTGCTGGGAATTGTTAATGGAACAATGGCTGCAGACTGATTATCTCCATGAAAAAAAAACCTAACTCATGCATAATCTAAAAATTTTCCTGGTAAAAAACCCACCATGAGATAAAATTTGAACATGAGGAGCACTGCTCAGAGGGGACCCCTCGAGTCCACTTGAAACAAATGATCTCTTGAGGCACTGTTGGGTTCTTTCCCCTGGTCTCTGGTAGGTAGTTTTTAGCTAAGAAGTTCATCTAATGCAAAAATTAATCTAACTGCTTAAAATACTGAGTTATCAAAACAATGTATTCCTTCTGGCTTGTATAGTAAAAATTCTCTGGGAATCCAAGCCCATGTGGAATTAATTAAACCAAATGAAAGAAACCATATAAAATGCTTGGTTCAGCCCATGAAGCTAACCAGTCTTGACAGTGGAGGAAAGAGGGGTGAGGTGATTGTACTATAATTTTTGGGAGAGGGCTCTTCTTTTGAAGAGGAAGTATTAACAAACCTCAGTAAAAATGACTTCTTGACTGATGCCAATGTGGGAACCATTGTGGGCTTTTCCCTTTGGAGAAACTAAACCTTCGTGTATGAAATCAGGTGACCTTGTTTTCCCCAAAGTAGATTTATATACCTCTGCTATCCTAGATGAGTATTCTTACATACACACAGAGCATTAGAGGGAGCTGGCACACCAGACTCTGAATGACAAGCATTGCTGCAAACATGCATGACCGAAGCAAGGGCTTCTGCTGGTGTGGAAGGTCTCAGCATGGAGTGGGGGTTCTGACATTCCTGGACATAGCTTTCCAAATCTCTGCTGGAGCAGTAGGAGTACTTTTTCCACCCTGATGGAAGCGGCAGAGGAAGGTTAGACATCTCTTGGCTTGTGTGCTTAATGGATGGATAGCTGAGGAAGAAGCTGCAGCTTTGCCTTACTTGATCTGGAGAGACCATAAAGCATGTGATCTTTCAGGTGATTTTTTCAAACAAGTTCTTTAAGCCATTGTGTTCTTGCCTTTAAGTCCTTTGTCCTTTCTCTCTGTAGGGCTCAGAAGGTCCTAGAGGTGGAGGTGAAGCATCCTGGAGATATCTAATGGTATTCTTAAACACAACAACCAGCTCCATCCTCTCCTCCCTCCAGCTGGGTCATTTTTAATCCATTCTAACCTCATCCAGATGACTATTTCACAGACCCACAGAGACGAAAACACAACACTTCCATAGTATTGCATTATTCCAGCTATGGCCAGGTATCACCACCCAGCAATCACCTTGACCCTCTGACATTCTAGAATGACTGGCTCATTATGGGAGCCAGATTGGCAACCATTGTGAGAGAGAATTTGCAAAGCAGCCTAAGGGAATTTGGCGCCCCATTTCTATTGAATTACAATAGGATTTGAGCATTGAATTAGTCCTTTTAAACTTCCACTTCTTTTTAAAGTAATAAAGGTGGGGTTTTAATAAAGACTGTGTTGGCTTACCTTTGCTTCTTTTGAAGTTACTGGACATTTAACTGCTTATTTCAATGAGAGCATCATTTGACCAGTTCTATGCAATTTTGAAAAAAATCGCAGTGGAGATTTTGTATTATTTGCTCTTAAATTTATGACCTAAAAGTTTATACAAAAGATTAATTTAAAAAAAAAAAAAAAAAAGAGAGGTGAAAGGAGGAACTGAGTACAGTAGAGAGAAGTGAACTTGATGAAATTTAATAAGTAAATTCTAAAGTGCTCTCCAACTGCACCTTGGTTATCTCAGTCTCAAATAGCCTTGAAAGCCCTAATATTTATTTAACTGTGGAAGATATGAAAGGGTTTTCAAGATACTTTCCAGCTATGGTGTACCAGTATACCGAAAAAGTCAGCTTTGAAGACAGAAACCTAATTAACTTTCAAGATGCTTTATCAGCTTTATCTAGCTATTCGTTAAAAACCTCTTTTCAGCTACATATATAGATTATTAGCTATTAACTAAATTGTGTGGCCTTTGGTCAATTCAGAAAATCTTCTCTGAAATCAAATGTGAACCAGAGCCTACTGCCACAGCTGCATATTTGGATACAGCTTGAACTTCTTAATTCTGCTTGACAATGCAGGATTTTCTTTGGCAGACTGGAAACCCTGCTTTGAAAGTAAGCAGTTATCCCTCCTGGCCATGTTTTTACCACCATTTTGAACTGAAATTGCGCATGGGGGGTGACACATGGTTAACAATGGAAGGTCATTAACTTAAACATCTTCCATTTATGTGAAAGCATTGGTAATGCAATGGGAAGGCTGAGGCCATGAGTCCATGCTGAGGGCAGGCTCCAGGGAGTGGAATTTTCCCAGAGCCAGAACAAAGGAGCCAGGTATCAATGCAGCTCTCTAAAACATGGTAGGGGGGGTTGGAACTGGATGATCTTAAGGTTCTTTCTAATCCAAACCATTCTGTGATTCTGTTAACATAAGAGTTGAGATGTAGGACAGGAAGCTCCAAGAAGAGGACCCCTGAGCAGGACGTAGTTACTTGGCAGGTCGGTTTTGTTGACTTGCAGAATTAGCCAAGGGAGAAGGAAAATAGCTCAGCTGCAGAGAAGTTGCTCCAAGATTCAGAGGAGGACTTGGGTGGAGGAGGGGACAGCCTGAACTCCTTAATAGATGCCTAGGGCCAAAAAGGAACAAGAAGAGTGAGACAAGGGGATCGATATGGTCTAAAGCTGTATTTTCCTTCTGTGAGATGAAGTGCTGGAACAGTGGCACATAACGCCTAGAGAGGAGATATATCTCACTGCCCTCAGTTATCTCTGGTTCTGAAAAATGCCACATGCTGAGAAGCCAGGATGACCAGCATTGCTTCAGGGCTCCAGGCTGGATGGGTTGTTTCTCCGGTTTTCATGGAGAGATAACATATGGAGAGTTTCAGTGCTGTGCAAAGCAAAGGTGCCAAAGGAGGATGTTGTAGCTTAGACTACTGGAATTTTATAAGAACAAAAGTCAAGCAATTCTATGAGCCCTAGCTAAGCAGCTTAATGAAGTATCCACCCCTGGAGATTCCAGCTGGGCTTCATTGATCAGTGTCTTCAATGATCAGAAAGTTAACTAAACTCTCCTGCATCTATTCAACTAATTACTTTTTCTGTATCAGTTGTGATTAGCATCAAAATGAACAGAGGCTCATGGAGTGTATTCATTATATGTTCCTTCATAAGTTGTATTCAAAAGTTATTGCACTCAATTTTTGAAGTCTATTATGGCAATGAACTATGGACCTAGCTCTTATCAGCAGATTGCGTTTCTGGTACTAGTAATCTTTGGAAACAGGACCAAAGCAGGAAATAATCTACTTTTAGTATATGTAGAAAAATCTCTTTGTAGTGGGAAGAAGCAAGCTCAATGCACAGGGACACCTGTCCACTCCAGCAAATGTGCTTAAAAGAAAAAAAAAAAGAAGATAAGTATAAGAGTTGCAAAAAGGTTCTCCAGAAAAGGTTGAGCTAAAAAGAGAAACCTTGAGATAAAGGAGGAAAAACTCTAGGTGGGAGTGAAGGAAGGCAAGAGACCAAGGTCTAATTCTTCACCTTTTCTTTCTTTAATTCCATGAAGATGAGATCTATAATGACTAAAAACTCTCTCGAGACTTTTTTAACTTTAGGCTCAGCAACTCTCTTCATGGCAATCCTTCTTAGTATTTAGTGCTGCAGAAAGACACTCATGTGCAAACATCCAGAGGAAAGAGAACTTCTTCTCACCTATTGGCTGTCCTTCAGCTAACAGGATTTTGTTTGTCAGCCTCAGATGCACATAGCTTCATCTCCTGTTTGGACTCAGATCCAAAAAAGAATTTGTACACAGGGAGAAACTGCAATTCAGGTGGAGAACTCTGATTTGGCACTAAAGAACTGGTTCTCTCTGTAGCTAGCAGTGAAGCACATAGCTACTGAATGTATGAAACTGCAGGTGATGCTGACAGCAGCTCTCCTCCTGCTTGTTGCTGACCAGAGATGTTTCTCAAATTATTGCAAAAGTTGCTAGAGCAAATAGGACCCAAGGTCTGACACACGCTCTCCCCTCATGGTCTCAGTTAAAACATTCTTCTCCATCTTTCGTGTAGGTTTACTTGTCTGATGTGTCTGATTGTGGACACAAGACACTAATTCTCTTTGATTTTTACTAATGTGAGAGTTAAAAAAATAACAAACCAAACAAAAACAACCTGGCATTTTTAATAATTCTGGTTACACTTACGGTTTTATTACAAGCCTCCTTATTGTGGACAGCCCAATTCAAATAGGAGGCTACTCAGATTTGCTTACAAGAACTCTAACAGTGTAGAGCTACCCAGAGTAGTTTAGTCACATTTAAGCCAAGACATATTAGTAATGTATCATGTGAGTAATACCTTTGGCATATAGGTAGAAGGGTCAGCTGATATCTGTGTGTGTATAGAGCCCCTCTATTTTTCCCTTGGGTACAGCATTTGTAGCCCTGGCAATCAGATTCAATATTTCAGGAGGAAAACTCTTAATGACTTGTAAGATCATCTGCCACCATCTTGCTCCTCAGTAAATTCACAAGGTGTTAATGGAGTCACAGCTCCATTCCCTTGTATCTTATTTCCCCTCTGGTCTGTGTATTGTCTGCCTGTTGCTTCGAAACATTTGTGTGCAGGCGGCTATAGTTCCTCCTTGGTGCCAGGCCCAGAGACACTTTGCTCCAAACTGGTTTTTCTCCCGTGCAAATAATGCTGAGTAGATGTCATATTGGGTATCTTTTGCATAAACTTTTCCTGCCAGAGAGCTCATACGAGTTCCTTTGCTCAGTCTTATGTTTGCAGTGTGTTTGAACAAGAGGGCTAAGAAGCAACCTTATGGGAGTCTTCAGGCCATCAGGAACATATGGAGAGGACAGAGGCAGACTTTTCTTGGGCTTGCACAGCAACAGGGTGATACAATGGATACAAACTGCAGCAAGCTAAGTTCTGATTACATATTAAGAAGTTAAAAAAAAAAATCATCGCAGTGTGGGTAGTCAAACACTGGAACAGAGGGAACAGAGGCCCAGAGATGTTATGGGATCTCTCCCCTTGATCTTAAAAACTCAACTGGTCAAGATCTGTAACAATTTGACCTAACTGATATGAGTAGAATGTTGAAATACCAGATGACTTCCAGAGCTCTTCCAACCCAAATTATTTAATCATTTTACATCTGGTTATCTTACATATTTAGTCTGGTAAGCTTTTATAGAGCATAGTAATATTAAAAAAAAAAAATTGTAATAGACTGCACAAAGAAATGAATAAACAGACTTTTCTCCTGTCTCAGCATTAATGAAGTTTTCTCTAAAGCTGAATGACGTTAAGTCCATCTTATAAAAAATGGAGGCTGATAAAGGGTAAGTGTGGTTTTCTACCAACACATTTAAGAAAGATCTGCACTTTCTTTCTTTTATTTTTTTTTTTTTTTCCAATTTGAAATACAGAAGCATTAACTCTTTTTATCTTGATTGGCATCACGTTTCATAGCGGGACACTATGAAACCAGTCACTACTGAAATCAAAGGGAGGCCTTCTTGACATCTGTGGTTTGCAAATCAAATATTTTTGGATGCTGTGTCTCAGTGGCTGTTGGGCATCTTTGGGGTTTTTTATGCATTTTAAAATGCATACAGAGTGGAAATAGCCATAGTAGATTACTGCTTTTTCCATAATTTTCCATGCACACTTCTTTCAGTAAGAAATGGTAGTAGAAGCGAAAGATTTCCCTTGAAATTATGAGAAGAGGTAGGATTTTAAAGACCCAAAACTTGTGTTTGATATCTTAACTTCCCCTTTATGCCATTGCATATTTTGCTCTCTCTGGTTAATTTTAGTATAACCTGTACTTCAAAGAGATGAAGTATGCTAATTAATTAACTTCTGCTTTAATTCTTGAAATAGAAACCGAGCCAGCATTGTTTTTGAAAATGATTCTCCCTGCATTTACAACGTCAGAACACCAAATGATGTTTTTGGATTTCCATGTCGAAACTAACATGCTAATGTTGTTAGGTGAATTTGCCAAAACTTTTTTGTATATTGTGGCATAATAAATCCTCAGCTTGCATACACGGAGAAATTGTTTGGATGCAACAAATCATGATATTCGTTGTTTTTCTTGTCTGTAACGGTGAAGAATCAGGACATCATTGTTGTTGGAAGTCTTGATAAAGCCCATTGAAATCAGAAGAGGGACATTTACTGACTTCAGGTCTGCATGAACAAGAACAACAATCTTAATTTTTATTTTCTTATCTTTCTGATTAATTTTTGTTTAACCTATGTGTTCTTAAAAGTTAATATGAACTCAAACTGTTCGTATGTTCCTTCAGTCTTAAAGCTTTGGTTTCCACCCTCTCTTTGAATAGAAGAACAGACTATAAGAAAATAAAGCACATAATTGATGGCAATTCCATCAGCTGAACAGAGAAGTTAAGTCTCATAAATTGTATGAAGCTGACTGCCTGGTTCCTCAAGATACCTTCTTTCTCTAATTTAATGGAAACTGTGTGAAATGAAACTAGATCCCCCCCAACAATTCTGTGGGAACCCAGCAGTCCAGCTGTAGAGAGAATGTAGGAGAAGAATAAGCAGCCTATAGCCCTAGTCAGACCAAACCAATAGACAAATCCCTAGAGAACAGCTTTTTCATTCAAGCAAGCTTGAGGAAGGGAGTATTTATACAAAAGCCAATTTACTTTGGTGGTAGCTGTTTTGTTTATTAATACCACTGAAGACACAAATGCTTCATTTCTCCCAGCCCAGGTTTCTTTTCAGTTTGACCTTCTGTCACATGACTTGAATAGTATAATGTTGCAATGTGTTACCATGGAAATGATACTGATGATGGCATGTGTTCAGCATAGCCAAATTTCAACCTAATAAGAGCAGACGTGACTTTGAGCTTTCATCCCGAAAGAGCAGACATGGGTTATATCGTCATATCTTTTCTTAGGAATCATGAAGAAGGCTCTTAAACACAAATTTCTATCATTGTATGAACTGTGAACACCAACATGAAAGTATGAAAATGATTTCTACTTGCTGTAAACATCTTCTTATGAAGTCAGGCAAACCCACATCAGGAGAGCCGTGAAACAGGACAAGCCATGAGGAAAACAAGAACTCTTAGCCATCTGCAGTTCCCATTGCTGATGTGCATTATCTTCTCTAAACATAAGCAGATTCCTGTACGTCACTGTGTGTTATCAGTTTTGGTCTCTACGCTTTCCTAAGAAAATAACTACTTCCAGTTGCTGCAGGCCAGTATGACATGCTATGCAATGCTGCATAGCACCATGAATAAATTATGGCTGTCACCAACTTCTCCGTCTAAAAAAGACTGCTACAAAAATAAATTAGCACTGCCCTTGAGCATTACTAAGAGTAAACATCTCACACATGACTTTGCTAACTAAAAGAATAAGACCTCCATTTCACCACAGTGAAGCCTACACAAGCAGTGCATTCTCCATGTCAGCGAACAGCCACTGTGCTAACCAACCACAGAAAGGGTCCTAATGCAAGAAAGGAGCATTCAAACCAAACATTTTAGAGCCAGTTCCAGCCCTGCTAACTTGGAGTAGAATCAAGAACTCAGCTGGATCATGATCAGGAGAGAAGTCTAAGGCTGCTTCATAATTACTCTGGATAATACCTTCTCTGTAGCTTCCTGGAGACTGAACCTCTGCAACTTCTGCCTCCAGTGTGTTTTTGGATGGGGATATCTGAAATTAAGTAGCTCTGAATCTCACCCATCACTATGTGTGAATTATCTTGTACTGTGGATATTGTGGCTTCATCTCTAGGTTTGTGAAAAACAAGACCAACTTTGGCTTCAGGAACAGTACTAGAAAAAATTAATTTACAAACACTGACATATGTAACTGCTTACAGAGATGGAATAAATCATCCTACCTTTGTGTGTGAAGTCTTCCTCTCTGCACTTTTTCTTTCTCCTCGAGATTTCAAAAACTCCTTATTCTAAGCCAGAAGTTCAGATGGAAACGTTCATTGCGGTATCTGTGAGAACTTTCGACTGCAACTCCCCAGTGGGCTTTTCAGCAGTGCACAGCCACCACCCAAAGATCTTTGGAGAAGCCAATTTAATCCTCTTGGTATCACAACATTGGACCAAGACTAATTAAAACAAACCATGAACTTCTCAAAAGGCAGCTGAACATTGTGTTGTCTTTTCAAGCGTCTGCTGCTACTTCTCCTATGCTCCCCGTAGCTCTTTTCCCCTCCTTTCTTAAGAAACTCATCATAAGCTTAAAAAACCTCCTATGTCCAGGCTCTAAACTTAAACTCCAAAACAACTCCTCTCAGCAGCAAGGGAGGTGCAGGTCAGCTGTACTTTCCCTTTGAAGCCTTGCCCTCACACTCCGCTTCCCCTACTTGCAGCTCTGCATCTTCAGGCAAGATGACCCTCTAAGTGTTTCTGGTAGTAATTTAAAATAGTGGATTGCAAGGTGCCCTTCCTGAGCATTCAGAAGGGCAGAGCAGTGCCAACACCGGGCAGCATCCTTGTCTGCAGCTTTCACCCAGGCCATGAAATTCTTACTGTCCTCAGGTGGGACGGCACAGCAGAAAGGTTTGTGCTCCTGGACAGACGGAGCACAACAAGCAGAAGGCAAAACCTGTAGAGGTTGCATTCCAGCACACTGAGGGGCTTGCCATCACCCTTGCTTAGCACTGGCAAAAATCAACACAACTACACATTCCCTATACACTTAATATTACACTAGTTGGGTGGATTATTCCTTATGGTTCAGAGTGACGCTGCTCTGTGCCTGGTTTTGACATCCCAGTGCCATGGTGAGCACTGAAGTATGATGAGTGATGACTGTAGCTAGCAGCCATAGTACTGTAGCAGGCCAGGCATATCACCAGCTACAGCTGAAACGTTAGCTGAAAGCTGGGTGAAAGGAATCTGTTTAACAGGTGTGCTAGGAGTCTGGCACAGAGAATTGGGCTGGGGCCAGTACCACTGAATGTCTGCTGTGTTGATTCGCTGGCTGGCTAGAGTTACAGCAGGGTAGAGGGAACCGAACACAAATGCTTCTTCATCTGCAGCAGCTTCTTGCTTGCTAGAAAATTCCCCCAGTGTTCCTAAGTCATCTACTATCCAGGAGCTGCAGCAGTTTTTTTATGATGTTTTCTTTTTATCCTCCAAGAATCCATGCAGCTGTCTTGCCAGGAGTTGTTCCTCTGCAGTCCCAGTTTAACACCAAAAAACACTTAACAGCAGGGAGCAACAGTCCTGATATTTGGCTGGCCCAGTGCAGCCATCAGAATCTTCCACACTTGACTTTGACAAGTAACGGTGGGCAGATCTGCTTATTGATAACTTCAGACTAGGGATTTATGCAACAGACTCATGTCTCGTATGGAGTTCTTTTCAGAATTTCCGGAACTACCTTAATCCCATCAAGTAAACTACTCCAAATTCTGGACTGTGATTTCAACCTTCTCACCACACAACTAACAGATAGTGATAGAAAGAGATCTAAACACATTAGGCTTGAAAGGTAGGGACAGTTTAGATAGCAAGCTGAGTAAGAGCTTTCCAAGCCAGAGCAGTATCCTCTTCATCCTCATGACTTCAACCATGTCAGCCAGCCCTAATGTGTGAATGAGCTAGACAGTGAGCTGGGAGGCTTCCTGATGTCCCATTGACCTCACTGGGAGTTTTGGGTGCACACGACCAGGTGACAGAAGAACTGGAGAAACTTCTTTTTGATCTGGAGTTTTCAAATATGCCATTATCAATTATTAGATAAAAGCTTGACTTTGTTTGCCTGAGATCAATGGGAGCTTTGCTTCTGATCTAAGTGGACTTTTTGGAAGAGCATTTAATAATTTCTGTGTTCCCATCTATCAATTACAGGTACAACAGAAACTTTTTTATTAAGTGCTAGCACTACATCAGGCAAAGAAATAAGCTAGAATAGTATGGGTTTGCTGTACAAATGTCTCAGTTGCCTCGAGAAAAAAACCCTGAAATGGGAAACAAATACCCCAGTCTCCACAAATTTTGCTGAGTGTAGATGGCCACATATTCAGCCCACTGGAAATCTTTGCAGGACTAGAGCTATAATTTCTTCAACTCCATGTGCTTTTACTCTCATTCTTACTATCCTATTTCTTGACTGATCTCCCAGAATAATGAAGGGTAGCATAATCTGTCCAAGATTTGTTCAAATTGAAGGTATCTATCTTTCCAGCACCTTAGAACAAGAACAAGCAGAAACAGAAGCATAGGTTATAGAGTTAAGTGTTCCTAAACAAACCTCTTCTTAATTCTTCAGAACAGTAAGCATGCAATCAGGTCAGAGAAAATTGCTAACCTGAAACAATAATTATGATTTGCCTTTTGTGATTTAGCAATTAATTAGCATATGACTAGTGAACATTAGGCTTATACAATATTGCAAATCTGTAGTCCCAACCCCAGCTGGAGGCTCTGTTAGACTATACTACTGACATAAGTCTTAATAAGTAGATTGGTAATCTTTGTTATGGCTTCTTTCCTGTTCAGAGGGTAAGAAACATCCCATTCCTCTAGGTCTGAAGGAGGATTAATTGATTGGTCTCATATGAACCTGAAAGCCATTAAGAGCATGAAGGATGAAAAGCAATTCAAACTGCTTTATTACCATTTTCTGGTAAAGTACCAGTTTAGACTCTGGACCTACTGTGAAGCAGCAGGTTTCCAGATATTGACTGTGCTGGCATGTGCTTCTGGAAAACAGGAAACAACTGATTCCTAAAAGCAGAAACATCTGCTCAAATCATGAACACACTTTCTGTCTGAAGCCAAAGAGCAGGACTGCTAAAGATGTCCATGTGCTGCCAACCCTATTGTCCAGAGTTACAGCAAAATGGTGGCAAACAGTGACCTGCACTAGCTCCTCCTTCACCCTCAACAGAACACTAGATAAAAATTAATTTTATGGGGCTCACCATAGTCCTTACCCTGCTGACTTTTACAAGCAAGGCAAGGAGAGTCTTCTTTCCCCCTTGTGTGGTTGGAAGAGCAAAGCTATTTGTGTAGGAGACTTGTGAACTTCAGAGAGGCAAAACTGGCCTAGTTACCAGTCTGGGCAATGCATTGGAAGAACTCACATCTTTGCCTAGGGTGGCTCTCTTACACAGTGTTTTGATTTTTGGGGCTCTTTGATCCAGTTGTTTCCCCATTTAAAAAAGTATGAGTAAACTCTGCTGAAATCTCACTGATGGGTTGGTGATACTAGTAGAAGAGAATTTGGCCAAATGAATACAATGCTGGTATTACGACCCCATTTAACCTGCTTTCTTTGTCTGCCCAGAGTTCAGTTTAATTGTCAGAATGATGAAAGTAAATAAGGGGAAGTGACCATTCCTATTCTGGAACACAGCTTTGCCAGTAGCATCAGAGCTGCAAAAATCTGGGTATAAGCTGCAAGATACTTTTAGTTGTTTAGCGCCACTGGCAAGTGAATATGATTGAATAACCTGACTGCCACTGGGATATCAGTCTAAGGATCTTAGCAGGAAAATTCTCCCCATCTTTTATACTGAATTAAGAGGATAAGGTTTTCATTTGTATCAGAAGGAAAACTTACTGAAAATCAAAAGAATGACAGCAAAGTTTGAATAAAAGGAAGCAGACAGTAAAATTCAACCCTATATCAATGAGCAGTATGTTTAGACTGTTAGTCTGCAAAAAGCAGAGCATGAGCTGAGTTTTGACCGTGGTTAGCTTTCCCATTGAAGTCATCAGTTACTAACGTAAGCATTTGCCAAAGCCCTTGCAGGATGAGTGTCATAGGATTGAATACAGGCCAGAGAGAAGAAGAGCACACAGCCAACCTCTGGGACATGTTTTGCAGTTCCTAGTACACCTTCCTTTACAAATTACTTACCCTTGTTTTCTGCTTCACAGCATTATGTGGACATTTCCTGCTTCAGAACTAATGCTACAGCCTTTGATTCTGCAGTGAGTCCTGTAAATGAGACCTACAGTAAGGGGCTCTTTCTTCTTCTTGCTTCCAGTACTCATGAAACCATTTCTCCATCCTCACTTCAGCAATGCACTCAAGCACGTGCTTAACATTAAGGTCATGCAGGACTTATGTATGTGATTAAAATTAAGCATGCATTTAAATGCTGTGTGGAACTGGGCCCTCAATGAGGATGGCTGTTGGATCAACCTGCTATGACCTCTGCTGAGCTGATTATAACTCAGCCTTTGTAGCATTCTATTTTTCCACAAAAGTTGTAGTTTATTCACTCTGTCTTGTAACAGAAATTTAAATGGTTCTGTTTCTTCTTTTTTTTTTCTATAACTCTTTGAAAATTATAATAATTTTTCTAGCCCTGTAAATATTTGAGATGATAGGAAAGATTTCCCGCATCCTCTTTCCCCCTCAATTCTGTAACAACTTTTGTGCACCAAGAAGGCATGTGAAGTATAAAAATATTTCAGGTGCTTTTAAAATTCTAGCAAAAAATTCCCAAGTTTCTGTTAAAATTTAACATTTCTGCAAACCAAGTGTAGAAGACAAAGATGGAAGTTGTATTTGTGTCTGCAGCAGAACAAAGAAGAATGGCTCATCACCCATACCACAAAAATTCTTGTATTGTCCACTTTTTGGCCACTGAAAAATTTGGAGGCATTAATAATGAGGCAGATTTCCATCACTTTCTCTTCTGAAGAAACATTTCTTTCTTGCTGAGAGCTCAGAGAGGACTCTGAATATGCCTGTAGGATTGAGAAGCTGAAGGAGATTTTTAATTTTTGTTCTGCAGATTCAGATCTATGGATTATGCCAGTCTATTCCCCAAAGAAAAACAAAACAAAAGCAAAAGCAAACAAGCCATCAGATCATCTGCAACACTGCTGTAAACAGATTAGCCCCATGTCATGTGAAAACTCCTTATCACACAGCTGGGATTTAACATATGAGGACTCACTCTTTGCTGTGTGGTCCTGCATGTCCTTTCACCCTGATGTTCCAACTGCAAAATATTTTAACAGTGCTTTTTCCAATTTACCTATCACCCATATTATGAACAGAGACAGTTGATCTTCCTTCTGATTTTTAATCCTTCCCCCTTTCTGTCCAGAAGGACTGCTTAACCTAAAACCTTAATCCGTAAGCTTGGAAAGTCTGTAGTCACTTGCCTTCATAACCATGTTAGCTTTATCACTGCATCATCAGAAGTACTATTTTTTCTAACAGAAAAGTCGATGTGTTAAGCCTCTCCTCCAGCATTGCAGCCTTCTGATATTTCTTCCTGAGATAAAGCTAATGTCTTCGGCCAGCCACATAGCTGGGGCAATTTTTAATTTTGGATTATTTTAACTCATCCCCAGACAGCTGGGAAATCTTGCTAATCAAGAACCAACAAACAAGCTATTAAACATTTCATATCTTACCCTGACAGAAAAGAACAAGAGCCATTTACCTAGAGCAGATAATTAAAAATAGGGATGAAAGCTCAATATTGTAAAGTCAGTGAAATTTTTGCCATTCACATCAATAGGCCATAATTTTACCAGGGATGTTTTATTTGGTTCCTGGGTGTTCTTAGCCTTGGCTCCACTCTACTTCTATAGGCTTTATAATAGCTTCAGCCCTTTTTTTCCAGTGAGAAGCCATTCGTATTACTGATTGTAAGATGTTTCCCTTTCTCTCCCTGAGAGTGGCTAATAACCTCACTCTTTATTATAGACGTGAAAAAAACATTGAAAAGAGATGCTGAAAAAGAAAATTCATTATTTCTTCCACTCGTGGAGGACTTTTTCTTCATTAAGCGAAATATCTTGAGGACACAGAAGAGCTTTAAAATCCTTTTCCTCTGGTTTAGAGTTCTGCTTTGATATCCTTTTACCACTCCATCTACCTATTTTTCCACTTACAGCACTTGCAATTCATTTTTCAGTCTTTCCATTCTGCCTCTTACCACACCACCTCTCCCCAGAACTGGTTCTTTTAAAGATACACAGAACTTCTTGATGATACATGAGATGCCTCTCTTTATACATGAGATGCAAAATATATGCTTCACATTTTTATACTCCACTATCAAATTAGGTAATAGGAGGTTAAATCAAGTGGGAAGCACAGGGATATTCTTATTTAGCTCTCTGGTATTCATACTAATGGAATGCTGAAATCTTTTTTTCTGAATATTTACATTCCGAAACTCAAACATGTTCATAGTATAACTGCTCATAATAGTCTTTCTCTTCTCATGAAAAAAAACAATCACAGACAATATATTCCACTTGTTTCGAAAAAAATGTTAACTTTTCATTAAAAATAGAGAAAGTTTGGAATAAGCTAACAAAGACTGACAAGTTTAGATTTAAGTAGTTACTTCATGCAAATGAGTCCATCTTGTGGAATTTCCATGATTTTATTAAAAAGTCATGAGGGAAAATGATGGTCTAGTAGTTAATATCTGACACCATAAATTTATCAAAAGCTGAACAGGGTCTATAACAAAATGGGAGCTCATCACAGGACTTCTGTGAGAGAAGCAAAGAGTGAGAGATCTTCAGTCCTCAACATCTAGAGCTTCATGTCTGATCAATAGGGAAGTCATGCAAATACAGCCTTCATTGCACAGAATTTTCTGGAATTACAAATTATCATATGTTGCTGGCATGACTGTGTGCACATGTCTAGATTCCTGCAGTGGAATGGGCACTTTGTTAACCACTGCAATTAACCCAGCTCTGTTGAAGCCAATGTCACCACACTTAAATACTGGCCAAGGATGTAGGG
Source organism: Psittacula echo (assembly GCF_963264785.1). Lineage (NCBI taxonomy): Eukaryota > Metazoa > Chordata > Aves > Psittaciformes > Psittacidae > Psittacula > Psittacula echo. The sequence goes on along the minus strand of NC_137742.1, from coordinate 52,719,861 downwards.
ACATAAATGCAGATCCCTACAGCACTGCCAGTGTGCCCACAACAAACATAGGTGGCTCATGTTTCCATCACAAGGATGCCTTGAATTCCTCCTCTGAAAGGATGCCTGGCTTGTTCGCTGCCTTGTAAAATAAAAAAACATAAGGCTCCTCTTACTAACCTATATCTCAGCCTTATCTAAAGGTAAAGAACATGTTTTTGTACAAAAGGATATGTTTGTCAATTTGAAGAGTTTAATAACAATGCATTTAATCTGAAACATAAGCACCCCTAATTAAATGAATAGAAAGTCATCAGAAAGCCTGTGTAACTTCTGCTGAAAAGTTGAAGCCTACTTAGGCTTAGCTGAACATATAGATCATTTTTTTATGGCAGTTGTGTTCTTAATGCAGAAAATCATGCCATAGGTAGGTCATAGTGCCCTGATACTGGAATTTAATCGGTTCCCTTTTGCTTTTCTAATACTATTTTTTTTAACAGCATCAGGCAAGATCACAATTCTGTCTTGTTTGACCATTCATCAGAACAGTCAAGTGAAAAATTAAAATATTCAATAACCGATGGTATGCAAGATTTGTCATATTAGGTCAGATTGGTCCTGTCTCTGACAATGACCAATAGCAGACTCTTGAGGAAATAATATGAGGCCAGAACAGCTACAGAGCCATATTTCCCTAGTACAGATTTCCAGATTCTGAAAGAAATCATGAAGATAAGCCTTTAAAAAACTGAATATATTACTATTCGCTCTGAGAATTGTGTATTGTATACTTTTGTGTGTCCATATACTTAGCATCATGCATGATTGGCTAGCATGGACTTTCAGTCAATTTACTCCAGCCTCAAACTTCTAACAACAGCTGGCTTACAGGACAAAAATACAACAAAAAATATCTGACCTGCTGCACCCTAGAATGGTGTTCTAAAACTGAAGCCTTTGAATGTGGTATCAGAGAATAACACCTTCTCAAGTTATTCACCTTTCCTTGAACACAGCTCAAATTTGCAGCTCGGGGTAGGCTGATTATATTCACCTCAGGAAGCTCGAACATTGCCACCTCCTGCACTGCCCCCTCCCCTCCCCCCCCAAGACAGATTTAATTGGGAATGAGACAAAACACACATCTGAGCAACAGAAGCAAAAAACACATGGGTTCAGACTACCTACTGTGAAGTGGAAGATCTAAACTCAAGAGGAAACTGTGGGCCTCTGGGGAGTTAACACTGAGGACGGCAGTCACTCTTAAACCTAAGTGTTACTAATACTCAACCCCGTGAACTATTTGGCCAAAATAAAATGGACAATCCCTTCATTTCTATAGGATAATCCACACTGTGTTGATCTTGGACTGAGAAGCCTGGAGCTTGCCAAAACTTTGATTTTATCAAATGTTCTTTGGTAGCCCAGCCAAAATCAACTTACTTTGCCTGGTTGAAGAGCTTTTTGTCTTTTCTGCTTGAGGTTTATTTAGCATAAGCATCACTTGGGTGTCTGAATATACACAGTAGAGGATTAAGCAAGCTGACAGAGGTGTGTTGCACGTCCCTTGTTTCTTATCCTCTTTCAACAGGTCATTTGGGCTTGCAGATATACTGCTTACATAGTTACAGATGTCTGTATATATACAGCTTTCACATATTCACATATTAGACAAAACAATTTCAAAGAATTACAGTTTCCTTTTTAAACAGTGGTGCAGTTTGCAATTGTCTTTACAAGGCCATTTCTTAGCATGGACTCAAGCCCTGACAAGATGCTCTGTTCTGTTCAGCAAGCGTGGCCTTTGTATTGTGGGGATCCACTCAGCTACAGGAATGAAGGGAACTCCTTACCTTGGAAAACAGAGGAAAACCTGATTGGAGTCCATGGGACATTGTTCCCCAGATTAAAATCCGTTTCGAACTAAGAGGTTGGTGGGTTCTCTAATAAAAGAACCAAGTGGTTCTAGAGGTAAACATATTTTTTTCTTCCTCAATTGGTTTAGAGGTGTGAGAGGACGGAGCTAATCTTTTAGAAAGAACCATCTGAAAATGCAAACAAAACCGTAACAAGTGAGTGCAACAGGCAGCCCATAAGCTCTGCTCATCCTGCTGTTTTTTGTGCTGAAGCATTTGATGACTTGTGTTGCGAGGTGAGACATGAAACAGGGTCACGGAGAAAGACAGAGGGGAAGCATCCTGTCCCTCCTCGTAAAGTTAAGGCCAAAGGGGGCCATACTGAAAACCAGCAAGGATGTTCCACCTCCCCACTCCACTCCTAAAGCAGGCGGTGCTTCCAGTCCACATGGCTGAAGGAGAAATGAGCCAGTGAGTGAGCTGAGGGAGAGGTGGCAGAGGCTGCTGGAGAGGACAGTGGAACTACATCCAAAGTGAAGTATCACTCAGTGCAAGAAAGCAGATGCATCAGGCCGTCAAGGTTTAAGTCAAACCCATTGTGGTTGATGGAAAGCTTTCCATTTATTTGAGTGAAATAAATGAATGATTCATGACATATATTGTTTAGATGGTAGTGATTGAGCAGTTTCTAAGACAGGAATGAATCAGAAAGGTGCAAGCTCATGATGTGTATGAAGTCTTTTTTAGATACAGATCGCACTACAGGAAGCCTTTGATCTTCAAGAAAAATCTTGCTTTGCTTTCACCAACATGAAATACATACACAATGCAGCAGATACGTCCCCCTGAAAAACATAGTTTCTGTTATTACACTGACTTCACTTCAACCAAGCATGACTGACAAAATGGCAGGGCTGAAAAACACTGAGTGGAAGGAGGATGGGAGTGCAGGTGAAGACTCTTACTTTATTTATGAAAAGTGACTTCCAGATTGATCAAATTGGACTGGGATTCATTTTCCCACAAATTGTTTTCTATATTTGGCAATCTAATATCCAGCAAGCATCCTGCACCCAATCCAACAAGTTGCTAAAGGACAGGACTTGTAGGTACTCACGGAATTAACCAGGACTGCTCATGCATCAGAGGCAGCAATAGATACTGATGCTGTGCAAACTTGTGCAAAAAGCATTAGCAGTATGCAGATCAAGGATAGCTTGTGCCACTCCTTGCTACACACAGTAAAAGTAAAGTGCTTACAGATGCCAGAGGTGGAATAACTAGGGACTATTCCTTTCCTTCTTTATTTGCGTACTCAGCCAAATCCACCTATGCCTTAAACTGAGAACAGACACTCTTTTCCTGATAACTGCATGCTTCCTCAGGCAACACCAGTATTGAAAAGTTGAGTTTAGCTTTTGTGTTGTTTCATCCTTATTATAATTCAACTGTAGTCATTCAAATTTTGGTTAGTTCACCTTCCTGTTTCACTTCTCTGTCCTCATTATTTTGAATATACTGATAAGCAACTTAATTTTGACAATGCTTGCCTGAGAAACTTTACTTCAACGAGCATTAGTCTTCAGTATCTGCCATGCCTACCCAATTTTTTAAGATGTTTACTTCACTTTTATGTGAAGTTGTTTATATGACTGTTATACAAATACTTCTACCAAATTTGCTATGATCAATGAAATACGAATTCCACTTGAAATGTTACATAAATCTCTATTATGGTGGTTATAATTTTCCCAGATTCATATACTAGGAGATGAATCTGTTTAATAAACTGGGAAGTGAATAACTTCTGAAATGGTGTGAAAATATTCAGTCCATGTTTTAAAACTCTTAAAATTGCTACCTCTACATTCACAAAAATTTTATGAAAGGTTAAGGTATTTCAATACAACTATTATTCCATTCTCTAAACTCTATTAGAGAAGACCAAGCTGGGGTTTTTTAAAATCTATGTGGCTATCAGCAAGTTATTTGGATTCAATTTATATGCTGCTAATGAATTACTTTTAAAATCGTATCAACTGGAATTAGTTTATCATTTACCGCTAGACACACGCATAGATGCTTACAAGAATTATTTAAATTACTTTCAGTAAACAGTTTTCTTTAGAAAATACAATTTTACCAAAATGCTATAATTTTGGCTATTTTTAATCAGAAAATGAATCATTAGAATTAAATGTATTGAAATATTAGATTTTTTTACTTCCTCTTCTGAATAAACCCCCAGACCAATTTCAAAATATCCAAGCACTTGTGAAAACAAAAGTGTGTTTTCTGGCCAACTTTATTTAATGTTTATTAAACATAATATACCTAGAAGAAGGCTTAAGGAGATGTTAGCATAATGTTCCTGTATTTAAAAGGTGGCTACAAAGAAGATGGAGACTTTCTTTTTACAAGGAGTTTCATGGAAAAGATGAGGGGAACTGGGCACAAGTCAACTCCTGGGGAGATTCTGACTGACACAAAAGGAAAATTTTTCACAAAGAGAACAATCAGACATTGGAATCACTTGCCCAGGGAAGTGGTGGATTCTCCAACATTGGACACTTTAAAGATTCAGCTGGACAGGGTGCTGGGACATCTTGTCTAGACTGTGGTTTTGCCAAGAAAGGTTGGACCAGACGATCACTGAGGTCCCTTCCAACCTGGTATTCTACTGTTCTATGATTTAAGAAAGGAAACCTGAACTAAGAAGTGCCAAAATTCATTGGTGGCCTTTTGTGTTGTTTTTCTAGCCTTTAGAGTATTCTTAATTTGGTTTCATTGTATGGATGAAGTGACCCAATGTACCAATTTTTCTCAGAAAGATCAATGGAAAGCCATTGCATCTTGCTCTCCTATATTTCTACTGAAAGTATAGAGAATGATTTACGTTCCCAACACCAGAGAAGAAGGCCAAAGAATAGATGGCATAGCAGGATGAAAGACATGGTTAGAAGTAAAGAGACATCCCTTGCTTGACTTTAAATGGAGAGTAAGTGGGTCCCTCTCAGGCTGTGGGGGCTAGTGAACCCTGTTTAAAAAGAGATCCCTATGAAGGACAAGTGGAGGCTGCTTGTTAGTGTGGTCGCCAGAGCCTGGGATAAATGAAAGAGGAACAATCTGGCTGGCAGGTGTAAGTCTGGTGGCAGTCAATAGTGGAGATTTAGACCACATTGGGGATGTAGTGAAAGGCCCTGACAATACTATAGCTTTGTATTACTTGGTAGAAATAAGATTGAAATTGTGAGGAAAATAGCATGGGCTGTGATCTTGATGTGGCTATATTCTTTTATGCACTGAAAGGGCAGCCTAGCAGGCTGCAGGAGTTACTACACTAACTACCTGACAGCATTTGAGCAGTGGCTTTCTTTAGTACTGATGAATTTTGCACAGCAAGAAGAATTACTAGTATACAGTGGAGCTTGTGTGTCTATTACAGTCTTCTTTATATAATGCATGTCCAAAATGCTAACATCTCCATTAAGCTTGCTGTTGCTATTCTGGCTGGGAATCTAATAAGAAAAAATAAAAATTAGGGATACTGTGTGAGATTAACTAAAACTTAGAATTACACTATGCCAATGAAAATTAAAGGCCACTCACTCTGTGATGTGTACTTGCATTATAAAACACATCTATCTGCATCACTGCAAATATGGTAGGTATTATGGTGGGTTTGGTGGTGTGTTTTTTTTTTTTTTTAATGTAATTTGATAATGTGCAAAATAACCTAAAGCAAAAATCGTGTGATGTAGAAATCCATGAAATAAAGTGCAGTAAAAATAATGTCATCTTTGCTGGTTTCACAGAGATAAGTTGATGAAATCAGCGCCTGGTTCCTAAACTATGAGAAAAATTGAAGAGGAATGATGGAATTTCTTGTTTTCACAGGTAACATTAGAGACAGTGGAGTTATTGATGCCTTTCTATCACTCAACTCTGTCAGGAACAGGGACCTCTACATTCATCTATTTGAAAGCTAGTAAAGAGGGAAAGGAATAGACCTGTTCAAACATGCATTCTGGCCTCAAGCTGTCCATTGCTCAGTTTGTTCATGTTTGAACAAGGTTAGATATCCATGGACAGATGAACAGAAGGATTATGAGCTTGGCAAAACCAGAAGCATCCTGGTGGCAGGATGTATGTGGCTTGGCTGAAGAGTCCTGGCTGATAGGCAAAAGATCTTGAATCAGGTGGGTTAGAGGGCTGAAATGGCAGGAAGCCTTGAACAAAATTCAAAGGTTTGGCAGGCTTCTTAATCTAGGAGGGGAATAAGACTCCAAAACATGTTCCAAGATCTCTGCAACTGATGCCATGGGTCAGGCAAGAAGGTTAGTCTAAGAGTTTGTCTACACAGGAAATGGACTGGTTTCATTGAAATAATGATTCTGCTATAGCTTGGTCAGTTTCCCAGTGTAAACAAGTCCTTAGCAAGGCAAAGAAATCATTATGAGAGAGGAAAGGCACAAGGTTGGATAGATTTATCCATCAGTCTAAACTGTGGCTATCTCAGAGCTGGTTAGCCAAAGACGGCTTTCAGTCCTGTTTGTTAGAGAAGACCAAGGAAAGACACTTCTGACAGATGGACATGTCAGCTAGGAAAATTGAGTCCTTGTTGTGAATACAGAGACAAGAGCTGCACATTTCACAGGAATGGCGGTGTGCATCTCCTATGACTTATACTTCCTCTTCTTGTGTTCTCAAGTTCTCATGGCCAAGGGATGAAGAACAATTATTTAACTTAAAGGGAGAGGAGAGTTTGAATAAACTTGTAGAACACTAAAGTAATGTGAATTGGTGTTTGGTCAGTGCAATTAAGTAGCATTCGATGGAACAAAAATGGTTAAACCCAGCCCTCTAAACCCAAGAGTGTAAGGCCAAGATTGAGAAAGAGATTTACAGCTCCATTCCTTCTCACCAGCAAACCACATCTGAATTGATATGCCAAATGATTTTTTTTTGCTGTGAAATTATATGGCAGCTTGATATTACACTGAAGATATTGAAATACATGATTAACTGGCTAGGAAGGCATTTAATCATTCAGTACATTAATCCCAGGGACAATTAAGTAGGTAGGAAAACCAACTAATTTATGGGAATCCCTATGTTTTTTCTAGTATGCCATGGGTTCTTGCACTGGCAATCCCCATCTGCAGATTGGATGTTGTCAAGAGTGAAAATTGCAGCTCTAGAATTTCTCACCTGGAGGGCACAAGAAACGCTTTGAAATTAGGGAATAAAAACTTCAGAGGGCTTCTGTGAAATGATCAAAAGAGAAACAGTTAAACATGTGGGGCCAGCTCTAAAGCTGATGATTAAGTTAGAAGGTGAAGAATGACAATTTAAGAACATATTGAGATGAATGAGAAGATTCAGACCTCTTGGAGCTATTGCTCCAGGCTCTCTGCAGACTCAAAAGTGCCAGCATCAGCTGGTGTTTGAGGTACATTTATCAGAATTTCCTTTGCAGTCACAATGACTTGAAATACATTTCACAACATGCACACTTGGACCTTGGAGAACAACTGGGCATCAGAGAGAAGCTTTCATAGGCAACAGCACCTGCAGCAAAAATCACTACCTGAGAAGAGAACAGGCAAGCAGTGACAGGTATGATGATCCAATCTAGAGTCAGGGAGCAATTCTGAGTGCAAATTCAACTGAACTGGATCTAACTGGCTGCAGCATAGACCTAATTATATTCCCTGCATATGTAATTCACTTACTTTTTTTTTTTCCTGAAGAGCTGGTGGTGGTTGCTTAACAACCTTCCCCTTTCTCTTTCCTTCCCCTCCTCCTTCTCCCCTTCTCCTTCCCTTCTGTGCTCCTTCTGTTCTCGTCCCTTCCCTTCCGTTCTCCTTCCATTCTCCTCCCTTCCCTTCCGTTCTCCTTCCTTTCTGTTCTCCTTCCATTCTCCTCCCCTTTCCTTCCATTCTCCTTCCTTTCTGTTCTCCTTCCTTTTCTCCTCCCCTTTCCTTCTCTTCCTCTCCCTTTCTCCCTTCCCCTTCCCTTTCCCTATACTCTTCCCCTTATTCGTCCATTTTCCCTTTCTCCTTCTTTTCCCTTCTTTTCCTTTTCCTGTCTACTTTTCCCTTTGCCTTACTCTTCCCTTTCTCCTTTCCCTTACTCTTCTCTTTTCCCTTTCTCTTCCCCCTCGTTTTCCTCTTACCCTTCCTTTTCTTCTTCCCTTTTAAACAGCACCTTGCTTTTCTTTGGCAGTTGTATGCTTCTCCTCCCATATTTTTAAGGACTAGACTACATTGGTGAACTCCTCACTATTGCTTGCAGTACATTACCAGAAGGACCACAAAAGTGTAGCTGGATCCTGTAGAACTAAGCACTGTACATATGTAAAACTCTTCTATGTGGCTACTTAAAATCAGAGCATTCTCCCTATATTCACCGTATTTTCTTTCATCTCCCAAGCCTTTCATTAAGGTACACTTTCCACAAGAAATTGTCTCACTCGTCATCATCTCACTCATGTGTTTGTGTGTGTGTGTGTGTGTGTGTGTGTGTGTGTGTGAAGGATTTCAAGACTGAGAGCAGAAATCATGCTAACATAACTAGCATATCTGTTAAATCTCTGCTCAATCATATCACTTCTCATTACATTCCGTGTCAAGTTTTGATGCTCATCATGTTTTACTATTAGAATAGTAAGTATCAGCTTGATTGCAGCAATACCTTTTGTAAGACTATACAAAAAAGAGTACCACCCACTTGCAGTTGTCAGATTTTCAGATAAATTAGTTCATTACTGAGGAAATGATGGCTTTTTTTTCTGCCATCTTCTTTTGAAACTAATTCAAATATTAATATATTGATTGGACAGGTGGCATTTACATAGAGACTGATATGTATAAATAATTGTTACCTTTATGAAGACAGAATGGAATACTGAAACATTTTTGTAATTATAGGTGAGGATTTTTTCCAAGTGTATAGGTACTATTTATGGACTTCCTTTTGTATTCTTCTTTGCATCTTCCTTTTGTCCTAACTTCTCTCTGTTAGCAGGATCCACCCAGTCACCTTGAAGGCTGAAATGTATCCTGGATTTCCATAAAAGAACTTGGAAGTTCTGAAAATACTGAAATGATGCTGCCAAAAAGGAAGCAAAGCACACCAAGCCATTTCCATGTGTTAGAAACTTTATTATGGGCAACCTCAAGTCAGATAAGAATGGCCATAGGTTATGAACTATATTTTGAAGTCTAGACTATAGTGCCTGCCTTCAGTATCTAATGGGCATTGTAAATAGGAATTCACATTACAAATCGTGTCTCTTCAACTCTAGAGAACGCAACAGCTAGCTGTAAAATGAAACCTGGAAACAATATATTAGTGAGATTACAGAAGAAAGGCTCATTTCAAATACAGCACATTGAAATAAATTAATCAAGAGAGAAACTCAGCAAAATCCTACAATTTGAAACGCAGGAAGTCAAGGTGGGCATTAGGAAACTGAATAACTTTGAGGAGATCAGAAAAGGTAGCAGAAAAGAAATGTAAATTTTAAAAACAGGGTAACACATTAAGAGATCAATGTATCATAGTGAGAACATCAATGGAGAAAACCACGTGATTTCAATACCTAACACCTACAAGTAAAAAGAGAAATATCTAAACTACTGAAAGTAATTGGTAAAGAGTATTAACCCAATTAGATGCAAGAATGAGCATGGTAGAAGGTTTAAATTAGCAGTATGTCCATTGGAGTCAATGAAGCCCACCAAATCACATCAGCTGAGGTTTTGGATGATCATGTAGAGACATGGAATGTATAAAGAAAAGGAAAAAAAAAAAAAGAAGGAAAAAAAAGTGCCATAAATACACAGGAGTAGGAGAAAAAAAAATAAATCTTTAAAAAAAGATAAATGGACAGGAGATGAATGGTGAAGACCTTAGCTTTGTGTTGGTCACAAACTTAAGATCATGAGAAAAGTCTTCAACAATATTTGTTCAAACATCTCCAGATTATCAGCAGCAGTGAAAAGCTCACAGATAGGAAAGGTGCCCAAAACAAATGACATTATTAGGAGAACAGTGTTTTGGCATGCACTTCAGCAGCGTTCAACTTTCTGCAGTGTGCATCCCAATGCTCACAAGGAAACTGAACTGGAATTGACCCACATATGCAAGTGGGACTCAGCAAAAGCTGAAGAAGAAACAACTTCATTAGGAAATAAATTGTAAGCTGAAGTAGTTCAAAAATAGGAGATAAAATGCATTGTTTCCTTTTTATATCTTCAAAGACATGCAAGATGGGAAATCAGCTATGCCTGAAATGCTTCCACGGGAAATGAAAATACCTACTGGAGTTGCTTCAAAAAATGAAACTTGGGCTAAATTTGTAATGTATCAATAAAAATGTCATCAAACTGCATATACCAGACAGATTATTCAGCAGTACCAGGCACTTCCCTACAAAGCCAGAGATGGCCTTGTTCAATTTTATGGTGGGTGTAGAAAAATTAGATACCAGAAAAACTGGCTAGGAATAGAACTGAAATCTATCAGAGGCTGTATATTACATGGGTCGATTAGGACATACAGAATAAAAATTATTTGACTAGCATTTGAAAGCATAAGTTTAAAAAAAACCCCTGGAGTGCTGGGAAGACTGATGAAGAGATGCAAGTGTTGCACTAGGGCCTGAAAAAAAACAATAAGGAAAAGATACATTTTTCAAGGGTTACACGTAAGAATAGCTTTGCATTGAATTGCATAAATCTAGTAAAATATAGAGGGTGAGGGGGACTGAAAAATGACCAGTAAATATAGTCAGAAACAATTTGTATCTGACCAATAAAAACTATTTCACAAATCACTCAGTACGTATCTCTTCTGAAGACAAAATCAAACTGTTTCTCTCTTGGTGTCTTCTTAGTAGCAAGTATAATATAATGTTGGAATATAATGTTCCTGTATTAACCAGCAAACAGTTGTCATGATCCAGAAGGTCAGATGTTGTAAAGTGACTGCAGTTTCAACCTCATTGACTTCATCTAAAACCACACAGAGGTTAAATGAAATCCAGCTCTTTGGAAGGACTGAATTTCATAAAACTTAATTTGCACTTACTGCACAGAATATTTTGCTTCTAAAGATTTCAAAAGTGCAAAGTGAATTTAATTAAGCTTCATGGTCACTGTTTGTTAACAGTAAGGTGTGAAGTCAGGATTTGCGCTTAGTTGCTTAGCAAACCCTTGTGGCAATTATGTATTTTCCCAAAATCAGTTTGTTATCTGTCTTCTGACGATGGATAAAACACCCCTTTGACTAGAGTACATCTTGCTCTTTTGTTGAATCTAGTTGATCATTGAAAAGATGATATACACTGATGAATTACTCATTAAAGATCTAGGGCCATTTCTGCTTCATGTTTCAGTTACTATGGATGTGCCCTGTTCACTTCCAACCCAGTTATTTTTTTTTCATTAATTCTACTGGGAGTTTGACTGAGCTCTGAACACTAGGTTTTCTGCTGCCTGCACTTCATAGACATGTTCTTAGGTTAGAGAAGTGATGACCTGGGGTATTCACCAAATCAGCCCTGAAGTGTACCATAGCCTTCCAACACCAGGTATCTGTTACTTTTGATTCACGCTCAAATTAAAAGGTTTTGGAGCAGTACTAGCTCTCTTTGTTAAGTGACTTCTTGGCTTCTGATCCTGGTGTAGAGTTTCTGAGGAACCCTGGGGACAGGTATAAAACATAGCCATGAGTTTACCCAAATAACTGAGTGCTGAAGAGTCAAACAGTTTCCAACAGCTGAAACCCATACATCTGTCAGATAAGGAAGTGATTTCCAGTACCCAACCTGGTCCTCACTAGCATACTTTTAAACAACAACATAAAAATTTATCTTTCTATGGGTCTGCAACATGTGCACTACATTCTGCTTCTAACCAACTAGTCTCTCCTCAAAGTCCTCCACAATAAGGAAATCCTTGGAGGTTAAAGAAATAAGTGAGTTGCCAGGGTAAAGGTCAGAACAGCACAATTCTAATCTTCTTAGATAGGAAAGTGAAATTCTTTCAATAGCTGCAGACAATAATATTCTAGAGAAAGAGTGATATTTAGTTCTTCAGTGACCTGATAAAATGCTTCCCTCTTGCATAAGGTCTGCGAAACCTTGCTCTGGTAGGATAAAATAACCACAAAGATGTGGAGAATAAATAGCAAGTTCATTCTAACTTGTTGCATGAAAAGGAAGAAACTCCTCCAAATCTGGGAAGGAATAAAAGAAGCCACTTTCAGTTCAGTGAGAGGCCATTAAAAACACTGCCCCACTGTTAATCATGTATAAAGAAGTGTGTTTTCAGCATCTTATTTTCCGCATTGCTTTCCTCATGTCTCCTGCTCACTAAGGCTATGTTCACTGTCCATGCTAAATGTACCAGTTTCCTATCCTGAGAATTAGATAATTAGAGGTCATGGAGAAATGGGTTTGGCTGGGAAAATAAAATAAAATAAAATAAAAATAAATAGGAAGGCAGAATAGCACCATCTTGAGCCTTCTGCAGTTTGCTCACACCTCTGCCTCTGGCCTTGCTGCCGTGTGGCTCACTGTGCAGCCCACCATTGGGCTTCCAGTGTCTACAGGAGCAGGATGCAGGTGTCAGCCAGGGCCATGCAAACCTGTATCACTGCATGTCAGCAAAGACCTGGCCTGGGGATGAAATACTTGGGCCCAGGTGTAACCAGTGCAAGAGACTGGAAAACGTGTTTTCTCTCACCCCATGCCCTCCTTCCCCTGCCTACCTGGTGGAAAATCGTCCGTCTACCCATGGTCGATGGGGAAGTATTCGGGTTTTTATTTAAAGCCAAGAACATCCCCTTCCTGCGCCTTCAGCCAACGCCGCTGTGGGACACAACCGCTGCTGGGAAGATGAGCAGAAGCCGAAATCCTCTCTTGCCGCGCCCCACCTCCCCGTACCCTGTCAACTCTCGGTGGGGATCAGGGAGTTCCGAGCGTCATCGTGAGCTCTGGCCCGTCTTCCCCACTGCCGTCCCGCAGGCGGGCTGCCAGGACAGAGGCGATATCTGCGCCTTTGTCTACACCCCAGCTTCCCCGGCGACCCAAATGCCAGCACTCAGAGAGGTGCAAACTATCTTCATCGGCCGTAATGGGGCCATTAACATGCCGGGGTAATTAGGACCAGGGGTCTGCCAGCACTGCTAACCCTTTCGCTGCTGGGCAAGGTAGCGAAAGCCCTCTCTCTGTGGCCACCACCGTGGAGGGTCCTGCATCCACCGGACCTGCACCGCTCTCTGCGGCTGGACCAGGCTCCAGACCTGGGACCCCGCGCTGCTTCTCCCAGCGCCGGGGAGCCTCTATCCGCCCGGCATCTGCCCCGGCACCAGCCGGACACCGGCGCTCCCCGACGGAAAAAGGGGATATCCCACGGGACCAGCTTCCCCTCGGCCTCCATGTGCCAAAGAAACAGGGATAGGGCGGGAAAACATCTCCAGGTTACCTCCATGGAAATTTTTTCTTTTTCCTTTTATTTTCTTTTTCTCTTTTCTTTTCCTCTTTTTTTTTTTTGTTTTATTTTCTTTTTTCTTTTCCTTCCTTATCCTTCCTTTCTTATCCTTCCTTCCTTAGCCTTCCTTCTCTATCCTTCCTTTCCTATCCTAGCTTCCTTATCCTTCCTTCCTTATTCTTCCTTCTCGATCCTTCCTTCCCTATCCTAGCTTCCTTATCCTTCCTTATCTTTCCTTCATTACCCTTCCCTGTCCTTCCTTCCCCATCCTTCCTTCCTTATCTTTCCTTCCTTCCATATCTTTCCTTATCCTTCCCTATCCTTCCTTCCTTATCCTACCTTTCTTATTCTTCCTTATCTTTTCTTCCTTCCCTATCCTTCCTTCCTTATCCTTCCTTCCTTCCCTATCCTTCCTTATCTATCCCTATACTTACTTCCTTATCCTTCCTTCCCTTTCCTTCCTTAGCCTTCCCTTTCCTCCCTCCCTCTCCCTCCCTCCCTCCCTCCTTTCCTTCCTTCCTTCCTTCCTTCCTTCCCTCCCTCCCTCCCTGCTCCCTTCCCTTCCCTTCCCTCCTTCCTTCCTTCCTTCCTTCCTTCCCTCCTTCCTCCCTCTCTCCTCCCTCCCTTCCTCTTCCTTTCCCTTCCCCTCTCTTTGCTTTTTTCTTTTTTTCTTTTTCTTTGCCTTTTTTCTTTTTCCTTTTTCTTTTTTGTTTCCTTTTTATTTTTTCTTATTTTTCTGTTTCTTTAATTTTCTTTTATTTTTTCCTTTTTTCTTTCCTTTTTCTTATTTCCATTTTCATTTTTCTTTCCTTATTTTTCTTTTTTTTATTTTTTTCCTTTTTTCCTTCTTTTTCTTTCATTCTCTTTTCTTTTTTGCTTTCTTCCTTTCCTTCTTTTTATTTTTTTATTTTTCTTTTTTTATTTTTTAACCTTTTTTTTCTTTTTGTTTTTTCCTTTCCTTTTTTCTTTTCCTTTTCCTTTTTCTTCCTTCCTTTCTTTTCCTTTTTCTTTTCCCTTTCTCTTTCTTATTCTTTCATTTTCCTTTTATTTTTCTTTTATTTGTTTCTCTTTTTCTCTTTTCATTCTTTATTTTTCTCCTCTCCTCTCCTTTTCTCTTCTATTCTCCTCTCCTCTCCTCTTCCCTTCTCATCCTTTCTTTTTCCTTCTTTCTTTCTATCCCTTTCTTTCTTGCTTTTCTTTCCCTTTCTTGCTTTCTATCTCTCTCCCCACCCCCCAAGGTTTGATACCCACTGCTTCCAAAAGCCTACATTTTGAGATGTGACTGTTTTTTCTTGGAAGAAAGCTGATCACCATTCAGGTGTTTTAGGGTTTATGGTTCTGGGGTTGCTCTATTTTCCTTTCCTTCCTTCTTTTTTTTTTTTAAAAAAAAAAAAAAAAAAGTAATGCTGAGAGACAAAGAGGTAAATTATCTGCCTTGGCGTTGATGGTATGTCAAAGATTGCAATGCCCAGGCGCTCTCTTCCTGCAAAGAGGATGATTTATAGAAAATTGCAGGCAGAACACATGCACATTCTGGCAGCCGTAAAGACAGTCCCTCCCTTTTCCTTAATGTTCTTTTATCAGCTTCTTAGGAGGTGTCCGCTTCGTTTGTCTGCATGAAACTAGTAGTCTTAGTAGGAATCCCCAGTTCTGATGCTTTTTTCCCTTTTTCCTTAAGAAGGATTCTCTAAATCCAACAGTGCTCCTGCCCAGATTTTATTCTTCCTCCTGTTTCTCACAGCACTTGTTTGGGGCGAGGAGGGGGGGAGCGGAAAGAGGGGAGAGAGGAGGGAGAAGATCTTTCTCCTGTTTAGTGATTAACTTGCACAGCTCAAAGAAAGAGAAGATTTAATGGGAGAGGTCCTGCCTGTGTGCTTTGTACTCGCAGCAGTCCTGCGGATGGGAATATCAGAGAGTGCATGGCTTTAACATTTGACTAGTACCTGGGCGACCAATTTTGGTTATTTTATTCCATTGCTGTTGTTAACATTTCTGCATTTGGTCTTCAGCTGAGCTGGGAGAGTTCAGACAATGAAGTTCTAACATGCCTGACCTCTCCCAGAGCCACTAAATCTGGACTCTTTTAAGAAGAGCATCTCAGCTTCACTGCTCACATAAAACTTCCTCAGATCATGGGATGGATCTCCCTCTTCATCTGAACCACAGCTTTGTGGTTCTAGTCTCTCTTCCACCCATGCAAACTGCAGTGCTTGAGGGCTCAGGAAAGCCCAGTGATGTTCCAATACCTCTAATGCCCTTGTGCTCAAACTGATTTTGCCTCACTCCCATGTATTGATTTACTGAGTGCACGTAACCCCTAATCCTCCTCTCCTACTTTCCCCCCTCCTCCCCCTTCAGTGGGAGACATAACCCTAGAAAGAATCTGACCTGGTGTTGTAGGAAGACTGAAGAGAGGGGGTGGTGTATGGAGCAAAAGAAGTAGCTGAGCACAGTGCTTAATAAAAACGAGACCAAATAAAAATGCAGGCTACAGCTGCTTTGTCTTTGCCTGCTTGCCTTCATCACCAAGATACCTTTCTTTGTGAGCCTTGATCGTTAGTTTCCATGGTTTAAATAATCAGTCACAAAGGAGCAGACAACTAGGTGTTGGAAGGCATAAAAGTTATTTTAAGTAGAAATATTTATTTTATTTTGCAGCCAAAAACGTTTCACCAACATAGGAAGTGATTCTGGTGCTCAGTAGTACAAGCTCTCTTTTCTCTTAAATGCTTGTGAGAAATAAAAAACCTGGAGATGACTGTCTTTATTTCCGGGAGTAGACTTCAAAATACGTGCCAGAAATGGACAATTCGAGTGTCCTTTCTCCACATCAAATGAGAGCTGGAAGGGGGATTAAAAACCAACCACGTGGTAGATCTGGTTTTATACTTTGCAACCTCCAGCTCCATTTATGTTCTTTACCCTGCTCAGGGAAGATTAGCCTCTAGATGGATGTGTCTGAGGGATCACCTCAGGGGCAGATCTGCATGCAGAAACCGGTTTTTGCTATGACTGGAGGAGAGCTATGACCTAACAGAGCACTCTATCCCAGCGGCTCCCCGAGCATCGCAGGAGCTGCTCAGCGATCCTGCACAGGAAGCTTTGTGAAGGCAACAGCTTGGAAGGGGAAGCTCTTCAGATCTTTCCCCCTTCTTCTCCTCCTCCCTGGCCAGTGAGTGATTCGGTGTCCCAAACCTTAACTTTTTGTTACCACCTTCCTATCTTAATCTCCTTCATCTTCAACACCTCCTCCTCTATCACTACCATCTTCTCCTCCATCTGTCTGCCTCCTGGATCTCTCTCTTGTTTGCTTGCTTTCCCCCCTCCTCTTCCACCTCCCTGCCTCTCTTTCTTCTTGCCTTTCCCTCCTTTCTTTTCTTCTCTTTTCTTTCTCTTTTTCCTCCTCTTCCCCTACACGTTGTTGTTGTTGTTAGAAAGGATTCTTGCACCCCCTGGTGCTCTTGCGTTTTGTGTGGTAGGAAAGGAGATTGTCTTCTTTCTCTCTCTCCCTCTGGTTGCTCATTATTCAGAGAGAGACACAGAGGGTGAGTGAGAGAGAGAGAGAGAGACGGATATCTCAGGTCATCTGCAGCTGCAGCAAACCAGTGAAGGAGAGAGAGAGAGGGAGAGGGAGAGAGGGAGAGGGGGGGAAAAGCAGGGAAAGATGGCGATCCTCCATTGCTGAGACCTGGCAAGGAGCACATGAGACTCACAAAACAACTTCCACAACAATAACAAGAAGAAGAGCTAGGCAGAGAGGAAGAGGAGAGGAGGCAGCAGCAAGAGCAGCAGCGCCGGGACGCTCCCGTAAGTTCTTGCAATTAAAACCCATCTCCGGTTTGGCATTGGAGAGATCTTCTCTCGTGTGTGTGTGTGCATATATATTTATTTGTTTGGTCTTTTCTGTCTTTCTTTCTTCCCACCACCTTCCTCTGAATCCATTCATTCGGTCAACGGAGGAAGGAGGAGGAAAGAAAGGAAGGGTAAAAAAAAAAAAAAGGAAAAAAAAAAAAAAAAGAGGAGAGGGGAGCAAGAGCGGGGTGTTTTGTTTGAGAGAGAAGTCTTGCATGGAGGAGGAGAAGAGGAGGAGGTGCTGGTGGTGGTGGTGGTGGTGGTGGTGGGAGGAGGAGGAAGGCGGTTAATTAATTTTTTGTTGTTGCATTAAGGGGGGGGGGGGGGCATATGGGGAGATAAGTGAGATATCAGCCGAGCTTTCGGGGTGGGGGGTGCCCCGGAGGATATGTGTGTGTGTGCGAGGTCTGGATGGTGCTGTGCGTGTGGACTTGGATCAGATACGGGAGAGACACGGAGAAGAAAAAAGCTCCGTGCTGGCACGACCCAGGCAATCGGGTGACCTCTTTCTTCCTTTCTTTCGTTCTTTCGTTCTCTTTCTTCTTTCTTTCCTTCTTTCTTCCTTCCTTCCTCTCTCTCCCCCTTTCCTTCTCTTTCTCCTCGTCCCCTTGCTGCCCTCCTTCTCCTCGCCGCTGGTGGGGCTGGTCCCTCACCCCGGTTGGTGGTGCCCCCACCGCGGCTCTCCTGGAGTTGGGATGCGGGGGTCCCCGGCAGCGTCGGGGCTGGGGGGCTGGTGGTGCCCGCAGGAGGTTGCTTGGAGGAGGACAGCGTTCAGCTGGAGAGCAGGAGCCATTACACACGCTTGTGCTCTCCTTTGAGAGAAAGAGAGTGAGGAGGGAAGAAAGGAGAGGGAAGGAGCCCACTTCTTCTTGCTCAGTTCCCCGATGTCCCTACCTTTAAACCAGGCGAGGGAGAAGGCGCTTTCTCCTCTGCCCCTTTCTGAAGCACCCGGAGTAGCTTGCTCCCCATCTCTCCCCCTCTTTCCCTTTCTTTATCTCCCTGTCCTCCATTTGCAAGCTGTCTGCTTTGGTTCCAGTCCAGGCTCCACAACACAAAGCTTCTCCTCGCTCTCGCACACATGCACACACACAGTCTACAGGCTCTTTATGTCTTCTGGAGTAACCTTCTTCTCCCTCCTCCCACCCCCCCGCCGCTCCTCTTAGCATTGTGGTTTCTATTCTCCACACAGATCCTCCTGGAGGTTCATGTAGTTGTGATCTGATAGGATTTCTCCCCCCCTCACCTCCCTCTTTTGGAGGAGAAAAGGGAAAAGTTTCATTCGTTTTTCTGGTGTTTGGAAGGAGAGAGACCATCAAGTTTTTGAGTGTTTTCTGCTGCTGCTTTTGTGTGTGTGTCTGTGGGGGTCTATTTGTCTCATGAAGCTGCTTGCATGTCTAAGAGGAAGTGACTAGTTTGGCAGAGAGCTGTGATCTGAGTCAGGTAAGCCATGTCATGTTCTCTAGCTCCACCAGAAAATGGAGGAGAGAGAGAGTAGACAAAGCTGAGATGGGAAGTGCTCCTAACATCGTGGATGTCTCTCCATGTTTTGAAGCTTTGCTGGCAGTAGCTGGCTTAATCATGATTTTTTCCCCCTAAGGTTTCTTTCAGTTTTTTCAATGTACAAGATTGTGATGGGTCTTCTCTCTGACTTCATGCTATCAGGAAATGAGGATTGGAGGAAATTGCTCAGATTCTCCTTCACACAGAGAAACACATCCTCAGGCTTTTTTGCTCTTATGCTTTCATGCGGAGGTCACCTTTCTAGATATTTTTCTTTGGTTAAAGACTGCAGAATTTAGGAGGTTGATCAGTTGGCCAAAGAAATAGTGTATATATGCGTGTATTTATAGATGTTTAAAAGCATTTGGAGGTAAGTGCACACATCTTGAGGCTGCTCAGGTTCTTCCACAGAACATCATGAAATGTCATTTTTTTTCTAGGTGATGATGGTGATGCCTGATTTTTAACATCTGATTTTCAAGAGCATTCCTTCTTTTGGATGTATTTTAAATTAAGATGGAATATTTCTCCCTGCTCACAAGGTTGCATTAAAATGATATTGGCAAGGTTTTAGTAGGTTCCTCAGAGCATCATAACACCTAATTTCTCTCGGAAAAAAACCCAAACAATTTTTACAGCTGTCTTTTTGGTGTCTTAAATTATCTTTTTACTGAAAACTTATGGCAGCATTCTTGTTATAATTTTAATGTCATTATGGAAACCTAAGATCTTTAAAGTGAGATGGGAGTTGAACAGGAGTCTGTGTGCTTTTTTCTAACCCACCTTTTCATGTGAATTCATTTTTAGTAGACTCAAAACAGACTTCACTCTTTTTCCACCAACCTAAATTTGCACATTGGTTGCATAGTAGATGCAGTTCCTCAAAAAATTCAAACTATATGCTGAAACACATGAGGGGTATCCTGAAGTGCAGTGCTACTGAGCTTGAAGACACAGCTCCATAAAGCTGTATCAATACTGCTCATGCATAAGTTACTCTGAAGAGTTTAAGAAGGAATGTGTTACATGCGGGAGGTGTAAGTGGCAAGTTAGGGAACCAGTGAATCTGAGTTGGAACACACTCCCAGATGTGAAAAAAGGAACAGAAAGATTTGAGGATTGCAGCGACTGGTGATGAACTTGAGATCCAGCTGTTGCACAGTTAACATCAGTGCCCTTGTTGAATTTTGGCTATGGAAGAAATGGTTTAATATGTAATCTAATATACTTGGGAAGGATATTGCATTATCAGCTGTGCATTTCTTGAGTTCTGGTTGCTGATACGTCACCCAAAGTACTGAGATACTGTGGTTGTCTCCATCCTTCAGAACTGGGCCATGGAACATACTATTTCAGGTATGTTTAATCTGACATTTTGACAAAGAGGCAGGATAACTGTCTTGATTTGGGTTTTGGGTGGTGTTTTTTGTATGGGTTTGGTTTTTTTTTTTTTCCTTCTGAGGTGATGTTCTCTGATGCATTTTGCGATCTCTGCACTTGTCTAAATGAGCAGCCACTGAAGAAACAGGGCAAGTCTCCACTGACCTTTATTTGCTTGTGCCAGATCCTAAATATCCATCCCCATGTAAAATGACTGTATTCAGTCTTCTTGGGTATCTGCTTGTATTTCATAGTTCAGAACTGTGAATCTCCTCTTACTTCTTGAGAGGTCAACTCAGTGCTTGCACTACAATGTGCCCTGCAGATACATTGTTCTCGAACATAGTATGTGCAGTCCAAGAACAAGTTTGAGATTTAAGCTGATGATCTTTATGGGAGGGCCTCTTGCCCCGCTCTTGCCCTAGAAAACCAAGCATCATTGCAATAGTTTGAATGGTGCTATTTGTATGGGGAGTTCTTTTACTATAAGACCAAAACAACTTTAGAGAATGATATTCTTTTCAATGATGTTTCTTGCTGTAGCTCTGCTCAGACTGAAGTTTACCTTGCTGTTAAAATACTAGCTTCCTTAGTAAGGGAAACCTACTTAATTTTTAAAAAACAAAGCCTTTAAAACCCATCCAACCAATCAACCCAAAAACAAACCAACAAACAAAATAAATAGAACCAACCAAACACCACCACCATAACAACACTCCGTACGATCCAAAACTGATTTTTAAAGGTCTAGAAATAAAATCTTAATTCATGAGATGCTGGTGACTTGAATGTTTCTTGCAGTCAGGCACAAGTTTCTTCATTTGGACTATGGCTTTCAATTGCTTTTGATTTGTGGGCATCCAGAACTTCATCAGGGTGCAAGCTCTAACAGAAACTGCATTCATAGCTTATTCTTCAGTATATAAACTTGGGGTTTTTAATAATTTTTCTCAGCCCCATTAGATGCAGCCTATGGACCACTGCTTTAAATAGGTTTAAGCAATGGTTTGATTGCCTTATGCAGTTTTACTAGGTTCATAATGGATTACATTGTTGAGAAATTTAAAATGTCATGTTTATAATTTCCTTCCATAATTTTAAAGAATTATTTTGTTACAAGAGGAAACCTAAAAGTATGTTGTATATGCTTAGACTGGGAAGAATATGAGTGCATAATTGGATGCTGGAAATGGAAAGTAGAACAAATGCAAGTAGAAGAAGGGGAAAAAAGAAAAAGGTCATTTCAATTCAGTAAAGTTTACAACAAATTCTTCAGTGTTGTGAACTTTGACTTGAAGGAGGATTGACTTTTATAAAGACATGAGTGACTGAAAAGAGAGTTGATAAGTTGATAAGTATTGGAGAAGAACTGTGTTCAACATGCATGTCTGGACATCTGGCAGTTGTTACTCTGGGCCCCAAGGAATGGACAAGTTTAATTTTAGACTTAAAAAGGAAATGGGAAGAACTAAAGTCTTATAATAGTACAACTTACAGTTTGAGGAAGGTTACTTCAGAAAAGCTCAAAGATGTCTCTTGAAATTTGGTACTTCCAGAAACATGTCTAAATGAATTTTTCCTTTTGAGTTTTCCAGTTATTCTAAACAACATATGAACAGTTATAATACAAAATTGAGGTAGCTCCAGTTTGATGTAACGCTTTCTCTGTGTGGTGTTGTGGATAATTTCTTAGATTGGGCAGAACACTGCTTTGTGGTAAAAAACTGCATAAAAAGGACTTAAAAGAGTGAAACTGGTGAATAGCTGTGTAGTATTAATTAACCAACACTGCCCTCCTATGAAGCTAACTTAGGGACAAAACCTGTAGTATCCCCAAACCTCCAGTGAAATAGTGAAAAAAGAGTGATTTGAAGAAGCATGTTGATAGACAAAGGAGATCCTGTTTTGACAGATCAGGAAAAGCCTACAAAGGCCAGTATGTCTTTGTGTCTTTTCAGGTATTTTGTTCCCTTAGTTGTTGTTATTCTTCCAGTCCATTGTAAAATAAAGTAAGTGCTCTCTTCACTAATATTTCTCTATTTTGAAATTAAATAATGTATTTTGTGAACTTGTTCTGGATGAAAACAGTCTGCTGCTAATGCCAGAACTATATGATTTGCTTAACTTATATACCTGATCAAAATGTGATCAAGTGTGAGCTTCTAATTGCTGGCTCCAGTGAAAATATTGGAACTTCATCAGTCTAAATGCTTGTGTGCTTTTCAAACAGTTGTCTCATTCTAGAGTTTTCAAACAGTTATTTCTTCTAAAGTACCAAATAATCTACCAAAAGAGTGCGTTTAATGGAAATCTTTAATACAGGTAGTGTTAAAATACAACATAGGCCCATAGGAGGTGAGCAGAAGGTCTGTGAAGTGTTGATTGAGGAGGGCATGAGAAATTCCATGTTACTCTAAAAAGAGTAAGAATAGCTTTGAAGGAAAACAAAGAAAGAGTATGATGAGAATGAAGGTTGCTTAAACATCTGCTAACCTTTCAGAGAGAGGAACTTCAATTATTTAATCAAGAGGTGCTGGAGAAGGTGGTGTGATGCAAGTCTTCAGCTGCTGGCAGAGACACAGTTAACATTGTAAACGGTTGAACTTCAGCATGGCACTTCTCCAAATGAGTTGACTGTTGAAAATAAAATGTTCCAGAAGAACTGGGAGAACAGGAAAGAAGTTAAAATAGCATGGTTTGTATGCCAGTGCTGAAAGAAGAAAAGGGGGGAGGAAGGGAGATAGCTCAACTTATGATAATTGTCTTGTTGGTTGTAGTGAAAAGGCTTTAGTAGAAGTTTCCAAATGAGGGGACTAGATTTAATAGAATGCAGTCTTAATTTGTGTCCTGAGTTTTGGAAGTATTCTTCTGCTTTCAACTTGCGTTTGGGAAATTGTACTCATAGGTAAATAAAAAGTCACATGAGGTTGTTTTGGGTTTTGTTCCATCTTGTTCTTTTAACTTTAAAACAGTACCAAAGATCTGAAGTCTGTTCCTCATCTCTCGAGTTTTATGAGGCTGTGCCAGATGTTGCAGTACAAACACAACTCTGAAGAGGTTTGAAAGGGGGGTTCAGATGGGAAAAGGGGAGTCTGCTTCTGGTGTCTTATATTTGAAATGCAGGGTCTTATGTACAATTTTGTGTGTGTATGTGTACTCTT
The DNA here is from genome assembly GCF_963264785.1 of Psittacula echo. Classification (NCBI taxonomy): domain Eukaryota; kingdom Metazoa; phylum Chordata; class Aves; order Psittaciformes; family Psittacidae; genus Psittacula; species Psittacula echo. Next base: position 52,696,632 of record NC_137742.1, on the reverse strand, counting down.
CAGCTCCTCAGGAGTTGAAGATCTTGCTATAGCTGTTTTGTTCAGCTTGAGGCAGAATGTGTTACTGCAGTAACTCAAAATATCCTTGCCTGATCACTCGCTAATGGAACGAACTTTTCTTCAAGCAGTGTTTGGAAAAGATCCTTCACTCATTACTGTTTGTGACTGCTTTGTAGTAATTTTTGAAACACATTAGTTATCAGAACTTCAGTCCCAGACCTAACAACAGTGCTATGCATTTTATTTCCAGTTGATCTGAAAGTCTCTTTGGTTTTGGCAAGACTTTGTGATATAATTCCGGACCTCCACAGCTGCTGTCTAGGGAGAATACGGTAGGTTTTTGGCTTTTGCTAAAAGCAGCTTTTTGGGTAGTAGATGGAAAGATCCCTCAAGAAAAGCAATCAGTATATGTTTATTTGGTAATTTAAGGAAAATGAAGGTGAGACATCTCAGGAGGTGTGGTCTTTGTTCTTGAGTGGAGTCAAATACAAGTCTCTTTAAGAATACATGTTTAATAATGTCAGCATAAACAGCTGTAGGCACAGCATCAATGTCATGAGTGATTAGGAAGGACTTACTGAGAGCTTATCAAGGTAGCGATCATTGCAAGGCCAGTGTGTTGAAGACAAATAATTCTGAGAAAACACTTGATTCAGTGGACTGCTCTTACTAGTTTTGAACTAGTTAAAATAAGAATTCAGTTGTTAAAGCATGTTGCCTGTTACTTGTTGGTGGAAGATAAAATAATCAAATTTGGATTCAGCAGAAAAATAGAGAGTTATTTCATGCCTTCAGGAGAAGAAGCTAAGTGCTTGCATGGTGTGCTTGTGTTTTTTCTTCTTTCAATGCCAGGAATATGCAATTAACAATTTACTAGTCATAATGGCTGGTCAGCAGCACTGGACAGTGTATTGGTGTATTTACACCATTTGTTACTGGTACAGGCTAGGCTCATGCTGACCTGAAGATTAAGAAGTAGGATGTTCATTGATGGCATTACTGTTGCTATTAAAAAGCTCTGGAAAGGGGCCTGAGAACCCCAGCTGCTGTCGTGGTGGAGGAAGTCAGGCCTTCAAAGGATACAAGGATTAGAGTGTCAGGAAAAGTAAATGGTAGCATCAGCACAAGTAGAAAATAGGCAGAGCTATTCAGCAAACAGAAAAGTAGGCTAAGGCATGCCATAATTATGTGTAGTGGAAACTTGCTGCTAATAGAGCAATTGCGTGGGGTAGAGAGGCAGGAGAATGATTTTTCAAGACAAAACAAAGCAGACATTGCAGAGAATGATATAGGAAGACTGGGGATTCAGTGTGCTTGTGATAACGTGAAAGAGAAGACTTTGTTTTGAAAGATGCTAAAAATGGAATCTTATAATGTACATGTAGTCACTATTTCCGTGGCCTTATAGGACAATGGGGGCTTCTTTGCACTGAGCGAGTTAGCAAACTCTTCTTTCCCGCCTGCAGCTCTTAAGGTTCCAATAGTGCTGCTTCAGGGAGGTATCGGTAGTTGTGGAAAGATGGCATCACAGGATGTTCCTTTGGGAAAGAAGATTGATCATACTGGATTGGACTTTGTCATGTAAATGGATTCAAAATACAAAAGCTACTTATCATAGGAGCCACGCAAACACATTCCTCCACGCGTTGTCCCTAGGCCTCTCTCATTGCTGGCAAAGAAAAGAGCAGAATGGGGAATTGTGACACGCAGTACCTGTGCTTCAGCAGCCCATATTTTAAGTTTTCTTATTTATCAACTAAACAGGGTAAGACATATTTATCAAATAAACATCTGCATATGCTGGAAGATTTTGGTCCAGCATGAGTGTGACACACAGGGTGGTGCATTTAACTTCTAATGATGTTGCCTTGCTGAAGACTTTAATTTAGTGTTTAGCTGGGAAAGGGATCATCAATAAAGGCCTTGCTATGGTCCAAATGACAGAATTTAGCTGTCTGATGATGCTGAAAAGTGTGGGTTGTTTTTTTTGTTGTTGTTTGTTTGTTTTTTTTGGTTTTTTTTGTTCTTTCTGCCTCCGTGTCACTGATCTTGACAGCTTGAATAGATCCTAGATTAGAAGTTCTAGAGTGATTGTTCAAGGTGGCTTATGCTGGTGGTGTTTACTTAACAAACTTTCCCTTTCTCTTTCCTTTCCTTTCCCTTCTGTGCTCCTTCCCTTCTCTTCTCTTCCCTTCTCCTTCCCTTCTTTTCTCTTCCCCTTCCCTTCTGTGCTCCTTCCCTTCTGTGCTCCTTCCCTTCTGTGCTCCTTCCCTTCACTTCCCAGTGCACATTCCAGGCTGGACTCAACATGTGAGACAGCTTGGAGGAGTGCTGGTCTAGAAGTGGATGCACTGAATAAGGCATGATTGTTCATCTCTAGTGAGAAAACTGCTTTTAAAGAGAATTTAAGAAGGCCCCATAATATTTATTTTAACACAGACCTGGATTCGTCAGTTCCAGTCAGATTCAGCTAGATCTATGGGCATGTTGCTATTTATAATGGAGTTTTAGGCGCCTCTGACCAAAAACTAAAGAGACCAAAGAATTAGTGTTCAGTCTTTGAAATCTTTGTCTTAATTTTTTGAAACTCCTTCAAGGATCCATCCTCCTAACCCAGTAAAACAGACATACTTAGAATTTAGCAGGATATTGGAAAACAAGATTTTGGTGCTGGATTCTGTTGTTACGTGTGTTGAAACGAACCAGTATGTAGATAAAAAAAGAAAAATCTCATTTTGGGAATGGTGCTGGTGTGTGAGACTGGAGCAGACCTGCTCTGAGGTTTGCAAGCAGTTGAGAGATGGGAACTAGAGGTACCTGCCACTTTGTTTCTATGTCACTGCAGCAGTTCTGACGGATCATGTGTTCTCAGGTGTATTGCTGCTTGTGGTGAGTATAAAAGAACTGTGTATACTAGATAGAATCATAGAATAGTTAGGGTTGGAAAGGACCTTAAGATCATCTAGTTCCAACCCGCCTGCTATGGGCAGGGACACCTCACACTAAACCATGTCACCCAAGGCCTCATCCAACCTGGCCTTGAACACCGCCAAGGATGGAGCATTCACAACCTCCCTGGGCAACCCATTCCAGTGCCTCACCACCCTCTCAGTAAAGAATTTCTTCCTTATATCCAATCTAAACTCCCCTGTTTAAGTTTTAACCCATTACCCCTTGTGCTGTCACTACAGTCCCTGATGAAGAGTCCATCCCCAGCATCCTTGTAGGCCCCCTTCAGATACTGGAAGGCTGCTATGACATCTCCACGCAGCCTTCTCTTCTCCAGGCTGAACAGCCCCAACTTTCTCAGCCTGTCTTCATACAGGAGGTGCTCCAGTCCCCTGATCATCCTCATGGCCCTCCTCTGGACTTGTTCCAACAGTTCCATGTCCTTTTTACGTTGAGGACACCAGAACTGCACACAATACTCCAAGTGAGGTCTCACGAGAGCAGAGTAGAGGGGCAGGATCACCTCCTTCGACCTGCTGGTCACACTCCTCTTGATGCATACTGTACCTACTTAGTTTAGTTGGTAATGCAGCAAAGTTTGGAAGGCAATGGCCATAAGGAGTCATCGTGTTTTCTTCTGTGTTGTGTGACAAGTGCAACTGTCAGAAAAATAAATGTCAATATGAACAAATTTGGAATGATTTCTCTACTTATTTGATTGGAAGCTCTGAAGCTTTTTAGTTTTTCCCTTCCTTGTCTACATCTGGGTGGCTCTGGCTGCAGGATTTAGAACCTCCAGCACTCGTGAGCTCTGAAACTGTGCTTCTGTTGTGCTCAGCTAAATAACTTGACAAGTGTAAAAATGTTAGCAAATGGCTGATGGAAAATTGAGAGCACCCAGACAGCTCTTAGCCTGGTTAATTAGCTTCTTGACTGCTGAATTGTTCCTGCCCTCTCATGGCTGTGGCTTGCAGCCCTGTGAGAAAGGGTTTGGGTTCCTGGCCAGGAGTGCATCCCGGAAGTTGAATTCATGTAACTTGAAGTCCTCATGGGCTGGTTCCTTTTGGTCTAAATGACCTTTTATCTTCTTTGGGGGAGGGCAGTGGGGAGAAAGCATCTCAGTTTTCAGCTATGTCAGGTCATATAGAGGTCAAGTTCTCTTGTCTGTCATCAAGCATGTGGCCAAGGCCAATGGCATCCTGGGGTGTATTAGAAGGGGGGTGGTCAGTAGGTCGAGAGAGGTCCTCCTTCCCCTCTACTCTACCCTGGTGAGACCGCATCTGGAATATTGTGTCCAGTTCTGGGCCCCTCAGTTCAAGAAGGACAGGGACCTGCTGGAGAGAGTCCAGCGCAGGGCAACTAAGATGATTAAGGGAGTGGAGCATCTCCCTTATGAGGAAAGGCTGAGGGAGCTGGGTCTCTATAGTTTGGAGAAGAGGAGACTGAGGGGTGACCTTATTAGTGTATATAAATATATAAAGGGGGAGTGTCACGAGGATGGAGCCAGGCTCTTCTCAGTGGCAAACAATGATAGGACAAGGGGTAATGGGTGCAAACTGGAACACAAGAGGTTCCACTTAAACTTGAGAAGAAACTTCTTCTCAGTGAGGGTGACGGAACACTGGAACAGGCTGCCCAGGGGGGTTGTGGAGTCTCCTTCTCTGGAGACATTCAAAACCCGCCTGGACACATTCCTGTGTAACCTTATCTAGGTATTCCTGCTCCGGCAGGGGGATTGGACTAGATGATCTTTTGAGGTCCCTTCCAATCTCTAACAAACTGTGATACTGTGTGATACTGTGTAAAACCAGCCCAGTGTGCGACTCTGTGCACCAGGACTCTGTGTAGAAGAGGACTTTGTCTGGCCTTCTGGAGGTAAATATGACTAAAGGCCATGTTGTGGATCAGTATATATGATGGCTCTAAGCTGGGGCTTGCAGCATTTGTGTATTTAACTCTTTGGTGGTGCTGGCTCCTGGTGTGTTTCTACCCGGTAGGTTGAAAGAAACTGCTGTTTGTCAAGAACATGTAGATTTCTCCTGCTAGTTATTCATGCATGTGTGAGACCTTCTGAAATTCCTGGCTCCAAGGGAATAACTGTATTACTCACTGGAGCTGCTGAAAGAGAGTGAGTCAATATATTTGGGTCTCCCAGCTGCATGAATAAATGAGTAAACCTGAATTATTTTTAAATTATCAGATTACAGAGGTGATAATGTACTACAATGAATTTTCCATTCCACGCCCTCTATAAATGTGCTGCCTTCCTTCCACTGTGGAGCAGAGGAGGGAATACAAGATCTTCAGTGTGTTGGTCTCCCAAGAAACCACATAAAAACTGCTGAGGTCGCACTCAGAAAATGTCTTCCAGACCAAAAGCCTTCAGTCAGAAGTTGCTTGGCAAGGTGACAGATAGATTGACCAAAGGTTGCATGTGGTGTGTTCTTGCAAAACGAACATGAAATGCTCATTGCCCTCCATGGTTCTTTAGTGCTTCCACAAGTTCACCCATGTTACTTCAGTGGTGTACAGGACTAGAATTTGCTGCTGGTATTCTGGTCTTATCTCTGAAGATATTTATTTTAAGAATTCATGTCTACATAGGTTTGTTAATACAGTACTGTAATATCAGATGGGCTGCTGAGACCTCAAGGGGGTGAGGAATCTATTTTTAGTGTGTTTGAAGGGTAGATGGTGTTTCAGGTTGTGGAATGAGTTTCTGGGGGGCCTGTCACCATATACTGAAGTTTTGTATGTCATGGCAGTGGAGGCCAGTCATATGATGATGAGTTAGTAACTTAAATGGGACATTAAAAAAAAAAAATCCTACTCTTTGGATAAATTTTAAAGATAGATGGAGCTAGAATGCCACACACCCTGTTCTTATGCTTGTTTCCTTGATGTGCTGAAGACATCTAATCCTCTTTACAGGTGAAATAAGCAGTCTGCTTAAGAGCTGAAGGCAATGCCTACTGATCTGTTGACATCCAGATTGGAGGCTTATTCATGTCTGAGTAAGAATTTTAGTGATGGGTGACCAAAAGAGTGGTTTAGTTGCCCAGATGGTGTGAAGAAGATGATTTGTGATCTTCCATATCAGAAGTTAGTCACATGTAGGAAGTTGGATAATAGCACTGGTGGTCCTATGTAAACGTATTTTACACCCCAGCCTGCAGAGAGTTGGAGCTTTAAGTTTAGAAGACTGCTGCATGCATGCATTTATATGAGGCAATCTGAAGAGTGAGTCCAGCCTTACTTTGAAAGCACTGCACTGTAGTGGTAGCCATAAGGAACAAACTTTAATGTTATATTATGGTTAGATTTTATGTGGATTGGCTTCCTATTTTCTTTGGAAGGCAGTAAAACTGATTCTTCTAGCATTCCTAGGATTTTGTTTTGTGTGCAGTCATGTACACTTTATTTATTTATTTAATAAATCCTCACTGCCACTGTTAGGAACATTAACAAAGGCTTTTTTAACAGGTCAGACCTCAGCCACCATTGCATTTTCTTGCTACTGTAGTACATTTGGCAGATAATAGAAGACGGGGGCTAAAACCCTTGTACTGTAAAAGCTTATTCATGTGAATTGTTGAGGAGATGTGATTTTGAATTTCACTGCAGCTACTCATGTGAGTAAACATTTGAAGATCAAATCCTCAGCTACACAGACAAATTCTTGTGGAGTTTTTAGGGAGGTGTAGGAAATTGCATCTTGAATAGAAGATGCCCTTAGCTTATGTTGCTTCATAACAACTACCACCTACATACATGAGATGTTCATTTGTGGTTGCATGTGAGGGCCTGGTTGTAGCTGATTGGCAAGAGCCAGCAGGAGCTTATTCATTAGATAATTCTTTCACTTTCGCTCATATGCTCCTTTCCTTTCGTTCTCACTTTGTATTTTGGCAGGGGGAACACATATGTTATAAATACTCAACTTTGACTTCAACTAATGGTGGCATGTCCCTAAAATAAGACTTCATATGAGCTTTAATGTGTTCTAGTCACAACATTCATGTTACTATGCTGTCTGTAGATGATGTTCATGCCTTCCGGAGTCCCATCACTAACTGGTGGGTTTGGAAGCCATGTTTTTTCAAACTTTATTTTTGGGATGAAGGGATTGGTTTGAATAGATACTAATATGGTAATTGTTCAAAAGAGAGGTGCTTTGGTTCAAGGAAAATGCAACCTAGGCTCTTTTACAATGACAGAAGGTTGAACCTTTGCATATGTGTAAATAATGCAAGTTACTATCCATGTGGTTCACACTGCTATGGCAGTTTATCTGGCAGATCATTTAAATATTTACTCCAAAAGACCTTGTTCTCTGTTGGTGTGAAGCAAATTTCCAGTTATTTTTAGGTCATTTTCATGTTAGCAACCCTGCTGGAGATAAACCAGACACAAGTGCTGTAAATGGTCCCTGCATTTTGGTAGAAATTAATAAAATAAAGTTTAATGGTTTGGTCCCAAGGGGAGAGCAGACCATCTGGTTAACAGAAGGTTAGACCAAGTAATACAGTGCCACAAACCAACCTAGAATAGCTGGTAGTGTGTCCAGTTACTGCATGTATCAAGCATTGAAATGGTGCTTTCAGATTTGCAGAGCCAGCAGTTCTGTTACCACTGCTGTGACGCAGGAGATAATTCTGTTGGGCAAGCATCAGCATGGGGGTGGATCTACAGTACAGGATGTGTAATGTCAACATGAAGCATGGGAGCTGGCAGTAAGAAGGAAAGCAGCCATTTCATGCCAGTGCAGGAAGCCTAAATAGATTTTTCCCCTCTGCATCTTGTCCTTTTATGCTGCTTTCATGCTTGGTATTAAAAGATTACCTTCTGCTTTGTCATCTGAAAACTTCATCCCAGCAGGGCTTCATTTCTTTCTCTTTTTGAACCTGTTTGTTGGTTCTCTTTTTCTTTTTCCTTTTTTTTTTAAACAAGTGAAGTGCACTCCAAAAGCATTTCTGATGGATTACAAAAGAGGCTGGGGGGAGGCTGAAGGGCTAAGCAGATCTGGAGAAAGACAAGAGTTCAGTCATGTGAAAGTCCTGAGCTTCAGATGAAGTTTCATTGTAGATCCTTTCGGCTTCAGTGCGAAGACAGTTTGTTCAAAGCTGTAACATTTGAGAACATAGTACTGCAGCTGCAAAATACAGAAAGGTATGAAATACTGCAAGTGATACTGTGTAGAATTTAAAACTCTGTGCTTATTAAGAAGCTGTAGAAAGCTATGGTTAATTGCTTCTGCTTTCTTTGTATCAAGAATGTCCTATTAGAATTTCTTATTTGGTTAAAGCTATTGGCAAATTACCATTTTTTTTTTTTTTTTTTTTTTTTTTTAGAGAGCCAAATGCTGTTATGTATGACCATCTAAATCTTCAGAAAAATAATTTCTAAGTAAGCTTGCTAAGCTTTCTGTGGACTTACAAAGATTAGGACTTACTAGATATGTAGGCATATCTAGTGTAGATATATATGTAGACATATCTAGTATCATATATGTAGACATGTCTAGTGATATGTCTGCTGTCAGCTCAGTCACAGACTGGACAGCTGGTTTGTGTTTTTTATTGTTGGGTTTTCCAAAAAAAACCATTTGAAGATGATTTCTTGCAGCTGCAGCCTGGGAAGCTCTAGAATACCAGAGCTTGCTTCCTGACGGACATGGCAGAGCTGAACTCCATAAACAGAGTTCTCATGATTTCTATTGCCTGTTCAGCAGGACTTTCAGAGAATAGTATTACAACTCCCCTTGAATGAATCCTTGTCTTAGATGCTGTTCTGTGGTAGCCCTGCAAACTTACGACTTTCTTCATATGTTCCTAAGAACTGGAGTGGGAGTGTGGGAGTAGTCAACTCACAGGTATGTTTTCCCAGTTGCAATTTGGTGATGGGAGGAGGGGGTGCATATAAAACATGGCTTGTGTGTGAAGACTGTTCAGTTCTGCAGTAACTTCATCCTCCTTGTTCCTTTAGCCCCGTTCAGGAGATTTTTTTGGTGGAAGTTATGGGAGTCTAGCACTTCTGCGTGGGGCACTTGCAAAGAAATGGCACTGAAGAATTATGTGAAACTCAAACACCATCTCTCAGGGCAGAACTTTTTCGTGGTTCCATAGATAAGTCCATGTTGTGCTAAGAACAGAACATGTTCTGAACATGTGCTAAGCATCAGAAGTATTAAGGATGTAGGCAAATCAAGAGACTTTTTCTGAGGTATGGTCTCTTTGTCATGTCTGTCCACATAATTTCCCCTAAAGGTTGTATTTTTTAGATGCTTTAATTTTGTAGTTTTTTTCTAGTGATGTTGAACAGTTTTTGGAACACAATACTGGAGAACATTTGTCAGAGGTGTTCCTTCATATGCAAATGAATAATGCTTCTAGATTTTTGTCTGTACCTTTTCTTGTAGAACATCTCTACACTGCAAAGAAGATACATTGTCCTTGACTTTTTCCTTCCAAAAAAGGTGATACTTGCTTTAGATAGTTTATTATAAATAACTACTAAGATGATAATCTCACCACAGCATGCTTGGCAGTCTTCCACTGAGTTAGCCTGTTTCAGCAAGGAGCTGTTGCTTAAGATACAAAGCAATCTGCAGGGACATATGATCACACATACTGACTGTTTTCTCTGTCATCATGGATGCCTCATCATTTCCTGTGTCTGATAATTAGGAATTGGACTTATTGTCTGGTAGACCAGCAGGATCTAGCACCCGAAAGATGGACTTGAGTTCGTATCTCATAAACATCAGGTTACAGAGAAGCTCTCAGTTATGAAGGCACTGGAAGAATGTCTGTTGGACATCTCTGTGGGGGCTTTCTGCTTTTTTTATTGTTTTATTTTTGATGTCACCAGGATAGATGTGAGCTACTGGGAAAGTCTTGAGAGAGATACATATAGTTACAGCACAATCTCCTATTAGAAATTATAGAGAAACATAAGTGGTGGTGGTCTAGAGAGGATTTTTTTTGGTGTTGGCATTCTTTGGGTAAATAATGACTTCAAGATATGTGGATGCTTTGTTTTGTAGAAATATCATCCAAAAGAAAGACTGTGATAAAGAAGTAAGAGGCTATATCCATTTTTCTAGGGGTATTGAAAAAACTAATATTAATACACTAAACTAATAATAATAAATAAACTAATAATTAATACATGCTTAGTGTCAAGATGTGACTGTAGTCACATAGCTTGATGGTGAGTTTTTTGAGTTTGAAATGTTGATACTGCTTTGTGGTACACGGCTGCTGAGTTACCATGTTATTGCAACTGTTGTGTGATAGCTGTCAGTGGCTGTTGTATGGAAACTTCAAGTAGAGTGCTGGCAAGTGTTCATGTTTATTTGTTTAGAAACAATTTGATCAGGCCATCTCTACTGCTTTGTTAACGTGTAATAGGAATCAGAACTTTTACTAACCTCCATGTTACTTGTATATTCTGTTTGTTAGCACCTGATGCTTATCAGAATCCTAATAACTTATAGTTCAAGCCTGCACATTTATGGTTGCTAAAATATTTAGTGGAACAATTAGTAAGATTGAGGTGCTGCAAATGAAGGTACCAAGAATGGTGTTGGGATTCTTTTCTCCCTAATTCGACAGATCATGTTAAATCTTGTATGTATCTCAACGAGATCAAGGGGGAAATGGGACATGAAGAATGTAGTCAAACACTGCCTTGCAAACCTTAATATCAGCTCTTTTTTTCGAACTCCAAAAGTGTTTGGAGTTGACACTCATTGGCGAAGTAATTAGCCATCCTCTGAAAGGAAAACATGTCAAGAGGCAGAGAGATGGTAACTCTTTATCTAGTGACGGTATCCTTCCCCACAGGCTCTACAAAGGCAAATTCCTTTGTTCCTTGCTGAAATTGTGGGAGTAGATTAATGATGAGATAGGTTCTGCTTGCAGATAAGATGAAGAAATTGAACTGGTTCCTGATGTTCAATGACCCATGTATGATTGTGGGGTGTTCTTCATCTCATAACATCTGACCTAGATGCCTTTACACTTTGGGATGGCTGTTCAGAGTATATCATGTCCAGAGGCCGCCTAATGGGGATGACCATGTGGCTTTAAAGAAAATCCTGTGGAACTGTTAGTTTCAACCTTACTGAAGGACACGTTCTGAAGAGCTAGCTCATTAAGTAAGCTTTGAAGGGTGTGCTCTGCAGAGCAGCTTCCTGTTATTTGGTTAATGGTTGACCTAGTTCTATTGCCATATGCCTCCTGGAACGCATTCTAATATAAAATATGTGCTAAAGCAAGGCTAGGATAATAGAAGGGAAGTCAAAGTCTCTATGAAGCAGAAATATCATAATGCTGTTGCGTTTTTGAGGGTATTTTAGTTACTAAAAATGGCATTATCTTCATAGAATTGTATTGATTTCTGATTGCAAACTCAGGAGCGTTAATCAGACCCACTTATGTATTTTTTTCAGACTGGCTTTGTACTAAAGGTTTGTATCAGTAATTCCCTGTGCTCCATATGTGAAGCTGAAGTTAGGGAGTGAAGTACTCAGTGATATTATAGCTGTGAGGAAAGATTAGATTAGAGTTGGCTAAAGGCAGGAGGATTTTTCCCCCATGGTAGGTGTTTGTTTCATTGCAAACCACAGATTAGCAATCCTTTTTTCTCCTTTAAATCCTGGCTAGAAGCCAGAAATGGGGATTCAAGTTCTTACCTGGTATGAGGGATGACATGGCATACATACTCACACTTAGGCAAAAATGTAGGAAATTTGAAAGTACTAGAAGAAGTTCAACTTCCATCCTGAGAGAGTACTTTCTGACAAGCTGAAGTTCTGAAGAACCTATAGGCTGTGTTTTCTGGCTAATTTGATTTTCTGCCCTAGGAAAAGGAAAGATGTGCGATAACAACTGATTTTATAAGTAATGTGTATTATGGTAGAACAGGGGGAAGGGAAAATTAAAGCCATGCTTTGTAACCTTTTGAGAGCTCATGACTCTTACTGTCAGATGTGGTGATTTATTATTTTTCTGTCAGTGTGGGAAGCTGAACTGCTTACCAGACATACCGCTTTGAATATTCATAAAATCTGGCAGTGGCTAACCTGTGTCTCTTCAGTTGCAGATGGCTTGCAAGCAGTCCAGGTGTGAATTCTGGGCAAAGGTATGTCACCACAGTGGTGGGGGTGGCTGGGGCCAGGCCAATTTGTCTATGTGGGAAGAAGTAAGCTGTCAGGACCTGTAAAGGCAGCTGTTGCTGATCAGCATGGGGAGTGCCTAACCTACAGAGAAGTAGTGGGATATCTTGGGAATCATAATCATCTTGTACTCATGTAACTCATTCAACTCAAGGCCCTTCATGTTCTTATGACTTTGGGCTTGTTTAGTGAGGGTACGAATATTTTGGCTTTTTTTGGCTAGGGTGCGTGTGAAGACAACATTGCACATTTTCCCTTTCTTCCTTACTGTGTATATTTGTAGGAGAACTGGATCTGGTGGAAAACAAGCTGCAACTTTTTTAGTAGGACACAATGTGTTGTGTGAGCTGTAATCATATTGGTCATGAAAAAATCTTTGCTCTGGGGACTGACACAAGCCCAGCTATTTGTGCAACCTGATCAGAACAAAGGATAATGCTTCTGCTGCAAGATCAGACAGATCTGACTTTTCAGCAGGCTAAGCAAATGAATGGAAGAAGTGGTCCGCCTCCTCTTATCCATTGTCTCAAAGATGCAGGCTCATAGAGAAGAAAGGGAGGTTGAATAGAGCTTCTGAAGGAATATGCTTCTTTGTGTTCTGTGGGAAGAGAGCAAGCAGGAGTTCTAGAAATTCTCTGCATTGGCAGGCTGACAAGCTTGTGATTGGAAAGTGTGGCAATGCACTACTGGTATTGAAAGACTACTTTCTCCTCTGTAGCCTGCCTAGAAAACTTAACCGTTATCACTAAGCGGGTGGAATGTTCCACACCAGAATACGATACCAAGACTACCTTGAAGGAAGCTCAGTGGGTGTAAATCAAATTAACTCTGACCTGCTAGTGAAGAATGATTTAAGACTTTTTCTGTACATGAGGAAATTTTTTTTTTCACTTAGTTTTTCTCTTTTCCTTTTTTCCTCTTTTCCTTTCTTCTTTTCCCTTTTTTCTTCTTTTTTTTTTTTTTTTTCCCCTCTTTTCCTTTTTCCTTTTTTATACTCCTGTCTCCCCTGAATAACTCATCTGTGTCTTCTGAGATACCTCTCAGTTATGTTCCTGATGTGATTTTTACATAGAAAGAGCTGGGCTAATCAAATTATGGGAACAATCAGGATCTTCTTCTGCTTGGGAGAATCCTTCTGTTTCTCTTGCTCCAGCTGTCAAGCTGTCAGAGCCAAATTAACCTAAATGTGATTTTAGTGGCAAGCACCTCTTTTAAAGGTATAATGAGGGCAAGGAAATGTGAGAGGAGGTGGAACAGGACAGGGATTTTTGAAAAGCTGTGCAGAACAGAAGGTTATTTCACATTTTAGAGCTATAATATTTACTTCCAGCCTCAAGAGGGATTTCAGTTGAGAAATGGATGCTTTAGAGGTAGGGGTGTAGAAGTTCTGGCAGTGTCATAACTGGTTAGATCTCTGTGTATTGCTGTTTGCATGGTCACTGAGACTCGAAATTTTAGGCTTTTCATGATCAGGAGATTTTCATATGGTACTTAGTTTCTTTAAAACAAAACTTGTCTTGGCTCAGGGTCCCGTAGCTGTCATTTCTTTAGCAAGTATGCTATCTTTATTTTTTCAAGTTAATGGAGGTTAAATTTATGTCTGTGGTAACGAACCAGTCTTGGTGATCCCTGAGATCCCTTTCACCATTTGTTCTCCCATATATTGTCTAGAAGGTCATGTGAATTCAAAAGAGAAGTATTTAGTTCTACAGGATGCTGGCAGTCTATCACTAGTGTGCAGTGGGGATGAAGATGCTGCTTTAGGAGCCCACTTATAAAAGCACATCACACAGTCATCAGACTCCTTGAGTCTGTGTTAAAACTTTTAAATGTATGATAACTGGGGTGCCATGAGTGCATGTTTAGTATCGAAAAGCAATTGTGAAATTCTTAGGAGAGGGTTAAAACCCTTCCCAGACAATGTGCGATGCTGAATTTGACCCAACAGAACCTTCAGTATGGGTTTCCAGCTGCTTTGGCCTACAGGAAGTACTGTTGGGGAGAGGAAATAGTGATACGAGTTGCTTTGTCTCCTTTATTCAACCACAGTTACAGCATGTCTAAGCTAAATCTCTGTTACTTGGACAGGGTGATAAAAAATGCATATGCTCTAAAAATGTCTAATGGAAAAGAGTTCAGTGAGCTTTCAAACAATACCTGAGAGTGAGGACAAGAAGAAAAATCTCCAGGGTGGACATAAATCTCACAAGTAGATCAAGGAGCAGTCTCTCAAGTGATAAAGATTTGGGTCTGAAAGCGAGTGCTCTCTGGTGCTAAGCAGAGATAAGGCTGCAAAAGAATTTCTTATTACCTTCTGCTTTCTCACCTCTTCAGGAAATGGGAGGCACAACAGAGGATCTTGACTAGTTTTGGAGATCTTCAGAAAAGCATCCTTTGAAGCTATTGTATTTCCCAACTTTTTATTAAGCAGATCTTATCTTCGTGTTGTGGGATGTTTTTATTATTTTCTTAATAATAGAACTTCTTGAGATATAAGGCTGTTGGACCAATCACTGTTTTCTGAAAAGTCAGAGCACTGTCCCACTAAAAAAGGCTGTATCATGGCCTAGATAAAAGTGCAACCATGAAAGGTTAGCTGGCCTGAAACTTTGAACAAGAGTAATTGTGCTTCGTTTCTTAGTCATCCATTGATCAAGCAAGGTGGATGTTAGAAATTCCTGTGGCCAAATGCTGAATTTTTAAATTTGCCCATAATTCTTAAAAGGCAACAGCAAATATTTTGGATGTAGTTAAATGTTCGCAAAGCAGTCAGGCTGAAGAGGGAAATCATCAAAACATCTGTATGCGCAGTCTTTAGATCTAAGTCTAACACCTTCTGTGCTTTATTTTTTCCAAGTAAAAGGGGTTGAGAATTGGGTTAGTTCCTCAGGGATCATCCAGCTGCTTTTGCAGCTCTGGGAGAATGGGACTGTGGGATGAGAAAACCTGATGCAGAAAGAGCAGAAGAATCATAGGTCTCATTGGCCACTGGCTTTTCTAGTGTATCAGAAAAGACTATTGGGGCTTTCTATGACCAAAGCAAATAATGACCTTACTTTGATAGATCAAACAAATAACAGCAGTGCTGTGCCTTTGAGAGCCCTTGATCCCAAAGACAAAAGCAAGAGTTTTCCTTTTTATTTTGGACCCATTCCATTGCAAACAAAGCATCGCACGGGTTAGACAAGAAGGGTGTCTGACAGGATTTGGAGAGTCTTCCTTTTTCCTTCTGTTCTCTACACCAATAATTTATATTTAAAAATACATCAAATCTAAGAGCTCCTCATTCAGTTTATATCTGCAATTAATAGAAAATGTGAAATAGAAAATGCTCTGTGACTCACTCAAGAAATGTCTCGGCTTTGTAGCCTGTGTGGATTTTAAGAGTCCCATCTTCCTTTTGGATGAGAAAAGAGTGATCCTGAAAAGTAGTAGATATCATTCAGAATGGTTAGAATAGCTAAGTGGACTAGGATGGTATTTAGATGTATACACACAGGAGACACTGTCATCTCTTTGCTGATCTGTGCAAGTACCACTCTTGGAATAATGAATCCATTCCTAATGTTGGCATGCCTGTAAAGATGAGTGTGAAAATACTGGGGACAGTCATGATTTGAAGTTTGGAAAATTGTGCTTCACAGCGACTGCTTTCAGGTAGTCCATTCTTCCCTTTCACAGGTTTTCAGAATGACATTTAGAGGACTAAAGCAGTTAATTTGACAGGCTATGTCAAATATTATAGGAATCTGGAACCTGTACCAAGCTGTAACAAGATGCAGTGACTGGAATGTAAGACTAAAAAATGTTTGCTACATAAATAGTTCTTTATTTCTAATATAATAGTGGAAAAAAGAGCTATTGGGATAACTAATGGACTCTGAAGAAAGTCCTAAAATGTCAGGTCTAAGTGTAGTTTCTCTTCCGGTGCTGTAGTGGGAGACAGGCTTTAGACTGTTACCATTTTGTTGGATGTGGACAACTGTCTAGTTGTAAAAGGCTAACTGTCAGCAAGAGGACATCCACTGCCATTATCTCAGGTTGAAGATTAATTGTCTTAAAGAACAGCTGATGGGAATTCTACGGCTTGGAGATATAGGGAGTCTAAGGAGGAGCTTTGGGTTTTACCAGAAGGTGCAAGAAGACCCTTTCTCACCAGGCAAAGAAAAGGGAAGCAAATAACCAAATTAAGTGAAACAAGAAGGCTGGCTGCAGGTTTGTAGTTACCAGTTTAGGCTTGATTATCTGTAGTGGATTTTGATCCATTTCTGAATTCTAGGTTTAAAACTATGGACGAATCATTTGCATTTTGTTCTTGGAGTGGAATCTATGCACAAATCTGGTGGAAGCTGCCATCCTCTAAAAAATTTGGTGTATTTTTTTGCTGTCTCAGTAAAAGAAAATAAGAAATGGAACATGCTTTCTGTAGTCCTGACAGAGCTACTATAGACTTTCACATTGTGATTTCTAAAAGATCAGTAAATTCCCCAGAGAGAAGACCTTTGGTTTCCTCTGGACTCTCAACCCAGCATTTCAGTCATCCAGAACCTTAGTCCTGGTTTTACAGACAGGAACTAGAAACTTTGGTCCTGTAGTTACCACAGACATGGTTGTGGCATGAAAACACAGTCTGAATTTGTTAACATCAGTTTCCTGTAGTAACTTATTAGAATATCCCATCAGTTATGAAAGCATTTCTGTAAATTCAGTAGATTACCCTTTCAGAAGTAATCTGTTTCACTTTTTTATTAGATACCTCTCAAAATCTTAGACTTTGATTTGTTAAGGATGACAAATCTAGGAAACTTAGAAATTAACTCTTTTTGTCCTCTGTGCTAATCAGAGATTTTAAGAGTAAGCGCTATCATTAGACCGTCTTGATGATTAATGCACAAGAAGTCAGTTTCTGTGAAAAATGGTACATTAGCTTGGTTTCGAAGGTCATGCTGCAGTTGAGGCCTCACTGTAAATGCTTTTCTTTTTAACCTTATAAACCAATTACTACAGTAGGATGAAGGACAGTTTTGATCTCCTAATTGACAAATTGTTTTCAGTTCTTAATTTGTAGTTTCACTTTTTGAAGACTGCTTTCAAGATTCAGAACTCTGTATTGCAGTAATCTCTGGAGGTGTTAGAAGACAATGGGAAAACAAAGGAGTTCAGGAATGAAGAAGGAGAAAGGTCTGAGCTGTTTCCTCTGTTTCTGGGTTTTGGAATGAGTGACTATTTTAACTTGTAAGTAATGATGAGATTAGTGGCTGTCTTCCATCATAAAATGCAAGTAAAGATAAGAAAATAACTTCCTTTTGGCAACCTATTCCCTCTCCATTTCTCTCCCATATTCTGAGTAAAATCTTTTCTCCCAGAGATAGGTGTAAAGGAGTCTTCTTGTCTTTGACTTGAATATTTCCTTTCTTCTAGTAATCAGACCTACAGATAAAGCCTCTGTGTGCTCAGCGGAAAAGGAGACACTCTTTTTTTTGACAGTGAAGCTTCCCTGCCAAAATGATCTTATACTGCAGGTGGCTAGACGTATATGATATAAGTTAGTTTGTCAGCTTTGCAACACATCTGAAGGGCAGGGTCTCGTAGCACTAGTCCTATGATTAGCTGGTTCTGCCTCCTTCAGCTTCTGAGACCCTGAAGATCCATTGCAGGTTCTGTTTCCAGGTGAAGGGAAACTTAACTCGTATTTTGACCCTGCACTTCATATAATAAAAGGCTGTAGTAAGTAGTGATCCACATAAAGGTCTGGTCCTCAGCTGAGGAAAATTTGCAGAACTTTAGCAAATTTATAGAAATAAAAGCCTGGAGGAATCTCTAAAACCACAGCAGTTACTGGGACTTACACAATATTTCGCAGCTTGTAAGAATACAGCAGCAGGAAGTTGGAATGACCCTGAGGACTTAATCTTTCTGTGATCTCCTGGGTTTTTTTATAAGAGAATGAAAACCTTTAGGAGAGGACTTTGCTCTTGTTCTCTTGGTGATATTGGCTTGCCTGGCTTTGTTTTTCTTTGAAAACTGATAGCAGAAGACTATCCAACCTTCAGGAGTGGAGCCATTATATGTGGGCCTGTGCAACAAGAGCCAAAATTTAAAAATAAAATACCAGGCTGCCTTCCTGAGGATCCAGACATAGCATACATACACGCACACACATACACAATATCTTGAGTGACCATCAGTTACTGAGTTATGTAAGTTACTGAGCTCAGAGCAACAGACAATGAGAACCAAAAGGACAGACCTGTTCCTCAAAAAGAAAGAGGAAGAAATGTAAGACTTCTGCACCCTCAGATACCAGTTTGTGGAGTGCATGGGAACCTCATGAGTAGCAGGGTTGAGAGACTGTAAGACCAGATGACTGTCAAGTCATTCCTGGTAGTGTCTGCTGTAGCCCCTTTCCAGCCTTATGTTTCCTCTTCCTCATTTTCTCTGCCCTACTGAGTAATGGTTTGGGGCAGAGTGGTCTTTTTTGACCATTTTTTTTTATTCTTAAGACATAAAACCAGTGGTTTTTATTTCATACTGAGTGCTGAGTGACCAGCACACCAAACATCTTCAGAAGAAATGAAAGACCAACTCCTTCGTCTTCTGAGCTACCGTAAAGATAAACATCACGAGCGTCATTCTGTTAGGTTGTAGAAATAGCAGATGATTAGTTTGCATGTTGCTAAAAGACCCGGAGAAGGACAGGCTTACAGAGGAGGTAACAGATAGACAAGGAAGAATTATTTACGACAGAAAAGCCAAAAATTAGTGTTTAATGACAGGAATACAGCTTAGCAGGTGAGATAAGTCATGTTAGAAAGGAATTATCTTTTGAAAGAAAAGGCAACACTACTTAGTCAAAGAAAAGTGAAAGATACAGTTCTTGATCACTTATGAACATAGAGAGGGATGAAGAATGTGAAAGTTTTAACTTTTTTTGCCTGCTTCTGCAAAAGGCTGATGTCATACCAACTTTGCTTGATGATTGTGAGCTGGGCTGACAAGGGTGGGAAGTCAGGGTTTCTCCAGTGGCTCAGTGTGAAACAGCAGGGAGTGTGCTGCTCTCAGGTGATATGACAGAAACTGTGTGCAGGTAGAAGCTGTGCAGTGTTATCTGGTTGTATGCTGCCTCGAAGCTAGTGTGCTAAAAAACTGGAGCCTACACTTTCTACTGCATTCAGTGGGCAGATGTAGTTTCCAGAACCCACCCACCCCAGTCCATGGGTGTACTCCATAGTAAAAGTAAACAGGGTTTTTAGCTAGGCTTCTTCCAGCTGCAGCAAGCATGTTTTATATCTCAGTTGACAGCTACGGGGGGGGGGGGGGGGGGGGGGGGGGGAACCCCCAAAAAGCAAAGAAGAGGTGTTACCACTTCATATCTCTGCCCAAGCAAAGTAACAGTCACAGCTGCCCATGACAGACTAGGCTTTTGGCAGAGCTCAGGCTGGTTATGCTCTGCAGACATAGGATGAAGCATGCTCAGTATGCTTTCTTCAGCAGGAATGCCAGCAGTATTTTGGATTACTACACAGACTGCTCTGTGTCTGAGCTCCTTCTGCAGAGTTTGGGTTCACATTAAGTGGAATCAGGAGTCCTTGGTAGGCTGTGCATGGCTCTGAGCATGGACTAATCACCTTTTTTGGAAAGTTATGTTTTCTTAGACATCCAGTCTCTCAAAATGGATCACTTATTTTATTGAAGCTTTTCAGAAAACACATCCTAGCATTACCTACTGGTTGAATGTGCACAGAAGGTGATGCTGTAGCTTAAAGGTTTTGTAGGCTTGATTCTTTTGCAATCTGAACACCTTTTAAAAAATCTGTAAAATATCTGGGTCTTGTGTGTGTGTCCTAACAATGAAGGGTAGGTGCAACTGTCAGCATGTGAAAACTAATTGCCTGGTTTGTTCTCATAAATTTTGTTAGCCAGAATGGAGTGGAAGTGTGCACATCCTTTGTGGCTCCAGCTAGCATCTGTGAAAGAGAGGTTTGATTAAATTAAACTTCCTCTTCTTTGGTCATGAATACCTCCTGCTTACAGAAGACATTGAGGAAGACCTAGAGGGTTCCTTTTGCAGGTATTTTTATAAAGGTGCCATAAAGAAGATTGTGTTTGATGACTTCCAGTAAGTTTCGACAGTTTTTTTCCAGACATTTGCTAGACAAAAGAATTGTCACCTGTTATTTACAAGAGTTTGGGAAAAGAGTAGAAGGATTCAGCAGTTTGGGCAAGATCTTATTAAAAAGAAAGCCTCTCAGACCATATAAGAATTTCAGTTTTTCTAACTGTCAATCCTTCAAAAAAAAAAAAAAAAATCCTTCCTCACTTCCACATAAAGGTCTCTTTTTGGATGACACCCTTTTTTCCATGTCCCTCCTTCCACTGTGATACCAAGTAATACAAGGGCTAGAACATGTTCACCATCCCTAAGCTCTGGCTCCTCGGGGATTCTGCTCCTCAACTCTGCAGACATTTTGCTGAGTTGACCTAAATTCTTCAGCAAAAGGCCTGGATTCTGTGCAGAAAGCTGGAAATGGAAACTCCAGTTAAGAAGTAAATAAAAAGATAAATAAAGAGCATCAGTTATTTATATCCTTGTGTGTGGTGTATGATTTACCCCTGCTTCTGAAGTTTTAACTTCTGGTGTACTGGGGAGCCTTCCATTGATAGTTGTTGTGGGAAGTTAGCACTGGGATTTCAGGAACAGTGGCACAGAAAGGTAATGTGGTGTAACGGGGAAGGGCTGGAGTCTGGAAACCCACTTTCAGCTGCTGGCTGTGCTGTAGACTAGCTGCGCGACCTGGAGCCAGGCTACTTCACTTCCCTGTGCTTCTCCATTACCAGGTAAAAGAAGAAGGTTCTCCATGGTGCAGACTCACTAACCTTGCTTTTCACACAGAGGGAGCCTATAACAATGTAGTGTGGTCTGAGGCTGCATTAGTCACATAAATAGGTAGTAACTGCATGGAATTGAGTGTCAGCATTACTTGATGTACTTAATTCTGTTTTTTGTTCCTTACATGTTACCTAGAGGTTGTGAATCTTCAGGTTTTTTTCAATGATTTGAACATGTTTGAAAACCAGGGGAATAATTCAGTCTTTTCTCTCCCTGAAAGCAAGTCACTTCTGGTCACTTAAATGACTTGTGATAAATGGAAACCTGAAATATATGTTATTTTTTGTCTTGCTTTGGTGTTCCATAAACAGCAGAAGGAAAAATGAATTTTCTGCAGGATGGATTATATACTTTTGGCATAGACTCTTTTGTCAATGAAGTCCTAAATTAATGTGAAACTTCCACTCTGCGTACATTCCTGCAAACAAGAACCCACGCTTGAATGAATGCTTGTGCAAGAAACAAATAAAAAAGTACAAATGCCTTTTATTCAAATGAGTTTTAAAGGAAAACAAAGTCTACAATGGATTACAAACCACATTGCGTTTTTGCCTTTTTTTTTTCTCTTCCATAGTGTAAAATGATGTTTGCTAACATAAATGAAGTATCTCAAAATACTCTCAGTATGGTTTTGGACTCATAAAGGTTCATGTATGCCTCTTTGGGGATGAAAAAAAAGGGAGGACATTCACCTGACCAACAAGTGGTGTTGCTGAATCCTGTGTCTGAAGGACTGTTCACTTACCTGGTCCCATGCTAAAAAGAGATGCATTGTTTATGTCTCCTCTCCATGAGTAGTTGAAAAGATGCATCCTGTCCTTTCAATCAAGACAAATCTGAGGACACACAATTTTATAACAGTTGCATCTATTGTCTTTGTGGGTCTTTTTGTTTTGTTTGTTTTGGGTCTTTTTGTTTTGTTTGTTTTGGGTTTTTTTTTTCCTTCTTCCCCTCTTGCTTGTTTCCATCTTTGTTCCTTTAGTAAGATGGAGAAAAAAGAAAAAGGAATTTCTTTATATGGTTCTGCTTTGAAGTAGTCCTGGTTTATTTTAAAACCTCCTGAGCTGGAGGATTCAGTGACACTTGATCTGCTGAAAGTATTTATGTACACCTCCTGGAAAAGCAGTAAGTTGGGAAGTTTGTAAGTTTCTTCCCTTTAAGTCAAACTTTCATTCCTTTTTTATCATCAGTAAAACCAATTGCAATTATGTACTCCTTTGCTTTGGAGCTGTAGAAAACAGCATGTGCATCTCATCAGGTTGAAAATTCTGTTGGGTGTTTTAAACCATCACAGGGGTTGAATCTTCTTGTGTTCTTTGGCATATTTTTTGAAATTCACAAAAAATGTTAGCTAAAAATGTTCTCATCCACTTTCATCTACTTGCCATGCAGAGTAAATTTCCAGGTTTTTCTACCATAAAGTTATTTTAAACAGAGGTACTGCATTTTCAGAGAACCCCTCTGAAGTCCAAAAGCACATCCCAAGTGTGGGTGCAACCTCACTTCTGGTTCTTCTCACACACATAGCTTGGTGTGTGACATGCAGGATGGCCAGGAGGCTTGATGAAAGTGTTTGTAGGAAGACATGCTGAGGTCAGTTGCAGAGGGCTTCTGGTGAGAACTCTTAACACTAAGAGGAGCCTTCAGAATAAAATGGATCTGCTCCATATGCAGATACACAATGACCTCATTGTATTTCTGTTTTGTTTGTGGATCTGTTGGCAGCCAAGCTGTTCTGTCCCCTCCATTCCAGAGAGCTAATATTCCCTGGAGCAGTTACTCTTTCTGCAGGCAAAGCAATGGCTAAGTGTACCAATGGGGATAGAGGAAAACTCTTGCCCAGACTGGTTTCCTAGAGCCAAGTGTGGATGGGCATCTGGTTGTAGCCAAAATCATGTAGCCAAAAGGAATATCTGTCCTGAAGAGCCAGTGTCCCCTGAATTTTCAATTACATGCCTGCATTTGCAATCAGGGTATTTTTTTCCTATTTGAAGAAGGCCCCATATTTGACTAGGTGTATACAGGAAGACTTTTTAAAAAGTCCTTCTGCTTTGATTTTACCCAAGAAGTCTCATCTTTTAGGCCAGGAAAATTGAAAATCTCTTCCAGTCTTCATCTTGCTTTAGACAGAGTGCTCTTTGGGGACATGTGTTGAGTTTTCTGTGTCCAGCCTCTTACAGAAATCAAGCATTTGGGTTCAGTTTCCAGGTTACGCACACTTTCAGAGGTTAAAGAAACTAATTTATCCCTTTTCTCTGGAGTGGACTGTCCTAGGCTTTTCTTATTCCATAATGAAGATATGCCATCTTTCAGAGTGTTTGAATAAAACATGGTGGCCAGGTTTCAAGTTTGTAGTGACCTGAGGTAGCTAAAATCTCTAATGAATTATTTCTAAATTAAGAGAAGTTGTTAGTTTAATTCACTGGGTTAAATAGAAGAATTGGGTGGCTGGAAAATATAAGAACAGGGTGTTCATGGACTCCCTTTTTTTTTTTTTTTTTTCCAAAGAGATACTTTTTATGTTGATGAACTGGTCTTGAACTAAACTGTCCTTACGACAAGAGACATTTTTTATTTTATATGTAGTTTAAGAATTGTTTAGATACTCTGGGATAGAGTTTTGGCAACTAGTTTCTCTTTTATCAGCTTTCACCTCTAAGGGAAAGAAAGAATAGTGAATTTCCTTCAAAATGTGAGTAATCTTATGAGAATAAGAACTGATTATCTTACTCTAAAATTGAATTTTGTTACCTTCCTTGTTATTTAAAATGCTTTATAATTTTTCATTTTTAAATGATTAAATGTAAAGCATCTACAACAGCAGAAAATACCAAGGTGTTGTGTAATAGACTTGCAGAAAAGAAAAAAGCCACAATAGTTCTGTAATGTCTACATGCTTGCAAAGATTGTAGCTTTTGAAGAATGCATTTGGTTATAATCTCAGCCCTTCTTCGCCATGGGCCTTATTACGAAGAAAGGCTTAGTTATTTTTTGTTCTTTGTAGTCCACTTCCTGTTTGGGTATTTCTTAGGAGGAAGAAAGAGAAATTGGGTCTTAGTGTCTGACCCTCAAACATCTTATTTAAAGCAAAATGGATTAAACTAGGACAGAAGAACTCCATTAGGAGCTTCAACATCTTATCACTTTTGATTCAACTCAGTTTTAGTAATGGTTTTCTCCTTAATTTGAGTGTGTACGGAGTAGTCAGGGGAAAGGACTGCTTATTATTGGAAAGATGAGAAATAAGGCTAAAAAGAAGTTGGGCTTTTTCTTTCTGTAGGGAGATCATTCTTTATTACCTGCACAACAAAGTATGTTTCTCTTTATAGTCAGCGAATATCACCTTTCTCCTGGTTTAATGTTATAGTTTCTAATGCCTTTTTGACCCAAACACTTCCTGGCTGGAGAACTTCCATTAAGCTTACTCAGTTCATAGATACTGTGATCCATGGTCCTAGGATCACTCAGAATTTTTCTGCACTGCCTCCCTCACTCTGAAATGCACTGTAGGTATTCGACTTAAGTTTATTCTAGAGACTGTCTGCTATCTGTGTATCACCATAAATTGAGCTGGTGTGCTATTTTAATTATTGTGTACTTGGGCTTTATATATTACACCAGCTGCAAAAATTTCCATCCTGGAAGGGCCAAGTGGATGGAGATGGATGTTGACAGGGGACTAAAAGAAGCAAGGTTCTCCTAAGTGTTAGCTGCAATTTGTTCCTCCTCTTCAGCAGTACCGTATCAGTGATAGGACTGACATCTTGCTGCCACCAGCCCAAAAAGACAGAGGATCTTCACTTGCACAGGTGGAGAAGATCTTTAGGGAGGGTTGCCAGGGAGAAGGGTGGCAGCCATGTAGTAATCACTAGTCTGAGATCTGTCAAGATACTGAAAAAGTATATATTCTTCTACCTGGGGCTTAGATGTTGCCTGCCATACTGCGAATGAGTCAGTGGGCAAATAAAACTGTATGCTGCCTGGCATTATAAATGGGTCAGTGATGGATTTGTATTACCTGAGGAAATGAACTGGCTGACAGAGAGGCTTCTGCTCACTGCCCAGCAAATGTCAAATATAGCAGCAAGCTTGGGGGAAGGAGAGGGATAGCTGGAGACAAAGAGAGTGTTAAAATAGCTAGAATGTCAGTGGAGCTCCCCAAATGAAGTGTTTCTGAGGAGTAGACTGGGAAAGTAGAATGATCTTCAGACATTGTTCATCAGTGTTTTCTTGTCCTCTCACAGGGCTTCAGCCAGAGATCGTGCTTCTTTATAGAGTTATGCATGAGGAGCGGGTCTGCATGAGGTGATGTGCTGTTCTACTCAGCTTTGCTTGCTGGTACAGAACATGACTTCTGGTGCTTTGGTTTTATAGGGTTAAACCCATTCCTCTGAATGCTTTTCTTCATCCTCTCCACGTGCTCTCTGCATAGGGTTAACCTTTTAAAGGAGTAGCTCTGGAGCATGTAAGATGTCAGGATGGGCTGCAGAAGAGAGCTGCATCATCCCTAGGGTCCTTATAAAGCTGAGCTCTTATGGTGTGAGAGGCAGGCAATTGGCTTTGGCTCACTTGGATCTGATCCACACAACATTTCTTTGGTTCTCAGACACCCACTGAATGTCTCTTACTTGGAGAATCTTGAATGTCTACCAAACTGGGGGCTTGATATTTGTGGTTTTTGAGTGCTAGTGACTTGATTTCCACCTCTGCTACTACACTAGGAGTCCCTGCTTGTGTTTTAAACCAGCTGTGTTGACTGGTATAATCTCGGATCTCTTAAAATCAAGATTCTGTGGTCCCTAGAATATTTCAGCTGTTTATGGGTCCCAGCGGTTTGGCTGTCACCAGTTTATAAGCTGTATTTAGCCTCTGCAAAACCACAGTGCTACTAACTAACTAATGTTAGTGCAAACTAACATTGGTCTTCTCTAAAGCGTCTTTACAATTCGCCAGCTACATCACTGCAAGTGACCATGGAATGGAATGGATCATGTACTTCTGAGTTGATTACTTCTGAAGGTAAGATTATCTAAAGGCACTGTCTGTTTTAAGGGCAGATGGCCATCAGGACATAACCTTTCCTGTCTTCAGTCACAGCTTTGCTCTTTCCCACTTCAGTTCATGGTCTAGCAGGGTATGTAGCTGAGCTTGTCATACCCAATTCACTACTGGAAGGACCCCCTTTATAACAGCTCTGACCTTTTCTTGGCAAGAAAGAGATCTTTTCTGGAATTATGCCAGGCTGAGGAGCCTGCTCCTCCCCCTGCTCCTTCCAGGGTGAGGCTGGTAATGCATCCTTTGTGTAAATACCCTCCAGAAGACGTTATTTCAATGCATGATAAGGAATTGGGTTGTTTCTGGAGCACCCAGGCAGAGTGCAGTCGTGCTCTTCAGCACCACCTACTGACATCTTCCTCTCCCATGTCCACGTCCACAGGGCAGTGCACTTAACTCACGGAAACTGGACTTCTTGAGTAATTAATGTAACGCTTTTGGCTGGAAATTAGAAACCTCAGTCCCACTGCTTTCAGTTGCATTATGCCATATAGGGAGCACTAAGGAGCAGGGTACAAAAGTGAAGTTGCTTGGCTCTGGTATCTGTTTTCGTAGGTTGGATCAGCCCACTTGCCTCTTGAGCATGTATGTCTTTTCCAAAGGGTGTTGAGAGGTTGAGTAGTGTCAGTGAGGTGAATAACTTGCACATTTCATGTGACTACGTAGTACGG
The DNA here is from genome assembly GCF_963264785.1 of Psittacula echo. NCBI lineage: Eukaryota > Metazoa > Chordata > Aves > Psittaciformes > Psittacidae > Psittacula > Psittacula echo. Next base: position 52,669,886 of record NC_137742.1, on the reverse strand, counting down.
GAACCAAGAAGGAGATGACGTTTCTACTCTAGAGTTTTGCCCTATGCTATAACATCTTCCTCTGAAATCCTGGGAGGATTTAGGCATACTTTATGTGAAGGTGTTTTGACTTGAAAAATGATTTAATGCTTTTAATGTGTATTTTCTTCCTCTTCACCTTCTGGTAGGAAAGGAAATTAAGTTTATTCTAAAAAAATGGGGGCAGACCTGATCAAAATTCCCGCCTTTGTAGTAGAATTAGTGTTGCATCTTCTTACACATGGCCGAGGCAGTATTCTGTTCATTGAGTCTGGTGAACTACAGGAAAACTTGACAAAATTGTCTGTATGTCTGCATTTGCACCTCCACAACTACTTTTGTGCATTAAATACCTGACATACTTAATATGGGAAAAAGTCCTATGCTGACCATTTACTTGTTTAGATTCTCACACATATTTAGCGTCTTTTTGATTCCTTTAGGGATTAATAACTTGCCCAGAAAGTAATTCAGAAGATCAGAAAAACCCATCCTAGTCTTGCTTACAGCAAGAGTATTTAATATTCGAGAGCCTTCTCATAGGTGAAGTTCTTTATTCTAAGACTCAGTTGTCCATGCTTTGTACCATGTAATGCCTCACAGCTAACCCTCTGGAATGAAAGACAAAAAAATGTCAGAATCATACTTTGTATGACACTCTCAATTTGTGTTCTAATTAAGTTGTGATGCTCCCCCCCCCCTCCCCCCCCAATTTGGTTTTATTTTAGAAGTTTGTAGTTTGAAAGTATCCTTCAGGCATTTGGATAACCTCTTCATGTATTTTCTTTCTTTTTTCTTTTTTTTTTTTTTTTTTTTTTTTTAAGACACCAGAACCCCAAAGAAAGCAGAAACGACATAATTTGTGAGAACTGGAAAAAAGAGAGGTCAACATTTCAGTCGCTTGAATCAGTAAAGCCCCAGCCTAATGCTCTTTGTAGTTTGGTTACTTATATCTGAATTGTCTTTGTTGATTTGATTTGATTTCCTTGCAAATAACACTTGGGTGTAAGATCAAGTATTCTGCCTTGGGCTTTTTTCTTGCTAGTAAGTTTGTGTTTTCCGCAGTGAGACAACTATTATAGCTTGCTTGAGGCTGGGGAATGCAGTCTTTTCCTCAAGGTAGCTCTAAGAATATGACATTATGCTCTTATCTGTGAACCTCCTTTCTTTCATACTTCCTTGTAAAATCTGTGTTTTTTTCTGCTAGGGTCTTACAGTGAGGTGGCTAACATGCATTCATGTTAAGTACCCATGTTTGTTGTCTTTTTGTTTGTTATTTTGGGCGGTGGTGGTGGTTTGGTTTTGTTTTGTTTGATTTGATTTGTTTTGGTTGGTTGGTTGGATTTTTTTGGGGAGGTGGGGGAGTTGTGTGTTTGTTGCAGTTTTATTGTTTGGGGTTTTTTTTTTCCATTTTTTGAAAAGTCATAGTGTTGGAGAACCAATTGAGCCAATAGCAGTATTCATCATTTGGACTCATTTCAGGTCACTTACGTGTTTTTGTATTAAGTTCCCCAATAGAAAAATAACCAGAGGTTCTGTGAATCCTTATTCTCCTCTTGAACTGAAAAACCTACCTGTGCCTTTTGTAGTCTCTCTTCCACAAGCTTTAAGAGTAATGTGGTTTATATTGCCTTTAAAATGTAGAAGATTTTGCTAGCTATGCGGTACTTTACAGTGATACATAGTATGGTATCAGGTATGTTAAATGAATGCATGTATTCAGGAATATAAGTAAATAGTAACTGTACAGGGATCAAGAAATTTGGGTTGTCCCGTTTTCTGTGACTGGAAGATTTCTGGAAAGTTTGGAATCTAATGTACAATGAATGTGTACTAGGAAGACCTCCTTTTGTGGAATCAGACCTGGAGCCCACTTCAGGTTCATACTGCCTTTCAGATGGCTGGAAAAGTACATTTTAGGAAAAAAATGTGTCTGTCTCTGCTCTATTTAGATAATTGTTTTTACTGTTGAGCTGTAAAACATTTCTAATACACATTCTTTCCTGAAAATAAATACTGTAATGCATATTTCCAGGTAGGTTAACAGAAATATTTACTGGAAGAAATGGGTGACAGTATCACAGGTACCAGCATGGGGGTAACTGTTGAGTATCAAAATGTAATAAATGACCCAAAACTGGACATTAATATGGACATTTTGATAATAAAAGCTGTTACTGGTGATAACATTTTACTACAAGTCCTTTCCATGAAAATACAAACCACAAAGTAAGTATATTGAGGTGGACAGTTGCCACCCAACCCATGGAGCTCTATCAAAATCCAGTTCTATGAATTTAAAATAAGAAGTGAAAAAAGAGATGGTATTTCATTTTAGTGTGTTTTGATACCACCTTGGAGAAGTAACTCCAAAGACAGCCTTCAAAGGACCAAGACTCCCAGTAGCTTGACTGGAATTTGGTCTTTGGAAAAGACCCAGAGTTGCGTAGATCTGCCTGACTGTAGTTGAGAGTTGAACTTACTCTTTGAATTCCTCATTAATTAAGCTTTTTTTTCATTAATGAAAGATGAGGCTGGCTTCCTCCAGTTAGAATAGCCATCAGGTTTCAAGTTTCTCAAAATGTACAAATCTGTGCAATGTTCCCATGATTTTACTCATTATTTTACTTGTTTAGCCCTTGTTCTCCCTGTTGTGAGAGGAGCTTCCAGCAGCTCTGTCATATGTGAGCTGAACCTGGTCGGGAGCCCACACGGCATGTCTGGGAAGGTTCTCACTGCAGCTGTAGGCACTGGTGTCCTGTAAACCCGAGGTTTCTCTGGCAGGAAAAAATGCCTGTGGTGTTACTCATGGGAATTTTGAAAACTTCACGTGTCTGTAATGAGTTGCTTGTGAATCACATTGCGGTAGTGTTTGGTAGTTTATTTCTGGTAGCTTGATCTCCCAACAGCAAGGAAAGGGTACTGGGGAGACTAGACCCATAATGAAGCTTCCTGCATGCTTTGAAGGAAAAAGATGACTGTGGTGCACGATGCCAGCTAACCTCTGCTAAGACATTTTGTTCATGCTGATCTGCTTTGACCCAATATGCTATGTGGGAGCTGGCCAGGCTCCCCATGAAGAGGGACGTAAGGGCCTGCCAGCCTGGGACCATCCCACAGCCTCAGCAGAAAGCAGAGCAGGCCCAGGGACAGCTTCAGCCCCAGGCATTGGGAGCCTCCCTGGGCACCATCCAGGCCATGAATCTGGCACAGCACAGCCTTGGTCAGGCTGGCAGTGCTGGGTGGGGTCTGATGGTGCCAAGGAGTGAAATGGTGTCCCGGGCTGTTAGGGAGCCCCGGGAAGGCCGTTCAGGAAGAGAGAGGCTGTAGGTGCCCTCAGGAGCCTGACACATGCTGCATCTCCAGGGGGACTTAGTCCAGCTTGAAAGAGCCTTGGCAGTGTTCCTGTTGGTGTGATGGGGTGTGTAATATTACAGAGTCACGGAATCACAGAATCATTTCTGTTGGAAAAGACCTTTAAGATCATTGAGTCCAACCATAAACCTAACTACTGCCAAGTCCACCGCTAGCCATGTGCCTAACTGCCATACTTACACCTCATCTTTTAAATGCCTCCAGGTATGGTGACTCAGCCGCTTCCCCAGGCAGCCTGTTCTAGTGTTTGATAACTCTTCTGGTGAAGAAACTTCTTTCAGCTCCACCTTGGCACAGAGTAAAATGAAAGCTGTGTGCGCGGCTTGTGTGTATGAGGCTGGGGTGAGAATGCCTCTGATCATGTGACCAGGGGCTTTCGGAGGTAGGGATTTCTTTGTTTTACAATGTTACTCATACTAAGCTGGAAGTTCACATAGTGTGTGTGGTCTGACTGACCTTTTCAGTTGTGGTTGTGCATGTGCATATCCTTAACTCCTAGAAGCTCTGCTGACTCCATCTCGAAGTATAACGGATGGGTAGTCAAACCACAGAAGCTCAATTTTGAGGTCAGTGCCTTGGGCTTCACAATTAATTGTGTATTTTGAAGCTTTAAAACCAAACTTAAACATAATGATTTGTACTGCTTTGACTGCTGCCAAGTCCTGTAATGACTGTTGTTCAACAAGCATAATTATCTTTTGTTTTAGATTTTTAAAAACCTAGAAATCTAATGCGACTGTGTATCTGATGTTCTCATGCATTTATGAGTGTAGAAGAGGATGTCAAATACAATTTTAGACTTCACCTTGGGTCTTTAAAACTGTGGCTTTGAGAATCTCTTTTACCCAGCATTTTGGAAGCTTTCTGCTCAGAGAAAAACAAGAATACATCCATATTAAACATGAAAACCATATCTTTTAAGAGGAGGTTGTAAATGCAAATTAGTCAGACAATGGCATTTTAATAATCTGGTGAGGTTAGCATCCCATTAGTAAGGGTGTTACAGAAGCCACATTATCTGTAGGCAATGTGGTCTCAAGAGATTGTTAAAGAGCTTGTGGGATTTATGGATTCATTTCATGGTGTTTGGTTTTTTTTGTTTGGTTGGTTTGGTTTGGGTTTTTTTCCTTTATTTTCCCCCAAACTTCCTGTTCTGCTGTTGAGTTGGTGGATTTGGTAACTCTCCCACTCCACCTCCATTCTCCTCTAAATTTTCTTATTGTGATGTTTGAAGGATTATGGAATGTGCTGTCTTAGCTGGTCATGACGGAAACATGCAAATTGTCTGCTTTGCTTGGGGTGTGTTTCTTGCCAGTGTGTTAACATCTGCACTCAAAATGCTCTTTCCTGGTGGGTAGGTGGGTCTCTCTTGTTTTGTGTACCGTGCAGACCAAAAAGAAGGAAGACATACCTTGTGTTTCAGGAGTTTTGTGTGGTTGGTTGGTGGGGACTTTTATTTATTTGTTTCTTGTTTGTACTAGTTTTTATCTATATATACATATAGATATATTTAAGCTCAAAATAGCAGTTTGCTTTTCTCCGCCTTTGTGCAGTGCCTAAATTTTAAAGAAAAATGTGGAAATGGTGAAGCAGAATTCTTTACAGAATGCTTCCTCCTGTTTCCAGTGTAATGCATGGTGAAAACATCTAATTTGAAGTCCATTCAGCTGTACCTGATGTTTGTTCCTCATAGCTGCAGTAAGATTAACCTCTTCTCTGGCTTACTGCTGCCTTTGTGATATAGACCCTGCTGAGATTCAAGCTGGAACCCACTAGAAATTCTCCATCAGTTTTTGCAATCAGCAGCTATTAATGATCTTTCAACTCTTGCTTCTGATTTGTAGCAGAAGGTTTAACGTTGGTTTAACGTTGTCTAGACGGCGTCCAGCATCTTTGAGATACCTTCTCCAAGCATCAGTGTACCATGACTGCTGGAGATGGTGATGGTGGTGGTTTTTAGCTCTTGAAGCTGCCAGGATTATCTTCGTTCAGAACCTCAGGTTTGCTCTCCCTCCTGGTTTTCTACTTTGTAAGCTGGCCTGAAGTTTCCGAAAGGGACAGGGCTGAAAGCATTTTGCGGTGGTGTTTCTAAAGGGTCTGAAGTTTTCCGGGGGGATGGGGTGGAGTGTAAGGGGGGAAGAGCAGATTTGTGTGTGTGTGTTGTTTTTCCTCTCTTCCACACAATGGAGCTTTCAGAGAACGTCTCTTAAAAGGCATAGCTACAGCCTTTGTGCGAAGGGTGTGTCTGCTGGCAGGGTTTGCTGATGCAGGCAGGCTGGCTGGTGATTAACAAAGGTCATTAGACTTTGGAATCTGGCAGGGGAGTGGGGTGGTGTGTCTTCTGCGCCAAGCAGGAGGGCTCTCCAGGGACAGGGCAGGCGGGGGGGCCTCCCGCCTGCCTCTCCCCCCTCCCCGCCTTCTGGGAGGCTCAGCTGTGTGTTGCCTCTTGTCTGTAGGACAGCTTGGACCAGTGTCTTGATGCTGTAATGCTGTGTTTCTGGAACAAACCATCACATTTGTCATCCATGGGACAGGGGAGCCAACCCGAGGAGATGGTTGCAGGCGATGTGCTCAGGGAAAGAAGGTGCTTCTTGGGCTGTGCAGGGGAACGCAATTTGGGGGACAAGTCATGCAGGAGAAGGGGAGATGTGTTCTAGGGATGCTGATTTTTCAAACATCACCCATGGAGGAGGAGGAGAAGAAAAAAGAGGGGGAAAAAGAAAGAAAAGGCTGGTGTGCTTGAGATGAAGCTGAGATGAGTGAGGCCATGTTGTGCACAGGCAAGAAGCTCTGAGCCTCGGAGTGCAGGAGTTGTCTGAGCTAAAATGGCTGCTCCCAAAGCTCAGAGGACTAGGGCAGCTTAGTGAGTCTTAAAGCTTCAGTGACGCAGGGGCTCATATCTCTTGAAAGTGTGATAAACACATTCAGCAGAGCTGTGGCTTGTTTGGCTGAGATGAAAGGACTAAGCTTGGGGGATGGGTAGTGAAAACTGGATGATCTGCTTTTCTGTGAAGTGCTCTAAATGCAGGAGTCGTCTGCTCCATGGAAAAATTTGTTTTCAGGTCTAATGGACTGTGCTAAAGGAGACGTGGGGTGGGGCTTCACTCACTGCTGTAATTTGATCCAGAGCAGATAGCAACCTCTTCCACACAATTTGGTCTGGTGCTTGCACATAAAAGCTGGAGTATCTCGATTATTGTAACTTTGTTAGCTGAAAAGAAGCTTCTGCAGCGTTCGTTTTCTTGATTGGTGGTGGGAGGGCGTGGGGGGAGAGAAAGGACGCAGTGCAGCCTGCAAAGTAATGTAGGTAAGTATGTGGAGAGCCTCTGTGCTCAAGCTGTCCAGAATTTGACCTGCTAGAAGTTTATTTTAGCAGGCTATCTGAAGAAGCATTCTTTCATATAAAATCCTGATGTATTATCCTGTCTCGCTTCAGTGCCCTAGTGTTTTGGAGCATTCTCCTCGCTGTGGAAGTAGCTTCATACACCACGTACAATAAACACATGGATTTTTTTGTGTGTGTGTTTTAGGCTGCCCTTTTGTCTTGAACATCTGAATGTTCAGTTTGTCATCCTTTCCCAGCACAGCACATGGAAGCTTAAAGAAGTAATCTTGTATTTTGCTCCCATGCCTAAATACTGCACAGTGCAGGAGTGTCAAAGTCTTTTGTCTTGCTTATGCTTTGTTTCTTCTCTTCTTCATGGCAGTGCATAAACACACATTGGTCACAAGCTGAACCACCACACTTCATCTTACCATATCTTATGTTGCTTTGTTTTTCAAGGTATGCAAGGCTGTGGGATAAATCAAAGAAGTCATGATGTCTCCTGAGTCTTTATAACTCCTGTTTTCATTGTACTTTTTGATCATTCCTGTTCTCATTGCTGTCCTTTTCTCCCTCCAGCACTCTCTGTCCCCCAGACTGCTAAGGTCATTTCCCCAGAATAAAATGAAACTGTAAACATTTTAACAATGAATAGAAGCACCCCTACAAAGCTTGGGGAAAGTAGGGCAGAGCAAAGCATTCTACCCTGGGCTCGTGTAGCTGCGTCTGACCCTACAGCTAAGTCTAGGTTTTCCAGCAACATCAGGACTGATGGGATGTTGAGAAGAAAGGCAGGTTTCTTCTTGTAAAGGCTGTTGGTCTATGGTAGTAAACCAGGCAGGACTTGTCAACTTCCAGGAAGGTTGGGTTGGTTTCATAAGGTTGTAAATTTCAGTGCATGGCTGGGAGTAATGGGCTCTTTCTGTAGTGTATGGGTTATGGTCTTAAATGACACAAAATTCTGAACAACAGCCATATTCTCTGGAATGGAAAAGCCAAGAAGGCAAAGACTATTAAATCAACAGTCACTTGTCAGAAGGCTGATTCCAGAGTTGAGTCAGCAACTTGTGAGCTACCTTGGTAGGACTTCATGTGAATCTGAATGTATGTCTCTTAATATGGTAAGTAAAAGTTGAGTTTTATACCACAGTATTTGCAGAATCTCTGGAAATGACAGAGTCATCATAGGTTTGATATACCTATTTTCAGGATTTGTTGTAATGGCGTTGGTGTAGAATATATCTCCTTCTTCTTTCCCTGTTTTTCTTGCAGGATTTTCTAATGTAAAAGGTCATCCCTGAACCATGGAGGTGCTGCAGTGTGATGGCTGCGATTTTCGAGCTCCATCTTATGAAGACCTAAAAGCACACATTCAGGATGTTCACACTGCCTTTCTGCAGCCAACTGATGTCTCTGAGGAAAGTCCTAGCCAGCCAAGGTCTGGTTCCATGAATGCTAGCAACCAGACTGAGGTTGAATTTTCTTCTGTAAAGGATGAATTTGCAATCGCAGATGAAATAGCAGGTAAGTCTCAACTCAAAGACTGACATCAACTCTTAAGATCTCAACTCTAACTCCCTATTTTACATGTGTCTTACTTAAGTATGTCTTAGTTTAGTTTGAAAAACTCATGTTATCTTTATTGCTGTATCAGCAAAGCAGATGTCTAGCTTCAGAGCCATATTGGTTCTGACTGTGGCTTTTTCTATAAATGCAAGCATGGAGGATGGTTTTATTTCCCAGCTGCTTTTCATGTAGTTCTTAATGCTGCTTTCTGTTATCATATTTTTGGGTTGTTCTTCGTTACTGTGAACCACCTCAAAATTTTCAAGTTCATTAGTGTACTGGGTTTATTTTTTCCTCAAGAAGATTATTTTGGAAATTATCTATGTCAAACTGTATACCTCAGTCATGTATATGTACAAATTATGCATAATAGGAATTTTTATGATCATTGCCAGATATGTAGATCTCACCGTAAGTAAGTGAGGGAATGCTAGTGTAATTATCATCTATTGAGGATGTGGTTGCATTCTTATGCATACGGGGGGGTGGAGAAGAAACCTTTTTACTTGGTTTACTTTATTAACATACATACCTTAATTCTCATTTTAGGGCAAAATGCAGCAAGTCAGATGGGGACTGGAAGTTACTATGGCCAGAGCCAGGCTTATTATGGTCAGCATGTGGCTCCAAATCCTAAACCAACCAACAAGTTTTTCCAGTGCAAGTTCTGTGTGCGTTACTTCCGTTCCAAAAATCTCCTCATAGAGCACACACGCAAGGTTCATGGAGCGCAGGCTGGGGGAAGCTCAGCGGGCCCACCAACGGCTAGTTCCCTAAATTACAGCATCATGATGCATGAAGGGTTTGGTAAAGTTTTCAGTTGCCAGTTCTGTACCTACAAGTCACCTAGGCGCGCAAGGATTATTAAACACCAGAAAATGTATCACAAAAACAACCTGAAAGAGACTTCAACTCCTCCTGCTGCTGCCGCTGCTGTGTCTGAATCAACATCTGCTTCTGTGCCAGTGCAGGAACCCTGCAAGGAGCTGCCTGCAGAAGTGGTGGAACGGAGCATTTTGGAATCCATGGTTAAGCCCCTGACAAAGTCTAGGGGCAACTTTTGCTGTGAATGGTGCAGCTACCAGACACCTCGAAGGGAACGCTGGTGTGACCACATGATGAAGAAACACCGTAGCATGGTAAAAATACTGTCAAGCCTGAGGCAGCAACAAGATGGAACCAGTGCACCTGATGTACAGAGTAAGAGTGCCCAGAATGCCTCCCCAAACTCTAATTATATGTCCATGAATACAACAGGACGTGAGATGTCGAATGCTAATGTCTCAAACTTCAGGAGCTCTATGGGCAATTCCCTTATCAGGCCCAACTCTTCTACATCTTCTAAGTTTTCTTCTGTGTCTTACCCTCAAATGAAGCCTAAGTCACCTCACAACTCGGGCATGGTTAATTTATCTGACAGATCCCGCTATGGAATTGCTGATATGACAAATTCTTCTGCTGACCTGGAAACAAGCAGTATGCTAAATGACTCCAGCTCAGATGAAGAACTAAATGAAATGGACAGCGAGAATGGCTTGAACTCCATGGATCACCAGACCTCAGGAATGTCTGCAGAGCAGCTGATGGGATCTGATGGCAATAAACTATTGGAAACAAAGGGGATTCCCTTTAGAAGGTATATGAACAGGTTCCAGTGTCCTTTTTGCCCTTTCCTGACGATGCACCGTCGCAGCATATCCCGTCACATTGAAAACATCCACCTGTCTGGTAAGACAGCTGTGTACAAGTGCGATGAATGCCCTTTCACCTGCAAGAGTTCATTAAAGCTTGGTGCCCACAAGCAGTGTCACACAGGAACAACATCAGACTGGGACACTATGAACTCTCAGACTGAAAGCATCGCCTCTTCTTTGAATGACAGCACAGTGTCTTATGAGAGTGGAAATATAAATGGAAGGAAGTCAGCCGGGATGATGGAACCGGTGCAGCCACAGCAGCAACAGCAACAACAGCAGTCACCCCAGCCCCATTCACAACATCCATACAAGTGCACAATGTGCAACTATTCCACCACGACTTTGAAAGGCCTCAGAGTTCATCAGCAACACAAGCATTCATTCTGTGACAACTTGCCAAAATATGATGGGCCGCCATCAAACACGCCACAAGAAAGTGAGGCAGATGCTCACCCCTCTGCCAGCACAGTGAAGAAGAGCCAGACCTCCATCCTTGGTCTCTCATCTAAAAATAACTTTGTGGCGAAAGCCCCCCGGAAAGTGTCAAATGACTTCCCTTTAGATCTCTCACCAGTGAAAAAGAGAACTAGAATCGATGAAATAGCGAGCAACCTGCAGAGCAAAATCAGCCAAAACAAACAGCAAGAAGATGCTGTGATTAATGTAGAGGATGATGAGGAAGAGGAGGAGGACAATGAGGTGGAGATAGAAGTAGAGTTAGACAGAGAAGAAGAACAAACAGAACCAATGATAGATGTTTCCAGTACTTATGCACCCCAACAAATGTGGGGCAGAGAGGCTAATGATTCCCAGAAGGAAACAAACTTTAGAACCATGCAACATGACTACAATTCCACCAATGGAGCGGAGATTGAGCTCACTTTATCTGAAGATGAGGAAGACTATTACTCTTCTGTCAGCATGAAGGACCATCAGAGCCCTAATGCCTCTGTTCTGGGGAGCCAGTCGAACATATATGGTGCCGATCAGAACAATGAAAATTCAGAGTTTAATGACTCTGGCAGACTTTACTATTGTAAACACTGTGATTTCAGCAACAAATCTGCCAGGAGTGTTAGCACCCACTACCAGCGAATGCATCCCTATATTAAATTCAGCTTTAGGTATATTCTGGATCCCAATGATCACAGCGCAGTATACCGGTGTCTTGAGTGCTACATTGACTACACAAATTTTGAAGACCTACAGCAGCATTATGGAGAACATCATCCTGAAGCTATGAATGTACTGAACTTTGATCATTCTGATCTGATCTACCGGTGCCGCTTCTGCTCTTATACAAGCCCCAATGTTAGAAGCCTGATGCCACATTACCAAAGAATGCATCCCACAGTGAAAATTAACAATGCAATGATATTTTCAAGCTATGTTGTTGAGCAGCAAGAGGGGCTGAACACAGAGTCTCAAACACTGAGAGAGATCTTGAATTCTGCTCCAAAAACTATGGCAACTTCCACCCCCGTGGCTCGCGGGGCTGGTGTGCCAGCTGGTTTTAACAAAAGTGCCGCCAAGAGTTTTAGTCCTGAATGTGAAAACCAGAAGGAACTTTCAGTCAATAGCGTGGTTGTTTATGACTGTGACGTGTGCTCATTTGCAAGCCCTAACATGCATTCAGTTCTGGTGCATTACCAGAAAAAGCACCCCGAAGAAAAAGCATCATATTTCAGAATTCAGAAGACTATGCGTGTAGTCTCTGTTGAGAGGGGCTCTGCCCTGGCTCAGATGTCTTTTGAGTTGGGAACACCCATTTCCCCAAAATTGTCCAACTTGGGTTCTCCACCACCAGACCTCTCTACGGAACTCTACTATTGCAAACACTGTTCATACAGCAACCGTTCAGTTGTAGGAGTGCTTGTCCACTACCAGAAAAGGCACCCAGAGATAAAGGTCACTGCCAAATATATCAGACAGGCACCCCCCACTGCAGCCATGATGAGGGCTGGTGAATTGCCACCTGGTATTCAGAGGCCACCAATGTCAATGCAGCAGTTGAGCCGGGGTGGAACTGAGACCTCTGTGAATCCTCCTGAGAATGAAATGTTCTTCTGCCAACACTGTGATTATGGAAATCGGACAGTGAAAGGCGTGCTCATTCATTACCAAAAGAAGCACCGTGACTTCAAAGCTAACGCAGACGTGATTAGGCAGCATACAGCCACCATAAGAAGCCTTTGTGATCGCAGCCAGAAGAAATCGCCTGGCAGCATGCCTGCTCACACCTCCAGCACCGAAAGGGACAAATCAAAGCTGAGAGCCCTCAAATGCAGGCAGTGTAGCTACACAACACCTTACTTCTATGCACTGAGGAAGCATATTAAGAAAGACCACCCGACTCTGAAGGCCACAGTCACATCCATTCTGAGATGGGCATTTTTGGATGGTTTGATAGAAGCTGGTTATCACTGTGAATGGTGCATTTATTCACACACAGAGCCAAGTGGTTTACTTGTGCATTACCAAAGGAGACATCCCGAGCATTATGTTGACTATACGTATATGGCAACTAAACTCTGGGCAGGTCCTGATCCTTCGCCTCCTGCTCTAGTGATGCCAACAGAGATAAAGACCTATAAATGCAGAGACTGCATTTTTGAAGCATCTTCCATTTGGGATATTACTAATCACTACCAAGCATTTCACCCTTGGGCCATGAATGGAGATGAATCTGTGTTGTTGGATATCATTAAGGAGAAAGATGCTGCTGAGAAATGCATCCCACAGCCTGACGAAGGCGGGGTCAGGATGGATGCTGAAGACCAGATAACAACATCACAAATGGATCAGGATGCAGAGTGTGCAGAGGATCCCAGCCTTTCCCAGGAAAAAGCTGTCCAGCTGGCTTCTGCAAACCCTGCCATCTCCTCCACTCCTTATCAGTGTACAGTTTGCCAGTCTGAGTACAACAACTTGCATGGCCTCCTGACACATTATGGCAAAAAGCATCCTGGCATGAAAGTGAAAGCTGCGGACTTTGCTCAGGATATAGACATTAACCCAGGGGCTGTATATAAATGCAGACATTGCCCATACATCAATACACGTATTCATGGTGTTCTCACACACTACCAGAAACGACATCCATCAATAAAGGTCACTGCTGAAGACTTCGTGCATGATGTGGAGCAGTCAACTGATATTGCTCAGAATGATGTGGAAGAGACAAGTAGGATTTTCAAGCAAGGCTATGGTGCTTATCGGTGCAAACTCTGCCCTTACACCCATGGAACACTTGAGAAGCTGAAAATTCACTATGAGAAATACCACAATCAGCCTGAGTTTGATGTTTTTGCCCAGTCACCACCAAAGGTGTCTGCCTCAGTGGAGCCAGACTTGGTGACTGAAATCAAGGCCTCGCCAGAAATTGCTGCTGAGGATCTTGGAGAAGTATCTATGTCAGGACCTCATTTCTCCAGTTCTCATTTGGTGTCTCACACAGTTTTCCGGTGTCAGCTCTGCAAATACTTCTGTTCTACCAGAAAGGGGATAGCTAGGCACTACCGCATTAAACATAACAATGTCCGGGCACAGCCAGAGGGCAAAAACAACCTCTTCAAATGTGCCTTATGTTCGTACACCAACCCTATCCGCAAAGGGCTTGCGGCACACTACCAGAAAAGGCATGACATTGATGCTTACTACACTCACTGCTTAGCAGCCTCCAGGACAGTTAGCGACAAACCCAATAAAGTGATAATTCCGTCTCCTCCCAAGGATGACACTCCTCAGTTAAGTGAGGAGCTGAGGAGGGCTGTAGAGAAGAAGAAATGCTCACTTTGCTCCTTCCAGTCCTTCAGCAAAAAAGGTATTGTGTCCCACTACATGAAGCGTCACCCTGGTGTCTTCCCTAAGAAGCAGCATGCAAGCAAGCTGGGGGGTTACTTCACTGCTGTCTATGCTGATGAGCATGAAAAGCCAACCCCAGTTGAGGAGAGGAGTGACTTTGAAAAGCCTGAGGTGGAGACTGAGGCTCAGGAGATTGAGTGGCTTCCCTTCAGGTGCATAAAATGTTTCAAGCTGTCCTTCAGCACAGCAGAGTTGCTGTGCATGCATTACACCGACCACCACAGCAAGGATTTGAAGAGGGACTTTACCATACTGGGAAGCGGCACTCGCTCCCAGAGCCCTGTCTACCAGTGCAAGCACTGTGATATGAAGTTGCATAGCACGGCAGAGCTGACCGCACACTTGAATGGTCACAATGAGGAATTCCAGAAGCGTGCCAAACGTCAGGAGAGGAGGAAGCAGCTTTTGAGCAAGCAGAAATATGCAGATGGTGCTTTTGCAGATTTCAAACAAGAAAGGGTAAGGATCTGCGTGTCTGGTCTCTTTCCCTGCTCTCAACTCTCTGCCAGGGAGCCCACTACTGCCCACTTGCATGTTCTTTTTGACAGCCGTATAACCACAGGCTGATGAATGACTCAGCGTGCCAGTGAGCTCCATAAGTCAATTACACATTCTGCTTTAATTTCCTCATCCATCCTCTTCATTTCCTTAGGTTCTGCCCTGCTCCTTCCTGCTGCTTCCTTCAGTATTTTCTTTACCTTCTTTCCTTCCTCCCAGCCTTCTGGAAGGCCATCTGTATCAGACAGTTAACTTGTTCTTTTGTGGGAAGGCTGCTCTGTACTTTGTTGCAAATTCTTTGCAAAATGTGGCATTCCTCTCTTCAGCATGCCTCTGAAAAATACCAGTTGCCTTCTCAATCTTCTCTCTTTGTCAGTAGTTTCTCTGATTAAGCACTCAGTATTAACATGATATGAACCTGACTGGTGACTGAAGATTTGGGCAGGTGCTTCATAAGCAGAGGACCAAATTGTGCTCTTTTTCTTGCCTGCTTACCCACTTGTGCTTCAGTCTGAAATATACTTGCTGTAGAAAAGCTCTGCAGAGCTGTTGGGGAAGTTGTGGTGTCATGGAAGAGCAGTTTTGGATCTAAGTGAACGGTCTTCTAGGGGACCACTGTTAGGCAGAAACTGCACAGGTGTCTTGTGTGTTTATTTTGGAGGCATTTAAAGATGTCAACAAAAATTAACCTTTGCAGTTCTGCAAAACAGGACATATGTACATAAAGTGTAATTTCCCTTCAGATGTAAAACCTGGCCTGTGTTCCTAAAAATGAGGTAGCAAAGCATGCTTCAGTGACTTACGCGTGTGTCCTCAAACAGGCTTTTGGACACTTGGAAGAGGTTTCAAAACTGAAGGAGAGGAAGGTGGTTGGCTACAAATGCAAATTTTGTGTGGAAGTCCATCCAACACTTCGAGCTATCTGTAATCACCTCCGCAAGCATGTCCAGTATGGGAATGTCTCTTCTGTGTCAGCTACGGTAAAGGTAAGAATTGTAAAAAGGTGACTGAAGGTGACTGCAACTTCCCGCACTGTTAAAATAAAGGGCTTGTTTGAAAACCTGTGAAGAGCTCTTGTGAAGTTAAATGGGTTTTGAACTGGGTATTCCAGTTCAGCATGATGTTTTAATTCAACACTAAGTTTCTGAAGTGCATTTGGTTTATTTAAAGATGTTTTAACTTTTTTCCATTCTTGATCCAGGGGAATGAAGACTATTTAATTCTCATTTCTTCTCAGCCACAAAGGAGTTGATGTCGTTGATGACCGAAAGACTTGGTTTATGAGCAGGAGGCTTTCTCTCTTTCATCTATTCTGGGCAACTTTTGGAAGTGTGGGAAGTGTGTGTATGGAAATGTGTGGAGTTGCTTATGGTACACCTTTCCACATGAAATTTGCACACTGGCTCCAAACAAAACATTCAGTGGTCAGCTGAGCCAGTGGGCCTGTTCAGGTGATCTGGTGTACATGTGGTGGTCTTTTCTCCCTTTGGAAGGGGATGACTTCTAGGACGTCTCAGGGACATGCCATTCTCCACAGCCTTGTTTCCAGGATATTGGCAGGGGTACTGAAAGTGCAACAAGGCTGTCAGAACTAGCTGTATGTTCCTCTTCATTCTGCAGTGGGCTCTTGGCAAAGACTCCTGCTGCCTGACTAAAAGTGCTTCTTTGGCAACAGCGTCTGCTTGTTGTGAGGAAGCCAAGTCCTTCATGGCCTTACTTCTCCTACCTGAGAAACCTTCCATTGCCCTATCACTGACCTTTCTTTACTTTACCCAGTACTACTGACAGATTCAGACACTTCCCTCCTAACAGATGATTTACTCTTCTCCTTGCGTCTCAAGTGAAGTTTACATAGGGTCAATGCATTCTTTTGAGTAAATAGTTTTGCAGGAGGGAACAGAAGCCAAAATCCATGACTAAAAGAATATGATGGAAATACTCTTGTAGGCTGTTAAAGTTGCTGCAAAAATGTATGCTCAGATAGAGAAGGGAAGGAAAGTTAGGGAAACCAGTAAAAAACAGACTTGTTCTGTTTGCTTTTTATTTTTGAAGAGAAGCTAGGGTCTTAGAGTACTGACTTTTTTATTGTTTGACACTGATGGACAAAGTCTACTGTAAATTACAGTATTAGTCTGCAGAGTAGCTACACTGTAAGCTAGAGCAAAATAAACTAAAATTAACTTGCTCTATACCTTACTGATGTTTATCTGTTCAAGTTTAGAAGGTTTGTATCAGGACTATTGAAAGTTGATTCAGTTTCTTGTATTTTTTCATTATCTGACTCAAATTTGATCGAGTGAGACTTTTTTGTTTACATCTGCATGTGTGTATATAGTAGATATAATAACATTTTTCCCTCCCAAAAGTAAACCTTTTTTTTTCCAGAAAGCCATTGGTGTGGAGTTTGTGTAGGGATATATTTAGAAAAATACTGCAGTGGGAAACCTAGGCATTATAATGAACACATGGGAAAAGACCAAGGGGAAGAAGGGAGAAAGAATTGATGCCTTTGGGGGGGTATGTGTTTTTTAGCAGGAAGCTGAAGATTCTTCAAACACAGCTTTGATGGAGGGTTTTGAGGGAACCAAAGACCCTGGCATTATGGAATTTACAGAAGCTGAATTTGGAGCATCCTTGGAAGATGAAACCAGGCCTGGGGGCTACCACTGCAGCCAGTGTGACCGGGTTTTGATGTCTATGCAGGGTCTGCGATCTCACGAGAGGAGTCACTTGGCTCTGGCCATGTTTACCCGGGAAGACAAGTACAGCTGCCAGTATTGCTCCTTTGTCTCTGCTTTCAGGCACAAGTAAGTTGTTTTAATTTTGTTTTCAAAAGAAGTACAAACTAGCACTGCTGTTTTGCAGGTTGACACTGAAGAAGAGAGCAGTCAACTTGATCTTGAGCAGCACTTTTCTCAGCATTTAGGTATTTTCCATGCTGCAAAATCTTTGGCCGTTATGAGTGGCTGTTTATAAAAGGTTGCATCTTTGTATCTTCTTGAATTTATTTAAGCCATTGTTTCGTTTTTTTGTTTTGTTTTGTTTTGTTTTTTTGCGTGTAGGGTAAAAGCATGCAAGCAAAAGAGTAAGACCCCTTTCAGTAGGCAAACAGTGAAGCCCACCACTTATGCAACCTTGTCAAATGTATGAGACTTAACAAGTTTTTACGAAGAAGAGGAAAGTATTTTTCTTGTTAATTTTTCATGTTTAAGGAACTTCTGCTGCACATAACTACCTTGTTTATAATTACTTTAACTCTTTGATGATTGAGTTTTCATTTGTAATATTAAGTAACTGCCATAAACTTACCTGAAAATCAGATTTTTTACAAAAATCTCCTAATTATGATGTGCAATTTCAATCTACAAATATTTCAAGTTCACAGCAGTGTGGTATACTAATGACTCCCTAAGCCTGTTTTCTTGTCTGATATAGCACATGGAAAATACTCAGTCATCATGAATGGTCATGTTTTTTGTGGTTTGTTGCCTCAAGACTGGCTTTGCCTTAAGCTTGGTAGTTTTAAAAATTATTTAAATCATAATCATATGCATGGCATACCCCAAAAATGGAGTTTGTGGGATACTTTCTGTTAGCATCTTGGACTGACTCACAGATATATTGTTTTTTCTGATTTTGTGGGGAGAGAACATCTTATTTACTGTTTTAACAAAAGAGAGATCCAGGTGCTCGTTTGATGTAGGCATTCATAGCACTGTCAGTAGCACTCGTAAATTGGGTGAAGATGTCACTGGATTGTAGTCAAAGGCATGTGGGAGAGAAAGCATGGTAAAAAGCATTTTTTTACTCCTTGTATTAAGAAGTGAGATTCCTGATGGTTTTTGTAGCATCATTGCAAATTGATGCCACAGCTTGGTCAGCCTTGTTGAAAAGGACGATGGGGTTAAGCAGCCAACACTAAGAAAGGGACTGGAAGAAGGATTGACACTACTGGGAGTATCCCACCTTTTGGCAAGTTTGACAGTTGAGGATGTCCCTACCTCACATAGCTTACAAACCTTCTACTTGCCTAGTAAATGCTTCCAAAATCAGACTTGCCATTAAGTTTGGTCCCTAGTCACTCTATTTCCTACTTAGGAAGTGATTAAAGTCGTATCCTGCAGGTAGAAGGATGGGTAAGTCAGAAAGTGGTGGATTGCAGGGAGGAACTCTAGAGGTATCACCTCACTTGATAATAGGTGTTGTCACTGTTGTTGAAGTTGTCTGCTTCATATTTTGTATTTGTGTCTGATGGAATTACTCTTCTGGGAAGTAAAGTCTGTGAAAGAAACGAAACAAAATGTTTAAGTAGCTCAATGTTCTCCCACATCTGACCAAGACTTTAAAACCTGCCTTTGACGAATTTTTCTGGCCAAGTATGTGGATGTGAATATAGTTTTAATTGTTATTGTGTAGAATACCTTAAGGTATATATTTAGAATAGCTTGATAAGTATTATATACATCTTTGCAGTCTGCTTTAATTCTTAAGTAAGCTCACGCTTTTTCAGCTATTTAAAATAGGTTTTGTTCTATGAAGTATTCACTACAAATGTTCAATGTCTTACTTATTTAGGAGGCCTTTTAACTCGTATATCCTAAAAAGCTGTACATCTGACCTTGCCACAGACTCCATCCCGGGTTTCTATTAAATTGTATTTGTATAAAGTGCCCCTGTGAGGAGCTACAAAATAATTTCTTATTATTTTTCTGTCATCGGATCTTTAAATACACAGACTTCAGTGTTAGCTCTCATAAGCAAGTATTTTCTGGCTCAAGCTCTTGTCAGTGTGGGACTAAAGATCCCATGACTATCTTTTGTAGTATGAGAGGGCTGGAACAATTGCCACTTGATCTACGTGTTGATATTCAGTAAAAAAACGAACAGGACAATTTAGGGCAAATAAAAGGAAATATGCATGAAATGTATCTGGAATTAAGGTGTCAGGTAGGGGGTTGTTTTGGCAAACTGCCACTCCTCCACTGTGCTGTATCTCTCCTGCTTTTGTTCCATCACCATGTACAAGATTGCTCAAGCTAATACTAGATCTCGAAGAAGAGGCTCTACTGGAAATGTTTACAGCTACCTGCCTGCCACCTGGAGTCTCTGAATTCATGGCTGTCAGCCATAGAGTAGGAACAGCAGAGCTCTCAGAATGAATTTGATCTTCTGTTAGAAAATGTGAAAAACATCCCTTTTTCCCTTCCAAACTTTGCTGAGCTGTGACAAGAAACTATGGAGAGAGTGCAGGTTCTGATCATCCCCCAGTATTCAGGCTGTTGGTAGCTTCCATTTTTCCCTGAAGAAAGTAGAGGCTGGTCTCTACCACCTCTCCATCTCTTGTTGAGATTCATGCAGAATCTCCCACACTGTTACTTCTTGAAACTCTGCTGCCTTTTAATTCTGGAATTCATCAACTGCAGCCTGTTGGCACCCTCCCCAGAGCATGATCTCTAATCTGCTTTTGCTGCTGTAACCCAAAGAAGGCTTCCTCACTAAAGCTGGTCAAAAATACTCTTCCCCTCCATCAACAGGACAAAAGGGGATCTATTTTTATAAAAATGCTTGCCAGGAGAAGATTTCTGTAATGACATTTTTACTGTTCTTGACTGTTTCTTGTTTCTTCAGCTGGTCCTTTGAGTCTGGATCAAGTACAATTTAATTTATACTAATCTTGTGCTAGAAGTTTATTTAAGTGGTTTGTTTTATGCATAACAGAATTGGTGTCAGCTCTGCTCCTTTTCCTCAGATTAGATTCTACTTTATTCTGTAAGCAGACCTATTGAATTTTAAGAGAGAGTATGAGAAATTATAGTTGACTCTGGTCTGCCTCTTATTTAATTTATTATTGTTGTTAAGTGTTTTGCTTTGCATCAGAAGGAATAGTTGAAATTATTTACTGTTTTGTGTTTCCTCTTTTCTGTGTTTCTCTTTTCAAGTCTGGATCGTCATATGCAGACCCATCATGGACACCATAAACCGTTCCGTTGCAAATTGTGCCCATTCAAGTCGTCTTACAATAGCCGCCTGAAAACACATATACTCAAGGCTCATGCTGGTAAGTTTTATCTGTCAGTTTTGCAGAGCAGCAGCTGAAATGGCCCATGTATTCTTGTTGCTGGTCAGAGATGCTGATTTCAACCACGTGTTTTGTCACCAAAGTTGGGTAAGCTTACCAAAGTCGAGTCAGTATTGGCCAGCCTACGCACCTGTTGGAATCAGTGGCAGTTTGGATAATGTTTTTGTAAGGATAAGAATTTAAAACAGTGATGAGTACTTCAAGAACTTAATTTTTCTATTTTCTTCCATATGAATGTGTTGGTTTATTTTTTTTTCTTGTTATTGTTTTGGCTTGTTTCCAAAAGAATTTAATCAGTCCGCCTATACCATCAGTGTCTCAACAGATTGGTAGTGAGCTTTGCTCCACTATGTTTGTTTTTATGTTTGTGCTTTAGGTGACTCTGAGGAAAGGATTGTGGATTGCACCTTGATTTTGGTAGAGTCTTACTCTAGCTTTCATGTTAAAACCAAACACTGCAAACTTTGGGGGTCAGGTCTGTCTGCAGCAGACTGAGAATGGCATGATTCCATTATCGTATATGGAAATTTGTCTTGCAGATCTCTGTATTGCAAGACAAATAGGTACGCTTCTGCTAAACAGAATTGGGAGGGTGATGTGTCATACAGGACAGGTTGTCTCAAAGTGTTGCACCTTTGATTTTTATTTAAAAGTGCATGAGTCAGAATTTCCTCAGCTTTATTCCATGGCCCTAGGCTCTTGGCATCATCGTGCATCATACATGGAAAGGTTATCAGAAGATTGAGTCACTGGCTGGACAAAGATGCAGCTGACACAGTTGCATCTTTGTGGTTAAAAGGACAAAAAAAAATCAACCCTCACACCACAGTCCAAACAGGCACTGTAATGCGAGTAACAGAATACTGACCAATCTAAACACCTGCAAACTAGCCCAGTTGTTAAAAAGTTGCACAGACAAACTCCTGGAACAGATGACAAAAGGGCTAGAAGTATGGTCCTGTCCTTATTATTTGTTTACACTATGTCATATACACAGATTGGGGTGGAGGAGGAAGACGGGAAAATGGGGAGAAAAGGCAGGAGAATTTATGTCTGTCTGCTCTGGGGAAGAAAAAGAAAAAAAAGTAAAAAAAGAAAAGTAATTGTCACCATTGATCCAAAGGCACTTTTCATATACAAAAATGTAGGAGGGATTGAGGATTGATGCTCGCTTGTTCTTTGTTTCCTGTATTGATTTCAGATTTCACAAAGATTGTGCCAGGACACTTTTCTATACTTAGATAGGTATTTTGGATTAGCTTAATTTTTGCCAGTCTCCTGTTGTACTGGGGCCTATGGCATTCTGTCCCTTCTAGGAAATCCAACTGTATGCAGCAGTTCCAGTTCACAATTCCACATCCTGTACAGAGGTGACATGGTTCTTTATCTTTGCCAACCGTAAGATAATGGTTTTTTTATGCTAATGTGCAGTTGGGCTACTTTGTGTTACCTTGTTTGAACCTTCCAGAATTTTAGAGTCAAGTTAGCGTGCAGCTAGTATTTACTTCACACTCCTCTTCATGTAAGTCTTTGATTTATTTATTATGAATTCATGCTCTTGAACTTGATTACTGGACATGCCTCAAAGGACCATGTTTTGCAATGTGCAAGAACACAATGGTTTTCTAGATAGTGCTTGCACAATTACTTTTATAACAAGTTTTCCAAAGGCTTATGACCTGTTTCTGCCTCAGTCCATTTCTACCATTTCACATCACAGAGAAGTTGCTTGTATATTTTTCAGGCAAAGCTTTGCTTTGCTGTGTTTCGAATCACTCCTTCGGAAAGACATACTACTGAATAAACATGTTATGAAGACTTTCCCTGAGCCTCCACAGTTTTTCAATAACAGTGATTCTCTGAACCTCTTTTGTGACCAATTTTTGGTCTCTTGTCAATCATCTAATTATCAGTATATTTAAAAGTAGAATTTTTCTGAAGTCTCCTGGAGATCTATAAAATTCAGTAAAATACAGAATCCTGAAATACTTTACTGAGTCTGCCTTTCCCTTATTTTCTGGGGATGGATGAAAATTCAGTACACTATAAAATGCGTTCTTGCCTAACAGCTGGTACTACTCAGTGTTTCTGGCATTTTTTTTTCATCCAGTCTGTGCCATCTCCTTTGGCATGAAGCAGAAGGGTTTACAGTATCTCTAAATGGGCTACATGTTGTTTTAATCTGAATTTTTTTACCTTTTTTTTTATATATATATATATTGTTAGCAGGACTTTTGTTAGGCTTTTCTAGTGTCCTTGCTTCACTAGTAATGAGACTGGATGCACTGAAAGCATGGTAAGGCACATGAAAAACAATGAGGTGGTTGTTGGCATGGCTTCACTAAGGGGAAATCCTGCCTGACCAATTTGGTGGCCTTCTATGATGGGTTTTACAGAACTGATGGACAGGGGTAGAGCAGTTGATGTCATCTACCTGGACTTATGCAAAGCGTTCAACACTGTCCTTGTCTCTGAATTGGAGAGACATCAATTTGATGGGTGGACCACTCGGTGGATAAAGAACTGGCTGGATGGCTGCACGCAAAGAGTTGTGGTCAATGGCTCAATGACCGGCTGGAGACCAGTAACGAGTGGTGTCCCTCAGGGATCGGTGTTGGGACCGGTCTTGTTCAACATCTTTGGCAGTGACATGGACAGTGGGATTGAGTGCGCCCTCAGCAAGTTTGCCGATGACACCAAGCTGTGTGGTTCGGTTGATACACTGGTGGGAAGGGATGCCATCCAGAGGGACCTCGACACACTTGTGAGGTGGGCTGATGTCACCCTTACGAAGTTCAACTAAGCCAAGAGCAAGGTCCTACAGCTGCGTTGGAGCAATCCCAGGCACAGCTACAGGTTGGGCAGAGAAGAGATTCAGAGCAGCCCTGCAGAGAAGGACTTGGGGGTGTTGGTCGATGAGAAAATGAACATGAGCCGGCTTCAGTGTGTGCTCGCAGCCCAGAAAGCCAACTGTATCCTGGGCTTCACTAGGGACTGTAGTGACAGCACAAGGGGTAACGGGTTAAAACTTAAACAGGGGAAGTTTAGATTGGATATAAGGAAGAAATTCTTTACTGTGAGGGTGGTGAGGCACTGGAATGGGCTACCCAGGGAAGTTGTGAATGCTCCGTCCCTGGTGGTGTTCAAGGCCAGGTTGGACAGAGCCTTGGGTGGCATAGCTTAGTGGGAGGTGTCCCTGCCCTTTGCAAGGGGTTGGAACTAGATGATCTTAAGGTCCTTTCCAACCCTAACTATTCTATGATTCTATCGTAAAAGAAGCATGACCAGCAGGTTGAAGGAGGCGATCCTGCCCCTCTACACAGACTCCCAACTTGGAGTCTGAGTGCAGTTCTGGTGTCCTCAACATAAAAAGGACATGGAACTGTTGGAACAAGTCCAGAGGAGGGCCACGAGGATGATCAGGGGACTGGAGCACCTCCCATGTGAAGATAGGCTGAGAAAGTTGGGGCTGTTCAGCCTGGAGAAGAGAAGGCTGCGTGGAGACCTCATAGCAGCCTTCCAGTATCTGAAGGGGGCCTACAAGGATGCTGGGGATGGACTCTTTGTTAGGGATTGTAGTGATAGGACAAGGGGTAATGGGTTCAAATGTAAACAGGAGAAGTTTAGATTGGATATAAGAAGTTCTTTACTGTTAGGGTGGTGAGGCACTGGAATGGGTTGCCCAAGGAAGCTGTGAATGCTCCATCCCTGGCAGTGTTCAAGGCCAGGTTGGACAGAGCCTTGGATGACATGGTTTAGTGTGAAGTGTGTCTGCCCATGGCAGTGGGGGTTGGAACTAAATGATCTTAAGGTCCTTTCCATCCTTAACTATTCTATGATTCACTTCACGCACAAATGAATGTAAGACAGAGCCCTGCTCTGTTTCTGTGTAATCTGGAACATAATGCTTTGAGTACATACTGGGTGTTGAAACATACTACATACATTTTTTTAGATTTATTTATATGTATGCTTATTAACCATTCTATAAAATGCAAAACTAGCAGTCAAAAAAGTACAGAAGGCTTCTGTTAAGCCAAACTGTAGCCTTTCCTCTGCAATCAAACACATCCTTTCATGCCAATGTCCACCTAAACTCTTATGGATGAATAGTGGGTATATTTATTAGTTGCATGTAGACTGCTTAATATGTAATCATCCTCTATTTGCTCTAATGTCTTGTGGTGCTTTAAAGATAACAGTTCGTGTCTCTTAAAGATAACTACTTCGTGTCTCTTGTACTGACAAACCATGAAGGTTTGTCTATATCTGTATCTCATGGGTATCTTATACTTTGGAGTTTCTTTTGACCTTAATAATCCTGTCCAATTGAACAACTTGTGTTATGTTATATACAAAAAATATTTTCTTTCTATTTATAAAAAGTTAATATATGAGTGATACACAGGTGAGGAATGCCACTGAAAGAACATGGGGCAATTTCTTGTTTCATCATTTCAGATTAACTGACCTGTACTTTTTCAGATGTAGCAAAAGAAGGTTTTTAAGAGATTGTATTTTGTCTCCTTTATTAGTATGGGTTTGTTTGGAAGAAGGGGCAGGAGTTACTTTTATGAAGGATTGCAGTTAGGTTGTTAATCTTTTCAGATATGCTCACTCTGACTTGCTGCAATACATGTGTTTTCACATTCACTTTTTGTTCACTTAGTTCTGGTGTTGGAAAACAATGCTGTTTGAGAAACTTGTTTGTTGAATTTGTTTAGACATGGAAAACATGTTCTGCTTCGTTCATTACCAGAACTCTTGTCCTTCTGTTACTACTCATGAATGTTTCACTCCTGTATTAGTTTTGGCACTTTATGTACAACTCATACATGGCCAGTGTTACTCTTGTCCATGGAAGTGGCACTTCCAAACAGTGACTTGGCACCTGTATAATATCACATTGTTTGTGTTGGGACGGTTTCACTTGGTGTTCCAGTTGCCTCCATGCTTAACACAAAACAAATCTTGTCTCAGGATTTGTTTCCTCTTGTTTGCTGTCTCTGGCTCGGAATGTGTTCAAAATTAAGTTCACTACTGTTCATGACGTCTGTTCTTTCACTTCTTTTAGTGCTTTTTCATAACACACTTTCAAATAGCCTTACAGATATGCACTGTTCTTGGTATTGCCATGTTTATTTCTTGTAGTAAACCAACCTTGACTTGACTACCAGTTCTTTGAAGATTACTGCTAAGATTACTGCTGCCTAACGTCAGGTTTTTCAGTAGGAAAATGCAACCTACCCAAATGTAAATTTTGACACCACTCTCCCCCCCCTTTTTTTTTTTTTTTTTTTTTTTTATAGAGACCTTTGTTAGCACTTTGTAGTACCCATGCTTCATTAATTATGACGTTGGATGTGCTGCATGCAGAAACTGATGACTTCACCCCCTCTAGTTGCTATGCTCTCGAAGAAATTTGGAAGTGCTATAGTTAAGTGACTCCATTTTCATCCCAAAGTCTGTTTTCTTCTCATACCATTCAATGCAGGCGTGCTAAGAATCTGGCCTCTGTTTTTTGGCATCAGTCACTTTACAAGGATCCGCAGCTGTCACAAAGTGATACTTTGGTCCAAAGCAGGTGTCTACCCATGTACTCCAGAATGGTCCAACAAGGAAATGCACATAGCTTGTTCTCTTTGGTTTCAGTCTCTTGCTGAAGAATCCATGGGAGTTTTACTGCCAAGTTCAGTAAGAGAAGTATGGGGGCCCCATTTTGTTTCTTTTGTGAGCTGATGACTTGCCTGTATTTCGCTCACCCAGGTGAACATGCCTACAAATGTTCCTCCTGCTCATTTTCCACCATGACAATCAGCCAGCTGAAAGAGCACTCCTTGAAAGTGCATGGGAAAGCACTGACCCTTCCAAGACCCCGCATTGTCAACCTTGCAGCCTCACACGCCCATCACACCTCCAAGAACCACACTCCAGCTGAAGAAGTGGAGGACTCTAATGGTAAGAGGTGCCTCAAAGCAAGAATTTAATTGTCTAAGGTGCCACTTAATACTTTTATGACAAAAAAAATAAATAAAAATACAGCAGGCAGCTTGCCAAAAAAGCAGATTCATTTGATCATCAAGAAAAAGAGAAGTTGCATCAAAACCAAGAATAAACGTGGTATTGTAGGAAGTGACCTGTTCTAGATCCTCACCAGTTCATTCTGCTTGTCAACTTGTCCTGTCACCAGTTGACTTTGAAATATGTCAGTGCTGCCTCCGCTTCTTAGCAGAGATTTAAATTGTAGAAAAGTTTCAAAGGCAGAATTTCTGTTGATAGCCAGTGGGAAAAGGATCATCTAATTCCATCCTTGTTCCTGAAAAACACCCCTTTATTTTGTTAGTAGAGTACTTCAGTGAAACCACATGATTAAGCTTAAAATGTTAACCTGTAATGACAGTAAAAGTAATCATTCTCCTTGTGCTTGCTACAGAGGACACCAAAAGTGCCTTCAGATATTAAGCTGCATCAGCAGGAAGGAGAATCTCAGAACCATTTTCTTTTCCATGCTTTCTTTGAAAGCTGTTAATCTCCTTGTGCTGGAGGGTTATGCAGAAGATACTTGGAACGCAGCAGAAGGAAGAGACACTGTTAACAGTGAAAATGCAGACTCATAGAAAAAGTGTTGCATGGTATCACAGCAAGCTTTAAGCCATTTTAAGTGGTAACTTATTAGACATGTTTTGGGTAACGTTTTCTGCCAATTAAGAAAAGAGCTAGTCTTTGGGGAAGAAAGTCCCTGGATGAGTTGTGTTGACGTAAGAGGAGAATGTAGGTGAGTATAATTAAAAGGTTCAGACCCGCAGATGTTCAAGACACTGGGGTGGATGGAGGGCGTATTACAGGAAGGAAAACAAATACCTTTTTTCTTGAACTTTGAAAGGTTCTTAAGGTTTTTTATAGCTGCTATTTTGCTTAGGTTACTGGAAAACTGAGAATGGGGGAGGCAAAAACTATCAGTAATCATTTTGTAGCATTTTTGGTCTCTCATCTTCCTTTCTTTCCCTTCTCACCAAAAAATGTGTGAATTGAGAGAGAGTGAAAGATAAGAAATAAGTTTAGAAAACAGCAGGAAGGAATTTAAAGAAAAAAAAGTCAGCATAGAAATACTTCATTGAAGAAAAAGAGAGACGTGAATAATATTTTTGTGGTTCAGCAAGTCATTTCTGGGGTCAGAATTAGAATCTTATGAAAAGATTTTGACCAGCTGCTCTCACACTACCTTTTGGAAAAGGGTTGCGTGGAACAGTACAATGAAGATTTACTAACTGAGGTTTTATTTTTGCTAATGCTAGCTGTAACTAATCCAGCACAGTACCTCTTGTGATGTATTTTGCTGCTTTTTTATTGCTTTTTTTCTTTAAAAAAAGTTCCATTACTGGCTAAGAAGTAGCAAATAATTCTCAAGGGCTGTCCTAGTCTTTCTGAATGTTGGCAATCTTTTACCACCAATAATGTGTTAAAAGGTACAGAAGAACGATATTTGAATTTGGGAAGGCTGGTTTATTTATTCCTTTTTTTTTTTTGGTTATCCCAGAAGCTCAAAGTCATGATCAATAGAGTTAAAATTCAAGTGCAGATCTCTATAGGAGAAATTTTACAGCCTTTAAGGAACTCTTCCTAAAAATACATAAAATGATGACTGTTAACAAAAGTATGTAATGAGATTGACTCTGTTACCTAGATCTGTATTGCAACCCCGAAACCAAGGCAGAAATTGTCCCAGTTAGCTTGATCATCTTTAGACATGGTTAATGGTTAAGTCACTTGGACAATAATAGAAGCCACCCACTGGGGAGCTAGCCAGAAGACTACAGGTGTTATGATAATCGTGTTAACATTTTCCGCTTTGCTTAAGGAAGTGATAACCTTTTTTAAGTAATTATTTTACATTAAGAAGTTGGCCATAGATCAGGTTAATGATTGGCGCTCTTGTGACATTACTTATTTGGGAGTTTTAGAAGGGAATAAATCAATGTCTCTGTGGCTTAGGTGTGCAAGTTGCAGGTGATGTGTAGGACTAGATAAAAAACTGGTTCAATAACAGAAAATGCAGGTTTGTGTGATGGGCACTATTATGTCTAGCTGGAGCCCATAACAAGGGGGGCTCACAATGTAGTGTAGTTGGGTTTTGCATGTTAGTGTGTACAAATATCCTTCAGCAAGGGCTGTGATCAGGTTAATTCACTGGGGATGCAAAATTGCATTAGGGTTGTGGTGAAAGACAGACAAATGATTGTGTTATATTGTTCTGAATTTGATTTTTAGGTTGGTGGGTATGCAGCAGGCTAGTATAACTGAAATTGTTGCACAAGGGTTCTGTTCTTGTCTGTGGGTGAATATTGTGGTTGGAGTAGGAAATAGAGCAGGATGACTTGGGGGAGATTTGAGGAGCTAGAGCTCATCTTGCCAATTGCCAAGCCCTGTAAAAAGGGAGAAAGGGGAAAGGGTACTGAATTGTAATAGGGAGTGAATGTCTGAATAGAACTGTTCTGGGACAACAGCCCAGTGGAACTTCTGCTGATGCTTTTTTTCCCTGCAGAAAATGTTTCCCAAGGGGCCTTTCTTAGAATATTTCTTTTGTTCTTTTAGGTTGATCCATTCGTTAAAAGATGTGAATATATTTAAATTTCTGTGAGTCATCTCTTTTAGTTCTGTGTTGGTAGCAGCAAGCATATCTGAAGTTTTCAGCCATGTGTCCTGGAGTTGGTTTGATTGCTTGATATACTTTTCATGGAAGTGAAGTTAAAGAGGAGTGGGTGCTGAACATTTTAGGCGGGCTCATCCCTGGCGACTACATTGTTGTTAGAAAGCAAAATACCTACTTCAGTGCTTGTATGTATGCCTCTCTGTCCTGCGTTCACCATGATACTCTGTCAGCACAGTAGTGTCAGGTATTTGTGTCGGTCTCTGTGAGTCAACAGAGAAAGCCTTCTAACAGAGACATCATTGGAAAATGCTGCTTTTTGTATCGTACCTCTCTTTGAGTGTGAGGCGCTTTTTGGCAAGTAAGGAACCCATTTTCAGTATGCTAATATAATTAGAGGCAAAGCACTTTTTTTTGAGGGGGTGATGATGATGTCTTTTTTTGGGGGGTGTTTTACGAACAGCCAGATAAAACAGTGAATGTTAATCACAAATGCAACTTTTCTTTGTTTTGCATATCACAAAGGCACTGAATGTTTTGTGGTGTTCAACTCTTGTTGAAATGATAAGGCTGCCATTGTGGTAAAATGTTCTTTTTCTGTCCCAGTAGCTTACAGGTATTTTTCTTCTTGCAAGAAAAAATTGGTGGTGTTTGACTATTTATTCACATTTGTGTGGTTGGCTTGTTTGTCTGTTTGGATTTACTTACTTATTTTCCCTTTACGCTGAAATGTGGCTTAACACTTTCGATAATTTACTTACACAATAAAAATACAGTGTAAATTGAAATATCACAAACTGCTAGAAGGATTTGGTGAATCCCTTAACAAGATGTCCTTTCACAGTCCTCATGAGAATCAGAACTTATACTCATGTTAATCTCTGCCCAGAAAGGCTTTATGGATTTACTGATGATACTATCATCCTGTGGGGCCAGTATGTGTCACAGATAAGGGTTTCCAGTGTTGCGCTGTGCGGGGTCAGCTCTGTTCCTGGTGAGTTGAGTGCAAGGCAATGGAATCCCACAATCCATTGTCTAGGCATAACAAAAGAAGACTACTGTCTCTTCCAGCAAGGAGGAGTTAGAAGCAAAGTGAAGACACAAAATTTACATGACTGAACACTAGAAAACAAGAATAGAAGCAACAGTCATTATCTGCAAAGTGATCAGCTATGGAGAAAGCACATGGCCACAGACACTGTGTTTGTGTAATTCCTGATGTTACATGTTTCCTTGTATTCAAGGCCTGTAGAGGTGGTGGACTGCCTTCTTTTTGTAAACTTAGAAATCTATGAGTGCAACCTGTCATCATATAGACCATGAAGCAGAACAACTCAGTAGATTGATAAGCTGTTTCATGTTATGAATTCACCCTTAGCAAAAACATCTTGGAAGTGTGTAAAATACTTGCCCTAAGCTACTATGGCTAGTACTACTCCTTTTTTTGAGTCACTCTTTATTTTGTGAAAATAATCCCTTTGGCCTAACTGAATTGTAGAGCAAAGTACTATTCTTTAGTCATACGGCTGGCAGATTTGAAGTCTCATAAAACTGTTTGACCATGACTGTGTGCAGTAATTCAAAATAATAGTTTTTTAATGTTACTGATTAAGATTATTGAATTGTCAAAACAGTAGAGTGCAAGTGATAGATTAGACAGACCTGGATGTGGCTTTTAATGTCTTCTCAGTTATGCTGCTATTGTACAAGTTCATTTCTTTTTAGTGGTAACCAGTTCCTGAAATGTAGAAAGCAGCACACTTTGTGTGTGCCCTTGAAGCTCAGTAATGCTTTTCACTGTTGTGCAAACCAAACGGGATCTATCATTAATACCAGCACACATCACAAAACACATGCAGGGTCAGAACTAGAAGATGTCTTGAGTTTCCCAGTACATGGTATGTCAACATCCTCATTAAATTTAATTACTTGCAGCAGCAAGTGTTTTGAAAACTGCTAAGTGAAACACCCATTGCCCTGTTCCAGCTTTTTCTGAACTTTAGCCTTTGCCAGTGGAAAAGAACTTTGCCTCATGTAGAGACTGAAATATAAATATATCTGCTTGCTTTGCCAGAGTCAGGCTGGGTACAAAACTGCTTGATTAAGTCTTGTTTTCTGGGACTGTTGTTGAAGAACTGTAAATCCCTTCCCATTTCTGCACACTTTTTCAAAGTGGATAATGCATAATTGGGATGTGTGTTGTCTGTACTGCTTGACGGATGAAATCCTGAGGGGTACAGAGGGCCTTTAGCAGGTTTGCTAAAGCAATTGCATGTAGTAGCAGAACGAGAGGAGAGCAGAGGGACGCAATGAGCCTTTTCAACAAAATCTTCTCAGCTGATGCCAATGAGGCAGGATTGTTAAAGTGATCCACACATCTCCCTCTTCCTTCCGCCTTTCAGAAGAGAATCAAACTTTCCATATGCTCAGACACACTACCCCTGATTTATTTATTTATTTATTTTTAATCCATACCATAGTTTGTGGCTGAATTATTTATTTCTGTTCATCTGCACTGTTGTTCTTGATTAAGGGATATTTTTCTAACCTTCCAATCAGGGCAGAAAATTCTTAAGGCTGTTGTCTCCACCTTTGGTGCTGGTTCTCTCTCACTATTGCTACTGTGTCTTAGTGTGTTACAGCTGCTAATGTTTGGGGAAGACCACAGGGGTTAGAATAGAATCCTCACAGTTCAGAAATCTTGTATTGGAGCAGAACATACTGAGTTTGGGGTTTGAGCTTTTCTCAGGGAGTGGGGTTTGGAACCCACTCTTCTGAAGTTTGAGACCCTTTGGTTTGGCTGGTTTTTAATGGGAGAGGCAAAGTAGCGACTACAGGGCAAATTCAGGCAAACCTTCAATCACTAGTTGCTTTAATTGCAGGGTGAGTTGGAAGGATGCAAGACGGTGATCTGCACACTGAAGAACAAAAGATGCTTCTGCTTTTGTAGTTACAGTCAGGCTGCAAAAGCTGTCTACTTGTCCTGCCTGTTTTCCTGTTTTTGTGCCCCATAGTAGAGATGCTGCATGCTCACGTTGAAGTATCAGATTAACCCTTGCAGGCTGCTTTTTTTTTTCCCCACCTGTGTTCCTTCTTTCTTTAACCTAGACCAAGTTTCTGCTTTCCCCTCAGATTTTGCCAATCTTTCCTTATCACAGTGGCCAGACTGCCTGCCAGTGCTTGTTAAAACTCTACGGTATTTGTTGGTGTGTCTTACTTCTTGTGGTCAGTGTTAAACTAATTATCAGATGTTGGATCAGATGGGAACTTTTCTCCTGCATCAGATTGGCAGGGACTGGTGGAACAAGTGCAGGGCTTGTTCCCCTCCAGGTTTACTGAACAAACTCCCCACTGTTTCAAGGACCTAGGGCACTGGGGATGACCTTGTTCTCTGCAGCTCTCTTCCACTGGTGTATACTTGTTTGGCTTCTGGCCTTTTCCTGCAGCATGTTGAGGAGAGTTTTGTGGCTAGTGGAACAGAAGGAGATGTTTATTCTGTCATTGGCTGTGCTCGGGTGGGGAGGGTTGGAGGGGGGTGTCAGCTTGCTGTTCATTGTGCTTTCTTCTGCTCCTGAGTTCTTTGTGCTTGAGCTGAATGGGTAAACGCAAAATTGAGATTCCACAGGATGGAGACAGGAACTTATGCAGCTGGGAGAAGGTTGCTGTCAGTCTTTGTATGGATTTGGCCCAGCCTGCTCTGATGGGATTGCTGTGATACTGAAAGACTTGCCTAGGGTGGAGAGAAGACAGGATAAGTTGTTTGATAGATCAAGTAATAAATAAAGGAAGAAACATCTTCTGGATTCCTTCTGGGCAGATGGGAATGATCTGATTGCATCCACAGGGGAAAGAAAGAAGCATATCTAGATTCCTGTTGATTTTTTACCTGAGGTGTTTACTTTCTTTGGGCTCTGATTTTTGTGTGCAGTATAGGGGATGAAGTGGTAGTGATGCTCTCTTAGCTGTCACATACTACTGCTGTCCCTGGAATTTGTGATCACTCTATACAGATAAAAAGGATTCTATTGCTGTAAAGGGATACACAGTAGGGCTTGACCAATGTTGTGCAAGAGAGCATTTCTGCAGGCTATCGTTCCCACATGTCAGTAGCCTTCTTATGTAAGCTGGTACTCTCCCTGTCCCCTGAGACTCCAGCTACTTTCTATTGATCTAAAACCTGCTAGAGGGATTTGGTGCTTGATGAAGAGGTAAAATTCCTTTGCTCATTTTAGCCCTGTTGAAATGGAAATATGTCATCATCATAGTTGATGGCTCAAAGTTTAATGTTTAAGTAGCTGGTTTTATTTCTTCTTTAAGGGACATTGTTACTACATTTTGGTACCAGTGCTTAAAAATGCTGCCCAAATTGATCTGAGCTCAGAGCTGACGATAGACATGAGGTCTTTCTGTTGGCAGTAGTAAGAAGAAGAAGAAGAAGAAGAAAAGGAGAAGGAGGAGGAAGAGAAGGATGATGTCAAGGTGAATGCTGGATATCTCCAGAACAAACTGCAAGTTCCTGAGCTCTATGATTAGAATGGATCCTCTGTACCCATATATCATCACTGAAATTTTAGGGCCAGTTTTGAAGCAGAATGCAAAAACGTAGCAGTTGATAAAGCTGTATTTATTTCCCCCCTTCATTTCAAGCTTAGAGGCAAGTGAGCATTTAGGTAACAGCAGCATATTTGTGGCTCTGTGTGTTCATTAATACAAAATATGTCAAAGGCTGGAGCAATAGAGAAAGAAATGTGGAGTTCTCCCGAAAAATTAACTGCCCTTAAAAATGTGAAGGAAATCGGAGAGCATGGCAGCAGATTAACAGCTTGCAATGCCACAGAAGGCAGTGGGTAAACAGAGGTGAAATAACCTGAATGCCAGAGCCAGGGGAACTTGATGCACTTCCATGCGTCATCTCTGTATTGTAAGGAAAAACAGCAATGGACAAAGCACTCTGTCAGGTTAGAAAGCTTTGGTGGCTTGGCACTGATGTTGCAAAGGTTGCAAGTTGTAGAGCAGCTACTGAAAGAGCCTAGTTTATAGTGAGAGGGTTGTGTGCAGTCTAAACATGACTAACAAGTGGCCTAGTCAGCTAAAGAACTTCAGGAAAGCTAAATTGAGTTGAAGGCAGGCAGAAAATTTGTTGTGGGGAGGACAGATGAAAAGAAGGGCTAACTAAAAGTTAAATGGCTAGGTGATGTACTGTTTCTCGACCCTTAAAAACCAACACTTCCAAATCACAGTATTAGCAGAGCAGGGTAATTGGTTCATGATCATGTTGTGCCTGTCTTGAAAGCTAATGCTAATAGGAATTCCTGGTAGTTTTAGATACTCAAAACCAGGAAGGGATGGGAAGCTCTTGGACTGATACTTCTGATGGAGATAATACAGTATAACTTATTTCACCAGTTATGTTACTTCTTCCTAAGTCTTATACAATTCATACTGATTTCCTTTGCATCATCTTACAGAGTATTATAGCCACTTCTTGATCTCAGCTGTGAAGATTCTTCAGTAGGCATGAGACTTTCTCTGTGTAATGGAATTAAGATGATAAAATTAATTATTATTTTCTTCTTCAATTAAATTTATGTAGCTTTGAAATAAGTGTTGATATTAGTACGAAAGTACTTAGTGCTGTGAGAGTGGTGAGGCACTGTCACAGGTTGCCCAGAGAAGCTGTGGCTGCTGCATCTCTGGCATTGTTCAAAGCCAGGTTGGACAGGGGTTTGAGCAATCTTGTCTAGTGTGAAGTGTTCCTGTCCATGGCGGGGGGGTGAAACTAGATGATTTTTAACATCCCTTCAAACCCAAACCGTTCTATGATTCTGTGAAAAAGCTGCACAGTGGAAATGACATCCTATGTCAGTTCCATTCAGAGGTGGGTGTGCATATAACTCAAAAGGGAATTCAAAGTTGTTAAAAAACATGGATATAGTTTCTCACCTCTTCTGAATAAACAAGATTGCATAGTCCATATATCTTTCTGTTTGCCCTCTTCTGAGCCTTAGACGTATACGTAACATCTTTCTCACAAAAGCTAGTCCAGAATGAGTGGCCTTTACACATAATTCTGAAATAAATTTCTCCAGCAGGGTTTTTAGATCTTGGGATTGTTTGGTTGGTTAGTTGGTTGGTTGATTGGTGTAAATCCTTTAAATGGCAATTTTATTCTAGAGCTTTATTTCCTCTGTGATTACTCTTTGCTTTTGTCTTCTGGAGTGTGTGAACAAGGGCACAAAGTTTGTTTCAGTTACATCTCGTTCACAACGTCCTAGCAATGTAAAGGTTATTTAGTAGAAATCAGAATTTAGATAGAGGAGTAGGTTCATATTCTGCTTTTAAACATGCAGTGAATAAAACTTCCTTGTACCATGTCTTTCCCTAAGCTTCTTCATGAGTGTTTTGTTGCATCCCTCTGAATCCTAGCTTCTTCTGTCTTCCTCTCCCCTCAGCTTAATTTATTGCCAGAACATTTCACCCTCCCACATAATATCTTCCTTCCAGGTCAGTGCTGCATGGCATAAAGTGAACAAATATGTGTAGTCTTGACAATCTTTGTATGACACCCTGCTTTGCCACCTTCCCACTTTTCAAGCTGTTGCCATTCATGACTGTATGCTATCCTAAACTCAGTGAGCTGGTAATTTTGAGTCCCATTGAATTTGAGAAGCGATTATGTTCCTAAATCTCATAGATTCCACTCTTAGACTTATCTTACATCTTTAAAAATAATAATTATTATTAGTTCAATCCTCTGTGGTTTTGGCCATATATTTTGTGTTTGATATTTTTTAGTGTAGTATTCCATCTCTATTTGGTTTTGCAAATTTGTTTCTCTCCAGAGGAAACCATTTGTCTGCTTCTTTTCTTAATTCCTTCAATTTTTTTTGTCATTCTTTATATAAATCTTCTCTTTACGTGAATGAATTAAGAGAAAATTAAATATAATGCCAAATATTTTCTTACTAGTCTCTTCTTTTTCTCCCAGATCCATAATGTCTTAGGCCTGTACGGTTGCTACATTCCCTTCCCCCTCCCCCTACCAAGGCATTTTTAAGCTTTTTTTTTTTAATTTTATTTTTATATTCTCTTTGTTTTTTTCTTATCTTAGGAGCCAAGCATCCCCATTCCTGACTTTATTTGTCATACAGATGCTCTTCTCTTTTGACTTTGATTGATATTTCTGTGTGGATGTACAGGAAAGTGTGGTGTCTTTATTTTTATCACCCACTGTCTCCTTCTGCTTATTGAGCTGTTCATTTATTAGTTGTTTGCAAATGCAATAAGCTTGCTTTCCAGTGTATTCGAACAGTTGCTTTTTGTGAACAGTGTTTCTTCCTCCATTCTTATCCCTCATTGTGCAGGCCTTCAAATACATCTATTAGATGTGTTCTGTTCACTCTGAAAGATGAGAGAATGGTTTGATTTCTTTCTTTTAATTGGTACTTTTTCCTCTGGTTTCTGAACTACTGCTCAGTGTCTCTTACTTAGACATGTCCAGAGGTACTTCTTATCATCTTGTTCAGATGTCTTGTTTTAGTCTGTTTTTCTGTTGTGTATATGTTCACTGATAACTCTGAAAATACCTACAAATAACTAAAGCATTTGATTTCTGAGTAAATTCATGTATCTGCATCAGAATCTTTAATTATTCTTTTTCTTCTTAAAAGATCCCAAGTTTTTCTTCTTTTAGATATCTGAAACCTGTTACATGTTGCAGAGCATCCATGAAAACTTGGATTTGCATTTTTGCATCTGTGGTGGGTTTTCATTGTACATTTTTTCCCCAGTGTATGATCCCAGGGTACTACGGTTTGTATCAAGCTGCATTTTCATGGTTACATTGCATTGCATTGCATTTTAGTGGAAACTGTGAATGCTCTTTCAGATGAGGTAGTAACTTCCAATATTGTTGACAGACTCATTGTGCCAGGTTTTATGTCTGTACTCTGAATAAAGTTTTCAGTGTGGCAACATCACTTACCAAGCATTTAAGTGTTTTAGGCACTCTGGAAATACTGTCTTTCTTCACCCCATGCAGAGACACTATGAGACTTACTTATGTATTATTATCAGCATGCAGTAGTAATTTAGATAGGGCTGTGTGGGTAACTCACCATGTGGACAGTTATTTCTACTGCTTTCCTTTCAGGTGGTCATTTGGATATGAGAATGCTGTTGTATATTGAGCATAGATTCTGTATTTTTTTAGATCCATAGGTACTGGCAGATTACTACTTGCTAGCCTTGTTATTCTTCCTCTGCAGGTAGTCTGTAGGTAGATGTTTTATGTGAAATCCCAAAATTGAGATTTGCAGCATCGATACAGTTCTTCCAGGCTTTGCTACATCAGTTACTGTTAATTTTTGCCTCTTAGCATGACTGCAGGTGTCCTACCTCTTGTATGAGATCATTCCATGCTGTTACCTTGCCTTTGGAGTTGAACAGCAAAGTCTTTCCATTCATTTGGATAAAATTACTTCTAAAAATGGATCTTGGTCTTTTTTGGTGTGGGCTTTTTTTTGTTGTTGTTGTTTCGTTTTAAATCAGTCAGGGATAAGTATTCTGATTTCTTTACTTGCATTGCATGTATGAACATGCTTTTTTTTCTTGTGGTATCTCAAGACTGTTAAAAAGAAAAAAATGCCAATTTTTTTCTTAACATGTAATCGGTACTTCCTGATGTTTCATTTTTCTTAATTTTCTTCATCTTTGTGTTTTCTTGTTTTACATTACTTGGCATAAATTCTCTTAACTGTTCCCTTTGCTTATTTTAAAGTCTTTCTTCTGATTTCTGATTTTGAAGTAGGCTTCTAAGGCCATTTTACTTTTTTCACACATGGATAGTTAGACCCCATTCCTGCTGCAGGCCAGGATTGCTGACACTTTCCTAGAGTGCTCCAAGCTGCCTATGCTTGGGGTGCGGGAAAAAGACTGAGCTAGAACTTGCGTTGTGTACAGCCTGACGAGAAAGGTCTGCTCTCTTCCTCCTTCTCTTCTACTCTTACATTCAGGTATCCTGTTGTTACAGCAACACCGCCAAAAGGTGTCCATCAGTTTGGTGCACAGCACCTCAAGGTTTGTGTAAGTGCCAAGGCTCTTACAATACTCAGTCAACGGCAACATACAAGCTCAGCCCAGCACTGAAGTATGTACAAAGCCATTTGAAACTTCAGCCTGCTCTTTCAGCAGAAACAGAGAAGGTGCCCATGTAGAAGTGCTCTGCCAGTTTAAGGCAGCACTGTTGCTCCTTGGCTGTGGATTTGTCTCCCTAGTGCTTCTGTTAGGTACTGCTTTTGAAAAATAAAAAATCCAAAACGTCAGCCCCATCATCTGTTTCTTATTTGCTGGCAGTGCCTTCTGTGCTGTGTGCTAAAATGCACATTTGGACGCAAACTCAAGTCAGTAGCTATCTTTCCACTGCATTCACTGGTTTTGAAGGGGGCATGAAAAAGTGTGGTTCACAGAAGTCGGTGGAAAACCTCCCATGCCTTTAGTCGGCTTTGGATTCTGTCTGAAGTATTCCTGGTGAAGCTGGGTTGCACCTGCGTATTAGGATAGCTGTCTGGCAAACGGATTCCCAGAAACCAACAGAAGCCCTATACACATGTGTTAATCTCGGGTGGTTTTCTTCAGGAAGTGCTAAATCTTGCACTCCAGAAGGATTGCAAAATAATGAAAGCATTTGGCAGGGGAAGAGGGGAAGAATACACAGGCAGAAGTAGGGACATGCATGCAACCATCGTTTAAGTGTAGGACTTTCTGTATAAGCTCTTCAGATGGCTTTTTACAATCAATTATCTTAATTCTAATGAAGAAATGTACTAAAAATTATCTTAATTCTAATGGAGAAATGTACTAAAAATTCTAAGATAACCAGCATGAATCCTGGTTAAAGAAAGTAAGAATTCAAATATTAAAGGTAGAATTTGCTTCTGTCTATCCCTGATGACAAGGAAAGCTACTTTGTGTGCTTTTTTTTTTTTTGTCTGTGGGAATAGACATGTAGCTGTCTGCTTTTGCAATTTTCACATATTTTTTCCATAGAAGTGTATAAATTGAATGTTTGAAAGCTGGAATAATAAACACCAGGTAACAGGAGAAGTAAGAAAACCTGAAGTATAGTAGATCTTCCAATCAACAAGAAAACCTAATTGTTCTGAAAATAATAATTTTTAGACCTGTAACTTTATTAGCAATGGGCATCACTGCAGTTTTGGCTAGGAACCTTGATGATGTGATGGAAATTTTTGATCCCTTCTTCCTGAGAAAACGAACAGTAAGCTACAAAGTAGACTTTAATCAGTGCCCCACAAGAAATTTTACTAGTACATATACAAAAAGTACTGTTTCTGGTGCTATGAGCTTCTTTCAGGTTGTCCTCTCCTTGTCGGGAAGTCTAACAGTGTTTTGAGCTTTTAGAAGCATGGAACCTGGTAGGCCAGACATCAGGCTGCAGACATACATGTCAGCAAATCTGCTCTGAACCATGCATCATTTAGGCTTCAAGGTCCTATTCTGAAAGAGGGTGAATGCACAGTTGCTGCCTTAGAGGGAGAAGAGACTTCTGCATCTCCTCAGGCCTGTCCGGTGCCAAAGTAAAGTAAGTGGGGATCCTGTTTCAAACACAAGAAAGAGAAAGCCTTGATATTTGAACAGGTGGAGCTCACTGTGAGCCCTCATGGTGAGCAAACCTGCTGTAGTAATGCACAAGAGGTGATAAATGCTGCACTGAATCCAGCCTCAGTTTATAGGAAAAAGCAAAACCTATTTCATTCATTTTATCAAAATCTTTCATGTCTCTGCCTTTGTCTTTGCTTCATCACACCAGGTGATGAAGCCAGGGGAGCCCAGAGACATTTATCTCCTGCCTGAGTTTTGTTTATGTGTTTGGTTTGGGGTTTTTTTGTTGTTGTTTTTAGTTTGTTTTCCATTTTTCAGTCATGTATAGCCCCCTTCTGTGGTGGTGAGAAAAGAATGCAAGTATTTTACTCGTGAAGACAGGTGGGGAAGTCCCCACGCTGAGTGCTATATAGGCCTGGTTGCCTTTTGTGTCTCTGTACTAATTGGTTAGAATGGATGGTGTTAAGTTCCCACAAGTACGTCTGCTAGAGAATTCCTACATATCTAGCCTTGGGAATTAAGCTTTGGAAAATGTAGTACCCATCAAAGCAGGAGGTGGCTTGTACAGTTTGTATCCCAACTCCCCCAAACTCCCCTTGCTCCCCCCCACCCCCCACTTTCTTCCAGAAAGCTTAAGAAAAGAGCCTTTTGTCTTCTTTTCAGGAAAGTTACACTGAAATTCATCTGTGCTTTATTTGTCTGCTTTCATTTGTGCCATTCATCGGCAGCTGTGGGTTTTATAGGACAAAGCACATGAATTCCTAACCTCCACATTCAAGCAATGTGTTGGGAAAGGTTCACCACCACCCTCTCCCACCCTTTTTTTGGGGGGGTGGGGAGGATCCAACTTAAATATTATAGGTTTCAGTACTGAGACATCCCTGGAGTGTGCTTCTCTACATGCTGTTAAAGTGGTGTGACAGTTTTGCTGGGTTATAGAAGGGATACATCTATACAGACACATCTATGTAAAGAGATCTCATTCTCAGTATGGCAAAAATTAGCATCTTCTAGGGAAATGTGGTTTAGAAGTTTGTTTTATGGGATTTTATGGTTAAATATTTTTTTTTTCCTAATAATAACTTCATTTCAAACATCATCAGTTAATAGAGCTTGAATTTGCCTTTTGCAGACTGCTTCAAATGTGATACAGTAAAATTGTATAATTTCTCTAAAGTTAATTTTTGATGTGGGATTCTTAAATAATTGCATGAATGAGTAGGGAAAAGTATCCTTTTTTTTAATCTCTGGTCTAATTTATGTACCAAACACATAAACACCTGGCAGCGTGATTAACATGCTTTACCTTCACAAATTAAAAGTATCTTAAACCCAGACTTCTTTTTAGACTCTTAATTTAGGTCTGTCATTCCTTTCCTCCCCAAATCAGATCTAAAAAGCGTAATTTATACTCATCACAATTTAAATTGTAGAATACAGATCAGATAAGATTAAGGAATGCTACACCTCTTTTTCTTAATCCCTTCAGAAAACTTTTGGCAGATTTAATAACCAACATCTTCATCAACTCCCTCTAAGAGCCAGTAGGTGCTGGAGCAGGCCTTAAATCTTTTTAGATTTGTTGATCCACCTGGAATAACAAATTCCTTCTGTTTCTCTACAGACTCTTCATACTCTGAGCCTCCTGATGTTCAGCAGCAGTTGAACCACTACCAGTCTGCAGCTTTGGCCAGGAACAACAACAACATCAGCCCAATCCCACTTTCTGGGAGTGCTGCAGGATTGGACAAAACAGAAGCCATCCTTAACTGTGAATTTTGTGAATTCTCCTCGGGTTATATACAGAGCATTCGGCGTCACTACCGTGACAAGCATGGAGGGAAAAAACTCTTCAAGTGCAAAGATTGTTCCTTTTATACAGGCTTTAAGTAAGTACTGTGCAAAACAGATAAACTGAACTCAAAAGGGTTTTTAGCACTTGAAAAGACTTCTGAGGTCTTTGAGAGCTGGCTATAGCTAACAGAAACATGGCCACTGCAAACCAGGGAGAGGAACATAGGAAATGCCATGCCAGATCACAGCAGCATCCATGTAATCCATTTTCCTCTTTCCTACAACAGCTGGTACCATCTGCTGCAGACGAAAGCAGAGCAAGTCCTTGCAGTAGGATTTAGAATCACTGAAATAGAATCATTTAGGTTGAAAAAGACCTTTAAGATCATAAATTCCAATGGTTAGCTTAGCACTGCCAATTCCATGTCCCTAAGCACCACATCTACACATCTTTTAAATACCTCCAGGGATGGTGACTCAACCACTTTCCTGGGCAGGCTGTTCCAATGCATGACAATCCTTTTGGTGGAAAAATTTTTCCTAATATTCAGTCTCAGTCTTCCCTGGTGCAGCTTGAGGCCATTTTCTTTCATAATATCTCGTGCTACCTGGGAGAAGAGACTGGCCCCCACCTCACTACAACCTCCTTTCAGGTAGCTGTACAGAGAGATAAAGTCTTCACTGGTACTCCTTTCCTTCAGACTAAACAACCTCAGTTCCCTCAGCTGATCCTCATCACACTTGTGCTCCAGACCCTTCACCAGCTTTGTTGCTCTTTCCTGGACAGATTCCAGCATCTCAATGTCTCTCTTGTACTGAGGGGCCCAAAACTGAATACAAGATTTGAGGTGCAGCCTCACCAGTGCCAAGTACAGGGGGATGATCACTGCTGTGGCCCTACTGGCCACACTATTGCTGATACAGGCCAGGATGCCGCTGGCCTTCTTGGCTGCCTGGGCACAAGCTGGCTCATATTCAGCTCCATCAATCAGCACCCCCAGGTTCTTTTCCACTGAGCAGCTTTCCAGCCACTCTCAGAATCATAGAATAGAATCTTAGAATAGTTAGGGTTGGAAAGGACCTTAAGATAATCTAGTTCCAGCCTCCACTGCCATGGTCTTGGACACCTCACACTAAACCATGTCACCCAAGGCCTCATCCAACTTGGCCTTGAACACTGCCAGGGATTGAGCATTCACAGCTTCCTTGGGCAACCCATTCCAGTGCCTCACCACCCTAACAGTAAAGAATTTCTTCCTTATATCCAATCTAAACTTCTCCTGTTTAAGTTTGAACCCGTTACCCCTTGTGCTGTCACTGCAGTCCCTAATGAAGAGTCCCTCCCCAGCATCCTTACAGGCCCCCTTCAGATACTGGAAGGCTGCTATGAGGTCTCCACGCAGCCTTCTCTTCTCCAGGCTGAACAGCCCCAACTTTCTCAGCCTGTCTCCATACAGGAGGTGCTCCAGTCCCCTGATCATCCTCGTGGCCCTCCTCTGGACTTGTTCCAACAGTTCCATGTCCTTTTTATGTTGAGGACACCAGAACTGCACACAGTGCTATAAATGAGGTCTCACGAGGCAGAGTAGAGGGGCAGGATCACCTCCTTTGACCTGCTGGTCACGCTCCTCTTGATGCAGCCCAGGATACAGTTGGCTTACTGGGCTGCGAGCGCACACTGAAGCCGGCTCATGTTCATTTTCTCATCGACCAACACCCCCAAGTCCTTCTCTGCAGGGCTGCTCTGAATCTCTTCTCTGCCCAACCTGTAGCTCTGCCCGGGATTGTTCCAACTCAGGTGTAGGACCTTGCACTTGGCATGGTTAAACTTCATAAGGTTGGCATCAGCCCACCTCACAAGTGTGTCATGGTCCCTCTGGATGGCATTCCTTCCCTCCGGCGTATCAACTGAATGAGCCTGTAGAATTGCATGGGGTTGTTATGCCCCAAACGCAGGACCCAACGCTTCGCCCTGTTGAAACAAATGCGGGACTCAGCACTTTGCCTTGTTGAAACAACTCACACAACTGGCTTCAGCCCATGGATTCAGCCCGTCCAGATCCCTCTGCAGAGCCTTCCTACCCTCCAGGACATCAATACTTCCACCCAGCTTGGTGTTGTTTGCAAACTGACTGAGGGTGCACTCAGTCCCCTTGTCCAGATCATTGATAAAGACACTAGACAGAACTGGCCCCAATACTGGGTCCTGGGGAACACCACTTATGCCCATCTGCCAACTGGATTTAACTCCATTCACCACCACTCTCTGGGCCCCACCATCCAGCTGTTTGCTGTTTTTTACCAGGCAAACAGCACACCCATCCAAGGCATGAGCCAGTTTCTCCAGGAGAATGCTGCAGGAAATGGCATCAGAGGCTTTTCTAAGGTCTAGGAAGACAACATCCACAGCTTTTCCGTCATCTGCTAAGCAAGTCATCTTGTCATATACGGAGATCAGGTTGGTCAAGCAGGACCTGCCTTTCTTAAACCCATGCTGACTGGGCCTGATAAACTGGTTGTCCTGTATGTGCTGCATGTTGGCACTGCTCTGTAACCTTTCCTGGTACCAGTCAACTGGGACCTCCCTGGTTAGCTAGCACAGCTGATAAATGGTGCAAAGCCCACTCAGTAATTTTGTGTGGATCCAATTTGGTCCCTTAGACTTCTGTGTGTTTAAGGTGTAGAAGGTCACTGATCATTTTCCCTTTGATTATGGGGCCTTCATTCTCCTTCCCGTTCCTGTCTGCCAGCTCAGGGGTCCAGGTACCCAGAAAACAGCTAGTCTTCCTATTAAAGACTGGGGCAAAGAAGGTGTTAAATACCTCATCCTTTTCCTCATCCATATCACTGTGTTTCAACCTGCGTCGAGTGAAGGAT
The DNA here is from genome assembly GCF_963264785.1 of Psittacula echo. Taxonomy (NCBI): domain Eukaryota; kingdom Metazoa; phylum Chordata; class Aves; order Psittaciformes; family Psittacidae; genus Psittacula; species Psittacula echo. The sequence goes on along the minus strand of NC_137742.1, from coordinate 52,625,523 downwards.
GAAGATTCTCCTTAGTACTTCTTTCGTTTCTAATACACTTATAGAAACATTTCCATTGCATTTTATGGCAGTAAGCACATTTAGTTCTAGTTGGGCTTTGGCCTTTCTAATTTTCCCCCTGCATAACCTCGCAACATCCTCGTAGCCCTCCTGAGTTTCCTGCTCCTTCTTCCAAAGGTCACAAAATCTGTTCTATATCCTGAGTCCCAGCCAAAGGTCTCTGTTCAGGCAGGCTGGTCTTTTTCCTGCTGGCTCATCTTTTGGCACATGGGAACACCTGCTCCTGTGCTTTTAAGAATTCCTTCTTGAGGAATGTCCAGCCTTCCTGGACTCCTTTGCGCTTCAGGGCTGGCTCCCAAAGAACTCTGTCAGCCAGTCTCCTGAACAGGCCATGGTCTGCCCTTTGGAAGTCCCAAAGCAACAGTTCTGCTGATCCCTCTCCTTACTTCTCCCAGAACTGAACACCAATCATGACCACTATGCCCAAGACAGCCTCCAACCACCACATCACCCAAGTCCATCTCTGCGAACAGCAGGTCCAGCAGGGCACCAGGTTACTTGCTGAAGGAAATGGTATAGGTAGTACTTTTTCCTCAGCAAAGGCAGTAAGAGTGCTATCCTTATCCTCAAGTGTGAAAATTTCTCTGCAAAAATAAGGTCATTTCCTGGTGCAACCAGCGTGAAGCATGGGACAATCAGGTGTCCTAGGGAGACAGGAGAGTTTATATCACCTCTCTGAAGAAATCTCGCTTATGTAATTTTATTTCTCCCACCATCTATCTAGGTTAAATGCAAAGTATTCTCTGGCATATTTGATGACATATAGAGACGTTTCAGAAAATCCAATTACATGTGCAAAGTTTAAAAACTCAGTGCTCTGTGTGTGCATGTTTTTAGCTGCTATTCAGTAAGGCAAAAATATACATCTCTGCTGTTCATCATTTCCTCCTTATATGCTGGACCCCCAGACACAACACCCTCAGCTGACATTTGAGGTCTCCTAAGTTCTTAGGAGACTGGTGACGGTAAGCAGTAAGGCTGGATAAATGGCAGTGGTTCTGTTGAACAAAATGTTGAGCACAAACCTGAGAGAATCTACAGAAGAGGAACCTGTAGTTATATTTCTCTAGCCTCTCTTGCTACCTTGCTACCTTAATGGTAAAATTTACTATTATAATAGTAAAATGACTGCTACTGCTGAACCCAAGACAATCCTGGTTGCTGTTTATCTAGAAATTGCCAGGTCCATTCAATCTGTTCATATCTGGCAAATGCCATTTTCTTCTACCTGGATGAAATAATCTTAAATCAAGCAATATTTAAAAGCCTTCATAGTTGCATGAGGGAGAAGTGTTCTTTCAGATGATGTTTCCTTCAGGAATTAAGTCTTGTTTTTTTAGATAAGCATAGTATGTTTTCTGTCTTTAAGGGGGGGGGGGGGCAAAAAGCCACATACCAATCCCCTCTTCAACTCAACACAGAAATTTAACTGCATGAAAGGATTCACTGAAGTTGATAGAAATACACCTGTAGAATTCAGTGATCATTGGTTTGGGCCCCAAAGCCAGTTGTGTTAGTAAGTTGCTTTGTGTTCAAGCTAAGAGTCTTGAAGAACTTCAGAGAGACTAATTACTCTAGTTCAGTGTGGCGAGGTCCTTAGCTTTTGCAGCTTTACCACTGCTTTAGGAAAAAATGACCAAGTGCCCCAAGTTCACAGACACCTCTCCTTTCACTTGTTGAGCTTGTGGTTATAGGTGTACAGTTAATTTCCTCTGTTTGCATGTCTCTTGAAGCTTTTGTGTGTGAAGCAAGTATAATGCCAGCATGATTTTTTTGCGTGTGTAAAAATACTGTGGAGCATTCATTCATTCCTCCACATTAATAAGTACAGTATTCTTAGTCTTGGGTTTTCAGATCCTTACAGGTGATGCTTTAAAACTTAACTACTCAGAGCCAAACTTACTGTGAACCCAAGTCTGTTTTGTAACCTGGAACTTAACATTTTAACTGATTTTGGACTTTTTCTACAAAGACAGAAGTGGTTAAGGATGTTACCTGCCTCCAGAAATAAGTTTATCCTCACCCATGCAAGTCCAGAATAGTTGATAGGTTTTGTTCAACTTGCTAAAAATTTAATCTTTGCCAGAGAAAGTACACTGAATATTTCAGCCTGAAGACTAATAATGAGCATGAAAGATGGGAATTCTTTTGCTATCTTAACTATAGCAATGTGACTATAGAGCAACTCATGCAAAAGAATATCTTGTCAGAATCAGTGTTTGTTACTTGAGGATATAAGCCTGCAAATACCTCTGCTCATGTGTTACTCATGTGAGTAGCCCCACTGAAATACCATGTGGCACTCTGAAGATAAGGCTGAGAGCTATCTGTACCATTTTACACAACACGTCCTTTATAGAGCTATGACACTTCATCGTTCCCTGCACACCTCTTCTGACTGCTTCCATCTCTCCCTCCTGTTTCACAGATCTGCTTTTACTATGCACGTGGAAGCTGGGCATTCAGCAGTTCCTGAGGAAGGACCCAAAGACCTTCGCTGTCCTCTTTGCCTATATCACACCAAATACAAACGCAACATGATTGACCATATAGTACTGCACAGAGGTAACAATATCTGCGTATGTGTCTGTATCTGATGAGGGGACTGCTGAACAACACCTTTGTCTTTCAGACTGGTTTAATTAAATTTTCCTCTGTCTGTACACAAGGACAAGTATGTTGAATAAATCATCAGCCCTTGAGTATCTTTTGTTTAATTTCTAAATTATGCATCTTATTTATTTACTGTAAAATTCAGAGTTAGCCAGTGCTGAAACAGTGCAGCTTGAAAATGGTTTTTGAGCTTTTTCTCTAGAGAAGTTAAGTCATCAAACACCTGTTCAGCAAAAGTTGCCCAAAGCTGCAGCTCTGAATTAGGGCAGAGTTGTTTCCTGCTTATGTTCTTGTTATCGTAAAGGCCTTGCTCTCGTAAACTCTGTGACAATGTATATCACTAAACATAGAGGCCCCAAAATATCCCTTGGTTACTTGCTTGAATTTTTTCTCTTCAGCATTCTTTGGATCAAAACAAGAATTATAATATTTTTGTTTTTCGTTAAGGCACCTTTTCTATCTTTACTTCTCCTGTCTTGATTTTAAAGACAGCTAGAAGTAGGATTAGGAATTTCTATATTCTATTAACTGCAGGCTTGCTAGCTCAGAAGAGACAGCTGTTTGGGCTCTCTGGGCTGGGATTCCTGCCCATAGCTATCACACTTGATGCTTGTAGATGGTCTGTTGGCTGCCGAAATCCAAACCCATGTGTTGGGATGGCACTCTGCCTGCTCGCAGGTTGGGCAGAGTTTCACAGTAGGGTATTGGTGGTGAGCAAACACAAGTTTTGCATGCCATCTTTTTCCTGGAGGAGATCCTGGTGTGACAAGCGCTATCATAATTCCGTGTAGCATACCACTTTCCAGTGTTGGTAGCTTAAAGTCCTTCATGTACCAAAGCAGTGAGGTTGGCAGAGATCATCTAAGTTTCTATCTGCTAGCAGGGCTATTCTGAGGGAACATCTGGGAAGAATGACCTGTCAGTGATTCAGAAAGCACATTACAAAGCTGCCTTATTTGGTTGTAAGAGTTTGGCAGATGATTTAGCTTTTGCTTCCTGTCTTTGAAGGTGTTGCTATGTCAATTTTGCCCAGCTTCAGACTTAATACTCCAGAATTAGCTCACTTCAGAGGAATGGAGGATTTAGTTAACCCCTGCGCAGGGGACCATGCAGTTCCAAGTGCTGCCGAGGTGTGCTCTCTTTTGTGGCTGTGCCAGGGCTCCTGTAGAAACTGATAGACCTTTAAAATACGTATAGACAGGCTGAGGGAGAACTGGATGGGCCTTGTATGGGTCTTTGTCATCATGCCTAGAACTGACTCTGGAAATGTCCAGTTGCAGAAGTGGAAGACCACTTCATGAGCTCAGGCAACTGTACTGCCTGTACAGAGATGTTTCTGACCGATTTCAAGGAGGTGCTTACCTCCTGGGTAAGTGAAACTGTGGATCTGTTCTTTTGTAGAGCTGTTGCTTCAGTTGCACAAACCAAATCTCAAGCCTTTGTACTGCTGAAACAAAGCTGATAGCAAAGGACATAATGGAGAGGTAAAACAGTAAAAGAGGTTTTAATGTAAAGCTGATAATCTCAAAGGTAACTGCGGGGAGGACAACGATTTGCTCTGGCATCAAGCTTCCAGGTAATGAAAGAAATAGGGTCCATCCTCAAAGTCCTTTCTAGTGCATATATCCAGCTAAAAACCCATCTACCGTTGTGTTTAATTGTATGGCAGCTGAAGCGGACAGTTTTGGCAGGATTTAACATACACTGAAAGAAACACTGTGGGATGGTGAATGTAGTCTGAGATGGCCTGCGTTTTTTATAGCCATTACATTGGTAAAACAAGGGCAGAGCCCTGAACTGTGGTCCAGGAACATTAGTTTTGACATAGATGGAGTGGTGCAGTGTGTAAAATAAAGAGCGAAGGGTTTGATCCATTCATAGTTATGTTCCTCCTATGTAAAAAGACATGTTTACAGATACATGACTCTTACTTTACTTCCAAGTTGTTGCACCCCTAACCCTTGGTGAAGCAGCATGTGCTTGAAATGGAGAGTATATATTTCCCTCTTAATAAGTGGCTACAGAAGCCACCTTCAGGTTAGAATGTTTGTGTATGTTTACTTTCCTTTTCTTGTGTTATTGTGCTGCCTTTGATTTGGGGAGTGTTGGTGTGAGTGTGAGATAATAGGTTTTGGTAATCTGAATTAAGGAATGTTGCATTACCCCAGACTGGTAGATAAAGAGGTTTATACTGTCTCATGTTTTAGGTTTTTCAATCAGTGCTAGAGGAAAAGTGAATTTTCAAATGTATTAATTAGTATTTCTCTTTTTGAAAACTTCACTTGAGTTTTTCACTTTTGAAACCAGCTGTATCACTTATTTCAGTGAGTTCAAAAACACACAGCTGCAAAAACCTTGTAAAAAGTCTCCTTATGACCTTGGAATCATAGCTTTAAATTCTGTTGTCTCTTAGACCCTATTCTCCCCTCCCGTTTTATCACCCTGAACGGCCACAACTTGGTGTCTTTATATCTAGAGAAACTGTTGTTGGTTTATAAAAGAATTACAACTCCAGGGTTTTTTCAAAGGCATAGCTTTGGGAAAAACTTCCACTTTTTGAAGCGGCCAAGGAGGAAGCTATGAGATAGGACGGCTTTTGTGTTCAGGAGAAGCTGAGCAAGATGGAACATTTTGTTGGGCTGTAGTAAAAGTCTTGTGAGCAGCGGTGGCAGGTGGATTGGCCAAAAGTGAATGAATAGTGAAGCTTTTGCCATCTTCTAGAAACCCTGAGGAAGTTTGTATTTCTGGAGTTGTCCTTGGATATGATACTACCCTCCTCACTAAAGATGAGAGCACATTGACTCATACATATGTGAGTCTCACATTCTTCTAGCTTCCATGTCTGAGATTCAGGCCTGGTTTTTTCATTTGTTTGTTTTAATCTGTCGTTAGGGATGAACCTGCATAAGGGGGGTCAAACTCCTTCTTTAATCTGCAGTCCATAAGGAGCAACAATACTAAATTTCAGTGTTCTAGTTCAGAAGGTCAGTTGAGTAACAGAAGGCCATAAATGAGGGTTTTCTGGTGACCCTTGGCTGAAGGATCAAATTTGGGGTTTCTCTTGTGGATACAGCTAGGGGAACTGCAGTGTGTAAGTGTTGTGCACATCGGATTCTGGCTCTGTCAAATGACTGAAATTAATTGCTGCTCTGTTAAGCATCAGTGCTTTGTTTGAGAAGTGGAGAGTTTGAAAACTCAGCAAGAGCTTTTTCAGTGCATCATGCATGCCAATTTTGAATCAGAGCTTTCTGAAAGCTGTGGGTGTGTAGGGAGGTTTCTGCCCCTGGCTGAACTGCACAGCCTCTTCCAGGAAAAGGTGCTGCCTTGCTTACCCTCTCATTCCTCAGAGACTTCAGAGGTGATTTAGGTGTGATGGTGAGGATACCAGCTTTGATTTTTATAGAGCTAGCAGGGTGATGCATTGGGAAGCACCCTGCAGCTTCCCTGTTTATTACATTTCTAGCAGCCATTCCTGGCTGATGTCAAGTGCTGAACCAAAATGGACTTTTGGTCTGGCTGATTTATGGCTGGTTTTGTATTCCCACGCTTTGCTACTCTGACTCACAGATGGAGCCTCATTTGCCCCCAGAACTTCATTCCCAACCTCTTCACCTCATAAGCAGTTACATTTATGAGGACACCTGCATCTGTAGCCTTGGAGGATTACCCCTGTTACTGAAGAAAGAATTGTTGTATTTTGGTTGTTTTGTGTTGATCCAGCTTAGTTGCCATTACTTTGTAGATATCCTGCATATCCATACAGCAGATCTTCCTCTTTGGGTTGGTGGTAGTTGCCGAGCTGTTGACAGGTGGTATTTCATGAAGTTTGTTAAGTGAATGTTGTCCTGTCCCTACAGAAGAGCGGGTTGTTCCCATTGAAGTCTGCCGTTCCAAACTGTCGAAGTACTTGCAGGGAGTTGTTTTCCGCTGTGACAAGTGTACTTTCACCTGCTCCAGTGATGAGAGCTTGCAGCAGCACATAGAGAAGCACAATGAACTGAAACCTTACAAATGCCAACTCTGCTACTATGAGACCAAACACACAGAGGAGCTGGATGCTCACCTTCGAGATGAGCACAAGGTAACATCCAGATAGTTTTCACTTGTAGCAGTCTACTCTTTGCAAATGCTCTATTAGTTTACTTGCATGTAAACTCTTGAATAGCCAACTTGACGTTGCATTTTTTTCCCTTTCCCTCCCCAGATCTGGAAACTAATTCCATGTTGGGCTTCGCTTCCTCTGTTTTCTATTACTTCTTTCTTTTTCTTTAGAAACTCAAAATTCAGGATTTCTAAAGCTGTTCAGATTGATCAGAATTAGCAGAGTGTTGTATGCAGAGCATGATTATCTGGAAAAGGCTCCTGTATGTGCTAGGTTTATTTAAAGAGGGGAAAAAAAAAAGGTTGTGAAACAATATTATGGCTGTGTGATTCAGCCTCTCTAAAAGGCAGGAGATTCCAAACATAAGATTGCTCTGGCAACTTCAGCAGCGTGACATGCCATGCATATTTTAATAACAAAGAGGGTAATACATCCCTGTTTACATTTAACAAGGGAAAGATAAATAGCAAGTAAAACCAGGTCCTAAGTCAAGGCTGCTTTGGAGTTTTTGTGGGGTGCCTGAATGCAAACCTGGTACAGTCTCTGAGAAGTCATTAGAGGCTTTCCACAGACTGTTAGCTTTGAATTTCTGTAGCTGTGAGCTGTTTAGCTTAGAAACACTTAAATTATAGAACTGAAATGTGTTTTGGAGTATTTGTTATACGCTTCCTTGTCATATTTCCACCTGTTGGAGGCAGCTGAGCTGCCCAGGTCCTCCCTAAAAACTCACTCCTATTTCGTTGACGTGAATGTCACAGCCAAATACATTTATATTGACAGAATTAGCATCAGAATTCCCAGCAAAACTTGTAATGCTTAAAAAAAATATTTGGCTGTCTTATAAAAATGAACTCTGTAAACTTATGTTGACCTGCTATCCTTATCTGCCCTCATCTTTACTACTTCTGGAGAGTCTTCTGCAATTAACATGAGATGTTCCACGCCTCCTAGTCACCACAGTAAGACACCTGGCATATCCAGGAGGCACAATTCCTCATTATTTCGACATAGTACATCAGACTAGGAAAATTTTTCCCTTACTTGGCTCTCCCTTCCAATCTGAATGTGCAGTGATGGAGTTTTGTAGTTCAGGATATCTTTTCCCCATTTCTCTTTAGTAATTTATATCACACTAATTTGTGTCCACGTTCTGGGCTTAGATACCCAAGTGATATATTGCACTTTAAAGAGTTCCTGTGCATGAGCTGATTTGAATTAAGTGCCTTGCATGTGGTCTTGTTTGTTTAAATCTCAGTGGGTAATGTAAGTCAAGAGAACCTCATCACAGCTGCCTGTATGGAGTAGTACTAGGAATCTGCACACCAGGATAGTTTGCTATTTGGAGATATACTACAGTCTGATTCACATGGTCCTTATGTTCATTCACATTCGCTTTCCCACAGAGGGATAAAAAATGGGCAGTGAGTGTTGATATTTCATTCAGCATCTTGCAAGAGGGTGTTGTACTGCACTCCATTTCCATCCTCTCTGCCTCTGCGGCTCAGTGCCTGTGCTGCTGGAGTGCTGTGTCTTTGCATGAAACATGAATCCAAAATCCTTCCCAGCAGTGATCAATGAGCTCAGAGGGCGCTTGTCATCCAACAAGTATTAGCCCTAGTGTCCTGGTCATGCTCCATGCTCTCTGCCTCTGCTGTAAATCTCGACTGCTCCTCTGCTGTTTCTCTTGGATGTGGTGGAGTTCCTGACTTCCGAGCCCTAAGCTGTTCCTTTCATGCTGCTGCTGTGAGCTGTTAAGTAGCTGATGCGTTTCACCCTAGGGTTAGCTGAATTTGACTGCTGGGTGAAGTGTTCCCATTATAGCCTGTGTATCAGTTTGCAAAGCACTTTGCAGCCCTTCCTAACGAAATTAATCTGTTATTAATGAGTGAAAGTGTATGTGGCACACAGCAGCCATGTGCTTAGTAAAAGACCCATCTTCTCATGAATGAAGCTGAATGAACCAGTCACAAAGAATTTTCCTTCAGTGTGGATGTACAATAGTAGTGTTTGATCACAGTGGTTGAATGATGCCATAAAAAGGGGATGAAACTTAAAAGTGTTTTGCATTTCTTGAATTTTGTTTTGTTTTAATGCATCAAACCCAGGAAAAAACGAGGGGGGGGGAGGGTGTTTGCTGAATGTCATTGATTTTTGAAAACCAAAAATGAGAAATGCAGAATAAGCAGCAGAATAAGAAAGAAAAAAAAAAAAAAGAAGAGTGTTAATTGAGCAGGTGACTGCATATCACCTCTAACTGAGCAGGCTTTGGGGTGTACTCTGTTTTGTTTTACATATGCGATGATTTTTCTGAATAGCTGAGGATTGTGCTGATTGCTGAAAAAAGTGTATCTTTCAAAGGTGAGTCGTAATTTTGAGCTGGTTGGACGTGTTAACTTGGACCAGTTGGAACAAATGAAGGGGAAAATAGAGAGCTCCAGCAGTGATGAAGAAGAAAAAGAAGAAGAAGAGTTAAGCCCCAAGGCTGAAGAGAGAGGTCAGTGCAGCTTTTTTTGGTTTGGCTTTTTTTTTTTCACTCCAACATGCCCTGCCATTCTCATCAAGCAAGGTCAGCTGTTGAGTCTACAACACATTCCTGTAGAGCCATGCAGGCATGGCAGCAGGAGCAGAATGGAGCTTTTGTGAAGACACTGCTTCTCTCATGTTTCTAATCCTTATTACAAGTTTTCTGTCTCTTAAGATAATATGTACTATGAGAAAACACAGATAGCATCTGTGACTTACCTGCCCATGCAGATAACGTCTATAAGAGCCTGGAAAACTACTACGTAAGTGGAGTATTTTAGTGGTCTGTCAGATTTTCTGTTTTGGTAACAAATTGTGAGCTTTTCACTCAACATTGTTCAAGTGAAGGATGGAAGGGATCATGCCCAAACTTTTTTATGGGCTGTTATTAACTGTGCCCAGCATTCCTTGTCAGAGAGAGTCAGTCCTGTTGCAGTTGCTGCAGTTGGCAGATCTGGAGCCAGAGCACTTTCATGCATGCCCAGTACTGGTGTGTGTTCAAATATGTGCCTAAGTTCCTACCTAAGACTAATCACACTGACTTAGCAAAGCTAGGCCATGTCCTTGCTGATGCTCTTGGTTTGGTCAGTTAGATTAGCAGGGGGAAAGTTCTCTGTAAATTGAATCCTTTTGAACCAAGGGTTTCTTGACTTTCCCTTCCAACAACCTTCCCCCTTGAAAACCAGGTTATTGCAGTATCTATTGTAAACTGTGTGTTGTCTAGCCTGCTCTAGTGCACAGTTCATCAGTTAAATGCAGTGTGCTCACAAGTCTTTAACGTCTTTAGCCCTGTGATGTCTGCAATGTCAGGTTCCTGGAGCACTCACCCTCTTGGTTCTGATGCATGCAGCTAGCCATGTTCTGTGTATTTTAACTAACGGTATGCTACCGTGTTTATCTTTTTCCTCCCAAATTCTCAGCTTTCAATCTCACAAAAGAAAATGTATCTCCCTACATCTTTTCAGATGTTGAAGAATTCACATTTCTGAATTCACAGGTTGTTTACAGAATAGAAGGGGATCAGGTCATGCTTCTTCCCTTTTAATAGCAAGACCCCAGCATCTTGGCTTTTGTTTAGCATCCCTGCAGCATAAATTCAATCTGCACTTATCAGCAGCACTTGACTTCAAGAGTGGTTAGTGATAGCTTTCACTTAAATGAGAAAGGAAGTGAGTTGGCTAGGCAGCAATTTATGTTTCTATGAAAAATACCCTTCACAAGATCTCAGGTGGAACAGTAGAAAAATCAGAGAAGGACCTAAAGGAATGTTTGTTCTGTATGCATTTCAAAGTTCAACATTAGTAACTCTTGTGGAAACATGCTTGGGTGTCTGTTCAGGAACAGCTTCGACTCCCATTGCTTCATGACCTGAACAGTGATTGTGTAATGATTTGACTAAAGGACCTGAGCTGCAGGTGTAGCAGGCTGATTAATGTTTTGTATAGACCCACAGCTAGGAGTGGATGAAGAGTTAAGCTGTCCTTGTGAGGATTACCTTAGCATTACATACAAGCACAGGTGCTGAAGTGACCTTGGAAGCCATGGTATCTAGATCAAGGGGAAGAAGGTGCTATCTGCCAAGCCTTGCAAATCCCTGTAAAATGCATCATGAGGAGTGAGACAGCCCAAGGTGAAGTTCGGTGTTTAAATTGGCTTTAGGTTACACTGTAAAAACATAAAAATACCACCTTCTATGCTAGAAATTTAAATTTGCGAGGATAACAGTTAAGTGTTGCCCCTGTTTCATATGATCAATGATTAAGCAAGGGATAGTGTCTTAATACTAATTTTTATTTTGTACTTTTTCCACCTGTGTCTGTGCTGTATTGATCTGTAACTGGCTAAAATGATTTCTGCATGCTTGTTCTAATGACCAGCCTAAAAAAATCATGCATATTTCCATATTGATTTGCAGATACTCTTTCCTGACTGGCCTTTAGGGTCAGTGTTTCACGATTGTTACTTTTAATCCCTTTTAATTTGTTATCATGTGCAATACATTACACTAAAATAGGTAGAAAATGCAGAAAGCCCTTCTCTCTGCTACAGCAAGGGTATTTAGAAAATATCCAGATGTACTGACCATTTTTCTAGAGAAGTTACCAATTAGTACTAAAGGTGCAAGATTTAAGGTACACTTTCAAACAGTGTCCCAGTGAGACAGGAACTGAAGGTGTGGTGGTTGCTGAATGCTGAGTTGTGTGCTGATGTCTCCCCATGGATTTTAGGAAGATAGATTTAACACAGAAATGGTTTGCCTTGTTAGCAGAGGACCAGAACTATGGTTTTAAATATAGCCTGTCACAGTGGCTAATGCTTTCACAGCTTTCAAGCCACATCAAATTGTGTAATCCTGTATGCCACTTGGGTGCTCTTGGCAATTCTAACCTTTGTGGTGTTAGCAGGAAGTGGGATTTGCTGAGAGTGCCTTTCTGTGCTCTGAGTATTTGGAAACAAATGCTGTCTGACCTCTCTGAAGTCTGTGACTGTCAGAACCAGGATTTCTTCCCATGAGTCAAGCAGCTGCCTAGATTAAGCACTTTGACTTCAGGCTGCTATGTGCAGTACTGAAGGTGCAAAGAAGAATGTATTGCTTCTCCAAATGGACTGTTGGACAGTGAACCAAAGAAGGGCTGTTGCTCATGTGAACAGCAGAGTTCAGCAGAGCTGAACTGCTATCTTGGATGGGAAAGGAAGGGAGTTGTTGTCTGTTAATAAAGGATAGTAGAAAATGTATTGACTTGGGTGGAAGAAGATGAGGGGGGGAAAAGAGGGTGTCTGGCATACAGCATGGAAAGAACAGCTCTTCCTGGTAGAACTGCAGCTTAGAGGGACTGTTTGTCTTTACTGACCTTTATGTCTTGGTCTTGGCAGAAAGTGGAATCGAGAGGTGTTTTTCCACAGTAGACAAAAATAAATGTCCATGAGTGCTTGTGTGTGTGATGCAGGAAAACTGCAGAGAGGTTAGGTGTCTGCACAATCTGTTACCTCTCTTCTGCAGGCTCCACAGAAGAGCAGTTCTGATAGCCCTCCAGAGAAGCTCGAAATTCACGTCCCTAGAAACGAAACTAAAACACTGTTTTTAAACTTAAACAGGGGAAGTTCAGACTGGATATAAGAAAGAAGTTCTCTACTGTGATGGTGGTGAGACACTGGAACAGGTTGCCCAAGGAAGTGGTAAGTGCTCCATCCCTGGCAGTGTTCTAGGCCAGGTTGGACAGAGCCTTGGGCGACATGGTCGAGTGTAAGGCATCCCTGCCCATGGCAGGGGGGTTGGAACTGGATGATCTTAAAAGATCCTTTACAACCCAAACCATTCTGTGATTCTATGATTCTTTGAAAACGGATTGGGAAGTACGGTGAACAATACCGTGTTTTCTGAAGAGGAGATGGATTTACTAGAGCAGCACTTGCTAATCTTAATGGGAATTGCTAGTATAAATCACGGACTGGTTTTGGTTGGAAAGGACCTTTAAAGATCAATCCGCTGACATGGGCAAGGACATCTTTCACTAGATCCAGTTGCTGAAAGACTCATCCAATCTGACTACCTGTTGATAACATAATCCACACATTAGCTGTGGAACCTGTTCCAGTACCTCAGCACCCTCATATTAGACGGTTTCTTCACTGTGTCCAATCTAAATCTACTCTCTTTCATTTTAAAACCACTAGCCCTTGTCCTGTCACTACAGACTCTGATAAAAAGTCTGTCTTTCCTAGAAGCCCCTTTAAGAACTGAAAGGCCACAACAAGGTCTCCCCAGAGCCTTCTCTTCTTCAGGCTGACCTCTTTGATCAGAGCAGCCTCTATGTTGCATATCAACTTTCTACAGAGATCCAGAATAAACCTTTTATTGTTTATCATACTGTTCTTATACAGAACAACAGCATTTGCCTTTAAAACTTTCACCCTCCATAAATATTTGTCCCTGTACCGTGACTAGTCTGTGTGTTGCAGTGTGTTTATAAATTTACATCACACATAAAGTATTAAAATGCATATGTAAACTGAACTTACTTTCTGGTCTTCCTCTGGACATAGCACCTTGCTTTGTGATAACCACATAATAAATCACTGACAGAAAGAAATACAAAGGGTTGTTTTTCTTTTTTCTTTCAGGGGGAAGAGGCAAAAAAATATTATAAGAATCATTTCATATAGAACATTAGTAAAGGTTAACTAACGAGAAGTGTGTCCCAAAAATACATTTACAGCACTTTCATACAGATAATAGGGAATATGTGGGCATTTTAAGCTCATAGGCTGGACTTGAACAGATTACATCTGAGAGCGAAGAAATCAAGTGAGCAAAGATCAAAACCAAAATGAAGCAAAATCCCTTTTATTATGTAGTTTGGGAGGAGTCAGAAACACATTCTGTTGATTTCTTGCTCAAGATAATCCCTGCTAAGGAATTAATGCTCTGAGCAGATGGTGCTGTCTCATTTCCAGCAAAAGAATCAAGTGAGATAGTCCATGCAATTATTTTTAATGGCTTGTGTGGTGATCTTCTTAATTTGTGAGAAAATGTTTCATCTTTTGTTAAAGCTGGCTGCATTCACATAGAGCTTGGCTTTCAGAAATACCGCTCCCAGAGCTGCCAGTGACTTCACTCGTATTACTAGGTGCTTCTACACTTCTACAAGTGAGGCCCCAAGCACTTTGTATAAAAGATTAGGATGGGTTGAAACACCTATGCAGTTAAGATTTAGAACTTAACCCATGAGACTTCGTGATGAAGGAATACCTATTTATCATAAGGAACACATGTTAAATATAGGAAGACTTTGTTTCCTAAAATTTTACTACCAATTTAAAAATTATAGAAAGGCTTGGTGTTTTTATTTTGCTTTCAAGGCATTTTAGCCCTAAACTTACCAGGTTTGATGAATTAAAACTCCACAATCACGCCATTTGTTGAAATACGGGAACAAGGAGTAGAAACTTTTTCCCCTTATTTGCAGATATGTTTTAAGACTTCGGAAAGGGGGCCTACGAGAAAGGTGGGGAAGAACTTTTTATAAGAGCAAGTAATGATAGGACAAGGAGGAATGGCTTTAAAATGAAGGGGGGTAGATTTAGGTTAGACATTAGGAAGAAATTCTTTACCGAGATGGTGGTGAGATACTGCACGGGTTGCCCAGAGGAGGCTGTGACTGCCCCATCCCTGGCAGTGTTCAAGGCCAGGTTGGAGGGGGCTTTGAGCAACCTGGTCTAGTGGGAGGTGTCCCTGCCTGTGGCAGGGGATTGGAACTGGGTGAACTTTAAGGTTCCTTCCAGCCTAAACCGTGCTGGGATTGTATGATCCTGTGATTTGTCACTTGCTCTGTTGCTTTGCTTTGGGGGAGTTAACATTTTTACACACGCAGTTATTTGATAGGTAAGTCCTTTTGTTTCTCAGGGATGAGAAGGTGCAGCGGAGGGGATCAGAATAGGATCATAGTGGTCCCTTCTTGCTCTGGCTCTTCTGGATTCATGGGCTGTGTTGTCTTTTTTTCCAGATCCCATGATGTTTCCTGAGAGCGTTGCTCCAGAGAAACGCTTCCCGTGTGAGTTCTGTGGCCGATCATTTACAGAAGGCTCTGAGTGGGAGAGACATGTGCTGAGACATGGCATGTAAGTTGGTTTGCATTCCTTTGAAAGACAACCAAAGGTAACAGTAGATCAGTCTGCATTCTCCTCACCCTGTTCCTTACCTCCCGAAAAGCCCTGTGATGAAGGCAAACACAATTCTGTAAAGAACAATTCTGTTACCACAGGTGTGGACACAGTCATCAGATGTTTCTGCATGGGAAGTTCCTGTTCATCCTTTTTAACACTGCTGCCTGGAGTGGCTGTAGTTAGTAGGGTTTAACTGTGATTCTAAAACTTGAGATTGTCCCAGGGTTAATGCCACTTGGCCAGGATTAACTTTTACCTAAGTGTAAGTTGATCTTGCCAGCCAGCAGAGCAGCATAAAAGTGGCAGAAAATTACATGGAATGTCCTAGGAAAGAACTGTTTGGGGTTTTTTTCCCCCTTTATTGTTTTATCTCATGCTCGCACCTAAACTTGCGTAACAGTGAAAGGAATTATGTGCAGAGAAATGTCATCAAGGGAAGAAAACCTTCAAGGATCTTCAAGGGATGGAAAAAAAATGAACTCCTAAAATGTGCATAGTGAACTTCACTAGTTCATCTTCATAGAGAAAATCTTTGCCTTTGTGTAGAAGGTTGCACAGTGCGGGATGCTACGCATCACAGATAAGATAGACATCTCTGAAGAAATAATTTTCCTTTTTTGATGAAGATCTCATTGGTAGCAGAGATCTTTTTCCTGGCCAGGGTTTCTTAGAAGAGTAGATTTCACTTGAGGTTCCTGACACGTGGAAGACAGTTGAATACAATATTGAAGGTTAACTGTGATGGGATGGGAAATATTACTTATATTTTCCTTAATCTTGTTTTCCTAAATATGAGTACTTGAAATGTTTCAACCTATAAAAAGTTCTATTGGATCACTAACTCTTTGGGAAAAGTACTCTCTTCCTGTGCCTTTGATTGGTGCCTGTAAGTATTGTTTACAAGGGACTGGGGAAAGGGGAATGCATTTTTAAAAGTCACAGTTGGGGTTCTTCCCTCTTATCTCGTATCAGTCCCATTATAGGACAAGTGAAGATTTGATTTCGGAGCTCGGATGTTATAGGTCCCACTGGTAGATTCATTCCACTGCCTCTCCTTTTTGAGTGTGAGGTGGCAATGGTGGGGCTGCTTGCATCTACGTTTTTAGGAAGTGAACTGTTTTTCTCCCATGTGTGATGTGCACAGATTGGCTTTGCTGTTCTCCACGTTGACTGTAAGTGTTTCTGTTTTCTGCCGTTTGGCTTTCCAGGGCACTAAACGAAAACAAGCACAGGACCAGTGAGGACAGCCAGCCAAAGGAGGACATAGAAGAAACTATTAGCACACTGCCAGAAGAGAAAGAATGCATTGAGAAAATGGTGGTGGACTATTCCCACAACAGTGAAACAGCAGTCAGCATGGTAGCTGCGGACAAACCTCTCCAAGACAACTCGGAGGCCAAAAACGAATAAGCATTTGGTGTGATTCTATTCAACGTACTTGAACAGTGATGAATGGGGTGAGGTGGGTGGGTGGGGTGGGCAGAAGGAAGAAATAAAGCTGCTTTTAGGACTGAATGATCTATTTTCAAAGCACTGGTACCCGTGTGAGTGTGTGTATATTAAAGTTATTTAAGTGATGGAACAAGTGGCTCCATTACATCACTGCATCTCTTCTTCTGGATTATGACAATGGGAAGTTACATTCATCTTGGACTAATGAAGCAACTCCCGGTATTCCTACATTACACATCATGCTTTGCAGTGGAGACTTGGATTGTTTGTGAATGGAAGCGTCGTGAGCATGGAAGAAGTGGGAGGGGGACAACTCTTCAACGCACAAATTTGTGTGCGTTTTTCTAGTTTTAATACATAACGCTTTTCCAGACTGAAATGCAACTGCTTTAGAAAAGAAAAAAAAAAAAAAGAGAAAAAAAAAAAAGAGAACAAAAACAAAACAGAAACTGCTTTGCTTAAAACAGTCACCTGTTTCCTAGTACCTCAGAATTAACCAAGGGAGATCTCTGCATTTGTCAGTACTACCTGTTGTTGTTGTGGTTAAATGTAGAGAGACTGCTGGGCAAGTTGGTGAATGGAGGAAGAAAAAAAGTTTTAAAGAAAGCAAAACAAATTGTGCTTAAAATCCCAGTGTGGGTTTTATTTCTTAAAATACTGTGATTTTTTTAATTATTTTAGTAAAAAAAAAAACAAAAAAAAAAGAGAGACTTTAATTCCTAGATAACTGTTTGTGAATTGTCATCCTTTATTCCAGGTAAGCTGTTTGTTAGTATTCAGTTATAATTTTAGGATTTGATAGATTTCATGTGACTGATTGTGCAGTTTTGTTTGCCACGTTTATTTTCTATCAGTCTTTGAGGTGTTACAAATACAGCACAATTAAGTTTCTCATGTAAAACGAGTATTTCTTTTTTGAGGGGGGGGGACAGGGAAAGGAGACTAGATCTTGTGAATAGAACTTTTTGTTGTTGCTGTTGTTGTGTTGTTAATTTTAAACATGGAAATAACAAAGAAGTTTTAACTTTTTTTTAAAAAACTAAAGAACCAAACTTACGGCACAGCTATGCAGCTCGCGGGCCAAACACATAGGTCCTCATAACCATTCTGTTGCTTGTCATATTAACATCTATCAGTCTCACACCAGTAACTTTTCGTTAAGATTGGCTGCCTTTTTTTCTTCCGTCTGTGGTGTGTGTGTTTTCTTTTTGTTCTGACGTGGTGGGAGGGAGGGGTGTCTGTTAACACATCTTTTTGCAAGCGGAGGTGAAATAGTTACATACGACATTGAGCCTGAAGAACTACTTTTACTCGATTCAAGATGGAGTTGCTAAGTTTTTCCCCTCCTCCTTAGCTTTTAGCGTGAGGGGAGCAGCGTAGAATGGATAGGTACCTGCATACCTAAGTGGCTGATCCTGCACCACTTCTTGGGTGGAAAGCCTACCAAACTTAACAGGAATTTTGCCTGAGCAATGAATACAGGATCTGGTGCCCATGGTATGTTCTGGTTGTGAACAAAAACAAAAACAAAAAAAAAAAAAAAACCACAAAAACAAAAAACCACAAAAAAAAAAAAAAAAAGTTTCTTTCCAAAAAGTAGAAAGTACTTGACTGAAACCTAGTTTTAGAAATGCATGTGTCTTTGTTTGTTTTTTTTGTTTTGGGGGGATCTAGGGGAGGGGGAGGGGGGAAAATAGGAAGCTGCTGAGGAAAGGGTGTCCTAGAGAGCTTCACATAAAATTAATGGCAAAAATGTTGCATTTGTGGAATAAGTGCTACTTGAGAAGCATGGTGTTTTGCTTTTGGGGATTCATCAGTCGTGTGTTAGGGGGATACTTTTGAATTCTTTTATTGGGGTTTTTTTGTTTTCTTTTTCAAAGTAGGGAGGGAAGGTCATGGAAAAACATTGGAGGGGCAAGTATAAATACACATTTTGTGTCTGTATTTGTTTTTTAATTGGCCTCATTTCAAATGTATTTAAACAGTTCCATACCTGGATTGGTTGTTTGTAATGGTTACCAAAAATGGGAAAAAAAAAAAAAAAAAAAAGAAAAAAAAAAAAAAGAAAAAAAAAAAAAGAAATAATGATTGTGACATGCTTTTATCACTACTTAATTTTTCAAATAACATGTAAATATTGTAATCCATTGGATTTTGTTTTGCTAACCTGTTAATAAAAAATATGGGACCATTATCATTTTAACAAGTCTAGAATGTCATATTTTTTTTTTTCCTTTTTTCTTTTCCCAAAAATGTATACCTGATATATTGTGGTCACACATTTTAGATGCATTGTTATGATTCTGTTGACTGTAATGACATAGAATTGAAAATAACTTTTTTTTTTTTCATTGTTTAATTTATACAGAGGACTTTTTCAGAGTTTGACAGAAGGAAATAATAGCAAAATGCTAACCCATTGGCTTCAGCACTCGGTATTTCCTCATTTTAAAATTACTGCTTACTGATGGGGGATAGGAAGGGGATACTGAACTGTTGCACTGACGGGTTTGTTTTTTAAAAAAAAAAAAACAATGAAAATTAATAAAAACTTTTTAAGAGTGTGCGCTCATGTGTGTGTGGTTTTGTATGGGGTGCGCTGATAGTAGTTTTGTACAAGCGTCGGGTGCTGCAGCCGGCAGCTCTGGGAGGGAGCAAAGCGCACATTTTCCATTCTGCACCCTTTCCTCCCCTGTTTTACAGGGAATTTTGGATTTACAAGGTAGGGAGAATAAAAGGGGGCAGTGGAGTGGAAGGAGTGAATTCCTTTAGCTCACACAGGTCTCGGGTCTACCAAAGAATGCCTTGGAATATCCACCAGCCCAAAATCCATTAGAGGTCAAGGGCATACTGCCACGGTCTGCTGAATCCCTCTGAACCCAAACATAGAAATGAAGGAATTTTGCAGGCTGTCTTGAAAGATCAAAATAGATGGAGACAGGCTGGTATCTGGATTATCAACTCTGAAGTCACTTCATGAGTAGGGATACTGTATACTTCAATGTCTGACTGCCTGCTGGATCCTGCACTGGGGTTGTGCAGGATCCAGTTGTTGGCTGGAGTCAAACATACATCCGGTAAGATGGAGCACAAGGCATTATTATTTTACTCTTTCTCAACTGAAAACTTAGAATGGCGCTTATGGTGCTATCTTGGAATCTTTATTTGTTAAATATATTTATAAATGCTCATTCAGAAGATGTCAGAGGTGTTTTTCTGAGTGTGTTTTAGTCAGATCCTGTTCCCGGTTTAAGCAGCTTCTTGGTTGTACTGGAACTGGGTCTCGACTGAACGTGTATGATGTTAAACGGCATGAAAGCTTTGATCACCTGATAGCTTTACATGCTTCCACTTCGCACCATAGGAGTCAAAATATTTCCCTGTTAAAATACTCAATTCTTTATCCTGTGTTTACAGAGGGAAAAAAAAAAAAAAAAGAAAAAAAAGAAAGAATGTGATTTAGGATGTTAGATGTTGCCCTTTTTCAGTGGTCTCTGGAAATACTTGTTCATGAGAGAGACCTAAAAATCGTTTGCGTGTTGTATGTTATAGCCCAGAGCTAACCTGCACTTCCACCAATTTAAAAAGAGAAAGGGTTGCTCAGTGGTACATCACTAACAAGAATTACATAACTGATGTAATGAAAGACCTTGGGAAGATTTGTAGAGCATTACAGTTGCGTTACCCCATTCACTCAGGTTTTGGTTTCTCACTCAGACTGGATCATCTGCCTTGATATTCCTGTGCTGAACTGAAATACAACAAGGGGGTGGAAGGGAAGAGGCAAAGGAAATAGTTACTAATGTGATCCTTTACTCACATCACTTTTCTGCCTTGCCAGTCAATTCCCTTTCTCGTAACTGGGAGCCCTGGGCACCACACGAAGCATTTGTGCCGTGGGACAACTGGTGTTTTGCACACACTGTATTCCCAGGGTCATTGCCCTTCCTTTTCTTAAGAAGTCTGGGTAAATGTTTGCCACGTTATTGCTAGCTGACTGCTGGCATTTTCTTTTGGCCTAGAGGTGCATTGCCTGAATGCTCCCCATGCAAAGATCTTGCCTTCGTATTCACTCTGGTGCAAAGGCTTTGCAGGAGTTGCTATGGGAAGGGAGACCGCTGTCTCCCTCCCTTCTAAACACCCAACCTCTCTGGAGAACAGCTGAGCAGTTGGGGTTACCCTGTGACTTGGGGACCAACGCCAAGGATTGGCAGGGTCACAGTAAGTAAGAACTGTAAGTCTGAAACTGTAGGGTTTCCAGTGAAAAGTCTTCACATTGTGAAGCGGTAGGGACTAGGTGAAACATTGATACTTGTGGCCCAGTTATCTTGGAAACTGGTATCACACAAAAGACTTCATGTGAACTTGAACTGCAAAAGTCAGCCTCCAGTCTCCAAGAAAATATCGAAATACCATTGCAGGTGTTCCGTACATTTCAATGAAAACTGCCCCAAGTTTCTTCACTCTTCCTCACCCTGAAGTCTTTCTTCAGCATTTTTCTGATAATACAGGACTTTTACACCATGAAAGCCAGCTGTCTGGCTCCAAAGCAGCAAGCTTACTGATACAGGAAAGATTCTGGGTAAGATGATTTTGGAAAAGGGCATGTTGTAGTCCAAGATAGGCTTAAGATGTTAGAGAAATCTCTCCGTTTGTAGCACAGTTAGTTCCATGCCCCCACACCAACCACTGCTGGAAACAGCGATTTCAGTTTGAGCTGTCTGTAGTACAAAGTTTAGCCGTGAAGGCTACAGTCCTTTCAGGATGCCATTTGTAAACTTTTTATTGTCTTCTCATCTGTCACATACTGAACTGTCCACAAATAAATGAGTTGGTGGAGATACCCTGTGAACCAAAGGTGGGGCTGGGTGGCATAAGTCAAAGAGTCATCCCAGCCAAAGTCTTGGTGTAGAAGGCTGATGCCTGTTGGAATCAATGTTGGTGTTTGGGGAGCCCAGCTGAAGGCATAGTCTTTCCTGCTGCATTTGCAGTTATTTTCCTGTCTGTGGGAATGTAAGGGTAGAGGGAGAGAAGTAAGCCTGATACATCAGACATCAGGACATAGGCATATAAGGCTATAAAGGCAAAAAGCATTCAGGTAGAACAACCTGAGTAGGATAACTTTTCTACTGGAAAGGATACTAAAGGATAGCTTTTTTACTTGAAGCGTGGTGCAGCACTGGGCAGGTCAACCCATGACTGTATGATATCTTCACTGCTGGTGGGTTTTTTGACTCATACAGACAAAGCCATGACTGACCTCGCCTACTGTGGGCAATAATTCTGCTTCTGGCAAGTGATTGGACCAGAGATGTCCCGAGCTCCCTCCCAGGCCCATTTCGTATTTCAGTTTCCTATTTTGTTATTTCTTTGGTGTTCTCTTAACTTTCAGTTTATCCAGCTTGCCTCTGACTTTGTGCTAGCCCACGTTTTTGGTGAACTATGAGTTACCGTAAGCACTTTAAGTGCTCACTGACTCATAGACTCTTCCCTGAGCAGCATTTCTGTCTGTCCTACGTCAAATCATTTTTGACCAAAAGGCATGCCTTCCATCTAAAGGTATGCTCAGTGATATAATGTTCCTAAGGCAATGATCTCTTAGCAGGATCAAAGCAAGTTTTACCAGACTTTCTTTATGGGTTTATATGTATCATTAGCAGGGGACTGCACCAAACAGCTCTTAGATGTAGAACGTAACTATCATGTAGGAGAAGATACTGATCTGTATTTCTGCATTTTATCTTGGCCCAAACTATTTAATTAGTTACTACTTGAATCCTACAATTCCTTTTCTCCAGCACTCCCACAATATGCTACAAATCAAGTGAAATACCCAAAAAATTGTGTCAGTGTGGTGGGGGTTTGGTTTTGTTTTGCTTTTGTGACTGAGCCAGTACTCTAGCTTCTTACAACTGGTGGAATCCAATCCAAAGTTCTGTCAACATGGAAATAAATGAGGAAAACAGCATAGAAAGTAAGCAAAATTAAAAAACTTCTTATGAAATGCACTCCATTGTGTAGCAACAGACGGAGTGTGTAACCAAATGGCAGGTAGCACTATTTGTTTTTCTTTTACTGTGAGACCCATTTTGTTCTAGCAGAATGTTGGAATCGATCAGATCAGGTCTGTTCCCTGTCTAGTTCAATGTCTTGACTCCTGAAGCAAAAAGGAAACCCCATGGTGAGCAGGGAGAGAACACTCTGTCCCTATGGAAAGTCTCATCTTAATCTGTTTTGACGATAGCTTTATGCACAGAAGCAGAATGAATCCTACCTCTTTCCCACTCATTTTGTGTTATAGTAAGTTACAGTACTTTTGCTACTGATTCCATTTTAAATTTTGCTGAACTCTCGTTTTCTCTGAAGAGAACTGGAAGGTAAAATATATTTATGCTAAAAAAAGTTGATATTTTATTATCCTTAAAAAAAATGCTTCTCAACAGTTAGTTATGTGATCTCTCTAATTCTCACGTTGTTTGTAAAACACATTTTTATGTACATAAAATAATCTGTTGAGATTTCAAATTGATTCATTTCAGCTACGATGCTTAGGAAAAAATGAAGTCAGCTTCAGGAAAGGGAAAAGGCATGCTTCTCGTCTCAAATAATTTGCTTCTTTGAATAGTTGGTGTAAAAGCAAATATGCCTCAGCTTGATTCTTGAATTCTCTATTGAGTTTACACTTTTATTAATGAAGAGCTTAGCTCAGTCTAGCCAACTGTACATGCATGACTTCCAAATCTAAGTGAAATGTGTCTCTTTGCAGCTGTTCTGTTGTGCTTTCGGTAGTGTTTAAAGAGAGAAATGTATTTACCAGCCATGCCTCAAATTAATTTAGCTTGTGTTGAAAATGTTGGACTGAAATTTTAAATTTCCCTGCAACTGAAGGAAATCATTTTAAGCCACTGGGCCAAAGATGCTTCAGTCTTTGTGGAACCATTTGGACCTAAGTCACCAAAGACTCCTATCAGAGATGCTGTGGTAAAAAAAGTGGTAGATTTGGTCTGTACAAACCAGTAGATAATTAGAAGGCAAGCTCTATAAAGCACTGAGTCTTTGCTTTGTTATTCCCAGAGAAAATGTTTTCCTCTGCTTAGACTCTTCAGGACTTCAGTTATGTGATTTTTGAAACCACATGATTCAGGTAAAAATAGTCATTCAAAAGTAGAAAGGATCTGGTTTCTCATAGGTCAATAAATAATACAGCACTAAAAGCATGTTGCTGGCAGAAAGAAGTAAGGTCTTTGAGAAACTTTGTTGTAGCTGCGGTGTGTTTCTTGCTATTACTATAGGAGTCTCCTTTTGGAAAACATGTTAGAAACTGATGTTTGCTTCCCCTATTCCTTAGCTGCTCCTGTAATCACCTCTTCCACCTTCCTTTGTAGGATTACTTGCAGTGACCAGATGAAAAACTCTGGCCGTGCTGGATCTGGTAGGAGTTGGGCTATTGTGTTTAGTAGACTGAAAACAACATCATGGTTGTTGGTGCTAGAGGAAGCTCAGGCTTATGTACATGCAAGATTGAGCCTGTCCCTTCCCGGAAGAGACGACCACACAGCAAGGCAAGAAAACAGAGCTGTCTGCTAGGCTTTGGTTGAGACCAGACATAATCTGTCTGGTGATCAAAAGAGTCTCTTTGTGCTTGCCTTCATCAGTTCTTATGATCTGTTCTGGAGGGGAGTTGTAAAAAGGATAGGTACTTTTTTTGCTCAGTCGCAGAAAAAAGCTTGAAACGTTCCTCATCCTTCTCTGAGGAACTGGTTGGTCTTCTGTCTTGTTCACCAAAAGCAGGAAGGACAGGCTATCAGATGTAGATACCATATCCCATATAATTAACTAACAACAGCAACAAAAGTATAATTATGTTCTTATCATCAGATTAAGTGTATGTTGTTATTTAATCCATTCAACATACATGTTTAGCAATTAGGACCTTATTCTGCAGGGATTCATACTGCAACTTAGATTTCTTTCCGTGCAATTTAATCAGAAAGCTGACTAAAACATTCACTTTTCTCATTAATTTATATCAAATGAAAGTTGTGCCTGAGTGAGTGGGCTGTTCACAAGGACACTGTGCAGTCTGGCAAAGCATTAGAGTGAGATGGAGAAGAGGGGAAAAGGATAAAGCTCTCCAAACTAATATGGTGTTTACACACATGGTGGCAAAAGTAAGAAAACACATTAATTCCTTGGCAGCCTCCTTGCCTTTCAACAATCATAATGGCAGTGTGGGATTTTTGGAAGTCTCAGGGGGCCTGATGGCACCTTTTAGCACCTCAGTGTTTTTGAGAACATCTGAAAATCATGCTTTCTATTGCACGAGGTATGGATTTAGGACTTACTATTGGAGTTATTATTATCGGTGTGCTGGTGACCAACAGAATCTCCTGGCACTTCTTTCTAATCCCAGACATGGAAGATCTCATGGGATGTCTCAATTCACCTGCAACTGAGAACTTCAGTCACCTGCTGCAGATCTTTTGGTCTTTGCCTAGGAAAAAATGTAGACTTTCTTCTCAGCTTCATCCTTGAGAGCAAACTCTGATTACACACACTGCATTCAAGTAGAAGCATGATCAGGTACCACCATCAGTCAAGAATGGGAAAGTGCTGTACTCACAGGTGGTTAATCTGTTCAGGGAAAAGCCAATCATTTTGATTTTCATGCAAAAGGGGAACCTTGATTAAGATGAGCCTTCAAGATTTCTCAATTAAAATGTTCAGATTCAATTTCAGAGAGCTCCATCCTGATATGAACACTAGCAAAGGCTGTAAATGAAACCACAAGGATGTCATACAGATGAGCTGTTCCCCAGCACTCAGCTGAGTTTCTGCTTTATGAGAGTTTACTGTGGTTTAGTCATTCTTTCTGCAAATAACAAGAATTCAATTTCATGGCTGGTTCTTATGCACATGTGGTTGGTTTGTCTTTTTATCAAGATGACTGAGGTATCTCAAAGTTGGCCATTATGCTTATATTTTCCAGATCTCCAATGTCATCTGAAAGCTGATGATCGAAATGGGAAAACGCAAAACCAGAGAGTCATGGTATATGATTTCTTCCCTTTTTTTTCCTGTTACCTGTTGCTACCATCCATGCTGACATACTGCTTTTTCTCACAGACCTCAAAGCAGAGGATGAGGTGAGGTACAATGCAGGTATTTTTTTTCAGTACTGACGTGTCTGATCTCTTGGAGCTGGAGCTTGGTGCAAGCTATCCTCTCAGGTCTGAATTGTAAATAAGTTTTGGAAAAGTCAGGAGCTGAATACTGCCCAGTCCTGGTAGGTCTTGTCAGACTGAAAACTTACTTACACCATGTCTGAATCCTGATCAAATCTTTGTGGCTCACATCCATCTCTTATCTGAACATCTAAATTGATGATTCCTAAATAACCTCTCTGTGCAGCTGTTTTATAGCTGTACTGCTTTGTTCTGTTTAGTTTTCCAGACATCTTTAGCTGTCTCAGAGCAGAGAGGAATCCTATTTGCTTCTTCAACAACAGATTTTCAGCACAGCATTAGTTAGTCTCAATTGTGTCCAATTTCAGGCTAGGATTTCTTTCTTTTAAAGGTAGTGATAGTCCTCTCTTGACTAACTTTTCTGTGTCACAAATAACATTCACTAAATCTATAATATTTAGATTTTGAGTCCTCTCAAAGCAGGAAGAGTTGTAGAAACTTCCACTCAAAATTCCTAAACCTTAATTCCTGTTTATATGCCAGTGACAGGCAAAGGCTTAATAAAATAAATGTCTCCTATCACCATTTCAAGGTCTCCTTCATGGAGGACACATAGCACTAGGAAGGCTTCTGTTGTTAATGAAGTACCTCAATTATTTTAATTCTAATGTTTCTTCTCACTAATGGTAGTCATAATTTAAGCAAGAGCCATTAGTATTTTGTTTTAGGATCCATAGCTCTAGGAAAGCTTCTGTTGTTAATGAAGTACCTCAATTATTTTAATTCTTATGTTTCTTTTCACTAATGGTAGTCATAATTTTGAGCAAGAGCCCGTAAGTATTTTGTGCTAGTATCCTTTGTCACTAATGCTCTCTCAAAAAGAGTAATTTAGAGTTAGAGGATGGAATAAAAAGTGGAACAAGGCACTAATCTTTTTTACATGACAATAGCGTAAAGAAATCATGTCACACAAGTATTTTTATCGTGCTTGAAGAGCTTGCGGTATGAACAGAGCACAAACACTTCACTCTTTACCTTCTTACCATCTAAAGTAGTGGCTTACTGTCAGAGCAGAAGGAGGTTTTAATATCTCCATTTTCTAGATGAAGAACTGGTATAGGAAGAAAGGGAAATTATTTTGGTTTGGGGAGGCCTATCATAACTGAGAATTCTGGGAATTAGGATCCTTGTCCATGACCTTAGTCTGAAGACCTTCCATTCTCTTTCACATAAGAATGTAGAACCAGAAAGGACTGTCTGCATGATGGAGCTGGATCCTGCCAGATGAAGCTAACCGTAAAACTGGTGCAACCCTGAAAAATGCACTGAACATCTGCTCTTGTGCATAGAAAGACATGAAACCCACCTCAGAACTTGGCAACAAATGCCAGGGCAAGAATAACACCCCTTGAACAAAGAACGTAGACCTGACATGCTGTGTCATAGACTAAAAAATCCATCCACCCCTGACAGTGTTCAAGGCCAGGGTGGATGTGGCTTCGAGCAACCTGGTCTTGTGGAAGGTGTCCCTGTCCATAGCAGGTGCTTGGAACTACATGAGCTTTAAGGTCCCTTCCAACCCAAACAGTTCTATGTTTCAGTGATTGTATGATTTTTCTCCAATGACTTTCAAGATCCAGGAGAGGGGAGAAATGCATTCCTTACCCAAACTATTTGTTTTGTTTGAGCAGTTTTGTATTGTCCAAACACTTGGTAAGGACATAAATTAGTTGTGTTTCAAGTTAGATTTTATCAGAACTGCTCGTACTTTTGCTGATGGTTATTGAAGACGTGAATCAGTTTCCAGGGATTAGAAGTGTATTGGGTTTATGTGCCAAGGCTTTGGTAGTGGAGGGTGCAGCTTCTGTAAGAAGACACAAGAAGCTGTCCCCATGTCAGACAGAGCCATCTCCAGCTGGCTCCAAGACGGAAGCTGCTGGCCAAAGCTGAGCCCACCAGTGATATCGACAGTGCCTCTGTGATAGCATTTAAGGAAGGGTAAGAAATGCTGTGCAACAGCAGCTGTGAGAAAGGAATAAGGACACGTGAGAGAAACAGCCCTGCAGACCCCAAGGTCAGTGCAGAAGGATGGCAGGAGGTGATCCAGATGCTGGAGCAGAGATTCCCCTGCAGCCCATGGTTATGCAGGCTGTGCCCTTGCAGCCCATGGAGGTCTATGGTGGAGCAGATATGCACCTGGAGCCTATGTTGGACCCCATGCCAAAGCAGGGAGATGTGCCCTGAAGGAAGCTACAGCCCACGGAAAGGAGTCCATGTGGAGCAAGCTCCTGACAGGAAGTGAGGTCCATGGAGAGGAAGTTTTCTGGCAGGACCTAGGACCTCGTGGGGGACTCATGCTGGAAAAGTTTCTTCATGAAGGACTGCACCCCATGGGAAGGACCCATACTGGAAAAGATTGTGGAGGACTGTTTCCCATGGGTGGGACCCCAGTGAATTTCCTCAAGATGAGTCCATTTTGCCCATGATGGCAAGTGATCTCCCTGTACTTACATTGATCCATGAGCTCTGACGTATTTTCTCCCCCTGTCCTGTTGAGCAGGGGGAGTGATTGAGCAGCTTGGTCAGCAGCTTCCAGCAGCCAAGGTCAACCCATCACAAGGAGCTATCCAGGTTTTGGTCCCACAACTGCTCATATTTAAATCTGAATTGTTGGAAAGTGCACAGATATTGTTAAATCAGGAGGTAAAATGCTTTAAGTTAAACCTTTGTGCATGAAAGGTACACAATTTTTGGGGGTTTGTATCTTTGAAGCTGGTGGGGTACCATAAATTCATGTTTACTATCAAGGTGAGTAAAAATGTAATCAAATGCAGTCAAAGAATTTAGGCAAAAGTAGTGACTGGACACCCTTTTTCTGAGGGGGAACAGATCTGCCAACTTCCTTGGGGTCTGTTAAATGACACTTCTGAGGAAAGAGAGGTTTTTCTACTCACTCTAGTGAGAAGCAACCATGCATTTGCGTGTCTGGGGCCAAGACATGACCCTGTCTTGTTGGATCTTCACCTTTACTAGGCACTTACGCACCTGTCCCACAGACGTCAGGTGGCTGGTTGGATGTCCTTTCTCAACCACCTCATTCTGCAAGTGGAGAAGCACAACAGCACAGGTCTTTCTCCAACAACCCATCCAGCTTGCTGGCAGCTCTGTGCTGACCATTAGCAATCCCTGCTTTTCTCTGGATCAGTGGTACAAGTCCATGACCCTTCACAGACCCAGAAGAGTGATGGGATATGCTAGCTGCCTGCAAAGCCCTTCTACACCTGTGCTTCTTCTGTGAGTCTGTATGCAATAGCCAAGAGCCTCTGCGAAGAAAACTGTCTCTTGACTGCACTTGACAGCCTTAAGCTATGTTGCTTAAGGCTGCCAAGTTGCTGAGGTGAGGATGTTATCTTGCCTGGAAAATGGAATTTATCCTTTCAAAACTAATTGTGATGGGAAGGACGGTAACTCTAGCTTGGGCAGCAGATGGTTTTTTAAGGAAGACATTCTGGGAACGTGTTCAGGTTTCGCCTTTCATGTGGTGTATGTGCATTCTGGCAGCTGATTTAGACTAAACAAAGGGTAATTCTGTGTTGTGGTTTCCTTCTGTCAACAGACTGGGTGATTGGATGAAGTTCCCAGTGGCATGCATTGCCAATTATTTTCCTTCCCTCTGGGATCCTTAGTAAGGATCTGTCTTGACTGCAAGTCTAAGGTGTCCCCTCAGCTCCTTTTTGTAGTTCTTCAAACTCCTATCCTAGTGATATCTAGTCACTCAGTCTCCTCCTTTCAGTGCTGGAGGCCTCCAGCTCTCCAGTTTCAGCTCCCCTCTTCTTAGCCTCTGGCACAGGCCTGCCTGCTGGTGTCATTTACACTAATCTTCTCTTTCAGATGCGGACCTTCACTGCAGATTTACTCTCCTCTCTCTCCTGATCTGCTTATAGCTACTGATGAAGCTCTCCACATTGTGAATTGCTATAAACATAGCTTTTACTGCTTAGTTTTAAACACAGCTTAACAGAGATGAGAGCTGAAGACCTTGCTCAGGAGCATCTCATCCTTCTATCCTTTCTTTGTCGTCTGGATTTCTTGGAAATGTCCTGTATTATAAGAAAGGTGATTCTGGAGACAGTGAAACTGGATAATAGATGATCGTTCAAGACAGAGCATGGGACACTGCTGATATAAAATCACTGAACAGCAGCTGAAAGCACCTAATTGCTAGAATGACTTGAGCATTGCTTGTTGGGGGGGTGTTTCACATGGTTAATGAAGAGCTCAACAGTATTTTAGTGATAATTTGATACTTAACTTTTAGTCTGTGTAAGTGCTAATTAAATGTTTTAACATGCTGTACATGTTTTATGTATTGATAAGCAATAAGTGTACAAGTTACACTTTTAATGTGATTTAAAATTAATTGCAGGGTGGTGAGATTTTCTCCTTTATATACTTATTAAACCCACATAACTGCTGTTTTTACAGTTGATGGGTGTTCAGTTAACATACAGTAATTGCTCTTTAAAGGCTTTAGTAAGTGCATATTTGAAACAATTTACAGTGTTAGTAATTTCCTGGTACAATTCCTCAGAGGTACAGGGAAGCTAATCATGTTCAACTCTGGAATTCGCTAGGAGTCTGCCATGCATTCCCCACTGTGCACCGCACAAGCTTCGTTCAGCCATAAGGGATTCCACTTTCAAGGATGATGAAAACACAGAAGGAAACACTTTATTTGCTATTATAGACCCATAGGATCATTTAGATTGGAAAAGACCTGTAAGATCATCAAGTTTAATTGTATACCTAGCACTGACAGGTTCACCACTAAGCCATGCCATCTACACATCCTTTAAATACCTTCAGGGATGGTGACTCCACCACTTCCCTGGGCAGCCTGTTCCAATGTTTTCACTGAAGAAATTTTTCCTAACATCCAATCTAAACCTCCCCTTGTGCAGCTTGGGGCCATTACCTCTTGTCCTATCGCTTGTTACTTGTGAGAAGAGACCGACCCCACCTCACTGCAACCTCCTTTCAGGTTGTTGTAGACAGCGATAAGGTCCCCCCTGAGCCTTCCCTTCTCCAGACTAAACACTCCCAGATCCCTCAGTCGCTTATCAATAAGATTGTGCTCCAGACCTTTCACTGCACAATGTGCTGCAGTGACGCAAGCAGCTGGGAGGTAGGGACACACTGTTAAGAAAAACAAATCAGGAGGGGCATCACTCATGCCTTCTGGTTTATCCTATGAAGCCACAGAGAAGAGCAAACAGCTGTCCTCTTTTTTCTTGGTAGATCACACAGTCCCTCTGTGTTTGCCTCCAGTTCAAAGATAAGGAAGCTGTAAGCCTGAGTCCCTGTTTCTCCATGCAATCATAGTGTGACCTCAGGCAAATCACTCAGTGCTTCTGTGCCCCACTTACTCTTCTGTGGATGTAACACTCTGCATGTCTTTACTCTGAGGGAATATTGTTCATTCCAGACTCCAACACTAAAGAGATGAAATGCATATTCAAGATAGATTTAAAACCAGACAAACAGCACCACCCTCCTGCCTCATTAATTTGGAAATTTTGAGGGCAAGAGAAAACTGATTGCTGCTTCTTAAATGACTGAGGCAGCAAGGCACACAAAGTGCCTGCCATTTAATTGACACAGCCATCTGAAATCCAATCTACCAGGCAAAGCAAAGGAAGAATATAGTTTGAAATCTGTATGCCAGTAAGAGTGCATGGAAAAGAAAGCAATTTTTTGTTCCACATCATTCCTTTTGCATAATGTTGTATCCTTTTGACAAGGCAGCATAATAAAGCTTAACTCCCTCTTTGCTCTCCACCCTCCAATCGCTGACTTAAAAGAAAACAGCAAAGCCCTATCTTTAGCGTCAAATGAACAATGGGCACTCTTCCAGCAAGAAGAAATGAGCTGCTTTTGAAAGAGTTGTGGAGAAAAGTGCAAAATGTTCTAACTTCGCATGAAATAAATATTTGAATGATAGTCACTTGGCTCATCCCCTGAGATGTCAGTGTCGGCTTTGCACTCCAGGTTTATGTTAAATATTGGTTGGAGTAGATAGGAGGGCCAGAAAGCCCATACTGCAGATAAGAAAAGACAGAGATACAGTAACATGAAAGATTTCCACTTCAGAAATAGTAACTAATTAATATTTCCACTACAAGATGGTATATTTCATCCTATCTTACTGATGAAGCTTCGCCAAAACTTTTCAGGCAGCCTGGAGGATATTGAGACATTGATTTTAACAAGACTTGGGAAACTCAGTCCTTTAGGCAGCTTTGTGTATTTCAGCAGAGTCTCAGGGCTATGCTGCTCCAGCTTGAGCTAAGCTGTAGGAAGTCACTTAGCACAAGGCAACAGGCAAAGTGCTTTCTCCTGCAGGGTGCTGAAGACTTAACAAAGCAGCATGGGTTGAGACCAGCCAAGAACCTGTTTGACAGACTTCACGGCTTGATCCAAAGTTTTGCTGAAGCCATGAGGCACTCAGGCCAAGCACAAGCATGAGGAGCTTGCTGCCCAGAAACAGGTAGAGCCTTGGTGCTCAAACTGCTTCCCCCATTTTGTCTCATTTTTGGTTTTGTTTTGTTTTTATTTTTTCCTTAAACTGTTTAGCATGGAAAAAAACCCCAACTTTGTGTCTAGGCTTCTGTTATTGTTGTTGAAAGCTAACAGAAGCTTTTAGAAAAGTCTGAAAAAGCTAATTTAAAAGAGGTTCCAGCAGGTGAAGGAGTTGTGTAATTCCCTATATTATCATGGTGTATTCAGTATTTTTGAAGGAGTGTCTTAATTTAACCCACTTTAGAGAGTTTGGTGGGGACTTCACCAGTTTTCTTTCTCTTCCAGAAACAGTCACTAGTGAAATGCAGTTTTCACACTTTCTCCACAAAATAATAATAAAAAGAGTGGCTTGTGTATTTGAGCTAGTTCTTGTGCCCACATGAAAATGCGTATAGAAATGATAATTTACCTACATTGAGCATAATGTCAAACCGTAAAGTTGTCCTGAGCAGCAGCCATGGTTCTGGCAGTTCTGCATTGTCTCAGTTACTGTCATGTCTCCCATTATTTTCTTCCCTCAGTGCAGTTACATATTTCCCACTGACAATGATATATTGAGACTTGCTGCACACAACTGAAAGAGGGAAAATAGTCTTAAAGGTCAGGTTTGGGGGCTGAGATTCTGATGAACTGTGTTCAGTCTTCCGTACCACACCACAGTTCACGCTGAAGTCAGTGGAGACAATGCTATCCTATGGAGCAGGAATACGGTGAAAGTGAATTCCTCAGGAAGTTCAAGGCTGGCAAAGGGTGGCTTTTGAAAAGCAGATGATCATCAAATGACCTGTATAAGCCTGGTTCACAACTGCTATTTTAGGTAGTTCTTTGCTTACTTCTCAGTACCTACCTTCTGATAGAATAGAGACCATAGAATGATATATGAAAGAGCAAAGAGCAACGAAATACGTCCTCAAAGCAACTTGCTTTTACAAAACTTGGAAATATCTGATATTCTGGTGTTTCCACAAAATCTACAATTTAAGCTTGTTTGTTAGAATAGAGTTTGTCGCTGGGGTTATAGCTAAATTTAACCATTAATCCTGGTTGCTTTTAGTGCTTCTAAAACTCTCTCTTGCAAGTAATTTGCATTGCCTAGAAGCTCCTATGGTGGTGAGAATGATCATGTTAATTTCAGAGAAAGCAACAATGCAAACACTTAAAACAATGCTCGTTGCCCTTTGCAAGAACTGGAAGTGGAAAAAAGATTTTGCAGCAAGGGTGTGATGAAACAACTTACTCTGGAAATCCTCTAGGTTTCTATCTCCATCTGAACTATGATTCAGTGTTGATGTGGCAGTGTGATTTGCCCTAAAGCACTGTTTCCAAAGCAGAGGTGGTTGGAAACTTTCCAAAGGCAAAGTTTTCTGCTGTGAGATGCTGATTCAACAAATGCAAAACCTACCATGCGAGAGCATTGTTCTGGCTGGAATCTCCTTTTGAGTCAAAACAATAGGTTTAAATTGTTTGAAGTCCTGAAACAGAAGGCCTTTACTTGTAGGCAACAAGCTGCTGAAAGTTCCATTTGAAATGGAAGATTTTAGTTTTTACCTAAACACACTATTTCCTTTCTCCTCTCTTGGAGGGCCCCATCACCTTTTTGATGATTCCAACAGTTTGTCAGCATGTATGAGGAACCAAAGGACAATCTCAAGGTGGTGAAGGATTACGAGCAGTCCCAGCAATTCGCTCTGTGGATGTGTGGCACATCACACCGGCTGCCTGGGCTGGCAACGTCCTGGGTGGGGAGTGATGGCTCCGACCTGCCGCAGAGCTGGTGCTGCTCTTCCCCTCGGATTTGGTACCCATTCTTGAATTGCTTATGGACTTCCAGTTTCTTCTTCCCACTGCCTGGCTGTAGAGGCTTCTGGCCTCCTTTGTGGGGAGCAGTGGGCAGGGGCAACACAGGCTAGCAGAGTCTGATCACATTTTGCCTTGTGCGCGTGATAAATATGACCCTAAAGTCTGCTCTCCCCTCCCTGTATGTGCCACATCCTGCAGTGTGTAGCATAGCTGCAGAGGGAGCAGAGAGTCTTATCTAAGCAGGTCCTCTGGCAGTCACTGCTTGGTGGTGATACTCTTGCCTATACCCAGCCAAACAGACCTCTCCAGTTTTGTGCATTCCTGTTTCATCAAGTCCCACAAATCTGCCTGTCTCATTGCAGGGCACACTTGATACCCTTTAACAACTGGAGACTTAATTAAAGACAAACAGATACTCTTCAGTAGGAATCCATGTTCTCCAATTTCTATTAGAGGTAGTACAGAGAGTGTGGATGTCTAATGGGAGCAGAGGGAACACGAGGGAGCAAAGTCGTATTATCTCATTGCTGTGGACCTGGAGCAGAGGCTCAGGGAGAAGGAGGCATTAAAGGTTGATGGTGTTTCAGCCACAGCAGCAGAGGAAGCAGGGAGTCAGTGCCTTCACACTGACAACTTCTCTGAAGCTTGCTAAAGTGGCAGGCAACTGAGATGACAAGCTTGTGTTACCATCTCTGGATCCAGGCTGCACACCAGAGAAAAGGATGAGGTCAGGATTACAGAAACAGCACAGGCTGAGGAAAGGCAGAGCATGTCAGGCATCGTTTCCCTGGTGTTTTTCCATGACCTCACTAGGCTCAGTTTCTTACCTTCTGAAGCCCAGAGAGTGTACCAGGGAGTCACACAAACACTGGATCCTGAAGGAGTGCTTGCACTTCACACTATCCTGCAGAAAAATACCAATGCGTCAGAGAGCTGGAGTGTGCCTTATAAGTCATGTAAGCATTCCACAGCAGTTGTCTCCTACCACCAGCTCCTGCCTGAAAACTGGAGTCTTTTCCTCCCTCTGTGCCTTGCCAGGGATATAACCAAGGGCAATGAATAGTTTTCAACAGTCAGTGGACTTGGTCTTCTTAAATATTCTTTCTTGTTACACAGATGTTTCCTTTCTTCAGGAAGCACTGAGGATCACACAATGCCCAGAACTGTAATGCTCCCTTACAATGACGCATACCTTGCCCAACTGCATGTCTGCGTCCTGTTTCTCTCAGTGAAGGAGACTGCACAAACACCCCAAAATTTTGTCAGCATCTCCTTCCTCACCCACGCGGGTCAGCATTTACCTCCTGCTGTACTCTGTGATGGTGCACAAAAAGATTATGAGCTCTGTCAAATTATCTCCAGGAGGACTGAATAAAACCAATAAACCCCTGAGTACTATTGAAAGAGTTTTGCAATAAGAGAAAGAACAATGCAGTGAAAGGACACCTCCTGAATATTTCCCAGCTTACAGCAGTGACAGAGAAGCTGCTGACCTCCGATGTGGGCAGCTGTGGCATTAAGTTTTTGTTCCATATCATGTGCTGTGGTGCCTGACGCATTGCCAGGACAAGTGCTGCATGACAGAGATGTGGCATGTAGGTGGTGCAGAACACGAGGTTAAGAAGATGCACTGGCCATGGAAAAATGAGAAAGGTGAGGGCCCAGTAAGTGCAGGCTTAATAAGGATCATGAGCATGGAAAGGTGGGGACACCAGACCATGGAACAGGAAGGTGGGGAAAGACCTAGTGTTTGAATAGCTGCCATACAGTCCATAAGCAGCCTGGAAAAAGCCATTCCCACCCAGTGACATAAAAAAAAAAGACTTTGCTATGTTCAGACATGCACACACATGCATCTTGCAGTGTCTTTGCAAGAGAAATTTCCTGATGAACTGGAATGTGTGAGTAAAGCATTTGCAAAGTTCCCCCAAGGCATCTGCTCTTCCACTGATATAAATCAGCACCTCTCCATTGACTCTGATGGATTTACTTCCCTTTGTGCCCCCCAAGAATCTAGCCAGAGGCATGCACTACCCTTTGCTACCCTGCTGGATATGCAAGGGGGCAGATTTGCATGGTCAGGTACTTTGAAATTCCATCCTCTGGTTCCAGTGACAAAATGAGTCAGCCTGGAGCTTTTTCAGTGATTTGGAAGGTGCTCAGATGTCGCTCTATAAATAGCTAGCTAGATCTAGCTCTTAAATGTTTCTAACGGTGATTGCAGTGAAGTGAATTGTGGCTCATAAATCTGAGAAGGTCTGTGAGTCACTGCTCCTAGTATCTAGAATGCAAAAAACTGAGGATCTTCCATGATCTTGCTGCATGCATCTTTTCAAAAGCATAGAGCACTGCTGGAGCTTCTGCTAAGCTAAGTGGCTTCATGTAATAGTGCTGAGTATCTGTATGTGAAGTGGAATGAGTAGTATGATCTCAACTGTGTCTAAGCGTTGCCGTTTGAGGTTGAGTGCTACTTGATGCAAAGGATTCAACTCACGGCAGGAGAACGGTGGCACCTGCATTGTGTTCTGCTTCTGGTGGTTTGAAAACAAGAAATACATACTTCTTGACAAAGAGATATTCCTGACCAAGGCTCAGCCTTGCCCTGTTGAAGTATGGCTCTGTTCTCAGAAGTGCCTGGAGAAGCATGCTGTGGAGTTGCATGCTCAGTTTGCTGGTGACCTTCCCATCTAGCACGCCTGAACGTGCAATGACATGCTCCTTATTTCTCACCTGCCCGATCTGTGTGCTTTACCTCAAGTGCTGAGACCACGTGGGATGTGTTCATCCTCCTTTGTAAGGAACAGAAGTGAAAGGTCTGAGAGGAAAACTGCCTTTCATTCCACTCCCATTAAACTGTACAGAGTGGCGACAGGAGCTCAGGAAACAATTTAGTGATGACCCACAGTTAAAGACCAAACCCCTACCCTGCTGCCTCAGGGATGCCTAAGGAAGAAAAAAGCTACGAGGTACTTCTATAATTACTTGGGTCACCAAAGTAGATGCATATACACAGAGGATCCCTGCTCTGCAGCAACTGCCTGGCAGATGGAGAATAAATGTAACCGTTAGAATTGATTAAGTAATAATAACAATGAAAATCACCACAACCAGTAATAATAACAACAGTATTAGCAACAATGGAAATAATAATAACAATAATAAGGGTGGGGGAAAAACATTCATAAGTATTTTTTATTTGGGATTCTCACCAGACTTGTGTATTCAGGCCATGCTCTGACTTAGCCTATACAGTCTGCATAACACCTCAACCTTTTCTACACATCCATGCAAATAAAACTTTTGCATGTCAATTACTACCAAAACATTTCTCTGACCTGAACAAACACTACTTTGCCTTACTGATTTCTGTCCAGACCATCCTGCTGTTCAGCTATTTAATTGTTTTTGCAGCTATTTAATTGGTTTTGCACGTGGTCATTAGCTGCTTTTTCTTCCCAGCATCAGACACAGGACTGCTGCTTCCCCTGACTCTCAGGTTGTGCACATCATCCCATTTAGTCAACACTCCTGCTTGGGAGGCTTTTAAACAGGCACCTGATGTTTGCTTCCATACCTCCCCCATTTGCTGCACTGCCTGCAAAGCCGCTCTCTCTTCTCCTTCAAATCCTTCCTTGAATTTTTTTTGCCATGGAATCTTCCAAAACCCTCTTCAGAGCGTTTGGGTTTCTGTTGTGCTGAGAGCACTGGCTGGCGGCCTGGACTGACCAATGGATTTGTTGTTTCTGTACCCTTCCTCACCCGTATGTGCCTTTCTCATGTTGAACACCTGCACTAATGCTGATGCTTGCTTCTGGAGGGCTATATCTGCAACCTTGGCACAGGATCCAGGATGGCTGGATCCAGGACTCTGAGCCGGGCCAGACACAAACAGTACAACACAGTACAATTTCTAGAGTTTAGGGTTCTTACCACAGTTGTCAGGATTGCTGTCTCTGCTTTCTAGAAATGAAGGACTGATACATCCAAAGCCAATTCTTGTGCCAGAGATTTTGGTTTCTGCAGTCCCACGCCAGTATCATTGTAGTTCCCTGCCACTCACAACCTTGTGAGAAATAGGGAGTGGGACTGGAAAGGTTAAAAAAAGAAAAAAGGATATATTTTTGCATTCCTTTAAATTTTGTAAAATCTATCTCTGATTTAAATATGGCTTTGATAAGCTCCTGTAGCCATCTCTTTGGCTCCAGCTGTTAGGTCCCAGATCTCCTTGCTGAGCAGGGAGGGTGCTGGTTGACCTTTGAGAGCTTCGCTCTCATTTTCTCAGCATGAAAACTATGCCTGAGGTCACATTGTGAATGTACAAAAAAAAGAAAGGGACACCATAGCTTCCACTTTCCAGCCCACTGAGCTTGAAACCGTTGTTCTCTAGGTTGCACCAGTTTTAACCTGGATGCTATTTGATCGCATCAGCCAGGTGACAGCATTGTGATAGGACGTATGGGACGGCTCTCAGATTACCAGGTAAGCTGGGGGGGATCCTCCGGTTTGCATTTACTGTATTATATTATTCTTGGAAATCAGACAAGCCCAAGATTTGTCCTGATTTCACAAAAGTGTTGGATGATTGCAGTTGCCTTTGATTTATGGGAATTGGGTGCTTTCATTAAAAATCAGGTCAGCCTGGGGTTTCTGTGAAGTAGATTTAACTTTTTTTTTGATTGAAATGAAAGAACTTCTTTCCTTATCAAAATTAATCTGTATGCAGGTCTTGCAATCCTCAGCAGCTTGCCACCTTGTTAGCTTGCTGGCTGAAGAAGTTTTTGCTGCATGTTTTAAGTTGTTAAGCACACAAACACTGTTTCCCACTAAAAGTTTTGCAGAGCTTCTGGGCTGGTTTTGTAGTTCTGGAACTGGGTGATGGAACAAACATCAAGTTCTCCTGTTGGGAACGATCTAGTATAGCAGTATGTGGCTCCAAATGAATTTATCTGGAATTAGAGGGGATTTTATCTGCACTGGTAGATAAGTAATACGAGAATTTGGCTCGGTGTCTTACAAAGTCTGATGGCAATTGAACACAACAGAGGGATTCCTGAGGTGGTGTCAATCAACTGTTCTATTTACAAAGTGTTTTCAGCTCCCTTGGTTATGTTAGCTTGGGTTTGACACTGATGGAGTTATTCTGATGCCAAAGTGAGGTTGGTTGGTACTGGTTTGAATGTCTCTGAACGACACCCAGCTGGTGACTCAGCAAACCTGACATCTCTCATAAAACTGGTCAGAGTGCGATAGGCCAGCTAACAGCAAGACGGATGACAAGTTCAGACCTAGTTACACAATAAGCCTCATGTTCCCAGTGTTTATATTTGCAGACTTTAGACTTTCATTGAAGATACACTGCTTCACCCCACCTTGTCACCAAAATACAACCCCTTGAGGTGCTGAGTATTGTTTCACACTGTATTGATTTGTATTGAATGAAGAGCTGCATCATCCTTCTGCCATTTTATCTCAATACGTGAATTTATGGAGTAGGAAAAAGTTCAGATGACTGAGTACAAGTCATTGTACCTGACATTTTAGTTACTAGAGGGTAGGCTAGAGTGTGTCAACAGTTATTCAGAGCCTGATAGCAAACACGTGAGAGACCTGGCCTTCTTGTTCTTCAACAGCCAGCCAGGACACTGCCTTCATGAGTCAGGATTGCAAATAAGTCTACAACTTTAGGTTGCCACCATGCACAGCGTTGTTTTCAAAACCCACAAGTCTCCTCTGTTCCACCTCTGAAGAGTGGTAGTAGCTCTTCATTGATGCTTAAATAACTTCTTTGCCTTCACGTTTGATGGTAACATCCCAGAGAATGAGCTGCCTGTTCTGGAGGAATGTGATATTTAGAAGTGATTTGGTTTTAAAACCCAGCAGACAGGGCAGCATTAAAACTAGGACAATGATGAAAGCAATGGGCTTAAAAAAAAGGTTATCTCAGAATTTGGAAGGAAGTAGTAGAAGGCATGAAAGTTTTCTTCCTTGACAATAGGAATGGGACTAAAGGAATGGGAAAGGGATCATTATGATGGAGTTATCTTTAAGTGGATAGCAGCTTGTAATACAGAACAGAAACTAAAAAGAAAGAGGGAAATTAAGGTTTCTGATGATCGTGTTGGTAAGGAAAATGCTAGAGAAAAGTGTCCACTCATCTGAATTTAACTAAAAATTGTGTGCACTTTTCCTTATTACCCTGCCTTTGGAGCAATCTCAGATGAATGCCTGCACTTGGACATTTGTATACTGTCTTCTGCTGGCATCCATGGTTACCTTTTGCATGCGTGTTTAGGTGAGAATTGGATCTCCTGGTACTGTTAAAAAATACAGCAGCATGTGATAACTGCAGGGTCCTGGCAAGATGCTCCCTCTCCGAAGCACATTCCCGGAGGTGCAGTCACTGCTGTTTCACACCCTAGGACAGCCTTGTGTGTGTGCAGTTGGTGTTGAGTACCTAAACCCTTGCTGAGCTACTTTGGGGTAGTGTAAATGATATTGTCTGGAGGTGTCTGCTCTTCTTCTCTTTTCAGTCCAAAAGAATTGGGGTAATAGATGAGGCTTCCTGGACGGATGAGTGTGACTCACCCAGCTTGATGTACAGAAGGGAGAGGAAATGAAGTAAGGGGCCAGAAATAGTCCTGGAGACATTAGCTTAGAAGGAAGGACAAAGCAGAATACAGACTAGAAAATAAAAGGCCTACAGTGATGTGACATTAAGACCATCTGGACAATGTTTGGCAGCATTTGAAAAGCAAACAAAGCCCTGAGAAGGGTTTCTAAAAGTGAGGGGAATATAAATGACATACTGCCCAGCAAGCGCTTATAAAGCTTTGAGCTCTTCTGATCTATCTGTACTGGTGCATTCAGTTTTGAAAAGGGGCAGCCTAAAGGCAACTGAAAAAACTGTATCAGGCAGCATCACAGTTTGAAGAGAGATTCAACCAAGTCTTGGCTTGCTTATATGAGAGAAGCTCTCTGAGAGATCTGGCTGAGACAAGGGTGTCTGAAAGGCAGGTAGTGTAGTAACACTAACCAGCTTTGCAAATAAGTCCCAACAATAAAATAAGATTCAGTGGCTGACATGCAGAAAAGTGTAAATGAACCTATATGTTTGCTTAACATCTGCCAAAATGATTGAAGTTGCTATATGCCATTGCCAGAGAAATGAAGTAATAGTGATAGTATCAAATGTGGTGTAAGAACTTCAAAGCTTTGATATTCTTCAGAAGAAATAACCCTTTTGGGGTAGTACTTGATATTTACTATATTTATCAAGTTGCTTTAAACATGACAACAATTGACCATGAGAAATGCTGTATTTGGAGGGAAAGAAGGTGTTGTTGGATGTTTTTCTGAATCGAAAAAGGTGGTTTCCTAAAACTGTTTTTTTTTTTTTTTCTGAAGAAAGTCCCAAAACAGAAAATTTGTTAGGCTTTTTGAGCTAGTGTTTTGGAGGTTTTTTTTTTTCCTGCTTATCTGTTTCTTAAAACACAAACAAACACCCAACAAAACAACTACCAAAAATCCTCCATATTCTAGCTACAACTTTTCAGGTTGTGAGATAAAAAGATAAGGAGAAAGAAGAGATGCTAGGAAAAAAGCTGTTTGATTCCTCCTCCCCCTTCCCCTGATAACACTCATTTTGATCCAAGTGCCACAGCAACACTGTTGGGAATGTTTCTCCTATCTCTAGTCCAAAATTAGAATGAGGGAACTTTGCTGGCAGCCAACTAAGCTTTGTGTTGGGGAAGCATATCTGTACAGACGATCATGAGCTACACTGCTTTTGGACAGCAGCTAAAGGATGTGGGCCCTTATCCACACAGACTGATGGATGGAACAGAAATTTTCCTATCCAACAATTGCCACAAATCAGACCAAGCCCTTAAAAACACCACAACTACTAATGTGGATAGGTGTCTTTCCATTAACAGAAATTGCTTTGGATAGGGTAATGGTTTGACAACCCTCCATACAATGTATGCGTCCCTTTCTCCTGCCACTTGCGGAATCGTAAAAAATGAATATCAGTTTTGGGGTACGCCATATGTTTTGTAGGTTTCTGGCTGCTATTTTTTTTTTTTTCCTCTCTTTCTCCACGCTCAACAGGAAATTCCTCCTACCCCTTTCTACTTCTGACTCTGTTCTTTTCCCCTCATCACTGGTTTCTGGATCCTCTTATCACATGGCCCTGCTGCAGAGTTTCTTCTTATCTAAATTAGTGTGTGTGATCTTGCATCTGAATGCCCAGCACAGAGGAAATGATTCATCACAGGAACATAATCCACAAGGATTCAAACTGTTGATTTCACACTGATTTCCCTGCAGTTGGCAAGCAAAACCACAATTTCCCAGTTGGGCACTCCCAGTTACTAGATCACAAGAACTAGAAGTAGGAGTTGCATCGTGAGGATATTCAGGAGGGGAATAAAGGCTCATTAATTAAAATTAGTCTCTACCAAATATAAGTGAAATTTAGATCTCTGCCTCTCATCCAGCATCAAAATTTTGAGAGGAGTATGGCCTTTCCAAACACCGCTGCCCCAGGGTTTTCAAGCTCTTAATGAGTAAATAGAGTCGGGAAAGTAACATCAGGATAGTCAGGGCTCAAGCACATGACCAGCCATGGCTTGAGGAGATGCCCTGTACCAGCTGAGCTGTGGTAACTCATGCTGAGCACCCTAGGCTTGTTCCAGCAGAGAGGTCAGGCTGGCCGGGTCAGACTCCTCACAGCAGATCTCTTCCCTCACTTTCAATTTTGCTATGGGTTAGGCTCACACCGAGCAACTCATTCAGCAAAAGTAATGTCACCATGTAGTTGGAGACTTCAGGATACACTCACCTCACATTTCGTGACCATCTCTTACGCTACCATCTTCAGCTGTGTCAGTCGCCAAACAAGGGACATGCTTGCAGTAATTAGCTAGGAAAGTCTGCTCTCAGGTTGCTTGGAATGTGAAATGTACAAATACACCTGAGAAAAATGGAGAATCAAATCTGAGCATCATTCATACAGTGAAG
Source organism: Psittacula echo (assembly GCF_963264785.1). Classification (NCBI taxonomy): domain Eukaryota; kingdom Metazoa; phylum Chordata; class Aves; order Psittaciformes; family Psittacidae; genus Psittacula; species Psittacula echo. Next base: position 52,582,524 of record NC_137742.1, on the reverse strand, counting down.
ACTAAAAGAATATTCTGATGAAGGTGATGTATTTAAAAATTCAATTTGTCATCAGGAAACCACAGAATACAGGTCTGGAAGAGGTATCTACGTTACTGTTGTGCCTCAAGGCTGTTTCAGCCTTGCCCTAGTTATCCAAGATGAATGTTTGCCTAGTCACTTCTTTGAGCTCTCCAAAGCTGGAGGTGTGACATCTATGCTCTAGGGCTCAGCTGTTATTGATGTTTGAATGTTTGTTTCCTGAAGCTGAAGACCTTTTCCTGCAATTAACAGCATAATTTTGTGTTCCATATGCAATGGAAATGGAAAACAAGTTATTCCATTCTTCCTCAGAGCAGCCTGGGACATATCTGAGGAGTGCTCTCATACCTTCCTTTGCTCTCCCCCAGCTGAACAACCACCAATGCTTTCAGTCTGTCTTTGCAGGTCATGATTTCCATCCTTTCCATCTCCTCTGCATTTACTGCAATAGATTCTCATTTTTCTTGAAATTTAATGCCCTGAAATGCCCAACTGAGGAAACACACATAAAGCCTTTCTAGTGTGAAGAAGTAGAGGGATGACTCCAGATGTCTTTGACATAACAGCTGTATTCCTGTACTCAGGCATATACTCTCTATGTCACTCTTGGCTTACATTTGGTTTGTAGCCAGCTATACCCACCCCCAGGTATTTTTATCTTGTATTTGTACTGTTGATTACTCCTGCCTAATTTTCTTTATTAATTTTTAAGACAAGCTACTTTAAAAATCCTTATTCCAGATTAATTTTCTATTTTGTGAAGATCAGTTTGAATCCACAGCCTGTTTTTCAAATCCTCCTCTCACCATCTACAAACTGATGAATCTTTCAAGTCTCTTAAGTCAATAAAAATATTGAATAGTAAAAAAATTCAATATTCAATAGTAAAATAGTTGAGCATAGGTTTATATGAACGTTGTTGCAAATTGACTTTATTATGCCAAGGTAATCTCCATTTCACTCAACAGTCTCCCTAAAAGGGAGCACACAAAGGTGTCTCAGTTTTGCCCCATGCAGCAAAATGACAGTTTCAGACATGGATCATAGGAACAGAGATTTGTGTAAGGAAAGGAGGCATAGTTTAGATGCAGACCTGGTTTATAGCTGAGGTTTCATGCTGGCTTTGGGTCTCACCAAAATCGCTAAAGAAATTAGGAATCTCTTCCTCACCAAGCAATATAACCAAGAATGTGACTTTCACAGACTGCCAGAGTATGGTGACTCACTTAGCATTGAAAAGCGACAAACTTTTAGAGTGTCATTCCTTCACTTTCTTTAGTACTTGACAGTGGTCCAAAATGTCCTGTAATATTCACTAGTAATTACAGAGAATGCCTAAGACTATCTGTTACCATGAGCATTTTGTATGAATAACACAGGTTTTTCTGTTCCCCACTGCTCCTATGAATTCCTTTGATTCTTGAATTCATTCTTAGTGCAACAGCCAGAGGTGGAAGGGCTCATATAAAAAGAGAAAAGGTGATAATGGATATGTCTGCATATTCTACCAGTCAAAGATATGGCCTAAGGCACCTATTTATTACTGATTCTTTTAGCTGATGTTTCATTATATAAGAAGCCTCCAACTTTTTCAGGACTTGAACTAGTTTGCACAATTTCCGAACTTCTTTAAGCAGTGGTACCTACTGTTTTAATGGATTGCGCTAAGATTCAGTTTACCCTGTCAGTTTGAAATTGTGTTGTTGATTCAGCTCTGAAGTACATATTTCATTATAGAAAAAACGTGGCCTTTTTCCTGATGCAGTAGTAGCTAAGCCCTGATTTCTCATGGGATTCTGACTCAATTAAGGATATCATGCAGGTATACAGATGTGCTTCAAGAGTTCCATTTTTATTGTTCGCTGGAATTTGTCTCCTCTGGTCTCGTAAATAACCACCCTTGGAAACCATGTAGGTAAGATTTCTGTCCTTTCAAACTTAGGCTGGATAACTACACCGAAGCTGCAACTGATATCATTGCTTGGGAAAAGCATTTGGTGCCAGCATAGCTAACTCTTCATAACCTCCTTACATCACACCCAGTGCAGCAGGCAGAAGCAGTTAAAAATACATGAAGAACAAACAGGGTCTATCTAATATTTTGTCTGCAGTAATCCCAAGTTTTCTTCAGGCTCTACTAAGGACTGGGGTAGTATGGGCTACTTTCCATGGGAGAGTTGCCTTAGATTCAGTAATTAGTAGCTGAAGGGCCTAATGGTAAAATGCACTACTGTTCACGACTCTGCCCTCCTGATACCAAGTCAGGTATCAGGAGATACTGGTCAGCTAAAATCAGCACACTGTGAATGTAGCTTGCCTCCTGCGGGGAGTTTCCAGCCTTATCCACTGTTGACACAAACCAAGTCTAATGACTGGGATGGAGGCCACCAGGCTTCAGCTGATCTGATCCACACCAGTGGCATGGAACTAATTTCTCATGGTACCTGAGAAGCTTATTTTCTTGGTGAGGAGAGGATGTCAAAGAGAAGGGAATTTCTTTCAATTCAGTTATTTTCTGCCTATAATGAACACAAAGATGTCAAAGAGAAGGGAATTTCTTTCAATTCAGTTATTTTCTGCCTATAATGAACACAAAGATTCTTTAAGGTGGTTGAGCTCATCTTGTTCTTCTCAGTGAATGCTACCTTTAATTTTCAGACCTGTGGGATTTAGAGTGTTGTTTGATTGCTTGTTGTCTTGCAAGAGTAGGAGTGCTCTTACAAGTATACTGTATAATTACAGTATCAATGGTGTTGCCTTATTTTGGGTAACCACCAAGACCAAAAGAAAAGACTGTTCTTATCTTCAAGAGGGCCAGGCCCAGGTGAGAGGGAGTTTAGCAGGTCTTTTAGACCAACATTTTTTGCATTACAGCCATGTTCAGACATCTAGGGCTGTCTTTGCACAATATCAGTCACCTCCTAGCACTGGAAGTATGGGTGTTCATTGGACCTCCTCATCCTTTCAGGATATATGCAATCCTCAAGCAAATTATCTGAGACATTTTGGAGACCTTACCTACCTTCCTTGTGCTTGTGTCTTTATAGCCCCTATTATAGTAGAGTTTGTGCACATCACAAGATTTTTTTCAATTTCTTAATCTCAGAAACTGTTGGGAAGATGCAAATGCTTTGCCTTCTAGTTCATAAATAAGAAAATCACATAATGGACCTAGATGGAATAGATCTCACCCTAACTTTGGATTTCTAACAGTCCAGCATGGTCATCTTACTTTACAGTCAACAAACAGTGCAGAAGGTAATCAGTGAATCCAGCTCTCAGTCAGGAGGGATGCTTGTGGCACAGCAAAGGACATGAACTGGTGTCTCTCTCCCAGAAGAGCAGGTTAATCCCCAGGCTTTCTGTCAGCTTTTTTGAGACAACTTTTGGCTGGGCAGAGAGGAGGAAGCCTTAGCATGCAATCCAGTAGCTGACTGTCCCCAGGGCATCTTTTAAATTATCTCCAACAGCTCTGGTTCTCCTGTGTGCAAATTAGACTCCTGCCACCATGTGATGACCTCTACCTTGCATTAACTTACATCAGTGGTAGGAGAAGCTGACTCACGCAAATGAAGCCACAAGGAGAAGGGAGATACTGGTGACAGTGTTTCATGCAACAAATAAAGGTCGTTTTAGTTATGTCTTTGAAGGTGGCATCATCTGGCTGCACAAGGAGTTGTAGAGGTGAAAATGAGGCCGTGAAATCTCATGATTAGGTGATTTTCTCCCTGCAATGAAAACTAAATTAAAAATAGACATTAAAGTGTTCAATTAATTAGAGTGCAATAATGTAGTCTGTTCTCATGCTGTAATTTGTGCCATGTTGAAAGTAGGTGCTTCTTCCCCTCAGCCTCCTTATAAATAAACCATATGCTTTCTGGATCAAGTCGTCCAATCATATCCTAATTGTTTCTAGAAGCAAACCTCACTACTACATTAATTGTCATACAAGGACTTGCTCACACAGAGACAGATTTCCATTGGTGGTATTTTAATTATTATTACAGTGCAAACATGCACTTCAATATCTTATTAAAACTAGAGGATTTAGTAAACTTTTATCAGCAAACAAATACCAAAAAGGTGCTTCCTGTGAGGAGGCTGGCAACCTCTGCTTATTTCTTTCTAACATCTCTGAAGAAGCTGGAAACCTGAATAGATCTCAGAAGCCTTATTTGGGTATTAGAGATACATACAGTGACGTATCTGACACCACCAACCCCACAATGATGTCTGACATTCATTACAGTCTTACAGAATAGACTGCGAGGCAGACAGCATGAAGAGAAAAGTAGGGGTTGTTTTCTCATTTTGTTACATCTCCAAAGAGTGGAGGGCCACATAAAGTTTACAAATAACATTTAGTCAGGTAGTTGCAGATTTAAATCCAGGTTTATACCCACTTTTTTTAGTTGTGGGGGCTTTTTTGTGGTTTTTTTTTTTTTTTTTTTTTTAATGGGTCTTATTCTTCTACATCTCTTTGACACTGTTGAGTATGCAGATCTTCCATGAGTATTTTAGCATATGACAATAGCTATGTGGTTGAAGATAAGGAGAGGACAAGAGATGCTGAAATTTGCAGTGTCTTAGCTATATCAGAATTTGGTTAGCCTGAAACTCTGTAAAAAATAGGTCTTTACACTTATTTTAGTTTTACTGGCCATGTGACCATTTGTAAAACTTTTGTTAGACTGCTCCCTTATAAAACAGGAAGTAGTGGGGAAAACTGATTTAGAGACACCAAATGTTTAGTCTTGAATTAAAACATTTATTTTCATTTGAGACTTGAGATTTGAAAGCAAATAAGTAAGCAGAAAGAGTTTTGGTAGCAGATGTCATTTTGACATGAGACATCAAAACGTGGTATTTAGGCAGTAATGGATCAAAAGTAGGCTCCATTTGGCTTGCTCTCCTTTTCCTCCTTTTAAAAATTTCCTTCCTGGTGAATTACATCTGAAGCTGCTTTGTGCTGCAGACTTAAACTCTTTGGCTGACTAGGTTTTGCATTTTCAGTGACAGGGTGGGAGACAAGAGATCCGCCCAGCTACAGCACATTGGCTAATAACAACTTTGTGATGGTGAGAAACGAGCATTCAATCTGCTTCACATCCTTCAAACTGGTCAAATCCATCCTCTCTACAAAGTGAAAGCAGCAGCAGCAGTGTGAGCTTCCTCAGACCTGTCCAGATCTGCTTCTCACCCCCTCTGAGAAGCGCATCTCAGATGCACTTTTCATGGGGCTGAGGGGGACTGTCCACTCAGTTCCTCCTCTTCAGTGTCTTTGCTGAGTTTGGATAAGGACAACTATGATGTCAGTTTCATGTCACCTAAGGCATGCCAGGAAAGTCTTGAAAATAATCATGGATGGGAATCATTTAACCACCACCTGGAACTGCGCTTCCACAGTGTGCCCCCACTGCCTCCTACATCACTACGGCATTCCTATTTTGCATGAGGGTGACAGTGGAGAGAATTAGCTCCTGGAAGATTTATTTTGCTAGGGATCCTATCCATGAAGAAACTTACCAAAAGATGTTGGAAAAGGCTTGTTCTCGTTCTGGTGTATTCTTTCTGCTTTGTAAAACGAGAGGTTTGCCACACCAGCTCTCTACTAGAACACCTGGCGTGAACTCCAAACTCCATTCTCCATGTGGTTTTGTGAAGTGCTCTCAGCCTGAAATCAAGCTCATTTGTCACCCACACCTCTGCTTTGAGCTCATTCAGGGAAGAAGAGCTCTTTTTATGGAGCCTAGCATGATGAGGCCATGTTCTTGGGTTAAGGATTGTCTGGGCTACTTTATTGATTAATCAATAATGACACAGTTAGATAATAGTGATACAGTCAGAAATAAGATGAAGAACAGCAGCCTTCAGAGTGTGGCAGCTCTCTGGCTGGCAGAGCTATGCATGTGATGTGGCTCCCTCAAGGTCAAAGAGCAAACTTTAGATAAAAGTTAAGTTTGAATATACTATTATTTCCCCTTCAGTCATCCGCTAGCACATAATCAAATAAATGTAGCACGAGAGAGGACAGAAACCTATTGTTGCTGTGATAACTTGAGCAGAAATGAAAACTGGAGACCAGCAACAAAACACAAGTATCCAGAATCAGTAAAGACTGGAGCAGGGTTAAGCAAAGTGCCAGTCCTGACACAAGTGTGGAGGGAGATGTGGAGCTTGTCACAAAGGCAGTCACAGGCCTGCTGAGAGACCTTCCTATTCTTTAGGAGTCACTAATGGGGCAGCCATGCTCCATTCCCACCCCTCTGTGCTGTGGGAGTAGTGAAAAGGGAAAGCCATGCTGAAGAGAAGAGCAGCCTGTCGTTGCACATATTGAACCACTCGCTGGAGCTGAGCAGGGGTGTGTGCTATTCACTATGGCTAGCTCTGCCACCTGAATACTTAATCACCAGCGAGAAGACAAGTGTGAGAAGTGGGAGAAGACACCAGAGAAAATGACAAGCGTGATATTATTAACTTCCAGCAGAAATGAGAAAAAAAAGGACAAGGAAATTTTAAAAGGTAAGGTTACACTGTCTGGATTTATTCTCCTGTGAGAAAAAGTAAGAATTGAGAATTCTAGCCCTTTCTAGCTGCAAAGACAACTTGGCATCTCTAATATGAAGGTGTAGACTGACTCCTTGTGTCTACAGCCAGATGAACTGAACTAATAGTACTCAGAGAGCCAGACACTTGCCCCATTTCAGAGTTGGTTCCCACACCAAACGAAATCCAGCTCATGCACTTTATCAGGCATGGTTGGAGACCATCACTATGAAAGCTCCATTCCTGTGAAAGGACACTGTGCAGGACAGTGTCTGCAATCAAGCAAGCAAATATTTTGTCAAGTAGTTATTCACTTAAGGAAATGCGGGTGCTTGCATAATCCCACTGCAAGTGGTGTTGCTTACGCCACAGGTAGCTGATGCATTTCTGTCTCCTCCTGGGGTGCAAGTTGGGAAGGACAGTGGCATCTGTGGATGGGGGCAAACCCAACACCCCAACTCAGCTCTCTGTTCCACCTGTGTGTGTTTCATATGGGGTTGTTTGGTCCTTTGGTGCAGCAGTTCTGCACCTGAAAAAAAGGCATATTTCCACTACCCCCCTCCCAATGAAAATGAAAAGAAAATGAAGAGCATGAGGTATTTAGATCCTTCCAGTCAGGCACAGTAGTAGTATGCAGAGCTGGGCTCATTACAGTTTCTTCAAGACTTGTTCATGTTGCAACAGAACCCCTCACAGCATCTCAATTAGTAATCTGATGGAGACAATCTTGACCTATTCTTCTGTCATTTGGTGGCTGCTTTTTGCTGCTTTGGTAGCACAAAGGAGCCTTATTTCAGGTGGGGATTTGTTTTTTGAGGTCAACATGAGAAATAAAACTTCTGACATTCAAAGATTTTGTAGCTAAACTGAAGAAGTTCTGAGAAACCCAGCTGGGGACCTTCAGGAGGAGAAGCTGAAGGAACAGTATGAAACCTCTCCCATGGTCCCAAATCCTCTGCATTGTTGTCCACAAAGCCCTGAGGACCTGGGTTACCCTTACTCCACCCTGCGCCAGTACCATTAACAAGCAGGGTGGGGAGACCAGTTGAAGTCATTACTGAAGACACCAGCCTACAATGGACCAGACAGCCTTGTGCATTCTTCCGGACTATGTGTGGGGCAGTTTATAATCTGACCCTAAAATGTTGGTTTTGAGCCAAACAGAGGTCTGTGATTCATATTAATTTTAGACAATATCCTTTGGCATATTGCCAAATTGGCACAAAGGGACACTTTAAATATTTAGAGTACGTGTATATTTATGTATAGTTGTATTTACATTTCTGTTAGGTTATCTTTTTCCATCTTCCCTGTGTATTTGCTTTTCATTCTGCCTTCCCTTCCTAGTCCACATATTGCTGTAGCAGTGCTCTTCTAATACTTGTGTTTCTTCTTTAGTTGCAAAACAGGGACTTTTGATGGTTGGAGGTTTAAACACAGAATCTCAGGTGCTTCACTGTAATTTTCAAAGCTAATTTAACCTCTTGCGAAATTAGTGCTCAATTGAAAATGAGTAGGATTTAGAATTTTAAATTTCTAATTCTCTTTGGGAAAGGACACAGAAGCTGCCTGTCTTCAAAGAGCCATAAGTGATATGAATCCATGGGTCAGCACTGTTCCCAGTGAGAAACTCATGTGTTACTGCAATGATAGGCAAGAAGAAGTAATCAGAAATCTTTTTACTCAGATTTTTATGTAAACCTTTCCCCACTTCATTCATCTTGTAAAGTACACCACAACTTTGTAAAGTATGCCAAAACTTTCAGCTGGGAAACTCTGCAATGCTGTCTTACTCCTGGGAATATGGGTTGAATCTTCACTAATCTTCTGCACTCTTTCAGACTTTCATATTTTAAAGGTATAAATTTCAGCTTCAAGAACAAAAGCTAATTGCACACAATAATCATTATAAGAGGCACAAAATGAATTACAGCTATTAGGAATACACTTTCCACTGTTTTTCACAACTAACACTATTATTTGCTCTAGCAAAGACCACTGGACAATTAATAGCACACAAAACATAATTATGATATTGTTATTTCCAAACAAAAATCTTATACTTGATTATTCAAGGTGTCTGTTCCTCACCTTCACCTCTGTTCAGATGTTTTTTATCAGCATATTTTCTTGACTAAGAATTTATTTATACTTGGTAGGATATTTTTACTGTTGCCACTAGAGGTCTATTCACCACAACAAATACTACAAAGAAAGAGGCAAGCAATGCATTTTTTTCCTCTGGATTTTACTTCCTTTAATTCCCTTTCAGTGTCAGTATTGAAAAGTAGTAACTTCAGATAGTAGCAACTATATAAAGTAAAATGGTAGATATTAAGTCAGTGTCATTGTGTTTTTAGGTTGTATGCGATTTGGTCTTACTAATGTCATCCTCTTGGCTTGGTCATGGGCACTTCTTGGGGTTTACTTTCTTTTCCTTCCAGGAGATCAGTTATTTGCTGCACCCAGATCTGTGGCCCAGCTACGACACCTGATAGGTGATAAATACACTCCCCTGTGACAAACAAAAGACAAGGCAAGTGTTCTGTCCTTCCGGTATTTGCTCCTGGGGAGATACATTCATTTATCACAGACTTCAGCAGGATTAGTTTCAGCTTGGGTAAGAGCAGAGTCTGGACCTTTGTCCCGCAAGCTTTCCTGCTCCCTCTTTCCCTCCTTCCATCTTTCTCTGTCAGAGTCTGTGTGAACATTGTCTTCACCCAGGTTATCTTTTCATCGTTTAGTCAGCACAGCCTTCTGTTTCATTGCTACATCCCAGGGTTTCTATGAGGTTTCTAATACTAACACTTTCTCCCCTTCAGCTGACATTAAATGCAGGCTTTCCTGCTGATGATCCGAAACATGCTTCTGCTCAGCTCTGCAGGGAAAGAACATCGACTGCTCTGTAAAGATGGGGTTTGCTCATCCCCAACTTCATTCTGTTCCCATTGTTAACCAGGAGTAAAATTCTTGCCGACTTCAGAGAGATCAAAGTTAGGCTGAAACTCCTAGCATTTGAAAGTCTGTTCTTCACTTCCTTTGGATCCATTTTCCTAAAGGACTGAAAGTAGAATGCACTTGAACTTCACCAGTTTTTATTCCAGTCAGTTAAAAAGCTATGTTGCTCATCCTTTCCTCTTCAATCTGTGTAGATGATCCTAGCGCAGGACAGGATTATGTTCCATCCTGAGAGAAGCAGTAGGGGGATATCTCTTACAGGGGAGAGACTTTCCTGAAGCATTTTTTCCTGCCTCTCTCTGGAATCAATGGGCCAGCTCTTGTATTTGTCCCCATAGCCATTGTCCAGCATGATTTCTCACCCCACACTGGCCCCACACCAGTACCTGTGCCTTTCCTGGACTCACCTTGGCTTGGCTTCATCCACAACCTCAGGCCCGCTACCTGGCCTCCTTACACAGTAGGAACAGTGTCCTGGGGATTAGAGGAGGAAACAAGACAGCCCTGCTTTCTCAGCCTCTAATTCCAGTGTACAAATGGCACTGGGAGGAGGAACACTATCTGGGCCAAGGCTTGCTGCCTGAGATTTACAAAACAATAACGCAGACTGGGATGTTAAACTTGTGATTCGGGTACTGGGAATCTCTGGCTTACTTGGTTTTAATTCCTGTCCCCTTTGCTTCATTGCTGTTTCCATGCACTATGTCACCAGAGTCCTTGCGGCTCTTGGCATCTGTGCAGGAGCTTCCTTTCTGGGAATTAGCCACTCACTCAGCTCCAGACTCAAAACCCTCAGGTCAGCCCGTGCTGCCCGGATGGCAGCTCCTGTCTTTCCAATACTGGGGATTGGTCGTGCCGCATTTCCCAGTCCTCGCCCCTAAAGCCTCTTGACAGCTGGAAGATGACACCGGGGGTGGTTCAGCAGCAGCCTCCCAGCCTCCACCTCTTTATTCTACTCTGCTCAGCCTGCATCACTTCCCCCATCCCACTCACTCCTTTTTTGTCCTGTGGGCTGTAAAAGCTTGGGAAAAATCTGTTTGGAGAAGGAACCTACTTTTATCCAAGCTGCCTGCCAAACACATGAATCTCAGGAAATTTAACCCTTTGAGCACCAATTCACATGTTCCTGTCCTGATCATTGGACTGATTGATCGAAACATCAATTTGAACACGTCAGCCAACAACCTGCTGGCATTTTACAAATGAATTTCCAAGTTCCCTGTTCTTCTACCAATGAAGACTGGCAACTAAACTGAACATATGTAGGGAGATCACCTCACGGTGTTTTCACAATTTACCTCGGTGTCAAAATGGCAAAGTTTGCAGCAGGAGAGGCTCAGCATCCTGCACAAAGACTTCTCATTTGTCAGGCACTTACACCACGGACAGACCATTCTGACACAAGGCAATAGAGACGAACCATCCCTGGCAACTGATGATCCTTAAAATACAACTCAACAATTTCTGTGCAAATGCTGGTGAGCACTGGGGCTGTCTTACATACCCCTCTCTGTGACTGTACACAGTCCTCTCCTCATTTGCCTTGCCTCGCCTAGCCTTGCCTTACCTTCCATCATTACACGATATAATTCTTTATCTCACAGCAAGCTGTTGTAGTGAGGTGAGGAGGGTGCTGAGACCCACTTGGACAGCATGAGAAATTTCTGCCCTCTTACTTCTTTTGAGACCTTGGAGCAGACTTGTGGTGGAGCTCTGGATGCTGCTGGTGGGTGGCTGCTGTGTGTCTCCTGCTTTGCTTGATGCAGAGAAATGGTGCTTCTCCACTGTCCCAGACAGAGATCTACCGTAGGGAGCTGTTGCTGCCTGCCAGGTCCAGCCATCCTGACACAGGCGAGGTGCATGCCTCCTTGAACAAAATGCTTACACGGTCCTTTTTGAGTGATTGCATGATGTCAGCCATTTCCCCTTCTGGGCACAAAGCTCCTGCATTCAAGCTTTGTGGTGAGATCTGGTGTGGGCTCTTCACTCCACGTGCCTGCAGAGCTGAGGTCATGACTGGTTGTGCCTGGCTGTGCCTTCACTGTTTCCTCATGCCATCTGATTGTGGGACAGATGACTCATTATATCTTTGTGGTGTACAGCCATTTCTAACATTTGAGTCTGCTTGCTTCCCTTCTGCAGTGCTCAAAAATTGTTCCTCTCTGTGGTTTTTTGCAGACATGCTTCAGATCATGTGTGCAAAGAAGGGATAATCCTGCCCTGAAAAGCTGACATGCAGTCATTCCTTTGGGACTTAAGGATTGACTCCCCTTTCCCTCGCATTCAAAGCAGTCCACTGAGACTCAGTGGGAGGTGAGGAGCTCCTGCTTTGGCAGAAGTTTTAAGGTATTTGTTTAAGATAGCTCTAACCCTGCTGTGGCCATTCCAGACAGGCTCTGAGAAACACACACACCTCCATTGGCTTGTATAAATCTAAAAAGAGGCCCAGGAAGGACCAGCAGATACCTCTGGTCCCCCTGTCCCATACCAGACTGAAGAGGTCAAGATTGCTCCTGATGCGCATTTCTCTGTACTGTTCCTCCTCACCTACCATAACCCTTAAAAAACCCCCAAATACAGTTCCTGTGCTTTCTGCCCGTTCTCTCCCCTTCTTTCCCATTGTGGCGTTCCCAGGAATCCTGCCTCAGTTCCCACCCACTTTCTATTTCTGCTTTGCTGAACCATGGGGAGTGGCTTCTTCCACTGTGCCATACAGAAGACCTCTGAGAATTTGAAGGCTTATTCCCCAGATCCCCTTTGGCTTCTTGTGTGCACAGTAAACAGGCACAGGTCTTGTCACCCTCCTTCACAGGCTGCAACAAGATGAGGCGGAAGTGGGGCCCTACACACTCAGTGCCCTTCATACACCAAAGGGATGCCCAGGCAGACTTAAAGGAGTATCTAGGTCATGGACCTACACACCACTGTTTTCCTCCCAGTCCCTCTTCTCCCAAGCACTAACAAGGGCAACATTTAACAGTGACTGACTGTGCTATTAAACCTCTGAAGTTTTTACACCCCAAAGTCAGGAAGGGTTACCCACACGGCAGGCTTAGCCAAAGGCTCCCTATAAGACACTCCTCCAAAAGAGGAGAAAAAAGGAGAAATGAAATTTAATCATGCCTTTTGTGAAAATGCAAAGAGGAGAGATACTCAAAGTGCTTTGATTATGGGAGATAGGACTTTGCTTGTCAGCTACGGTGTTAATAAGGATGGTTATGAGACAATGGTAAATTTGAGTATCAGAGAAAGAAAATCTGATCTGTACATAAAAAAAAAGAGAAAGTTCTGTCACTTCAGTAGCAGAGGAAGTCCCACCCTTATATATTTGAAGTACTCTCTATTTAAATCCTCAAAAAAACCAACCAACCAACCAACCAACCAACCAAACACAGGAGCCTCCATCCACACAGATTTTTAATGCTGATATTGGGTTAATCCATTTCAAGGATCTTGTTCGGGATTTTTGATTTGCAATTCCAACTGCCATTTTTTATTCTGTTTGCATAGAAATTAGCAACAAAATATTGAAATAGAACTGTAGCAGAAAGGAAGTACATTTAAAGACACCAAAGACAGAGGGAGCATTACATTCCATTGGATTTCCCGGTGCCAAAGGTTGCTGAAATTGTCCATGCAAAGCCCCCATGGAGTTTTAGGGAAGGCAGCTCTTTAGAAAGACACTGAAACTGGAGTTTGGCTGTGCACCTTCCTGCTAAGAAATTTCCTTCTGCTGCTAAACATAGGTACATTTGTGGCCAGACCTACTGAATTCTGTCCATCCCTCTCCTCTGTGGGAAGCTTGCTCTGTGGGCAGTCTCTTCTTGTCCAGTTGAAGTGGAACAGGTTGTCTCATCCTTTCTCCCAGCCACATGGTTGGGAAGGTCTGCCCATTTGGTAGGCAGAAAGGGAGGCGTGGTTAGGTCTGGAGGAGCCTCGAAGAAGAGTGTGTCAGTTAAACTTGCTTCTGCTCTGAGAGAGCTGTTTCATCCTTGCCTTACTTCAGCACAGTTTCCCAGATTTACAGTGTGTTTTCTGCTTTCCTCTTTTTTTAGGTGTTAGTTGGTTGTTTTTTTCTTGTTTTTAATTCCCATTTCCTAGCTGCTTGTTTGAACAGGACAAAACTGAAATGAAAACCACCTATTACCTTTATGGCAGCGTTACTAAAGCTCCCAAGCAATCCCATGGCATCACCAAGCTCTTTACACTCCTGAGCAAGGAGAAATGTGCTGCCCTGAACAGCTTTTAATCTAAAGCAAGATTTTTCAGTCCTGTTAACCTAGGCTGTGTTACATTACAGTCAGTTACTGGTTTTACAGCTTTCATCACAGCACAGGTCTCTATGGGCAGACAGAAGATGCTTTCTACTATGCTCTCTGTTCCCAGTGTGATACAGCACACAGCTGGAGGAGTGTAAACCTAGACAGGTAATAGAAGTAAAGCCTAGGGGATACATCAGTAATATTCAGAAGACAAATAAAAGTATACAAAATGTATTCTTCTCCCTTCAAATCTTAATGCTGTTCAAACACACCTCTGGATTTTGCAGTGTGTGAACAGCTGAACATGGCAAAGACTGTTTCCCCGTGGAGGCTTAGGAGTCCTGGTTGTGCTCCTCATTGGAAAGCGCAAGCCCCACAACAGCCTTTTTTCCCCCTTTTGACATTTTCTCAAAGCTTGTTGACTTTGCTCTTCACCTGACCAAAATGTCGTATCAGGGTGGGTCTTATGCTGTTGACTGTGACCTGTGTGAAAGAAGACATCAGCACACCCACATGGGCCATGAACACCAAAAACCACTCCACTGTGTCACCTTGAGCCATGCCAGTAATCTGTGACTTAAGGGCTTTCTGAGTCATGGAGGTAAACCCAGGCAATTTTCCCAATCTGGAATGATAAGCTTCTTTACATTCATGTTCCAAAAAAGCTCAATAGGAATAAAACGGTGAAAGGGTCATATCTTCACTGCATGTGAATCGGGGGTAGGCGGGGAGGGGAGGGGTAGGTGCCCCAGTATGCAGCAGCTGGGAAGCAGCCAAGTGAAAGCAAGCAGGGCAGGGCACTTGTCCTGACATAATATGTTTTGCACCCACATGTTTAAAAGAAATCCTGATGGCCTTGATTCTGGAGCTGTTTACTGATTTTAGGTTTCACAGCATATTATTAACTGCAATGGCAGAGAACACCATCGGTCTTTTCCTGAGCTATTTGATCACTCTGTGTATTGGAGGTTTTGGATTTTTAGAGGAAAAGTTTTAATGGTCCTGGTTGGGTGAAAGATTTTGAATTATTCTATCTGAAGCAGAAATTTAAACTCTCAAACTTGTTTTCTTTCCTTTATGGTCTCTCAATATCCTGAGCCCATTTTCTCTTGATAGTTTTCTACTTTTAGTAAATGTATAGTGTAGGGTCCCACTCATGGGTGACAGTCCTTTATGACTGAAGCCTGAGCCTGGGGGGAAGGGAGGGGTGAGGGAAAGGTGTTTTTAGTCTTTTACTCCTTATTTCTCTTTATCCTAATCTGTTTAATTGGCAAGAAATTCAATTAATTTCTCTGTTTTGTCCATCACGATAAGTGCTAAGTGATCTCCTTATCCTTATCTTGACCCATTAGCCTTTCATCATATTTTTGATCATATTTTAATCTCCCTGTACACTGAGGAGGGAGCAATAGAGCATATTGGTGGGCACCTGACAGCCAGAGAAGGTCAACCCAACATAGTAGATTCAAAACTTTTGGCAGGTTCTTCATTCAAAGTGAATGCAATTCTCACTAGCACCGAGGGTCTCTTAGCCATACAGCAAGAAGAGATGAGGAGGAGGAACTGGTTTACAAGTGAGAATTGAGTTCACTCTGATACTGACTTGCTGACTTCCTGAACAAAACTCCCTGTGATTTATTCACAGGGAAGATCCTTCTCCTGTGCGTGTTTGCTCCCTACTGTCTTTGTCAACACAGTGAAACACTGTGTGTCGTTGTGCATGTGTCACGCTGTCTCAGTACTATCCCAATCACCAGTGTGTGGTAGTGTTGCTTTTGCAAAAGCAAGGAGAAACTTCTGTGAGCAAACAGGTGTGAGGTTTTCTTATAAAATGCAAAATAAAATAGAACAACATTAATTTTTACATCATCCTCCCCTCTTTTCTTTTTCAGTACTGCTGTTGTGAAGAATTATTCTCCCAGCTCTTATGTAAAGCGTTACGGTTGTTTTCAACCTCAGCTCAGGCAGAAAGGATGGACCATGTTCACCTCCACCCCCAAAATGGGAGCAGGGCTTCCCTGATGGGGGTGCTCGGTGGCATCTGCTGCCTGCTGCAGGCCATGAGGGGTCCCTGCCTGCTTGCTGACGGCTCCTCAGGGGTTTTGCGCCGTGCGGACCTGGCCCCAGCTTATTATTAATTAACAACAAATTAATTATTTTATACTGCAATAATACTTCACAGTTCCCAAAGGGAACTGGGACTGCTAATCACTGCTTCTTTAATGCAGTAAATATTCAAATGCAAAAGCCAGCTTATATTGTAATTCTAGCAGTCCTGGATATATACAGTGGAGATAAGCATTTTTTTCCTTGCAGAGTTTTAAAGAGAAGTTAAACATTGTCCTGTAAGAGTTGAGAAAAAAAAAAAAATGAGCCCTCCACACTTTGCCTTAATATGAATAACTGAAAACTGTTTGACATTACATTGAAAATGAGATGTTTTAAAGTTGGCATTTTGATAATCAAAACCATACTTTCACCAGCAAAATTCAGCATTTTTTAAAATACTGTTCTTTACTTGTTTTCCAGAAAACAAACAAAAAAGTACCAACTTTTTGCATTTTTTTATCTTGCTGTAAAGGCTTTTCACTGGAAAAGGTAAAGAATGCATCAGTACCACTTCTGGGTGAGATTGTGATCCATAATGAATTAGTAACAGCAACGTAAACTATGTGTGCTGTGTGCTGAAAAAAGAGGGGAAGCTGGTCTACTGATTTAGGAAACTAGTATCCATATTGCACCCTCTAAGGAAACATGCCCATGAGGTGTTCTGACACCACACACAGCGAGTCATAAGACCTGAGTACCAGCTCCTAGCCCTGCTGTGGCTGTGGAGGAAGAGGGGTTGTGGCTGCACACTTCTGTAAGAAGTGCCACAAAGCTTCAAAGATTTTACAAGAGGAGCTGCGGCAGCTCATCGCGTCCTGGAATTTATCACAGAGGTGATGCGACCTGGGTGCCACAGACTTGGCTGCTCCATATGACTCCCTTTACCAGTAAAAGACACTCAAGCATTCGTTGTTATTTTTGGCTTGGATAAGCAGTTTCTGAAATGTTTTTCTGGAGGAAAAAGAAGGACATCGTCTCTATGCTCCAGCACTGACTAGATGAAGTGTGATATGCTGGAATGAGCAAGGAATGTGAGAGGGAAAGCAGAACAACGTCAAGGACTTTCTGCACTTAGGCACTGAAGTGCTTTTCAAGTAAGGTCTGCTTTTTTTAAAGGTATCAGCAGAGCACTGGTATAAGCATCGCTGCCATTGTCTGCCTGCCTCCTTGCAAATCTTGCAGAAATGGATCTTGCAAGAGGCTTCTCAAGCATTAAGGAGTTGCTGGGGAAGTCAGCAATATTATCTCCACTTGATAGGCACAGTGCCTCAAATCAGGGAAACTCAGCATGCTTTTTGCAGCATGCACCTGCAATGAGACAACAGCTTCTCTAGACGAAACTCCCATATTTCAAAGGGACGCCACTTGTTACTGGTCTCCAGCTGTGCATTGAGCCATTGACCACAACTCTTTGCGTGCGGCCATCCAGCCAGTTCTTTATCCACTGAGTGGTCCACCCATCAAATTGATGTCTCTCCAATTTAGAGACAAGGATGTCGTGCGGGACAGTGTTGAAGGCTTTGCACAAGTCCAGGTAGATGACATCAACTGCTCTGCCCCTGTCCATCAGTTCCATAGCCCCCATCATAGAAGGCCACCAAATTGGTCAGGCAGGATTTCCCCTTAGTGAAGCCATGCTGGCTGTCACTAACCACTTCGCTGTTTTTCATGTGCCTTAGAATGCTTTCCAGGAGAATCTGCTCCAAGATTTTGCCAGGCACGGAGGTGAGACTGACTGGGCTGTAATTCCCTGGGTCATCCATTTTCCCCTTCTTGAAAATGGGGGTTGTATTTGCCTTTTTCCAGTCGTTGGGAACTTCACCTGACTGCCATGATTTTTCAAATATGATGGCCAGTGGCTTAGCAACTTCATTCGCCAGCTCCTTCAGGACCTGCAGATGGATTTCATCAGGTCCCATGGACTTGTGCACATTCAGGTTCTTAAAGTGGTCTTGAACCTCATCCTCTCCTACAGTGGGCCTAGGGTCATCATTCTCACAGTCCCTGCATCTGCATTCCAAGACTTGGGTGGCATGGTCGGGGCATTTGCAAGTGAAGACTGAGGCAAAGAAGTCATTAAGAACCTCAGCCTTCTCCAAATCCAGGGTAGCCAGTTCTCCTGATAGCTTCCGGAGAGGGCCCACGCTGTCCCTAGTCTGTCTTTTATTTGCTACATACCTATAGAGTCCGTTCGTGCTATCTTTCACATCCCTAGCCAAGTTCAATTCTAGCTGGGCCTTAGCTTTCCTAACCTGGTCCCTAGCTTCCTGGACAGCATCCCTGTATTCTTCCCAGGCCGCCTGTCCTTGCTTCCACCTTTTATAAGCCTCTGTTTTCCTTCGAATTTTCCTGAGCAGCTCCTTATCCATCCAAGGAGGTCTCCTGGCCCTCCTGCTGCACTTCCTTCTAGTTGGGATGCAACACTCCTGAGATTGTAGAAGGCGATCCTTGAATATCAACCAACAATCTTGGGTCCCCCTGCCCTCTAGGGCTATATCCCATGGAACCTTACTAAGCAGGTTCCTGAAGAGGCCAAAGTCTGCTCTCTTGAAGTCCAGGGCAGTGAGCGTGCTGCACGCTCTTCTCACTGTCCTGAGGATCTCAAATTTGACCATCTCAAGATCGCTGCCCTGGCACATCACATTTCCAATGAGCCCTTCCCTGTTGGTGAGCACAAGGTCAAGCATGGCACCTCTCCTTGTCGGTTCCTCTATTACCTGCAAGAGGAAGTTGTCTTCCACACAATCAAGGAACCTCCTGGATTGCTTGTGCTGGGCAGTACCATTCCTCCAACAGATATCAGGGTGGTTGAAGTCCCCCATGAGAACAAGGGCCTGCAAGCATAAGGCTGTTCCTATCTGTCTATAGAGCACTTCATCCACAGAGTCCTCTTGATCAGGCGGTCTGTAACATATCCCCACAGTAATGTCTCCCGTCGCTGTTCTCCCTTTAACCCTGACCCACAAACTCTCTATTGACTGCTCACCTGTCCCCAGACAGAGTTCCATACTCTCCAGCCTATCCCTAACATAAATAGCAACTCCCCCTCCCCGCCTGCTGGGCCTGTCTTTTCTAAAGAGCCTGTAACCTTCCAACACTCCAGTCATAGGAGCCATCCCACCATGTTTCCGTGATACCTATTATATCATATCCCTGTAGACATGCACACACCTCTAATTCCTCTTGTTTATTCCCCATACTATGGGCATTTGTATAAAGGCATCTAAGCCGAGCTCCAAATGAAGCCAGCTCATTGGCTGGAGTGGCTGGAATATCTCTGCATTGCTCAGAGCATTTATTGTAGGTGCTGGCAACTGACTGGGTGTGTTGGGATGGAATGATGACCCCCTCCCCAACACATCTTGTTTAAAGCTTTCTTGACCAGCCTGGCAAGCCTCCTACCAAAACCACTATTAGCTTTTGTTGTCAGACCAGCTCCATCAGCCTACAGTAGACCTGGCCTCCCAAATCGAGTCCCATGTTCTAAATACCTAAACCCCTGACTATGGCACTACTGTTGTAACCATTTATTAACCTGGCCAATCCTCCTAGCTTTTTTAAGGTCTCCCCCTGTATCCTGGAGAATTGATGAAAAGACAATCTGAGCTCCAGAGCCCCTAACCACCTCTCCTAGGGCTCTGTAGTCCTTCTTAATGTTCTCTGGGCTACTGCTATCTGTATTGCTAGCACCCACATGGATCAGTAGGAATTGGTAAGTCAGTAGGACCTGCTAAACCACGCAGCCTCTCTGCAACATCCCTGATCGGAGCCCATGGTAGGCAACACACCTCCTTTGAGACTGGGTCAGGCCGACAGATGGGTGCCTCTGTGCCTTTCAAAGTAGAGTCCCCTACCACTATGACCTGTCGCTTTTTCCTGGCAGCACAAATAGTGATCTTTAGCAGTGCATCAGCTGATTGATTGTTCATGTGGTGAGGTGTGTTTCCTCACAGATCCCCTCTGCAGAACAGCAAAGCAATTCTGGGTGAGGACATGAGATTTAGGAGGAAGCCCCTTGCTTGTAATTGTCCTCTTCCTCCTTTTTTTTATTTTTTTGGGGGTTTTGTTTGTTTGTTTGTTTGTTTGTTTTTTTTTTTTTTTTTTTGTTTTGCTTTTGTTATTAGTTCCCAGCTTCCTGGGGTAATGGCCTCCTTCTTTCCTGTATGTGCTATGATAGATGCTTGAAGCCTCTTCAGTTTGCGCCTGGAGCAAACTGTCCAGCTTCCTCTCAGCTCCCCTGACATCTTTTATCCTATTGACAGCATCCCGCAGCTCAGCCACCTGCTGCAGGAGGACCTCCACCAGGGCGCACCGAGCGCAACCCTGCCATTGTGCACCCTCCCCCAACCCGACCAGTGCAGGCACTCTCTACACTCCGAGCTCTGCGCTGCAGCCTCCCCTCTCATCGGCTCTGTCTGGTGTCGACGCTGCCAGCAAGAGCAGAGCTCCCACGCCGGACCCTGGCCCTGAGGCGAGCGCTCCCCATCCCGCTTCCCGCCCGCTCGCGACGCCGACCCTGCCACGCGCTGTTGCGGCGCTCCCCGGGGCGGGTTTTACCCGCGCAGGGCGGGGCATCCCTCTTGGCTCCGCCCCCTGTGAGTCCCAGCTCGGCTCAGCGGAGCCGCCGGCTCCTGAGCAAGGCCTGGCGAGGGCTCGAGGTTCGCTCTGTGGGTCTCTCTGCTCAGAACTGAGGCTCCTGCACGCTGAGCTTCCTCCCTCTTGCGTGTTGAAGCCTCCTCTCTGGAGCTGCTCACCTCAGCAATTCAACAATATCCAACACTATCCAACAGAAGGTGCTGGTGGGGGAGAGAAGGGGATATTTGATATCGACTCCCAAACTAAGTCTAACGACTGGTCCTATCTTTAATGGCTCAGATGTTGCACTTCTTGCTGGCACCCTTACTAAAAGGCAAGCAAGGCTTTGAGAACAGATGGCAGGAGATAAAGTTTGCCTTCAGGGCCCAAGATGAACTCAGATGTATCAAGATTATTCTCAGTGAAGGTTTGTTAAACTTGCTCTCAAAGACATCCCCACCATCTCTCCTACTGCCTCACTGCTGCAGGAATGTTTCTCTTTAGGTCTAGTCCAAACATCGTAGATCCAGCTTCAGCCCATCACCCCTCTAGCTGTGGAATCTCATTCTTTTCCTACTTCTTAAGTATTTGAAACTTTCTGTTGTGTTCATCTTGAATCATTTCCAGCCTCAACAGAGACAATCTTTCACCCAGTCTGCCACTTTCTTTTCATTATTCTCACAGTGCTGTGAACTGGCAGTGTTGTCCAAAACAGGTTACAGTACTCTTGTACAGTGGATAAGGAATTGCTTTGGGTGTGTGGCATAGGAAAACCCTGTTTGCACATTTCAGACTTCTTTTTCCTGTTTTTTCACACAGCAGCATACCACTGCTGTCTCCTCCCACCTTCTGCTTCACAAGGACCCTGATCAGCTGCGGCTTCCTGGTTTCTAGGCAAATCAGGTGGTGGAAAGCCATCTCCATGGTTTGTCTGAACTTCAGTGTTCTTCAAAGGGCCCCTTCTGAAGTGCAGTAGGGATGAGTTCAAGTGTGTTGCTGAGCCGCCTTTGCAGCTGCCTACCTAGTTTTGGGTTGAATGAGGCTCTACTGGGTATGCAATTGCATCTCTGTTTCAGTATGTCATGTAAAGGAGGCAAAGGACCTGGTTAAAAATTACATACGTCCTACCCAGCCTACCCAACGGGGAAGCTGGGAGCTGGTGTGTGTGAGGGTCTACCACTAACAGCAAATAGAGCTGGCATAGGGTGAATCCCTTGATGTCCCACCCAACATAAACAGCAGAGATTTATCTAGCAGCTGTGACCCAAGGCCAGCTGACAGTCCCAAGGAGTCCACAGATGGCTTGGGAAGTACAATGACCCTGGCATGCTTGATATATTTGCCTTCTGTTTTATGGAGCTTGCTGACATTTCTCATGAATTCACATAACTCTGGATCTAGTGACTTTCAAGTGAGTTCCAGATACCTCAGCAATTGCAATTAAATATACATTTAAAAAAAAAGGTGGCAAAAAATGAACTTTCTCCTAGCTGTTATGTGCTTTGAAAGCTCTTTTAAACACATCGGAACACACATGCTAAGGTACACTAACACTGTACACCTTTTGCCTCAGTCTAAATACGCCGTTATCCTTCCCACCACCCCACCAGAAAGTCTACATCCTGAACATAAAAATGCCTCAGAAAGCTCCTCACCAACTTGCAAAACCCACTGCCCATATCCATCATGGAAGAGAGCGCTTCCCCTTCATAGCTCACTCAGCAAAACTTTTCATATCTACAGCAGAAACAAATGCTAAAGAGAGAATGTGAGACTTGGAAATGAGGATTGCTGGTGCTTGCCTGCTCAGTGACTTGATTTTGTTGGGTTTTTCCTGACCACAGACATAAAAGTATGCATCACAAAGAAAACAGGACAGAAGGGAGAGAAAGGAGAAGAAAGCTGGTCCGTTACTCCTCCTGGGGTACAAATTTGAGTTCTGCAGCTTACTGCAGCACAGCACTGACTTCATCTATATGCTGTTGCTCCTGTGTTTTTGTTGCACTCACAGTTTGCCAACCTTATTTAGTTTAAGTGGCGGGAAAGGTACGTTCCAATTACATATAGTCAGACACTATGGAAAATGTGATAGCTCATAGAATAGACCTCTGCCAATAGAAAAAAATTGACAGCATAAAACCATATTTTATCCTTTCTTTGACAAACTTACCCTTTAAGGTCTTGCTGCCCACTTTGATGCTGGCCTGAGGCTCCTTTCTCAAACCCACTTCAAAGCTCCCACTTTGACAGCTTGTGCTAATGTGGCCCATCTTTTCCTAACAGAGCTGGATTATCCTGATACAAGTGGCAGATTTGACGCAAGCATCCCCTGCTCATGTTGGGTCAGAAGATTTAAGCACAAAGATGAAAACAAACAAAATCCAACCACAGTACTTCTGTAACAGTAACAGCTGGAACCACAAGCAAGCTCAGAGCTCCACAGCGCTAGGATTTGTAAGGTAGACAATAAAGTAAAAGTGCTTGATCTCTAGAGGCAAGAGAAAAGATGGCAGACAGTAGCACACGGATCCAGTCCTAGGGCTGGGTAAATACAGCCTGTAGCTAAGTAATTTGCCTAATTTTACACTAAAAAATAAAAAAAAAAAATAAAAAATTAAAAGAGGCAGAGGCAGCAGCCCATCTGGGGCTCTGCTTTAAGTGTAAGGTATCATTTCAGCAGATTAGACTGCTCAACCCACATAACACTTAAATGGGACACGTCTCAATGATACTGTCCTTTCATCTGTGCTTTCATACAAGATTAACTTGTTGCTAGGTTGTTGGTTTTTTTTCTCTAGAACAAAACAATTTATATCATAACTTCTGTGTTATGAAATTTTGCTTCATCAGTAGTACTGGTCACTGCTTATTGTGTATCATGTAACTACCGAGTTACTCTGACATCAGAGCTGTTTGCTGCTGGGTAAACACTGCAAAACTGCTACCACAGCTCAGTCTGTCTGGCAAATATCTATAATAGGATCCCAAGCCAAATTATTTTCTACCCCTCTTTGCAGTAAGCCAAGAATATTAGCAGCTTCATTAAAAAAGTCAAACTCTTTCTTTGCAGTACTACGCCTTTAATAATTTCTTTCTGAATGCTTTAACAACTTCCCATCTGACAATCTTTGGTATAAGAAAGTACTCGCTTTACTAATTATTTAAGAAGAAAGTCCCTGGATGGAGCAGGATGGTGAAAATACAGCCTACATGGGCAAAGTAGTGGATTTGTACTTTGCAGCTGTGTTGGGTCCTGTCTGAATACTTTCACCTCTAGATTATTACTATTTAAATACGCGCTGGATACAACCACAAATCAAAACACACCACCTGCTTTGCAGACCTTAGAGTCTAAAAATGGGTTAATACAGTTAAGGATGGGTAAGGTAGGATGGGTTAATACAGTGTAAGAGGGATCAAGGCAGGTGAAATGACTTGCCAAATGCCACCCCTCAGAGAAAGAACCTCTTAAATGCAAATAAATAAAGTAACCCAGTAGAGTAAATTAAATTTTATTAGACTCCTGCTCACTCGACCATATAGCTTGTTCAAAGCCAAAGCCTCTGTTTGTTATCTTGGTTTGACCAGTGTCAACCAGCAAGACATGCAATCAAAGAAGAAACACTTGAACATGTTTAAAAGTCAACAAAAGGCCCAACAGCTGTAAAAGATAACTCAAAATCCTTGAAGAACTTTGCAAGGACAGGTCTGATTTTGACCTTTGTTATAGAGATGAAAATCTCTATATAGTTTTGTTCTTCTACAATTAGAAATAAATTGGTCTGACGCATTAAGATAAAAAAACATGGATAAAGTTCAGATGATTTCTACATCAAAGTTCCAAATATGGAGGACAAAAGGGTGTAACCTGGCATAACCCTAGCCACAATGCATGGAGGCATCCTTCTGCCATGGCCATCAGTTGGAGCTCATTGTTTTGTTGCATGAGACTTGTTCACTCATGCGCCCCTGTGTGGAGGCGCTTGGCAGTCCACCTATGAACAGCTACGAGGTCTGGTCATGCAGAGACAATGTGCTGGCTTGGACCACTGCAGCTGCTTCCACCTGGCTCAGTGAAGGCCACCATCCAGCCATCCTGCTTGCTAGGGCGAGGAGCCCTTTGCTTCCTAAGGGGGCTGGGAAGAGCCACGCGGGCTCCAGAGGCACGGGGTCAGGGGCCAGCATGCAGGGGTGTGTGTGGAACTCTGCCAATACACTTCTCTATCAGCCTGCTCTGGCACTGTGCAAGAATTTGCTGCTTGCCTCACCTTGACCTCTTCTCCTCATGTGATCCATGTGGCATGGTGCCAGAGCTCAGATGCAGTACTCCTGCATCCCTCGAAGTGGACCAAGGTCGTTATTATTAAATAAATAAAAGGGAAAAGGAAAAGAAAACCCAGCTCTGTCTTCTAAGAATGGGATGGTGTGCAGCAGATGCAATGAAAAGAAATTATATGGTGCTAATTTGTTGATGGCTTACACTGCCATGAACATGTCTAATAGCAAATTCATAACCTGACTACACCACAGCTGAAAAAATCCCAGCACTTGGAAGAGGAAAGCACCATAAGAGCACTGCTGTGTTACTTCACTTTTTCAATGGTTATAACCCACCTCCATCCTTTTTGTACAAGACACCTCTTTTTCTTTTCTGCTCCAGTTTAATGGGAGCCTGGTGCAGGAAAAGGAAAAGGAAATGAGGCAAACCTGGAGGAGGACAGAGGCAAAAAGGTGGGTGGAAGCAGGGCAAAGGGAAATGGGAACATCATCTGAACAATGCTCAGACTTGACACTTGCAGGTTTTAACATGTGACAAAGGCTTGTTCACAGGAGCAAGGCTGGACCTGGGGGCCTCTGGAGGAAGACAATGTTGTCTCAGGAAGCAGAGAGGAAGAGGCCAGTGCTCTGACTCTTCTATTTGCTCATCAGGCTGGAGGAAGTAAGATTTCCTCCTGTTAAAGGCCAGCAAGAATGAGTGCCCTTAGCAGCAGAGAAAAAGCAGCAGAGAGGACTTGTTCCTCTGATTTATCTCTGGGTATCAGATTGGCCACTTTGGAGGCCAGGATGACTCCCACATGCTTCCTCTTTGAGGACTACAAAATAAACAGGCAAAAAGAGACAGCTTTAAACCTAGCAGTGCTGCATCACTGAGGGGACAACATCACTTCAAAGTTTCAACTTTTATTTTAAAAAGTTGAATACGAGCTCTTAATACCCCAGCAAATAAAAACAAAATGAGGACATGCCTAAATACAGCAAATTGAGTGGTTTATGGGAACTGCCTCAAATACGGAGGGAAGGTTTTTTACTGAACTTCCCACTGGGAGAAATGGTATGAACACTACCCTTTCTTATCTGCATCAGCAATTCCAGCATTCAAGTGGGAGGATCAAGAGGAAGTTACAATTTCTGCCAGTAAGGATTTTGTTTGCATGTGAATGGGACAGGAGGACACCAGAATTAATGACCTTCAGGACCAATCAGTGTGAAATACATGCATATGTAGGAAGGTGTTGCTAATAGCCTGTAGTAAGAAGCAACACTGAATTACACTGCCTGGGAGCAGATTGTTATTCAGAGTTGTGAACTTACTTTGTTTTTCCCCGCCTTCACCCCAGGGAAAAAAATTATCAGCTCTTGTCCCTGTTCTGGCTCTTGCTCATTTGCTCCTTCTCTTCCAAGCTGACTCTGCCGAGCTGTCTGCAGCACTGGCAATTATGAAACCACATTTCTCTCCCCTCTTCATCCTATCGCCTACAGGAGTGCCAGGTTCTGTCTGACAGGCTGCTCTGCCTGGGTACTTGTGAAACAGAGAGGCTGTGCCAAGGAGTAAGCAGTCTGTCTGAAAACTGAGCACATGGATCACTGTTTGGCCCTAAATAAGGACATAAAATACATTATGATGTGTGAGTGTTAGAGCTGATCCAAGTTTTCACATTCCAAAATCCTGAAGGGAGTTACTAATCTAATTTCAAGGGAAAAAAAAAACCAAAACACCCCACATTCAGGGGGAACTGTTCTTCAAAAATATTAACAATTTCTTGCTTCTTTATGTACACCCCTATTGCCATGATGTACAGATGTGAATACCAAAGTACTCTGCAAACCTCAGGCAGGGTATGGATTAGGTGCAGGCAATGATTCTGGTGTTGGACTGAGACCAAAGCAAGACCAGAGGTCATGTTCAGCGTCATCAGCATGGAGTTTTACAAGCTGCTCTCTGAAGCAGCTGCCGGCAGGAAGCTCTTAGGAGCTGTTTGATCTCATCAGATTTTCTCTACCTGGTATGCCAGCAGTTCTACAAGATAACACTTTGCTAACCTCTTGGAAAACTTTCAGGAATTTCCACAGAAGAAAAAGAAAAACAAACAGGAGGCAAGGCCTTGCAGCTGCTCAGGAGCAATAATGACAGAGGCAAATTTAGAGGATTCACATCTGGAATTCAGAGAAGATTCCTGACAGCACCAGTGCTGGCCTGCAGAGGCGATACGGCCTTGTCTGCATGGCTTTGGACAAGCCACTTCCTCCCTGGGCAAGCTATGCTGGTGTAGGCTGTAAAGGCTGCTGTCTCTTACCAGATGCCTGCGTGGCAACTGGTATCCAGTTTCAAGTAGTAGTTCTGTAGTTATTTCAATATATAATAAGGCTCCAGTGCAGAGACCTGTGCTTCCCAGTTGCAGTTTGTTACCTTGTGTTCAGCTGCAGGAAAGAAGCCAAATCCTTGAGCTTTTAAGGACCCTAGCTGAACTGGAAGGGGTTCACCAACAGCTGCCAAAGTTGCAATCCTTGCATGGTCTGCAAGGGTAGGTCTGCAAGAGTACAAAACCATGAAGATTATTAAGACAGTTGAAGACACCATTAAGATAGCCTCATTTTAAAAAGCCTTCTGGAACTCCTCAAGGGTCCTTTGCCCAAAACTGCTATACTCAGCTCCTTCCTTTTTACAGCAATTGAAATGAAGAAATCCACTGCAAAAATAGCATGGCTAAACATCATGAGGAGGCGCCAGGCAAGAGGCTAGAATTAATTCTCTTGGAGCACAGTACATCCTATGAATGAGTCTCCTACCAAAAATAAGTACAGGACATCCAGTACATGAGAACATAACTACATGTGGACCTAGGAGCTTAAGTGTATCCTAGGACATTTGTTCCAGCCACTGGGGCCTATAAAGCTGGCAATGGCTTAGTGAAGGCCCCTGCTTTACCTCCTGCTTTACCTCACTGGGGAAAAAGAAGAACCCATTGTTAGCAACAAGTTGAAGTACAATATACATGGGAGGTGAAACAAAACAAGTGCAGTGTTTTTTCTGACATTGCTTTCCATGGTGTGGATTTCACGAGAAGGTTTTGAGCAATGAAACTGCAATGGCTGTAAGAAAAGTTTGAAGTTGGAAGCTGCCATCTCCCACCAAGCAGCAGTGTCTAGTACTCTGACTGCTCCTGAGTCAGAGTTAGCTAGGAGTAAAATTCCTGAAAAATCTATACCAGTTGAGTAAGATACATCCAAGCACATTTCCACACTGAGTGGAAATTCCCTGCTCTGTCAGATGCAGCAGGAAATCAATTCTTCTGCTTGAGAATTTCAGTGGATAGTATTTTGTGGAAGAAAGTGAACAAGTAGGAAAAGCAAAGGGGATAGTTAGGTGATCCCATGCTGACTCATGAACAACCACTCTTTCATGACTAAGGGGTCAAGACTCCATAAATCTGAAGCCTGCCAGCTTCTGCTTTGACTCTGAGACATCATGAGTGCAAGGGTATAAAGCACAGGTTCTCTGTGTGTGTGAGATGGGGAAAGAGAGGAGCTTGTCCTAAGCAAAGAAAAGAGGACTGTGCATGGCACAGCATTTATAGTTCTATTCCTTATAGCTGTCTTCCTAGAGAAATGATGTACCTTTTCCTCCAGGAAAAGAAAAACATGCAGGAGTCAGATGATAGCATGGGACCCTCCTGGATGCTAAGCAGCTGTCTTGTACCCCATCTTTATCCAGACCTTGAACAACTGTAGCTGTCTAAAATAGGATAGATCTTTTTTTTTTGTGGTAAGCCAAGCTTGCATACCAAACCAAACCCAGTGGATGTTTTAAAATCATGAAGATTTTCAGACTGTGGTTATTTATCTTTCAATTTTTTTAATTTATTTTTTTTTAAGCAGACTCAGGAGATTGTCAGCACCAGTCATACAATGCATATTAGGTGGCTGCTGCTCTGCACCAGCTGTCAATTATTTGTGCTCTTTCTGTGGCATTTCACAGCAAACAAAATTGCTTGCTTTTCTTCTGATATAGAGAACTGTGTATTACCCTGCATTTATTGCAGGTAGGAGCATCCAAACATGCCAACAACACAGTGCATCACAACTTGTGACCCTTTGGGAACTGGTAGCTTTGGGCTATTGCACCATTGAGTAAATGGAAATTTATCTTAAATCCCTGTCTCAGGACCTCTGGCAGGTGAAAAAGACATTGCTGTGTTGATCAATGTCTCTTTTGTGTCTCAGAGAATTTCCCCATAACTGCAAGAGTTAAAATTTGATATCTCTACAGGAGGTTACTGCCCAAATTACAAGAGAGGGAGGCCAGAGCATATGTCTATGCCTTTGCTGTTCTGTTCTCAATCAGGATTTTAGCTTTGCCTGCCCGTAAACATGCTGGGCTGTGAACAGTGACAGCTGACATAAAGACACATATTCCCCTCCTGCTGCCCGTTCCATGGAAGCAGAAAACCTTTGGTAGCAGGAGACTGAACATAAGATGCATCTCAACCCCTGCCCAGCAAGGATGGAGAGGGGGCTCTGGGCAGAGTCACAACAGACAGTTTCTGAATTAGAGACCAGTGTCAGGCAAGAACAGCAGAGAGAACTAGAGAAGAAATTGAGGGTCTTGGGTTTCATTATCCAGGTACTGCACATTAAGCGAAGTGTACTTATGCCCTGGAGAGCCTGCTGACTTCCCCATAGCGGTTTTGTTCTTATTGTAAAAAGCATCTGAATCTTCACTGCTGGCTACTGTTCAAGAAGTGTTTTGCTCTAAATATACAATCTCTGAGGTCTATGAAAAGTTCCGCTAAATGTGTTACTTTGACAAATACTGTGAAATGTGATTCCATTATCACTGACATGTGGTTAGAAAGCAATACCACGTGATCTGTTTTGGGGTGCTTCAGCTTAATCTGCAGCCACATTTTGCTAGACAGATGCAACTTCCAGATTTGTACCTGCAGAAGTGAAAACAGAATTCAGTCCAAGCCAGCCACTGAAACAGTTGTGCTGGGTAGTTAGACCTGCACTTGCTGTATGGTGAAACCAACATTTCAGTGCATTTCTGGATGATGCAGAGTATGAAAGCACAATCCAAATGGAGAGGGACAAGAGCAGATCTCAGAACATGCTATCTGCCCAATGCTGTTTTAATAAATATATTTTAATTTTTATTATAGAAAAGAATACATACTGGATAGAGAAGTCAGCAGGTTTGAGATCAGAATTGCCATCAAAACAGCCTGCTCTTTGGAAAACCAGTACCATTGGGTAGAATCAGATACTCCTTTACTTCCAGTTGGAATTCTGCCCTCTCCAAACTGCACAGCATACTCAGAGATCTAGACTGTATGACATATAAAATATCATTAGTTTTTTGCTATCTGCTCACCTGGACATCTGCTGGAATATAAATAGACTTGCTGTCTGTGACCCTGAACAACCTCACTGTTGACTTGTTTACTTATTCCGCAGGGCAGAATAAAAGAACAATTCCTGCTTGATTCAATGCTACCCCATAAGAGGAGTTCCCTGCCCTATGAGACAAGATGGAAGCTGAGTTGTACCAAACCCTCATCAGCCTAACAAGGATCACTGCTCTTTCAGCAATGATCTATGGGATTTCTAAGGCTTTGCATCTTACAACTCCAGGATGCTGGAATAATTTTTCAGCAAGTTTTAATAAAGTAGATCAGAAGAACAAAAGAACTCATAAAAATGTTTCAACTTTGCTCTGAAGTTCATTTCTTTGTTGCTTCATTTGGATCCAAATGACTTTCAATCAGTAAGTCTGGCAAGTGAGATGGCTGAAGAACACATGAAGAACTCTGTTAAACCTGGAGGAAGTCAAACATTACTGAGGAAGAGGAAATCATAAAGAAAACCTGCACATACAGCACAAATAAAGGATGCTCCCAAGAATTTCAGGTGGTAGGACTCCTTGTTTTCTGCTGGGGCAGTCCTTTGTTGGCTGTATTGGTAGCACAGTGCCCTCTGAAGGTACCACTCTACACTATCCCTCAACAGCAGTGTCCTCTCACTTGTATACGTACGAGATCAGTCATTCAGGATACGGGTTATCTGCAGGGGTGTACTGTGTCCTATCTTATTCCTGCCTGCCAGCTTTGTGCAGTTTGTGTGTTTTGCTTGTACTTATCTGATGATTAGCTCCAGCAGAGTGGGGAGTTGCTGAGGTTAGACTTAATATTACGCTGTACTTTGTGGTGTAAGTGCACCCCAGAACAGTCATCACCTCTTGCAACTTTCTACATACACATCTGCTTCTATGACCATGCAAATGAAACAGCAAAATTATTGAATGATGTCCTCAGGCCATGCTTGGCAAGATCTCCACTACAGAAGTGAAATATTGCTGTCAACCGAGGTATATAGTGGCATGAATTGGGGTTTCTTCTGATGGTTCATTTTGTCCTATTACCTTTAGCCTTATGTTGTCCTTTGAGATAGAAGAGACAAAACACATACCTTAATTACTACACAATAATAGACTCCAAATGAAGAAGTGTTTATTGCCTCAATGAAACACTGGTTAATAGTGGAGAAAATGCTGCAAAGTTACATGCATTAGAATCATAGAATCACAGAAGCATAGAATAGTTAGGGTTGGAAAGGACCTTGAGATCATCTAGTTCCAACCCCCCTGCCATGGGCAGGGACACCCCACACTAAACCATGTCACCCGAGGCCTCATCCAACCTGGCCTTGAACACTGCCAAGGATGGAGCATTCACAACCTCCCTGGGCAACCCATTCCAGTGCCTCACCACCCTCACAGTAAAGAACTTCTTCCTTATATCCAATCTAAACTTCTCCTGTTTAAGTTTGAACCCGTTACCCCTTGTCCTGTCACTACAGTCCCTGATGAACAGTCCCTCCCCAGCATCCTTGTAGGCCCCCTTCAGATACTGGAAGGCTGCCATGAGGTCTCCACGCAGCCTTCTCTTCTCCAGGCTGAACAGCCCCAACTTTCTCAGCCTGTCTCCATACGGGAGGTGCTCCAGTCCCCTGATCATCCTCGTGGCCCTCCTCTGGACTTGTTCCAACAGTTCCATGTCCTTTTTATGTTGAGGACACCAGAACTGCACACAATACTCCAAGTGAGGTCTCACGAGAACAGAGTAGAGGAGCAGGATCACCTCCTTCGACCTGCTGGTCACGCTCCTTTTGATGCAGCCCAGGATACAGTTGGCTTTCTGGGCTGTGAGCGCACACTGAAGCCGGCTCATGTTCATTTTTTCATCGACCAACACCTCCAAGTCCTTCTCTGCAGGGCTGCTCTGAATCTCTTCTCTGCCCAACCTGTTATGTCTATCTATGCAGTTATGTCTATTTCCCTGTTCCCTGTGGACAGGAGTGGGGTTCTCAGTGGTTAGGAGAAGCAGGGTGCTGAGTATGATGGCTTTGGCAATGTGATCATGGTTTCATGCACCTCTGGAGGTCCTCCATGGTGAGTTGTGCCACTTTGGACAGAGGTGGATTAGGTTGATAAGGGCATCTTCCAGGCTATTGGATTTTTACCAGGCCGTGGGCTGCTCTGAGCTTTTGTTCATTGATTCTAATAGCAAAATGCAGAGAAAATAACTTCACGTTGGCCTAGTTCTGCTACTTCTGTGTTACACCTTTTTATATGGCACCTGCCCAATTGTCCTTCATCTAATAAAAAATACATCCCTAACAACAACATAGCAACATACTGAGAGTCAAAATGTGGGCTTCTGGCATCTACCAAACTACTGGACCAATGCCAGCTCTATTGGCAAGGACACACCAGCATAGAAAAGAATACACAGCCCAGTCAGAGAGGCTGGCAGAAATGACCATGGTTTATCCGTCCAGCTGAGCCTTTCTTGTCTGAGTTAACTCTGCTAGACAAGAGCTCAGACCTCATATGTTGCCAGTTTCCATTTAAAAGGAGCACTGAATTTTGCTCTGCTGATCTTTGTCTAGTTTAACTGGTAAGACACACCTTCCTTTTCAGTTATATTTCAGAATATTCCTATTCTGTTATATTTCAGAGTGTTCAAAATCCACACTTACTAGGCACTCTGTAGGTGCAAATCAGATTTTTCACTGATTCTAGGTCATCACAACATCTGAGGATCTGATCTTTTAAGCTGACCATTTCAGTATTGCACTTCTACATCGGTATGTTAGTTTCTGTTGTACAAACACTCCTGGAATAAACATGATTATTTCATATTGGTAAGATGGGATTTTTCCCTAACAGCCAAATTAAGATGTGATATCTCATGAAAAGCAAGGCCTGATATTTGCTACATGAGAATGATAACTATTTTAAATGTCAATTCACAACATCTTTACTATAAATCACTTGGACAACTGCAAGGTCTTGTTTTTGTTCCCATAAAGGTCAAAGTGTCCTAGTGAACATAAGTTCTCTACAAATAGTAGGAGCTAATACTCTGCATGACTAAATGCCTGATGGAGACAACACATCATTTAGAGAAGATCTGGACAGAGCAGCAGAGTTTATAAAAATCTTTGATTGAATTTTCTGATACGCCTGTCTGCAGACAGCATGCCTGAAGGGCAGCCGAAGAGGCATAAATGGCGTTATGCCATCATCTCATACTGTATCTTCCTCACGGCTTTATCTCAGACCTCATCTGATCTGAAAGGCAATAGCACTTACATTAAAAGCATGTGTTTGTATCTCAGTATAGTCTTGAACTCCCAGTTACTGCTTAAAAAAAATGTGTTTTAGAAAGACTGTTGAATGTTCACAGAAATGACAAAACAAAAAGAAAAGCCCAACTTTGATCTCACATTTATTTTTATCTTCACAAAATTCATTGCTCAGAAAAGACGGGGGGAAGCGAGAATCAGGATTATTGGGGTTTTTTTTTTTCATTTTATGGTACTATTTAGAACAGTTTTACCAGGAAAGCTGAAAACTAAATTGTACTACAGAATGCTTCCAAGAGCAACTTTTTGTTATAAGACCGTAAAAGGTAAAAATAAACTGCCTTTTTGTCTGTGATCAAAGACCCAGCATAAAAAGCATCAGAAGGACTTTAAATGCCAGTTCCTGTGCTCCCAATGTGTGTATCTTGGATTTCTTCCAATATGGGAGCAAGATGGATTTTTTATTTTTATTTTCTTTTTAAATGGAAGAAAGCTGCCAAAATACATAAGAAGAAGGATTAGGGCCAATTGCTTTTTGTTGGTTTTTGGGTGGGAACATTGCCAGGCAAAGCCGTATGCTGAATTCCCAGGGAATTTCACTCACAAAAGCCAGCTTCTGGATTTCCCTCATTTGGGAAGCTCTCCCTGAAAGGGATATTCATATCTAGGAATCAGCTCAATACAGAATTGTTGTGCTGGCAAATTGGCTGCTGGCTATTCATATGCTGCTCTACATAGCAGCCTTTGCTGATTTTTTTTCTCTGTAGGTTGGGATAACTGGTGAGCTGGGCATGTTTCAAAAGCAAGATTGCAGAGCACCCTGGGTAATCCAAAGTGTACTCTTATAAAAGCAGGAAGAGAGTGTTACTCTTCCTATCAATAGCTTCTAACACTGAATCTCCAGAATCACTTGCCAAGGCTGAACAATTGACCACAGACACATTATTTCTGACTTCTCTGAGCCTGTGATGGTATTGCAGCTGTTACCCTATAAAGAGACAGAGGGCTATCTCTTGCTACTAATCTACCCGGTGCCAATCATTCTCAGTGTTCTGTATCTCTCCTTTGTTGTATTAGGTAGCCAAATTTGTGGGGGAGAAAGGAGTATTTTTAAAGCAAGCTGCATCTTCTGAAAATCTTTTTGCTGTTTGCATAAGCAGAAGCAAAAAATGTGGAAAAATCAGACAAAAGATGCAATTCTGAGAACTGTTTTGAAATGGTAATGGTTTTGTCAACTCAGGAATTACAGTTCGCATTTTTCATATATCAAGCAGGCATTAGAGATCTTCAGAGATTTCCTTGAGGCTTTGCAACAAAATTCTGTACTGTAGAAAGGCTAGACCCATAACTAAAGTATTAGACAGAGCCTCTGGATTTACTCTTCCTAGAAGAGTAACTAACTTGTTACATGTCCATGGACCACTTCATGCCTCTATATATATTTCTGCCTGTAAAATGGGTGCAATAATATCTATGTACCATGGATAAATTCTTGAGCTGTTTTGAGGCTTTCAGAGCCTGCAGTGATGAGAACAAAAAATACTAAGACATAACAAAATATACTACAGATATTGCACAGTAAAGCTAAACAACTTGTCAAACATTTCGGCTGGCTTCAGCAGATAGCACAGAAAGAAAGCAAGAGCATACATCATTAGCCAAGCATGAAAGCCACATAATTCACCTTTAACCTATAAACTTCTGTGATTTTGAAATAAATTGTTTTTCTGTTCATTAATCTGAGGCATTATTAACTTTGTAATAAAGTCCAAATGTTCTTATTATTGCTGAACCCTGATGCTGAAATCTAGCTCTTTTAAAGTCAGCAGTAACCATTTGCAACACAGTAAGCAGATGGAGACCCCATCAGAAATCAATGTCCCATTGTAATAGGTCCTGTGTGTCTAGACAGCCAGAGACAGTCCCAGCCTTTGAAAAGAATACAGGCTGAATAGACAAGAGAAACAAAAAATGTGGAGAAGAAGCCAGCAGACCACAAATGAAGTGTTGTGCTCAGGTTCCCACTGCTGGTCCCTGGTGAAACAGAGATGGGGATATGCCTGGGGGTGCTGCTGGTGAGGGCCTCACACATTACCTCCCACTTAGGACTCGATGTAAGGACTGCTGAGGGGCTCCTGCTGCCTGTGAGAATAACAATGAAAGAAAGATAACAGGATCAGCCAGGGATTCTGCAGCTGAGGAGAGCTGACATGATATTTATCAGCTGTCTGCAGGAGGGAATCGTATTTCTTTCACACAGATGGATGTGCACATAATCAGCTTCTGAAAATGCAAAACAAGAGTTTCTGATTCCCACCCAGGTGACCTAGTAATTACATTAAATCCAAGGATGTTTGTACCTGCATCTGAATAATTAGCAAAAATTAATTACTGCATGTACATGGAAGTATCTGCAGGTGTAACAGACTTGCTCTAACTAGTTCTTAGGATTAAGCTTCTGTGAAAACAGTCTGTATGATCTCCAAACCTGTTCACCAATTTCATCAAAACTTAGCAATGGTGTTCCCGTAAGATCTGTGAAAATATGTGGGTTGAAAGGAAAGACAGTAATAGTGTCAGTATCTCTCCAGCTGCATGTCCTTATTCCATTGTATATTTGGGATTCCATGCAGGCAAACAAAATAGGAATTGGTGTTACATTTGTTCATGGTATGGCTTGTCTTTAAATGAACTCATTGTACCTCATGTCAATAGGATTGAACCCTGGCTAAATCAAATTTGGGTTTTAATACGAATGTTTTCACTCTGACAGGTTTTTTATAGATACTAGTTTTCTTCTCAGCATCTCACCCTGAAGCCTTCAGAAAAACCTGAGGTCCAGAAGCAGTCCTGTCAATCCTGGTAAAGTCACTATGAACCAACACCCAGTAACGATCTGAAAATGTAATGGCTTGGGCTTACCTCAGTGGTCCAGGACCTTCACAGTGTAGACCTTCACCGTGAGTAGACTTTGAAAAATCTGTCCTTTGAACCGGGAACATTTCAGGGCAAGGAACATGCCACTACATGCATGGGCACTACCTACATATTGCAGATGCCAGAAGAATGTGACTGAATGATAGCATTGTTTTCTTCATTAATCTGAACATAGAAGGTCTTCAATGATGCCATTTTCTCATAAAGAGGACTTTGGTTTGATGAATCATTGCTTGGCTGTTTGTAATACCAAGGAATGTAAGAAGGACTGCTTTGAATGCACATGATTGATTTAATAGATCAGATCTACACTCCAATTTTAGAAGTCACATCAGTGCTGTGGCTGATTGTCTTAAAACAAATATTTGCTGAAAGCATTGCTTAATAGATTATATATAAGGACATTGTGATTTCTTTGCTAAACAAGACATTGAACCATCAACATCCTTTCCTGATGTGCTCAAATATGCTGGTTCAGACTCTAGATTAATCACTCACAGTGTTTCAGTCCGAGACTTATAAAAAATATTTAGTTTTATAACAGTTTCAGCAGCTGAATTAAATACATATTAAACAAAACTGGTATAGACACATTAAAAATGGACTGTGCCTTTTTCAGTGAGGCTTTTTGGGTGCATAACTTAAAAATAGGCAACAAATGTCTAAGTTCTGGTAGAAGGATTTGGGGAAAAAAACACTTATTTCTCAGTCATACATGAAGAATCCATTTTCCTGAGCATATATACAATATAAAGCATAAATACATTATATATTTATGTTTCAGAGTATGGTTCAATCCAGCTGGATTAAGAGGGGGTTTAAAATTAGTAAATAAAACACAGTTCTTATAAGCAAATCCATTTTGTGCCTTGATTTGTGCCTTTGCATGTGTGTACAAAACAACCTGTTAACCACTCTGCTTATGAACTCTGTTTGGTATTAGGGACTCTCTATGCTATTCTATATCACATTGAAAATTCTGTTCTCACTGTTGTGCATGCTTGTGTCCTCTATGACCTTTTGCCTCCAGATTCAGCTGAAGTCCCCTGGGAGGTGACAGAAAGAAAAAAATCTTTAGTTTGGCTAGATATAACAGTGGAGGGTCATTCAATCCTGGTGATCAGCTATTCAATTACAGTCCATTTAATCATACAGCAGCAAAATAATTGGCAACAGCTCAAGGCAAACTAATTGTTCCAACTGAAACTCGGCAGGGTGACAAGTGAGCTGCGGATGAGGTGGTGACGGATTCTGAACATCTGACAGTTCTGATCTGGGAGGCTCCTGACAAGTAGACTACTGGCAATCCAGGAAGGGTTCTCCCTTCAATCATGTCAAAATATGAGGAAAGATTGGGGGCAGAAAAACAGAGGCTGGAAGGAGAAGAAAAGAGCACTTTGAGAAGGAAAGCGGAGAGGAAGAAGGGTGGACTCTTCAAAAGCATCTAATCTAAACTTTAAGATTGCTTTTCAACAAGGGCACAGAGACAGGCCAATGTGTGTGTAGAGTTTGCCATTTTTTTGTTGGGTTTTTTCCTCTCTGTATTTCTTGCATCAGCCAAAAATAAATTAGGCTAGCTAGAACTTATGTATGTCCTGGGAGAACTGTATGGTAAGCTCAGAGAACTCCTGGTCTTGCAACTGCAGGAAGGAATTAGCTGGAGCACTCTGGGTATCAGCACCAGTGCTGGAGGCTGGCCTGTGAAACTCTTGCCACAAGGGTTTTGGCATGTCCAAGAGACAGAGGCAGAGGCTGGAATCACACTCAGTCCACTGGGACTCAAAACACAGCAGCTAGGTGAGGATCTGCAGGTTAATGACAGCACAGCTTTTCCCTATATGGAAGGTAAGCACACACACCAGTGCCATCGGATGAGACCCTAATCAGCTCTAGCATGCCTTAGAGAAGCAAATGTTATTCACTGCTGGAAAAGCATCAAGGTTAGATGGATATTGTGCTTTTTCAGGCTGGAAATTCAGATGTTCCTCACTAAGACCTCAGAAGTCAGGAGACATGCCAAAATACTTGAGGAGAGTTTTGAGGACAGAATTTCCTGGAATGGAGGTACAAATGCTTGAGTTGCTCTTTCCATGTGGTAGCACAAAAGCTTTCCAAAATGCAGAGCTGGAGGTACCAAAACAACAGAGAGATAAAGTATAAACAACTCAAGTGGGAGCTATGAAGAAGTTAGTACACCTTGTTTTATAAGGCATAACCTGGTGATTAGTTGCAAATATCAGAAATTACAATAAAATTTTATTATTAAAAAAAAGTGTTTTTCAGAGGGCAACAGCCATTGCCAGAAGCCAGAGGTTGAACATTATGAGCAAATAATTCAGAATAAAAATTTCAGGTTTTGGGGGAACAAACTTCTCTCTTTACAGCATCTACTGTGATGTTTAGTGGAGGGGCACAGGACTGGAAGGGACGCAAGAAAAAATTAAGTAGAGCGTAAGCCTAAGGGATGAGTTATGTACATGTTTTTATTAAAGTGGCCACTAGAGATGGAGGACAGTTTTGTAATCAGATCACTTGTTTCTCATTCATTGTAATCCTGCTGCAGAAACCTGAGAGAATCATAAAAATGACAAAATGTTCCAGGTTCAGAGGGACCTTTCCACAGAAGGGGACTCCAACCTTCTGTGGAAAGCAGTGCCTTATCTATGCTCTGTCAACGGAGTCTTGAATACTTTCCTCAAGGGGAGGTCCACCACTTTCCTGGTTCCCATGTCTAATTGTCCTCAGGTTATTTTTTTTTTCTCCCCTATATCCAGACAGAATTTCCTCTGAAATTAGGGAAGGTATCTGTATGTGTCTAACTTGTAGATATGGTCCATAATTCAGTTACTGGTAGTTGCACATTTGTTTGTCATTATTTCTCGGTGTAGAGATTTGGAGGCTGATTTCACCCATGATGACTGAGGCAAAGAAGACACTGAATATTTTTGTCTTTTCTCTAGGCATTTTTTTATTAACCTTTCAGCCCCACTCAGCAGCATACCTACAGCTTCCTTGTACTTCCACTTGGTAACACACCGGTAATAGCCTTGTTTGCTTTTCTGCTACATCTTCTGCTAGTTTGAGCTCTGGCTGTGTTTTTGCTTTCCTAACTACATTTCTGCATGCAGAAGCAGTACTTCTATATTTCTTCATGGAATTTTCACCTTTTCCATCTCTCTCATACTGCTCTTCTGCATTTGAGCTCACTCAGTGACTCACCTTTTAACCAGGCTGTTTTCTTGTTATGACTGTTACTTCTTCTGATGAAGGGTGTAGGCTGCTTTTATGCTTTGAGAAGGCTATCTCTGAAAATCTCCAGTACTCCTGAACTCCCGTACCCTCCAAGGCAGTCTCCTATGGATTTCTCCTAACATGTCCAAGAGAAGCTAACATCTGCCTTTCTTGGATTCAGGGTCTTCATTCTGCAACCTGTCTTCCTTAAGACCCTTAAGACCTTACACATCACAATCTTGTAGTCACTGGAGGCAAAGCTGCCAAAAAGTCTCCATTATTGGTAAAGAGTAGGTCTAGAAGAGCACCACTCCTAGTCAGTGTATGCAGCAACTGCCTTAGGACACTTGGGACATGTCTTCAGCACAGAAATGTATATTGCTTATGCACCACTGTGTTGCCTTCCCAGGAAATATTAGGGTAGCTGAAGGATGGATAGCTGCTGGCATGTGCCACTTGAGTGAACTGCTGATAACCAGATGAAGCCTCTTCCAACAGAAGGATGGTTTTCTTGGAAAAGGCATGGGAACAGAGCCTGACCTGGATGTCTGTGAAGAACTCGCTGTGAGTCTGTATGCTATTTTCTCTAACAAGCCGAGGTAGAGAGACAAAGAATTAGTCAGGTGGTTTTGAGAGCTGTTCATTCATACGTAAGATAGCCCTAATCCAGATTTATGGCTACAGATGAACACCTGAGACTTCAAAATGCACAGGAAAAAAAGATCTTTTCCACTGACAGTTATAAGTAGGAATAGGAGGACTCTGAACTAAAGCTACCAGCTGAAGGAACAGACAAAGGCTTTTAATTGTCATTTACTTTGTACAGCTGACATCGAAAGAGACAATGAAACCTGACTGATTCTTGCCCCCTAAGCTTAGTCATAAGCTGCACTGCCTCCATGACAAAGAGAGAAGCTGGGAACATCAGTACAATTTGGCTGAAAGCAAGCTCTATCTCTGTTTGATCCTCCCTACCATTTCACTGACTTTGATGATGACGAAAAAAGAGCCCATAGTTAAAATGTGCTCACAAACTCAACTTGTTCTTGTGCAGCAGAATTGGCAATCTGGATATTTCCACCCTCCATTTCATAAAAATGAGAGCTTTGGGAGATTTATATGAACAAGAATTCTGTTGGAATGATAGAAAGCCCATTGTTACTTGTATTGCAGCCGCAACTAAGTGCTCAAATGGAGCTCTCTGCCCATTCTTATATGGCAAAATCCATGTCCGAGAATGTCAGCCACCCAGAGTGAGCAAGCAGACTGTGGGAGCGGTGTTGGGGAGGAGCTGCCCTGCTGCAGGGGCTCAAACACTTGGAGCTGTGAGAAAGTTTCGGACAGAGCAGTGGCCACTCACAGTGAATGTAAGCAGTGAGACCTTGTCCAGCAGCCTGAACCAAAACCTGATTCTGATGAATGTCTTCCCTGTCGAAGGAGACAAGGACCTGTCATTCCTTCTTTTTCAGAATTCCAATTTGTTCTGAGAATAAATGCTGGCTTCCAGTAGCAAACTACTGATGCAGTCACATGATCACATAAACTGGTAACTTTCAGTACTTATTAAATGTTTCACATGCAGCATTCTGCATTATGTTTTCTACAGTTAGTTTTATGTCAATGATAGAGTATAAATTAAATTACTACATCTGTTAAATGAGTAATTACAAAATTTAGAGTATTTTAGAAGCATCTTTTGAGTATTAATTGTCTTAATGGAAAGTTATGCAAGTATGCAACCATGCAGATGTACATAAAAGGAATATTATTAATGCCTGACATATTATTTACTAAGAACATGATAAATTCTGTCATACTACATACCTGAAAAAACCCT
This sequence comes from Psittacula echo, assembly GCF_963264785.1. Classification (NCBI taxonomy): domain Eukaryota; kingdom Metazoa; phylum Chordata; class Aves; order Psittaciformes; family Psittacidae; genus Psittacula; species Psittacula echo. Next base: position 52,541,121 of record NC_137742.1, on the reverse strand, counting down.
GTTGTTAACAAGCATGGATAACCTCAGTGAAACAGAATTAAGCACAGAAAATTAGAATATAAGTATAAAGAATAGAGTTAAGAATAAATAAAATTAGAAATAATATTAGGTGTAATTCTTAACAATGTGGAAAACAATCACAGAGGAAAAGGTGAATTCAAGGATGTGTTATATAACCTTGCCCAAAACCTAAGCAATACCTCAAGACATGCTTAATGAGATATGTTGATCAGAATGCACACCACTGAGGCATATAAAAAGTTGTTGATCCAGATGTTAATGTTTTATCAATATCAGTAAACAAATTTATAATGGATAAACAGAAAACAGACAAAAATTACTTATCAAAAAAAATAGGTACAACTTGAGCAATCTATAATTGAGAAAGTCAGGTAAAATCCTATTGTCAGAAAAGGTAGCTTGCTATCTTATTTATGGGGAAATGGACATCACTTCTTAAACTTCTGTTTTCTACTTAATTATTCATTGTTACTACCAGAAAGACACAAAAAGATACTTGAGTACTACAGACAGACTTGCTTAAATAGCATGGATGATTCAATGTTAAGGTTGACTCCAGTCACAGCTGAAGGTATTTTACCTTGGAGTCTTCAGATTTGAAATTGAGGAATGAACTATAATTGCCTATTAATTATTTCATCAGTGCATGGGGATAAATACCTCAATTTTTTTTTTTTTTTTTTTTTTTGCTAAAGAACTATTTGAATTGCATATTCCAGGGTTCAGAAAAAAATCTTCTACCAAATATTATTCCCATTGAACTGAAAGAATTGTTTTGACATCCTTCATACATAATATAATATTCCTGTGGTTGGTAGTGTTAAAATGATTTTCTTAAAAAGAACAACAGGAAAAAGCCATCACTTTACTACTCTTTCTTGCCTTGGCAGCCTTTAGCAGTGTTTGCTAGGAAAGAAACTGGCATATGAGACTTTTTATGAAGAGTAGTGTAGAGGGATTAGACACAGATAAGCAGCTGTCTTTTGCCATCCTGGAAATGGAAGAGCAAGTGCATTACATCATACTTCTTGTAAGAACTGAAGTGATAATTACAAATTCCTTTCTCCTAATAAAGTATAGAAATTAGAGTCAACTAAACAAAGTATGACACTGCAAATGAATTTATTAGACCTTCTATAGTCATAATGGGCTTTTGCATTAGCTTTTTTTATTAATGCATATAAGCAGTAGTTTTGAACTGAGTGCTTGTAAGTTATTAAATGCTAGACATAAACTGGGCCACCACTGTGAAGTCTATCAGGAAGAAATATGATTTAAAAGTAATATTATTTCAACAATTTGATTAACATTTGCTATGTTACCTATGTGTTCACCATAGCCAGAATACTGCATATATTTGGAGTACAGACATCAGTTTAATAATGAACTTGAGAAATCAGCCTCAAACTGAGAAAGAAAATATAACCTCACCTGAAAGCAGTAAAAGAGAAATTCTTCTTTAATTACTGTAAGTACACTGAAGAAGAAAAATAAAATTGCCAGATTGTTAGGCTTCAGGAAAAGATCACCAACTTTTAAAAATACATACATATACAAGTTTTCTAAGTCAACGAAAAACTAAATTTAAGTCTTCTAAAATAATCCTGTTGACATAATTATCTTTCAAATCGAAAATGACAAAGAAAGAAGGATCTCTGCAGGAGCCGATACTACAAAGAAGCATGAGCTTTTCTAGAGCTCCGATGCCATCTGCTGGACGGGTAAAAAGAATGCAATGAGCCTGAATGTAGTTCTGCCACATGGCAATCCGAGTATGGGCTGTCCCCAGAATGCTGGTACATAAAAAGGTAAGTTTAGAATTAGGAAACAAATCCTTCATGGGACTGAGCAGCTCTCCAGGGAATGGAAGAAAGGTGAATAAAAGATGCAAAACGGTGAACTGACATCTTGGTTCCATGCAAAGGGAGAAAAAACATTTCAGGAAACAGGAAAAGAGACAACAACTTCACATCTTTTGAAAAAGTTCCTCCAGCAAGACTCCTTTCCAGACAGTAATCTCTCAGTTTGGGCCCTAATCTTAGCACTTAAGTCTAGCTTTATTCAAGAAGACTTATTCTTCAAAAATGAAAGATATAAAAAGAAACTGCAACAAAACTACAAGGTCAGATTGTTTAAGATTTACATCTTAGTTGTAAACTACAGAAGAATCACAAATCAAATTCCAGAGATAAAAGTTTTCTGAAGGCCTTTATGTCCTTTGAAGGCCCACAAGGGTGATATTTTTAGTCTATTTAGCTGCACTCCAGATTTCTGTTCTGCAAGTTTGGACTTTCATGCTGATAAGCTTTAAGTACTGTAATATATGCAAACCAGTAAGTCTTCTAGGATACTCTCACTTCAGAGAGCAAATGGCAATGTCACTTGGGAGAGAACAATGAGACAGTGGAATAAGTGAGCACCAAGACTGGGAATCTTCTCCCTGAAGCAGCAATTGGATACTTGAGGAATGTATGTTGAGGCATAACTTAACTATTTTTCCAAACTCAATACAGTCATTATTTGCATATTAAGATTGACAAAATCATCACTTATCATATTAAAATTACACTTTTACTGTAGTAAATTGATTTTAGTAATCGTTTTCTCTGGGGAATGCAGACATGAATCTTCTAGCTAAGCCAATCTATCTCCATTGCAGCCTTGGTTGTGGAACTTTCTGGCTCTTTTGAACAGTCTTTTACTTTCTTGTTTTTCACCAGCTGGAAATTAAGAGTGTTTTCTGCACTGCTAGAAATCTCTCATGAGACCACAGCATTGCTTGAGCCATGGCAACCAGCTGCAAGTACTGTGTGTGGCTGCTGGGCTGAGTGTCTGTGGCTAAAAACTGCTGGGCTTCCATGCAGGTGGCACATACTGCGTCCTGTCTTCTCCGCAGGTATAAGTGATTTGCTGCATATTGAGTGCACTGGAAGGCATGTATACACATAAAAGTGTGTAATTTACATGTTTGTCTCTAATGCCTCAGCTGGAAACATTAAGGCCCTGTCTCATCTAATAAGCAGCACACTGCTAAGGTTATGGCAAATTTTACTCTTCTGCCTCTCAATGTGAAGTGCTATTGATCATGTAATAACTAGTATTGCTCCACTATCAGTTTTACTCTGTTTATCCAATCACATCTCCACTACTTCTTATCATAAGTGTGCACAACTATGGAGAAAGAATCCTCTCAGTTTCTCCTCTTACAGAAGCCATTAAACAGCAGCAAGCACAGAAAGAATAATCTATACCTCTTGATAATTCCTTTAATTTCTCCCTTAGTGCAGATTAACGTGGACAGCATGACATCTCCATTGGATCTCACTGAAGCTCGGTTACAGTCTGCTTGCTTTACCTGATTTGATGTTTGGTCTTTATGCTCAACTTGAAGGAGTTTATGCTCATGAGTTTATGGGGATTAGTACCATCTTGATATGCCAGGTAAAAAGCTGATATGGGAAGAAGAAGTGCTGAGGAATCTGTAATGACAGCAGGGATCATTAGCTTGTAAGTTATTTTAGAAATTATTCAGGGATTGCTGTTTGGACCCATCTTATTGGAAATTTTTGTTAATGACCGTGTTGCAAAAAATGAAGAAACAACATGATTAGTCCAAAGGTTACAGGCTCAGTCCACAGGGGAAAAGATGTGACTCTGAGAACTGGAAGAAGGTATATAAATTAAGCAGTACAGACTGAAAAGCCATCTCTTTGGACAATAGCAAGAATTTCTTCTCTCAGTTGGTGATCAGAGGTTGAAAACTGCTGAGACAGCCAGGCAAGTGTGTGTAACTGGGTGTAACTGGTCCTAACATAAATACAAGTCACTAAGAAGACAGTGCTGTGAGAAGGGCAAGTGCTTTCATAGGGCAGGTGTAAAGCAACATCCAGAAGCACAAACTGTACTAGAGAGATGTTGTGTAGGTCCAGTTCAAGTCCAAGAAAGATTAAATAAGTCTGAGAGAGGAGCAGAGAAGGACAATTAAAACACCCACAGGAAATAAGGCAAAACTACATAAGGCTGGCATATTTAGCCTCACAAAATGGAAGCCAAGGACAGTACAATTACTGCACACAAATACTGTAGGAATCCTGAATGGCCATGCTAGCCCAAGACCAATTAGGTTTAAACTTATCACAAATACATTTATGCATGAGGGAGGAAGACCTTCAGTTTCAGAAGATGGGGTATCTGACTCATCATACCTTATTGCTAGAGTCAGAAGGACTGAAAAGCTCTGAACCAAACACAAACAACAACAACAACAAAACAATGTAGATTTGTTTTGTTTCTAGGAAATAAGGAGCCTTATTGGATCTTCTGGCCCTGTCTCATATTCCTATTTTTTACGTTTGAGCCAGAGCACCCTGTGTGTAAACAGAACTACAGTGTTCCTGGTACAGCTGAGTTTCTGGTCACTAGCCATGGTTATCCTTGGGACTTTTAAACTCCTTGGCACTTGCTGCAGGGAAAAGGCTATCATGAGATTTCTGAAGGTTGTCAGGGATAACACAGATGCTGGATGAACCAACATGGCGTGATGCTGTCCTGGATGTGCTACTTAACAACAAGTAAGAACTGGCCAAGGCTGTGACAGCGAATAGGAGCCATGACTGTAATAGAGGAGTTCAAGATCCTGAGGAGAGGTGGGAGGAGAGTAACATTGTCACTACATTGTCTACGAACTACAGGTCACTACATGAACTACATTGTCAGAAATACCAAGATGGTTTCTGTAGTCTTCATACATTTATCGTATCATTTGATCCTTAGGGCTAGAGTAATAATGACAGCATCCCGCTGTCCCTGAGGGCTGGAGGATGCCCAGCTGCTGGCCCAACCCTGGCTGGGTGAGACACAGTACCTGGGTATAAGCAGCAACAGATGCATGGTCCCAAACCATTGCTCAGGGGCGTCACCACGGGCCATACTCACGCACATGCGTCTCAGTTTACCACAGCGCCACTGTATTGTCTAGTGCTCCAAAGAAACCAGCTATTAAATAATGAAACTTTTCACAGCTAAAAAGATTTTTACATCTCCAAATAAGCTCTTTTGAAGCAGTAACACTGCCCACTCCATCCCTCCATCTCTTCTCTTGTGCTCTGTATCGTTTTGTGCCAGCCACCGAGGCCTCAGCTGCATCTTCCCAGGGCCCAGTCAGGTTACTCTGGCCATGGCAGACATCCCTAGGCACATTTGGCAAGAGGGTTCATTCGATTAACACCTCCTGCTTCCCCGGGTGGCTGCAGGACAAAACCTGACAGGCTTTTCCGACACCCCAGCACTGCTCACCATCTCTCTGGGCTCACCTTCTTCCTCCCATAGGAGTTCCTCCCAAGTGCTGCATCATAGACGGCACTTGGCTCACTTTGAGGGATTGTCAACCCTATCCAGGGAGGGTAGAAGCAGGCAAGTGTGATCCTCTCTGCTTAGCGCCCATCAGCCTTCATCCAGGTACCATGTCCTCTTTGGGTTCACACACAGGGAATACACTGACAAATCAGAGGGGCTCAGGGCAGGCCGCTGGGACCTAGAGGTTGAAGTACTCGACCTGAGAGGATGGTCTGGGGGCTGGAACTAGTTCAGCATGCAGCAGAGAGGGGCTTTGGGCACCTCACAGTACACCCTGGTGACTATGGGGATGCAATTAAGAGGATCATGACAGGCTTTTACCAGTGGTGCCTGGCAAGAGGGTAAGTGACAGTGACATCAGCTGAAACAAGAGAGGTTCAGCATCAGGTTAGTAGAGGAAAAAAATGAGAATAATTAAGCTCTGTAGCAAGAGCCAGACAGGCTGTGGGTTTGTGCACTCGCTGAGTCAGCATACGAACTGTTGTAAATGAAGCCAGTAAGTGTGATGCTCCAGTCTGAACATAGGGCAACTATCCAAAATAGTTCAGATACAAAATGCAAAAGATCCCAAGCACTGGCTGTCAAGGAGAACCACTTTGAAACTACAAGACAAGAGCACTCTGTGAAAAATAGAAAAAAAAATCCACAGTTCTGCAACAGATGGGAAGCAGCCTGAAGAAAACCTGGAGAGTCAAGCTCTGCTGAAAGGGCTGAGCTAGAGGAAACACCAAGAACTTGTTTATTTAATTTAGGCCCTGTAAAGTGAGTCACCCTAAGGTTCCCCATACCACTCAGCAGGAAAAAAAAGAAAATCCTACCTTTTTTTATCCTCATTCTATTTGCTCAATGTTCAAATAAATGGTCAGGAAAAACTTCATCCTTCTCAGTTCACAGGCTTTGGGATTGATTCTCAGTTATGCTGAGGCTTCCACACGCCCTCACACCAGAGCTGAAGAGCCACCATGTAAATGAACGCTCACCCCACCACAAACTGGGCAGAACTAATTCAAGGCAACCACAAAAATCAGAATGAGTAGTTTACATTTAACAACTTCAGAGGAGAAATGAGTAGTGAAACTCACGCAACCCCTCAGCACAAGGTACTTTCATTTGCATGTGAAGCTCAGGATTTACGCATGCTCAACTGCTGAAAATTTAAAAAAAATCCCGTTTACTTTATAAGCAAAGTACAGAATTAGATCCAGGATCAGGCAATAGTGAAAGTGAACAAGCAGCATACAGTAAGTTGCAACCACCCATGCAAAAAATAGCAAGCAGTATTTTATCTCTTTTATTCTTTTAAAAATATCTCTTCATGCAATGCAAGCAAGTTATTCTGTGCTCCCAAGAATCTGGCTTCCTACTAGCAACAGTCAGCAGTTTGTTTTGGGTTGCAAAAGCCTTAAGAGGCTGTGGCTGTCCAGCAGCTGTTTATCAGACCTTGAGGTGGATGATGACAGAAGCAACACCAGCTGTGTGTGGAATACATGCACAAGTTCAAACACCAGCTGTGTGTGCAACATACATATAGGTTCATACAATCCCACAGGGAGAGGCGTCTCCCACTTTCCTTTTTTATTGCAATGCAGCCTTCTGGCCCCTTCCCCACTATGCTGGTGGCAAGAACTGTTATGAAGCCAATCTTACTCTAATAATGAGTTAAAAGATGGGTTTTATTACATTGACAAAGTGGCAGAGTAGAACTTGTTAAGCCATTGCAAAATACAAAGAAACCTGGGGTTTAAGTTTATTATAGTATTGAGTTAGCCTAAGATCAGTGTCCTCTTTTGCAAAAAGCCAGCCTTGGTTACAAAGAAAATGCACTGGGAGATTCCACACCTACTGATAAAAGAGGTTGTAAAGAGCTGAGCAGGGATCTTTATAGCCGGCTCAGCTTTAAGGGTTGTTTGTAGTAGGGCTCTCTCTTCAGTGCCTAAGGAGTACTAAGGAAAACAGAGGTTAGTAACTCATTGAAGGTAAGGACTAACTATTAAAACCAGCACTGGCAGAACTGAGGTGCTACATTGCCCCATCCCCTGCACCAGTTTCTGTGATAAGCAAATGACATCCAGGGCTGCTTGTATCCATGGGATGAAGGTAGAAACAATAATACAGAAAAGATGACACAGACTTTAGGAAAAGCAGACAAACAGCTTATACACTCTAGTTAGAAAGCTTGGGATTACTATGGCAGAGAAAAAGTCTCAACTGTTGCAGTATGTGCACCATAATGCTTGTCATGACTTTGAAAAGACATTTTGCCTTCAACATGGTTTAGGTGTAACAGCATGCCGTTATCACCACCCTGGAGGAATGCTAACCTGGAGGGTTGCTTTGGTGACAGGCAGTCTTCCTTCTGATGAGGCAGCTGAGGTCTCTGCACATCGGTCATTGCTTCCCAAAATGGCACCCATGCTGCAGTAGCACACCGTCATGCCTCATCACCTTGGGGAGTGACTGAAAAGGAAATGTCCTGCACATCCACGGGCTGAATGAGCTCATACGAAATCCTATGTGTGTATATATACCAACACATTCACGACGACAACTCAAACTAGCTTCCCACAATCGCACACAAACTCTCTCGCCGGCACCGCGCCCTCACACCTCTCAGCTCGCACCACCTGCGCCTGCGCAATAGGACAGCTCCGGCCGCGCGGCTCCCCGCGCCTGCGCGTAACGAGGGCGCCGGGTGCCAGGCAGAGGAGTGGGCGTCGCGCAGGCGGGGAGGCCGCGGTCAGCCCAGCCTCCCGCGGGCTGCCGGCGGAGGAGCGGTGGTTCCGCGCAGGCGTACACCGTTGCCTTGTCGCGTGAGAGCGGGCACCCGCCACTCGGAGCCAGGGTAGTGGGGCCGAGCGTCTGCTCAATCCCGCCCGCCACTGCGCGGGAGCGTGACTGGCACCCGCGGCCGCGCGGCACAGGGCGAGCCGTTGCTCCGCCTCCTCCTCCACTTTCTCCTCCTCTTCCTCCTCCTCCTCGCCTTCCTCCCTCTTTCTCTTCGCTTCCTATATTAGCTTCTCATCTCCTCTCCCTCTTCGCTCCTCTCCTTCCGCTTACTCTTGCGTGCTTGGCCCCGTTGCGCTGTGGGGGACACGGGGGCAGGAGCGTGGCCTGCCGCCGCCATGCAGATCACACTGAAAACGCTGCAGCAGCAGACCTTCCGCATCGACATCGACCCCGAGCAGACGGTGCGGGCCCGCGCAGGAGCGGGAAGCGGGAGTGGGGTGTATGTGTTCCGTGCTCCGTCCCTTTCCGGCCTCGCTGCCTGCTCCTACGGGAGAGCGCCGCGGCTGAGGGCTGAGGGGGCTCTAGCCCTGGGCCGGGAAGGACGGGCCCTTCCTCTGGGGGATGGGCGGGCAGCGAGTGCGGGGGGAAGGGTGGACGGAGCCTCTGTGAGGGCCTGGGGCCGGGGTTGCGTGTTTGGGGATGTGGTGGAGGCCTGGGAGGAGTTTGGAGGTGCGGGTTGTGAGCTGCTCCGTGGGGACGGGGAGCGGGAAGCGTCACCGGAGGGATGTGGAGCGGGCCCGTTTCCGAGGGTCGCAGCCCGTCGTGGGGGTCCTGTTTTCCTTGGGGTGCAGAGGGGTCTCCTGCTGGGGGAGGGCGGTTCCTCCTAACTGGAGGAAAGGGGCTGTTGTGGCCCTACCCCCCGCGGGATGGGCTGACTGTCCTCGCTGGTTTCGAAAAGAACGCCTAGAAGGTGGAAAGGAAAGCAGCTGACGCTGTGCTGCGGAAGAGAGGCTCGAGAGGGCTATAGGAAGCTAAAGTTTTTCGTTTTGGGAATATACATGCCAACACCTATGGGTTAGCGGGCAATGGGGGAAAGTAATAATCTCTGCTAGTTTGTGTTGGGAGTGGGTCATGACCTCTTTGGTGAAGGGGGGATAGTGCAGCAGAAGGGAAAGTTGGTGGTAGCTCTCCACTGATTCCCATCTGGGCAGGAAACGTGGGGAGAGTTGTAGGGTGCTTCCCCACGCGAGTGTGTACCGGAGAGGAGATCGTGAGCACCCAGAATGCATCCCTGTATGCTTAGATAAGTGTACGCTGTGTTTGATGAAGGTGGTTGATTGCAGGGAGGCTTTTTTGCTTTGCCTACAGTGTGAGCCACGGTGATTAATCTGCACCTCCGAGGTGAGGGAGTGCATGTGAGATTCCACGAACCGCTTAGCATGAACGCAGGTGTCTCCTGCAGAGCAGGCATTTGGTGAGTGGTGAGGTTTGTAATAGTCTTACTCTCCCTTACTGACAGGTTGCAGTAACTGTGTATCTCTGTTATTACAAGACTGGGAGCAGGGAAAGGGCAGGTTTTGATTGCAGGTGAATGTTTTCTGTTGGCCGATAGGAGTCTGCTGAAAAATCCTGAGGGGGAAGTACAGAGTTCTGAGACAAGAAGGGCTTTAAGTGAGTTTGCAGGGCTGGAAGTTGCCTTGTCACTTGCCTGAGCACAGATGGTTGCCTCTGATAGCGAAGCCCAGGCATCCTTGTGGCCGCCTTCTGGAAGATTTGGGGACTTTGGCATCTGAAAGTGTGTCTGCAGCAGCCCTTCATGTGACATCTGGGCAATGAAGCTCTGAAAACCGTGGAACACTGCATCTGCTTTTATGAAGTTGTTGGTTTACTCTCTTTCATCTTAAGAAAAATAAAGGGTGGCAGTTAAACTTGGACTAAGAGTTGGCTTGGTTGACTAGTGTGGAAGAGAGAGGTGGCATGTCTACTTTAAGCAGATGTTGGAAACCTTCAAGAATTTAAGGTATTAGCCTACTTGTTCATGAGGATTAGGTCTCTTTCCATCTTTTTTCCTATTCTCAGTATTCAGTAAGGTCCTGAGAAATAAAGTCAAGGAGAGGACTTAAGGCATGTTGCCAGTCAAAACCCCCACCAGCTTATGAGACAGCAAAATGCACTAGCTAGGAGTTGGATTGTGGGAAATGAGACTGCACTCTCTGTTTGTAAATGTAGTTTCTACAGCAGCTCAGTAACTGAAATGAATTATTTTCATGAGCATAAGACTTCAGGTTTTAGCTAGGGATGGGTGGTGAAACAGAGGAAAGAGAAGGGGTAGGATTTGAGGAAATCTTTGTTTTAAAGTGAGAAGGGTGAATCCTTCATCTTGTTAGCTGTAAAGATGTGCAGGTGGGAAATGTATTCAACATTACCTACTTTTTAGAGAATCACAAAGGAGTTCTTATTGAAAGTGTTGAAAATCATGGAACTTAATGGCAAATAGTTTTGAGCCTTCAGTTAGAAACCAAATCCATTAAAATGGGAAAACGTTTCAAAATTTACTTGGTTAATCAAGTGTTTCACAAGTGTGTGTTTGAAAGTTCTCAATCTGATTTTGAAAAATACTAATTGTACTAAGTGCACTGGTTTCTTAGATTAATTTTCCAACACCTTGAAATGAATGAGTGCTGTGGAGGTAGGGAGAATTACTTCTACTCTTTGAAGTTTGTGTGTTTCTCTGCTAGAGGTAGGCTTGTTTACTTGGAATTGTGCCCTATACTGTGACAAGGCCAAAAATCATCTAGTTGTGATAGGCCCAGGAAACTTGTTGCTCAGAAAATGGATTCTCGTTCTCTAAAATTGATTTCTGGTTCTAGCAATTTCTCCCTGTAGTCTCAATTAAAAAAAAAAAAAAATCCAAAGAAACTTGAAATTGCAGTCAAGGTAGTATTTTGACAAGTGTTCATGTGCTTGTATCCGAAGGCTGTCGCTAATAGTAGGGGGTATTTAAACAAACCTTCCAGTGAGAATTTGAAGCAGCACACTTTATAGTAACTAGGCTTGTTAAAGCTTTTGCGCAGTTAGCTGACACCTTTTTTTCTTTTTTTCTTCTTAATCGGACAGCTGAATTTTTAAGTTCAAAATAGCTTCTCATAATGTGACTTTAGTTTTAGTTTAGTTGTGTTTTAAAGTATTGGCCAACTGAATATTTTAGCTGAATAAAAATTAGACTTGAAGCATGGAGTATTCTTGTTTATGAAAGTGCGAGGTGAAGACTGTCAAATATTTTGACTACCTAAAAAAGTTGAAAAGATTTTGCCTCAGACCCTATTATTTGAGAAGGCTACTAAATGCAGGAGTTTTTGTAGGCATGGCTGTGGTGTGGGTTTGTTGTGTTGTGGTTTTTTTTTTTTTTTTTTTTTTTGGGGGGGGGGTGGTGGTTTTTTTGTTTTTTGCCTTTTTTAACTTTTGGGGAAAACTTGTGGAGTGCATGGGAATTAATGTATTGATTTTGCTCCTTAAAGAGGTGGATTTACCCGTTGTAATCATTCTCATGTTCTGACCGGGGCAGTTCAGTACTTGAAAATTCAGATTTAACCAGGGTAAATTAAAGCATGTATTTATCTACACAAGCTACTTTTTATGTGGTTTTGACTGTGAGAGAATAAATATGTCAAGTGTTGTGTTAGAAGCAAGAAATAAGCTCTGTCTGAAACTGATTCAGACCTGTGTAGGTACATCTGTTGTCTGAGGTGACAGTGATGACGCTGTAGACTTAAAAATCTAGTGCTGCTGTTGTAGTTATCACTGTGTAGACATGAAATAGGCTTTTAAAAAATCTTAACAAACATTCTTTCATTTAAAAATGAAATGCCAGTTGAAAGTCTATTCTATTTCATTTTCAGCTTCCCTGTGCTGTTAACCTAAAACCCCAACGTCAAAGTGCAGAGCATTGCAAGGAATATTCAGGATGCCTTTTGGCCAGAGTCTCTATGGTGCATAATATGGGCTTTCATGTTTCACTGGTCTGCCACAATGTTTCAACACCCAGGAATTTCTGGCTTGTTTAACACCAAGTCAACAGGACAATTAGTTGTGGAAGTTTGCTCTTCCACAGAACTTTTGTATGTTCTGGTGCCTCTTTAACAAGTTTATGCTTTATTGCTGAACATGTCTGGGGATTTTTGGTTGCTGACGTTATGGCCCTTTGTTGGATTTTAGGTCTAGAAAGTTAGGCTAGATACTAACCAAATGTGTGAGAAGTGTGATCCAGCAAAAATGAAGCAGGATCCAATGGGTATGTAATAAGGAGAAAAGTGAGGTTTGGCGTATATTTAATTTTTCAAGGTAAAACAGGTATACTTCAGGGGAAAAAGAGATGCTACTTTTCATTTCTAAAAGACAATATCATAGCAAAGAATTTGTGTTTTCTGATTTGTAGGGGGTATAAAAACATTTTGGCTTTTTAACGAGAATGAGGTGGTGCGTGCAGTGGAAGTACTTTTCGATATGTCCAGGGGGGGTGTCTGATAAAATGACAAGCTGCTTCAGTTCTTTTCAGAGAGTGCAGTTCCAAATTTCTGAATTACTGCAGACTATTGTCTGGATGCACAGACTATGATTTATGAGTCTATAGGAAAGCTAATGCTATTTGTGAACCACAAACTCGTAGTAGTTACATCTGTGTCCTCAGGATATTGAGTGCTATACTAAAGTATCTAATAAAAAAGAAAAAAAAAGGAAATGTATATTGAAAGCCTATGTAATCTTAAAACATACCTTGCACCAATGCTTGTTCTGTCTGGGGCTAGGAAGGATGCATGGAAACAAATAATGGGGTGTTGTAGAAGATATTTATCATACTTTTTAGAGCTCTCCTGGTAAACTGTGGGCTTCTGTTGGAAAACCATCTCCTGGTATAGTAGCATTAGTAAAGAATAAGTTAACAATTCAATATAAAATTGAAAGAATTTTAAGTAAGTAAATAAGAAATTTATTTGTTTTTTCCTTGTGATATAAGAAGATATAAAAGCAGTAGATTTAGTTTTGGTAATTTTAGTTCTGCTGAATATATTATATTCAGTATATAGTATAGTGTATGTAGTATATATAGTATAGAGTATATAGTATATATATAGTATAGTGTATTTTTCAGAAGAATTAACTTCAGAAACAGCTCTGCAAGAGCCAGAAAATATTGTTGGGTGAAATGGTAAAATCTGACTTAGAGGCTTGTAACCTCTGAGAATGTAGGAACTTACACTTACGATCTCCTTTCTACATGTGTTTCAGTGTAGATTAATCCTGCAGCAGTTGCTAATTAGAGGATTGTTTTTGTAATTCCGAGAGTTCATAATCTTAATGGTTAGAGGCAAAGTGCGCCTATGATCCCGTGTAAGAATCTGGAGATAACTCTTCTAGGTTAAAGATGTTCTTCTCAGGTCCTGATATTTTTCTCCAATTCTCCTTTGATTTTACAGCAGGTATCTTTCTCATCTTCTAGAGGCAATGCTCTTGCATTTCTTAGGATTTTATTGTTGAGTGTATGTACTTGCACAGTCAGAGGAGGTGTGAATTTGAAGAGCATGTAGGTGCTGCTTGAGGTTTCATAGATGACTTTGCAAAAATTGTAGCTTTGGAGATTAGCAGAATGAGTTTTGGGGCACTTTTTTTTTTTTTACCCCCATTATTTTTATGCATTCTTTGCAGACCATAGCTTTCAAGTTATGTTCTCGGTAATCTGTGTTTATGTTATTAACTGTTGGGTTGTTGGTTTTTTGGTGGTTCCCCCCCCCGAGTGCTTTTCTTCAGTAGCCTTTTTTCCTGTTTCCTGGCTAGAGTTAGAATTTTCAAGCAAGGGAAATTGTTCAGTTGTTCTAATTCTTGGCTGAAGAAGGATAGGTTTTCACATATTTAGGAATATTTCCCTGAAATTTTAGTGAGTGTTCTAATGTAATTTCCAAAGAACTTTGTGGAGACTGACACATATTATTAAAAATTTAATAAAGGAAAGGTTAAAGTAGCATAAATTAGGGATAGAACTGATTTTATTCACATTAGAATAGGTTTTTACATGTTATCCATTTTTTCAAATGCATTGGCTGTGACCGTAATTTTACAACTATTTTATCTGGAATGTTCTCATCCAATTTAGCTGCCAGCGAGAAAAAGTAACCTTTGTACTTTTAATAATATGTCAATATTATATGTTGTATTTCTGAACAAGTCCAGTCTTCCCTAGACCATGATTACCAAGGTGGCCAGTAAACTGAGAAGTTAAGATGTACACGTTAGATGCGCTCACGGATAGCTCTGTACTTAATTGTGCCTTACATTTAATCTATTTTGCAGGAACGATAGGTAAGCAAACATGCCCATCCTTCATGTGGATAGCGAGTTGGAAGGTTTTCCTTTTGGAACTTACAGGGAGCGGACAGTACATGTTAATCAAAGAATACCACGAGCAGATAACCTTCCTATTTCAAGAGTACCGTTGCTGCCCTTGCCCATACAAGGGCATAGAATCGTAAAATAGGGTTGGAAAGGACCTTAAGATCATCTAGTTCCAACCTCCCTGCCATGGGCAGGGACACCTCACACTAAATCATGTCACCCAAGGCTCTGTCCCTTTTGAAGATTCTCATTGTCTTTCAGAAATACAGGAAAATACTTTCCTGCAAGGAAATTTATAGGGCTGTGTAAAGTTACAGGTCTGAAAGATACGGCTCCAATAGCTTCTTCTTCTACCAAAGTTTGTATCTTTGGTCACTGTTCCAGACAGGATGCTTGGATGGACTGAAACACTGAAACAAACCACTTTTTAATTTTGCAGGATATGATGAAGTGCTGCATGTCTTACCTAGGCTCTATAAGGGGCAGACAGGTAGCCTCAGCTGCTTTCTTCTGCGTGCTGCCCTACAGGGAGCACCAAATGAATGTGAAAAGGAGAGGGCTTGTGGCTGCTGTAAGCATCCTGAGTCAGAGTGTGGTTGCAAGGCTGTCTGGCCCTAGTTCCCTTTGTCTCTCTCATGCCTTGTGGGTTTGCATCAGAGTAATTTTAAGCTCAGGGAAAGAACCAAAGCTGGGGCTGAAGTCCTTATTGCTATACCCCCGCCATATCTCGGTGCCTGAGCTTTGCACCTTCTATTCCTAAGTGAAGGCTGTTAATACATATCTAAACAAAACTTGGTTTACCCCTCCAACTGGTTTGTCAGAATGCAGCATTGGGAAGGGTTTTTTTTAAATGTGTTTTTATAATTACTTAAAATGTCTTACAGTTTTGTTTGTACTCAAACCACTGTATTGCTTTTACACTTATAAATCAGTTTGTAGGGAATGATCCTTGTTCTAAAAATTGTCTGCTTAAAGGTACTGGATGGTTGTTTATGCTAATTAGCATGATCATGCATGACAGAGAAAGTAAGCTTTGCCCTTAAAACAAGCACTATAGTGGGTTCAGAGGGAACACTCAAGAGCTGTCAATAGCCATGTACTGATTGTAGTGAGGTGAAGGTCAGTCTCTTCTCCCACATACCAAGAGATGGGACAAGAGGCAGCGGCCTCAAGCTGCACCAGGGAAGGTTTAGGTTGGATATCAGGAAAAATTTCTTCCCTGAGAGGGTGCTCAGGCATTGGAGCAGGCTGCCCAGGGAAGTGGTGGAACCACCATCCCTGGAAGTGTTCAAAACACGTGGTTTAGTAGTGGCCTTGGCAGTGCTGGTGTAAAGGTTGGGCTTGATGATCTGAAAGGTCTTTTCCAACCTAGTTCATTCTATAATTCTATGGCTTCCTGTGTTTTTTAAAGGTACAGATAGCTGAGCTTTATTTACCTTGTTGCTAAAAGGTTTGCTTTAATCTATGTGTTCATGTGTTAGTACAGAGCTGCATGTATGCAGCTAAATGTAACTAAACTAAAGATAATTAAAGTCTATCTAAATGATGGAGCTTATAGACTATCTTTCAGTCACTATTTAGCATCAGAGAACTGACCCTAGTGTTCCTTTAGACAGGGGCTTAGATGAATTTTGAAATGCAGGGTAGAACTGTGCGGAGGCTAACTTTGAGATGGAAATTAATTTTGTTGCTCTTTAGGCAATGAATAAGAGCAAATACTAGACTGACGAGCTTCAGCTAGGTGTAGATGAGCTCTATTTTGGAGAGTAAATTAGAAAGGCAGAGGTAATTGCTCAGGAAGTAAATGTCAGGGCTAAATTTGGATTTGTACCTTGCCAATTCCAGACTATTTATCTTCCAGACAATGCAGCTGCTTTCTTTGTGTACAAACTTCAGCACAGTAAATGCAAGTAGCAAATACAGAAGTTTATGAATGCTTTATATTGTCTGTGAGGCTATTTTAAAATACTGGAGTAATTTTAAATGCATTGTTTAGTTGAGTAATCTTTTTCTTTTCCCCAGTCACTCACTAACCTTGTAAATCTGACTGGATTCAAAAATAGCTTCCTCTCCTATGGTCCTGCTCTCTTACTGTATCTCTTATGCCTTTGGAACCTGAAGTAGGGCAGCAGTCTGTTCATGCAACCGTCTAGGTGATCTCCTGGCTCAATATGAGTGTCCTGTTTAGGAAGACAGTATAAGAGATTACTGTAAGTATAAGTTTGTGCCAGCAAAATCTGCTTTTTATTATTTGTAGAAGTAGCTAGAATCAAACGTATTCTTGTAATTAAAGCTACTACAAAGCATTTAGTTACGAGCTAACTAGTTTCTTATCCTCTGGACGTTTCAATAGTAGGCACAATATATGCCATTAATCTGTTGCTGATCCTGGTGTTTGAATAAGGGTAGTAAAATGTGTTGCACTGGTCAGTTTGTTGCTTCATGCTTCATTAGCTGGTTTATTGTCTGCTACAGCTGCATCATCCTCACCTAACTGAACAATGTATAATGTGTGGTAAATATGCTTTCAAGGGCTGTGGGAGGAGATATTAACCTATTCATGGAGTTAGTCAGTAGAACCCCTGGGAAACTGCCCACAGGAACAAAGGAGCAGAACAGAGCTGGCAGATCTTTAAGGACACTTTCTATAGAGCACCAGAGCTCTCAGTCCCCAGTTCTAAGAAATCAGGAAAGGTAGGGGAAGGCAAGAAACTGGCATGGATGAGTGGAGACCTGCTCATCAAACTAAAAGGGTAAGAAGGAAATGCACAGGGAGTGAAAGCAAGGGCATGTATTCTGGGAAGAGTGTAAGGATGCTGCCTGGTTGTGCAGTAAAGGGGCCAGGAAGGCCAAGGCCTGACCGGAACTGAACTTGGCGTGGGACACAATAATAAGGGCTTTTATAGTTATGCCAGTCAGAAAACAAGGGGTAAAGAAAGTGTACCCCCCTGGATAAACACAGCTGGCAAACTGGTAACAACAGGTGAGAAGGTTGACGTACTAGGCAACTTTGCATGTTTTCATTGACTACTTCTCTTACTACACAAGCAAGTGGATAAAATAAACAGCAAGACAGGGAATGGGGGAAGAAAGTCGATCACACTGTAAGATCAGGCTTGTGACCACCAGAGGAAGCTGAACATAGGTAAGTCTATATAAGGGATTTGACAAGATGGATCCCAGAGTCATGAGGGAATTGTCTGATGTAGTTGCCAACCCACTCTCCATGATGAGAAGTCATGGAAGTCAGGCAGGGTCCCTGGTGACTGGAAGAAGGGAAATATTGCACCCACTTTTCAAAAGGGTAGAAATGAAGACCCTGGAAACTACTGACCTGTCAGCCTCACCCGTGTGCCTGGGAAGATCATGGAACAGATCCTTCTAGAGGCCATACTATGGCACATGGAGAACAGTGAAGTGATTTGAGACAGCCAATGTGGCTTCACTGTGGGCAAGTCCTGCTTGGCCAACCTAGTGGCCTCCTGTGATGAGATGGCTGTATCAGTGGACAGGGGAAGGGCTACAGGTGTCATCTGTCTGGACTTACGTAAAGCCTCTGACACAGTCCTCCAGAACATCGTTCTCTCTAAACTGGAGAGATACGGATTTGATGGGTAGATTGTTTCATTGGATAAGGAATTGGCTGGATGGTCAGTTGCATCCTGAGGGTAGTGATCGATGGCTCAGTGTCCAGATGGAGATCACTGACAAATGGTGCGTCTCTCAGGGGTCTGTGTTTTAACCCGTTCTGTTTAATATATTCATCAGTGACACAGTGAGTGGGATCATGTGCACCCTCCACGAGTTTGCAGATTGCACCAAGCTGAGTGTTTTGGTTTACACGCCTGAAGAGACTAGATG
Organism: Psittacula echo; assembly: GCF_963264785.1. Taxonomy (NCBI): domain Eukaryota; kingdom Metazoa; phylum Chordata; class Aves; order Psittaciformes; family Psittacidae; genus Psittacula; species Psittacula echo. The sequence continues at coordinate 52,522,770 of NC_137742.1, read as the reverse complement.
CCAACCAGAGAGAACCTCACAAGTCAGAGAAGCAGACCCTTGCAAACCTTGTAAGGTTCAACAGGGTCAAATACGAGGTCCTCTCCTGGGCAGTGCTCTCCTGAGAGCAGTCCCTCATAGCAACATGGGCTGGTGAGGAGGGGATTGAGAGCTGCCCCATGGAAAAGGACTTAGGGGTGCTGGTGGATCAGAAGCTGGACATGAGCCATCAGTGTGAGTTTCAAGCCCAGAAAACCAACTGTATCCTGGGCTGCATCCAAAGGAGCATGGCCAGTAGGTCAAGGGAGGTGATTCTGCCCCTCTGCTCTGGTGAGACCCTACCCGCAGTAGTATTATGTCCAGCTCTGAAGTCCTGAGTGCAGGAGAGGCAGGGACATATTGGAGATGGTCCAGATGAGGGCCACAAAAAATACCAGAAGAATGGAGCACTGCTTGATACCTTCTCTATGACCTAAGGAGACTGTTCAGTTTTGAGTGACTTCTGACCTTGAATGATAATTGAGGAGGAATTCACAAGTTAGATTTCTAGCTTGCAAGGAAATACTCATTTAACAAATCCAGGCGTAGAACAGACTTGCGTAAAGTAAGCACATGAGAGTGGTGATCAGCAAATTATTAAAATGAACAGTGGTTTGACTGCCTGATGACTTAGGGATGGCAGTAAGCTGCTATTAGTTTTGCTGTGGAAAAGCAGCTGACTGGGTGGAGACCATTTCTAAAGCTTTTAGCAGGTGCTGGGATTGTATGTGTAAGAGCATCCTTCCTCATCTGCTGGGGGGAAAAGAATGGGCTTCCTATTGGTGTAGTTCCATAGAGGGAAATTGTGTTGGGTTCTGTATCCTTGTGTGGCTAGTGATTTAATCACCTACATCAGGTGTAAGTTTACAGAAGAGGTTGATTCTGCCAGCCTCCTTTGCTGGGTCATAAAGCCTGGTAAAACAAACCTTTTTTTTTCTTGTGTACTGCTGAAAAGATGAAGCTCCATTGTGAGTGTAAAAAAAATTTGGTTTAACCCTTTTGGACCAAACATCCAAACTGAAAGCATTAGCCTGATGAAGAGACTGATAAAGAAACGTGGGAAAATACCTGAGAGGGAGAAGTAACGAGACCGATAAAGGAAAAGGTAACATAAAGGTTTAAGGTATCATGAACAGAAGAATAAAGTGAAAACAGGAAGCATGACTTAAATGTGGATAACAGATTTTAATTATGCTGAGAATCACAAAGCTCCACTTCTCAGTAAATATTTACCACTTTGCACCTGAAGATACTGTTCCAGTGTATTTACTACTCAAGCAACCCTAATAGTGAGCTACAGCTTTAAAAATTAACAAAAATGGTAATACTAAGGTTGCCTGTGGCACAAGTAGTTGTCAGTCTGATTATAGCTAGGTATATGCATCTCGATTGCGGTGTTTCATGAAAAAAGCTTATGAATATTCAGGAGAAAAAAATTCAGAAAATTGAGTTATTTTGTAGTAATAAGTTTATAACAAATTGCTTTTGTTTGTTCTACATATATTTGGAGCATGTGTCAGGAATATTTAATGTTTGTGTACAGGCAGCTTGTCTTAAACTATGATTTCAAATGTATCGATACAGAAATGCTTCTAAAGGAACATCCTTTATCTTCTCAGGATAGCATTATGCAGCCATTCTATAGAATATGGGCATTCTGATACACAGTGTCATTTGAGCTATTCTGTGTGGTGTTCTAAAGTGTTGACTATGGCAGAGATCTGTATAAGCAGGTAAATAAGACAAAACACTTTCATGTGAAAGCTTAAAATTGCTATGCAGAGCTCCAGAGGGGAAAGAGTTGAAAACAACTTACAGAATATTAACAACTTGACAGCTTGCACAAGTCTGCATATCAAGGCTTCAAGTCATTTCAGTGAATGAAATTGAATGTCGTGGTGACCTTATCGTAAAAACACATTCTCTGAAGAGTCATTATGGTGAAGAAAGCAGTGAGCTGTATATAGCATCTGTACCACCCTGAGTTCAGAGAAATAACAGGGAGGGGAAATGGGTCAAAAGCATTTTTGCCCAATTTCTCATTTTTTTCACTGTATTTTAAACTAGTATATAGACCTCTCATGGAGAAATTACTTACAGTTTGGTTAAGCATGAGGCACTGTTTGAGAAGGGAACGCATTGTTGTTCAAGAGATTAAAGTGGTGTATTTGAAGAATGATGTACTTGACATGAGATATGACTGAAAACAACCTTTCAGGATTTACAACTTGGAACAAAATGTACATAAACAGGTTTGTATTATGAAACTTTTCTTTTTTCCCCCCCCCCATTAAGAATGTTTCTTTTATTCAGGTGAAGGAACTGAAAGAGAAGATTGAGTCAGAAAGGGGGAAAGATGCTTTTCCAGTAGCTGGCCAGAAACTGATTTATGCAGGTAATGGATATTCTGAAGATACTGTATATGAATTTATGTTGTTTTTTATGTTATTGCTTGATTTTGATGTGAATATTAAGTCTTCCAAAGATTGTAAGTACTGAAATGCAAACAGGCTAAAAAACAAAAAAGCCCCAGAAAAAGAAACCAACAACAAATCTGTTGTCAAAGGGAACTCTTAATTTTGAATGAGAATTGTTCAGGTTTTAATACATGGTGTTTGTTTTTATCTTTGCTCTTGCAGCATGATATGCTAGCAGCTTTAGTGCTCGATGAGGTGTGCTTAGTGAAGTGGAAATAGCTTTTGTTACAAGAAATTGGTATTTAAGCAGATTACATCTGATGTTCTGGGTTAACTGTCTTTTGTACAGTTTATGCTGTGTATAGCTGAAGCATTCATGCTATACCTCAGAATTAATAATCTTACTTCTTTTGTATTAACAAAAGAAACCCACCACCAAACATTTGGTATACTAAGGTACTTTCAATACTTTGAAGCTGTGTCACTAAAAAACAGGCTAATGTTAAAGACACAAAGTTACTTTATTTGAGCTAACATAGTCCTAATATTTTTAGGCAGGGTTTTTTTGTTTTTTTGTTTTGTTTTTTTTTTTTAACTGTTCTCTGCCTGGCTAGTGCATTCTGGCACTCATACATAGTCGCAGGGTTTTTTGTTCTTACTTCATGTCAGAGCTTAAAGTTCTATTCCAGTACCCCCTCTAGTGCTTTTTCCTCTCAAATTGTGCTTGAAAGAAGTTTTGGTGGTTTTTTTACTTCTTCAGTGTACTGCTTTGTAAACAGCATTGATTTTCCATTTCTATGAAGCTAAAGCCACTGATCACAATAGAAAGATGCTAATGGAAGAGAAGTTGGAGTCTCTCTGTGTTTGTACGGACTCTTTAGGACTATGTTTCTTAGCAAGTTTTATGTCCCATATGCTTCAGTGAAGGGAATGTACGTCAAGAACAGGAAGGTAAAAGTCATGTATAAAAACAAATATGAACAAGGCGAAGACCTTGTGCAATATGTATAATTGCATGATGCTCTTAATATGACATTTCTGTGATTAATAAAAACAAGGGTTGCATATGATCATACAATGTGGTATTTTTAGAAGCCTGAATTTATCTTCAGCATTGCATAATCCTCACAAACATTAGGAAATAAGATTCAGAATCGAAGACTATACAAAAAATGATTCTGTGTTTTGTTTTTTTGTTTGTTTCTTGGACAAGAGATATGACAAAGGTGCATTGATGACATTTTTACTTTGATTAAAATGAGCTTTAGAATTTTTATAGTTTGGTAAAGGAAAATAATATCCCAGCTAAATGTAAAAATATAAAAGCATACCATTTGTTATTAAAAAATGCTTGCATTTTTTTTATGAAGTTAATGAGAGGTGGGATAGATCTGTTGTGTTGTCTTTACTAGGATAAAGTTTAGAAACCCTGTGAGTGGTGTGTCCTGAAAGTGTAGGATGTTTGCATATATACATTGTGCAGGCTCCTTCCCCAACGTGTCTGTAAACGTGAAAATTGTAAGAAAGCCTCTGTAGGTTCTGAGTCAGATGCTGCACCATCTGCTGCAGGTATTACTACTGCTACAGTATATAGAATATGTTCAGTATTTGACCTGCAAGACTGGTGGAACCAGTAGAGTAAGACAGTGGCACCTCATCTGTTTTCAAAGTGTCATAATGTGCTTATGTTGCTTGATTTCTTTGCAATTATCAGGATAAGATTGTATCCTGCTATACACAGTTAAGTGGTGTGTTCCACTAGCACTGAGAGTAGTTATGAAAATTCTCCTTTTGAAATGGGGAAGTGATGCGAAATACACGTAGTGTTCTGATTTGTGGTACTGCCTCTAGATCAGCTTATGTTAAAAAAGAAGTCTGTGGTTTAATGTGTTTCTCAGTTCTTCTAAGTGTGAGGCAAATCTACTTCACCACAGGACTATCTCTGAGTATGAAGCTTCAAAAGTTTTTTTTCTGATTTTTTTTTTTTTTTAACCCCCACCTGTCAAGGTGGCAGGATATGGAATGGTCCTCACTTTTTCTAAAGCTTTAGCCTTCTTTTAAATTGTTAAAGCTGCAAAGTCATAAATATATGCAAATAAACTTAGTCTGTGACAGACCCGGGGAACTGTAAATAGTTTACTGCGTCTGAACAGCAAACAAAGCAGAAAGGAGCTTTCTTCCTGTGTCTAGAGTGTGTAAGCAGTCATAAATTACTTAGTTAAGATTATTTGATGCTGAAACTTTTTGTCTACATTACTTGTATCTGTGTTAAAGGTCCAATAAATCTTTTGCTACATATTTAATGCTTCTCTTTTGAATTATTTGAAGCATCTTCAACAGTTGGAGCAACAGCCTTCAAGCTAACTAGTCCTGTGGACAGCATAGGAGGAAAATTATGGCAGCTCTACTGCCAAAGCTTAATACTTAAACCACTTTTTGTAAGGTTATTAATCTGCATAAAATGTGTTTCTTATGGGCTTTTGTTTGAACTTTGTGAAGGAGTCTCGATCATGTAATGACTTGTTTAATAACTTCTTAATTTATATTTGTTTAATTTGCCAGGTAAAATCCTTAATGATGATACTGCTCTTAAGGAATACAAAATAGATGAGAAGAACTTTGTGGTTGTTATGGTGACAAAAGTGAGTAATTATTTTTGAAAAAGCAGTTGCACTATTTTTCTTTTAATTGTGATGACTGATTGTATGTGTTTATCCTTAAAACAAGTCGAGTTTGATTATGTGAAAGTTTTTGTCAACAGTGAAAATAAATGCTTATGTGAATAGATATGAAATATTACTTCAAAGTTCTAGCTTGCCTGTGCTGATTGTTATTTTTGTTCTGTGCTGAATATTTACATTGAAGACAAAATTTGTCAGTGGGTAATTTTGTTTTTTCTTTATTATCTTTCTATTATTTTTCCTGTGATATTATTAAAAGGAAAAAGGGAACGTTTATTACTAAATTCTCTTTCAGTCTTGCCATGTTGCTTCTCAAAACTCATGGCTGTTTCTTTTGCCAAACTCAACAGCTTAAACCAGTAAAGAAAGGATACCTATGCCAATCAACAAATCTATGAGTTTTGAATGACTGCAATGGCAGAGTCATGTGGCGTGTATTTGAAGTATCTCCTCTTACCCACTTGCGAGATTGCTTCTGGGAATCAAGCCACTGATTTTCTAGGCACTTCAGACCTTTGGGATCTGAATAAAACTGACTTCATCTCTGTCATGAGATAAGTTAATTCTAGAGTTAGAAGTCCTCCTGTTAAAGAAAACAATATTTCAGTTGCCCTTCATTTCTATTTGGTTTGGCTCATTAGATTCTCTGTTTGAATTTAACTGTTATTGCTGTCTTCCTGAAGAAACAGTGTTTTAGTTTATGGGTTGTGTGAAGAAGAGGCATTTATCAGTATAAGGAAAGAGGTGCAGATGGGATTTCAGAGTACAGCTGGCATTTTGGTTGCAGCAGAGGAGACACAGATCTCCTTGAAGACCTGTTAAATGCAGTACCTTATATTAAAAAGGACCTGTGTTTTGGAGTTGGGCATTTCTTCAGTATTAAAGTCTTTTTGCTAAGTCTTTTGACCTCAGTTTTCCTTTGGTTCTTTTCTGGATAAGACATGTCACGTAAGCTCAACCACTAACTTTGTTTGATGCTCAGACACGTTTCAGTGTTTTTCTTTGAATGCTTCTTAAAATGCTCTTTATTTTTCCTGTCATGTTGGAAGCCATTCGCTCTCAACCTCTCCTTTCCTTTAGACAAAAGGAGGAAATGTATCTTTCTTAGTTTAAGCAAACATTATCTGAAATTGATTCACCTTGCGTAAGTAGTTGTGTTTTGTTAAAGTTCAGCTATTTCTCTTGATAAGGCAGAGATGGGGTCAGTCTTGTCATTCAAGGATAGTCATAGGACACAGCTTTCAAGAACATAATCCTTTACTTTAGCTGAAAGTTACATGCATTCTGAAAAGTATAATTTCTATATAATAGGATTAATACTGCACCCAAGCAAAACTCATTTTTCCAATAGAGATGTGAAGATTGAGTCACAATTATATGCTAGTATTAACCACTCTAAATTTATTGCTGTAGATTTGGTAGTCCTTGATTCTGCTTGATTTTTGGTGCTCACTACAGAACTCCAGTATGTGTAATGTTATTTATCACATAACACCAGCTTGGAAGGGACCTCAAGGATTATCTGGTGCAGCCTTTCTTGGGAAAGCATGATCTAGACTAGGTGTCCCTGCACCCTGTCCAGCCAAATCTGAAAAGTGTCCAATACGGGGGAATCCACCACTTCACTGGGGAGGTAATTCCAATGGCTGATTTTACTCATGAAAATGTCCTGTCAGAATCTCCTGGGAGTAACCTCTGCCCATTACCCCTCTTTTTTTCCATGTGACTCCTTGTAAGAAGGGAATATCCATCTTCTTTGTGGCCACTCTTTAAACACTGGAACATGATGATGAGGTCTCCCCTGAGGCTTGTTTTTGCTGTGCTGAACAAACACATTTCTCTCAGCCTTTACTCACGCAGCAGGCTGCCTAGTCCTTCGATCATGTTTGGGGCATTTCTCTGGACCCTGTCCAGCCCATCCACATCTTTTTGTATAGCAGGGACCAGAACAAAACAGTATTGCAGTTGAGGCCTGACAAGCACCGAGTGGAGTGGGGTAATGATGTCTTTAATCCCTGTTGGCTTTCTTTGCCACAGGTATACACTGTTAACTCACATTGAACTTATCCATCAGGACCAACCCTCAGTTCCTTTTCCAGAGACCTGTTCTCCAGCTGGGTAGATCCAAGCCTGTGCTGCACTCATGAATTATGTTGTCCTAGATGCAAGACTTTACACTTGTCCTTGATGGACTTCATAGGGTTCTTTCTGCCCCACTCTTCCAGCCTATCCAGGTCATTCTGCAGGGTGGCTTTCCCTTCCTAAGTGTTCACTTCCCCACTCAGTTTGGTATGGTCAGTAAACATGGTCAGGGTACACTTGATCCTATCTTCCAGATAATTTATGAGATACTAAACAGCATTGGGCCCAACACTGATCACTAGGGGACCCATTTATGTAGTGCTTTGAATATAAGGAGTGCATAAGTAAAACTTGTTGCAGGTTAAGTTTAAATTGTTTAGCATCTCATTTTCTAGCAAATAGGATTGTAGAATCATAGAACACTTAGGGTTGGAAAGGACCTTAGGATCATCTAGTTCCAGCTCCCCTGCCATGGGCAGGGACACCTCTCAGTAAACCATGTCACCTAAGGCTTGATCCAACCTGGCCTTGAACACCGCCAAGGATGGAGCATTCACAACTTCCTTGGGCAACCCATTCCAGTGCCTCACCACCCTTATAGGAAAGAACTTCCTCCTTATATCCAATCTAAACTTCCCCTGTTTAAGTTTGAACCCGTTACCCCTTGTCCTGTCACTACAGTCCCTGATGAAGAGTCCATCCCCAGCATCTCTATAGCCCTCCTTCAGATACTGGAAGGCTGCTCTGAGGTCTCCACACAGCCTTCTCTTCTCCAGGCTGAACAGCCCCAACTTTCCCAGCCTATCTTCATATGGGAGGTGCTTCAGTCCCCTGATCATCCTTGTGGCCCTCCTCTGGACTTGTTCCAACAGTTCCATGTCCTTTTTATGTTGAAGACACCAGAACTGCACACAATACTCCAAGTGAGGTCTCACGAGAACAGAGTAGAGGGGCAGGATCACCTCCTTCGACCTGCTGGTCACGCTCCTTTTGATGCAGCCCAGGATACAGTTGGCTTTCTGGGCTGCGAGCACACACTGAAGCCGGCTCATGTTCATTTTCTCATCGACCAACACCCCCAAGTCCTTCTCTGCAGGGCTGCTCTGAATCTCTTCTCTGCCCAACCTGTAGCTGTGCCTGGGATTGCTCTGACCCAGGTGTAGGACCTTGCACTTGGCATGGTTAAACTTCATAAGGTTGGCATCAGCCCACCTCACAAGTGTGTTGAGTTCCCTCTGGATGGCATTCCTTCCCTCCAGTGTATCAACTGAACCACACAGCTTGGTGTCATTGGCAAACTTGCTGAGGGCGCACTCAATCCCACTGTCCATGTCACTGACAAAGATGTTGAACAAGGCCGGTCCCTACACCCATCCAGATAGCATTCATGATGAAATGTGATTTGTGACTTTAGCACTTTTTTCCAAATTTGAGTGGTGAGAAAACCTTATGCTTGTTATACTTGTCAGATGTCTTTTTGACAGCCATTTTAGTTTCTTCTGAAAAACGTGCTTTTGTAAAACACAAGATTGTTTTCACATTTAAAATATTGAAGTCTGTAAATATTTAGTCTTAACTTTGCATTTCATGCTCAAATAGTGTGGCTGTGTAGGTGTATAATTAAGTACTTTACTGACACTGTCAGTCACCTGTTTAAACACAGTGATATGTTATAGACGTAATATTTTCGATGTTTCAATGTTATGCTGGATGTTGAGGCAGCAGTGTCAAATACAAATGGTCTTAACAGAACTTAATTGATACGTTGACTATAGAAAGCATGAGTTTAGGAGCTTTGTGCTCTGAATTCTGTTGTCCTCCTGTAGGCCAAAGCAGCAACTGGAGCGACTCAGCAGTCGAATGCTACTACTGCTACTAGCTCAATGACTGCAGCTCCCACACCAGTCACTGCACCACTCCCTGATGCTGCCCCTGTACCAGCTCCTGTTCCTCTACCACCAGCACCAGATGTAGTTGCCTGTGAATCAGAACCTGTGAGTGATCCTAAAGAAGAGAAGCTAGCAGAAGAACTACCTGAGGCACCAGCTGCTGTCAGTCCCTCGTCAACTGACAGGTACAAATGAGACTCCAAAAATGCTTTCCCTGTCCATTTCTGTTACTTCTAGTTTTGATTCTGTTGAGTTTTCCATTACAGTATTAGTTCAGTCATTTTCTCAGTTCTACATAGTTTTTCCTTTTTCTTAGCTATAACTACAGATTTTGACTCAAGTATAACATTATAATATGCTGGTAAGAAGCGCCCCTCACTGCTTACATTTCTGTGGTGGGAAATGTGATCCTGGGACTAAACCTACGGAGTGGAGACTTGCATGACACGGGATTGTACTCCTGTTAGGCATTTCAAAGTTACTGTGGCATTTCAAAGTTACTGTGGCACAAGTTTCCTTTCAGACTGAGGATATTCACCTGCATGGATATGTACTCATAAAGCTCTTAAAAGACTTAGAGGGATGTGTCCTGTCCTGTTCGTAGACCTCTGACTGTGTTTTAAGTCTTGCTGGTTAGACTTAAACAATAAGTTCTGTATTGTTGTAAGAATCTCTTAATTTCTGGAAAGAGTGTTTTTTGGAGGGTGGTTTTTTTGTTTGTTTGTGTTTTGGGGGTTTTTTGTGGTTTTTTGTTCTGGTTTTTTGTTTTTTTTTTTTTGGGGGGGGTGTTTTTTTGGTTTTCTTTTCTCAAAATGCAGTATTGCTCTTAATAATGTGAAGTCTTAAAACTACAAGCTTATTTGTTCTGAATGCTCTTTGACCCATCTGCACATAGCTGTGGGAGCTGGGGTAGTTTTTAACCTAAATTCTCTACATTTAAGAAAATCAAATGGAAATTAGAAGTTTCATCCCTGTTGTATACTGTTGCTTATCTTGCTCCCTTTAAGTTGCTTAAGTTTGCACGGGATAAAAATGCTATTAACTGTAATGACACTTGCAGTGCTACATAGCATTATCTATTTTCATACACTAGTTTTCGATCTGTGTGTTATTTATGTGGTGCACAAGACATTAATCTTTGAAGCGGTTGTATGTAAACACTATCAAATACTGATGATAAGGAAGCAAAACTTGCAATTGCCTAATATCTTGAAAATATCACAAATTTCTTGCACTTGGTAACCTAATCAATGATTTAATTTTGGAATTCTGAGAAATAGGCGTATTTTTAAAATGGAATACAAATGAAGCTTTATTTATCAGTTGAGTAAATTTAGAAATTTTTTTTTTTTTTTTTTTTTTTTTTTTTTTTTTTTTTTTTTTTTTGGTAATGGCTTTTTTTTTTTTCTGCTCAGCTTGTCCAGTAGGTTCAAAGATCAATCTAATATTTAATACTAAAACAAGTGCTTTCCAGGTTTTCCATGTACAGATTGCAGTATGTAAAACTGCGATAAGGAAGCCTTACATACCTAACAGGAGGCAAGAGGTAATTTAACAAATACATTGTAGTTACCACCTGCCTTAATTTCAGTGAGTACTGCTTGTTTCTGATTTGCTTTAGCCATTAAATTACTGAGGCTGGTGAAGGCTTATTGAACCATGGCCAGGCAAGCTGGTGTCTTGTTTCACTTTTGATCTTTTTTAGTTATAATTCATACTAGTGAAGCATTCTTGTTGGAACTGATATTTTTTTCTTAATTAATAAAATGCATCTCTGTAAATATCTTGTTAGATTTTTTTTTTTAGTGGCATCTTCAGAAAACTCATTCACATTAATCCAGTGATCTTTCATTTGCTGATAGGAGTTGCCAGCTCTGGTAGCTGATAGATGCGGGGCTGGTGCAGTTGCATGTCCCCAGGCCTATCGGGTATCAAGACTGAATGCTTATTCCCAATACATACACACAGTATGTATATACCTAAATATATAGCTGGCTGTATAGGTCAACACAGGCACAAAACAGAGGGCACTTAAACAGCCATACAGCACAGCAGTTGCATTTTGTTCCCCTTAGGCTACTCAAGGCAAAGCCTACTAGTGCAGAATACATATGTACAGGCATACAAATGAACCATACAAATTTGTCCAGTAGCTGGCCTTAGTCTATTTCAATACCTGGCCCCTAGGTCTCCCAGTCTCTTAAGTTTTTTGATACCTTGGCGTGTGACAGCCTAAGCCCTGCAACCTCCCACTCCAGTTGCTGATACTCAGATTCAATTTGCATGCATATGCATGCATGTACACACACAGAGGATTAATCCAGGAACTGTAGATATTCACTGAACCTGGTAGCTAGTCCCCTCTGGTCTCCCAGTTGCCTCATTCATTGCCATATGAACAGATCTCTCCACTAGCTGGTTGCGGCCTAGAACCTTACCAGTAGCTGACCTTCTGACATTACAGTATTTCCAGCAGCTCCTCTCTCAGACGCTTCAGTCTCTGCAGCAGCTGGCTCTTAATTTACAGCTAGTCAATAACCAGCTCTCAAGCATCAATCCTACTTCCTGTAGTCAAGCTTAATGCTTGCGGGTGATTACACACATGCCAGTGCATGCCTTCACACAGAATACACTTGTCTTGTCCCTTCAGTTGCCAACACCTCAGGCACATATGAAGCCCTTGGTCGCTTTCCCAGTTGCTGGCACTGAGACTTCCACAGTGTCTGGTCTCTGCAGTTGCTGGCTTCACAGATGTGGATCCCGTGGCTCATTGTTCAGTGTCCAGCTGTGGGCAGTTAAGACTTCTATACATACACATGCATGTAGAATACAGACACCCCCAGCATGAAAAATAGTTATGGTAGTTGGAAATGGAATTTAATTAGAAGGCAGGATGTACTGGTAGTCAGGTGCAGGGCATGGCCAGCAGGTGCTGTTTACGTGTGACTGTGGCCCATTTTCTCCCCACCCCTGGTTTTTTCCCCTGGTTTTTGTTTGTTTTTTTTTTTTTCCTCTTTAGCCATGCTTGTCATCTGTAGGGTGCCTTGATGCGTATGTTTACCTGTCTTTGGTTCTTCCCCATGATACCCCATAATAAGTCTTGCACAATTGCCAAATGCTTTTTTCTGGCACCCCATGGTGCATTGCACTACCCTGTAGGCAGTAATACCCTTTGATCTGTGTGAAGACCTGGAGAGCCTCTCCTGTTGACCCATTGGGGTGTCACCCTGAGACCAAGGGGCTGGTGCTTTCAGTGGCAGCCCTGGGAGGAGCCAGGAAAGGGGCACCCTTAACTCTGTGTTAACTGAGGTTCCTCTGCCTGGGGTTGTGCCTTTGTGTTTCTTGGTGTTTGTGGAGATGAGCCTTTAATCCTTTAATTTAACAGCTTTGATAACTTGAGATGGAGTAATTGCAAATGTTAGCAGTTTATATTCCTCATTGAGGTCAAACCAGCGACGATGGGGAAGCAGTTAGTGAGACTGCTGTGTGCTTTGAAAATCTACCTTGTTCTCCCACCCTTTAAATCATTCAAACAAATGGCCAGTCCTTGAGCAGATGGGCAAGAGCCGAACTACTGGGGGGTAGCGGGAAGGTTTGAAAGTTTGTAAAGTCTGATCTCACTATAAGAGAGAGCTCTTTGGAAAGCTTTGTTGATTTTTAGAAACAAAAGGGGCTATTAGAGTTACAGCTGCTGCTGCTTTTTTTGAAAAACAGGAAGTTTTCCAAAGTTTTGTAATTACCATTGCACTTGTCTTCATCTTACAGTACAACAGGTGATACATCTCGATCAAATCTTTTTGAGGATGCTATAAGTGCACTTGGTAAGTGGAGTGTTTTTTTAATGTAGACATTATTTTGGTGCAGCAGAAACAAATGACAGATTAGCAGATACTGACATTCTCCTCTCTATCTGTCATTGTTAAGTTATAATCAAAGTACTCTTCTTTAAGACCTGAAGTTGATACCTTAGAATCAGCATCAAGAACTTCTTTACTGAAGAATGTTGCACTTTGTATAGTTCTATTGTGTAAAAGGAGAAGATACTTATAATTCCTGTTTTCTTTTTTTTCCCCCAATTTGCCGTAATTTCTCTTCAGTTTGAAGTGGCTTGAATAGAAGACTTGATGTAAATATGTATATACTTTTCACCTTTGCTTTTCAGTGTGCAGGTTCGATTAAATGGCTGCCTTTATTATTCACGTTCCACTTTTGACAATACTGTCTTTTGACACATTTAGATTAGATAAATTAAGTGCTATCTGGGTTGAGGAATGAATGCTTTTGTGTACTTAACAGTCAGTTCACTTTTCTTTCGACAGTCTTTGTTCATCACTGGAATAAACAGGGTAAAAACAATAGGTACGAAGTTTTGCCCTACATTTATGCTGATTCTGGTAGGTAGGAAATTACTAATCAAACCCACAACTCCTGCTTAAATTTTTCAGAGGGGACTTTTTTTTTTTTTGTGTAGCATTTTAAGACACAGAAATAAGGGGGAGGTGGTTTTTTCACTTTGTCTTTCTTCTGTAAACGTTAAGCTGCAACTTGGTACGAAGAGTTACACAGTAATTAAAGAGTTTCACTTACATTTTTCTGTAGGGGTGTGTTGATATATTGAAGGTAGGTGTTGTGGTTAAGCAGCCCAGAGTGATTTAGGAGCAGCAGTAATGTTATATGCACATTGATGGTAGCCACAAGGTTTAGTTTGTCTATTTGCAGCTTAGGTCTTATGTTACGACATACTGTTTTAGGCTGAAGAAATTGATGAGCTGAAATAGGTTTATAGATACTGTAGGAGACAACCAGTCAAGTTCCATTAAATTTTTAAAGTGCTTCTATCAGAGAAGCTGCATTCATTATACCTTAGTGGCCAAGATCTGGTCATCACAAATACATGTGTTAACAATAATGGCTAACAAGTTTGTTTAAGGTGATGGTCCTCATTCAGTTACCTTCAGAATAAAAAAAAAAAAAAAAGAAATAAAATCTTTCAGTGTGAGCATGACCTCACTATTCGTTTTATATGAAAGTTCTCTGATTGGTATCTGATACAGTAAATCCACGTGTCCCTAACAGTTTGAAAATATACAGGCATTAAGTGTAATTTCCTGGGTAAGCATACTGCAAGGGTTAGATACGAAATGAATTTCAAAGACAATAGCCATGAACTGTATGATTCTTTTTCTTTAGATGCTGTCTTAAAAGGAATTTGCGCAAATTTATTTAGCATTGTCCTAAGTAGGATCCTAGGCATGCTCTTACTATGGCTTCTCAATTACATTGTCTGAAGATAATTGACTTCACTTTAAAAGCAGGGATTGATTTCTACAAATTTGCTTTTGTTTTCAGTTAGATATGCTGACTGAAAACTCATGTGGCTTTGTGTGCTGCATGAGGATCTGCACATCTTGCAGTTCGTGTGCTACTGTATCTTTCACTGAAGCAGCCTAAGCTTTATTTAGGGCGTGGGGCAAGAATTACTGTGGGGAGTGCGATGAACTGGAATTTGAAAGTTAATCCAGCTTTAAAATGTTCTTTCAAAAGACAAAAGCAAAAAGCAGAATCAGTTCAGCACTGTCCTCACATTCCCAGCAGCACTATGTAGAGATAGGCATGACTCCGTATCATGACACTGATGGTGTTCAATTCCTGAATTATTATTTTTTGTCTTATTTTGCATGACTTGTGTAAGTAGACTGTATATGAAGTACATGTGCCTGAATTCACAGTAATTCCTTTTTCTTCTTTGGCTTTTAATTATGGCTTATGTAGCAGTCTGTCCACAGGAAGTTGACCTTTTTGCAGGTTTTTTTTTCTACCAAATGCTTCATGCTGTCTAGTCTCTACCTAGCTTATACTGAAAAAGCGCTACAGAAATGTTTAAGTGCTAAGTAATTAGATCAAAAGGTGTTCTGTCTGCTGTTTGCCTTGATAAGTTTGTTAGCTACAACAAACTAAACAAGCTAAACTAGAGCTAAGAAAGGACATGAGTAGTAAGTTTAGCAAAACCATTGTGTTGGGACAGTTATTGATTTGCTTTTTTGCTTCTCTAAAAATACATAAGAAATATGTATCTTTAGAGTGAAGTTTTGGGTGTTTTTTATGTCTTTGAAAAAATGAAGGTAGATGTAAAATGATACATTTATATGCAGACATGAACTTACCATTCCTTAAACTCAGGTCAGCACTATCATTTTGAGAACTGAACAGTAATACTCAATTAGTCAAGGATTATAGATCCATTGTTTATAAATAATGCACAAGTATCCTTGGGCTAGGGCTGTCTTATTATTTTTTTATTGAGTATTTTGCCCTCAGTCATACATCCACTGACTACTTAGAAGCATCCTTTAAAAATCAAGCAATGTGGTTATGTTAATGTTGGCTTGAGTTCAGCACCTTCTCCCAAAGGGAATAAAACTTGAGGTTTTACTTGGTTCTTCTAATGTGACTTACTTGTCTTAACAGAGTAGCTCTAACAGCATTTGTTTCCTTTACTTTTTTTAATTTGTTGGGGTTATGGTGACTAATAATTATTTAACTCTCCTGCCACTAACTTGCTAGTGTAAAGTCAGTATTAGGGTTGCACTGAGATGAGGAATACCTTTATCCAAGGGAGGACATGGTATTTTATCACTTGGGGTTTTTGGCTTGGTTTATTGCTTCTGTACACACACACTTCTGTTTTTGAATGGGAAGATAACCTTTAAGATATTACTTAATTAAAATTTATAATGGGATAGTTATTTTTTTCAATTTTGTTGGTTTTGCTGTACTTGCTTTTAAGAAAGGGGAAAAAATGGGTTGTGAAAAGAGATAGTAATTTTCCCTACAGTACCATTAGTGTAGGGATCAGTTGTCCTTCAGTTGCA
Source organism: Psittacula echo (assembly GCF_963264785.1). Lineage (NCBI taxonomy): Eukaryota > Metazoa > Chordata > Aves > Psittaciformes > Psittacidae > Psittacula > Psittacula echo. The sequence goes on along the minus strand of NC_137742.1, from coordinate 52,506,811 downwards.
TCATACATAGTGTGTGTATGCTTTTCTCTTGCTAGTTGCAGATATGGGCCAATTTTAGTCCATTTATGCTGTAAGAGGTGGGGGATTTCATGTGATGGATGCCTAGTCAAATATACGTGAATTAAACGAGACAACTTGTTTTCATCAAGTCTTCTGCCTGACTTGAGTTGGTCCATATTAAATTGATTAAATTACCTTGGTCGTCAACAGCAAGCAGCAGGGAGCAATACACAGTTGTAACTTGGTTGTCACCGTTTGTCATCTATCTAACCATAGCATAGTGTAAAGTCTGCATTTAGAAAAACCTCAATAGCTACCAATTTCAAAGGCAGATTTCTGCCTAGAAAGTTTAATTTCAAATTTACACGGCAGGAGATTTTTCTTGATTACATCAAGAATTCAGTATTGAGGATGCCCTTGACCTTAGATGAAATCGTAGGGAATATTATTTCAGTTATAAGTACAGAAGTATCACAAGTGCTGCTTTTCTCAATAGAAGTTTGCATTGTGTTTGTTACCTTCTATGATTCTAATCAAACGCATAATGAAAAAACCAGAATATATCTGGGGTTAAAGTAACAGAACCATGGCAAGTTTAATACAAGCTATTCTTTACTCTTCAATGAGTGACTTGGATTTGGGTAGAAATGAAATTTATCCATTGAAACTTTTTCGTGCCTTTTTTGCCTTATTCCCTTAATATGGTGGTCATGTTACTTCTAGTGACAGGTCAGTCCTATGAGAATATGGTGACTGAGATCATGTCAATGGGCTATGAACGAGAGCAAGTAATTGCAGCGCTACGGGCTAGCTTCAACAATCCTGACAGAGCAGTGGAATACCTTTTAATGGTGAGCATTTTTTTATCTACACCTTGTTCTTTCACTTTATTTTGTCCTCACTAGAGAATAATTTTAACTATGATTTACTTGGTTGTTTTGGGTATTAGCCAATTAGTGAGAGTAATACATGTTCATAGAGGAATAACAACAGAGCATCTGGAAGTCTGAGATTTGGATTTTGAGGGTCATAATGTGTTACAGGAAATACTGAAGTAATCCCTAATTGCTTCTATCACTACTTTGCTTTTGTTCTTTGTTGATCTATATGGATATGTATGTGAAGCATGTCCAGTTACAGTGATAGTTTTAACTGCCTGTGGCTGGCCCAAGGAATGATTCCATCACATCTGTCACCACAAATTTTATATTAGTATCTGTAATGTCACAAAGGCCTTTTTTTGAAGTTCCAGTTCATTGTTTTTACTAGTAATGCACAGTGTTCTTGATAATAGACTTTCCAAACAAAGTTTTGAAAGTTTTTTTGAAGTGGTTTTAATTTAACTGGTGTTTTAATTTAAGCAGTGTTATGGAGAAGAAATAATTTCTCATTTGGTATATAGAGTTTGAAGGGTGAAATGAACTTCATTGGCATGAGAAGAAATAGAAAATTTCACTTTAATTAAAATCTTGTTGGTTTAGGGGATTTTTTTTATTGCTTCTCATTGTATGCCATAGTGTGACAGGTGTATTGTCTGTGTCCCAGAGAATCTGTTTGGGGACTTGTTGCTTAATCAGTATTTCTTTAGTTTTAAGTCTTTAATTTTTTTTCTCTAGCATACCATTTTTTCACTGATGTGATTTTTCCTTGCTCCAAATCTGAACTTTATTTGAAGCCAGATATCTTGAACCAGTTCTTACAAAATATATGTGGATTGAATTTCTGATAGATTGATAAGAAAACTGTCATCTTTAACTCCCGTTATAACGCTTTTCTTTGGTACCTGCTGAAGAAAAACTGAATTTAACACATGCAAGTCACTGGCATGCTTGCTACTTACATTAATGATCCCAAGACTTTGTAATCTGCAGATTTTAGACAACAAATGTTTTGAGTACATGAACGTGAAAAGTTCAGATCTCATCTGCTATAAGGCCAATAAAAGGTGATATATATTGTCATGCCCTAAGGGCGAATGCAGCGGCTCGCATCTACCCGCTATTAGTCTGGAATATCAAGTGTCTAGAATATCACATGTTTGGTTTTCATGCCTTAAACCCATTGATTTTACGGTTCATTTACTCTGTAGATATACCATAAATTCAGTGCCTCCTGCAAGTGTTGGGCTTCCTTTGTCAGTCAGGTACAGTGTGCAATACTTGTACACTCAGTCTGGCATTTCCCTGCTCTTCTTTATTCCCATTCAGGAAGTCCAGAATAGAAACAGAGCATCCCTATGATGGAGTTCAACACATGGCGTATCTGCCAAATGGATTAAGTCTGACTGGTTTGAACAGTTCATTTCTATTCCTTCACTACGTTTTGTGTTTAAGAGGGATCCATCTGCTACATAAGCTGGGCCTTTTCTGTTTCATGTTATCCTTTACTGAAAGTATCTTTCCTGTATTCTTCCTCTTCCTGATGGAAGAGGGTGTAGGGAGCGACAGTCTTCCTCTTAAGAGACCTTATAAGCTGGCAGACTTATATTGTCCTTCTAGAAAAATCCTGTTGTTGCAAAGTCTTTCAAACTGCTCTTGATCTGCTGGGATCTAAACATGTTCCTTACCATCCTGCTGCGTCAGAGAAGTTTTTCTTCAGTTAATACTCATCCGTTGATGACACTGTTCTTTGACCCTCTGCCTACTTTCAAACTATCATCAGTGTTATCTTTTATACAATATGCAGAGTAGGATTAGGGTGTTGAGAGCTCTAAGTGTATATCACTGTCCTGGTTTAAAGAATCAGTACATCAGAGGTACCTATAAAATGCTGGAAAGGATGTGTCAATAGAGTATCTTTACTTAACATGTAGCTGTTGCTTAAATGAGACCTGAAAGATTCCACTTGTCCATGATTCACATTACAAGCTTTTCAGTTTTCATAGCTTCATGGCTGCTGATCTGGGTGTAATCCTATGTCCTTGAGCTGTGGTCATGGAAGGAGGTCCCAGTTTCAAAAGGCACCATTGCTTTTTCTGTGCCCCAGATTGATCTTTGGAGTCATTTGAATTCAGATCTCCTTTTGACCCAAGGATTTCCTAACCCTTAATAAAAAAGGAATCCTGTCTTTCCTCCAACAACCAGGCTGTTGGTTGTAGCCTCTTAGTCTGGAAATTTTTAGGAAACATTTCTTTTACTGTAAACGTGGTCAAACACTGAACAGGCTTCCTAGAGAGGTGATTGATGCCACACGCCTGTCAATCTTTGAGGGATTTGGACAGTGCACTTAATAACATGCTTTAAATTTTGGTCAGGCCTGAATTAGTCAAGCAGTTGGGCTAGATGATCACTGTAGGTTCCTTCCAACTGGAACTATTCTGTTTTAATTGTGTACATTCTTTCTGCTGAGCCTGATGTGATTATTCCTCTGCGGAGAACACTGTCAGCTAAAAACTGTTCTGGTGCTCAGTTAAACAGTAAACAATTGTTTAATCCACCATAAGGTGCAAAAAATGGCCCTTTTGCTGTCTGAGCAATATTTACGTTCAAAATTAATTGTATGTGAATTGTTATAATTCTTTATTCTGTTGGATAGCTGTATGAACAAGATGCATATACTTCACTAGTCTTTTAAGATTACAGTTGCACATAGTGTTGCTTATTTGGAGAGTGGAACTTCAAGCTTAGTTAAGTGCTGTTCAAGATGACAAATAATTTCAAAGTAAATTTGGTTGGACTAGTTTCCGTAGTGCGTTCATTCAAGAGCAAGCTTAAGGTTTAAACAAGCGTATGTTGTTTGATCTGGGCACAGATCACAGTCTCAACATGTGCCTGTGGGTAGGTGAAATCAACCAGTAATTTCCTAAGATTAATCCAAGTTCCTACATTATACTTAGATTCCCTGAAATTACTGATGAGAAAATGTGTTTAAGCAGTGCTCTGTAAGGTACTGATAAAAGTGAGTTACCTCAATTATGTTATGAATGGAATTTTCTTCCTGCTCTGCCGAGGAAAGGATATGTAGCAAGCTGACCAAGCCATATAATGGTAATGAAATGTCTGACAGGGAACACTTGCATTTATCCCTCTGAGAGGCTTAAATGTAGACTTGATGATTAGCTGATTTTATACTTCGACGTACTTCTTATCTCACAGGTAAAGCAAAGTTTTGCCTGGGACACTATCCATTTCTCCCTTTCTAGATGTAGCCTTTATATTAGCTGTGTATTTCTCTTTTTTGTTCAGCTATGGTGATGAATGTAGCATGTGAAGAATATGTTACAGCAGGATTTTTAATCTACATTATGTACCAGTGATTTCTATGGTAGGCTTTCCAAACCTCTTCATTGTCTGGTTACACTGAAGTTCTGTGATATATTTCCACCCACCCTGTTCCTTATGTTTTATGATACCCAAACTGAAGGATGCCGCCTTCAAGGTAGGTGAAATATATAGTTATACTAGTTCTGCTGGCTTCTGACTTAGATGGATTTAACATGCTGTAAGACTGTAGAAAAAACGATTTTTTTGATGCCATAGAAACTGAGTATTGTGAGTAGAGGATCTTATATTGTCTTGCCCTTTTGGGGCTGGGTTTAACATAGCTCCTGCCACTATGATTCTTTGTCTATCAGGAGGTTTACTGCTCTGTAATCTGCCTCTTTTTCATTCCTGTCAGTCAACTTCCTTTGCCTGTATCAGCAGGATTTGTAGTCAGTCTTTCTTGGTGTCTGTTCCATGCTAGACTGCCCAAATTTCTAGGCTTCAGGGAGGAGGATGGAAAGGACAAATTTGGTGCAGGACTTCACTGACAGAGGGGCAAGCATGGTTAGGGTATGAAACTTGAAGGATTCCCATGCAGGAGAAAGGCAATAGGGTAAAGTCTGCCTCTGTTGTATAACCCACATTCTAGCTTACTATAATTGTTCTTTTTCAGATTAGTCAGTTTCGTTCTCATGAGCAATTAGTTCCTGTATAAAGTTTGTTTGCAAATGCAAAATAAACAAAATGCAAGTCAGCTTTTTAAAACTGCCACTATTTGGTAACATACAGGCCTTTACACATTTAAGACACAGTAAATGACATTTGTCACACTGTTGTGTTGAGGAAAGAGGTCCAAATAGCCATGTTCTTATGTCCTTTTTTAATTACTTGCCAGATTGTATGGCATCTGTAACCTCACTGTTAGCATTGTGTACAACAATTCTGTTCTTGTAATGTAACTTTTTTTGCGTAACACTATAACATGGTAACAGTATTTTTAGTTTAACTTTTTCACTCATATAAAATATCTTAACAGGATGCAAAGCACATATTTGTTTATAGAGTAAAATTCATTTTTAACTGATGCAGTGGATACTTTACTACCTCACTACACAAACTACATTTTTCTTGTCAAAAAATAAGTTACTCTTTTCACAGTATTCTTTCAGTTGTAAATGCATACGTATCACAGCATCTTGCTTTGTCTTTGCAGTGAAAGCATTAATGCTTTTCTTTGTTCTTAAATTAAAAAAAAATCATGCAGTAAACCAAGTATCTTTCAGCATTTTGTAGATTAATTTTGTGAACTGTGGCTTTAGGGCATACCCAGAGATAATCAGGCTGCGGCTGAACCCCCTCCTCCAGCAGCAAGCAGTGGTGCCTCTCAGTCTTCAGCAGTGGCAGCAGCTGTAGCAACTATACCTACAACTACTAGTTCATTGGGAGGTAAGAAAGGTTATATTTGATAGGTTGTGAAAAGCATGCACTTCAGTATTCTCTTCTTCAGGAAGTTTTAAGTTCCTGGTGCTTGTGAACTGATCAGAGTGAACTGGATAAGAGCTGTAATATGGAAATTCCAGTTCTGGTGCTTGCTTGGAATTAATGGCTTGTTGTATGTTGATATATCTGGAATAAAGCATGAAGCTTCTAAAAATGCTGTGAACTTGCACAATTCCTTTGATTCAATATTCTGAATTTAAATGTAAGACCATAAATGTGGGGATGGTGTTTTCTCTCACTTTAAATTCTGGCTTCCTACTTCTGTGGCTAATTTCATTGTTAACTGACTATACTAATGCATTTACTGCTTAGAAATTGGAAGATCAAGGATTAAACCTTTAGTAACTCTGTGAGGTGTAGCACCCTAAAGACCTATCCAGAACGTGGGACTCTTCACTCAGCAGTTCTGCACATGGGCAGAGTGGTTGGTGCCTGAAGAGAATTGTCTTAGGGAAATACATATGAAAAAGGAGCATGATCAAGGACTAGGAAAGGTCTGTCTTAGGGTGTGGCAGAGGTATGGTGTTCAAGATACAAGGCAGTTTTAAATATGCAGGTAGAAGTGACAAGCATACATGATATCATCCATAAGGAGAGAATGGGGGAAATGGAGTATTTTGGACCACTTTAGACGCTGCGGTGTTCAAGGCAGTACCTAAGTATAGGATATATGGGAAGGCAAGACTCACTTGAGAAGGACAGAACTGATCTATTGCAGGAGGAAGAGAACTCTTGTAGGCATAGAGACAAAACAGTAAGCTGGGTAGGTGCCTCTGAATGAGGTTACTCAGAGATGAGAAAAGTGCTGGAGATAAAGGGCAGAAGGCTGGGTGAAAAAAAAATTCATTGTTTAACCAAAGTATAAAGAATTCTTGCTTAAAACTAGAGTAAGTTAGTGTGAGGAAGTAAGCTTTTATACTGTTTAGTGAGGGGTGGTGTATTGCCCATTTTCATGTCTTGATTCTATCAACCATCAGTTATGGTTTAGGTATGTATTTTATTAAAAATCTGTAACTTTAAAACACAAGCTGTTTCATTCATTTTTCAGGACATCCACTCGAGTTTTTACGAAATCAGCCTCAGTTCCAGCAGATGAGACAAATTATTCAGCAAAATCCTTCTCTGTTACCAGCATTGCTACAGCAGATTGGAAGGGAGAACCCTCAACTACTGCAGGTGAATCTTGAAACAACAAAATAATCCTGCTAATTTTGATTTAGCTTTACAAGAAAAGGTTATGTTTGTTAGCATGTTAATAACAGTTATGACGTTCTATTGTTGGCTTTTCAGCAGTTGTTGCTGTATAGAATGTGTTTTCTATGACATTAGAAATGGGTCTCAGTCTCTTTAGAAGAGATGCAGAGTGCATCAGGCAGAGGGACGGGTCGCTGCAACTGAACTGAAACATAAAGTTGCATTTCTTATATTTAATCACTTCTCTATGAACTTTTTCCATATTCTTCTGACTACTTAATTCACTGAAAATAAATATTCTTACTTGCCTGTTGGCAGGCTTAAACATGTCTTATTTCAATATATTTATTTCTTCTATTCTGCCATGCATCGCAGCAAATAAGCCAACACCAGGAACACTTTATTCATATGTTGAACGAGCCGGTTTTGGAGTCTCGCCAAGGTTTAGCTGGCAGTGATGATGGTGCCAGCACTGGAGGACTAGCAGAAGCTGGAAATAGTCACATGAACTACATTCAAGTAACACCTCAGGAAAAAGAAGCTATAGAAAGGGTGAGCCTTTTTTATTTGAAATGTTGCTTGGCTGTTGCTGTATGGTACATACTTAAGACGTGCCTTAACTTAAACTTTGCTTATACTCAGTAGATCTGCATAATTTTTTATATTTGATATTTTATAGCTACTGTAGTCTTGTTTCAAATCACATTTCTTCTTGCTTTATAGCAATTGAGTCTGAAATCTCTTGAATCTCTGTTACTGAGAAGTTGTTGAACCTTTAAGTAATCACAGCCTGTAATAAGTGGTGGTTGAATCGGTTTCCCTCAGGAATGGGAACTCAGGCAGTAATTTCACTTGGAAAAGCTTCAGATAGTACTGTTGTAGAATGTGCTGTGAAAGGTTTCCAGGTACAAAGGTGTGTCTGCATGAGCACTGTTTGCAAAGTACTTGGATAGTAAGAGCTCTCATAGTTAAGTAGATTAGTTGAAATCGCTGCTTAACCCAGTTATTTGTCTATCCATGAGAATTACTTAATTATACCTTTCTAAAAATGTGGGTAAACATGTCTATAAAAACACATTTGGGGGTGGTATATTACGTGCATAAATACTGTGTGTAACACTGACTAAATACATATTTGCATAGATGGTAATGCCTCTGAGATTTTTCTTAGGACAAATTGCAGTGTCAGGCTTTGATACTGTTTTTGTATATTAAAGACAGTATTTTTTTCAAGTGCCAAAGTGAAAGGTTATGTGAGGAAAAGAACTATTTTAATATAGGTGTCAGTTCTCTAGATCTCTAGGAAATTGACAAATAATAAAGTTAGTCTGGTAAAATTGTCCATGTATTTCTTCACAGATCATCCTCTCTAGTCTGCTGTATTTCCATTAGAACTATTTTATGCAGTAGAGTATTGCCTCTACAACCTCTTCAAGGGTTGTATGCTACTTCAACTTTCCATGAAAGACACACCTCAAAATTTAAGTGTCTTAGTATTACAGCTGACACATTCATGCTGTTTGTAAGCATGAAGTTAAATCTAAGAAAGGTTAATAATGGGTAATAGGACATTATTTCTTACAGAAATTTGATCTGCCATGTATGTAAAATGCCTTGCAGGTGCTGTGATGATTTTAAGAAAACCTCCAAATGATTGCATGTATCTGTCTTTAGGTTAAAGATTGGCAATTGGTTTGCTGAATGCCTTTAAGTGCAGGCTAAACCCATTTCCCTTGGCACAGTAATAAGCTCTTCTCTAGTATTCCTATTCCAAATTGTCATCGTGTCCCAGACATCAAGTGGTTCTTTGACTTACAAAAACCAGATTGCTCTCACCTTACTTCTTATGGCTTCAGGGGATAGTCAGTTTTATAGAAAGTGAAAGTCCAGTGGGAACAATTGAAAGTATGGCTTAATGTAATGTGTTGGGCTACCTGCTGGTAACCACAGGATGGGAACTTTTGTTTAAGGCAATTCGTATTAAAAATCTTGAGTGTCATATAATTAGTAGTTTTAAATGGGCAGTATTTGAAGTTTTTATTCTGCAGCAATGCGGTGTGCTGTTACTTCCTAACATTACTGTGACCCAAGTCTGTTCTAGTAACTTACTGTGTCAGTGAAGTAAGTGGTACATTTTATGTTGCTTCACTAGACTCATTCAAATCACTTTTTCAAGTGAGAATTCTGTTCACAGAGGCAACACTTTCTTATTCTTTACTTGCAAAAGCCTGTATGTATTGAGCTAGGCAGCAATTTTTGTTTCAACAAGGTAGCAATTGCTGAAGTTGCATTTCAAGATACTAGACATATAAAAAAGCTTAATATACAAAATGTATTTTCTAAATGTGTTTCTTTCCTTCAGTTAAAGGCATTAGGATTTCCTGAAGGACTTGTGATACAGGCGTATTTTGCTTGTGAGAAGAATGAAAACTTGGCTGCCAACTTTCTCCTACAACAGAACTTTGATGAAGATTGAGAGACACTTTGTTGTTCCACATCTCACACCAGTGCATTACACTAAATTTGCTCACTCGATTGTCTGGGATTTTGGGCTTACATTCATAATGCTTGGTGTATGGTATATGGGGAGGGGCAAAGAAGATAATATAGGCAGCAGAACAAAGCAGTAAGTGTGTCTGCTTTAAATTAGCAGATGCAGAAAACGAAAAATAATATGCAACCAAAAATCATCTCCTGCAGACAATTAGTTGCTTCTCTAAACTGTAGGTTGACTTTTTCTAGGTGTTCATTCTTACCGTGTACTAGTTCCAGCAATGTAGTGTAATGCCCTGCTTCATGTTCCTTTCTACTTAGTATTGGTATGGGAGGTAGCCTGTGCTACTAGGTTCTACAATCTGTATTTTGTGGCAACACTGGATAGCAGCTTTGTGAAATCTAAAAGATTGAGCAAATGTAAACATGAATGCCAAAATAATGGGTAGTTATTTTGCTTTTAAGGTCTGTTAAGGCAGTGCAAGAAACACAGTATTTCGCTTAATGCTGGATTAAAGTAACGTTGGCTTTTTTCCAAATGCAAACCCATTTCAATTAAGTGTCTTGATCATTGAGAAACACCACACCCTTCTTTGCCCCTCTCAAATGATCTGAGAAGCTATATGCATACAGGTGAAATTACTATCTTGTTTACATCTTTTGTTTTGCAGAATTACTATTCACCTCAATGTTATGTTGCAGTAAAAGTTTTCAAAACAAGTAATTGCATGTTTGGTTTTGTTATATGCACTCTTGTGAATTGAATATTCTTTTTTTCTGCCAGCAAACAAAATGCAAGCTTCATTTTTGTTCAACCAGCTTTTACAGTACAGCTGTAAGCATATGAAGGTATTTGCATTCTGTTGCTCTTGAGTAGGTTGTAATGCTCAAGCTATTTCTGTTCAGTAAAGACTTTCTTGGGTTTAGTCACTTTATGAGGCAGACAAGTTCATTACTGGAGGTATCAAGCAAACAGTCAATCTATTCCAACCCAAAAAAATCTGCACTCATTAATACCTTTCGTTGAAAATAAGCTCTAGTTACAGAGATTTGAATCTTATTTCTTGGTACCTGCTTCTCATGTATTTGTTTAGTCATGATAAAATGTAAGAATCTTCCTTCTAATACATTGAATTTTGGAGACAGTTTTGCCCATCATTGCAATGCTAGCAACAAAAACAAATTCTAGTTTAATCTAAAGCTATTATCTGCAATATTTCTTAAACACAGCTTGGGGATATTTTGTGGTTTTACTGTTGTACTCCAGTTACCTGGATTACAAATTTATCTCTACAGTAACCACGAAAGTATTAGTGGTACAGCACAGAGATGTTGTACCACTAATGATATTAACCATTTAGTGGTATAACTAAATAATTATTTTCTGCTTAGGTTATGTATCAGTGGATTAACTACTTAACTGCTACTTATGCTCAAAGTGCAAGTCCAAGTGTCTTGAGAAAAGAAAATGAGAAATGCTGAAATGTTTGTATTTGTTTCTTCATTGTTGTCTGTAGTCTGTTAAATAATTACCTGCACAAAATAGTGAAATGTATTAAAGCGTTTTACTTTCTCTTTCTATCCTTAGACATTTGTGATGTTTTTTCTAAATAGTGTTTCAATAATTCAGATTTTATTCTTTGAAAATTTCATAGGTGCATAATGTCTAAGCAGTCAGTAGCACAACCCAAATCTATCAGTAGGAGGTATCATATCACTAAATAGAAAATTAAGTCTTTCCTAATGCTGTAATTTTAGAGAAGTTAACATTAATACCTGAATCAACCAGTAGATTTCTGCTGATTAGGATTCTCAGTATATTTATGGACTGGAAGAGATGACTTTTGGTTTAATACTCACCAGGCAAAAAGGTGTTATAAGTAAAAGGACCAACTGCCAGGTACTTGAAAAATGCCAAATTGATACAAAGACTTCTTGAATGTACTTTCCTACATAGCTAATATCTAAGCAAAAGTTTTTTTGTTTGTGGGAGTCTTCTGTGCTGATCAAACTGCTGTCAGAAATAACCATTCCTTCTCTAGAAGTGTGGAGAGTAAAGCACGAATGTCTGTGGGTGTTTCAGTGTGCTCCCTCCAATTTTGATTCTGAAATATATTTGAATTAAAGACTGTTGAGCTTGATCTGTGTAAAATGCTAGTAGCTTTGGTGATTTGTAACTTTGTATGCTGAATGACTGAAAGGTTTATAGCTGCTGTGGCTGAAGCCTTGCTAGTAATTCTGTTCCCATTTTTCACCAGTGAGATGATGTTTATGCAACTTCTGATGAACAACAGGTGTCTAAACTTACATGCTAGCAAAAACTGTTCAATCTGTTCAATAGTGGTATACTTGCCAGCGAGAATGATTTCTCTCTTTGTAGTTGCTGCCAAAAGGGAAGAATATATGGCACTTGTATGGTATTGAGAAGGTGTGATCTGAACAAGTTGCCTAGATATGCTGTGCCTTGTTTTCCACCAAGTACTACTAGGAATTGTGAGCACAGAGTGTTTTTGAGCTTGTTTGCTGCAGATCTCTTAACAATTTGGGGAGCAGTTTCCTCAGGGCTTTGGGAACAGTAGCTACAAAAATAAAGTATTTCTTCCTATGTTTTGGTACTGGAGGCCTTACTTTCTTGTAAAACTTCTAAATATCTCTTTCAGTGAAAAGCTATTCATGATGCACTTTTAATTGCATCATTAATTTAAAAAAGCTACTCTGAAGTCATATGAATTCTATAGCTGCCTACTCTTATATCCTCTACACAGCTGCATTTTAATGGTATGGTTCCTTAGTCGTTGTCCAGGATCATTTTAGGAATCTAGCTAAAACCCAAGCAATGGGATTGAGGATATGCTTTATTCTTACCACAGTAAGAGAACTTTTTAGGAAGGTGAGACAATCACTTAGAAAATCAAACTATGGCTCTGATTTTAAAGTGTTTCGTTGAGTTTTCCTTCAAGAACACACGTGAATGAGTGAAACTGGGAGACACAAAGCCAAGTCCTCAAAAGCAAGCAGATCTGTCACCTGTGTTTACACTGTATCTTTCAGTTTGTTTTACAGATACTTAGAGGCAGGCATGTTAATGTTTACATTTTCTTACTGTTTTCTTTCAAACCCAGCTTTGTTTGTGCTCAAAACTAACCTAGAGTTTCTGCACTTCAAAATTCTATATTATTCTATGGAAAAAATAAGGTGGGATTGAAGAGAGAACAATTTTGTCAGTAGCATTTTCAGTTTTTCTTTGCCTGTTTGGCATGTGAACAAAGTATTCAACATACTGTCTTTTGAAATATGTAATTTTGAAACTACAGCTATGTGGTTATGAAACCACAAAGTATAGAATTTTTTTACTTCAGTAAACCATCCAGAAAAGTAGACTTATTCCACCTGTGATGAAGTAATGTATAGGAATATATAATTATTAAATTGCCACAAAATATACGATTGATCGGTATCGCTGATAGGTTGGAGTTTACAGCCATGGAGTTTGAAGCAGGCTGCAGCTAATACTGCTGACTTCTAATTGTCAGGTGCCGGTGCCGTATTTATACTATGACATATGACCTTCTCGGACGTTGAACTTCTTCGTTCTTGTTAGCACTCACTGCCTTTCCTCCATCCTGATAGAGAGAAATACTTACTGGCTAGGCAAGAAAAAGATATTAATTATATAATTTCACTTCAGTTCTAATCAAAGCACATTTTATGAAGACACAAGCATCTGTAGCGCTTCCTGTCCAGACTGCAGTGAAATTAATAAAGACAAATGCATATTCATCAATAATAGTAGCAGTGTGGAAAAATAGTAGTAAACTAAGAAGATACTTATTGCCACGTCATCTCTTTGCTTTGGCATTTTCCCCAGGGAACTTTTACAGACAGTATCTGGTATATGCTTTGCTTTCTGAGAGACTAGTGCTAAAAATAATACTAAAGTAAAGGATTTGTGTTGTATGTACCAATGCAGCTGTGCCTAGAGACACAGAATACAAAGTTTTTTGCTTTCAAAATAGGTACCCTTCTATTTTGATATGGCTCAACACATTGATGTGAGTACTGCATGCTGCAGAGGGCAAGGAGCAACATCCTTGAAATTCTTGTTGCCTGAGGTACAGATTTTAAGATGCAATAGACTGGGAGTAACCAGATACTCAGATATTCCAACAAGCAGCTGTGTTTGCCATCACAGGGGAAGGATTCATTGCTGTCCTTGTAATAGGAAGTATTTGACTCTAAATGTGCAGCAACTAAGGATGAGAAAGTGGGGCAGTGTCTCCCAAGTGCCTCTGTGGCTGTACCTGTAGAATTGGTCAAAGTCTTGTAAATTCAGGTACGTATTTTTAATTATCTATAATGAAATGGTTAGTCTTCTGGGTGGGATATGAAACAAAACAGTGAGTGCTGAGTGCTTGGGACAGAGATCTCCTCTACAGGGAGGTGAGGCTGAAACAGAGAGTCGATGCCTGGAAGAGGCAGTAGTATTTGTGACAGGGCATGCCTGAAAGGATTACACAGTATGGTGCAGGTTGAGAGGAATGAAATGGTGTAGCAGGATCAAATGGAGAGTCAGTTAATGTACAAACGAACGAGTTAGCTTGATAGAGATGTTAGGAACAGATAAACATTTATATTCACAGAATCACAGAATGCTTGAGGTTGGAAAGGACCACTGGAGGTCACCTAGTCCAACCTCCCTGATCAGGTAGAATCACCCAGAGCATACTACTCAGGATTGTGTCGGGGCAGTTCTTGACTATCTTGAGAGAAGGAGACTCCACAACCTCTCTGGGCAACCTATTCCAGTGCTCAATCACCCTCACAGTAGAGAAGTTACTCCTCATGTTCAGGTGGAACTTCCTGTTTTAGTTTACATGCATTGCCTTTTGTCCTATCACCTGACACCACCGAGAAGGATCTGGCTCTATCCTCCTGATACCTTCCCCTCAGTTACTTACACACATTGATCAGATCCCCCCCCGACCCTTTTCTAGGCTGAGCAAGCACAGCTCCCTCAGCCTTTCCTCATATGAGAGACCCTCAGTGATTCTGGTAGCTCTTCACTGGACTTGCTCCAGGAGCAACATGTCTCTCTTATACTGGGAGCCCAGAACAGGACGCAGGTGAGGCCTCACTGGGACAGAGCAGAGAGGAAGGGTCACCTCCCTCAACCTGTTGGCAGTGCTTTTCCTAAAGCAGCCCAGGATACCACTAGTCGCCTTGGCCACGAGGGCACATAGCTGCTGGCTCATGGACATAGCTTGCTGTTGACCAGGAGTCTTTGGGTCCTCCTCCACAGAGCTACCTTCCAGCAGGTCAGCCCCTAGCCTGTACTGGTGCACGGTGGAGGTTATTCCTCCTCAGGTGCAGGACCCTGCACTTCCTTTCTTGCACAAGGAGACTTCAAAGACAAACAGTGGGTTCCTTTTCAGACAATAGCTCTTTGTCTAGCACTTGCCCTTGGCTTCTAAAACCAGCGTAACAGGTGATAAACAGTTTCCAAAACAAAAAGGACAGTAAAAAGAAACAAACCAGTTTGTACCTTGGCAGAGATCTCATAAACAACATGTAGCTTCCGATAGTCAAACTGCAAGTGTGCCTGCTTAAAGGTGGAGAAAAAAAAAAGTTATTTTTATCTCTGGCTACACATGTTGTTGAGACCTGACCTGTTCTTTGAGTCTCTTCATGAGTCTTCAGGCATTGTTTGAAGTGAGGGAAATGAGTGATCCGCCTAAAGTGTTCATTTAATAGTAATCCTGCTTGTATCTCCATGTAAAACATCACATTTTACTTTGGCAAAGGGCAGGATTATGCATCATATCAATGGAGCAATGCTGTGAAGTTCATTTAGACAACTATTTCGATGGGATTATGTCTCTTGAGTGTGAATGTAATTTGTGACCCATTAGTACGTGTCTTAAATTATAAACTCTGACCTATGGAAAGCTGCTGCAAAAACTGGGAATACTCAATCTCAGAAGAGCAGCAAGGTTAAGATGAGAAGCTATCACGAGATGTGAAATATGACTATAAATCAACACAGCCATGGGTTTTTTCAGCTGCAATTAGAAATAGTTGCTAAATGAGTACACAGCTTAATTGTTTTTCACAGTTCTCACAATTTGATGTATCTGGCTGACTGGAACACAAATATTGAGGTAAAATACACAAAAGACTATTTTGTACACCTGGTTAAAGTGCTCACACAGTGCCTAGGTCACAATTTTAAATTGGTGGTAAACTGGTATTTCTAAAACACAACCTCAGTTTGCCATGAACTATAGTGATTTTGCTCACATGCAGGATAGCAGTACGGAGAGCTGTTACTACTGAATACAAATGTTTGGCATGACTATCTGGGAGAGGCATGTAAATAGCATTTAATGCTGGCTTTGTGTTATAGGTAGCCTTGTGTTCTGAATTCAGTTCAGAATTTGCTTGCTTCAGAGTTGTTAGAAAGGATCTGTTGCTTTGCAAACTTATTAAAGAGTCAGCTTTGTCACTTGTGAATTGTATATCCTGCTACTGCTTAAAGGGGAGGCTAGTTGAAAGCTAAGAATGCAAGTGAGGAGAACCACGATCATCACCCATGAAGTGATAAGACCGTAGCCTTTTTTTGGGAAAGTCACATTACTTCAGCCTCACTTTGCATCAGTATGCTTAAGTCATGCATTTGATGCACTGTATCTGGTGTTCATGCTGTCAGGTGGCACAAAGTGCTGTTTTTAATGACAGAGAAGTACTGTGTTGGAAGATAGTGTGGCATGAAAAATAGGTTTCAGTAATGAGGCATCTTCTTGCACATAGGCAGAATTCTGCGATCTTCTGTGTGTTTACATTTTGAAACCGAAAACACTGATGCTGCAGCTTCTTTTTGCTGCACTGCTGGAGTTCATAGTGTCATTAGAATGTTGTATTAACAAGGCCTTAATAAGCCTTAATGTGCCCTAATAGTACCTTTAAATGCCTTATGTCTAAGTGATTAAGTCTGTGCTTACATAAATATCTTAGTGGTAAGATGTTATTTACATGATTCTGTTTTGTAGGTGGAGAAACTTGTTATCGTATTAGTAATTCCACCTGAACTGGCTGTCACACCATCTTCATTAGCCTGCATGGAACCATTAGTGTATTTTGCAAGCGTTGGAAGATTGGGGGTTTTGTCCCTCTTCTTATTGGAACCTCTTGGGAGTTTTGCTGTATGGCAAGAAGAAAATGAGCAATTTGGAAAGCTGAGACAAATTAAGGGTTTTGTATACTTACCTTTTACTAGATTCTGCTGGTCTCCACTCTTGTGTGTTTGTAGGCACTCCAGTGCCCTGAGAAGGGATGCAGTTGTTTTTCTTTAATGGAAACAGTAGCAGGGTCATTATTATGCAGTAGCCTTAATCAGATGGAAGTACAGGTTGCTTAATTTTAATTCTCCTCTCCCTTCACTTCTGACCTGAGCCACAGTGTTGCTTGTCTTCGTGTTAACGCTCAGATTTTGTAATTGTGGATTGAACTACGCTTCAGAGATGAAAAGGAAGAAAGAACATTTCAGCTGTCAAATTAGCAGCTACAGAGTGTAGATAGAGGTCACAGAAAGCTGACCAGGGCTGCTTTACAGGTTAACTGTGAGGAAAGGAGAGAAGGGGTCAAAGTGATTCATTTTGTGCATTTGGGGGAAGAGAAGGTAAAATGTTTGCCAGGTTACTATAGCAGTCTGTGAAGCTCTGCTGGGACTGAAGAGTTTAAGTTCTAGGTTAGGCAGTTTTAACATGCAAATGAGGTGGTAGATACCTGAAGAAACCTCTCTGCTGTTTATGTGAGGGTTTTTATAGATAGAAAGTGTGTGCAGCTTGCAGCATCAAGATTGGACTTCAGTCTCATCAAAATTGCTTCACTTTTGCCACGCAAGCTGAGTGTAATCTCATGATGCCAGAATGTGGTACTTCTTAATGGAGTCTTATCCCAAATTTGAATAAGTAAATCTGAGAGCACATAAAACTTCAGGCAGCCTGAGTGTAGAGGCAGTGAACACAGTCATTTGAGTTTGTCTGAGAGAACAGTCTAGAGTCTGGTCCTGTGCTTGATCAGAACACACGCTATTTGGCAGATCTGAGCAGCTTACACAGTGTAAATGGCTAACAATTGTACTCAGAAAAAGTAGTGATTATGAAGGACATGGGATGAGGTTTTCGGAAATCCTGCCATTATGGGACTTTCTGGAAAGCTAACCTCACTAACTGAAACTCTGATTTATGTGTTCTAAGAGGATGTAAACTTTTTTCCCTAACTTTTTGATACTCTGATTTTTTTTTCCAAACTTTTAAACTTTAACCAGTCTGGAATGGAACTTTCCATGCTTGGTGTCTGCCTGTGACTGGGCTTTTTGTTGATTTGGGTTTTTTTATTTGGGGGGCTGTTTGTTTTTTTCGTTTGTTTGAATGGAAGAGAGCACAGGGAATCAGGATTTGCTTAAAAGAAGCAGATTTTTTGAGCTGCTTGGACTAAAACCAAACAAAAGCAAATGAGACTATATTGTGCTGTTACAATAACTTTAATTTACAAGTATAGATAGAATAGTTTGGGTTAGACCTTCAAAGATCATCAACCAACCCCCTGCAATGAGCAAGGACATCATCAACTATACCAGGCTGCCCAGAACCACATCCGGCCTGGCCCTGAATGTCTCCAGGGATGGCGCACCCACCACCTCTCTGGGCAACCTGTGCCAGTATTTTATCACCCTCACTTTAGAAAAATTTCTTTACTCACATATAACCTGAATCTCCACTTTTCCAGTTTAAAACCATTACCCCTTGTCCTGTCACAACATGTCCTGCTAAAAAGTCTCTCCCCATCTTCTTTATAGGCCTCTTTCAAGAACTGAAAGGCTGCGATAAGGTCCTCCTGGAGCCTCCTCTTTTCCAGGCTGAACAACCCCAGCTCTCTCAGCTGGTCTCCGCAGCAGAGATGCTCCAGCTCCCTGAGCATTTTTTGCAGCCTCCTCTTGACCCACTCCAACAGGTCCATATCTTTCCTGTGTGAGGACTCCAGAGCTGGACACAGTACTGCAGGTGGAGTCTCACAAGAGCAGAGT
This sequence comes from Psittacula echo, assembly GCF_963264785.1. Lineage (NCBI taxonomy): Eukaryota > Metazoa > Chordata > Aves > Psittaciformes > Psittacidae > Psittacula > Psittacula echo. The sequence continues at coordinate 52,488,337 of NC_137742.1, read as the reverse complement.
TGAGGGGCAGGATCATCTCCTTCGACCTGATGGTCACACTCCTTTGGATGCAGCACAAAATACGGTTGGTTTCTGGGCTGCGAACGCACATTGCTGGCTCATGTCCACCTTTTCAACCACCAGCGCCCCTGGGTCCTTCTCCTCTGTGGTGTTCTCAATCCCTTCATCCCCAGCATGTGCTGATACTGGGGGTTTCCCTCACTCGGGTGCAGGACCCTGCAGTTGTGCCAGTTGAACCTGAGATGAATGTGAGGTTCTCATGGTCCCAACTCTCAAGCCTGTCAAGGTGCCTCTAGATGGCATCCTGTCCCTCTGGTGTGTCAACTGCACCACACGGCTTGATGCCATCTGCAAACTTGCTGGCGGCGCACGCAGTCCCACTGTCCTTGTCATTGATGAAGGTATTCAAGAGTACTGTTCCCAGTATCGACCCCTTAGGGACACACCACTTATCACTGGTGTCCATCCAGACACTGAGCCGTCGATCACTACCCTCAAGATGCAACTGACCATCCAGCCAATTCCTTATCCAATGAAACAATCTACCCATCAAATCCGTATCTCTCCAGTTTAGAGAGAACGATGTTGTGGGGGATTGTGGGGGACTGTGAGGCTTTACACAAGTCCAGACAGATGACACCTGTGGCTCTTCCCTTGCCCACTGACACAGCGATTCCGTCACAGGAGGCCACTAGGTTGGCCAAGCAGGACTTGCCCACAGTGAAGCCACATTGGCTGTCTCAAATCACTTCACTGTTCTCCATGTGCCATAGTATGGCCTCTAGAAGGATCTGTTCCATGATCTTCCCAGGCACACGGGTGAGGCTGACAGGTCAGTAGTTTCCAGGGTCTTCATTTCTACCCTTTTGAAAAGTGGGTGCAATATTTCCCTTCTTCCAGTCACCAGGGACCCTGCCTGACTTCCATGACTTCTCATCATGGAGAGTGGGTTGGCAACTACATCAGACAATTCCCTCATGACTCTGGGATCCATCTTGTCATATCCCATAGACTTACCTATGTTCAGCTTCCTCTGGTGGTCAATTGAGCTCTCCATTGACAGCATTTTTATTAGTTTCCTGTTTTCCTCACTTCTTTTTTTTCCCTCCTTGCTTGTGTATTATTTTGAGATGTTCCTTTTCTATTTGGCAGCAGTTTTGTGGGCAGCTTGCAGATACTGTGCAGATCACAGGGGATGAATCATCAAGCTATGGCACATTCAACTCTGGAAATGAGGCCTGAGAATCTGGACCACTGCCTGTCCTCTGCTGTCAGCAAATACCTGTAAAGGCTGCTACCAAAGTTTATGTCGTCTTGTTCTCGTTGTTATTCTGCTTGAAGGATAATATAATAGTTGTAAGTTGCTACTTTAGACGAAGTGAAAAGGGTGGGCTAAGGATCTCCTAAGGTCCCTGGTTGATAAAGTGTCTCAAGTGTGAGAACTTCCATCATGTAACCTTACCATTCTGGTGTGGACAGAACTTCTGTGGAGGCTTATCCTCAATTTTGTTGTTGTTGTTGTTGGCTTTGGTTTTGTTTTGAGAGTTTTGGTTGGGGATTTCTGTGGGGTTTTTGGTTTTTTGGAGGAGTTTTTTGGGTTGTTTTTTTCAGGTGTAGAGGCTGAGTAAAGAGCATTTGAATACTCAGTTCTGTCACTTTCACCCTGTGTCTCTGTGTTTTAGGCAGACAATGAGGAAAGCAAGCTTGGCTGGCACTTCCAGTTTTTAAAAAATTCATCAGAGATGTCAACACAAGTTAAATTAGGCTTAAATTTATTTATTAGGTTTTGATGTGTGAGGAAAGCAAGTTGCAGAATCGGGTAGAGTTATCTGCCAGTTCTCATCTCATGATGTGAAATATTACCATAAATTGAGAAAAAGGATTTTTGAATGGCATATAAATACCCTATGTACCTCTATAATTGCTGTAAAATTGTGTGTTCTTCTTTACCTGGTACCGAAGCAACTTCTCATTTGTTCATTCTCAGAAGCATTGCTTCTGCAGTGGTCTTATGTCCCCATCTCTTCTCCAGCTAAAAGCATCCATTAATGTTTGTGAAAAATCTTCTTTATGAAAAGCAAAAGCTCTCTCAAAAACTGGATTGCACAGATTTAATTTTTTTAAGCAGATCATCTAGTCGAAAAGCATTGATTTTCTGAAAGTGCAGACTGAAGTAATTTTAGAGAATGATACTGGAAAAAGCCCGTACTATTTGCAGATCAGCAAACACACAGCTTAATGAGTTCGTTCACTCTGTGCTAGGAAGAAATTAACAGAGTAAATCAGAAATATCATACAGATTTCAGTGACCTAGACTCCAAGGCTTGCCTGGAGTCTAGGTTGCCTGGAGGCTAGCCTGTTGAGTCCCTTGGGTGAGTTCTCAGAAGGTGGGAGAAATTGCATAGCAGAGTCCCTGTATTGTTTAAAAATTACATGCCAGCATTGTTCTGGTGTGAGAAACAGGTAATATTTCACAGTGTGAAAGTGTGAAACTTTTAATTTAGTTTCAAAGTTTGGGTTTTCATACCTTTCTGGTGACTGCAGAGCAATGCAGGTGCACAAGCCAGTGTTTTCTGCTAAGGGTTCGTGTCTAGCTAGATGTTGCTTCCTTTGACACTTGACAATGCCGTGATGGATTGCCAAGGTGGGTTCATTTACTTTGTAGGGATATCTTTAATTTCAGCTTGCAACACTGGTGATTAAGGGGGAAGGAGCACAGTGGCATTTCTAACCAGAATTAGTTTTCTTTGTCAGCAGGTTATTTCTTTGGGTGGAAGTTGGGAAGAGGTGGATATCTGTCCTACTTCTTATAACAGCTGGCAGTGAAAATTAAAGTCTTTTGCCCCTTACCATTGTGCAAGTGGCTCCTGTCACGTATTTGCCTCAGGTTTTTGTGCTTTGGAACTTCCACATTCCAGCTGTCTACAATGAAAAACAAGGCTGAACCAGTCTGCCAGTCCACAAGGTGTAAAACAGCATGGTGTTTAGCACAACTTTCAGGAACCAGAAGGTCAAAGCTCCTTTCCGTCCACGAAAGTAATGCATTTGCTTCTTGGGAGATGCTTGCTAAAGTGTCTCCTCATCCTCTAAGGGTGAACTGCTTTGGTCTCCATGCCCCCAAAGCACTTTATTCAATGAAAAATAACAATCTGAAAAGGAATGTCCATGTGGAAGCTTCTCGGAGGATCTGTCACCTGATAATCTGTAAACAATTAAGAGCAGGTTGGAGATGGGAGGAGAAATTCCTGTTCTGGAATGACAGGGCAGGAGGCAGAGCCAAATGAGGTGCTGTAACTGTCTGTGCTATTTCACTTCAAAGAAACCCCTCATTATCAGTCCTGAAGTTACATGCACCTTTCTAGCTGTGAGAAAATGGAGGGATAGAAGACAGCCTTTGCTTCTCTAGCCTGTCTCTCTTGCTAGTACGCACAGACAGAGCTATCTCAAGCCTATACATTCTTAACCTCGTTCCTGAGTGCCGAAGTATGTTGAAAGCCAATAAACAGAACTTCCTCCAGTGGAAATAAATATTCTGGCTAAGACAGAACTCTGCTGTGCTCCTGAATGCAGATCTGAATTTGGGTGCCTCTCTGCCCATCTCTGTTCAGATTTGAGCTCCAGCAGACCAAGAGGCGATGTCAACAAACAAGCCCTGCAGAGGCTGGGTATTCAGAGCAAACAAAACGCTACCTGCTGACCAGGCAGTATCACATCGTACAGGGGTTTCTCACCAAGAAAGCAGATTACTGATACTGCAGTAGTAAGTGTGAGAACAACGCACTTAGTGCTGTGAAGGACCCCAGATGTGCTCTGACAGATTAGGAGCAAGTTTTCACAGCATTAGGTTACTTAGCCCCAAAGTACTCTTGTCTGTTTTTTAGACTTCTATACACTTTGAAGCAGTGGCTTGTTTGAAGGTGCCTTTTTCTCTGTCTGTATCTTTGATTATATTAACAACTTAATGAACTTGTAATCGCCTTTGAAACAATCACTCTGGTAATAAATGGAGACTCTGTGATAACTTGAAGATGTAATAGATGAAAGTTACAGGGAAGAAGGGAAAAAGGAAGTTTTTCTCAACTTCGCTATCCAAAATAACCCTGGCACCCTCCAGACCTCCTCTCTGTTGCACCTTGGTCTTTTCTTATGAAAAAGATGCTGGTGCCTGAATAAAAATGGAAGTGTGACTTGTATCAGCTGGCCCCAAGCTATATTGCACTACAGTGTATAGTAAATGACCCTGTTACGTTAGCTCTCCTCTTGTCCCTGCAAGTCTCTTGTAATCATCATGGAAATCTCACTCACATGAGGAACAAGCTGATCTGTAGGTGTTCTTGCTTATGGCAGCTGTGAACCAGAGAGGAGAGCACATGTGTGATACCGATGTAGGTGGGGCTCTGTGTAAGACACTTGAATTACACCTCAGCTTGAATGTAAGTTTGTGGTTCAAAGTGAAAGGCTTTCAGTGTCCAAATGACAGCTCAGCCTTTGTGGGAGTTTTGGTGAGTACTTGGTTTCTTCAGGAAAACATCAGTTCTCTGAAAAATGTTTTAATGTTTTTAAAGTGGACCCCTAATACTAAATTTCTGGCATCTGGGTCATTTGTCATCATCATCTCAGCACTGGTGCTTTCATCGCTCATGGCAAGAAAAACTTGGAAAAAGTTTAATTAGAAATTACCCTTATGGGAGTTTTAGTAACTAGAGCAAAGGGCAAGATCACTTGTAAAGAGCTGGTCAACTGACATATATCCCAGTCTGTACCCCTATATCTAGGTTACCCTGCATCATCTTTGCTTTCATGTGGAGCACTTGGCAGTGCTGAAGTCAGGTACCAGGCTGCTTTAGGTCTGATGTAGTCTGATAATGGCCCTTCTCAGAAGATGCTGCAGCTTGTTTTAAGAATCTACTTATTGTGCGAACATGCGTGTTTTACTTTTAAAAGTCGAATTGTCTTTTGTGACCTGGTCATTTGAGTGCACGCACTGCAATAAAATATTGAACTGGGGAAGTAGGTTTTACTTGTCCAAATGTTGTGGTTTAAGCCAGTCGGCAAGTCAGCCATGCAGTTTCTACTCTCTGGCCCCGGAGGGATGGGGAGGAGAATGGAAAGAATGTAACTGCCACGGGTTGAGATAAGAACAGTTTAATAACTAAGGTATAACACAGATCACTACTGCTACCACCAATAATAATAATGATAAGGGAAATGACAAGGGAAGAGAATACGATACCACCTGCCGGAAACAAGCCCAACAGAGCAGAGAGCGTGACCTTCCAGGTAACTCCCAGTTACATCCCCGGGCATGACGTGCTGTGGTATGGAATACCTCTTTGGCTAGTTTGGGTCAGGTGTCCTGTCCCTGCTTCCTCCCGGCTTCCCCTCCTCCCTGGCAGAGGCTCACAAAGTTCTTGGTCAGGGTAAACATTCTGACCAGCAACTGAAAACATCGGCTTTATCAGTATTATTCCCAGGCCGAAAGTCAAAACCACAGCGCTGCACCAGCTACTAAGAAGGAGAAAAACTGACTGCTGCTGCTGAACCCAGGACAGCAAATAACAAAACCCAAAAGAACCCCTCCAAGTAGTCCTTTGAGTGCCAGAAATAATAAAGTCTGGTTACGTGTGGATTTGTGGCTTTTTATATACACTGAGCTCTCGTAGAACTTTTCCTTATATTGGGATGTTTATAAGCCTTTTCTTTCTTTTTTGAATTATTTGGTTTCTATCTGCATATGGGTGGTTTCCTATTGCACTTTGCTTTTCTGCAGCGTGACACATTTCTCTTTGGCTGCTTAACCTCCTAGGGGTGGAAACCTCTGCCCCAGTCAAATTGTTGGATTAGGTTTGGGGGAGGACTGGAGATGGCTAAATGATGACAATATATCTGAATATATCAGTCTTGCTGATAGAGCTTCTCAGGAAACAAAGTTCTCTTCAGAAACTTAGCAGAACCCCCAAACCCTGGAACTGAACTCTAAATCCTCAGTGGCATATAAGCTTGTCACCATCAGTTCCCTTTGTGCCATTTTGGACACTTTCCTCTGCACAGAAGGCATAAGACCCTCCAGAATTTCTTGAGGAATAGCCATTATTGAGCCATTCTTTTATTTGCTGATGGATATCTCAGTCTATCCAGTTTTCCGAACTGCTCTTCTGAGTAGGGCTTTTTTAAGAGGCCTTTATTATTTTTAGAGCGCCTGATAAAGATGCAGTTACCTTTGAGCTAAAGCATGCAATGGTCTGTGTTGTGTTTCAGCTATTTTTCTAAACTTTTCCAGGTTTCCCATTAACCCCTCAGCAGGGTTTGTCAGCACCCCGTGGAAGCAGTGTGCTGCAAATGTTCCAGTTCTTCACAATGGCATGCTGGCTGCCGTGTGAGTTTCAGATGACACTTGATTTTTTTCCAGGCCTTTTGCAGAACAGAAGGAACTGAAGCAAAGACTGTGAGGTTCCCTGTAGGAAATTCCACTTGTCTTTTCAAAGACCACTGTAAGGAAGGCTAGGCATTAATAGGAATCAGACACTGTTCAGTGCGGAGGGCCGACAAACACAGCCATCGGGTTTTTTTTTGCAGTAGAGCAACAAAGGGTATTGCAAGGGCCAGCGCATCCACTGATGTAGACTATCATAGTTTTACTGATCAGCAGATTCATATCCTTTCATCCCAGAGGGCCATGTGTCACTGGGAGGTAGTTCAGTGATTTACACCATCAACACTGAGGGAGACAAAAAAGCAACATTAAAAAAAAGAGGTGGCTCTGTGGAGACCTTCAAGAACCTAAAGGGGGCCTACAAAGAAGATGAGGAGGGACTTTCTATAGAAGCAAGTAGTGATGGGACAAGGGGTGATGGCTTTAAACTGAAAGAGGGTGGATTTAGATCAGACATTAGGAAGAAGCTCTTTACTGTGAGAGTGGTGCGGCGCTGGCACAGGTTGCCCAGAGAAGCTGTGGCTGCCCCATCCCTGGCAGTGTTCAAGGCCAGGTTGGACAGGGCTTGGAGCAACCAGGTCCAGTGGGAGATGTCCCTGCCTGTGGCAGGGGGATGGAACTGGGTGAGCTTTAATGCCCCTTCCAACCCAAGCCATTCTATGATTCTGTGATTGTATGATATATGGGGCATTAAAGGCCTACTTTAAAGCAAAACAGAAGAAGCCTACACTTCGTAGTTGATTTGGAAATAGGATTCCCATGACTGTTCATACAAGTAGTGTGATTGTGTGGGCAGGTGGCTTTGTTAAATATGAGGATTTTTTTTTTTTTTTGTAGTAACTGACTTTACACATGAAATAACGTTAAGAAAAGTGCAAATTAGTGCCCTATTTTCACATGTATTCGTATGAGTAAGTCCTCAGACTTCAAAGGACTTACTCACATGAACAAAATGAAATGCAGAACTGTTCTGTTTTCATTCTCTTTCTTCTAGGTTGGTGGCTCCTAATGTAACTTCTTGTCCTTCATTCTGAAAATGAGTCTAACGTCCTCTGGAAATTCCTAGTCTAATTTTATTACCTGCTTTAAACAGCTCTTTTATTTTTCTTTTTACTATTTTCTTCTTTCTCCCTCTCTCCACTCCTACCCCCCTCCAAAGAGTAGATTAGTTTACTGTGCATTGCTTCCTGGGTATTAATGAAAGGCTGAAATTAACTTCTGGCTGGTGACGCTCTAGCCAGAACATGAAGCCTGATCAGTCATCAAAGACATGACAAATGTATTACTCATCACTCTGGGATAGCCAACTTCTGCATGTGTAGGGGACATTCCTGGTCCTGGGCAGGTGTCTGAAGAAGGGCAGGCGAACACAGCCAAGTTTGCAAGGGGCAGCGCGTGTCTGCTGCTGAATTTGATAGGGATCTACCTTCTCCCTGCTGTTTTTCTCACAGTGATACTCCAGACCAGTTGCATGGGACTGGGGCTGGGGAATGGAAGGAGGAGAGGTCAGTAAAAATATCACATGGGCCGACAGCTAACCAAACCTGTTTAACACTCCGGGTTGTTTGTACAGCGTATTTACTGGTTCATTCTGTATTCAAAAGGCTCAAGTGATTTGGTTTACAAATATGGCTCCAAGAGTAGGTACATATGTCCCAACCAAGGGGCATTATACCTTGTCTAATTCAGCCTAATTAGTCCTGAATGCCAAATGCACTAGATTCCACCAAAGTTGTGGGATGGATATTGATTCTGTCACCAGAATCTGCTATCACTTACATTACTTCTCGTGGAAGTTTTGTATGTAGATTTCTATGCTCTCCTGGGGTGTAGCATTCTGCTTTTTAACCAGATTAGAAATGCTGTTCTTGCCCCCTCCATTTGTGCTGAACCCTTCTTTATGTCTGATTCTGACACTTCCCAGGCTTATCTGCAGGTTTGCATCCATGCCTCTTGCTTCACAAAGATAAACACAAACAAGTCCTTCATGTAACTTCCATTAAATTTGATGGGATCCTTTCCACTCATTTCAATGGCACTCAGAATGAGTCTTTCATCTTGCATTCCTAGAAACTGGTTGGTCAGGGTCCCTTTTTGTTCTTTTTGTTCTGGCCTTTGTCTCCATCATGTCTAAGCATGTCAGTCAGCAGTAGATTATTCTGTCCTGGTACTCTTGTTCTCTGTTGCATGATGAGGCTGGGGCATAATAGTGTCTCCATTAGTCTAAATTTCCCATCTTTAAGCAAAGGTAAGTGGCAAAGATGAAAGGCCAGATTTTCAACATCTGACTGACAGTCTGGTGTGATTTTTCAGTGGTATTTAGAAGCTTCAGAAACCACCACTTTGTTCTTGTTTCTTTAAGACCGTGACTATCCTGAAAAGACCCAGCACTAAATAGCTTGAGAAAGGTCATGGGGAAAGTCTATTGCAGAGGAGCTGAAGAGGCACCAGTTCCATATCAGCTTTTGAACGCTCCCTCTTCTGAAATGTCAACATCTCTCAGGCTTGGGCCTCACCAGCTTTACAGGCAAAATGTAGGCAGCACACCTGAGAGGAGCCCTGTATGGAAAAGCCACTCTTGGGCAGTATGTGATGCTGGATGTGGCCATTTTTAAGCATTAGAAGGCTTCTCTTACATTTCTTAGTTAGCAGTTTTCATTTCAAGGATCTGGTTGTATGATTTCATACAATCATAGAATAGTTAGATTTGGAAAGGACCTGAAGATCATCTAGTTCCAATCCCCCTGCCATGGGCAGGGGCACCTCACACTAAACCATGCCACCCAAGGCCTCAACCAACCTGGCCTTGAACACCGCCAGGGATGGAGCATTCACAACCTCCCTGGGCAACCCATTCCAGTGCCTCACCACCCTCTCAGTAAAGAATTTCTTCCTTATATCCAATCTAAGCTTCCCTGTTTAAGTTTGAACCCGTTACCCCTTGTCCTACCATTACAGTCCCTGATGAAGAGTCCCTCCCCAGCATCTCTATAGCCCCCCCTTCAGATACTGGAAGGCTGCTACGAGGTCTCCACGCAGCCTTCTCTTCTCCAGGCTGAACAGCCCCAACTTTCCCAGCCTATCTCCATATGGGAGGTGCTCCAGTCCCCTGATCATCCTCGTGGCCCTCCTCTGGACTTGTTCCAACAGTTCCATGTCCTTTTTATGCTGAGGACACCAGAACTGCACACAATACTCCAAGTGAGGTCTCACGAGAGCAGAGTAGAGGGGCAGGATCACCTCCTTCAACCTGCTGGTCACGCTCCTTTTGATGCAGCCCAGGATACGGTTGGCTTTCTGGGCTGTGAGCGCACACTGAAGGCGGCTCATGTTCATTTTCTCATCGACCAACACCCCCAAGTCCTTCTCTGCAGGGCTGCTCTGAATCTCTTCTCTGCCCAACCTGTAGCTGTGCCTGGGATTGCTCTGACCCAGGTGTAGGACCTTGCACTTGGCATGGTTAAACTTCATCAGGTTGGCATCAGCCCACCTCACAAGTGTGTCGAGGTCCCTCTGGATGGCATTCCTTCCCTCCGGTGCTCAACCGAACCACACAGCTTGGTGTCATCAGCAAACTTGCTGAGGGCACACTCAATCCCACTGCCCATGTCCCCGAGAAAGATGTTGAACAAGACCGGTCCCAACACCGATCCCTGAGGGACACCACTCGTTACTGGTCTCCAGCTGGACATCGAGCCATTGACCACAACTCTTTGCATGTGGCCATCCAGCCAGTTCTTTATCCACTGAGTGGTCCACCCATCAAATTGATGTCTCTCCAATTTAGAGACAAGGATGTCGTGTGGGACAGTGTCGAACGCTTTGCACAAGTCCAGGTAGATGACATCAACTGCTCTGCCCCTGTCCATCAGTTTTGTAGCCCCATCATAGAAGGCCACCAAATTGGTCAGGCAGGATTTCCCCTTAGTGAATCCATGCTGGCTGTCACCAACCACTTCGCTGTTTTTCATGTGCCTTAGCATGCCTTCCAGGAGAATCTGCTCCAAGATTTTGCCAGGCACAGAGGTGAGACTGACTGGTCTGTAATTCCCTGGGTCATCCATTTTCCCCTTCTTGAAAATGGGGGTTATATTTCCCTTTTTCCAGTCATCGGGAACTTCACCTGACTGCCATGGTTTTTCAATTATGATGGACAGTGTCTTAGCAACTTCATTCGCCAGCTCCTTCAGGACCCGCAGATGGATTTCATCAGGTCCCATGGATTTGTGTGCATTCAGGTTTTTAAGATGGTCTCGAACCAGATCCTCTCCTACAGTGGGCCTAGGGTCATCATTCTCACAGTCCCTGCGTCTGCCTTCCAAGACTTGGGTGCTGTGGTCAGAACATTTGCCAGTGAAGACCGTGGCAAAGAAGTCTTTAAGAACCTCAGCCTTCTCCAAATCCAGGGTGGCCAGTTCTCCTGATAGCTTCCAGAGGAGGCCCACGCTGTCCCTAGTCTGTCTTTTATTCACTACATACCTATAGAATCCCTTCCTGTTATCCTTAACATCCCTAGCCAAGTTTAATTCTAACTGGGCCTTAGCTTTCCTAACTTGGTCCCTAGCTTCCCAGACAATATCCCTGTATTCTTCCCAGGCCGCCTGTCCTTGCTTCCACCTTTTATAAGCCTCTTTTTTCCTTCGAATTTTCCTGAGCAGCTCCTTATCCATCCAAGGAGGTCTCCTGGCCCTCCTGCTGCACTTCCTTCTAGTTGGGATGCAACACTCCTGAGATTGTAGAAGGCGATCCTTGAATATCAACCAACAGTCTTGGGCCCCCCTGCCCTCTAGGGCTGTATCCCATGGAACCTTACTAAGCAGGTTTCTGAAGAGGCCAAAGTCTGCTCTCTTGAAGTCCAGGGCAGTGAGCTGGCTGCGCGCCCTTCTCACTGTCCCGAGGATCTCAAATTCGACCATCTCATGATTGCTACAACCAAGGCTGCCCAGGTACATCACATTTCTAACCAGCCCTTCCCTGTTGGTGAGCACGAGGTCAAGCATGGCACCTCTCCTTGTCAGCTCCCCTATTACTTGCAGAAGGAAGTTGTCTTCCACACAATCGAGGAACCTCCTGGATTGCTTGTGCCAGGCCGTACCTTCACTCCAACAGATGTCAGGGTGGTTGAAGTCCCCCATGAGAACAAGGGCCTGTGAGTGTGAGGCTGTTCCTATCTGCCTATAGAGCACTTCATCCACAGAGTCCTCTTGATCAGGCGGTCTGTAACAGATCCCCACAGTAATGTCCCCCATCGCTGTTCTCCTTTTAACCCTGACCCACAAACTCTCTGTCAACTGCTCACCCATCCCCAGACAGAGTTCCATACTCTCCAGCCTATCCCTAACATAAATAGCAACTCCCCCTCCCCACTTGCCAGGCCTGCCTTTTCTAAAGAGCCTGTAAGCTTCAATTCCAACACTCCAGTCATAGGAGTCATCCCACCATGTTTCTGTGATGCCTACTATATCATACCTCCATAGATGCACACATCTCTAATTCCTCTTCTTTGTTCCCCATGCTACAGGAGTTTGTATAGAGGCATCTGAGCCAAGCTCCAACTGAAGACAGCTCATTGGCTGGAGTGGCTGGAATATCTCTGCATTGCTCTGAGCATTTATTATGGGTGTTGGCAACTGACTGGGTGTGTTGGGATGGAGTGATACCCCCCTCCACCAACACATCTTGTTTAAAGCTTTTGTGACCAGCCTGGCAAGCCTCCTACCAAAACCACTCTTCCCCTTCTTTATCAGAGCAGTTTCACCAGCCCCCAGTAGACCTGGCCTACAAACTTGGGTCCCGTGTTCAAGACACCCAAACCCCTGACTATGACACCACCCTTTTAACCATTTATTAACCTGGCCAATCCTCCTAGCCTTTTTAGGGTCCTCCCCTGTATCCTGGAGAATTGATGAAAAGACAGTCTGAGCTCCAGAGCCCCTAACCACCTCTCCCAGGGCTCTGTAGTCCTTCTTTATGCTCTCCAGGCTACTGCTATCTATATCACTAGCATCCACATGGATCACTAGAAGTGGGTAATAGTCCACGGGACTTACTAGAGCAGGCAGCCTCTCTGCAACATCCCTGATCCGTGCCCCTGGTAGGCAACACACCTCCCTTGAGACTGGGTCAGGCCGACAGATGGGTGCCTCTGTCCCTTTCAAAGTAGAGTTCCCTACTGCTACGACCCGCCGCTTTTTCCTGGTAGCACCAGTAGAGATCTTCTTTAGCAGTGCACCGGTTGTTTCTGGTGCGAGATTTAAGAGAAATCTAAATAAGGCTAATATTTGTGAGGCTTAAACCTCACAGAAGAACCATTAAGTAAGTAAGAGTAAGCTTTCAGAGGAAAAGAGCAGCCTAGTTGATAGGAGAGGATTCAGTTTACTGATTGTTAGCTGAAGGAAACCATGAAGTTGAACTTTAACTAAACAAAACCATATATATGTCAAGAAGAAACAAGACCAAGGGTAAAGAACATTCTTTGCCTATCCAGCTCATTGAACTGGGAACCATTCCTCACAAAGTCAGATGAGAAGCCAACCTAAGACCATAATAGGAGAACAAAGAAAAAAGTTCAGCCAAAGTTCAACAAAGGTACGACTACAGAGGTCCCAAAGACCCTTGGGACCCTCATGTAAAAGAAACTGTGCATTATAATTATAATTAATTATAGATTATATTAATATATATTAAGAATATATATTAATATAATTATATTAATAGAAATTATAATATGTATAAGATTTCTGGGAATTATAATGTATATGTATGAGATAAATGCTTATAAGCAAGAAACTTGTAAGAATTTGCATGCATGTTAAATGAAGCTACCCCCTGTGCATCTGGCACCATAATAAATAATGTCTGGTTCTTAATGCTACACTGATATTAGGGAGTTTTATTCTCCCAACTTTCAGTGACATAGTGATTTGTTGCTTTCATACAGGAATAATACAGGAGATACAACAGGGATGTGAGAGATGAGAGATTTACAAACCACTCTTAAATCTTGCTGCCTGTTGACATAAACCAGCTCAACCCTCCAGCTCTCAGTTCACCTGAAAGATTTTGCCTGGTTTATGACTGCTCGGCAGTGTTCAGATTTGCAGGCTATAGCAATTAGTTTTGCTAGCAATTAGTTGTGCCTCCAAAAAATGGAGTTCCTCCATTAAAGCCTGGCCCAAGATGTCAAGACCTAGCATTTCACCTGGAATCTTTGAAGTCTCTGAATATTGAAAGTCTAAGAGTAATAATAATAGTAATAATAGTAATTATATATAAACTCATAATCACTTCCTGAATGTGTCACAGCCACATGAAGGACAGACTAAAGCACATTGGTAAGAATGCAAGAAGCAGAACAAAATTTTGAAGACACTGACTGCATGTCTTCATTAATAAACATCACTGTTTTAATAGCAAATGTGTCCCTTTGACCAAATATTCTTCTCAGTTACACTGGTACATGTTCAGGGCATTTCATAGCATAACTGAGTCACTGGCATTACGGAAAGAAGGACTGGTGTTTTCTGAGATTAGTATGACTGGTCAGCTAATGATAGCCACCATATGAAAGTGTTGCTGAATGACTGCTTGAAAGGTTCATGGAAGTATATCCTTGCAACCTTGGCTGACAGGTAGGATAAGGTCATTAAAATAATCTCTGGAATATGGCAATGGCCAAAGTTTGCTCCAGAAACTGCTGTGTTAGGGAAGAGATTGAAGATTTACAAATCAGAAACTGCCATTGTTGCTTAAGGAAAGTTCATGGCCCATAAACTCAAGAATATTTTGAGCCAACAGTATAAATGGTGGGAACCTTGCTGCTCAAAAGACCTTTTCCATTTGACAATAGACAAATAATTCTTCCTGAACCTTAATAAAGCCATCTGCAGAAGGTTTTACACCTTTTGTCAAATGATATGGATGTGGCCCTGAACAGAAAGTGAAAAATGAAATTTTGAGCTTTTCCAAGAGAAACCCTTGAAAGCCAGAAGCATTCATTCACAAGGACTGCTATTTGGCCAATTAATAATTTTAATAGCCCCCCCCAAATGGAGACAATATTGTTATTATACAGACCTCAGACCAAAATGGCATTAACAACCTTTGTTGTGATTTCCTTTCCTCGTGCTTCTCATTTGTTGGTTTTGGTGGGTGGTGGGGTAGAGGAGAGGGAAGGGAGAACAGGGCCTTAATGCTAGATAACCTTTTCAGAATTAAGTCAGATCAGAAAAAAGTTTTGATCCAAAAAGGTCAAAATTCTAGGTGAGCTCACAAGCTGAGGGAACAAAGCACACATGCGAATACAGTCTTCATTGTTCTCTCCTGTGGCTTGTGTACAGAGAAGGGCAGGATTCAAGAATACTTCAGCTGCTGAAGTTGGGTACTGAGTGCAGGAAGAGAGCACCAGCCTGCTCCCTGGAGCTGGCAGTTAAGATTACCCCTTGCATGAACCTTTTTAGCGAGTCAGTTCTGTCCGTCCTTGCCTTCTCAGACCTTTTGCCGTATGTGAAATGAAACATCTCTATGCACTGCTCTCAAGGACTCACAGTGCTTGTCTGTAGCCTGTACCAGGTAATGAGCAACACTCCCATAGAGCAGCACTTGAATTTGAAGTTAGTATGAGTGTGCTAGTAAGCACACAGCATTCAAGGAGCTGTTGGGTTTAGAAGGTAGGATATTGGTTCAGTGCTGGGGATATATCAATACTTACCTTCACCACTGATTTCCTGTGCATTCTGGGGTAAGTCCTTTGCCTTTTTAGCACACAGACTGATACTATTGTGTTTGCAAGCCTGAGGTGAATGCTTTTGTAAGTGGAAAGCTGTGTTATTTTAACTTTATTGTGTGGGTAAAGTATAATCCTCAAAAGAATCAACAGTCCTATGCTTATTGCCTCATGGGCATTAAGGTCTCAAAATTAGAACAAAACACAGAGTCACAGAATCATTTGAGTTGGAAAGGTCCTCTGGAGATCATCCGGTCCAACCCCCTGCCAAGACAGGGCCACCAAGAGCAGGTTACACAGGAACGTGTCCAGGCAGGTTTTGAATGTCTCCAGAGAGGGAGGCTCCATGACTCCCTTGGCCAGCCTGTTCCAGTGCTCCGACACCCTCAATGTAAAGGAACTCTTCTTCATGTTAAGGTGAAACTTCTTGTGCTTTAGTTTATGGCCATAGCTCTTTGTCCTGTTGCTGGGCACCACTGAAAAGAGTCTGGCACCATCCTCCTGGTACCCATCTTTGAGATGTTTATATGCATTAACAATGAATAGAAAATGAAATCTGTGAGTTCTTTCTGTTCCAGAGCTCAACCAGTGAAACGCTTCCAGGAGGCCTGAGATTTCTTTCCAATATTGTGCACAACGAGGTGGTTGGACGGAATGGTGTAATGGATTACTCTGATCACAGAAATTGAAGTATCTGAGACCTGTTTTTTGGATTGAGGCTTCTGGGAGGCTGCACTTCCTATGAAAGTCTGAAAGCTTTTTTCCAGAAAAGAGACATCCTAGTTAGATTAGTTTACAATCCATAGACAGGGGTTACAGTTTAAAGCATATGAAGGGAAAGGGGACATATTGTGAAGTCTGTAAGTAAGAAAGTAATGGGCCACATTTCCGGGAAGTAGCAGTGAATTTAGAAAATTATTTGGATGGTCTTTACCAGGAGGTACCAATCACAATTCTGGGAAATCTGAGGCTTTGTGGTTTTAACTTCCTGGAAATCATGCACTGCTTTTGAGAATAGGGGTGCTTTGGGCTTCTGAGTGGCTCTGAATCCCCAGGTTCACTCAGCTGTCCTGTCATTCAGGCTCTGTCACAAAGATCTGCAGAGCTGGAAGCCAGGGAAGCTAATCAGCATTGCAATAAAATGCCTTCTACTCTTCTGCCAAGTGTTTTCTGCCGAACAAAGGTATTACACTTTTAGGAGATTAAATTATGACAAGCACAGAAGATAAAGTCCTAAAGACTTCATTTCTGAGACTTAGCCCCATGATCCTTGCTGGCAATCTATGTAATTTAATTCTGAGGTCAAACCACCCACTTGCTGTGTCCATGCCAACCTGACCTGCTGTAGGAAAGCAATTTCTTCTTCATATCTATAAACAGTCTGGGGTGGGTGGTTTTTTTTTTCACTTCTCAAAGTGTAATGAGGACGTATTTGTTCCCAGCAGCAAGTCCTGACCAATGTTAATGTCATCTGTGCTTCCCCTACCTGAACTTAAGCACTAAAACTTGTTGAAAAAATGGGAAATGTATGGGCAAAAAGGAGGTTTGTGGTGTTTTTTGAGTTCCAGTGAAAACAAAACAGTATTGATAGCTTCAACTAGGCCAGTGTTGTCTAGTTTCAACTGCTAGCTGCTTCAGCAGCTATCTTTGTTGGCAAACTTGAGATATTCTCTAGCATCTGATGCCTTTTCCATGTGCCATTATCTGGGCTGAGCTGTGTGTCAGTCTCAGTGTCTCCCATCCTCCCTCTGCACCTTTTTTTTCCGGAGCTTTCCTGTTACTCAGAAGCCTTCTTTGCTTATCTTTGTCATCTGATCTCCTTTTGGTGGGAATGGGCATGGATTAGCTAAAAGAGGCACAGGACAACATCCCACCCTGTTGATATGACTTGCATTCTGTGCCCAGAGATGGTACTAGTTTTTAGCTCTACAAAAATGCATCTTATGATCATTAACCAGTAGTTTCAGGTCACTCTGTAAGGATGACCCATCCTCCTTATGTTTTACTGTCCCATAGCCTCTGAGTCATCCACTGAGTTTGCCTGCAAAGGTTTGTCATCATTGTCTAGATAGCAGGTAGTCAAACAAAACAATATTGCAGCAAGGATTCCATCTGGGGGTGTTGGTAAAACAGACCCACACGTTTCTCATGATCTCATTAGCAACCACAAGACTTGGAAGACCTATCACTGGAGAGAGTGTTTATTCATATCATGTCTATCCTCTTAAACTTCCATAATGCAAGATCTTACAACAGACTGTAAGGTAAAACACCTTGGAAAATCCAAGTATATCAAGTCAACACAGTAATCTCGTTGAAATAATAAGTTTATTCCATCAGGAGTGCTGTCTGGTTTTAATTACATCAGTTAGGCTCTGTCAGTATATCCCAGAAGCAATTGTCATTTTGCTCCATGAAGGAGTTAGTCTGAAGCTAGAGTACTAGGAATGAGGTGGTGCTTTGTACTCCGGCTGTTGGCAAATTCTTCCAGAATTAGAAAACGTTTGTAATCCCTTGCAGGCACAAACATTCCTACACCAGGCGCTCCTTTCTGCTGCAGATCAACTACCATTAAGTGAGGCAGAATGGCATCCTGTTGTTAATCCTGACCCAGCAGTCTGCTCAGCTGGAGGTCACTCATGCCAGCACTACTGTATCGCCTTTTTCATTGCTCTTACAGCTCAAGTGCCATGCTTGCTTCAGTGAGAAGAGAGTTCGCCTGTGTGTATTTGTTGCATGTATAGAATGTGTAAGATCATCTGCGAGGGCCTTTGTGGTTGTGAAGCTCTCCCATGTGTGCCCGAGGATGGTTCAAAAGGGAGGACTGGTAACTGCAGTCTGCAGGCTCTCACGGTAGGCTCTATTTGCAGATGTGAATACAGGGTCACAAGAGGTGTTAAACCCTGCTTAATGCTGTCGCTGTTGCCACATTTAAAATTCACAGAGCAGAGAGACTTCAGGCTCCTCTTCTGCATGTGTTGGACTGCTTTTGTGCTGCTTTGTTTTCCAGTTTCCTTCAACTGTAATTTTGTCTTGCCAGCTCCAGTGTCGGGGAAAAAGCTAAAGTGCGATTCATAGCTAATGCTTACTGAACCTCTTTTATAGTCCTGTGAGATAGCTAAACATAACACACATTAGCTAAACTACAAAGGAAGTTGGTGTAATGTAAATTAGCACTTTCTGCAGACTTCCCTTACTAGTGATGACCATGTATCAAGGAATAGGTTATGTAAAAATGTATAATTAAGGGCTAAGGCAGGTGGTGTAGCCCAGGTATTCCAGTATCTTCTTTTTGTCTGATTGCAGAGACCAACATTTTGCAGCACCTTGGGCCAAATTCTCCAAGAACCTTAGCTCTTTGGAAAACCACAGTACTTATTTAGGTGCAAAGTTATTTTTAAACTGGTTTCTTCAGGAAATCAGGGCTTACGCATTCTCCTTTCCTGTCTCTCTCTGACCAAGTCTGTCTTTTAGGGCTTACCGCTGAATAACTTCTGAACCCATTTGCTAATCACAGGACCCAGCAGTAAAGAGCCTCAGAAAATGTGAACTCTGTATCACAACTGATTTTTCACATGAGGAAGTGGAAAGGCTGGTGAAACGGCTTCTTATCCCACTGGTAAGTGAATCAACATGCCTGTTGTGAATCAGCTCCTGTTTGCTTAACCCGAAGGGTTAAGGGGTGTCAAAGAGGGCATGGTTTTATAGCAAAGGGTAGCTAGAAACAGGGAAAGGATTCAATGATGCTTGGGGGAGGCTCAAAAAATAAAAAGATATGAGAGTATTTGGCACAAACTTGTAGGAAACCCATTCAGTGTGAGTGTTCCCACGGTGGCATCGTTGTTTGTTTTTTTGCTTCTGGAATGGCTCCATGAAACATGGGCCTGAGCTGACATGTACCTCAGAAACAGCTAGCTGAGAGGGATGTTGCAGTAATCTGTCACACTCCTGCAGAAGTTTAGGTAATGAAAGGTGTAAGAGCATGAACTGAAATAGGTGGGGATCTTTCAGCAGGCACCCTCATGATACCTACAAGTAGAGCAAGTCACCATGGTCAGAAGGCTACCACAAAGCCGGCTCTGCCTCCCTCCGCTGTGGTGTTGGCTGGGTGGGTGCCTGTGCTCACACTGTCTCTGATGTCACCTGGAGCAAGGAGGTTGTGGAGCACTGGATACTGCAGTGAGGTCAGTGGTAACGGCTGCCCTTGCACAAGATGGGTTGGAGAAGGATGTCTGAAGGAGTGTCCTTAGGTCCCTGACTTGCTTCTCCTCATCAACCAGCTTGGGATAGGAGTGAGCTTGGTCCATCATGTGGTTTAGGAAGCTGAAATAATTTATGATTACATCTCCTCAGTCTGAGCTAACTTGCTGGTAGGAACTTTCAAGACCCTCAGCAGTGTGGAGAACCTACTGACAGTAGCCTACAGTGGTAAAGCGATTTTTTTAGGACCCTTTTATCTTCTTGTGTAGCAGTGTGTGGAAATACACATGCTGTGACACTGAGGCATGATCTACAGTGGGAGAAGTATGAGGAAAGTGGCATAAGTCAAAGCTGCTACAAAGTTCTGCTACCTCAATTGAGAATACAAACACCTTTAGCTTCACTGAGTATATATGTGGTTAAAGTATATATTTTAAGTTGAATAAACTTAAACCCACTGTCCATTATATTTGAAAAACCATGGCAGTCAGGTGAAGTTCCCAACGACTGGAAAAAGGGAAATACAACCCCCATTTTCAAGAAGGGGAAAATGGATGACCCAGGGAATTACAGACCAGTCAGTCTCACCTCCGTGCCTGGCAAAATCTTGGAGCAGATTCTCCTGGAAGGCATGCTAAGGCACACGAAAAACAGCGAAGTGGTTGGTGACAGCCAGCATGGCTTCACTAAGGGGAAATCCTGCCTGACCAATTTGGTGGCCTTCTATGATGGGGCTACGGAACTCATGGACAGGGGCAGAGCAGTTGATGTCATCTACCTGGACTTGTGCAAAGCATTCGACACTGTCCCGCACGACATCCTTGTCTCTAAATTGGAGAGACATCAATTTGATGGGTGGACCACTCGGTGGATAAAGAACTGGCTGGATGGCCGCACGCAAAGAGTTGTGGTCAATGGCTCCATGCACAGCTGGAGACCGGTAACGAGTGGTGTCCCTCAGGGATCGGTGTTGGGACCGGTCTTGTTCAACATCTTTCTCGGGGACATGGACAGTGGGATTGAGTGCGCCCTCAGCAAGTTTGCCGATGACACCAAGCTGTGTGGTTCAGTTGATACACTGGAGGGAAGGAATGCCATCCAGAGGGACCTCAACACGCTTGTGAGGTGGGCTGATGTCAACCTGATGAAGTTTAACCATGCCAAGTGCAAGGTCCTACACTTGGGTCGGAGCAATCCCAGGCACAGCTACAGGTTGGGCAGAGAAGAGATTCAGAGCAGCCCTGCAGAGAAGGACTTGGGAGTGTTGGTCGATGAGAAAATGAACATGAGCCGGCTTCAGTGTGTGCTCGCAGCCCAGAAAGCCAACCGTATCCTGGGCTGCATCAAGAGGAGCGTGACCAGCAGGTTGAAGGAGGTGATCCTGCCCCCCTACTCTGCTCTTGTGAGACCTCACTTGGAGTATTGTGTGCAGTTCTGGTGTCCTCAACATAAAAAGGACATGGAACTGTTGGAACAAGTCCAGAGGAGGGCCACGAGGATGATCAGGGGACTGGAGCACCTCCCATATGAAGATAGGCTGAGAAAGTTGGGGCTGTTCAGCCTGGAGAAGAGAAGGCTGCGTGGAGACCTCAGAGCAGCCTTCCAGTATCTGAAGGGGGCCTACAAGGATGCTGTGGAGGGACTCTTCACTAGGGACTGTAGTGACAGGACAAGGGGTAACGGGTTCAAACTTAAACAAGGGAAACTTAGACTGAATATAAGGAGGAAGTTCTTTACTGTTAGGGTGGTGAGGCACTGGAATGGGTTGCCCAGGGAAGTTGTGAATGCTCCATCCCTGGCGGTGTTCAAGGCCAGGTTGGATCGAACCTTGGATGACATGGTTTAGTGTGAGGTGCCCCTGCCCGTGGCAGGGAGTTTGGAACTTGGTGAACTTAAGGTCCTTTCCAACCCTAACTGTTCTATGATTCTTAACTTTATTCTATCCATATCAGAAAGAAAGAATTTGGCCAAAGCTGTAAAAATGCAAGTGAAACTTTCTGAGTATCCAAAAGATGAAACTGAGGAAAAGAGGATCTGAGTTCTGGTACCACACTTTGTGCTCATATGGTGTTTGATGTCTTCATTGTGATGTCCAGTAATCCTGTAACCCAGACTTCGCACAGTGAGGTAGCTTTACTGCATGTCCTCATACACGTTTGCCATCTCGATC
This sequence comes from Psittacula echo, assembly GCF_963264785.1. Taxonomy (NCBI): domain Eukaryota; kingdom Metazoa; phylum Chordata; class Aves; order Psittaciformes; family Psittacidae; genus Psittacula; species Psittacula echo. Next base: position 52,466,809 of record NC_137742.1, on the reverse strand, counting down.
TCTGCTTATTTCACTGCCAGTACATTCCCTCTGCACCTTTCACAAGAATCTGCCCCTGTGTGATCCCAGGAACATGCAGGAAACCAACTATGGTCTCACAAAAGAAAGCCATCTAATGTTAGTGCAGGAGGCAGTGTTGAAGGAAAGCTGTCCAGGCAGTTGCATATGTTAGCTTGTAGAAAGTCAATGTTTGGTGGCTATGCAGAGGCTGCATAGCCTGACAGCCTGATTATTTCCAACTTGGAGGTGCCTGTGTGTACATGCTGGGTATTGAAAAGGCCAGCATAAATCTCATCAACTAGGGGGTCCCACATCCTATGTGTAAACTAAAGGGCATTTTTAATGTTTCCTGAAGGGCAAGCTTCTTGTGCACCAAGGTTGGGAATGTCACCATGTGGGCAGGCAGTCTGCTCTACCAGCTGAACAAACAGTATTTCTCTATGTATTCTGACACAAAAGAGCATGTCTTGGCCTTATGCTTTCTGTGCATTATCAGACATCCTGTCCCTTTGCCCCAATGCCAGCTTGAGTGCGCTGTCACTTTCTCTGAAGTTGTGGTATGTGTGATCAGTGGTAATATAAAGGTTGCCTTACTTGGGGTCCCTGACGAAATCCTTCGACATTGCAAATGGGCTGGGACCTTCAGAGGTCTCTAGTCCAACCTCCCACACTGGGCTCCATGTGCATGAAGAGGCATTTAAAATACGTACATAATCTGTCTTCTTATTTTTACAGGAGCAGCTCAGGATGCAGACAACGCTACTGAACCAACAGCATTCGTTGGGGTAATAGGGAATAAACCTGCTGCTTTCTGGAGCCTGTAATTATGTTGAGGCTTTAATATAACAGGAAGATTTGAAAAAAAAAAATAGGAAGAAAACGGAAAAGGAAGAAGCTTATGGGGAAGGAACAAAGGTTGTGCCTCTCAGGTTGGTCACACAGTCATACAACTGGCCTGAGTAAGTTGTATTTCAAGCTGGATGATCTCACACTAGCAACTGTGTGTACTAGTGGCAAAAGGCAGCCCCACTGTGGACAGCTGTGAGTCTGAAATCACAGGGCTACAGGGGGAACTTGATGATGTGGCTTGCACAAGTCACCTCCTGTCCTTCAGCTGTTATTTTGCCCCTACAATGCCCCCAGCATGTCTGCAGCCAAGTCAGAGGTAGTGTCCCACCATTCTCTCTTGCCCCAGTTTCAGCTCAGGTCATATGGTTAATGCCATCTCAGCAGTGGTACACCTCACAGCTGATCAAAAACGTGTCTGGGATGAACAGCATCTCATTAAATCAATGCTTGTTTCATTCATCTGCATCACATCCCTTTTGCAACAAAGCAACAAATGCGGAAAAGTCAACTCTCCTGACAAAACCTGCCTGGGAAGCGTATCTTTTTTGTGGGTTCACCAGGGACTTTCACACTGAGGAGCTAACAGTGCTGAAGAACAAAGCCAAAGGACTAAATTCCTCTGTGGGACAAAAATAAATAAAGATGAAATGCCATTGGGCTAGCTGTGCCTTTGCATAGTCATAACAGCTGGGAGCGCGACCCAAGAGCTCGGTCCTGGTGGCAACTGTGTCATTACTGATGTCTGGGAAGGATCAGGATTAATGTTCTTCACAAATGTGTGAGAGGCAAAGGGATGTCCCTCCCGACAAAGAATGGTGAAATAATTTTGTTGTTACAATGTTAGAGGACTATTGTTCTTCAGTTAAGCTTCATATGTCAGGATCACTCTAAGTATGCATGCTCCAGTTCAGACTGCCAAATGGGGATGGTTGAGGGGACATCTTATTTTACAGTACTTGGGGGTGAACTACACACTGGAGAGTTTTCCCTGTGCTGTGCATAACACAAGTGTCTCAGGGGGTCCTGAAACATCTCTCCTGGATGCAGATGTCCCCCCTGCCTCCTCCAGACCAGTAAGCTCAACCCATCCAGTGACAGTGCTCATGCCCCCGGGCTGGAGGGGATCCCAGGAAAACCCACCTTCTTCAGCTATACCATTAAAAGCAGTGATGAAGCACACAGTTAGAGAACACTCTCTCACTGTCCCCTGCACAGATGAGGTCACAGGACAGCCAAGATGACCTTCTAGCTTTCTGCTATATGGCTTTCACTGTGCCAGCCCAAGTTGTCACAAGCTGTCTCTATAGCTCTGGGGACAGGAGTGAAATCCTCACCATGGGCTGCTGTGGAGACTCTGTACCTTCTGCGCTGATGTTGCACTGGTGTTCTGGCACTTAACACTTTTCATGCTTAGTCCAAGAGGGAAATGAAGCTCAGAAAGTCTGTAATGAGAATCATACAGTTCTGGTGGGAACGGACCTCAGCACTCCTGAGCTCACCCTGAGCCTCCCTGGAGGGAACAGTGTCATGCACAGATCCAACCAGTGATATACGACCCACACCACTCCCAGACCCCCTGAAGGCAGGCCTGCTTCCTTACACAGCTTTGGGACGTCACTGAAAGGTAGACAGAAAAGGTAAGGAAAGAGGTAGGATGTGCTTTGAATACAGATAACCTTTTCATTGAATTTGAAGCAGAGGACCAGCAGGTCTTCTGGCCCTGATCTTTCTGTTAAAACGGTAGCCCTCACTCCTAGTTTGACTGTGTCCACTTCCAGCTTTCAGCTCCTCTTAGTTCCTCTTAAGCCTTTCACAGTTAGATGTTAAACACTGTAAGATGTGGCATGCCCTTCTTTTAAAATGGACTATTTCTGCCTTCCGTTGTAGTACAGAGATACCCAGAGTTCTAAATGAGCAAAGCTTGGTTTCAGTGAAGTCTCAATATAGCAACATATGCCTGTTTTCTTTTTGAAGCAGATGGCGCTGGTCACAGTGGAAGAAAGCACATGGGGAATGATATGCAGTTTTGGGCTGATTCATTCTTGTGTGCTGGGTTTTTTTTTCCCCAATCACTGCCTTGCTATGCAATTAGTTAGTACTTTTCTCTGCCTCAGTGTCCTGTCTGTAGAACTCGATTCAGTGATTTTGTCTCAAAACGTGGGAGTGCTGGGACATTTCTGTGACATGCTTAACCCTTTTTACCTTGTATTTTGAAAAATGTAACACAAAATTCTGTAGCCTGCCATCACAGCAGTGAGAACTCTGACGTGCTCTGTTGACTTTGCTATGAATTCTCACTATGCAATGTGAAATAAATGGCTTTCCTCAGATTTACATGGCCCCAGTTTCTAAACCCTGTCCCAATTCTGAACTGACTCTTACTCCATCAATACCTTGGAGCTGATACTATACACTGGGAGAATGAGTTTGATTTCTCTTTGGCCCACTAGCGAAGTTCTATCCATGACAGTGTCTCTCCAGCTTTCTGTCCAGCACTGCAGAAAAGAGCCTGGACTTCTCCTAAGATCTCTTAGGGTTGTCTGGCTGTTGCACTTGCGCTGGTTCTTACTATGTAGCTTCTTGATGGCTTCCTGTCTCATCCATACTGAGTATTTTGGTGACTGTGTTCTCTCAAAGATTTCCCACCCTTTCCAGGAGCTGGATGGGTCCAATTTTTGTAGTAAGCTCATGCAAGTCTGTGTGGAATTGCCTCTTCCAATGAACAGGGATCTACACAGAAATAAACACTTAAATATCTTCCAGTGGGCTGAGACTTGGGAAAATCAGCTTTTCTCCTAATATATTGTAGGCCATTTTCTTCTACTATAGTGGGGTGTCATGAAAAAGCTCATCCCTGCACCTTGGCCTCAGAGAGGATGTAGGCAACACCTGTGTGTTAACTGTGGCTATGTCAAGGGCTGACAGCTTTACAGGAGCTTTTCATTAGGCCACAACAGCTCTCCAAATCCACTGAGAGAGGGGAGTTCGAAGGTGAATAAGGTATAAGCCCAGTGCTGAAACTCTGCTGAGCCAGAAAAGGAACAGCAAGTGTTATCAACTCTGCTGGCCAAGTGACCTTACTTGGGGCTTGTGGTGACATGGTCTTGACATCCGGGGAGGATGTGGGGAGTAAACCTTGTGCAGCACTTGCTCTAAGCTCCCTTCACAGAGACATTTCCCTCCTTCTGCAAGCTGGAGGGGTCTTTCACCTACCCTGGAAGGATAGGTGATCCAAGCCTGGGAAACTGAAGAGTTGGTCGTATATAAATTAATTTAAAAAACCAACAAATTTTTATTTCAAAAACAGTTTTTAAAATAACTTTTTTAAAAAGTTATTTTAAAAAGCAAATAAGAATCAGGTCCTTCTGCTCTTCCACCCACCTGATGTAAGATGGATCAGAAGCAAAACATGATGTGCCACTACTGTGAACACTTAAAACAGTAAATGTTGTTTCAATGCAGTGTGCCTGCATAGGCTTCCTTGAGCACAAATTGATATGTGTAAGGATTTGATCCATGTATGAATAATCACAGAACAGAGACAAAGAACAGCAAGTCAGCAGGGCTTTCTGCTCACCACTTAATGGTTATCTGCCTGTGCTTATTTGTACCCACACATTGTGTGTTTCTGAGTCTTAATGTATATTAGCTTCTCTGTTCATGCTGGTTTAGCACCCATCTGCTATCTCTTCCATGAGGGCAGCACTAGCAGCCCAAGCTCCGATGGTCATATGCCACACTATATCGTGAAACACTGAGGTTTTTGTTTATAGATCCTAGATACAAATTTCAGATAAGTATGATGATATGGTGGGTCTGTTTATTTTTGTTGTGCTTTTCCCATATGCTAAATACCATTCTGAAACATGCTCAAACACCTACTAAAAAAAGCCATCTGGGAGATATTTAATTTCACAGACAAATATGGACCTTGGCTGAAACAAATTCCAAGATGCAGACATTCTGGATCAAACCTATGTTGAAAAGTCAAATTCCAGACTTCTGTAAGGTGCATGGAAAGCGAACAGCTGGAGCCATTCGCTGTGATCATTGAGGAGTAATCCTTTTACACTTCTGGGGGGCTTTTGCAGAGCACAGCCAAGTCAGCCTGACCTAGAGCAGTGAGTCCCATCTTTCCTGTCCTTGTCATGTACAGTCATACTGTGCTTGCAACAGAGAGTGCTGCAACGGCACCATGGGCGTCCCGCTAAACAAAGTGCTGGGGCTTGGAGGCTAAGGTGCAGCAGCACTGCTGCACCCTGCCTTGCAAACCAGCCGGCAGCAGAGCTGGAATCAGTTCCCATCCCTGCCACTAATTCTGCAGGCACCCTGGGTGAGATCCTCCATGTCTTTTCTCCATATCATAAGGTCTTCAGGTCAGTGGCAGTGTCTCCCTGCAGTGCTGCTCACAGGGGAAAGAAGAGTATGTTTGAGGCCACTGGGCAACATGTCAATTAGTGTGACAATAAGACACAGTGTTTAGGTTTTACAGGGATTCATCCCCTCTGGATGTACCACACCATGCAGCTAAGTGTGCTCCCTGGCTGGCTAAAGCTAATTGGCCCCTCAGCTACTTGTTTTTGGGAATGCACCTGATGCCAAGAGTGCCCTTCAGTTGTACACATGCTGCACCTCTGCTGTTAGACCTCACACAACTCAGACCAGCTCTGTCGGAGAACTGCGCTTTCACCGTTGATCTTGGCTCAAGGCTGGAGGAGCAGCTTCTGATTTGCACTGCAAGACGGACAGCATCCTTCGTGGCCCTAAATTGCCTTTTGGTTTGTACTAAAAATGGGAGATGCCAGACGTGAGCACAAATCCTGTGCTCCTGTACAGGGTGCAGCAGAGGCATGTGTTGGATTGACATCAAAGCCATTCTCCTGGGGCTTGGAGCCACATCGTTTCTTCTGAATCAAAGCTCAGCAGAACTTCAGGTGGTTTGCAGCTGGTGACTCTTTGTTCATTTGGTGGTTGGTTGGATTTTTCTGTCTCAAAGGGCCAAATCTGTTGCTGCATCAGACACGTGCTGTAGCAGATGCCTTAGGAAGCATATGACTACTTGCTTTCATCAGCATGTGCTACTGCCTTAACACTTCTTATGACTTAAGGAAGGGGAAGGTTTGTGTTGTAAACAAAGGTTTACGACGAGCATTAAAAATGTGTCACACACAGCATGAAGCACAGATCCCCTTGTAAATGTGGCAGTACAAACCCAAATATTCTAAGCAGAGCTTCCACACTGATGCTTTGGTGTCTGTTTGGCTGTGGTCTGGAGAGAAAGATTTCTCTCTCAACTCTGGTTGCGTCCTGTACATTTCCAAGAGAGGAGTATAAAGTGTTTTGGTTATTTTAAGTGGGGACAGGAGCATTTGTGTTTGGGGTCTACTCTGACTGGCATAAATACAAAGATAACTGTATAAAAGCAGAGACTCTGTTGGGAACAACAATCTGTAACGGCATTTTTCACTCTTACGAGGTGGAATCTTCTTATCATTCAAAGCAAAATCCAGCTTACACTTAAGGGAGAAATTACAAGGGTAAGTCACTGCTGCACAGTTCGTTTTTGCCTTTCTAGAACAAGCAGGGTTGGGAAGCTGAAAGACAGTGGGTTCTTAGATGAGGAAACCCTCTTGGATTGTTACCCCAATCTCAGCTACTCATACCAGCAATGAGAAGTATCAGACTGTCTTGTCCAGCAGCTAAGAAAATGACATTATCTCTCCACACCTAAGATTATCTCTAGGTTAATGGGCATTTATTCCTTGCACCAGAATACAGAAGCTGTTTATTTGAACTGTATGGGATGTTTGAATTTTGTTTGCCTGATCTTCCTGAAGCATCTCGCAAGGAGCAAGCACTGGATTCGCTGCTTTTGCCACCCACCACACTCTGACTGTGGCTGGCCCAGTGGCTGTTCACATGCCAGAGAAGGCTTTCCCAGCAGAAGTGAAACTTCCAGGATGTTTAGGCTCAGCAGCTCTTCCTGGCATGCTTTTTGCCAAGTGCATTTGCAAACCTCACCAGGGTCCTGGTGTGCCTTGCCCAGATCAGGCGTGTCCAATTATGCACACACAGCAGCATCCAAAATAGGCCGCCCCTCCTGGCATTCGCAGCGCCAAAAGCAAGCTGGATCCGCTCCACTGCAGCCAGCGGACTAACACCGATTTACTGCGATTAACAGCCCTCCTGTGGTTTTCTGAAGGAAATCTCTGCAGCAGCAGGCTGGAGGCGGTAATTTGGTGCAAGACCTCTGTTCTAGGGCATATTATGCATTAGCCTAACAGCTCTTTTATAGAAGTGCTTTTGGATGATGCTGACAGTACATCCTTTCTTGGCCAGCAGGCTGTGTTCCTGGAACAGCAAGGCATGCTCTGAAACAGACACGTTTCCAGCTGGGTTGCTGCTTCAATGCTAGCTGTGGGTTCCTAAGCCACTCCTACTTTCCTGCACCTGTTGATAACCCATCAACAGGTTATCACGCTCTGGTGATAAGGTGAATTTTGTCTTCAAACCGGGAGGAGGTTCCCAAGCAGGGGGCAAGTTAACCCCCCTGTGACTCTGCCTCCACAGCAGATGTGTCAACCTAGCAGCTCTCTCGTCACTGAGGCTATGTTTTAGCTAAGGCAACAAGAAAACACAGAATTTGGATGCGCTCTCCCCATTATCCTCCCAGGTAATTGTGACAACCTGTGGCTGAGGCTACTTCACGATCCCTGCCCTAGAACCCCCAATATGCAATATTGCAGTGTAATGCAACACAAAACTTTAGTGGTACCTCCTGTACCACTGACCCTGAGACCACTGCGCACAGAGGTGTTAGTGACGCACACAGCAGTGGATTGGAGGATGCACAGGCCTGCGCTGGGCTGCTTACATCTGCAGGTCCAGTGTGACCTTCAAGCTCTGCTGTGCTGTGGGTATCCCCCACCATAGGGCAGCCTCCCTGCATGCCGTGATGGGGAGCCTGTGGGGAGCTCCCACACTGTACTGACTTATACCATCCGCGCGGCCTTGCCTCTATCTAAAAGTGCTGCAACATCTCATTTGAACACCCTCTATATCTGACGGTAGGAGCGATGGAGAGAGAGAGCTCTTGTCAGAATATTCTATAACGTATCAAAGGACCAAAATGGGATAACCCTTCTGGATCTGCACACATGGGTTGGAGCATTAGACGCTGCTCAACTCAGGATTGCCAGTATCTGAAGGGATGTAACATTGTCTACGGCTCTCTCTCTGTAATTATTGTGCTAACCCTAATAAAAAGCATGTAAAAGGATACTCCACAAAGTCAGAGTGCCTCTCTTACAGGAAAAATGATGGACCAGCACCTCCTGGTGCAAAAGCACTGCCGTGCAGGCAACAGTTTACCACTGCCACCAAGTAACAAGTAGCTGGACAGAACATGAATGTTCACATTGAAAACTGAGTTCTGCAAAGAGGAATCTGACTTTGCTGGGGTGAAATTTCTGCTGGACTATTTTAACTTAGGCTTCTTTAAGGACTAGCTCTAAGTAAGTGCCCTGTGGAAAGCCCAGACCCCTTAAACTGAGTTAATTGAATTAATGCATTTACAGGCAACGAAGTGATTAAAAAAAACCCAAAACAAACCCGTCAGTTATATCTGATAGTGCATGTAAACACACAGATAGAATAATTAGGAAAGATCTGCTACAGCTGGCATAGGACTAACCAAAGACACCTCGTCTCAGAAGGAGAATTAGCAGCAGCCTTGGGATTTCAGCTCTTGGCCGTCAGGCTTGGAAACAGCTCCTGCATTTCGAGATGCTCTACCACCAACCCCCTGAAGGTGGCAGTGTTCCCCGCTCAAAACTTGCAGCTCTCCGCACGACGGTGAGAAATGCCTGACTGCCCTAGGGCCGAGGAAGCGCAGGGCGGGTGAGAGGAAAGGAAGTCAGTAGAGCCTTGCACAAGTTAATCTGGACCGTCTTGGTGAGATGACAACTGTCTCTTCACTGTTCATCTCAGTGAAGAAGGACCTCTGCGGTGCAGTGCTGAGGGCTCCTTCCACAGGGTGTTAACTCGTTTATCCCTTAAAGATGCATAGGACGCTACCCCAGTTTGTTGCTCCAAGGAGTGGTATAGAAAAGAAGATCCTCCTGCTTGCACCTGCCCACATCCCAGGTACAAGGAACTGAAAGACAAAGTTGTGGTGCAAAGGTATTTAGACCATCTGTGCTGTCTATTCTCACTATGGGGACCCACGTAGGGACAGAAACACTGTGTTTTGTGAAGGGAACTGGAAATGCATTTCACTTCATTCTGCATTTACAAGTGCCAGGTCTTGGTCAGAAAAATCTCTGCTGGATCCAGTAGTATCCCACCAGCCAATACGCAGCAAACTGCAGCTCTAAGTTCTGCAAACTGCCTTGTCCCTTTAGTGTATCCAATGCAAGTTTGCCAGGGAAAAAAAAAAAAAAAAAAAAAAAGGAAGAAAGGAAAAAATGACGGAGACTTTAATGGCAAACGTACAGGTCAGTGAGGAATCAAAGGACTTAAGGAATCAAAGGTCAGTACTTAAACTTGGCTTTCGCGTGACAGTTGAAGGCCATTTACTATGTTATGAAAACCAGCTTGTGATGTGTATGGCATGAGACAGTATCCATGCATCAGCTGACATGGGATAACTTAGTAAAACAATGAGGCACAAGGCAGCTTAAGCTCTTAAATACCTGCTCGGTGGTTTGTGTCCATAACTAGTCATGAAGCCACAAACCAGACCAAAGCTGTGATGTGGGCAGCAGCATGGGCTCCACAGTTGACGAACACCTGGATACTCATGTTCTATGGTAATAATGGAAGAAAAATTACTTAATAGAGGAATACTTTTTCCAGATCTGAGTTCTGCTTCTTCATATGCGCAGAATTTTCTTTGAACTTTCCCTGTGTTGCACAGCATGTGAAGTTACTCCTTATGCTTTACTAACAGGCCTCCCACATGGTCCGTGTTAACAATAGCTGGTTAGAAGCATCGTGACAGCAACATCTCTTCAAAGCACATGGTTTCATGGATACCACGATGGCCAATAAAGCTGTGCTGCTGTTACTTGTGTTTTGATTTTGGAACAAGCGGCAGGGCAGGACAAAAAACCAAGTATCTTAATGCTGAATTCCCCCAAGATGCTTCAGTTGGGGCACCTGTGGCCAAAGACATTTTGAGAAACCCTTTCCATGTGATGAAATGCATGCTGTAAGTTTGCCAGGTGGAGTGATATTTTCTCTGCTAATTTCCCACCATTAAGGTATGTCAGTTTGTGAAAGGACAGCAAGCATTGCGAGGACATGATAGACTTTATTAACAATTATCCACTTGTAATATTAAATAAAAGAAGACAAAACACAAAACTTAGACGGAAGGTAGGTTGTTAGGGTAAATCTAAGATATAAAACAGGTTTTCATGTCTTTGCTTATGAGCTCAGCCACTGATCTGGAAAAAAACCAAACCAAACAAAGCCTTGTGATACTGGCCTCTAAGTGTCTCTTCAGGAAGCACCTTAAGATGGAGACAGGAATTTAACTTAATCATATTCAGAAAACAAAGAAGCAGAAATTACAGCATCACTGAGGTCACTGAAGTTATTTTGAGCTGTCTTCTCAAGTGTCTTAATAAAAGATGGATAAACAGGTTCCAAAAATATGTGAAACCACCACACCTAAACCTTAGCCCATTCCTAGCATTAAAATGTTAAATTAAACAAAATGTTTTCAAAGGCTTTGAAACGTCTGGTGGTTATTTATGTGATGGCAGTCCCTTCAAGCCCAGACAAAATCAAGGACCCACTGACCATGCACTGTTTTTGCCACTTAAGTAGTTGGAGCTGCACTTCCAAAAATGCCAGTGTACAGCACCTTTTAAAACTGGCTGCAGTGAATTGAGAAAGCTTCAGAGGACAATTCTTAGACACTGTCAGACTTCTAACTCCTTCCCCCATATATTTTTCTCTCCTGCTCGCTTTCTAAATGCATTTTCCCCTATGTTAAACGTGCTTCCAGGTGCATGGTGGTGCGGCAGGAAAGGAACAGCAGCGTGAGGTCTGTGCTTTGTCCCAGCTGCGACTGGCAGCACTGCTGGTGTTTTGACACCTCTTCAGCCCAGAGGACAGCCTTGGGCACTGGGGGTCGTTTTGGCAGATACCTGAATCCTCTCCACTCCTAAGCAGCATCCATGATTTAGGATAAAGATTGGTTAATGCCTCCAGAGGCTGCAAGACCTTTGGTCTGCTTCTAAAAAGTCAGTTACCACCGCATCCCCAAGTCCTATGAACCGGGGCTGAATTTTTTTGCATGCCCATCCAAGTACGTTGGGCCTGAAACTGAGTTTGACTCCCTCCGAATACTATCCAAAAGACAGTTTTCAGCAGCTCTGACATCCATTTGTGAATTACCACGTTACCAGGCTTTGCCAGCATGATTACATATAGAATGTGGGGGAAGGGAGCTGCAGGCATGCCTGAGTACCAGCTGATGAAATGTTGAGCTCTGCACCTCCAGGAGGCAGATCATGGAGCAATTTGCCAGGGTAGGAGAAGGCTGTTTACTGTTTTCCTTTGACGCCCCACTGCAGTGGTCCCTGTCCCTGCTAGCTGGCCACTGCAGCTACGCAGGAGCAGCAGCACGTCCCTGGCCTCTTTATCACCAGGCACCATCCTTCTTAAACCTTTGCACATCATCTACAGGTTTGACTTACTCCATGAAGATAACCCTCAGGCCACATGAAACAGCTAGTATATGGGGATATCTTATGCAAGTTTCCAGAAGTTTTGTAGATGCAATAAGAATAAAATAAATTGACTGATTAGATTCATTTTACCCACTTAGCTTGAATATAGGGGCAAAGGTTATTTTACCACGAGTGTTTATCTTGCTGGTTATGATTCAGCTTGCCAGCTGTTGCTGTATGACCAGAACAAATTTATTCTTACAACTAGAGAAGCATTAATCGCCATTTTATCAGTCAGATGTCTAAAAATCTCGTTTGCTGTTCTAATGCATGTCCCCAGCATGGAGGGCTGCTGAACTGAATGGCCTATTTGCCTTCTGCTTCCCCTGTGGACTTTTTAAACTTCCTCTTCAGAATTGCTAAACAAACTGCTTGACGTATTTAACGCTGAAATCAAAAACCTAGTGCAGAGGGTGAGTAGTTCGCTAAATGTCCTGGAGGGCCTTGTCAGCTTAATGTTGGCTGTAACCGTCAGGTTGGAGCCATGCATATGTACCCGAGGCTTAAATAACCCGACTCTCACCAGGGCTGGCTTTGGTAACTGCTTTGCATGTTCAGGTTATAAGTGGAGGCAGCTCACAAGTCTCTGCTGTGTGCCTGGCTGAGCTGAACCATCACCGGCACAGCAACTGTTGGGGCAAGAGGAGGACCTGGACCTGACGTGAACCGGGATCAGAAGGAGGGACCAGCGGACGCCTGACTAGGATCTACCACTGCTCACAGCAGCCTGAGGCGGCCTGGCTGCACTGCCTGTGCTCCGGTAAACATCGGGCCTGGCCACAGCAGCCTGGCACATCAGCAAGAGCCAAGATAAATTTTCATTTCAAACAGTCCCCTCCCCAATAAATAAATAAATAAATAAAACTTGAAAGAAAATGTCATCAGAAACCATCCTGAAACAGATAGTGAAAAGTTTTCTTCCTGATGCATGCAAAGTCAATTAGTGTGTTATTAAATACATGCCGGGAGACAACATCATAATGGGAACAATCAGGTCATTTGAATAGCCAACTATGCTTTTATGCCATATTTGTTTACCTTGTAGAGCGTATCCACGATATGCATGTAAATGCCAAAGTCTATTTCTTGTTAAGCGTAGCAATCCCTCCTCCTCTCAGCTATCAGTGTGGTTCCTTGTTTGTACCTGTCAAGAGCTGCTGAAACTTACAACTGTTGGTTTAAGCAAATGCACAGTCCTTCGCCAACAGGAATATCCTGTTTAGGGGCGCGCTCTGAGGTGCCAGTTATATAAACTTAGCTGTGTACTGTCACAACACACCACTCCATGAAAAAATGAAGAGTTACAAATGAGGGAGCCCCTTACTAGAAACCTAACCATTTGTCCAAGCAGAGACACTGAGTTTTCTCTAGTAATGTGGGTTGCGAATGATTAATTCCCAGTTATCTGCCAGCTGTGAAGAAATTCCCTGTGAGCATGAAGAGGCTGGTAAGATACAGCAGCATGTGAGTGCAGGTGAAGGCAGCCAAATGTGAGGCCTCCGACAAGTCAGGTTCTCACTTGAGCTGCTATTTTTCAGGTGAACAGGCCAGCACATAAGAACAGTCCCAGTAATTACACTCAGTCCTACACTCAGCCAAACAGGCTTCAGCCTAAGCATGCAAAGTGAGTGGGAATAGGGAAGTGATTTTTATTCCTCTTCTAGGTGTAGGAAGCTGAAACGCAGGGAAGTTCTGGCACTAATTCAGCAAGGTGCTTAAGCCTGTATTTAATTTCTGAGCTCTGAAATGCGTGGGTGAGAGCTGGCTCCATCAAGTCAAAGGCAAAACTCACATGAAGTCGGATTTTGCCTTCTCTGACAATGAAAGTGTTTTGGGAGGGAAATAGCTTGCCCCAGGTCACACTGGGAGTCTGTGGCAGAGCTGGGAACTGACGCCAGGTCTCCGGCATCACAAACTAGTGCCTTAACCAGTTTTTAACTCACTGCATGCTTCCTCCCAAAACATCATCGGACACACACCAGATACGCCCAAATAAGACCATAAGCCTGTCACTTGTTTTGGCTAGCATTGGAGAGCAATATGAAAAATACAGCTTTTATTTCATCCTCTGAGTGACAGTTAAGGTACACACAAGCAAACCTAAATGCATGCTTCTGTAGGATTGCATTGTGTGATGTACATCATTGCACTGTCTTGAGTGCTTTTATGTACCAGTGAAGCATATAGCTAAAAGCCAAGAACCAACGCATGGCATGGTTTTATGTAGCTGTACACTGGAAGAATACAGTTGCTGTATTGATTTTCTTTCTAAAGCCGGAAGGCAGGGCTGTGCTGGGATTGCTCAGAGAATCTCTCCAGCACCAGGTGCACCATGCAGCCAGCTCTGTGCACTGATTTATTTATTTAGATTGATTCCAGCCTAAGATGATGCTGCCAGCCTGAACTCCTGACAAAGCTCTCCCCCTCCAATAAACAGGCTGTGGTCAGCTGGGGATGACTGTTTGACGCGGCAAAGGGAAAGGTGCAGATCTTCATAAAATGCTTTGCCCACTCGAGTTCGCGTCTGGCCGTGGTGCTGCTCTGGCAGGTCGGGAGAGTGAAGTTAGCCCAGGACGACTCATCGCAGCGGTGCTGTGGCTGGACGAACGGAGCCAGGCCAGGCCTGTCCCGGGGACACCGCGGGCCGCACGCCGCACCGCACCCGGGCTTGGCTGTCGAGGAAGGACGCGGTCAGCCCCGCCGGCGCGCACAGGAACTGCCGGACCGCTCGCAGCTGCCCGAGGCAGCCTTAGCAGCAGCGCCGGGGTTGAGGTGTCGCCTGTTGTTATCCTCCGGCGACTCCAAGCTTGTGGCTGTTGCTACCCGCACCTCCCGGTGCCCGCCCAGCCGAGCCGGCACTCCTCACGGTGGCACTACAAAACAATTAATCACGGCTCCACAGCCCATCTGCTGGTGCGGCTCCTGAGCTGCGGCGTTTTCGCAGCCTCTCTAGTACTGCTCCGCTTCATCCCCCGTGTGCTCTCCAGCTCCATCACCTTCCATCAGCAGCAAAATGCTCCGAGGGTGAAGCCTGCACCCACGCTAAAACCCACTTAACTGTTCTGGAATATCTCTGTATTTCTGAGCTAGACAGATGTGAATGCTGCCTGATCTGTTAAGGTTTGCTAAAAGGCTTTCATCTAGCCTCCAAGTACCAGAAAGTTGTGCCTTCTCTTAATGCCTTCTTTCATGTTCTAACAGCAATACTTCATCTTGTTTGCCTTATGTAAAACACTACCATTAAAAAAGAAAGCGAAGAAAACTCAACAACACACCACCCAACATCTCAAACATCTGGAAACATGGTTATTCTCAGCATTCAATTAGCATTGTGGTTATTCATTCCTGAAAATCAGCATGAGGGTTTTCCCACCTAGGAGAAAGGCAGTAACTCTTTCTTGTTTGTTGCTGGAGCTTCGGACAAGCCCAGTCCTGCTCACGTGGCCTTTAGAAAGCAGGGATAGTTGTGTCTCTGTAGGGCCTGATTCAGCCAGGCAATAAAACACGTGAGCAGTACCTGAAGGGTGATGAACCAACCCTGGGTTATATATGTGTCTGCCAAAAACAGAAAGAAAAGAGGAACAAAAACACAACCAAAGGTTTTCACAACTGACTAATGGTGTTGGATGTCCTGGAGAATGAGGATGCTATAAGGAATGTGCAGTTATGAGGGCGGATGATTACTCAGCCTCTGAGGATCTGGGGTTCTGTACTGTAGATGATCTTCAAGCACCAAAGCAGTGCAGCTATCCTTCCTTTCTGAAATGGGAGAAACAAATTGCTCTCAAAAAGGAAAGGGCCAGATTTATTTCCTCCAACAGGAGGATGTGTAATGTGTCCATGTCGGCTGCAGTTGGCCCTGCTGTGGGACTCAGGCCACCACACCACTTCCAAATTCCTTTCTAAGTGGTATGCCAGCATCTGGTCACCAGTCAGCCCTGGTTGGGAGGGTGACTTCTCTGCTGAAGGGAGCAGTCTCTAAGAGCCAGCTCTTACTTCTAAACACCATTCCCCGTTCATCTGAGTATGAATATGGCCCCTCAAGTATAGCCAAACCAGGCACCAGGGTGCTGGTTGCCTACTTGAGTCAAGGAACATCTGCAGGACCATCACTTTAGCTGGTGCACAGCCTGCTTGGATCTGTTTGTGTATTTATACAAAAGCAGAGTTTCTTTCACCTGGTGCTGCGGAAGGCATCTGTGCTGGCCTTAGCCCTGTCAACCCTGAATTTGGGTTCCACTGGAACAGAGCTGACTGGTGAGACTGGCAGACCTTTGCTTCAATTTCCAGTGCAAATCTGTGCTTGATCAGTCATCAGCCTGTCCTTACACTCATTGAGATCAGCTCTGCAGGATGCCCATGACCATCGTATCAGATACCAGAAGGACATTTCACTGTGGAATACTCCAGAGGA
The DNA here is from genome assembly GCF_963264785.1 of Psittacula echo. Taxonomy (NCBI): domain Eukaryota; kingdom Metazoa; phylum Chordata; class Aves; order Psittaciformes; family Psittacidae; genus Psittacula; species Psittacula echo. The sequence continues at coordinate 52,450,804 of NC_137742.1, read as the reverse complement.
GAAGGAACAATCACACACGGTGGGGAACCAGTTGTGGTTCATGCTGCTGGCTCCTCAGAAAGCTCCAGCCTCTCCCCAGCACTTGCTGCTTCTCCTCCTGTGAATCCTAGCCTGAAGGGATGTGCTGGCCTTTGTAGGAGCCCTGGCTACACAAACATAATAAAATAGCAACCTATCCTCTAGAACAGAATTTCATGGGGACTCTGTACTTCCCTATTTAGAGTTAGTGTCTGTGTATGTGCTCGTGCCCTTTCATCCTACTGCTAGTTTTGCATGTGGTGCCTGGATGAGCGAGGAAGGCAGACATACGCCTCAGTATGTCCCCAGTAAGGTGTCCAACCCAACCATCCCGAACTGCCTGCTTCCCCACTGGTTCCCCTGTTACTCATGGACAAGGTGCCATGGCCTCACATACCAGGGTAGTGGGTATGTCAGCATACAGCCATAACAAGGCTGTGTATTTCCCCCCTCACATGTACGTGGAAAGATACAGCATTGCAAAAGGAGTGGTTAATTGCAGGGCACAAATCCCTTCCAAAAGCAGAGCTTAACTTTTTTTTTTTATCTCTGCCAAGAACATATGTATTTTGTATAGATTTAATTACATGACACAAGAAAGGAAAGATTTGCCCAGATACTATGGTGATGAGTGCCATAGAAATGCCTATAAATAAAAACACAGAGCAAACCCAGACATCTACAACAGAGTATGGGAAAAGAAAACAACGGACAACCAAAACCCAAACCAATCAACCAAGTAACCAAAAAAAACCAGCCTGGAGTTTTCCACACAGCCCCTTGTTTTAAAGAGAGTAAAGCTCATGACCACCTCTTTCTGACGTAGGATCCAACGCTCATCTGGACTCACTCCTTCTGTCACCCTCAGGAAGCACAAGGTGGGCACATCTTTATTTGCATTCTCCAGTTTCTCCTTCCTGCTGCTGCTGTGAATCCTCATCACCTGAGAACATGTTTGTGCATACTAAATAATGAGGCTCCAGAGCGCTGGGAACCTCGTGAACTTTTGTGTCATTTGAATGCGGAGGAAAAAATTGAACTTTCACACACACACCAAGTTGAAAATCCTGTCCATGTTACACGTTTTCTTCACCGCAACAAAGGAAATAAGACAAAGCCCTACAGGGGATTGTGATGTGGGTCTTGCTTTTTCATTGCACCCAATAGAGAGCACCTTTCAAGGTCCTGAGTGAGGCCCCCTTGCCACTTGATTTCTGATTCCTCTTGTCTTGTTTTTGAGCCCTTCATCTCAATTCCTCTGTCCAGTAACGTGTTTTGTCATTTTACTTCAGCCCCGGGTCTCTAAGGGCTGTATCTCCATGAACAGCATCCATGAAGTGAGAGCTCTGCCTCCCAAACAAAACTATTAGTTTGGCTCCACAGCACAATTGCAATTTCCCTTGCAATAAACTGGTAAGATTAAATGCTGTCATTGTAAAGCATGGGGTGGGGGAGAAGGAAAGACAGAGAGACACAAGACAGGAAGAAACAAATGAAGAAAATAAAGGAAGGGGGAGAGAAAATAAATAAAGAGAAATAAAGAAAAAGAAAGAAAAGAGGAAAGAGGAAAGAGGAAAGAGGAAAGAGGAAAGAGGAAAGAGGAAAGAGGAAAGAGGGAAGGGAAGGGAAGGGGACAACAGTGGCCCTAGTGTACTTAAAAGAATTATCATCTGCTCCAGCTCAGAACAGCTCTGGTTTTGATTACTTTATATTTGAAGGGGGAGTAAATCAGAACAGCTGTCACTCTATTGTTCCCTCTTGCATTGCTGAGCCATTTTGGCTGTCTGCAAATTTTCCTGCTATCAACCTCTATCCTGTTTTCACATCCCTGTCTCAGGAGCTGTGCATACAGCAGCAAAGCGCACCCAGAGCCCTGCGTGCCTGCAGCACAAGCATCTTGCTGAGGACTCGCTGTTAGTCCTGCCAGCAAAAAAGAAGTCACCAGCACCAGCACAGCATCATCTCATTCATGCTGGGAGGTTCACCTTTCTGCTGACATCTTGCTCTCAGCAGCCACCCAGTGCAAAGCAGCAAGCACTGAGAGACTGCAAAATCAGCAGAGTGACTTCGCTGGGCTGGGGGGAATCCACACACCGAGTTTTATATATGAATTACATCTGCAGAGGAAGAGATTTCTGTCTTGTGCTGCTGCACTCTCTAGTGGGATGCATTCACGGACAGTCAATATTTATCTAAATGCCTAACTTGGCAGAGTTATTAAATGTAAACTCTGGCACCTTATGTTTAGCACAAAATGCTGGGAGAAGCCAGTCAGAGAAAACCTCTGACTTAGCAGTGGCTTGGGCAATACTTAAATCATTCCTCTGCTCTGTATTCTCCCATACATCCCCTCCCCCTGCCTCCCTCCCCCCCCCCTTTGCCTCATTCACACACGGCTTCCAGTTTTGGACCATGAAGATTCAGATCTTAAACTTTTTCAAAGTGTTACCTATTTTTATAATGCTTTGGATTTGCCTATGCAGTTCATTTGCGTAGCCCCAGATCAGCATAAACTCTAACCTCATCTCACCAAGGGGATTTACCTGTAACCATCTGAATTTGGTTTGCTAATGAAGAAGTCAGATTCCCAGACAGCTAAGACACACCTTTATCACTCCTTAGAAAGCGAATTCTCTCACCTGGAATGAATTCCAGTACCCAGTACAAAGGGACATTGTTTTTTTTGACACTTGCTCTTCAAAACCTGGGACACACCACAAGGGAAAGACGTGCAGAAAAGAGGTTTTGAAAGCATAATCAAAAAGAAAAAGCTGGAGTTACTGTCAGAAAACTTAGATTTGGATCAATAAACACTGCTGTGGTCAGTCTCCCTTTCCATGTAATAACAGCAAATACGCAAACCCAGCAATTATCAAGGATGCTTTAGTAATAAACGTGTACAAATAAAAAACAAGTAATTCCAACCCATGTGGATGTTTGGGTACATGAGGCGGAAAACATTTTAACATTTAAGTATTACAACTTGCTGAGATTCGATTCATGCAATTAACTTTTCAAAAGAAAATTCTAAAAAGTGGGGGTTTTTTTCTGTTTTGAATATGTGAAGAAACACCCATCCTTAAACAAAAAAAACATTGATGGGTGAGGGCTTCTCAGATCTTCCAGCTATTAAAGAAACAGTAAGCCAAAACATCATTTAGATATTGACTGAAATATCACATTATGCTAAATTCTCCTGGCGTTCTTCCAGTGTACAGTAGGATAGATGAACTCATCCATATGTAAGAATGCACATATGTAAAAAGCTCATATGTACTTACTTTCCCTTCCCAGAATCATTAAAAGATACAACTGAAGTTGAATTTTTTCAGCCTTTGGCAGTAAACAACAAAATTGAGGCTGATTTAGAGCAGGAGGTTAGATTCTTCCCTTCTCTGCAGCATGTAGGAAAGAGGAAACGGCAGGAATCTGGAAGGCAGCAGCCTCAGAAACTACAGAAAGGAAATACTTTCTTCTCCTCTCCCCCAACTCTATTTTTAGGCTAGTTCATAATTAACTGTGGAACTCCTCACCACAAGGTCTCTCTGAAGCCAGAAGCTCAGGAAGGCACCAAAGAGGATCAAATATTTATTGAGCAAGTGGAATCTGTAGAGCTACAGCATAAAACAAACACAGGTTGGAAAGGCATCTATGCTCCTCAAGCTTCTGAGCTTGAACAGAGCTGTAATTATCAGGGCTCGGAAGGGACCTTTCCAGGGAGAGAGAGAGGTGGGATCAACCCAGAGATGCCTATCACAGGTCTTCTTGTGCCTTACAGTTACATTTATGGCCAGTGGCTGACGCAGAATACCAGTGGCTGGTGTTAACTGGCCATGGCTCTGCCCTGTGCTCCTTTGCTCCTCCACAGTGGAGTTACAGGAAACGCAGTTGCCCCAACCATAACAACTTGGTCTCTTTGCATATGAAGCCTTGCCAAAGAGTTTTACATTGTGAACATGGGAACTTCGTCAAAGCAAATGCTGGTTAGAAAGTGTTTACAGAAGGAAGGTAGTCAAACATCTTGTACAGGTGACAGCAGCATTATAATAGTCTCTGGGGCTTAGGAGAGCACGAACAGTTACCGGGGAGGCAGGAAGGCTGAAAGCAGTGCAATATTTTGCTTTCCAGTGGAAAGCATTTTGGTATTTTGAATCACAGATAATAATCTGTTGCATGGCCAACAAATTCAGCCATCCCTTGTCAGGCAGTGGAGCCTGTTGCTGAAATAGTGTAATGCAGGGACTGAGAAAGGACAGCCAAACCTAGTACATCCCAATGCAAAGAGGAATGCATCCCTTTGGATAGCCAACCATATTATTGACTCAGTATGTCTAGAGCCTAAACACAATAAAACCTCCTCCAGAACTTAGAAAATAAATCCAATGTGCTTTAGTAATCACCGCCAATGTTGCCCCTAGTAGTTTATCAACATATTAAACGTACAATATTAATTTTTATCAGAAAGAAGAACGCAATGATGATGGACGCTAACTCCCCAAGATATCCCTCATGCTGAAAGACCCCAGCTGAGATACAGACATCAAATGCTAGTGATGCTGTGTCGCCCTTCCAGAGGCCTGATATGCAAATCAAACTCACACAGGAACCTCAAGAAACAGTATTTTGTACGTGAGAACAAAGCCCTCTGCAGTATTTCTACATGGCAGGAAGCACATGGTGGGCCTGGGGCGGCCAATGGGAAAAGCCTGGGGAGCTTAGGCTGGCAACCCGAGGCCAGCAAAATCAGCCAGCCTTCCCCATGCCTTTCTAGGGGTGGGAGGACAAAGCAGACCTGACAGTCTGCTCCCCACAACCATTAAGGCATCAGCACTAGGACATACACAAACTGACACTGAACACCAGGGAGGAGGCTCCCAGTAAAAAAACACTTGTGTGCTGGTGATGCTGTGTCACCCATCAGACCATTTCTAACTGCTGTGGCAGCACAGGAAATAATTCTGAGTAACTGCAGGATATATCTGTCTAAAATTAAGGGTCTTCAGCCAACCAATACAGCGAAGCTGTATCATTTTGTTGAATAAAGCCTGAAAGTTAAATAGCGGAGAACTTGAATGGCAAGATTTTAGCAAGCCTTAGCTTGTGCTTGATAAACAAGTGTGCCGTACCCAAAGCAAAACCATGCAAAACTTCTCAGAGTTGCAGCAAAATGGCTGTGGTGATAGCAGCCCACAATTACCCTTCTGCTCACCCAAGCCCCAGAGTGAAAGGAGCTTGGCGTGTTCCCTAAAACTTCCTGTTCATAAACATGTCACAAGGGTGACCCTGAGTTGACCAGGGAAAATCCACATGAAAATTGTCATCTCAGTTACAAAAGAAGCCACAGCTCCACGAGTCTGGTAAACATCACTGAAAGGAAAAGGTCTCGCTGCCTATACCTCTTGTGAGCAGCTACTAAGGCCACTTGTCTTCTGCAAAACTCTGGGCATGCATGTTCTAAATATAGAATAAACATTAATAAAGCACAAGCCACTTTCCCCCCTCATGTCTTTCATACCATTAAAGTTCTAGCCTTGAGGGCTCACAGGTAAGCACCCAAAGGTGAAAAGGAAATCAACAGACATCTACACAGAGCCAAGGTGGAGAATAAGGCAGCAGAAACAACACCTTCACCCACTTGCATGCTCCAGAGACCACTTGGTGGCACTTGCACTTGGGGGCGATGCCCTCAGCAGCAATGAAAGTGTCCCCCCGTGAGGCACCGCAGGAGCGAAGGGCAGACGGAATGTGAGTCATCCAGGTGTACGGCAGACAAGGGAATGTGGGTGTGTTACCCCGTGGCTCCAAGCCAGTGTGACCTCAATTAAATTTCGGTGAATGATGGGCCTTCCCCTCTTATATGTACACACTGATCTGCTTGGTTTCCAGAGATACATCCATAAAGCCTATAAACAGCTATTTAATTTCGGGAGCTCTCCTGGCAAGTATGAGTTACCATGTGGTAGTGATGGTGTTTCTCTTTCTTTCCATCTGAGTTTTGCTCAACAAACCTCGGGTGTTATTCCTCCAGCCAGCACTTCTACCACATCCATACCTTTGCCAGATCCTTATAGTGTAACTGCTGGTCTATGCATCCACATTTGCAACCTGTTCCTATTCTCCTGCTGCCTTAGAGTACACAACCCAATTGCACTCCGGAAGGAGGAAAGCTGACGGAGGAATGCAGCTTGCAAATGGGTTAATTTGGAAATTCTTGCATGCAACTGCTGTTAAAGTGCTTGCCAGGGAGTTCAGTGGAAGCAGGCTAGCTCTAACATCTAGCACACTCCCATAGGAAACCTGTGTAAACTAATTCAGTTGAACCGTTAGCACTCGGGGTGATTAACCTCAGGAGTCTCTGATCTCCCCTTATTAAAGAGAAGGAAAAAGAAATTCACTGATTCCTATCAGCTTAATATAAATCTGTGCAAGATTTGCAGTTGACTTCAGCAGTGGTGGGATCTGGTAACCTCCGGGAAGAGCAGCTCTCCTCCAAGTACACCTTCATGTGACAGAGGAAAGCTGCAGGCATTTGTGCTTGATTACCACTGACAACCAAGTCTCAAGCATGCAAACCTCCATCCTGTGGTGCATAGCAGACAAGTGCACAGAAGTGCTGCAGCTCTGAGATCTTTATTTCTATGGCACTTTTGAATACTTGGCACTTGGTAGGCAGGCATGTGTCATCTTGTTTTAAACAGCTCCATCTTCACATTCAGCGTGCTCGAGAGATTTTTGGGCTAGGGGTGAGCAGGATTAAGGATGGCTGTAGTCTGCAGAGATAACTCTCTGCCAGAGAACTTTTCCCTTCAGCAGCTAAAATAGCACTCTGGGGCAGCTCTGGAGGCACTCATCCCGTGTCAGAGAGGCCACCCCTAATAACCTCAAACCCTGCTTTTAGATGCCCCAGCCTCAGCAAAGTAGCACATGAATAAAGCTTTAGTAACGCTAAACAAATCTTGTTTTTCAAGGCACCTTTACAAGACTGCTGGTGTTTTACATATGTTTTACTAGATAGGCTTTTTGATATATGTGTTGCTCCACTGCATCTGTGTACAATCTTGCACCTAAGTGGAACTCTGGGATGACAGACACAATGAAGCAGGTGTAGAACACAACAACATGTGGTTTCTAGCTCTACCTAGCTTAGCAGAGCTCAACTGGTGCAACTACTCATTCAGTATTTTCCTGCCCCCCCGGGAGACCTCCTTAAGAAAAAGGACTGCCTCTCATAGGCTGCATGCCATACAGCAAAAATTGAGTGTTGGCTCCCATCCCAAAAGTATAGGAGTAGCATTTTGGAAATGGTTAAAGGAACAGCAGCATTTCTTCTTAAATACCAAGCTACAACCATGCCCATTTAGGTCTAAAACGCAAGTCATACATGACAACAGCTTGGTTAGGATCAGGAAAAAAAAGGGGAAAAAGTAGTCAAGTGGGAGAAGAGAACAAAGCCCTGTTTCAAGAATGCCATTGTTCATGCAACTATAAACCTAGGGTCTATAAAACCATCAAACAGAAACTGAAGTTGGCTTAAGCAGATAATGCACTACTAAATGCTAGAGCATTTCATAAGAGCATCTTATAAAATTCTTAAGGCTGCATAATGACAGAACACTTCAAAAGCAAACAAGACTAGTTTCTTGGTTGAAATCTTCGTATTTCAGTACTTACAATGAGTTAGGACACAGACCCTGCATAGACAGATTCAAAAGGCTCTGAATGGCAGCCATACAGGCAGAAGTGATCCTGCAGCTACCAACGTGATCCAGTGTTATTGAGACACGACAACATGCTTCAGGCACACAGTCCATGCCAGTAGCAACACTGACCTTGCATCTCTCATCCAGAATCCACAGGCAACAGAGAAGGCAAAAAATGACTGGTTTAATTGCAAAAAGTTCGCACATGAAGAAACCCTTCAGATAAAAGATGACTCATAAGTTTAATTTACCTTTAAATACTTGCTATTTCCAAACCAAACAAGACATTCCCTACTACCCATGTTACCTATAAACCAAACCAACAAAGATAGCTTTCAGTTGAACAAAGCATACCTAGGAGATAAGGGGTGAGAAGTATTTTCTGCATCATTATGTTACTTATACATGGACTTTGGAAAGGAATGCACCACTCACCCACCACACAAAGCGCGCATCAAAATGTGAAATTTAATAGAATTCCTAGGGCACAATTGGGAACAAAAAAGTTGATATTGCCACTCTTTTCAACCGCTGCAAAAATGTGAATAGCTCTTGCCTGTAATGTGTTTTGCATGCTCAGCTCTGTTGAACGTTACGCATATCTAGGAAGCTGACTGACATTTTAAACCAGTGGAAAAGGAATAATTTCTTTCTGCTCTTTTTAAAAAGAGTAGCGAGAAAACAGGTCCTATTCATCAAGTATTCACATTGAAATCATCTTACTGCTATACATCGGTAAAACAGCCAGCACAATGAGGCCCCTAAGGACAGCTACACATAACTGGTATGGATCCAAGGCATGCAGCAGGCCCACAACACTTCACTGTGACAGAGCAGTATGCTGAGGTCCTTTCAGCAACACATCTTGAGTTTATAGGCTCTGCACAGTCAGCCTGCCCACAATAATGCATGCATAAAGGGATTCCTACAGGAATTCTGGCTCTTCAGATACTGCCAAATCACTGAATTCCCAGGACACAGCAGGCTTCAAAAGGAACTCCACAGAGCTTGTTGTTAAAAGGTAGTTTACACATCTACTCTTTATTCCTCCAGTCGAAAGTTTATTCTTTGAGACATTACTTGATTTTCCTTCATTCAACATGAACATGGTTACATCAGCCTACCAAGACAGAGAAGGAAGAATTTTTCACGCTGACACGACTGCTAAAAAAACCCCACTAGATTTCGTGATCCTTGACACTGCAAAGTCGCATGTCCCCAACAGATAAGTTTCTTTTAACAAATAATTCAAACTGACTTAACTTAAAAAAAGGTAAATTAAAATTTCAGCATGCAGGTGAGACATGGCAATTCTATATTCAGAGAAAAAAAATTTCAGCACTGAAAATGCGTTACATCATCCATCCTGTCTTTCAGAGTCTTGAGACTACAAGCCTTTGCTGCCAAATCCCCCCTCGACTTGGGAAACTCAACCACTAACAAATACTTAATGAACTTTCTTTGGACATCTCTGTGCACAGAAGAAAATCAGAGTAGCCATTCAGATAATATTATAGGTTTATTTAACACTTTCCACTTGAATATGCAAAACAAATTGCAACAAAATGTTAATTTTTACTTTGTAGTTTACAAATATACAAAATAGAAGTTTGCTTAAATTTATATTACATATTTATTAAGTAAAGAACTAAATAGAAAACATTTGTTCTGCTTAAGGCATATTTGGGAATAAACCATTGTACAAACTATTGCACATCGAAACCACAGTGCATTACAGACTGTCTGCATAAAGTTATTTTCTTAAGGAAAAAAACAAAACAAAAGATAAACCAGGTTTATTTACCTGATTTACGTCATAATTGGTCATCATAAGACAAAAATATGTCCTTGTCAGATATGCAGCAGTTTGAGAACTTTGGCTTCCTGTTTTTGGTACCTCTAGAACCAACAGTCACTAAGCACCATGAAATAGGCTTTTAAAGTATAATTCTGTACCTGAATTTTTCCTTCTAACATTGTAATGGCTTTTAGAAGGAAAAGAGCAAAAGTACAAGATGACATTTACATCTAATATTGCATTGAAAGAAAATTAAGGGAATGTTATTTCCCCGTGTAATATCCCCACCCTCCGAACTATGCAGTCTGTTTAACCCTGATATCCGTGACTTTCCGTCACTCCTTGGCATTTTGTAGTCCAGAAATAATTCAAGTTGGATTTACAAATGGAATGATAGAAGATCCAGTCACTGACCCCAGCGTTTTTGGTTTTCTTTTAAACGCACATATACAAAAACAAAGTTGCAACATCTGTATGCAATTATCCCGCTTTCCACTCTTTGGAAGACTTCACCTTGATTACCTGTAGTGCTTAAACTGTGTTCTCCCCATCTCATGAAAGACAGTCCTCACGCTGTAAATACTGAATCTCTGTGGCAGTTGGTGAAAGATCCATGCTTCTAATTAAAAGTGCCTCTTCATGTGTAAGGCAAGGTGGTCCGACCTGGAAAATGCTCTGTCACACCGCTGGCACTGGAAGGGGCGGTGGCCTGTGTGTTTTCTGTAGTGACGAGTAAGTTCATCGGATCGGGCAAACTTCCATCCACAGCCTTCCCAGTCACAGTGATAGGGCTTCTCACCTTTAAAAGAAACAGAAGATAAACCATGTCAGCTATGCTTTTTTTCATGGCTACCACTTCTAACACCTTTCTTTCAAGGAGCACTAACACACGTCCTGGATAAGAATATAGGTGATGTCAAAGAAAATGCAAGAACTTCTTGAAGCAGTTGCCAGCAAACTGCAAAGACTAACAGTAATATTGTCTTTTGAAAGTGTACAGGTTCTTTAAAATGTTTGCATCACTGAAATCTTCACTAAAATGCTCATTTCCACTGTTTGTCTTGAACACCAGGCTTCAGAGCACACAAGTTCAGATAGAGTGTATTTTTCTCTGGCTAATGTTATACAACCAAACAGGAACTAGAAATATTTCAGCAGACAATGTATTTAGGTAATTGTAGGTCTCAAGAATTAAAAAACAGCTGAGAACAGTTTTCATTAGCTCAGCCTGATTAAGAACTCCATCTTTCTGTTTTCACTATAACAAAGCCATTGTTGATGGCAAGACAGGTTTGCCTGACAATTACAAACTCCCTGGTCCACACGCACTGGAAATGGCACTGACCAGCTTGGAGCAGGCAGGAACTGCTGTTCACTTGACTGACTTTTTTCCACCCACTGCCACTAACTAAAGATGTAGCCTAACTACTGCACTACTACTAGTTACTCCCTTTCCCTTCTCCTCTTCCAGAGAAAGTTTTGAGTCAAGTTCACAAACCAGACATTTAAATTATGCAAACTTTTAGGTTATTTAATCACTGTTACGGAATGCTTGCACTCATGAAACACACAAGACGTACCTGCTTTCACAAGCTCAGTTACTGCAACGCAACACTCAGCTGCAAGGTTAAAGTTTTAACTTGGGCTCAGATACACACTTTGGCAGATTTTATACCAGTTCTAACAGGACCCAATCAACCGTTAAACTCTGCCTCTTTGTTGCTAGCACAGGGGAAGATGTGCTCCCTCTCATATGAGGGGCACTCTGCCACTGCTGCCAAAGGCCCTGCTCAGAAGGGACCCCTCACGGCTTCCTCAGAAAGGGAGTACCAGCTTGCAGAGGTGCAGAGTCTCTTGCACTACAGCAAGCCAAGACAGGAGGGGTGTGCATGCAAAGCGTTTAGCCACGAGCAAAGGAAGCAGTATCTCGGAGAAAAGTCTGTTCCCTTCTCAGAAGTGGGCCAACTCCATTTAGAGCAGCAGATCCCATCGAACTTCCAACTACCTGCTAATTAGCTAGCCACATAGCAAGTGAGGAGCAACAAACATTGCCTTGGCAAGAAACCCACCCACTCCCACATCTGAGTCATTCTGAACCATTAAGTGAAATGTTGAGCCAATAAGCAAAGACTGCACAGGACTTCATGTACCCAAGAGGGGAAGAAAAAAAGCCTGGAAAACCAGCAAAGAAGGGTTAGGACTCGCTACTTTGAGCTCTCCTTTTATATCTCCTTGTCAAGGTCTGAGGTGCTCACCTCGAACCCTTCAGGCTGAGGCATCCTACTGATGCGGCACTGTAACTAACCTGTGTGGGTTCTCAGATGCGCCTTGAGATGAGAGCTCTTGGTGTAGGTTTTGCCGCAGCCCGCATAATCACAGGTGTGCGTGGCTGTTCTTTTCCTAGGCCATGACCGGCGTCCCCTCTTAGGCTTGGTCTCCTCAGGCAGGCAGCTCCCCGGTGGCATCAGCTCTAGAGGCGGACAGGAAAGAGTGAGCACCACCACAGCCAGCTCCGAGGCGGCTGTGCCTGCTGCTGAAGCATCCAGACTCACCTTGGTACTGGAGTGTGCTAGGTGGCAGCTGCTCAGGCAGAAACGTGGGATAACCAGATGCCGAGGGGTACCCCGGGGGCAGTGGCAGTGGTGCATGGCTCAGCCCTGAGGTGGTGGGGAGAGAGTCTCTGCTGCTCAGCATCTCCTCGGGCCCCAGTGAAGGTGTAGTCCGGGCAGACAGCGGGCGGCCGAGGGAGAAGTCATGCTGAGGTGCTCCTCGGGGGCCGCTGCCATGTGGTGGTGGCGGGGCCAGGGTGCACGGCGGGGCAGCCTCCTGCTTGATTTTGGGGCACATCCGTGGCAGGGGGTTGTAGGGTGCCCCAGGGCCTTCAGTGCTGGGTGGTGGGGCAGCAGCCGCGGGGCCACCCTTGGGGCTGAGCCCTGGGTGGGAGTACTCTCCCACGGCCTTCACCACAAACTTGCCCTGCAGACTGCCCAGAGGCGGCAACGCCGCCGGCGCCGGCAGGTACACCGGGTCCAGGTCAGGCCGCATGAGCTCAGCCACGAAGCCTCCTGAAGGCGACACGTCGGTGATGTCAGCCAGGTTGAAGGGGGCGACAGGGCCGGCAGCAGGGGCCCCGTCACGGGTGCTGCCGCCGCCGCAATAGAGGAGGCCGGCAGGCTCGGGCCGGGGCAGTGGGTAGGCGAAGGGCCCGGCAGGGCAGGGGCTGGCGGTGGGGGCAGTGGTGGCGGCGGGGGCCACCACCACAGCGGCGGCGGCGGGCTCCTGGTGCATGAGGGAGTTGGAGAGGATGAAGTCGAAGTCCAGCAGCTCGTTGAACTCCTCAGCGTCGCGGCGGGGCCCCAGGGCGGCGGCGGCCTCCAGCTCCGACGGGGGCGCCTCCACGGGCCGCGCCGCCAGCACCGGCGGCGGCCGCTTCAGTTGCGACAGCTCCTCCCGCCACCGCTGCGAGGAGACGGGCACGGCTCAGCATCCGGCCCGCCACCGCGCAGCGCCCGCTTCTGCCGGCCCCCGCCCGCGCCGCCCTGACCCCGTCCCGGCCGGCCCGCGCCGCCGGGACGCCGATACTCACGTTGCCGGGGCCCGCGGGCCGCGCCGCCTTCTCGCGACCCGCGGCGCCCGCCGCGAAGGTGGCGATGGAAGGAAGGAGCGTGCCACTGAGCGCCATCTCGCACTCGCCAGGGGGCTGCCTGCGGGTGGGGAGAGCACAGCAGTGTCAGGCGGCAGCGGCGGCTTTGGAGAGCCGCGCCGGGGGCCGTACCCAGCACCCACCGCATCGGCGCCGGGGCGTCACGCCGAGCCGCTGCTGCCGCTGCCGCCGTCGTCCCCAGCGCCGCCAAAAACGAGAGAGAGGAGAAGTGGCACGGACGCGCCGTCCAGCCGCGGAGAGCCGGCCGAGAGCCGCCGGGGTGGTGTTGCGGGAGCCCTCTTCCTCGGCGCTGTACCGGAGACGAAGGTGAGCGGGACGCGGAGCGCTAGCGGCGCCGCGGGGAGGCAGCCGCCGCCCGGCAACGCGGCTCCGGCAGGGCGGCGGCGCGAGGTGCTTCCCAGGGAGCCGCGGCCATGGGGGAGCCGGGCGGGACGAACAGGGCGCGGTGGTGCCAGTGGGGAGGGAGGGGGCCGGGCCAGCCCGCGCTCTGCTGCTACAACGGCCGCCCCTACCCGCCGCCGGCCCGCTCGGCACTGCCTGGTGCTTGCCGCCGCCGCCCCCCATATAAACTCACCTCGCGTTCGCCCCGCCCCCTGTCGCCGGGCGACGGCGAAAACAAACTGACACGTGGGGAGAGGAGGCGGTGCGCGCGCGGCGCGGCCGAGGGGGGCGTGTGCAGAGGGAGCCGAGGCGGCGGGGAGGGGCGGGGTGCTCTCCGTCCCCGCGCCCCGCCCCGCCCGCCGCCCGCTCTCCTGCCGCCGCAGCGCGCCCTGTGTGACGTAGGCAGGGTGCCGACGCGAGCGGGAGCGCGGGCGGCGCGGGACGGGTCTGGGGAGCGGGGCGTTTGTTGGGTGAGAACCGGGGATCCCCGCGCCGGGCAGGGCAAGGGAGGCCTCCGCCGCGCGCCCCGCCCCGCCGGGCGCACGTGGAGCCGCAGCGTTCCCGGCACGGGCGTCCTGCCCCGCGGAGCGCACCCAGGCCGTGCAGCGGGACGGTACGAGGCGTTCCCCGCTCCCTTTCCCCTCCCTTCCCGTCTGTGCTTTCCTTTCGGCCCTTCTGGGTTTTTCTCCAGTTCCCCGATGCTCGCCGCGGCGGGCCCCGGCGCAAGGGGCTGTTGGTGGCCAACGTGTCTCTGCCCCGCTGGGCACGGGCGGGCAGCGGCGGCTCGGCTCCTCCAGAGGGCAATGGCGAGCCGGGCGAGGGGTTCCGCTGGGCTCCCCAGCGGACCCTTCGTCCCGTTTGGGACCACGCTGCGGACCGCGTCGCGGCTTCGTCTTCCACCTTCCGGCCCCCCCACCCGGCCGGTGGCCCGTGGCGCTGCCGGCCGCGCTCTAGAACTGGTCGGTCCAGAGGGGTGAAGTCCTTGCCCTGCGCAGTTTGCAAACATGAGCCTGAGTAACTCACGATGACTAAATTAAACCCTAAAATAATAATAAAATGCCCGGCTTTATTTTAGCAAACTGGTTTCGCCAGTTTTGTGTTACAAACGTCAATTATTAATAACTTTGGCACTAGAAAAAAATGCGGTTTTATTTTATGCACAAAGTCCGTGTCTTGCCAGAAGACGCCAATACAAGAAGGAGTAGTGTGGAGAGATGAAGGCTGGCGACACACTCGGAGGATGCCCAAAGGCTTGGTGCGCAGGGGAGGGAGCCCTGTCCCTCCTCAGAGGTGCCGGGCTGGTGGTCCATGTGCGATGTCCTCCATTCCTGGCCGGGCTTGCAGCATGGCCACCAGTTCCCAGAAGGACTTCTGTCCAGGGCATGTGTCCTTGGACAGTTTGACAGCCACTTTAGGAATCAGCACCCACACCCAACAGCAGCAGTTTTAGGTCTAAACCTCTGGCCTCGCTTAGTCTGGGGAGAAGAGCTTAGGATGAGGAAACTTGCAGGTCCCCAGACAGTTTTTCCCCAGCTGCTATTTTTCTTTTGTTTTCTGTTGGTGTAAATGTTAATTTATGGGTTTCTTAAGCAATACAGTATTTTCCAGGTCCATATTTCAAGCTCAGAATTGCTTAAGGCCAAGACCAAAATTTAAATTACATCCCGTATTAGAAATAGGAGAACAAAAAAGCTTCAAAAGCAGATAAGTGATGTGATCCCTTTGAAACAAATGCCAGAACCTTGCAGGTTCCAAGAAGAGAGGGCTTGAATAACACGAGCTGAAATAATACAGGTTGCTTTCACAATCTTTCATTAAAATACCTTAAAATACATTAAATTTCATTAAAATAATTTCATTAACCTGATCACCGTGTTTCTGGGTAATTCAGATGGACACGTGCAAGCTATGTGCTAAGAAGCTGTGTTCTGCTTTCATGTGAGTATTTGAGTAGATGTTGGTGGGGTACTTAAGAAAAGTGTGTGTTTGTAGGGACTGGTAAGTTTAGTGCCACCTGCTTTTGAATGTCCCGGACACAGGTCAACATATTCTTTTTCACTAGTTATACACAAGTCAAAAGGTTTTCTTTTCGTCTCTCAAATGAAAGGGTATGGATTTAAAGGTCCCGAGTGTGGAAATTAAATGCATTAAACTTGTAACTGCTTCCAGCCTACGTAACAACCTAAATGTTGTTTTCTTAAGGCAGATTTGTCTCAATGTGCCTTTTATTGCCAGCTGACCATTTCTCCAAGTCTCAGTTTTCTCCAAGTTTCCCAATTTTCTCTAAAACTTTCCTTCCACTAACTCAGAACACAGCATGTTTCTGTGCTGTTCAAAGCTGACTTTCAGGATTGCTTAATTCAGATAGAAAATTGCACAGGACTTGTGTCCCTCTTGCCTTGGGATGTGCAGTGACATTTTTGCAGATTATGCTGTGCTTGAACAGAAAGAAGTCTGCTGCAGCACTCGCCATGCCAGACTGCCATGGCTCAGTGTGTTCCTCTCCCCCCCTGGGCTGAAGAAGGAGGTTTCTTCCACATCTACCACATCTTGCCCTGCAAGAGCAGGGCTGGCCAAGCCTTTCCTTGGGTGCTGTTCAGAAAAAAGAATTATTCTTACCTGGTGCTGACACGCCACGTCAGTAGCCAGTCAAGCAGTAATTCACTGCAAGTGCGGGGCAGAGCGAAATGACTGCTTAACAGAGCTGATCATGAGGAAGCCTTTGCTGCTAGCTTGAGCTGGTGACAAACTGATCACCTGGGAGTATAAACCTCCAAAGACACAAAATAGGCAAGGTGATGAAAGAGCACAGGTTTTTGGAGCAGAGACAGTCATCAGGAAATGACATCCTACATTAAAAAACCATTAAGGACATCAACAACAAGAAAAAAAACCCAAGCAGTTGAGCTGATTGTGCCTGAAATGAAGACCAACCTGGTTTATCTTGATACGAAGCCTAAGTTTGGAACGATTTTCAGTGAACTTTCTCCCAGGAACCACAATGTGCAGCTTATCCTCTTTGATTTGGTTGTCTGTGACAGCAGTTAATGGAATCAAGGCCTGCAGACTTTGGGAAAGATTGTGTCACAGTGTCGTTGAGATCAGACAACAAGATGCTTTCCTGGCTACCGTTACCCCCCTACCCTGCTTCATTGCTGGCATAGATAGCAGAAGGAGAACTGGGAAGAAACCTGTATATATCAATTAGCATCCTTGTTGCTACTTTAAATCAAAAGCAGTGATTACAGAATCATTGCCGCTGTGCTGGGTTCTACCTTACCAAAGTTGCTGGTGAGCAGGTGGAGGTGGGTAGGTTCACAAAAGGAGACTTGACACCTAGGGGGGTTTCTTATGTCCCATGCCATCCAAATTAACTGACCTCATCTGCAGTGCATGTGAGATGGGGGAAAGTGTATCTAACATACGTCTTCTGTGCAAGACGCACTCTGGAGACGTGTAGTGCAGTGCTGAGGATTCACCCTCTTCCTGCTGGATCTCTGCATGCTGAGGAGGGTGGGACAGTCCAGTGACACAGCCACCAAATTGCCTCCCTGGGTTCTGCCCAGGGAGACCTACTTCTTGGGGATCTGTTTTCTACCATGTATTGTGTACCCTTCATAAATTGAGCAACTGAGCTCAAGTTTTATTGACCTGTTCTTGCACGGGGTACTTAAGTTTTGTTAAACAGAAATAAAACCCTGCTCAGCTGGCGGCTTATACCTGTGGATTATTAGTACAGTGCAAAGGGCACATTTCTGAAGATTGTGGGCAATTCCAGGTGGGTCCAAGCAGTAGCAAGTGCATACATACACAGATGGCACATGCAGCCTTAAGATCATGAATGTTCATACTGAGAATGACAGCAATGCCTGTTTTCACCTGCTTTTTGAAAGCCCGACCATATCTTGTGAATAGTTATTTTACTTTCCTACATGAGCAAAATCAGAAAGACCCTGTGATATGTACTGTCACCATCCAAGAGTGTTGGGCTGGTTTAGGTCAAACACGCTGTAGTGTGTAGTGTGTAAAGGTGCGGTAGGTCCAGCTGCTGGTCTTTCAGACCCTTGTAAGAAGCAGTGTTGCTGAGGTTGTTGTCCGTGCTGATGTCAGGAGGTCTCTAGACCATGAGCTGCTTTTTTCTGCAGCTTTCACAGCCGAGAGGAAAAGGATCTGCATACAGACCTGATGATGTCTTTCACTATGCTTGGAGAACATCAGCCCAGTGTTTCTTCTCTGAGAACCTATAACTAAGCAGGGATTAACCTCAGGGGTCCGATTCACAGCAAGAGCTCAAGTTGTTGATTCCCCCTAAATTTCCCCCGGGAGGCTAACTCCTGTCTGCTCTGGAGGTGCTGATCCTCCTGTTGAACACCATTCACTTAGCTCACCAGCCCCTGATAGAGGTAGCTAGCACCCTCACACAATTTAGCACCACCCAGGATCGCTTGCATGCAGCAGCTCTTCTGCTTTCAAGCAATCCAAGGGTTGTTGTGTTTCTCCAAGAGGCAAAACACCTTGAATTGTTCTGGAAAAGAGAGCTTCATACTTTTTTTATCAAGCTTAGGCATCATTGCCTAAATGGGTTTGACCCATCTTCGAATTCAGATGTTCCCAAACTTTAGCAATGACTCATGTAAGTGGCTCCCACGGTGGCACTGGTGCAAACAAGAACTCCACAATAAACATCTCTTGTAAAGTCCTGTGTGTAATATCGGGACACTCACACACAGCAAAGAGGAAGAATTCTTGTTTGTTTGTGATTTTTTGCACACATGGGTCTGATTCATTGTGTTTTTCCAGACCCAATGGAGAAGCTGCAGAAAAATAGAGAAAACTTGAAAAATTACCAGTTGTTAGTTAACCAGAGGATGGTCCCTATTGAACGGGTGATAGATTTGGATATCATGGAAGATGCAGGGAGATGTATGGGTGAGAAGACTAGGTTGCTCTGGGTAGCTGGCGCTGAAGAAGAAGCCAAGGACTCAGATTACTATTCATTTATCCTCTTGTACTCTTTTTAGGGACCAGATTCTGTCTTTATTATCTGTATGAAATATTTAAGGCATTGCTGTCCAATAGCCTCTGGGAAGGAAAAGATACTTCTAACTTCTCTGTCTCCCTGGAAGAATCTCTTTTTTCTGCTGCAGAAAGGGGTTTTACTCTTTGGCCATCTCCCGGCCCCCTTGATTGCTGTACAAAAAACTGTGGAAGAGGTCTCCCTTATCCTCCCTCTCAAGCTCTGCTTTTTCAGTCTTCCTCACCTCTTTATTAGTAACTTTTAACTAATAATCTATGTTAATAAGAATGAAGCATTACTAAAGATTTGGCTTCCCAGAACATTCCCAAGCAGTGTCAATATAAAATCAATTTATTCCTCTCTTGTCTCCGTAATTCTGAAATGGAGCTATGTTAGTAAGTGCTTTCATTCACTGCAGTTTCCTCATGGTTGTTGAAGCTGATGACTGCAGTGAGACTTTGGCAAACCCACCTGCAGACTTGGGAAGATGGCACACTTGTGCCATTGTTTGGTATTTCTTTTACTTGCTGAAGAACAGCAGCATTTTGCTCCTAAGGAACCTCTAATACTGCAGAAATTTGTAAGTGAGCCTCAACACCCATCAAGGAGAAGTTGGCTTTCACTGCTGGAGGATTTTTCAAGCCCTTTCTCCTGGTTAAACTCTGAGTTTCTTTTGTTTAAGTAAAAGTGGTGCTTCTAAGGAGTGTAATCTGAAGTGATAACGTGCTTCCTGACAAAACATACATTAAGGTGCAAGATATGAGACAACTAGAAAATGCGAGATAGCTGGTTCTAGCACGTAATGCATCTGAATTTGCAGGAGAAGAGAGTAAGAGGGAGCTTAGCAGTGAAGTGCTCCTGGGTTTAACCAGAAGTATTCGGAGTTAAACTTGTGCTTATGAGCTAGGAAATCACAGGACAGTAAACAACACCTCTGCCATCTTGCCATGGTTCCTCCAAACAGTGTTGTGCATAAACTGACCTGGATAGCTGATTCACCCAAGATGTCTTTCTGAACTGTTTGCTATGCTGAAGTCAAGAACATCTGTTGTTTCCCTGCACCAGTATCCAGCAGAGGAAATGATTAGATAAATATTACCCTTATTTGAACAGAAATAAAGACATTGTAGGAGAACACTGGGAGAAAGGATCAGTGTTGTCTGTTCTGAGAATAAATACCAGGCTTCCACATTGTTTCCATAAATGCCTCCAGCTCTGCTTCAACATTAATGGACCAGCAGGAGCCCATTACTCTATGATAACAGTCCCTTGCTCTCTTAATGACAGCAATATGGCAACTACCATCAGATTTTTGACATAGACTCTGCATAATGATATTGCAGCATCTTCCAGTGGTATTACTGAAGGCCAGCTTTGGTGGCACCGTATCTTCTGGAGAAGATTTGCCACGGACAGCAGGGCAGATGGACCCTGCCCCGTGAGGGTCACATGGATGGCTGGTGGCCCAAAATGTTAACTGCCCTGGGAAACACCTCATTATTAGTGCCCCACGCCAGCAGAACAGTTCAACTGCAGTGATTGTTGAGCGGCAAATCCACTGCTCATTTCACAGGCTGCCATGAAGCACGTTGTGCTAGCAGGGCACCAAGATGTGGGGACAAGGAGTGCCATAGGAAATCAGTAATGAGGAAACATGAGGAAATTAATAATGCTGCATTCTGAGCAGGGCTTGAATAGCATGCAGTAATTGAGGCCCGGGGCCACACTCTGCACAATGAGGAAGAAACAAAATAAGGAATAGCTGCTCATTATGCTCCAGATTCAGCCGGTCTAAATTCCACCTAAGTCTTTGTGCCAAGCATTTCCTACTGGCAGGCTCTGGGCCTTCAGGGATGCCGAGCCAATGGGAAGCCCTAGGTGGAATTTAGGTTAGGGCTTAATCTCTCTGCCACTGAGGCAGACCTGCTCTGGAAAGTAGCTTATGATCTTGTAATGCAAGAAACGGGCCAAAAGACGGCGGCATGGGCAACCTTAATTCTTCTGGCACATCCAGTTTGTTAGCACACGATGTTGTGTGTGTGATTTTGCAACATTAATGTTTTCACAATTTTTTTTTTTTTTTTCTTAAATGAGAGGCATAATACCATCCATTTGTGGAGAAATGGTACAGCTAAACTTAAAAAAGAAGTATTTGCTTCTGAACTCCTTTAAAGTTTCCTCAGAGTAAGTTACCTAAACGCTTTGTATCATGGTTATGGTACTTAACAAGAACCAGTGCAGTCAAGGCTATGAATAAATCTGTAAGTAATTAAGATATAGTAGAGTATTTACACAGTATCACAGTATGCTAGAGAGCCAGTTAATACTTCTGGATGCTGGCATCCCACGAGCAAAGACACACTCATTGTCAGCTGAATCCGTGATTTTATCCTCAGAAGTCTGATTGCCAAGGTGTTTCTATAGATAAAATCTTCTACATTGCTTTTACAGTCCATTGTCCTACACAACAGGCAGTAATGACTCAGGGGAGGGCACCTAACCTACCAGCTGAATTAGGAGTGTAGATCTATCTCAAGAGGGAAGGAGAGAGAGTGAGCCTAGAAGCCTATTTAAATCACCCCTGTGTTCAGAGACTGTAGTGTGAAGCTGAGGAGGGAGGTGGGCTGAAGCTGGGACTGGAAGTGTTTGAATGGTCATTCCCCAGAAGGGAACTGGACTGTGCCACAGGACATATCAAGATAGTGCCAGCTCTTGTCGTCAGTGCCAGAAGTAATTTTAACAGGGAAGTCACAGTTTAATGTGACTTAAAGCTTCTCAACCAGTGACACCTACAGTGACTACTCCCTGTGTCTCTGAGCCTCCTATGCACTGCCTCTCCTTTGCAGATACTACTTACATTGTTTTCACTCTCCCAGCTTGTCCCAGCTCTACATTTTCTTTACACCCTCCCCTCCCACCCTTTTCCCCAGTTTCCTCTTCTTTTAATAGCTAGACATACCTGTTTGAAGAAAGCACTTCCCTCCCTGTATCTCAAGCTGTCATACTTCGGGTGAGAGGAGCTTCCTCGACTGCTTTGTGAAACTGTAGGTTGGGCAGAGCCTCTGACACCCTAACAAGTGCCCTGCCAAGTGATGCTGACTGAATTCACTCACTCCTTCCCTTTGGAAGAGTCTGGCTTGACTCTCAGCAATCAGATTACCATGCACAGGAAATGAGTGGTAGCATCTTCATCTGGGCCCAAGTTTTCGATAGCCAGGAGAAGTTTTACAGTATGACTACCAAGACAGACCCAATGCATTCCAGGCATCCAGAAGGGTGCACTTGATGTTCTTAAGAGCAGCCTGGAGCACTCTTACATGGTCAGCTATCTTCTTGGTTACAGTAGAAGCATGACGTGCAAAGACTACAGAATGAAGAAGATGTATTAAGGCACATGAACTCCATCCCAGTTCTTGGGTCTGTCTGCTTTACAGTGATTCAAAAGCTGTGGGTTGCTAGAATTTCCTTTAGCCCAATAAACAGCATGACAAGGAGGTGTCTTCAGAGAGTCATTCTGAACTTTCTTTGACTCAGTTTCCCTCTGTTGCTGTGTTATGCCTTCTGCATCATTCCAGCTCACTCCTCAGTTTTGGTCTTCACAGCACTCTGGCTGCTGTGTTTATCACAGCAGTTTTGTTAGTGCTAGTTAGTGTGCCTGCTCTGTGTGTGCTCATCACCGTGGCCTTCAGTGCAGCTGCTGTGAAAGGGACACAGGCACAAGGCCCTTCCAGTACTGCGGAGCACCAGACTGCTATTGAAGTCACTAACTCATAATCACCAGTGTTTCATAGAAGGTATCCTCAGCCATCTGTGATGCTCTCCTGCACAGTCCATGTGAATATGGAAGGTACTTACCTAGCTTTTTTGTCCCACAGTGTTCTGAGGTCATACTGAAAACATGACCCTGAAGGACAGACGTTTAGTGTTCTGGGCAGATGGTTAGCAGTGGTCAAGGCCCCATTGCATTGGAAGCACCTGAAGCAGGCAGCTTCAGTAGTTCAAGATGTCACACAGAAAATGTGAATACTATAAAGAAATATTTACTATTTGTATTTCATTTCAGGCAAGGGCTGGGTTAGGAACTTTTTTGGGAGTGGAGAATGGTTTTAGTGCTGCTGTGTTAAAACATGGCTTGTATCAGTTCAGTGCTAATTAATTTTGCTTATTTCAATAGCTTATGCCAAACTTGTGTTAACTTTGCTAGTATAAAACCCATTTATTTAGCCATCAGGAGCAGCCTCTGTACTGCGGGAGGGTTTATTCAGTAGCAAACCCTTTGTCCCAGACATTTGATGCACAAGAAAGAGCAGCGCACGAGGGAAAGCAGTCTGGTTTCTGCAGCTCTATATGGTCCTGCCCATCAGCTGCACAGGGATGACCGGTTCCCGTGTGCGTATAGGGCTGCTGGAAGTTACAAATATCTGCTGATCTACCACAGCCTGCATTATTACTCTGACCTGGTCTTGAACTAGGTCTTCATGAGGATGTTTTCTGTGTTCACTTCATGGTTAAGGCAGACTAAAGACCACATACACCATGTTACATGGCTGATAGACAGGTGGTCATGTTGCAATCTCTAGTGAGCCTTTTGCTTTAGACACCATTTCCAGACCCTAAGTGTGTTAGTGTACTATTAGGTGTAGTATTGTGAGGGAAAGAAGCAAGCTTTTATTGTTGTAGGAAAGTGATTGCATGGCACTGCTTACAACAAATTTAAATGTGAGTGGATGCAAGAGTGACATAGATGATGAAGAACATATTGCCTATGATGTGAATAAGTAATTTTTGATGAAATTCTGGAGAAAAGGAGAATTTTCTGGCACATCATACAGCAGTCAAGTCACAGTGTTGAAGCTGTGAGTCAGTTATCTCCATGTCAATAGATGATGGAGTAAGCACAGACCCATGACTTCATTCCAGGAGTAAGCCATTTGTAGGGGGCAGCAAGCTTATTCAGATGCCAGCTTCCAACAGTGTCAGGGAAAGGATAAAAAATAGGCTGTGAAGAAGGTCCAGCTTCTTTCTGCAGGCACACATATCCTGTCTTGGCAGGTCTTATCAATGTCCTACCTCACAGCCTTACTGTCTGTTTTTTCTTGGAGCTGTGTAGGGAATCCACAGGAACTGGTTTAAGGAAAAGATATGAGATGCAAATGGGACAGTGCTTTGCTTCCTGGATCTTTGGCTAAGATAATCTGTAATCAGTGGAGCTGTACCAGTTAACAAGAGAAGATAGTCAGGCTGGTTGACACTGACTTCAATGGTAGTGCTACTTTTTTTGCAGTGAAGAACTGGAGATGAACAGTTGCTGTTCCTCTCCCACATCCCGCAGGAATCCTGCAGGTTCTGCCAAACTTAGCGCTGTTCTGTGACAGACCTTCCTTCTCTCTCGGTGGGTTGGCAGTGTATGAAAGCTGGTGCCAGAGTGAAGCTTGTAATATGTTGTTTCCACACCTTACTTTTTCAATGGGGTAACAGATACGAGAGTGAGTGTGAGGTGGTTATGTACATGGGACTATATGGAAACAAATATATTGCTTTGGTGGATTTCTTAATGTTAATTTGGGACTGAGTGATGCATGTAAAATAAATTACATTGTAAGAGTTAAGTTTCAAAGAGATCTGAGTGGACCCTACGGTACAATTTCTAGTGGGTAGTGTTAGATCCAGTTCACAGGTGTGAGCTTCTTGATAGCTGAATCTTCCAACAGCAGTAGTCTGCAGAGCTGAAGTTGAACACTAATGAGGTCTGGAGGAACAGCAGTCTGAGTCAGGTTTTGTCGTTGCTTCACAGGGTGTCTTGCTACAAAGTGCTTGTTCTTAGCAATTGCTCCTTGTTTTCAGAAGGATATTCAGGGGATCTTCATACTCGGGTACCTCCAGGCCCTACTAGGGGATGTTGCTTCACGATGCAGTCTGTGGGTATCAGTTGTGTACCCCCAGTAAGACACTTTCTGTCAGCTCTGGGTTGAAAAGAGGCTGGAGCTGGAAGTCCTAAGCAGAATCGAAAGCTACATACAGGATGTGTCAGTCATGGGTTGTCTTGCCTTGCCTTGCCTTCCCTCCCCTCCCCTTCCCTCGAAGGCTAACTTTGAAAGCTGGAATTCGGTTTTGTATTTCCTCAAAGAGGAAGCATGTTTTACACAGTGGCCTTTTTTGTTAGTTTGCTACTGTATCTAATTATAAGCCTTGAAAATAAGGCATCCTGCTAAATCAAATGCCTTGGCAGTGCCCGTCTGAAATTGCTATAGCCGAGTTGGAATTTCTAGCCCATTACAGTGCAGTTGGCCAAACAGATGGTCTCTGCTTTCCTTCCCCTAGTTTTCTGCTTTACATTTTCTTTTTTTCCTGGTTCTTTTACCAGAAGGTCCCAGAAAGCTTCTTGATGCATATGTGCTGTCTTAGAAAAAGTGATCAGCCCCCTTCCCTATATCTGTATGTGCTGCAGGACTTCTTGACATTGCAGGTATACTTTGTTTACATCTGGAGTATTTTTTGCTCCTTTCCTACTGAGGTGTTGTTTTAACTCAGATTAGCAATTCTACAATTTGGGGAAACTGGCATAGGGTAAGACCACACTTTTTTTTTTGTTGTTGTTCGTTTGATTTTTTTACACTAAATTTACTTTCTCAGGTCATTTGTAGGATAAGTTTTCACAAGATGAAGGCCCTTTACCTAATGAAGAGGGCACACCATACAAGTTTGATAACTTTTTGAGAACAGATAGTTCGGCCTTAGTTAAATGTATTTCCTTGGCAAAGCAAATGTAGCCTTTATTGAAAACCAATCATCATGCCAAGTTTCAGTTGTTAAATATGAGTTTGGATTGTTCAGGGATAAAAGAAAGTAATACTTTTTCTTGGCATGCGAGTATATAGGAAACATCCATGCTAAATGTAATCAGACATGAAACAAAGAGAGCAGAAAAATGAGCCTGCAGAAAAAAATAGACTTCCCTCAACTCAAAGAAGAAATACAGCACGTTCTGGCATCAAAGAATTAGTAGTTCTAAGTTTGGTATTAATTAGACATAGTAAAAATGCTAATTCCAGGTGAAGAGTCTGTGCTATTTTTAACTCTGCCATAAATAGACTGGTGAAGGATATGGTTAATTAGACCAGAGCCCTAGTAAAATCAACGTATTTACTGGGTAGCTGGAGTGATGTAACTCACTGTGTCAAAGAGCCTCTTCCCTATTTGCAAGCTGGTGGTTCCATATCAGGGTATTATCAAAAGAAGTAAGAGAAATGAGCTTTTTTCCCTTCAATAGCCAGAGAGCTGCCTGAGCCTGGGGAGCTCTGAAAGCAGCGTGTGGACACCTGCGCTCTGCTTCGTGTCTCGGTTTGTGTCCCAGGCTTTGGAGTCCCCTAGCAGAAGCAACCCGTAAGCATCCATCAAGATGGAAGATGGGCAGCCCAGCAGGACCATGATCATCCCAGACCCACCACAGGAGTAAGAAAGGCAACTCACATAATTTGTTTCTCTGGCATTTAAGCTGAACTTCTCAATTCCTCATGTTTACTTGCTGTGCCTTTGTTTTCCAGTCTGGAAATGCTGTTTTCAAGTCTTTTGGTGCCTATTTATGCAGTGTTGGGATCAAATAAAAAATGACGCCCCAAGTGCAGTTTTGCACCCTGAAAGTCTGTGGTAGGCCACAGCAGATACAAAGCAAGACTGTCAAAAGTCTCCTTTGATCCAGTTTATCCAGCATTTTTTGTGATTTCTTTACCTTGCACAAAATGGAACAGCTACAAAGCCTTATACCTTGGATTAAAGGGAGGGTTTGCTTACTCTTTGTGTTTAACTTAGTTGTGGCTGGGAGTTTGTATCAGGCCGAGCTCCTTGGACACATGGAGCAGTCATGAACCCCTGGTTTCGGCAGTGCAGGTTTCACTGAGAGATCACCTCAGTTGCCAGGCAAACGCCTGGGACTGGTTTTGCCTCTTCGTGGATGAATGTGTTTGGCGTTGCTGCCCATGTGTGGGCAGGGGTGCTGTTAAGGACTGATCTCGTCACCATGCGTGGATGTGTGTCCCTTGACCCCAGCACAGACCTGCAGTGTGGACACAGGGCTTCTGGTTATCTCGTTCTTACTTTGGCTTCTGCACATGGCTTTCCTTCTTGTGGTAAACACAGGCACAAGTGAGGTGTGAGCCAGTCTTGCCCTGCTGCACAGTCAGGAAGCAGCCAGAGTTGCTCCTGGGACCCGGGAAGCTGTTTAAACACAGACATCATGTCATAGACATAGACATAGGTTTTCCTGAATTGCAAAGTCAATCTGTACGGCTTTGCCATCATGGCCACTCATGCCCTGGAGACCTGGAGAAGCCGGTTGCAGTTTCCCTTGGAAGTTAAAAACATGACCTGGTGTCTTCAGATGAGTAGGAGTGAGATGCTGAGGTGAGGAATGAGCTGTTTTCCTCACCCTTACAAATGCCAGCCAGACTTCATTTTCTAATGTCACCAGATTCCTCCTGCTAGACGTGAGTATCTTGCTGCTTGGCACAGCAATGTTCCTGTCTGGTATCTGGTGAACCATCATTAAAAAAACAAAGAGTAATAGTTTGGTGAAAGTGCAGAGTCGATAGTGCTGAGTAATGTATTTGCATACTGGCATCTGTGCTATGAAAGCAAATAAGATTATGTCAAACTCATCTGGAAGAGAGTTAATTTAACATCCTGGCTAAAGTTATGCAACCAGAGGGAGGCGGGGATGCAGGGGGGTGGATGTAATACACTGGCTGATGAAGCCTGAGGGACAAAATGTCCTAGTGGAAATTGTATGTAGCACAAAAGAATGTAACATAAGAACCCAGCAGAACAGCACTGATTCAAGGCGGCTTATATACACACACAACTGTTTTTCTGTTAGTTTTAGGAACGCACAGGACGATGAAAGAAAAAAGAAATGAGTATCTGCAAGACAGATTAGCTGTCTCATTTATATTGAGGTCTCAGTTGCTTTTTGGTCCTGATTCAGAAGAGCCCCTGCAGGACACACTAGGGCGTGAGTATGCTTCAGTGCATTTGATAGATAAAAGCCAGTCTGTATTTTAAACTGTAGGACTGAACAAATGGCCAGGTCCTGCTTTCAAAAGATGATCTCCCCTCCCCAACACATCATGGGTTGTAAAGCTGCAGGACTACAGGGGTCTTTGGATTTGGGCCCAACCTTCACATTTGAGCCCAACCTTCACATTTGAGCTTTGACTTCTAACAGTTAATTTTAAGCACTTGTTTCACATGATGCCAGATTTTTAGGCAGCTTTGCTCTGGAGTATCCACAGAAACTTTGTGTAATTTGTGTTTCTCTCTCATTATTATAAGCTTGCAGCTAATTTTGCTATAGAGAAATTAATGTGTTTCTTGCAATAACCAAATTCTGAAGATCTTTGCATTCACTGTTGCAGATAATAGTAGACAAAACTCTTTTCCTCCATGCTGATAGTTCACGTCTCTAAGTCTAAAGAGTAAATTATTAAAGCAGGGAGTTTGAGAACAATTTCTCTTCCATGAAAATCTAAGCATAAGCTTATCAGGTATGTCAAAACTTGTGGAGAGCTGAAGCAATAATACTACATCACAACACGGTGATGGGAACATTTTTGTGCTGTTTGGTTCATGTGCTGCATCGCTTAAGGAAGTCACATCTTCAAACATAATTACAGTGCCAGGAAGGGAAGTTTTAGAACACACCTCGGCTGCACAGTGAGCATTGATGGCAAATCTACCTCCAGGAGCAATGAGCACAAGAAACTTGATGCTGAGTTTACTGATGTGACCAAATGCTCCTGCGTGGTTAATTTGAGAATGTCTTTTGCATGTAATTGGCATGGGGCTCAGAAGCTTCCTGGGCTAAATCTGTACCCAGAAGCTCTGCAAAGATTCTGAGCCCACTTCTCAAGCTGTGGTGCAAGCAGTTGTTCCTGTGGCTGTGTAACCATGTATGTGCTGGATCAGGCTGAGGGAAAAAAACTGAGCTGGGCTACACTCCAGGGGCAGGGATTTGCACCTTCTCGCACCGGGCTGGGCAGATTCTGGGGGTTTGCAGTCAACAGCAGAGAGAGATGCATCCTGACACTGGTGTAGAGTAAGGACTTCTCACTGACTTCTCAGGGGAGACCAGACTGCGTCAGCATCTAAGGTCACACAGGAGGAGAATTAAGCTGAAGACTCTGGGATCCTTGCAAAACTGGAGGAACCCTAGGGTGAACAAAGGCACTTCAGCATCAGGAAATTTAGCTGCAGCAAAGCTCATCAGAAGGATAGCTGAAAGCACTCATTCTCAATAGCCAGCTTTACAGGAATGTACCAAAGAAAGAGGCAGCAACTCCTTTGAGGAATGATACTAGAGTGGCCTATAAGTTGTGTTGTGAAATCTCATTATGACCACGTTCTCTTCCTGGGACCAAGTTTAACCTTACTGGAGTGAGTGGTGTGCCATCAGCACTGGGGCCCCAGTAACACCCTCCTGACAGTCAGTCATCTGGCACGTGAAGCTTGAAGCCTGAAGGAAAGATAGATATCTTCACCTTCTACTTCAGCTATTGGTGCCCAGATCCTCATGCTTGCTTGGGAGCCCAGCAGTGATCCTCTGTGAAATGCTCAGCACCCAGCCCTGTTGGCCTGGCCTTCAGTTATCTCTGCCCATCAAATATCCCATTGTCCTCTGCCCTTGCATTCTCATAAGGCAGAAAGTAATTATGAGAAACAGTCCAGCTTTGATGGAAGAACCTGCCTAGAAAATGATGAAAGAATAAGAAATGTGCTCCGCTTGAGGGTAACATTTTTCATTGGGACTTCTTTGCAAATTCTTGCTAGCTTCTGAGAATGTTTTGGATGGAGACTGAAGCCATTTTTTAATAAACTTTGTGAATGTTTTGATTACATGAGAGCTGAAGTCTGCAGCTGGATATTAACTGTGAAAGAAAATAGTCTCCAAGAGAACAGGATTCCTTTAGCAAACATGAGATACCTCTGCATATTTCAGTGGTGACAAATGTGTTTCTATTTGCTGATATAAATTTAAGCAGTTTGCATTTGGGGATGCTGAGCTGCCCTTCTACTGTGCCTGTATCTGCACAGCTAGTTGTTGAGGGTAGTTTAGGTGGCAATGCTTATGTCTCACGTATGTGATATGTATCTCACATATGATACTTATGTATCACAGATGCCAGCTCACATTAGCTTGTGACCGGATTTCCCCTTGTGATATGTCCCTGCCACCTGCCCCTCTGTCACCCGGTAGCCATACAAGCTGTCTGTGCATTAAGCAGGTAGGCATCTATCTTCCTGAAATCCCTCTGGGGTGAACAAACCGCTTCCCTCTGTACCCATTCCTTACCTGGCGGGAAATGAGAAGCAGATCCTCACAGATGCTTAAGCATCTAAATCACAATTGCTTTAGGGGTAGTGAAGACATCTGAGTTGCTCATTAACCACGGTCAATGAATTTGTCCAGCTTCTGGAAGAAGCAGGAGCTGAACTCGAATCTCCCCAGCCTTTTTACATTTCCTGGAACAAGAATGAACCTATCTGCCTTTTTTCTGTTTTTTTTTTTTTTTCTCTCCTGACACAGCACCATATACACTTCTCTCAGCTGGTTTCTGTTCCTAAGCCAGCACCCTTCTTTGGCTGCATCTGACTGTATCCTAATTGTTTCTCTTTCACCTTTTATTCGGTTTTGTTTTGTTTTGCTTTCTCCTCCTATTTTATCTTTTGCCCGTTACTTTTTTTCCTGCTCCACTTTTACACTGGACCAGCTGACCTGATCTCCAAAGGGAAGCCATGAAATAACTAGGTCTGTGCTGGGCCTCTTTGTCTTTTATAGACAAGATTTTCATATCCAGCTGTAACAGCTTTCAGTGCACAGGGCAATGTTGTTGCCTTTATGTGTTATTGTGGTCAGCAAGCCATGGTTACTTAAGTAAAAACTTATGACTTTCTTAGAAAGACCCTTAAGGACATACTATCAGTCACATGCTCAAGTCATGTTGACTTAGTGTGTCTGTGTGTTTTGGTTGAGTGCTTTTCTCACACAGGAGAAAGGATTCTTAATCTTTACACTTATGTGCTGCAGATTTGTAGAGTCAGACAGAAGTTTAAAGGCTGGAAGAGACCTTCCGATAATCTTGAGAGACATCTGGGATGCCAGAGGTCAAAGAACCCCATTTCTTCTTTAGCAGCCTTTTAACAGCTAGTGGAGACACAGTTAACTTTATTGTTGCCACTATCTTATCACCGCTACTCCCAGACTGGTGCATGTCTGTAATTATCCTCCTGGCACATGAATAATATTTTCGCAATGTCATGCTTGTTGTCATCATGGTATTCAGTTACAGGCATCATTTCGGTGATTAATTTTCTGTTGCCTATACTGCAGCCCTGTGCATCTGCTGATACTGGAGGACCACAGGTGACCAAGTCTTCTGCTCTATACTATATCCTCTTCCTGTTGCAAGAGGAGAAACAGAGGCACAGGGCAGTGAAATCAGTGTCTGGATCAAGGAAGGGGAGAGACACTTCACTTACAGCAAGACCAATGCTATAACGTCAGAAGAGGTGTGCCTTACTTTTATTGCACCCTTGAAGCAAGCTTAGTGGATTCTTTTGCTTAGGCTTACAAAGACTGAATCTCTGTGTTGCTCTGCTGTACGTAGTATTTCCTGTAATACTTAGAGTTTGCTGCTAAAGCTGTTTGAAGACCTGGCCTTAGTTCCAGCAATAGCTAGTTGAAGTCTGCATTTCTAATCCTCAATGAAAGGCTGGCTGGGATTTTCAAAGGAGTCTCCAAGGTGACAGACCCTACTTACTGGTGTCCTTTTTCTTTTGACTGTTTTATCTAAGTTCTCCTTTATTCTTCATACTGTCTGTTTTGCACAAACTGAGATTTCAGATCGGAAATCTTGCTTGCTGTGCATCGGTCTTGACCAGTAAAGCAGATAATCGAGTTTCTGTGCTTCAAACCCTTGTTTACCCTGGGGCTGCTTTCTAATTTTCCTGTTAAAGCAAATGAAAAAATCACCTGCAGTCTTCATGGAAAGTCCTTCATCGATCTTTGGATCAAGCCAAGAGGATAGTCATCTTGCAAACACCAGCCTCATCCCCATGCCAGTGTTGTACTTTCTTTCCTGATGCCTTCCAAGTACAGCTGAGAACCTCAGACACCTGGGAGAGGCAGCCCTTTACCTCTTCCTTGGAGCTGCAGGCAGAGAGGGAAGTGAAAAATAGCTTTGTGCCATAGTCTGCACTACACATACTCAGAGCAAGTGCTGGAGGAGCAGCTTTCCATACTGCCAAAATACAAGAGAGGTGGTTTTCCATTTGTTCCCAGTCTATAGTAGGGCTGGTTGTGTGTGACAAGACCACTTGAAAAGATGCAGGAGGACCTTCCCCTTGTTTGTGTGGTAGGTTGTGGGCCTCTTAAATTGACAGTTCTCAGGCTCCCAAGCAGGGCTTTTTAGCCTTGTGCATGGTGCTGCCCTGAGGTAACCCTCCAGCCTCTGGTACTGAGCTCTGTCCATGGCTGGAGCTGCACAGCACCAGGCAGCATTGCTGCAGACCGGGTCTACTTTACTCCTCAGCTTCCATTTATGTTTACAAATTTTACTGGGCCAGAATTAAAGTATTTTTTAAATTGCTCTTTGTCATAGATTTCTGGATTTCTATATTGTGGTGAGGAAGAAAATGTCTGCATTGTGTGCACATGGGCAGTACTGTGTGCATGCCAGATGGTGAAATGGTTATAGAGAGCCTGAAATCCAGGCAGAAATCCACCAGGCTCACTGTATATATGCATGCCCAAATGACCCACAGTACAGCAGAGAAAAGTGCATCTGTATAAGCTCTGAAGGCATAGACACAGTGAAGCTGTGAGCTGGCAATCAGATTTTTTATGATAGGATGCCAGTACTTGGTATTTTGGTTAGCAAAGACCTTAACTGGGCTATTTAGCAAGCAGCATGAACTTGCTGATGTGTGAACTTCTCCTCGTTATGGCAATGAAGAAGGTTGGCTAGTCTGCCTGATCTTGGCTTTCACAGACATCCAGCTATCCCTGTATGCTTGGCAGAAGGCTGTGTGCTCTTTCCATAATGCAGTGACACACAGTATTCTCTGCATTAGTTATTAAGCGGTGGTATGATAGTTTATTATGTCTAGTGGTGGATAAGCTTCAAAATGCTTGGCAGTTCAGTCAATCACTTGAACCCTTTTGATCCAAAATGATTCCTGGACAAGGAACAGTTTTCCGAGCTGCCTTTATGAAAACAGTGAGTGGTCTTCACTTGAGAAAAGAAGGCAAAATGTAAAATATGCTGTGAGCGCAGAGGTCGCATTCAGAAGCTTTTGCTGAATGCAGGGCCCTGCAATACTAGGCAGACATCTAGAAAGTGGTTCTTTTTGCCCCAAAATACCTGCCAGCTGGACAAAGCAGGCAAGGAATTGTGAGAATGTTTGTGGTGCACTGAATTGGAGCCTTACTTAGGCTAGAAGATCACCCCGTTAGAGTCCAAATGGTATCTTAACTTGTGTAGATGTATCAACAGCTTAAAATGAATTCAGTGAAAAAGATGGCACCGTGCACTAATTACAGCAAGTATTTTATGATGGGATAGAATTAGCTCTGAGTAAATAACTGTGAGCCTTGTTAATGTAAAAATGTAAACCCAGAACTCTTTTGAGGAAGAAACTAGGGTGAGGTCTGTTCAGTTATTCCACTAAAGTGTCTGGTCCAGGGCCAGTTTGGCCTGTTATGAGTTTGGCCCTGGTTAAACTCTCAGGTCTTGCTTCAGTGAGATGTACAGATCTACTTAAATTGCAAGGCACATGCATGTGTCATTTGCTGGAAACTGTTATGCACATATGTTTAATTAGACATATACGCCTTTAGATTATTTTAAATAATGATTAAATCTTTACTAATGACCCTCTGATAATTAATGGGTAGTCTAAAAATTGTATTTCCCACGTCTTAAAATAAAATGATGTTTTAAAATTAAATTCTTGAGTACAAGGTGAACAGCAGAATACCTGCTTAGTTACATGTGGTAAGGTTGGCAAGGAATCTAAAGTTAGGTCTTAAAGACACAGTGAGAAAGCCAAATAAACAACTGGGCTTTTTTAAAGGCTGAACACCGTGAGCTGCCTGGTGAAAGCACCAAATACAGATTTCAACACTTGTCTCATCACTGAAAGATGGTACCCAATTCCCTTGATTTTCCACCAGGGGTTTAGATATAAGTATCCATATTCACGTGGCTGGATACCATCTGGGTCTCTGAGCACTGGCAAAGCTTTCCTGATGTTGTGGAGCCAGCCTGATGGATAGAAGAACACGTGTGAACTGGATGCTGTGTGCATTTAGGCTGTGGAAACATTTGTTTTTGCTGCTAATTTTAAATCCTAATGCATTTAGATTTATTTCATAAACTGTGCATTTTATGGCATTGTTAGAGATTCAGATGTTTGTTTTCACTTAAAGAGCTGGCTGTTGTTATCAGTCAGGAGCATGTTATCTCATCATCCTATTATCACAACAGTCTTTTAGATCAGTAACAATTGGTGCTTGGGAAGCCGTTGGAGGATCCAGGAACAGTGGATGAAGCTGGAGCTTTACGTTTACATGCCCTCTATTTTCCCACTGAAACACACTCGCCGACGCATACGTGTATTTCTTCACTTACACGGCAGTCCATCTTCTGCTTGCCAAGTCCGTCATCTCAGTTCCCCCAGAGAAGGGTGGGATACTGATGCAAGACACTGTATTAGATGGCCATTCCCCTCCCTTGAACCAGAGTCTGATGACATGTCTGCTAAAATGCGTCAGATGGTTGGGGAAAGGGAGAGAGCAAGAGTGACGGAGAGAGAACTCTGGGTGGAGGGGTTTGGTTTTAATTAAAACAAGTAAAGCCGTGTTTTCCAAGCCCCAGATTACATTCAAGTCTGGCAGAAGCTGCTGGGCAAAAGTGAATTTTCTGATGGCTTGGTTGTTTGCCAAGGGATCCTGTGCTGCAGAAAGACAAAATGCCAGGACATGTTTGGCCTGGGATCGAGGGGGTGCTCAGGCTGGAGAAGACCACCAGTGGGGTCTGAGGTGGGACCATGCAGTAAGCTGGTACCTCCAATGTTTTTCAGCTGATAGCTGAAACACTTTTTAGCTGCAGAGCAGAAATGGCATTTTCCTGGAAGAAAATGTGGTTTTTTCACTCCCTTTGGTCAAAAGGGCAAACATAGGTCTGTTCTCTAGTTTTCACCAGCCCTTGGGAGGCCCTGGGGAGGTCTTGGTTCTGCAACTTGGCCATGTGGCAATGTTTCCCCTCACAGTGTCTCTTGTCTCTCCCATCCACTGCTGGTAGACACATCAAGCTGCCCAAGACCAAAAACTTTATCTTTGTGCATGTTTATGCGGTGTGTACTATGGAAGGGACACCAGTCTCATCAGGGCAGTCAGCCACGTGTAGAACAGACTAGATGTTACAAAGCTTCCGATGATCACTGACAGCTTTTTCTTCTTCCCTGCCCCTGTCCTCAGCAACAGCATGTTCCTCTTGCATGACATAGCTTGTGTTGGCTTCAAGAGAAAGCCAGAAGGATCAGGTGGCTGTCTAAACCTGGTGACAGATGCTGTCTGCATAGGCAAATGATGGCTTCTATTTAGAAGTGGAATTCATGTGTGACAATGGTCCCCTTCTCAGGCATGCACACATCTTTCTTGCTGAGATGCTTTATCCCTGCTGTTATTCTGGACTTGCTGGACACAGTGCTGTAAATTTGCGTTGTGAGTCATAATCCTCACTGTGCTGTACAATGATCTGGAAGCCGGCTCTATCCCCTTGGAGGAATCCTCACAGTACTCCAATTCATCCACACTGAAAAAAAAAAAAATGCAGATAACTGTGGAAAAAACACAAGCAACAAGGAAAACAAACTAGGGAGCTTTTCGGCAGTAGTTCTTGGAGATTCTTTGGGAGGAACAAGAACAAGACCACCTCAAAACTATGTTTTGCAGTGTCTGGAGGCCTCTGAATCCCATAGTTGTGTCAGTGCCTGACGTGGACCTGAATTTCTGGATTGGCTTCAGATGAAGCAGCCAGATGAGCACTGAAGGTGAACTGTCACAGGCTGGTTGCTGCTGCTGAACATGATAACAGGGCTGAACTTCTTTTAGTAGTTGTGGGGTTTGATGTGGGAGATTAATGAAGCTAATTTCTTCAGATGTAGCATCTTTTATTTTCTTCCTTCTCCTGTTCCTGCTTTTAGTAAGAGATGCCGTAGCAGCAGCACCATTTAGGGGCAAGGAGGGTTTTCCTCCCTCTGTCCATTCATTGTGCCTATTTGAAACTGGTCAGCTTACCTATGGTTTTCTTCCAGGCCTCCTCACAAAGCCCTGGCAGGATCTCCTGGGTCACAAGGCCTGATTCATTTGCACGAGGACTTGCTTGAAGGCCTTTTCTGAGAACTTCTTGGAGAAACGTTATTGATTCACCGCAAGTGGACCCAGGCTGGCTTTCGGAGTCCAGGTTTAGCTGGCAGGAAAAGGAGGAACTCTGCTGCTCTTACTCTGAGCCTTAATTTCCCACCTTCAGAGGGAAGACAATGACAGTTCCACTGGGGGATGTTAGAGGGATGACTGTCAGCAGTGGCAGTGGCACACGTGTTGTGGACAGGAAAACTTGTGCTGCTCCTGAAGCATGACTACTCCTCGTGCAGATGCCTTGAGCATGATGACGTTCCCATCCTGCCAACCGTGGTAAAACCCCAACCCTCATGTGAAGAACAAATAAGCATTTGTTTCCTTTTGCTTCGGTGCATGCCTGGCATTTGCCAGGAAGATTTTAATGTACTGTTTAGATAAGATAGAGAACCTTTTCTTGAGCCAAGCCAAATATGTTCTTTCAAACAAAAGGAGGGATTTCAAGCAAGGGAGCTAATGGTGCAGGTCCAGGGAACTTTATCAACTGGAGCCTTTACAGTGGTGAAGGTCTCAAAGGTGCTTTTCCCTGGTTGGGAAGATTCTCGGAGAAAAAGCAGACCAGCCAATTCCCCTGGGTGCTGTGTCTCCCTGTCCCCAGGTGACCTGTGCAGGTGATCTTCTCCAGAGAGGTTTCAAAGAGCTGAGGCTGGGCTGAGGGATGCTCCCACAGCCAGGGTGCCCCTGGGCTTTCCAGCCGTGGAAAAGAAAAGTGTTTGCTATGTTTGTGTGGCACGTGTTCTTCATGCAGACCTCCTGAAGAGGCTGGGCCTCTCGTTGCCTGCCTTGCCCCTGCCTTCCTGCTCTCCTGTTTCTTCTTGGCAGTCAAACAGCAAGGGAACTCCTTCATTAGCTCACCAAAGGCCTGGAGGTAAACTCCCTGCTGCACAGAAACCAGCACCAGCTCATTAGTTGCCACACACAAAGCTTTCTCACGTATGCAAAAGTACCTCTATGATATGCACTGCATGCACATGTGCAAGTTAGTTAACAACAGCAAATCCTTGTTAATTTCCTGAGTAGCTGCTGGTTTGTTTACTGTCATTTTCACTGGAAATGATGTTTCCAAAGCACCAGTTTTCCATCTCTGTTAGTACATCACACCACTGTTTATCTTAGAAAGTCTCTATATGTTCTACTTCGTCTAGACCAGATTCTTCCAGAAATTAAAGACCTTTTTCTAGTGTAATTTTTACACCTGCCGAGAAGCAGCTTCAGTGTGTGTTTTGAAAGTATAGCTTTTCAAAGCTAACAGGAAGGGATTTCAAGGGTCCGCATGCTGTTTTCTGTCCCTAGGTGTTTGTGTACTGCCTGTTCTGAGAGATGATCTAGAAAGCTGGGTGGATCCTGAGTCTGACCCACTTCTTGTTGTCCATTCTTTTCTGTCTATTGCAGATAAAAAGGTCATAGAACTTGCCCAAGTTGAATAAAGAATAATTCCTTGTACTTGCTGAAAAATACTCATTAGATCAGCTGGCTGACTGTTTACCAGAGAAAAACCATTAGTACTAGCAGGTGCCAAAGCACAATGCTAAAATACAAGACCTGGTCCAGGGACTCTTAAGCCTACAAAATGAAGTGGTTCTCAGGAAGAGGAGTCAAAATCACATGAACTGAGCTACACAGCACTGGCAGCTCCATATTTGCAGCACTGTTCCATGTTCAAACAGAAACAGGGCTGAACATGATTTGCCCTTTGTACTCATGGTTAAGTTGGGACTGGTTTAGCTAAATGACTTGCTGACACCTACACTATGTGAAATGACTTAGCCTTTCATTTTTAGTGGCTCAGCAAGAAAGGATAATGCTGGACTTTAATGCTCCCCTGCTAAGTGTCATAAAAAAAGTCTAGTTCACCTTTTCAAGTGACAGTTTCTTGTGCAAAACTTCATACTCTTTCCCACCATTGTGGTGTTTGAACTTTCTTAGTGCAGTGCTTTTGTGGGAGATTCCACATCCTTTGAGTCTTTAACACCAGCAGCTTTAGAACTATTTTTTAGGAAAAGGATTATTTTTTAAATGGAGCAGAAGAGCGTAGGCAGAACTGAATAGATACACACATTCCCTGTGAGTTTCTTTTACCCCTTCTGGCACTAGGTCATCTTTGCCTACACTAGCCCTAGTTGCTGCTGTTGCAAAGAACAGCCATTAACCTGCCCTTGTGGTCAGGTGGGATGCCAACTTCATGCTTCCACTATGACATAAAGTAGTTGGAAATCATGATTTAAAAAGCAAAAGTTATGACTGAGGTCTAGCACATGAATGGTGATCAGTGAACTAAGAGCATCCCTGTGGTTGCACAGCCTCCAGGCACAGCAACAGCAATTTTTCCTTGCAAGCTTTCAAGCTGTACAACTATAGGGAGATACTATGAAGATGGGGTCCCACAGCTTCCTTATGGATATAAGCCAGCTCTGTTTCTAGGGAGTAATGTATTTCTGACATCAGAAGGTTTGACCTTCAAGAGAACAAGCATATAAGGATGCTGGCATGACATCGCTTGTGACATAGATCTTGCTTCTGTACTGTGGTGCCCTGTAACATTGATACAAAGGGAGGCAACTTTCTTTCTTTACATCTAAATGCTGGGGTCAGACTCTTGAAAATCCATCTGAGCATATGTTATCCTGACTGATTAATTCAACTGTGCTTGTATGGCCTATAGGGATGTGATAAAAGCTCTTTTTCCACTTATGCCTGGGGCATAGACGTATGAAATTCAAGCCTGTTCCCTCCCAGTGAATAGGATGAGGGCATTTAGGCTTTAGGTTGTACCTCAGAGTCAAAGCAAAAGCGGTTGCTCTGTCCTTAAGTCACCTCACTGCTGTTGGTTTATTACTGAAGGCTCACAGCTGAAGCCAAATGCTGAATGGTTGCCAAGTACAGCATGTCATTTTGAATATATGAAATAATGGGAGAACAACATTGCAAGCCTGTTCCTGCAGCTTTTCCTTACACGAAACTCGGGAAGTCTCACAGCAGAAACAACCTCCACCTCTGAGCTTGGCGGGTAGCACTCATAGCCCAGCGAGGGGACTTAAAGGCTAGAAACTTTGTCAATTTTCATTGAGAATGAGTTAAAACAGAGGCTTCTGATGTGAAATGTTTTGTAAAGCTGTTTACTTTTTCTGTTGTGAATAAACTCATTTGCTACTTCAGGGCTGTTCTTGGGTATGGCACAGCTGTAATGTTTCATAGAGAATGGCCTGTCTTTGAGGCAAGGAGGACTATTGTTTCTGAAATTTCCCTCCCCTCAGAAATAAAAGGGATTTCATTAACTAGTATGTCATGACACCTTATATGCCTACACTGCATTTCAAGTCTTCTCCCTGCGAGCTTAATTTATGAATAACTTTTCACATTTCCAGCATTTGTAAACTAGCAGATCAACTAATGCCATAAATAGAATATAGGTTACTGCGCATACTGAAGTTAGGTTACCAAGAAAAGGCAATGTAAATGCTTTTAAGACATGGTAATAAATAATGCATTCATCTCTGGAGCTCTGCAACAATGTGAAATGATCGATTAGTCTTGTAAAAAAGGCTGACTAGTGATTTATTGTCTCTCCATAAAACAGAAACGCGGCAGTTTGGTGCCACTTTATCTTGTTACTGGAGGGAAATGAGGAAACAGAACTGTTAAAAAAGATTCGTGGTGTCATGTGCCTGACTCTAGATAGGGTGAAATGTCAGGACTGTACCTTTATGGGCCAGATCCCATTTTTGAACATGCTAAAGTCTGGGGTAGCATTTTAGAAAGAAGAAAGGTATCTTCAAAATGAGGAGGTCTGAGAAGGTCCTTTTTTTTTTTTTCCTCCCTTCTTTTTTCTTTTTCTTGTTATCAGGACTCACAGGAGGGGATACTCAGGTGAGAGGATAATTTGAGTTGAAAGTGGTGTGTCAGGACTTGAAGGCCTTTTGAGCGCTGGAGCCTAAATGGCAGATAGCATCCTCATCCTCCTCACTGACAGCCCTGGTCAATACTGGGCTTCTTCCGGTGGAACATACAGGCCAGAAGAGACCTGACAGTTTCTGTGGGGAACCCAAGACTTTCCTGGTTTGTGAGGGAGGATGGAATTCCCATTGGACTTCTCTCAGTTTAGGCCATCTCCAGAACCAAAAGTCACGCTGAGCCACACAGAGCACCCATCAATGATGCCTATCTGCACAAACCTGCCAGAGCTTACAGGATCTCTATAGGTACCTGGTGTGCGAATAGCTCACCTTGGCTGGTAAAGACCTGTTGCTGTATGCCTTTGTCACCCCAATGCCTCTCCAACATCTAAGTTCCCATGGTGCAGGGAAGTTAGGCCCCCAGTGACTTGCCTCTAGAGCAAAGTTTTTTATGACTTATCTGAAGGGATAAGTCAGGGACTGGTGTCACAGCCAGGGCTTCAACTGCTTAGATCATGGGACCTGCTTTGAGAAACCCGATCTATTGGGGCTGATGGGGTCCATCTCTCAGAGAAGGGAAACAGCATCTTCAGCCATAGAGTTGTCAAGCTGGTAAAGTGGGCTGGGGGGCGGGGAACCTCAATCCATCCCACTCCTACCAGTTTGATGCCAGTGAAAACAAGAGGTGCCCAGAGCCTAGAGAGGAATTGCAGGCCAGC
This sequence comes from Psittacula echo, assembly GCF_963264785.1. Classification (NCBI taxonomy): domain Eukaryota; kingdom Metazoa; phylum Chordata; class Aves; order Psittaciformes; family Psittacidae; genus Psittacula; species Psittacula echo. The sequence goes on along the minus strand of NC_137742.1, from coordinate 52,410,141 downwards.
TGGAAAGCACCAGAAGTGCCGCACAAAGGAATTACAGCCACTGCAGCCAGTAAGTTGGCTTCATCGGGGGCCCAACTTAAATATCTGTGTGCAAATACACATAGCATGGGGAATTAACAAGACGAGTTAGAGACATGGGCATGCCTACAAAGCTATGATTTTGCTGCCATCACAGAGATGTGGTGGTATGGCTCCTGACTGAAGTGTTTGAATTGAAAGGTACAGGGTCTTTAGGAAGGAAAGGCATCGGAGATGAGGAAGTTGTGTTGCCCTCTATTTCAATGATGAGCTGAAGTGCATGGAGCTCTGCCTGGAGATGGATGAGCCGACCAAGAGTTTATGGGGCAAAATTAAAGCGAGGGCAGGGACAGGTGACATTATACTGGGGATCTGCTACAGGTCACCTGACAATGAAGACCAAGCACAGAGACTTTCTATAGACAGATATCTGTTGGAAGGACAACACAACAGGGCAGAAGCAATAAAATTCCTGGAATGCATTGATGATGACTTCCTTCTCCAGGTGGTAAAGGAACTAACAAAGAGAGGTGCTGTGCTGGACCTTGTTCTCATCAATAAGGAGAGCTGATGGGGAATGTGAAGGTCAAGGGCAGCCTTGGCTGTAGTGACCTTATAAGGGTGGAGTTCAAGTTACTTATGTGGTGAGGAAGATGCACAGTAAGCTTGCTGTGCTTCTGGAGAGCAGATTTTTGCCTCTTCAGGGATCTGCTTGATAGAGTACCATGGGATAAAGACAGGGGAGAAGAGGGGCCCAGGAAAGCTGGATCATATTCAAGGATCGTCTCCTCTAAGCTCAGGAGCAATGCATCCTGACAAAGAGGAAAGGCCAAGGCCTGTGTGAATGAACAAGGAGCTCCTGGACAAACTCAGACACAAAAAAGGAAGCCTACAGTGGAAGACTAGAGAAAATGTGGGCCCTTTCCAGGAAAAAATGGAAGACCTGTTTACCTGGAATATGAAGAATGCTGAGGTGCTCAATGACATTTTTGCCTTGGTCATCACCGGCAAGTGCTCTGGACACACCACTCAATTCACAGAAGGCAAAGGCATGGATTGGGAGACTGTAAAGAAGAACATATTTGAGAACATCTATGAAACCTGAAGGTGCATAAGTTCATGAGACCTGATGGGATGCATCTGCAGGTCCTCAGGGAACTGGCAGATAAGTGGCTGAGCCACCACCTGTCATATTTGAGAAGTTGTGTTTGTGAAGCTCCCACTGACTGGAAAAGGTTGATACACTGGCGGGAAGGGACGTCATCCAGAGGGACCTTGATAGGCTTAAGAGTACGGCCCCTGTAACCCCCATGAACTTCAACAAGTCCTGGCAGTGTTCAAGGCCAGGTTGGATGGGGTTTTGAGCCACCTGGTCTAGTAGAAGATGTCCGTGCACATTGCAGGGCGGGATGGAACTAGATGAGCTTTAAAGTCCCTTCAAGCCAACCCGTTCTATGATTCTATTTCTATGACTCTATGATTTTAAATAGGTACTGGTACAAATACCGATGAGCATGCACTTGTAGTTCAGCCCTTTGATTCAATCTATATATTTGCTTCCTTGTGCCAAACCAGTTTATTTGAAGATAAAAGAGATGCGTGTGTGCTCACCAGTGAGTAGAAGCAGGCTGAATGAGTTAAAATTGAGCAGCCCAATGTCTTACAAAAAAAAAAAAAAAAAAAAAAAAAAAGAAAAAGATCATTCACATTACAGCTTTTCATTCAGCTTGTCCTATGTGCTTTTAATCTCTGAGAAGCCACAGATTGGTTCTAATCTCATAGCAGGCTAGAGATCAGTGATTTATGATGAAACAGAACTCCCACCACCCTCAATAATATTTGCCTCTCCATAATTGACATAAGTGTCCAGGTGAAAACCACAGTATTCTTTTCCTTGGCATGCATACCTGATTATTCTGCACCATTGTGCTTGTTCTTTGGAGAGAAATATGGTGACACTGTTCCTACATTACAAAGGCCCTGATCTCACCTATCATATAAAACAGAGCAATAAAAGTTGGGAACAAAATGTCTGAATAAATAACAGGCAATGCTGTCCCCTGGGAAACCAAGGCTTGGCTGCAGCTACTGTTTGTGAAGTCTTGTTCCCTGATCTGAAGGGAAAGACTTCTCAGGATCATCCAGAAAAGGAGGCAAAGGGAGAAGTTGCTGAAATGGTGCATCCCTCCCCTCCCTGGAAATAGGGTATTTACAAGAGACTGGGAGTGCTTTAAACACTGCCAGTCCCGCCCAGGAAGTAGGAGTAGACAGGTTTAATGCAGTCTCCTCAGAAGCCACTTCTGATATGGCTTCTTTAGATGTCCATATGCAAACCTAATAGCTGATAGACTGGACTCAGATGATAATCAATGTGATGCGACAACAGATAACTGAATTGTTTCATTATTCCTAATCCATAACACGGCTAAGAGCCTAGGCATGGCCAGGAGCACAGCATCTGCCAGTGTTTTAAGAGGTGAGCATGAGTAAACATGAATGACCTGACTTACCCACCTCCAGCACAAGCAAAGCTGTTATTTCTCATTTGAGAAAGTAACATTACCACATTTGGAAGTGTGGATGCCTTGTTGCAGTTCATCCCAGTGGTTTTGCATATCAGAGCACTAGTGTGGTCTCTGCCATTGCTACTGGAAGCTCCTCTGTTGTGCTAAATCTGCTTAAAATAAGTGAGAACAACTGCAAGGGGAGAAAACCGGTCAGGTATTTAGCTCCTGTAAAACAGAGAAATGTCAGTATGTAGAATGCACTCTCTGACAAATTAGTAAGATCTGTTCTCAAACAACATTTGGAAGCAGCAAATTCAGCTGCTTCTGTTTCCTAGTATCAGATCACAAGTGCTGTTGCCACACAATGCAGTGTGTTTATGCAGCATAAACCGAGTCTGCTGCTCAGATCTGTTAGAAAAGGTTGGCAGGCTAATCACAGAATCATTTGAGTTGGAAGGGTCCTCTGGAGATCATCCAGTCCAAGCCCCCTGCCAAAGCAGGGCCACCAAGTGTGCAGGTGGGTTTTGAATGTCTCCAGAGAGGGAGGCTCCATGACCCCCCTGGGCAGCCTGTTCCAGTGCTCTGACACCTTCAATGTAAAGAAGTTCTCCCTCATGTTGAGGTGAAACTTCTTGTGTTTTAGGTTTTGGCTATTGCTCCTTGTCCTGTCACTGGGCACCACCAAAAAGAGTCCCTAATCATCTTTGTGGCTGTAATGTTAATGTTGTTGGCAAAGGTTTAAGGTACAGTCTTTCCCACTGCACTTGACATTGAACTCTCAAAAAAGTTCAAGCTGGGGTAAAGTTCTCTGTTGGGTATGTTTGCTAGAAGCATGATTGAGCACCATCATGTCTGATCCAGACTTTGTGGTACTGGTTATCTGTACCGATGACTGTGGAATCACGGACTGGCCTTCTGGCAAACTTACAGATACATCCCAACACCAGGGAGTTAAAGTTAACTTAAAGATGGGCCCGTTGAGGAAATTCCCTCTGGACTGCTTTTTCAGACTTGACGAGACTGATCTGGTTTATGACTGTTGCATTTTAGCTGAACTCTTTGTGTTAAACTATACTTATTAGAAGTTTCATTTATGTTAAAGTACTTTGTTATAAAACTCCTTTTATGAAAATAATTTAAAGTAAAAAGACAGAGACATTTTGTTTTGGGTTAATCGTAACATATTTCTTTTGAATTTTTGACTTGCCCCAGATTTTGAGAGTACTTTGGAAGGTACAATTTTTCATAACTTGCCCAAGTAAAAACCTAAAGCAAATAGGTCTCATTTGCATTCTGCAAGGGGATCTTTCCTTGTCCTGAAGGGCTGTGGTAGTATCCACACCCTTCATATTTTTCATACAGTTAAACCCCATCAAAATTGTGTGTACAGCCTACATTTGTAAAAGCTGGTTGATAATTAAACCAATTATTATTTTATTGTAATCAGAGCTCTTATTCTGACAGCAGGCAAGGTAAGTCAACAACTCAGGCATTGTTTAATTCAAACAGCTGATAGTGGAATTTTGAGTAGCTTTGATGCAACAGGTAATTTTAGACAGAAATGCAAAATATCCTAGGAAGAGACAGGATTATCCTTTAGAGAAAGTAAGTTTTAACAGATGGAGTTAGTTTAGCTTTAACATAGAATGACTGAAGAAGATATATGTATATATTTTTTCCTTTGATGCTGGCTACAAAGGAATTTAAAATCGTTAACTCAGAATGTCTCTTACACTTCAGTCACCTTATTGTAGCTCATGACATTACAAGTTTTTTCCCTTTTGCGTAACAGTTGAGCTGTATTTTTAACAGCCATCATCACTATCGTTGTTGCATCTATCAGCTAGCTTATAGTACTTATAATTATCACATCAGGTAGACCAAAAGAATCTAAGGGCTTTAATTAAAACCTCTGATCAAAAGTTTTTAGGAGTCTTCTATTCTTATTTAAGTTTAAAGGCGGCTTGCCAAAATGTGTTTAGCTTAAAACCAAACCCAGCTTGCAACATATTCAAAACATCTTTAAAAAGTTTGTTGGGTTTGCATTAAATTAGGGGAAAAAATAGTTATTTGCTCTTCTTTGTCTGACTTTAGAGCAGCAACAGATTTTAGCATTTTGTTTGGTTTGTGAGAGATGGTACAAACAATCTAACTAACTAATGCAAAGATAGTCAGTTCCCTGGACGTGTTCAACACAAAGCAAGCTGCAACTGAAACAACAATTACAGAAAGCTATATGACCACTGCTACTTTTTTTCTTTGTTTCCATTTGGGAAGAGGGCTGTTCTTCCTAACATAGGTTGTATAGTATGGGGTTAATACCCGGCCATGGCAGACTTGTAAAACGGAATTTTAGACCACCCTGACATCTAGTAATGGGTCCTCTGGAAATCAATATCTTGTTTGAAATCATAGTTACGCAATATGCAAATCCTCATTCAGGGCTGTGAGGGCATAAGGACCACATGAAATCCTTAGCTGTGTGTGAGCTGGCCCACTCTGGGCTGGTCCATCCCTTTGCTGATGTTCTCTTGGGTACTCAAAGTTGCCAACCACACAGTTTGGTGTGAGCTGATCATCACACGAGAACAGGCATGGAGCACACTTGCCTCTGACAGTGTCACCTAATCTTAATTCTCTCTCCTGACAGTTCTTTCTAGATAAGGTGTCTGTGTGTTAAAGTCACCCTCCACACTGGAGAATCTAAAAAGGCACAACCCAATCGAGAGGAGATCTGTGGGTCCTGGGGGTGTCTGCCCTTGAACTCTGGGGTAGTCCTGTGGTGGTGACCTCTCTCTTCCAAAGGCCAACTTATATTTGAGCCTCTCAGACTCCACTGCTATGTTGCATGACTCTTTGACATCCTCCAGAACCTGCCCAGCTACATTTTCAAAGAAGGACTGTTTATTTGAGGCTAGCAACAGGTCTTCACCAGATTTTCAAGCCATGCTATGTACTTAGAGGATGTTACGTTGGAAAAATGCAGCCACATATGTCCCACGGGAGGCTAGGTGGCCTGCAGTTTCTGGCCTTTAATAAAATCTGTTGGAGGGGGTGAACACTTGGAAATCTACCCCATAGTGATTATCCAGCCACATGGTGACCTAGTCATTCACCCTGGAGGAGTTTTTACTCCTTCAGCTGAATGGAAAAATGATCCTCTCTGCCTGCACTGCAGGTCGGCTGGCAGGAGCCTTCCCTGTAATGGGCACATGGCCCATTGCTCCCAGCAGCTCATTAGCTTCTGACCCATCCTCCTCAGTGCATGCCTGTAGGCAAGCAGGAACCAATGTTTTTTGCACCGATGGAGTTAAGCACAGGAACAAGACCTGTGTATGCTGGTATGAACCATGGCTTCTGGAAATATGTCACTAACACCTAATGCAAACAACAACAGCTTAAAATACCTGCTCGAGGCCAGATCTGGTTCTAGGGCTCGGTGCTGGTAGAGCCACAGCGGCAGGAATGAGGATGATAACTAAACTAAAAAGATGAGGGCAAATCATCCAATGTGCAGGTAGAAGAAAGATCCTAATCTTGACCTAAGGCACCCAGCAGTCTAGCAGTAGCTATGCTCAAGACAGTCTATGTTCATACTGGGAATTTTGGGATTTTTTTTTCTCCCATTGAGCAAACATCTCTAAGTTCCCTATTAATATGGACAAGAACACACTACTGTGTCGCACAGCCTGTAGATGAAACAGAACACTAAATGCTGTGAGATGGGTTACTTCTTCCCTGGGAGACAAAAACAGTATTTGGCTTCAGACAAAAGACAGAGTTTGTCTTTGTGTAAGCTAGCAAAGCACGTATTACTGCAGGGTAGCTGGAATGTTTTCAGTCACCTCTGCTTGCAGCCAAGAAACACCTGCTTTTGACTTACTCCACACACAAGCTGCGCTAGGTATCTCTGCTTTGTGACTTCTTGTCCAAACAGTCTAGATGGCAGTCTGATAAATACACCAAGCAGGCTAGTAGCACCGAGTATCCCATCCAATTTCCTGCTGCTGTTCTTTATATTATGTCCCTGTGGAGAAGCCACCTGGGACCTAGTATGCAAATGAATAACAGTGCTGAAACATCTCAGCTTTGCAGGCGTTGGAGGAACTGGACTATAAACAGCTGTTACCACACACCATGCTCTACAACCTTGAGTTGGTGCCATATTGCTGATAAGCAATGAGTTCCAGTGCTGCAGCCAGGATTGTTCTCCCCCACAGTACAATCTTGTCCAGCCTGAGGATGCTCCTCAGGATGCCTGCTCTGTGCCTCAGCCCTCTTGTGCTGGCAGTCCCTGCGTATTGTTTGGATAGGTGGAGAGATAACAGTGAATGACTGGGAAAAACTTAACAGAAGATAAATGAACTTACAGATCCCTAATCCATGTATGTTCCCTTGTAAAACTGGGCAAGCACAGTAAAACAGCTGGGGTTTGCCTCCCAACAGCCCTGAACTGGAGGTATCTTCCTGCCTCTCCCCAGCTGGTTCCCACTGGGGTGCAGGCACCACAGTTCCTCCCTCCTGGCTAATAAGACACTTCTGGGAATGGAAGTAGAAGAAAGAGATAAAAACATGGTGAATTCTTGGCTGTCTGCACAGTTATTTCTCCAGAATGATTCACCTGCCTTCCATCCAAACTTGAGTACCTGCCCAACACAGGGAATTGCCTGCCTGTGTCTCTCTTGTGTGAGACAGACTGTAAGAAGCATCTTGCAATTTATGCCCATGCAAATGAACTCTTGATATAGTGTCATTGACAGTGCTGTTACAGCAATGGCAGGTGCCAGTGCCCATTGATGTAATTTTATTGCTCATTCCGTGCCCTCTTCCTGGCCATCACTACTTTAACAGCAGAGGCAGTTGTCCAGAATCCAGTTCAAGTCAGAAGAAAAGGAGAAACCTCCAGGTAAAATCAGCTGGTAGTCCTTTAGCATAGGAATGGGGGAAGGAAGCACCTGAATTCGGGTCCAGCTTCAGAGCAAATTAAGTGTTGCCTGGGCTATAGGTTGCTTGTGCTGCCAAAGGACACCCTTTCTGCTGCCTTCGTTTGTTGCAGGCTGTTTATAGAGACTGCAAGCAAGGGATGGGATGTGGAAAAGGGGCAAACTATTGCAGCTGAGTGGAGATGACCTTCCTCAAAAGCAGCCATTTCTTCCCGTATGCCGTCACCTTTCTGAATGAAGTGGAAGCAGCTGCAATCAGTCTTGAAGAGCAAGATCTGAGTTTGTTTACACCGCTGAGAGACCCACAGCTGGCTCTGCTCAGGTCCTTAGCTAGTTCCCAAAAATCTCACTTCAGTGCTGGGGTTTTTCTTGGCCACAATGGTGGTGAGAAAATAGTCGTTCTCTGGACACTGTTGGAATTTTACTGGTGCCCATCAGGAGTAAGCAGGACAAGAGCCGATCTCATTCCAGATCGGACTCTTGGAAATAATGTCAGGTCACACAAGAAGACAGAGGACCCATGCAAAAGGCATATCCGCCATTTTGCTGTGCTGCGCTGCAAAATCTTGTGCAACACAATCTCCAAGCCTGGGGTTCCTCCTGGGAACTGGTGAAGCTATGAAAGTTCATCATGCCAGAGAAAGTCTGGGACAGCACCTAGGAGGTCAGAAAGGTCCTCTACCCCCATGACAGTGGGATAGAGGGAGTGAAATAAGATGCCTTGTCCCTGCATTAATGTAGCTCAGCCCAACAACTCTGTGCCTTCAAGAACCCCTCCAGTTTTGCTCCCTGTGGGAATCTGGCTTTGGGCAAGAGTGGGAGGAAGCAAAAAACCACCTTTTCCTGAGGAGGCAGTGAGTTTTCTGAGGGGCCCAGCATTACAGGGGGGAAAACTAGGGTGTCACGCATCTTAGAAGGCACTCATATGCCTACGCAGAGAGACTTATTTGCCCTGCCAATGTGTTACAGATTGCAGCTGGGTGGGCAACAGAAAGGTCCATGCAGCAGCACCACTAGCACTCTGGCACTTATCCATCAGTCGTATTTCAGACAGAGAGTTTGGGTAGTTCAGAGCAGTCATTTGCAGGTTCAGTGTTGTCACTGGGTCTAGAGAAGGAGGCTTTCCACTGCACCAGCAGTCCGATCCTGCCAATGCGCTGGGGTGAGCACAGCTGGCTGTTGGACGTTGTATGTCTTGGCAGTAAGTCTCTCTAATTAGACCTAAAGGGCAAGGCTGTAAGGCTGTAATACTGTTAATAATACTGAGTTAATTTTTCCCCCTCTTGCCATCTGGCACTGGGGATATAAAGAAAGAAAATGTTTACTAAGCAAGGAAGCAGGGCACATAAGTTTAACCAGGCGTGAGTGGTGCTCTTTGGGACATGTGGGTATGTAGCATTAAAGCTTCTGAGCGACTGCATGACAGGAGGTCCATCCTTTGGATTCATCTCTGCATATGTCTTGGCTGACATTCTGGCTGGCATCCCACCCCACTTAAGTCAGTGATCAGAGGAAAACTGTGTGTGGGAGAGCCATTGCTGATTTACACAAGAATCTCTGACTGTATAAAATAGACTTTGGATGCCAGGGTAGGACCTGGGAGGAATAGAGATGTCCCATTCCAGCACTTGCTGCTGAAACATCACCTTGCTCTTCTGCTGCCTAATCCTGAAGGCACCAAATCTCAGAGCTATGCACACAGAAGTTTTGTCTCTGCTGTACTTAGAAGAACCATGGTCTTAGCTGTAGGGAACCTGAATTGGGAAGCCTTTGAGGATCTAAAAATCTCTACCTTCATCCCTCAAAATGACCTGCATGTACTCCTTTGCTGTTGCCAGCAAAGCCCTCAAGCTTGTGCCTTGGCACTGTTTGGCTTACTACCATAGGCATCACCTAAAAATGAAGTACTGGTGGCTAGTAGTACAAACAGCTCTGAATCCACTATGCTCTGCATTGCCCTCCAACTGCTTTCCCTGTGCTCTGGGAAGGGGCTTTTGACTCCCTCTGCTCCACAGTGGCCAGCAAAGCAAGGCAATGCTCCAGGACATGGGAGGGAGAAATAGTTTCCTTGGGCTCATGGCAAAAACTTAAAAAAAAGAAGGAAAAATAATTTTTGCTGATCCCTAATGAGGGAAAATAAAATCTATATTGGGCCTTGATATTTTTTTTTTTTTAAGAACTGAATTGTAGCTTCTTAACAACCTGTTGTTTCCTATCCCTATGTACATTCTTGTGTTTCAAGTGAGCCTCACCCCTTCCTTTAAGCTGCATATTTTCCATTTTAAGATTTCCTGTTCAAGCTAAAGGGCAAAGATCTTCTAAATATCAGCATGAAGCTGAGCTTATTTGCAGTGTGTAAAAGGTAGCAGGCTCCCAGCTCTTGGTCTAGTTGTCTAACTTTCTCCTTATCAGAGAAACTGGGGTCCCAAGTTCAATGTCTTTAACTTTCTAACTGATGTGTTAGACTGAAGTCCTGACTGTGTGGGCAGCCAGGCAGGAGACAGCAGAGTAATCTGTGTCTGTGCTTGATGGCCATTATTGTTATAATGATTGGCAGCAAACACACAGACTTCTGTCTTCAGGGTGTTTCCTTTCCTTACTCACTTTCTCTGTCTCTTCTATTTGCATGCATCCACTTATTTTCTCCCTGACATCTGCAACTGGGCATAAGGGAGTGGAGGCACTGATAGAGAAGGATTACACTCTGGCTTTATCTGCCTTGGTTTGCTTGTGTAGGAACAGCACTCGAATCTTTCTGTGTCCCAAGCATTGCAAAAGACCCACCTGAATAAAAGCTGTAAGCCCATGCCTCTAACGATGGTATTTAACAGTAGGCGTTCAACTATAGCTTCTCTGTTTGCATTTGCTGTGGCTTGGATGGATGTTAGCCGGGTAGGCATGGCCAGCTGGTGCTCAATGCCACTCACAAGGGCCCTGGCCAGCTCCTGTGAGCAGCCAGTGCTCTGCAGGGTGGTGGACCCTTGTCCTCCCTTTCCCTGCCCTACTCTGCTGCCAAGATGGTCTCCAGCACTGGTGGCTTCCAAGTGCCAGGCTGCTGGCTCCAGGTTCATCTGGATCCTCTGCAAATGCCATGGTTGCTTCTGCATCAAGGATTGTCTCCTGACTTTCCCCCCACCATCAGCTCAGCTCAGCCTCACCTCCCCCTGCGCTCAGGCATCAGTTATTCTCCCTGGGGTCTCTTTGGGTTTACCCTTGCAAACAGCTACCCCTAATCCAATTAGGATCACGTTCAAGGAAGCCAAATACATGGGGGGAGGAGCACAGCCTGTGGGGATTTAATCCTGGAACAGGCAATGCTGCTACTGAAACATGTCTCTGGCAAACATGACTAAAAATACTGTGAGATGGAGAAGAAGAAGATACTGACATAAACATGGGTCACAGCTGGTGAAAAATGTCCTGGCCAAAACATTTTTTTGACAGAAAGTGAAGATTTTTCTGTAACTGGAATATCTTTTGCAGTACCTTAAAAAATCACGCCAAATCCCTATCCTTCTCCTAGATTAATCTTATTTCAAACATTACATTTTCCTCTTTGGAAAAGTGAGAAAAAAGAGGTGGGAGGAGAAGAAATCACTGGAAGAAGAAAGCAAATTCACTTCTCAGTCTGCTCTCCAACATCACGGGTCTTTGTGTGTTTCTTGTAGTGAAATGGAACAAATCCTGCAGGTACCACCAAAACGCAGATAAAGCAACAGCAGAAGTGCATTACAAGCAGTAGCTGGTTGAAGAAGGCTTTTCTTTTCAACACAAACTTTCAGGGGTGCTGGTAAACTGCTTCTGCCTGCCTTTCTATAAGAAAGGCACTTTGCATGCAGCCGTTGAGAAGGAGCCAGGGCTCATATGACTGGAGAGGTGTAAATGCCTAACTCTCCTCAGGTAGTACGGGGTGCTGAAATTCCTGGGAAAATTTGGTCTCTCAGCCTGTGTTGTGTACCGCTCCCCATCTCTGTAGCTTGTTGTTCCTGCTGCTTCTGCACAGCATGGATATTGCCAGACACAAAATGAACTTTTGCAGAAAGCACAGCTCAGTGCTTTCTCTTCCCAGGCGGAGGGTGGAGAGGTGTGGGAGACCACAAGGGGTTTTGGAAGGATGAAGCTGCTCTGGGCTTGGCGTGGGGTTTGCTGGTTGAAATCCTCTGTTAGTGTTGCCAGGAGCCAAACCCAGCAAGTGCAGCCCTCTCCCCGGCTCTTGAGATCTAGTGGTGGAATGTTTAGCCCCACTGATACCAGCTGCTAAGCTCCTGGGATGCACTGCCATGCGCCAGGGGCACCCAGACTGGCTCGCCAGCTCTTACCCCAGGTCTGGTGATGGAAACCTTACTCATAAGAGCAAAGCCAGGAGGCCCAAGGGACCGGTAGAGAGTGAGGGGCAGATGCTGCACTTACTCATGGTGACTCAGTGTGCGATTCTGGGAAGAGCCCTGCTGAAATCTGTGGGGCCCTTGGGGTACAGTGTTTCGACATGGACGGGGGAGACCGGCTTTGAACCATGTGTGAGTAAGCTTGCTATCTGCAGTGCCTGCAGACACCAGAAATCTGTTCTTAGAATTTCTGGTTGTCGTGGATATCTGCAGAAGAGAAACAACCCTGCCAGAGGGTTGTGCAATGCCTGAACAAGTGTAAGGTACCTCAGGCACAGCTCTGCCAGCAAGGTAAAGCAGATGTTCCAGGGTACCAGCAACATTCCAGTAGGTTGGCATGGAGATCATCGCTCCCCCTGTTGTGCCTAGCATGACTTGAGTGTTGCTAAACCATTGTAAAGATTACCAGACTCACCTGTGCTCAGCCTAGCTCAAAGTGCAGCCAATTTTTCTGCTGCTTCTGGGAGGTCAACCAGCTGGGCCACTGGAGGAAGAAGTGGATAGGTGTCTGCATGACTGCCAGAGGGATGCCCCAACCCCTGGGGCCATGCTTGGACCGGAGCAGCTGGGGAGAACATGCCTGCTCCATTCAGCCATGTCTCGTAGCAGAGCGACAAGAGTGGTTAGCTGATGTCTGGTGACAACATAAAACCAAGTCAGGCTTGTCTGCTAGCCCTTGTTAAAACCCTTACAGCCTCACCAGCTCAGGTTTTCTGTGACTGACAAAATCCAACTGAACACAGAGTCAACTGGGAGGTTTTTATTATTGCTTTGTTTCAAAGAACTCCTTTCCTTCTTTTTGTTAAATTTTTTCTTCTAAGGAAGGTACAAGGGTTTGTTTGTTTGTTTGTTTCTTGGTTTTTCATTTAGAAAGCAAATGCAAAAATTCAGAAAGCATCTCTTCCTGATACCTCTTCTTTAAAATTCCATGCAGGTCTACATGGTCTCCCACTTACGATTATTAATAGGTCCAGGAAGAAATGCTGGGTCAGTTTTTTTTCTCTTGAAATAAAAATATTTTTAAAATATATTGACTCTAATAAAATTCTCGCCTGGAAAGGGAAAGAAAAAAAAAAAAAATTCATTCTGGAAAATTTCCAGATATATGCTTTTTGTTTTTAAACACATTTTCTGAATCTTGATAAGTAGAATTAGCCTTTCTCAGGAAACTGGAAAATATTTTGGCCTCAATTCTAAGTGAAAATGAAGGCACATATCAACTACTCGAACTTCTAACGAATTAGGAAGCCCACATTTAGTTTACCACAAGTTGCCGAGCAATTACGAGTGCTGTTCTTCTTTTCCCCAAGAATTTGCTTCAACAACTACCTGTCTGTAAAACAGAAATAATCGCTGTAATCTTGATAGGAGAAGTGGCCTCTTAAGTCCCCTGGCTTAATTTCAAACACATGCAAGCTGGAGGTCTAGAACTCATCCCATCCCAGCAGTTTCCCTTTCACAATGTGCTTCTCCACTGCATTAGTGTTTCCTCACCAACTGCAGATGCTTGTGCCAGGATCAGCAGAGTTGGGGCCGGTGTGAGTGTGTGTGAAGAGATTTTGGTTGACTCCTTGTACCCTCCTAAAATTCCAAAGCCTTAAATGTGGAAGGATGGGCCTCTTCCCAGATGCTGCCAAGAACACAGGGACATGACTGATGAAACTCCCCCAGACTGCTTATTGGGGGTGTGGATGAATGTCAGAGTGATTGAAAATGGAGGTAAAGCTGCAGCTTAGGAGGCAAAAAACAGAGAGAGGCATGGTTTTCTATGCTGACCATACTCTGATAGGTAGCATAGAGCTAGAGCTGCCATCAGAAAGCCAAGGTAAGGCTGGCGCAACATCTGGAAACTCTGTAGTGCCCTGTAAGTATGGCAAAGAGAACCTATAGAGGAACAACAGACTCCTGATGCTGAGTGTGCTATAGGAAATAGATATGCAGAGGTAAATGGAGTTCTCCGACAGACGCTAGGGAGATGATAAGGAATGTCAGTAGATCATTTATTTTCATTTATGGCTCAAGTCTATCTAAGAGTGCTGATAAGGTCATTGTTTCCCTTGAGTCATTGTCGTCAAGCTATATTTGTACATTTACAAGATTAAGCAGCAGAGGAACCTGGAACTGTCTTAATCTGTATTTTTATTGTTGTGTCTTCCTTGTATTTGCCTCGGTTTCTTTCTGTGCCCAGGAAACAGGAGAGCTGAAAGGTCTGATCAGAACTGTGGTGACATTCTTAAGTGATTTACTCTAAGGCACACGTGGAAACCTGCTGCATAACCAGGATTTGAACAGACACATCCCAAATGCTGGCCTGGTACTGCAAGGACAGGCTGATTATTCCACCTCCTGACTGGCTAAAAGGATGCAGAGATCCCTCTGTCTCTTAAGGTTTTACTCGTGCATGATTAGTGTGCATGGTTAATGGACGTCATCAGCATATGACAGACATGCGTCTGGCTGTCTTGTATGGTTGCCTGTAAGTGCCTTGTGGAACGCATTCTAGATGACTGAGTCAAGACCATAAACGTCTATTAGCCAGATGGACTCCAGAGCAATCAGTTAAATCTTTACTAAAACCATTCATAAGAGGATCCTTCACATAAAGCAGGACCAGCAAAGACTTGTCTTACTTGGCATCCCTGTCCACCTCTACCAGTTGGAAGACTCTGACCACGATTTCTGCATGCTTGGACAAGCTGCTCTGAGTAATACTGTTGTTCTGGTTAAAGTTTGTCACTAGTTGATTTAATACGCTCTTACACATGCAGGAATAATGTGTGTCTCCTGTGGGTTATTTTTTTCTTTCCTCTTTCTGTTCTGTGAATATGGGTAGGAACCAGTCTTTTTTTTTTTTTTGACAAGCTTTCTACTCTCATTCATAACAGGTTTACGTCAAAAGAGGACTTTCCTCCTGGCATGGCTCAGCAAGGCACCTCTGATGATAAGAGTATACAAATAAAATGACGTGACACTTTTCCTGTGATACCGGACTGCTGGAGTTGTACACAGGGTTCCCACCTCAGGTAACTGCGAGGGTAAAGGGTAATTTCAGTCTACCTGAGAACTGACTGGCTGGATGGATTTTTTGCCTGGTGCGTAAGACACACTGCCTTTTTGGCAGGGCACTACTGCCTGTTTCCCCAGCAGCAGTTCCCATGCAGGTGCCCTGTGGCTCTCATTGCCCAGGGAAGGCTCTGTGGTGTGCAGCCAGGCAGAGCTGTGAGCGGTATTGTGTGACTGGGTTGCAGAGAGGAGCAGTGGCTGGTCCAGATACCAAGGATCCGTCTCCCTCCCAGGGCACAACCGCTCAACCCTTAAATATCCACACTGTGGCTCAAATAGGAGGGGACCACTATCATCTATTTGGAGATGGCTGGGTAATTTCTCCCTGCTGGGATGGGTGGGGATGTCAGGGTACCTGGGGACATCCCGCTTCACCTGCTAAGCCTCTCTAGGCCCACAGTGCTGCAGCAGCTTTGCCCTTTAATTTTGTGAGGAGGCAGAAAGGCAGACTCCTCAGAGTTAAGTTCACTTCATAAGCTGAGTGCTTGTGATGCAGTGGCTGCCAAGGCATTCTCTTCCTCTAGGATGTGGAGCCGAAGGCCAACAATTTGCTTGGAACGCCTTTAGACCAAATCTTTGGGGCTAATTCAGACATCCAAGCTGATCTTATTCCATTTTTCCTCTTTATGTAGGTACCACAGTTCTTATTATTTGACAGTGTTAGATAATCTGCTCTTTGTACCAGGCCTATCTCAGGAAAAAGATGCCTCAGCTGCTCATTGCTGGAGCTTCTCTGTATGCAGTCCTTGAGATTTGCATCCTGGGTCTTCTTCCATCCTAGCTTGAATCTGGAAAATATTTCCTGCATGCATAACTGACCTTTATGAGGTGAACAGTTATGAAAGTAGACTTCAAAGACACTGAGAAAGCTGAATAAAACCCAAGTGCTGTGGTTTGCCTTGTCACAAGGTCTGAGATGTAGACGGAGAAAAGTTCGGTCTAATGACCTCTTTTTACTTCTCGTTCTCCTCCCACACAGGCAGGAGAAGTTTTGTTTTGTTTGTTTTCTCTACAGTTATTTCATTTAGTTAATGAGACAATTAAAAAAATGACCAGGGAATGTTTCCTGGTAGAAATCAAAAGAATAAAAAAAGACATTTTTAAGCAACCTAAAGTGTTTTTAAGAATACAAGTGATTTTCAACAAGGTCTGTCAGGAAGATTGTGCTGGAGAAGGATTGAGATGGGAGCCCACATAGGCCGCATGGGGTAAGAACCACTTGCAAGTCCCTGCTTTGTCCAGATGCAGGACTTTGCACCTCAGGTAATGGCACCATCAGGAGTAGCAGGGGCTTAATTCTGGGTCCTTCACTGGAGCACAACTCCCACGGAGCGAGTTGGGAGGGCTTTCCACCTCCCTGTACTCCCCATCATCTACTTTTCCTCACGCAAGCTTTTTGGATTTCACAGGGTGCCAAGAACATTCCCAGACTTCTGAAACAGGAGAAGCACATCCATGCACTGGCAGATTTTGGGCAGGACTGGGAACACAAGGGCTGCTGCTCTGGTGGGGAAACACTTAGCATCCATCCCCTCTCCATCCGCCCGACTGCCAGTGGGGACTCAGGTCACCTCTTGCCAGGGGGGAAGCCACAACACCATCCCTGGCCTGGGAGGAATCTCGCTTGTCGGTGGAGAGGGAGTTATTGTTTGGTACCTGCTGATTACTAATTGCCATCTTAATCCTGCGTTTGTGTCACTGCTGGGAGAGAGCCAACTGACACAGCGTTGCAAAAGAGACCACGGTGTGTTTAACCAGCTTAATGACTGTGTAATTACAAGTCTCCCTAAACACTCTTCCACAATTAGAGCTCATCACGTCCTCACGACCTGACAGGATTTTAGAAATGTAATTAGAGGCTGGCAGCACTGCTGGTGTTGATCTTGAGGCAGGGGGAGGAAGAGGAGGTGGAATTGCTGTGAGCAGTGGGTGTCTAGCTCTTACAAGTGTCTTATTAACCTCTCTGCAGACAGATCTGTGCAAAGGCCCTGGCTGTCACAACAAGGCTGATCTGCCTGCCCGGGCTTCCCTGCTGCCTCCTGGAGTGAGCCAGGCACTGCGGCTGCAGGAAATCCCTCTGTGTCTGTTTTCAGCCTCTGAGTCTGGCTGAAAAACATGCCAAGTCAGCGACAGCCTATCCAGGGCAGGCTGTTTCACTGGTGGATTTAGCCTCGTGGGTGCACCACACAAAGCCTGTCCCCCTGCCCCTCTCAGAGCAACTTGCTCTGGAAGGTGATTACAGGCAGTGCCTCTGTGAAATGGATTGACATATACATGATAAATCCCTCATGAATAAAAGATTCTGCTTATGCCTATAGATATATCAGAAATATATACATACACACACATATATATACCAGAAATATATGTATATACATATTTCTGATTGTTTCTGGTGGCTAAAATACCACAGTGTAATAAGTAGCAGTTTGAATCCTACGTTCTCCTCTTCTGTTTTATTCATACTCCTTCTCCATCTTTCCTAGCCTTGTTTCAATGCTTTTTCACTTATCTTCCCTCAAATTCTGATTCATTTAGTGATAGAATCACTTAAGCCTCTGAGTGTTACCCTTTTCCTTTCACTGGCGGCACGTACAGCTGCCACTCCCGATCTCATACAAGTAGTATTGCGTCACTGCTATCCGAAACAGTTTACTCACGTGGTGGAAAATTGTGAAACTGCGCTAGAATTTTTTCTTTCGGGAGACCTGTGAGCTGCAGTCGCCTGTTCCAGTTTACCAGTTTACTGTGCCTCTCAACCGCCTGTTCATCAGTACCCAGCAAACTGCAGAAATTTGCTTATTGCTAATATTTCCACATTTTTTTCCCACTCCTCTGTAGCACAACTCTTCCTTTTTTTTATCATGGCAGAAAATTTCTAGCTGCTGTCAAAGGATGAGTTTCACCTTGGAAGCCCCATGTGAGTTCTGCAAGGAGATGCAGTTACTTCTAATTCAGTGGCTGGGGGAAGTCAACTGTACTTTTTGTTTGGTTGTTTTTTGCCTTTTTTGGTTTATTTTTCCTTTTTCTTTCTCACATGCACAGGTATGTCCCATAACTCTGGCAATTTTTTATGCTTACTTAAAATGGGTAGCATTCACTGTATTTCTCATTATTTTCATAATTGGATTGGGCATATGCTTATGTGGTATCCAGATAAGCAGGAAGTTAGCAAGCAAGCACATTAAGTTAAATTCAGTGTAAGTAAGATGCATCAGCACCTAATTTAGAATCATGCAAAAGTCCAGCGAGCATGGGCTAAACTTGAAGGGTACCTACATGTACAGCTAGCTGACTCTTTAGTTTGGTGTTCATGGCTTGGCTGTAAACCGGCACGTGAGGTTCATTACCCATGTGAGGAAGGCTTTACCCGTGACCACTGCCTCTTCCTCTCCTGGACATCAGAGGTAGTTTCCTTAACATTGAAGTTGCAGTGCTGCAAAGCTGTTGTGGGTGAAAGCAGCTCTCCTCATTCTTAGCAACCTGGCAGCAGACCACGTGTCCCTACATGTGGTACCAGTCCCTAACTGGAGGAAATATGACTGAAGAGTGAAGAGGGTGAGAGTATCAAACAATGCAGCACCACCACCATTTGCAGGTCTGAAACAGCATAAAAGTGAGATTCACACCTGCAAGGGTACTTAATCACCTAAATACCACAGAGATGCCTAATTCTCAGAGACTTACACAGGAGGTAGGGACCAGGGCACTCAGGAGGATGCTGCTCTGAGGGACACTTCAAAGGTCTCTGTGGAGCCCGTGTTGGAACTGGCTGATGGAGCCAAATCCCTGGAGGTACCATGCAGTGCCTAACTGAATGACCTCACTTGATCAGGCCAATCTCTAGGTCTGCTTTCCAAGCCTGCTAGAAAACAGGGTGTTCTCCTCAATGCCCTTGCACAGCTCAATGTAGGAGCAGCCACGGTGGGAAAGGCCTAAGGCCTTAAGCCTGCTGGCACAGGCAGAAAACCCCCCTTGAAACAGTCCGTCTGCAGCAGCAGGGCTGACCAGGGCAGCGGAGCCAAAAGCGGGTTTCAGGAGGTCAGAAATCCCATGCAATGGGTTTTGGCCTGGTCGTAGTTAGGAGTGTTCCTTGGGGCTCTGGCAGCTGTTTCAGCTGCATGAGGCCAAATGGCACTGCTGTCCTGGCCTGCCACCCACCTGAGAGAGCAACCTGGCTTTGCTGAAACCAACTCACACTTTCCATTAGGCCTTCCCAAGAGAGGCCTTCCCCCTAGCCCCCCTAGCTTCACCCCTGGCCCCAGAGCATGCCCCTTTCTTCCAGGGTGTGTGGAGCCTCTCACAGGCAGCAAAGGAGACCTCTGGAGGGCATGCGGCATGAGGCTTTCCCTTCAATACCAGGGTCCTTGCATGCTCCCTTCTCAAAACGCGGTCTCTCTCAGGCCAACTGGCACGGGTGACACCTTCTTCGCCTTCAGCATGTGCCAATTCCAGAGAAGTTTGCTTCCCACCTCATTTATGTGGGAGGGAGTCGATGATAACTACCCTGCGTTCAGTGGCATTTTCAGCACAGTGCGAGTCTGTGCACAAGGGATGGGAGCACAGAGCATTTAATGCTCATCCTGCATTTACCCCCACTGTGTAAACAGAGTGAGTGAGAAACCTCTTCCAGGGCATTTTAAGGTAAATCGCTGTTGTAGCAAGCTTTTTTGTACACACAGGTGCTTTCGCAGTGCATGGAGCTGGGATTACAGAAAGGTTAGTACATGCCAACAGACAAACATTGGACAAACAATTCTACCAATGTAGCTGCATAGAATTGCTTGGAGAAGATAATCTGTTTTACTTCAAACTCTTTCTCAGCAATTTTAAGTACACATGAGGTACTGTAGCCACACTGTGTTATCTCCCTTTGCAGAGTACGAGGAATTGCGTTTCAATATGTAAAAAATATTGTGTCATGTAAAACTCATTGTACGGGACCTTTCACAAACTGAGTGACATTTTGGGAATGGCGATCTGTTGCAGTAGGGCAAAAATGTGATCTGACATCTTTATTATGCTGAGTCTGTAGGCTTTGGCAGAGGTTGACAATGTGCCTGCTGTAATCCAGGACTGCTGTAATCTATGTCAGGATCTTTTAAAATGCAGTACATCTTATATGAGCCACGGCATTGTGTGGTACTCACCCTAAAGACAGACAAGAAGTCTCATTCCTGCACCGGGGAAATCCCTTAACCATTGTTAAATGACCCTAGGTTATAAATTTGGAAGAACTACAAGGGCTGGACTGAGCATTGAGAAATAAGAACCCAAAACTTATCTCTCCAGTTACAAAGGATAAGATTCCCTTTGTTTTGATGGGAAGCAGGAATGTGGCTCTGCTCAATCTTACCCATGCCTGAACACTGCTGAACTGTTTCCTGACCATTTTTACTGGTAAAAGAAAACTTGGCTGATCCTTGTAGAAGGAGGAAGCTTCTCCATGGGAACAGTGTTTTTTCCCCAACCTTCAGCCCTCACCATATCAACCATTTCCCGTGTGGCCACCAACAATGTAAATAATCAGCCATTTTCTATACCAGTAAGGGTCCTTTCAATGTGATGAGGTGCTGAGCTCAACTATGCCAGGACCTGATGAAGCAGAGGCTGATAGTTCTCCAAATCCTGCCCAGGGCAGTAAAAATACAGCTTGTTCTAAGATTTCAGTCAAATTCCTCACTTCCTTACTTCTAGAAATCTTGTTTTGGGCATACCTGGGCTGTGAAAATCCCCTGTTTATCCTTGCAGAAATCCACTAACAGGATAGTCATATTTAAGGTGACTAACTAAGAATTGTGCTTGTCTCTTTCATTTGCAGCTTTTTGTTGTATAATGAGAGCCTGACATCATAGACGTCATCATTATTAGAATTAGGGGTTTTCTGCTGGCTTTGTTTATTTTTTTTAAATCTGTGGGACATTAGGGACTGAAGGCTGCCTCCCCTTCCTCACACACACACTTTGTTGAAGGATCTTTGGAAGGTCTGAGGAGTAATTATTGTGAGCTTTTAATGCCATAATTGAAGGTGTTGAATCTTCAACAAAGCCTGATTTTATTAAACTTGTGAATTAGCCCTGACATTAAATAGTTGTTAACAACAAACAGAAAGAGATGGGGTTTTTTTTCTCCTTTTTCCTTTATCTTTTTTTTTTTCTTTCTTTCTTCTTTTTAATCTGCTTGCCCTCAAATGGCTTGGCCACTGCTCCTCTCCCTGTCTTTGCACTCTTCTGACTACACGTAAGCACCCGGGCGAAGGAGAAGTGATGGGGGGGAGGGAAAGAAAAGGGAAAAATCCCAAGGGACAGAAAGCCTCTCGCCTTGGAAGTAGGACAGCAGGACTGTGCTGGAGAGAAGGTGCTGTCTTGGGAGATTTGTGTGTGTTGTTGGCACAGCTACAGCTTCCTGTGTGAAGCTGGGCCACAGCCACTGGGGAAAGTCTGTGCAGATGGCTCGAGGTGTGTGGCCAGGCTTGCAGTGCCAGCCTGGGGTGGCCAGCTCCACTCCAGAAACCATGTAGCTGTGTTGGATGCAAACCTAATAGATCCAACCGAGAGATTTATTGTGAGTTGCAGGCAGACTCCTCTGTCTCCTGCCTCGCAGGGTCATGGCTTGGCTGTTGGGCCGGGCAGCTTTCCATACTCACCTTGCCATCTGCTGAGGGGCATGGAGAAACTCTGGTGCTCACGGTGACACAACCATGCCTTTTGCAGCATGTGGTCATAATGTATGATTGGGCTGATGTGGCCGGGCTTGCCTGTGATGCCAAGGCAGGGCCTGGAGAACAAAACCTTTCAAATCATTCCTGAGGCTTCTGCCTGCGAGTGGCACAGACACACTACTTCTGCCTTCAAGGACAGAGGAAGTGTTTTACTGGGGCTACAGCAAAATTTTTTGGGGAAAAATATGTGAATGAATCAGCCAACAAAAATTTCCAACAACCCAACCCAGAAATGTATTTAAAGAACTCTTTGGAAGATGAAGTCTAGCTCTGAAAATTAGACCTCTGCAGATGGCTACTCCAGAATGTAAAACCTATGTCTGCTTTCAGCCTATGAATGCACAAGCTGAAATGTTTTCCTCCTTTTAATTTTTATTTATAAAATCCAGTTCATAACAAGATTCATCTGTTCAATCAGGATTTTTAGTAGCCAGAAGGGTTTTTTATTGTTGGCGAGCATCAGTTTACGAGGGTGGAGAATCATCTGGTTTTGTGGCCAGCTGTTGGCCATTGTTAGGGACTATTAAAAAGTCTTTGTACGTGTGCCCAGATATGTGTTTGAGGGGCATGCCATTAATCAACTTCTAACTACAGGAATAACGACGAGACATCTGAGGAAGAGGTTTCAAAATTATTAAAATAGCATTCAGGTGGGGAAAGTAATTCATTCTTCTGAATGGTGCCTCACAAGTGTCCAGAAATTATATACTAACCAACTCCCCTGCTACCAGCACTCACCTTAGTCCTGTAGTACATGATATTGTCCTTTAAACAGTGTTAGCTGTGCATCTGTTGCAGCTTGCTTTCCTTGGAACTTTAGCTTCATGAACTATTGTGATCTGATGGAGAATGGTATGTCAGCAGAGCACCCCACCAAATGAGCTTGGTGTTAATGAAGGGCTTTAGGTAACATACTTTGCTCCTCACTTGCTGCAGAGTATATGTGTGCATGCAGTCAACTGGAACAGAGTAGCTGGTAGAGATGCAGTAACTTGATTGCATGTCTAAACAGTGAAGAAATGCTGTTCAGTGATTCTTCACCTATTCATATAGTTATGTTCTCTTCAAATGTATGGTGGTCTTCACTGGCTGGTTTTAGCATGGAGGCCCTGTGGCACCTTGCAAAGGCTTTCCCCTCTTCTGCGATGGTAAGAGGTACTGTTTCTGGGAGGTACAACTTAGGAGTAATCCTCAAAGCGGCAGGCATGTAAGCACTGAGACATTACCACCACTCCTGGTCCTGGCGTTCAGCAGCACCTGGGATCTCAGGAATGACCCTGAATATATTTCGTAATGGAATTCCTCCTACCACAATGCACACAGTTCACTCTGAGCATGACTGGTGCAAGCTTCCTTTAAGCTATGAAGAAGTTGCCCAGCTTCTACTGGAATTACATTTTATGCTACCAGCAGAGTGGCTTAAGAAGATCTGTGTTAGTGGCATCTGAATAACACATGTTAAAAAGCAAGTTCTCAGCAAATTCCAAGCAAGATATAACCTGCTGGACATGCCTTTGTGAATTCAGTTTAGAAACTGAAAACTTAGGAATTGACTGGGTTAGAAATTACCAGTAAAGCAGATTCAAAGAGTCTAGGAGATGGCATGAGAGCAATAGTTGTGAAATCTTGAGTTTTGGATTGTTGTGTTCCATGTTCATGTCAAAACCCATGTTTACACTGGAGACTGTAAAGGATGAGAGTAGGTATTTACACTGTGGATTGCAATGGTACTTTCTGATCTGGTGAAGCTTGCCACAGCTTCACCATGTACTTTTGGACTGTGCTAAAACCCAACATGCATAAATAGCAAAATTATTTCAAATGGGCTATGATAATCTTATAC
The DNA here is from genome assembly GCF_963264785.1 of Psittacula echo. Classification (NCBI taxonomy): domain Eukaryota; kingdom Metazoa; phylum Chordata; class Aves; order Psittaciformes; family Psittacidae; genus Psittacula; species Psittacula echo. The sequence goes on along the minus strand of NC_137742.1, from coordinate 52,386,661 downwards.
TTTCACAAGTGGCTTTGAAAAAGTACTTTTCTGCTGCTTGATAACATCTACTAAGTCTGGAAGTGTGATAGTTCAGGTCATGTCATATGAACTTAAGCAATGGTCTCCTCCTAATTCTGCTATAATGGCATCAACCCTAGGCTTTTAAAACTTATTAGTCAGGCTATCCTCAAAAAACATAAGATTGAGAAATCATGAGGTTTAAAAAAAATTTGTAAACTGTGTTCTTTTTCTCAGCCTTGAGGGTTTATGTTTTCAGCCTTTTCTCTGCAACAATGCCAGCTAGAAACTTACTTTTAAAATACTGGAAGTAGGGAATGTTTGTGTAATCACATGACTCCAAGAACTGGTATCTTAGGAGGAAAAACCCAAACAAAACCAGGACTGAAAACCTGTGGTAAAATCTCCAGGACATTGTGATAAAATCTTCTGGATATTAATCATATAAAGGAACAAAAATGAAACATCAGTTGTAAAAAAAAGTCATGGATTCCTATTTCCCCTCTCTATTTCCCCTCTATTTCCCCTCTAACGTGAGTAGAAATCATGTTCAGATTTTAACAAAAATAGCAAGTGGGGAATATACTCAGGTTTAAGAATAACCATATGACATAAACTTTACAATGTTTTGCCCTAAGCCATCCATTTTTGACCTTGGCCATGCTTTTAAGCCTTTTTATTCCCCTGATATGGAATAAGGGAAACATTAAACTTGATGGCTAGACATTTATAAGGTGTAAATCAGTGCAGTTATATTGCAGTCAAGGACTTGGGTCACTGAATGGCCCAGTTTCATGAATTGTTCTCTTGGATTTTGTTCCTTTTCATTTCAGCTGCTACTGGGGAGAATACATGAGCCCAATTTCTGTAAATAGTACTCAGATGAACTCACACAGAGCATCTCAGTAGCTGTTAGTGTCACCTACTCCAGATGTCCTCACCAACGAAGAGACTGTCAAAGAAAATATCTTTATAGCTTGCACAGACAGCAGAATCCAGCCGTTGAACAGACTTTCATGAAGAACAAATACAAGGCACGATTTTTGCCTTTATATTCAAATACACGCTATTGTTCTGCAGTTACATAAGTCAGCCAGTCAGAGACCAGAAACAACATCATATGACTTATGTAACTAACCATTGCCCAATCCTGCAATGAGATCTGTGTGGCCAGGCCCCCCCCATGCAAAGCCCCATTGAAGTCCAGACAAAGATCACTCCAGGGTTGGAACCCAACATGGTAGAATTTATGACTATTTGCAACAAGCCACTCACGAACAAAACTGAGAATTAATCCCTGAAGAAACGGGTGAATCATTTTTTTGATGAACAAATACATTCTATTCTGTTTGCAACAGCTTTGTGGATAATTCAGGATTCAGAAAAGAGGCAAAATCCATCAAAGCAAATAGACATTAATTTCTAATTATATGTCCGGTTCTTCAAGAAGGGCCAATATCCTTGGGGGAAAAAAAGAGAGGAGTCTGGAGAAAACAATCTTCTGAGAAACAATTTGGTGGTTCTTGATAACTCAGAAATTCATCTGAGGTGCAACTAGTGGTTGAAATGGTTGAATTCAGCAAACACAGCCCCCAAAATCAGGTGTTGTAGTCAGATGCTTCCACAGCCCGTGTGAGAAGACCTCCATGACTGGTGGTGCTGCAGCTATGGCCTGTTTGAGCTTTTGGCTTTAGTGCACCCTGTTGTGTCTCAATCGCAAGCAGTGACAGCTCTCTCCTGCTCTTGAACAAAACTGTGGGATGCTAGAAAAATCCTGAAACTCACTCTTCAAAGAAGGAAGAGAACAAAATGGATGGAGAATAGAACCATTGACAGGAATTATGAGACTTGACAAAACCCAAAGGCCTTCTGGTTTTACATTACATTCTTTACCACAGCCCAAACCAGTCCCTTCCAAGGATGAAGCCCCCAGACAATGGATTCCCATTACTATCCTCCCACCTTCTGGAACTTTAGCTGTGAGAGACTGTCTAAACCTCTAAAACTACTCCAGTGGTGGGTAGATTCTATAAAACATTTAGATAACATCCTGACTGTGGTAACCAGCTGGCAGCTTGTCTTTTATTTAAGAGGCTGCCTGCTATTGCACACCTGGATGCAGGTAGAAGTTTATACCAGGGTTAGGCTGCACAAAGAAGAAGGTAAAGTAACGTGGCACTGTGGCCACCAGTGTAGCCATCAGGCTGTAGCAAGGGGAACCTTCTCACAGGGAAAGCTGCTTCCCACTGCTCTCCTTCAGCCTCCACGACCAGTGCTAGTGAGCGCAGAGCTGCTGCTAGCAGTTCTTGGAGGTCTGCTGCTCCCTCTTGCCCTCCCTTCCTACATCATTTCAAACCATTATGCAGAGTCGGTGTCTTTATTGCCACTTTGCACCTGATCATCCAGCCCATGACTGCAGCTGAAGAGGTGGGACAGGGTATTATGATGTATAAACACAGTTGTTTCTATAGAGAGTGTTATTCCAAACCTTTCAGGAGACATCAAGAACTTTACTGTATACATAAAGACGCTTTTAACTTAAATAATGTGCCTGGAACATGTAGGAACAGCCAACATATTGTAAACAGATTTGCGTTTCACTCTGTGCTCAGCAAAATATAGGCAAGAGGCTTAAACATCTCATTAGCCCATTTTCTTACCTTGGCATCTGCTTGATTTGCATTTTAGTGCCAAGATGTGTTGCTTTTGAATTCACTTGGTGTTACTTTTTGCAGATTATATTGTATATAAGACGTATTTGTCTAAAGCCATTGTTCTTTGCCAAATAATAGAGCAAACTGGATAGTTTGGCTACGGGAAAAAGTACATGTGGTTGCTAGCATGTGATTTTTTTTCCTGTTGAAAGTGAGTAGAAATTATTTCCTGTAATGTGCTAATACGAGATCTATGGAGGGCTCATCCAGCTGAGAGCAATATGGATCCTACAGTATGGCTGCCTACAATCCACCAGCAGTCATGATCCTGAAATGCAGCAGTTGAAAATAAACTCATTTAAACCATCCTCACAGCTGCCTGGCTGACTTTGGTAACCAAAGAATGGTAACACACATTTGTGGTGCCTCCAGATGACTGTGTTTTCTCATGTTGATGGGGTAGATGAGGAGAAAACCTGCTATCAGCTGTTGTGGCTCAAACTTGCCTAGCTCTGAAGGCTGGGAGGAGGGAAGCATGGCTGTGGTCATGGGCCACATCCACAGACGAGCAAACTGGTACACTCCTTACATGAGGATGAGAACCACCAGGTTAGTGGCCACGGGGCACCAGCACATGTGGCCAGGTGTGTTCAGCCTTTGCTCATGGCTGCTTCGAGAGCAGACTGGATCACAGCCATACTGGAGACAGCAGTTATAACTCTCCTCCCTGATTTCAGGGAATGTACTTACCATGTCGGCTGGGATGGCAGCAAAAAGGTAAGGCGGTGGTCTTACAAAGGACTGGTGGCCTATAAGACATGTTTCTCAGTTTTGTTTTTTCAGCAAAGGGATAACTCACAGTGCTTATAGGTAATGCACATGCCTAAGTCCCTGGCAGTAGGCAGGCTGTGTCTAAACCCGTGTTCGTTGTAGGAAGGCAACGCTTACTTTGCTAGTACCTGATGCTGGCAGATGTTGTAAAAAACTAGTGTATTTTGCCCATTTGTTTACAGTTATTTCCACGTGTCCACCATCATCTGCATGTATGACATTAGCTTGTTTAGCTGGTTTCTTCCTCAATAACTCTTAAAAGCCTGATTCCTACAGGAAGGGTGCCAATCAGCTTGGGTCTCCATGGGAGCATGGAAAAATGCTGGATTGTACTGGGACCTACATGCCTGACATGAGCTCTTCTCTCAGGAGGCTGGGTTGTGGTATCTGTTGAGCAAACGACAACAGCAGTCTATTTCTATGTACTGTTCCTCACTGGCCCAAAAGCACCATTGCCTCAGGCTGAAAAAGTGCTTGAAACGAATATAGAAGTGAGCTGGGGAGAAGTGGCTGAACCACCAAGGGGTCTGTTCCCAGTTGCTTCCTCTTGTGAGCTCCCCCCTTGCATGAGTGAGTAGAGGCAAGGGCAAATTTATTCACAAACGGCAGGCAAGATCAGACCCTCTTAATAAGTAAACCGTGATGAGCTTGAAAGTTCCCAGCACCCACTGAAATTTAGCATAAACAAGGAGTCTGATTGATTAAACTGGGAAAATTTTTCCCAATTAAGAGCTGGAGGAACACTCAGAACCCCTTTGCAGAGCTACATAGCTTCCAGCACGGACATCACTCCTGCCTTCAGCCCAGCTTCTGACTTTACCACATGGATTTGTTTATAGAAACTGTTAACAGCAATATCTACCCCAGCAAGTGACTTAAAATAAATAAATAAATAAATAAAGTGTTTTTCATGAAGAAATAGAGGTATGCCCCAGTCCTGCACACTCTTTATCACTCACATGCTCTCCATGCTAGGAGCTCGTTGCTGTGTTTGAAGCGGGAAGTGACAGAAGAATTTTCTGAAAGCACCCAGTGCTCTCTGAGCTTTGTCCCAGTGAAATTGGTTTTAGGGAAGAGAAGCACAGATGTGAAAATCCCACCCAAACAGGGACTGTTGTTTGTGGATCCGGATGACCCACAGCAACCACATCTCGCCTGCAGATCTCCAGAAGCATTGTTTTTCTCAAGCAGTGAATGTTAACCTTAGAGAAAAGAGCCCCAGACTGTTACCAGAGACACTGACTGCAAATACATTTTTCTCCTTGTGCGTTCTGGGTCTGACTTGTTTCCCATAGAAAGGCTGCTTGCAGCTGGTGGTGCTGCATGTGTCTACACCGGTAAACCCAACAGTGTCCCAGCATGGGCTTGAGCACTTGTCATGATCATGATATTATTTAATTGCCAACACATGCCCTGGCACGGTATGGGCTTACTGCCAGCCAGCCCTCTCCAGACAATGCATGGGCACAGCTTGTCTGAAGGGGGCTCTCCAAGGGACACAGGGATGAGGATGGTGACGTGGCTGGATACATGGATGTGAGCTGTGGCCAGAGGGAAAGTCCCAGCCTCTCTGATTTCCCACTGCAGAGCTGGGTGTCCAGAGCAGGGACGGGCATTTGATGAAGCTGAGCCATGAAACCTGTTTGGGCGGCAGTCTTAGGATGCACAGCCTCATAAATTTCAGCAAGAAGGGTGGGTTAAAACACCTCACACCCCCCATCAGCATTCAGAAGCTCCGTCACATATCCCGTCCTGGGGTTTTCACTTGCCAAAATGCTTATTTCCTCCCTGTTCCTCACTCATGTTGCTGAAGTTCAGATTACCCCAGGCCTCTGTTTGACAAGTGTTTTCAGCATAGCTTTTTCTCTGGTTTGCTGAGGAAAACAATGTCATGTACGTATTTTTTTCTTTTTCTTTTTTTTTTTTTTTTTTAAGTATCAGGTGTGATCCACTACCCTCTTTGGAAGACCCTTAATCCTCCTTCAGAGTTTTTCTCATAGGGCTCAAGCGCCTTCTGTCATTGCTTTGAGTCTGCTTGGATGCTTAACCTGGGCTGAGTTAAAATGTACGAACCCTAAAAGGCAATTATAGTTCCTGTCCCAAGGACCCTTTGTTCTAATTACAAAAAACTCCAGGAGGCTACAGCAGATCTGTCATCTGAGGCTGGGAATACGAACTCTTTCTTTTTCTTTTCTTTTCTCCTTCTCCCCCCTCCCTCACTCCTCTACTCTACTAATCAGGGAGGTGGGGAGGCAGAAATCTCAGCAGGAACAGATTGAATACATTAACATTTGGTTGGTTTTGTATTGTTCTTTAGTGAGACTGCAACTTATGAGGCTGTTTTAATAAATGTCTGGTCAGGGGCCAATCAAAAGCTGCCAAAATGGGTGTAGGGAAGCCTGTTTCCCACACAGTCTGCTCTTTCCCACCCTAATCACTGAAAATAAGAAGGCCTAATAACCAAATGCCTTCTTTTCTCTATTTACCTCCTCACTCTTGGGGATTTTTCAGCCCATCATTCCTAGACATGAGCAAACCTAATTCTCCACTCCAACAGCTCCTCCCCCAAGGCAAACTGAGACCATCTTGTTGAACCATAATGTAGCATATGTTGAGGGCAGATGCTCATCTGGTGTAAATTATCCTAGCTCTGTTCAATTCAATGGAGCTCCAGTAATTGAGATCAGCTGAAGACCATACCTTTGTTTTAATTATGGTGGTTCAAGGCAGTTCCTCATAGGGTATGGATGTTCAAGGGCTGCGAGTTTTCTCAGCTTGCTTGCCACCTTTGGGGCAAGCACTGAAGTGGCTAGATGTGTTTTCAGGCTGCCTTCACCTGAGAAGTTTTATGGTAGACTGAGCACAGCAGCTCTCTTTTACGCTAGAGAACATTTATTTCTCTAAAGCTGAGGTACTAAGGGGGCTGGGCTTTACCTCGAGGCATGACAGGAGCAATAAAGGGAGAAATCACAATGGTGTCAGTAGGGTAAAACAAACGTGATTCTCCAGGATGCAGCTTCCCCGCTCTGTAACAAAGAGTGCTGCTTTTGCCCTGCTGGGCAGCCCACCCCAGCTCCAAACAATGGCTGGCTGTGGCAACAGGAGGTCTGCACAGGATTTGACTGTCTTGTGCTGGTGCACACCTAAAGTAAAAGAGAAAAATGTGGAAAACATGTCCCACAGAGTTTTGGAAATGGTTGCAAACCTGGCCAAAGGCAGGTCACAGAAATTAAGTGTTGTGACCAAGGCCACGTAGATGATGCAGAGAAGCCAAGTATCCTGATACTTACCATATCATGGGAAGTATAGTATCAGAGTAAAAAGAAATGGGGGCCCTACTACACTGCTGTTCACATGATTCAACAGCATCCACTTCTATTTTTCAGCAGCAGACAAGGACGCCTGATGGGAAGAAGAGAGGCAGGCCTGTTAACCTCCGAATGGGTGACTTTGGTTTGTGCTAGGCTGTAGTAGCTACCGGATGAAAAACAACGCCAGAAAAAGAAAACAACTGCAGAGACTTAAGCTTTGAAATTTAATTGTAACAACATGGCAAGCTACGTATGAAAGACGTGTTCAGGGTTTTAGAGTTCTTGTTCATTTATTAAAGGTGTGATAGGAGTACCTACTGGAAAATGTATTAGTGGGAAATGGACATTAAGAAATAAGTCTTTTTGAGGCATTCTAACTACTTACTAGTGTTAAAAATCTGCGGCCAATTAAGTTTGTGTGAAAAGTTTGTTCTGAAACTCCAAAGCATGTGAAACTTGCCGGGTTTGTTTGCTGCAGAGAAGATTTGGCTGCATGACAGCACCCAAACACACAACTCTGCCTGCCATCCTCTTTGGATGGCTGTGGCAGCCCAGGGTGAAATTGGTTCATGTCAAGTGGCTCCATGTGCTGATACCACAGTAAGTAGGTTATCTAAACCACAGCAGATGAAAACATGCAGTGGCACAAGGTTTGGGTGCTTCCAAAGCCTGATTTTCCGGCCACTGTTCACCTGAGTGGAACTTGGAGAAGGCATATGCCAGCTGCTGAATATACTGGGATGATTTGGGCAGTTCCTCTACCTCCAGGAAAGCTGAAATCCTTCTTCCCATGAAAGGATGACTGCAAGGTTTGCACATGTGTACTACACTTTGTTGCAGCTCCTGTTACAGCCATGGCAATGAGAAGGGAGGGGATCTGAGGCCAATGACACCTTAACTACCTGGAGGAAGATTCACCAGGAGATGCCTGCCAGAACTGGAGGAGGGTGGCAGCAGTCCTCGTAGACTGATGAGTTGGTTTTACATGTCCAGCCTTGCTGCCTCTGCCAGGGAAGCCAAGGTGTTGTGGATTTCACTGGCCACATGTCCTGCTCCACTGCTGCCAGCACCCAAAAGGACTGGGAGCAGCCGGCCCGGTGATGCAAGCATGGCTGTGGTCCACATTAAGCCCTTGAAACCTTGGTGGTACTCCATGTGGTTGGACTAACCCAGAGGTTTAGCCACTTTCCAGAAAAGCTTGGAATTGCTTCAGGATGCAGATGGCAGGGCAGACATCCATAAATCCAGGTGGCTGTTCTCGGCAGGCTGCATTACCCATCTGCCTTCCATAGCTTTTCCTGGCTGAAGAATATTTCAGCCTGCCCCTTGTCACCTCTCCTCTCTAGGCAAATCAACAAAGAAGGAAGGGAGGGATTAGCTCTTATTCAGCAAATTTGTACTTAGACATGTGAAAGTGACATGCTCCTCTGGTGCTAAGTAGTGGACTGGAACACAACAGGGCAGAGTGACACATCAGCTCTGCAACTTGTGCCCAGCCATGTATAATTATTTTACCAGTGAAACTGGAGGGACTTTGGGTAGATAATAGGGCATTTGGCCTTTGCTCTTCCTCCTGTGCAGCTCCATATTTACATAAAGTGGGGATAATATTTCCCACTGTAATAAAGGGTTTATAAGAGCAAAGTCCATTCGGTCTGAGGGGTTCTCAAATACTGTGTTGTTAAATATGAATGATTATAGAAGTATCTACGTGGAGGGCTTCTCCTGAAACTAAAGCTTCAGCCATTCCTCTTAGTAGTCTGTTTTTCTGGCTGGTCTCAGTATTTCACTCATCTTGAAAGAATAAACCTAAAACATGTAAGAGCAAAACCATAAGCACTGGCAAAAACAAACAGAAAGACCAAGCAGGTGTAGTCCCTTACAAATGACCTTAAACTTTATTTTATTCCTTGATACAAACCCACATGATTGCATATGCAATAAACAAAGCTTAAGTTTGTGCCCAGCAGTTGTCACAACTTGTCTAAACTGGAGTCGTGTTACACTGGGTCCTACAGATCGTGGAAGTGGAAATCCCAAGTTAAACCAAAGATAGTAATTTTATTCTCTGGCTAACATTTAACAGAGCTCTGCAGCAGAAATAATCTCAGGAACAATCTCTGTCCCTCAGCAAGGTTTATAACTGATTTCCCTTTGCAAGGGGAAAGGAGGCCGCTCACCGTTTCAGGAGAGCCATAGGGTCTTATATTTTCTTCTTAGAAGTTTCCCTGAGTATGTGAGGAAAACAGACTGCTTCAGTATTTGCAGTCTGCCCAGAGTGGGTCATTTCCTGGCCCTTTGGCAGAGGCTTGGAGCAGGGCTGTGAGCCTCTGCGGTGCAGTGGGCAGGTAGCAGAAGCCATTTGGGCGAGTCCTCGGCAGCATGCAAGGAATGTGGACTGGAAAGCACACAGCTGTTAGACCTCTTTGCTCCCAGCTGATTGGACCTGCCACACTCTTCCTTTTAAGTAGGAGCAGCTTTTGAAAAGCCACATACCTGTGCCCATGGAAATACACACGCTCCCCAAAGAGGACAGCTTGCAGCAGGGGAAATGGGAGCTGTTGAGACCACTGAGATGTCATCTGTTTTGCCCCAGTGCAGGGTGATATTAAGGGACAAGTGCCCCCTTGTCCCTTTCTGTTTCCTTTCAGGCCTTTCAAGTCCTCTTGACAAACATGAGTGAAGGAGAGGTGGTAGGTGGTGATGTGTGCTGGTGTGGTGAGGAGGTTCTCCTGCAAAATGCAACAGTAACAAGACCATGGTGTCTTCTGCTTCTCCTCACCTGTACTGTCCTGGCCCCTGATGGGCAAAGGAAAGCTGAAGTCGCACTAGTTTACATGTCAGACCAGTTTTATAGAAGGCTTGGCACTGCTGCCCTTGCAATGACTTCTCATGGCTGCAATGGTGGCAGACTGGAAAGTTTAGAGGTAGGATATAGCATGAAAAAGAGTTTAACAAATAGGAAAAAAAATCACCTCCAAAGATTTCTGGGAAATTGTTATTTCTACCATTTCTGCTTGAGCCTTGTGAGCTGGCTGCTCTTTTCATTTAATTACTTTTCATCAACAGACAAGACATGCTTTGTACTCAGTTAGACTTGTGATTTGGAGAAAAGAGCCTAATGAGACTGAAAGTTGTGCTCTCCCAGACTCTTCTGGGGGCTGTGTGCAGTTTCCTGCTGCTATCCCCAAGACAAAGATGTGTTATACTGGCTTACACCTGAAGATGAGCAAGCCGTGCAGAAGCCAGCGTAGTGAGGGTTTCACACTCTCCCTCGATGTCCCTGCCCCTGCAGCAAGCACACAAAACACTGGGGATAGTTGCCGGCTGTTTGAAAAGTACCTGCTATGCTAGAAACAGTGCATTGAAGCAGAAAAGAAAGCTCTCTAGTTCTCCCTTTCCCCCCCCCCACTTTCTTTTTTTCTCTCTTCTGGGCCTCCCAAAGGTCTAACTGCCTCAGTGCTGCTGCCAGGCATATATTTGCAGTTGCATCATATGCAGCACATTACTTCGGTGCGTGTGTGCGCCCGTGGCCAGGGCTGGGGCTAGTGGTGCTTGGTGGCTGACCAGGCTCACTCTGCCTGTGCTGGGATTCCACAGCCGGCCTTAAATATCTCGGTTATTTTTATCCTCCTACGTAATGCCGCGAGAGGTCGTCCCACTGGTGGCAGGGCAACAGCTACACAATGTTTCCCTTTAGTCGGGAAGGGAAATGGAAAGAGGCCAGGCTTCCTGATCACATGGTGCCTGAAGTCAATGAAGAAAATTAGGGAAAAAAAAACCTCCTCCCTCCCACTTCTTCTTCTTTTTTTTTTTCTCTTTTTTCTTTTGTAACAAGCTGGTCCAGCTTAACCCTTGGCACAAAACACGTCTAAGAGAGAGAGCAGCCTGTTGGGACACAGGCCAGGAAAGCATCAGGGGAAAGAGAAAAAAAAAAGCACAAAACCAGAACATAAACACAAGATTGCTGCAGTAATTGGTGGCTCTGAAAAACACTAAGGAAATGTGAGGCTTGTATGAAACATCAGCAGACAAGAAGCAGAGTGATGTCAGACGTCCTTCCAGGATTAGAAACCCTTAAAAGCTCCTGAGCGCAGAGCTGCCTGTGGAAAACGTAGCAGCTCTTCGGCGTGGAAGGAGCCAAGAAGGATGAGCTTGGTTTCAGAAAGCAATTTAACAGCTCCCAAGTTCTCCAGTGGGAGAGGGAAATAGAGCAGGATGGAAAAACATAAAACCTGTCCTCTAATTATTATGGAATAGTTTTTTCTTTTCCTCTAGCAATCTTTTGAGAAGTTGAAGAACCCAAAAAAGTGAAAGCATACACGGTCTGTACAGAGGAGGGTGGCAGATTTTCTGCGGGAGTACATCCACATTGCTCCTCTGGCTTGAGAGATTTCTGACAGCTCTGAAATCAGTTTTGTGTCTTCCAAAATTCTACACGTGTCAGAAATGCTCACAGAGAAACGGAGAGTATGAATGCCTTGTTATTTATTAAACAGTTTTCTGTAGTACAGATTGAGGAAGTCACAGCTGCTTTTCAAAGTGGAAACCTCTTGAAGCTAATATACTGTATTTTCTGTGCCCTGGGCTGGGCTGGGAGGGAGTGCAGGTTGGTGGGGTGCTAGGAAGGTTTCTTAGTTTCCAGCCTCTCTCCATACCAGGTTTCTGGATAAATGAATGCAGAAGTTTCAGATGAAACTTTATTTTGTGAGGTTATTGTGTGACTAATATGACTCCTTCTGCTCCTTTTGAGACAAGCTAACTTCTGAGACAGAGCTGCTAAATACCAGGTACTTTAGCTTGCTTAGGAAAAGCACAAGTCCTTACTCTCTGGTTCGTGTCTAGTCGCAGTGAATGGAGAGGCTGGGACGCGTCTCACTTCAGCACCCCTGCAGGGAAAAAGCATTTTCCCAACCAGGGAAGGCCTGAGCTTGGAAGGCAATGAGCATGAAAGGTTGTTGCTTCAGTGTTTGCAGACTTGTGACCAGTTTCCAGTATGAAGAACACTTTCCTACCAACCAGCATCAGCAGAAAAACTCTGCTCCCTTCTGTTCCTGATGCACTGTGGAAACAGGGGAGCTCCTACCACCCCAGCACAGTCCCCCAGGGATTAGGCTGCATGTGAATGAGGATGCCTTCTCCTGGGTTGCTTCCCCTCACCTCTCCTCCCTGTCAAGCCTTTTGGGCATCGAGTTACCCTGGATCAGCAGCATCCTGGGGGGCTGCGGCTCCATCAGGGCACAGCATCAGTGCTCAGAAGGTCCCCACCTGGGGACCCTTCAGCCCCTCCAGTCCTGGTGGGGAGCACCTCTATCAGGCTTAACGGTGCCACTGCTGTGCAGGTAGGTTGAGGTTGAGCATGAGTTTATATGTGTTTGCAAGAGGGAAACTGAAAGACATAGGTCGGAAAATTATCCCTGGCACAGCCTCTGGGCACGAACTGCCCTTTGCCACATTCACCTAAGACAAGAGAAAAAGGAGGAAAAGATAATGCTTCTCTTTCAGTTTTTGAACAGATGGAGTATTTTTCCTCGCAGTCCCACTTGTGGTTGGAAACCACATACCCTAATGGTTTAAAAACATGTGGGAACCTGGGACATGCAAGATGAATTTGCCACTAATAACAACAACAACAATCAAAAAGTTGTCCCACTGCATGTTTTTTACCCCTTTTCCAAATAAATAGGTGGCTTTGTGCCAAGTTGTCTGATGAGAGTACTTCACAAAGCAAACATGCATCACATACACTGTTTTCCCAGAGACGTCTTAATTGCTGCAGACAATTTGCTTAATTCTCTGGTAGGCTGCTTTTTTTTTTTTTTTTTTTTTTTTTTTTTTCAGAAGAACTAAAAGGAAAAAAATAAAAAGTGAAAGAAAGATAAAGACAAAGAAAGCAAGTGGGAGAAAGAGAAATAAAGAAAGAAGAAAAGAGTAAAGGAAGGAGAGAGCAAAAGAGAAAAAGAAAAATATACAAAGGGGGAAAACAGAAAAGAGAAAAATAAAGAAATAGAAAAAGAAGAAAGAATGAAAAGCAAAGGAAAAAAGAAGGAAAAGAAAAGAAAGAATAAAGAAAAAAAAATCATGTGAAAGAGAAAGCATGACAGAACAAAGCAGAGCTTTTAGGATGTAAATATGCAAGCATTGAGGAGTTCAATGCAAACAAGCTCATTACACCAAATTAAGTCAATACACCTGTAATAGAAAAAAAGATCAGAGGAGAGAATTTTAGTTTCAATAATGACGGAGCCAGAAAGAGTTTTTGAACTGAGGTGAAGAAGGGGAGGGAGGAGAGGGGAGGGAAGGGAAAAGAAGAGAAGAGGAAAGAGAAGAAGAAAGGAAGGGAAGGGAAGGGAAAGGGAAGAGAGGAAGAAAGGAAGGGAAGGGAAGAGGGAAGGAAGCAAAGATGGAAGGAAAGGAAGAGGGAAGGGAAGATGAAAGGAAAGGAAAAGGAAAAGAGAAAAAAAAGAAAAGAAGTAAAGAAGAAAAAGAAAATAAAAGAAAAAAAAAGGGAAAGAAGAGAAAAGAAAAAGAGAAAAAAACACTCTCCCACACATTATTTGTTGTTCCTACTTCTTTTGGCTTCTTTCCTCAGGGGAAAACAGAAATACAATACCAGACATGATATAGTTATTAAAAAAAAAGAAGGCAGGAGAGTTTTCTAGCAACTCCCTTAAAAAACACATGTGAGTGGCAAGCACTACCCAGGGAAAACCCATACGCACTTCTTGATGCAAAGTCGGGAGGGGACGGTGAGCAGCAACCCCCCCCTGGCAGCAGGCTCTGGGAGGCACCACTGGTCAGAGGGATGCTGGTTTTGGGGTGAGGAGCAGCCCAAGAGAGGCGGGGTTCTCAAGGGGCTGGTGGCCATCTCCTGGCTGTGCTCCGGTGGAGTGGAGGTGCAGCTGCATGCAGGAGGCAGGAGGGAAGGGAGGGGAGCTGCTGGCAGCCTGGCCCGAGAGCCTGCCTCAAGCCCCGCTGTCAGAGGATATCGAAACGCTTCACACGCATTAATTGAATAAGCCGCCTAACTCCCCTGTGATGTAAATATTATTACAACTGGAATAACAAAAGTGCAGACCAGCTAAGTGACTTCACCCGCAATTGCACAGCGAATCGGTGTTGTAGCAGGAATTAGAATATGGGTCTCCTAACTGCTCTAGACAGTGCTCTAACCACAAAGCCAGCCCGCATTGTCCTCTGGGCTGTCTCTCCTCTCCTTCGGCTGGAACGCTGCAGACATTTCCAACTGCTTGCAAAAGCAAAACAGATGTCCCATGTCTCTGTTGTTGTTCATTCTCATGGGAGAGGTTCCCTTGATGCGGTTTCTGCCCGGTACACTGTGTATACGCAGGTGGAGGGAGGGAGGTGCAAACCCCTGAGCAGACAGACCACTGACAGCATTGACACAGAGGCAAGGTCACAGCATCGAGCAGTTTAGTCCAGCTTAACATGAGATGGTGTGGGGAAGTCCTTCTTTGTCCTTACAGTTCCACATGTATCTCCAGCTCGCAGAAGGATGTCCGGCATTCCAGGAGTAGCTGAGACTGCAGTTGCACCAGTGAAGACCAAACTGAGATACAAGTCTGTAAAATCCCTTTCTTACTTAGTCCCTGGTGAAAGAAACAAGGGTACAAACAGAAGTGGAGGAGCAGAAATTGAACTGCAACCACTACTGAGGAACCTACACATGTGGGTAGAGGTGGAGCCTAGGTGATTTATGCAGGTCTTCCAGGGTCAAACTGGATTTCCCTGCCCTGGGCTACCACCCTGCCCATTTTTTCTCAGTGTTTTCAAGAGAGGGAATTGCCCTTCGGATACTGCTGTCCGGGTGTTCTGCGTCACTGTGGAGAAAAGCAGGCTCAAAAGAAAAATCAGAATATACTGCCTTATTCCTCGCTATTGTGTGAGATAGGTCTGTCTGCTGGACACCAGTGCTTCAGTGAAGTTTTGTTCATTCGCATTCTGATCAATTTTCTGCATTCAACTGCAATGTGTCAGCAAGCAATCCCCCAATATGCTTCAAACAAACAGCTCATCTGTTCCTCCATTCAGCTGAAGTTGGTAAGAATTCTAAATCTCATGAGGAGGTACCAACATGGGACAAACTGGGCAGGAGAGCTGTGCTTCTTGCAGAGGCTGATACTGGAGCTTGGATACTTAACAAGGTAAGGGTGGAAGCTGACTTTTTTGTCTCCACCTGTGACCAGCTTAATGCTGTCAATGTCACAGGATGGTCATGGGAAGTTCTTACTGTTTAGTTCCTGCTGCATCCTCTGTGGTTCTCCCAGTTTTTGGGGCAGCTGCCAACAAGTCATAGAGATCCTTTGCTGCCAACAGGAGATGGATTGAGCCCTCAGCGGGGTTGGTGAAATCTTATTTAGAAGTCAAAAGTCTGCTGCCTGAAAGTCAATACACACTGTGAGCTGACCCTGGAAAAGGAGCTGTGCAATAGCTATTCCAAGTTGAACTAGCTCAAAGTCAGATATTTCAAAGAACAGCTCAGTGCTGGGCTCTGCTCCATTTGTCATCCACAGAGAGATTCTGACACTTCCAGAGGGCAGTGTGGCCCACCCACAGTCTAAGGCAATCTGAGAGCTGCATCCCTTTCTGCAAGCTGTAGGGCAACAGTCTCCAGTAAGGTAGGACATATCTGCATTTTGCTGGTCTTTCACAACCCTATAGAAGGGGAGCTATGCTGACACTGACAGCCTTCGAAAGATCTACCCAGAGTTTCACAGATAGCAAAATTTTGCAGTTAGCAAGACCTTTCTTACTTTGTTTTTTTTTTTGCCACTCTGAGAATTACTCAAGAGCATGGAAGTAAAATAATTGCCAAAGGGCTACCAAAGTCTGTTTCTACAATATCTCCAAACCAATAGTGGCAGAAAACGAAACATCTTTTGATGCTGTCTTATAGATTGCCAACAACCATGCATACTGTAAGCAGGCCACCCAATTAAAATGAAAAGTAAATCCCTTTGTGTGTTTATATATACATAACTTTCTTGCAACCAGATGACTGTTTCTATACTGCTGTTCCATTAGTTGAGGTTTTTACTTGTTTTAACTGTGGCCTCTTTTATTATTATTGTAATAAATGTAATAATTAAACTCAGAGATGTAGATAATTTCTTGCACCATATCATCACCTTATAGCAAAGGCACGAACATGGTGAGGCTCATGTTGCTACTTCCACAGGGAGCTACACCTTTCACCATATTTGTCCTTCAGATGAAGTATTTCTGATCTGATTTTCTGTAAAAAGATGGTTAGAAACAGACCATATGTCCCACTTTCCTCATCCTTCTTGAATGGCTTATTGTGCCAGGTTGGCATGGTTATTCCTCCAGGAAGCCACCAGGGTGGAAATGTGCCTCCTATAGTTACACAAAACGTCCCAACGGCTTTGGAGGCATATTTTGTACCACATTTCTCCCTCTACGGGGACTGCCTTATATAGTCCCAGATGTGAAGGTTGACACTCAAATATCTGTGTTTGGAGGACCCAGGGAACCTATCTGCCCTTAAACCACTGACTGCAACACCATGATGATGCCCAGTACAAGCCTCTCTCAGTTGAGTGTCTGTCCTTGTGTTGATTTTTGTTGGCTTTGGTTCACCTCCGAATGCCAGAGAAGTTTTCCATAATTGAATAAACTAATATTTTGGTTCTTATTTTGTCATACCTCATGCTAAATTTATCTTTGGAAATGACCTCAGGGTTTTGAATGGCATTGCCTTTGGCTTTCTAAACAATGTCTTGATTTTGCCAAAGGAAAAGGGAAAGAGTCTCTTTAAACCAGCAAACTGCCCTTTTGTTTTATCTCAGATAAATCTGAACTAATCGTAAGTCAACCCTTCCGGTCACACCGACATCATTGTCTTCAATGCTGATTAACGTATCAGAGCTAACTTTAAACTGACACTTCCTGGTTTGTTTTTTAAATCCTATTTTAAATGGCTGCTATATTGCAATTTCAACATGGGCCGCTTACGAGAAGACTGAACCGAGGGCTGTTTTAGAAGCAGACATCTGGCTGTAAGCCAGTTGTACCACATTAGCAGCTGAAGGGCTGGCCTGAAACTGCATTTGACCACCTGAAAGAGTTTCCACAGCGCAACCAATAGTGAGGTATGGTGAAGGACTCAAAAGAATGAAGAAAAAAAAAATCACAGTGGATGTCATAACGACCCGGGTTTGTTTATGTAACGTAGGGGGCTGAATCATATCTCAGCCTTTCATCACCCAGCTCTGGAACAGTAGTACTTTAATAAAGTCTAATGACAAAAATATGGAAAAAATTAGAAACCAGAGCGAATGAAGAGGAGGTTTTTTTCTGATGCAGATTAAGTTCCCTAAATGCCAGTCATTGTTTATTTTTGTCCAAAGCTCTCTTTTCTTATTTATTTAACAGCTCAGACTCTTAATTCTCTTTATAGTTTGCAGTTTGGGAGGCTGATTTTTTTATATATAAAGGGCATTTAATGTTTTGCAATTGCTAAAGTTTTTTGGCAGATAACTCTGGAGGAGTTCTTTCCAGTATACCTGCTGAGTTATTAAAACCATGACTGGAACATGGTCATTAATGTGCTCTTTTCTCTACTCTTTTGAACGCAGTGTGGCTCTCAGACCTCCCACCTAGATGGCAACTTATTAGGAACATACAAGATCAAGAGCTTTAGAAATAAAATTGATTGTTGAATACTTATGGGATGCAACATTGCAAAGTCCTGTTTTGACTCTGGGAAGGCAGAATTTTATTTTCATGGGTAATATTCCTCCAAACTGGCTTCTCATGTGCATAGAAGATCTGGGCCTGCCAGAGGTGTAAGGGCATTGTGGTTCATGTTCTGACGGATGTGGATTCCTGTCAAGTCTGAGTGAGCCAGCTTTGCTTATGCCTTTGAGGAGATATCTTGCTGCAATATGACTTATAAAGCGGATGGATGGGGGACTGTGAGGGTTGGGCACTATAATGCCATTTTCTAAGCATCAGTGTGGAGCAAGGTTTCTGGGTATCCTGATATCCATAAGTCCTGGAGAGGATCATTGTATTTTAACCTATAACATGAAAGTAGGTCTTGAGCAACCAAACGGCTTAGCCCTCCTGAATGAATCTTTGAATTGTGCCTCTATCCTGACAGCCAGCTCGAGGAAAGAAGGTGTGGGGAGACTGGCTGACAGTGATGAGCAAGGGTCAGAGCTGGACACAGGAGGACAGAACCTTCGTTTTGGTGATTTGTTCAGTGTGAGAAAAGCTCCTTTCTATGGATGCAGAACAATCTTGCTCTGGCTCTATTTTGAATGCTATCCTCACCAGATTTGTACCTGTTATGGAGGGCTGTGACAATTTACCTGGACAAGTGGTCAGAAAAGGGAAAGCATGGCTGGAAAGGATCTACAGCTGCCAAAAGATGCAAAGCAGGATCAGCCTTACACCACTCCTGCAGATGTTTGACCTGTCCTTAATGCCATCCACTGATGGAAAATCCCTGATGATTTGTTCATAAGAAAGATCCTTCAAATGCATCTTCCTTGCTACAGTTCAAACCACAGATTCTTCTACAACCTGCAACAGCCATGGGGAATGTGTTATTAACAGCATCTCTTAATTTCTTCAGGAATGCTTGCTGCCTTACTCTCTCTGGATTGAGTCCCCTGTGGCAATGCCCACATTGCAGGAGGGATACATGCTGTGTC
This sequence comes from Psittacula echo, assembly GCF_963264785.1. Classification (NCBI taxonomy): domain Eukaryota; kingdom Metazoa; phylum Chordata; class Aves; order Psittaciformes; family Psittacidae; genus Psittacula; species Psittacula echo. Next base: position 52,368,163 of record NC_137742.1, on the reverse strand, counting down.
CCCTGCTGTGCACCCTGGTTTCCTCCCGGGTTTCTTTTGAAAGAAACCTGAGCAAGGGATGTGGATGGGGAGCTTTCCAATAGATCCCTTACCATGGGATCTCAAGTGGACCAGACCTAAAAGTGTACCAACTCCATGCAAATCAGCTGAACTCAAAGTACCCTCTACCCCTGTGGGTAGAGGAACTGGCATGTCCTAATCACAGCAGTGTGGTGATTTTCTAGGCTATGTTTATGAAAGCAAACAGAAGAATGGCAGGCCTCATGCTCACACACAAAAGCTCAGTTACCCATGCTATGAAGCTGCAGGGACTGTCCCTGCCCTAAGCTGATGAGCTTTGGGACATTTCTGTGCTTGATGAAGGGTTTGACCCATGCCAGGGACCATAACCTACAGGCAGCTTGGATTTGAAGAGAAGTCAGTAAGGTATACATGATAAATGGTGACTGTTGTCCTCAAGGCTGGAGAGCAGACCCGCTCATTTCCCTTGCATACATGTACCCTTAAATTTTGGCAACCACTGCCTTTGTAATGATATCCAGGATGAATAGGACTCTGTGCTTGGGACAGTAGCACAAACATGGTGTTATCACGCGACCTCTCACTTCTCTGTTGTACTTCCAGCTTGCAATGCTGCTTTGGAAGCAGGGCTTCTTACAGCAGCTGCTATAACACAGCAGCATGTGAAGGCATGGCCCATTATACCTGTAAGGGCTTAAGCCAGACTAGTGGGCCAAAATCAAAGTGTGGGGCTGGCATGGTGGAAACCAGAGCATGGTTAGGATCCACATCTATAAACTGACAGGTCTGTCTGTGAAACTTGAGAACAAGCTTCCTGTGTGTGGACCACTGCCAACTTGGAGCTTTTCTGGGGTCACCACCGAGCCAGGGACAGTGACATGCTCAGAGCCATGGGCTTCCTCAAACATGCATTTGGATTGCAAGACAAAAAAAAAAAAAAAAAAGGAAAAAAAAAAATTAGCCTTTTTCTAAGCAGGGCAATTTAATAAGTTTGGGTCATGCAGAATATGACCTTGAGAAACCACCAGCACTATAATCTTGGAGAGCTGGCCTTTGTGCTTCCAGCCACAGAAGAAAACACTGTGGTGTTGCCAGTCTTGAAATGCTGGCAAGGCTGTCTTACAAATGACATGGGAATACAATATAAATATGAAGTTTTATTTGCTTGTCTGGCTCTAGAGCCCTGGGCCATGTTTTCAGGCTTTTCTCTGCAACTCTGAGAGAAAGAGAATTATTTCATATTGGAAAAAAAACAACAACAGAAAACCCCCTTTGATATTGTTTTGTAACTGCTAGCTGACAGGAACTGGAGCTTTAAACAAAACATCAGATATTATGAAGCTTGTGATAAAAAGCCCTAAGAGCCGGCAGCTCCACACTGGAGCTCCACTTCCAGCACTGAATATTCCCTGCGGCAAGGAGCGGATTTCACAATGCCAAAGAAAGAAGAACCTGGTCAATGGCCAGAGGACAGAGTCTGTAAACACTGCTGAGGAGCAAACCCCTCTTGGCTGCAGGGAGCACTTAAGGAGCAGAGTGCTGCAGGGCCAGGGCGGAGAAAACCATTGCAGTGGCTCCTCCCAAGAGCAGCAGGTGCTTGAAGGTGAGGTGGTTGGTGGTGATGGATTCAACCCTAACACAACTTGTGCTACAGCTGTCTTGGCCCCAACCAAATGGCCAACATGATGAACCCAATCAAATCATTAGTGCTGCTTCAAGCCCTCAAGTGTCAGATACATGTTAATATGTACCACCTTGGCTGCAAGCATCTGCCTTCACAGAGGTCCTTGCTCATCCCCCTTTTCCAGCATGGGTGCCTGCACCACCTGACTGTCTGCTTCTCAGCAGGCATCAGACTGCAGCAGCGTGACTGCAGCCCTGAGCCAGGCCCCGTGGCAGAGGGATGCAGCATGTCTTGAGGGCTGCCATGGTGCCGCAGGGAAGACTGTGGAAGCAGGGAAGGAGTGGGGAGAAAGAAGCTCTCTCTTCTCAGGTCTCACTCTGGCATGTGCTTGTTGAAAGTACACCTTGGTTGTGGTAGAAAGGGGCAAGAGGGCCGGAACAGAGCAGCTTGCAGGGTAGGGAAGCTAATTCCCTATTGTTCTTGGTTGTCCTGCATCCCCGTGAAGAAATGAGATGGTAGGGCATGAAAGCCTGCTGTCTCCCCTTCACCCTTCTGAGGATGGGCAGCTGGTCTAGCCCCTGGGGAAAGAACAGATAAATCCCCAGCAGATTCTGCTATTCAGAAGGATATCCCCGGTGCAGAGGAGGAAAGAGAAAATAATTGATAAATAAAAAGAGCTCTTCACTTTGGGCAATGGAAATGAAACTTGTGACTTGGTTTCTGAGAGGCCCATCTGCCGGCGCAGCTGTGCCTGTTGCACAACCTGCTACTGTTAGTAGATAACTGACTCACCACAGCTAGACAGTGCACGGAACAGACCTAACCCTTTTCTCCATGAGCGAGATACAGTCTTCAGGCAATTGAGCCATTTGCGTTTTCTCATTTGCTGGCTGCCTTTAGCAGCCAGATCTGCAAGTGGCTGCAGCCAGCCAGCCAGAACTGGTAACTGCAGGACAAGGCAGCTGCTACAGCAGCTCATAATAATGGGAAGGAGCGGTCACTAGTCAATTACAGCAAAGTATAAGCAAACGCTGCTAAGCTATTACGGGAGGATACACATGATGTTATAAGGAAATGTCCTTGGCCATAGCATTTTAATAAAGATTTTATGAGCAATTGTTATTAAAAACTCCAGTGAGATTCCTTCACGAGTTATTAAAGGGAAAGGCTTCTTTAATATGCATGTACTACATGTGTTTGCATCAGTAAATATACCCAAAATTTCTTTATTCCCTTGACTCTCTTTTCTCCCCCAGTGTTGAGGTGTGTAGTCTTGATCAATGAGCACAAGGAACAATGTCCATCCTTTCCTACTTCTGTTGAGGAAGCAGCCCCATGATTTAACCTATTAGTCCCCTGTGAATTCTGAGTCCTCAGCCCTCATATCTGACTCTGAGCACAGAAATGTCATATTTCCTAGCCATTACTGCTGTTTGTGGCCGAGCTGCTTCATTGTGACAATTTGCATTGACCCTGTTTGTTTTGCAGCTGGATGGATTAACCATGTCATCTCAGGACTTTCTGGAAGGAAATGAATTGAATGGTCTCATGTACGCACATTTCTCCCTCCTCCACACTGTGAACTGCACTTTCCCAGTCTGGAGAAGCTGCCTTCCATTTCCAGAAGTGTAGGACTGGCCCAAGCAGTATTTACAAAAAAAAGCATGCTTGCGGTTTTGGCACTGAAGTTCTGGGTGAGTGCTGGTGTCACAGGAAGAACCAGAGGCTGTGCAGGCTTAGATATTCAGCCATGGAGAACAGTTAGGTTCACCTATAGCAGAGACGCATCACTAGGTGATTTGTTTTCATAAAGGCTTCATTCCCTGGCACAGCAACAGGCAAGATTTGTTCATCTCTGTCATTCACCAGCTAAGCAACCTTCTCAGCTTCACCCATCACCAGCAAGGCATTGGTATCATAGCCCAATTTTTCTGACTCCTCAAAAATTTTTGTCTCTTCAGACCTACCCCTTCTACCTCTGTGGGGAAGTGTGGGCTTAATTCCTTTTAGTGGAGGCTCCATTTGAAGTTGGTGAGCAAGACAATCCATTGAGAGTTATAAGGAGCAGAAACCCTTGGCACCTCTGTGTTCCCTTGAGTCTTGAGGGCTGGCATAAGACAGAGCAATGGCCACAGAATTTAGGCCCACATAAATTTCCACTACATGCTGGAGCATCTGTTTTTCTTCAGTGACTGCTCATGAGATGCAGCCAGTGTGATAAATGCACAGTTTTATGTAGGTCTTGGTTAAGGTTGTCCTTGTCAGATGTACTAGCTTATTGAGAAAAAAAATGTCTTTAGCATGTGACCTGACTCTTACATTTCAGAAGAGGCTGAACATTTCCTGCTCTGTGAATAAAACACCATTCTTCCTGTGTGGACATACAAGATTCAGGGTATGGATCAGGTCTCTCCAGTTCCCAGAGACTAATACTGAGGGAGCATCAGAACTGCCACCCAGGACAGTAAAAGCTAGCAACTCCATGGACTGGCCCTGACCATTCAGAGATAAGGATGGATCCTGTCTGCAGGCTTGGGCATATACATATATATTTTTTGTTCTTGGCAACAGAGACAAGAAAATAAAAAAGTATGAAGAAAGAATCACAGAATCATCTGGGTTGGAAAAGACATTTAAGGTAATCAAGTCCAACCATAACCCCAGGAAAAGAAAGAAAGGAAGAAAATTATAATGCAAACAAAATAATAGTTCCCAATAAGCTTGCAAGGTTATATATTTCTTATTTAAGTCTGGGATTGGTGTTGGGACCGGTCAACATCTCTGATGTTCAACATCTTTGTCAGTGACATGGACAGTGGGATTGAGAGCGCCCTCAGCAAGTTTGCCAATGACACCAAGCTGTGTGGTTCGGTTGATACGCTGGAGGGAAGGGATGCCATCCAGAGGGACCTCGACACACTTGTGAGGTGGGCTGATGTCAACCTGATGAAGTTTAACCATGCCAAGTGCAAGGTCCTACACCTGGGTGGGAGCAATCCCAGGTACAACTACAGGTTGGGCAGAGAAGAGATTCAGAGCAGCCCTGCAGAGAAGGACTTGGGGGTGTTGGTTGATGAGAAAATGAACATGAGCCGGCTTCAGTGTGTGCTCGCAGCCCAGAAAGCCAACCGTATCCTGGGCTGCATCAAGAGGAGCGTGACCAGCAGGTCAAAGGAGGTGATCCTGCCCCTCTACTCTCGTGAGACCTCACTTGGAGTATTGTGTGCAGTTCTGGTGTCCTCAACATAAAAAGGACATGGAACTGTTGGAACAAGTCCAGAGGAGGGCCACGAGGATGATCGGGGGACTGGAGCACCTCCCATATGGAGACAGGCTGAGAAAGTTGGGGCTGTTCAGCCTGGAGAAGAGAAGGCTGCGTGGAGACCTCATAGCAGCCTTCCAGTATCTGAAGGGGGCCTACAAGGATGCTGGGGATGGACTCTTCATCAGGGACTGTAGTGACAGGACAAGGGGTAACGGGTTCAAACTTAAACAGGGGAAGTTTAGATTGGATCTAAGGAAGAAATTCTTTACTGTTAGGGTGGTGAGGCACTGGAATGGGTTGCCCAGGGAAGTTGTGAATGCTCCATCCCTGGCAGTGTTCAAGGCCAGGTTGGATGAGGCCTTGGGTGGCATGGTTTAGTGTGGGGTGTCCCTGCCCATGGCTGGGGGTTTGGAACTAGATGATCTTCAGGTCCTTTCCAACCCCAACTATTCTATGATTCTATGATTCTAAGTCAGCCCAAAAATTTTGGCTTTTTCTCTGTAGCAGGTAACACGTTCAGTTTAGCTTCAATTAAGTTCCAACTTGGGTAATTGAATTCTGTTGTTCAAAATTCCTCTTGCAGTTTCAATTAGATGCAATCATCTAATTTTCACTTCCTTTTCTGAGCTGTTGAGTAATATTAGTGTGCATTGTTCAGACAGTTGCTCTTGATCATCATAGAGATGCTTGGCTTGTCCTGGTGGATGATGCAATGTGATCCTTGCGCATGGCTTGTATATCACTTGCTGAATCTATGAAGTGTTTTGAGGTGGTGGAATTGTGCATAAATCATTATTATCAGGGTGGTACTCTATTGCAAAGTCAATATGTAGTCAAGAGTAATTAAAGAACCTGAGAATTGAATTTAGATCTCATTCTGTGCAGAAATCCCACTGGCCTACATTACTGAAAAACTTGGCATATTCGTGTGATTTGGGAGATCAAACTGTATTGAATGCTCTCCCACAGAAATATAGTTATTGGAGCAAGATGGGTGATCTTGAACCCATTCACTGTTTTGTAGTTCATGACAGTTCCTCATTTCACACCTTGAGGTTTTCTCTGCTCTGAAGAGTGGGCCAAGTTTATGGATACTAGTGAAGATTTACTTCTCCGTGTGTCAGTGTGAAAGATGGCTCTTCCTAAAGACTGTCTAAATTCAGGCATTAGTAACTGTAGACTCTCATGAAGGTAAGTAGAAGTGGAAGATAATCAAGGAGAACTGAAAATTACAATGTAAATTAATCTTATGATGATTATGATTAAAGGCCTTTGCTTTACTGGACCTGTATGACAAGGTTTGTGTGTTAACCCCCACAATTTGATAATTATTTCCTGCAATGACCATCACCAAAGCCTTGTGGCTGGCAGTCACTTATTTAGTTTTCAAACTGATTTGGGGAACTTGATATTCTTTCATTCTGCTTATCTTCACTTTCAAATCCAAAATTAGAATTCATTTCCAAATTTGTATTTCCCAGACATGCAATTATATCAATTTGTTTATAGTTTTCTTCAGTGAATGATCTTTGATGAGTTATTCTGTAAACAACTTTCTGTGGGCTTCTGTGGTTTCAGTGATATGGCATAGAGTGGCAAGACTTACTTCATTTGATGACTTAAAGGGGCAACAAGAAAAAGCCCTCTGTCAAGCATGTCCTCAAGGCCAAAACTGCATTTATGCCCATTCAGTGCAGCCATACTTCATATTGTAGTCCCATTTAAAGATGGTTTTATAAGGGCCAATATATGACCAACAGATATTATTAGCACATTAGAGGCAGGATTTATAAGCAGAGGAACAATATAAACTTTTTACAGTCCCTGTGAATAACTATTATTCTCTGCTTTTAACACCCTGTAACTACTGAGATATTGAAACACCCAGGAACTACTTACAACCTGCAATGCTGTCGTGGTTTAAGCCCAGGCCGTAAATCAGAACCACGAAGTCCACTTCCCCCCCCCCCCCACCTTTCCTCCCTCCGCTCCTGGAGGGACGGGGAGGAGAATCAAAAGAATGCAACTCCCACGGGTTGAGATAAGAACAGTTTAATAACTAAGGTATAACACAAATCACCACTGCCGCCACCAACAATAACAACGACAACAGAAATAACAAGGGAAGAGAATATGATACCGCCCGCCGGAAAAGACAGCCTGACCGAAAAAAAGACGTGCCCTTCCGGGTAGCTCCCAGTTACATCCCCTGGCATGACGTGCTGTGGTATGGAACACCTCCTTGGCCAGTCTGGGTCAGGTGTCCTGTCCCCGCTTCCTCCTGGCCCCTCCTCCTCCCTGGCAGAGCATGAGACTCACAAAATCCTTGGTCAGTCTAAACATCGGTGTTATCAGTTTTTTTTGTTCCCAAGCCAAAAGTCAAAAACACAGTGCTGCAACAGCTACTAAGAAGGAGAAAAAAACCTGACTGCCACTGCTGAACCCAGGACAGTATCCACCCCTTGTTCCATACCATTCACGTCATGCTCAGATCCCACATTTTCCATATACCCTCACTCTCATCTCGGTGCACTGTTAGCTTAGTGCACGGACCAATTCCTATAAAGCTACTGAGTCCATTCGGTTCATGATGTTGGGCTCCATCTCTTGGAACAGTCTTTCAGGGCAGAAGAAGCTGTGTGCAGTGTTGGATCATTGCCTGCTGATGCTGATCATTCCTTTACTGTAGAACTCGTCCGGTTCTATCAAAGTTCATTCTCTGTTGGGATGATGGTCGGAGGGAAGTCAGAGCCAGTCGCTGGTGCCCTGCAGACTTCTAGTTGATGGGCTATAGCAGGCAACAGCGTACAATTGAGTTCATTGTCTGTTTTCCTCTAAAATCAAATCCCCTTGAGGTACGCATCGGACTTCCCCATCTTCCCGCATTACCCACCAAGTATATCCAGGTCCCTGAGCAAAAGCAATCCCACGAGTGGGTTTGCCTTTACCTGAAGCAGGAATAACCCAGACTGTCTTCCCCAGCAAATTCTTCATGTGCACCACAGGAACTTTGTCCCCCTCTACAATATGTAAAAGTTCCGACTGGGCTGGGCCAGCCCTGTTGGCAGATCCTCTGGTGTTGACCAACCAGGTGGCCTTTGGTAAGTGTGTATCCCAATGCTTGAAAGTTCCCTCACCCATTGCTCTCAGTGTAGTTTTTAACAGCCCATTGTACCGTTCGATTTTCCCAGAGGCTGGTGCATGGTAGGGGATGTGATATACCCACTCAATGCCATGCTCTTTGGCCCAAGTGTCTATAAAGTTATTCCGGAAATGAGTCCCATTGTCTGATTCAATTCTTTCTGGGGTGCCATGTCGCCACAAAATCTGTTTCTCAAGTCCCAGGATAGTGTTCCAGGCAGTGGCGTGGGGCACAGCGTATGTTTCCAGCCATCCGGTGGTTGCTTCCACCATGGTAAGCACATGGCGCTTGCCTTGGTGGGTTGGTGGGAGTGTGATATAATCAATTTGCCAGGCCTCCCCATATTTATACTTCAGCCATCGTCCTCCATACCAAAGAGGCTTTAACCGTTTGGCTTGTTTAATTGCAGCACATGTTTCACACTCGTGAATAACCCGGGCAATAGTGTCCATTGTTAAGTCCACCCCTCGATCACGGGCCCATCTGTATGTTGCATCTCTGCCCTGATGACCTGAAGTGTCATGGGCCCACCGGGCCAAAAATAATTCACCTTTATGTTGCCAATCTAAGTCCATCTGAGCCACTTCGATCTTAGCAGCTTTATCCACTTGTTGGTTGTTCTGGTGTTCCTCAGTGGCCCGACTCTTGGGTACATGGGCGTCTACATGGCGTACCTTCACCACCAGGTTCTGCACCCGGGCAGCGATATCTTGCCACAGTGCAGCAGCCCAGATGGGTTTACCTCTGCGTTGCCAGTTGCTCTGCTTCCATTGCTGCAACCACCCCCACAGGGCATTTGCCACCATCCATGAGTCAGTATAGAGATAAAGTACTGGCCACTTTTCTCATTCAGCAATGTCCAGGGCCAGCTGGATGGCTTTCACCTCAGCAAACTGACTCGATTCACCCTCTCCTTCAGCAGTGTCTGCAACTTGTTGTTGAGGACTCCATACGGCTGCCTTCCATCTCCGATGCTTTCCCACAATACGGCAGGACCCATCAGTAAACAAGGCATACTGCCTTTCACTTTCTGACAGTTTATTATATGGTGGGGCCTCTTCAGCACGCATCACCTCCTCCTCTGGTGACATTCCAAAATCTTTGCCCTCTGGCCAGTCCATGATGACTTCTAGAATGCCTGGACGACTGGGATTTCCTATTCGAGCTCGTTGTGTAATTAGTGCAGCCCATTTACTCCATGTCGCATCGGTTGCATGATGTGTAGAGGAGACCCTGCCTTTGAACATCCAGCCCAGAACGGGCAACCTGGGTGCCAGGAGGAGCTGTGCTTCAGTGCCAATCACCTCCGAAGCAGCTCGAACCCCTTCATAGGCTGCCAGTATCTCTTTCTCAGTTGGGGTATAGCTGGCCTCAGATCCTTTGTATCCCCAACTCCAAAAGCCGAGGGGTCGACCTCGAGTCTCCCCTGGAGCTTTCTGCCAGAGGCTCCAGGTAGGACCATTCTCCCCAGCTGCGGTGTACAGTACATTTTTTACTTCTGGCCCAGTCCGGACTGGTCCAAGGGCCACTGCATGAACTATCTCACGTTTAATTTGCTCAAAGGCTTGTTGTTGCTCAGGGCCCCATTTAAAATCATTCTTCTTCCGGGTTACATGATAGAGAGGGCTTACAATCGAACTGTAATTTGGGATGTGCATTCTCCAGAACCCCACAGCACCCAAGAAAGCTTGTGTTTCTTTCTTATTAGTTGGTGGAGACATTGCTATTATTTTGTTGATCACACCTGTAGGGATCTGGCGACGTCCATCTTGCCATTTTATTCCCAAAAATTGAATCTCCTGTGCAGGTCCCTTGACCTTACTCCGTTTTATGGCAAAACCAGCTTTCAGCAGGATTTGGATTATTTTCCTCCCTTTCTCAAGACTTCTTCCGCTGTATCAACCCACACGATAATGTCATCAATGTACTGCAGGTGTTCTGGAGCTTGCCCCTGTTCCAGTGCATTCTGGATCAGTCCATGGCAGATGGTAGGGCTGCAGGCAGTAGCAGAGCCAAGCAGGAGTTGCTGAAGGTCGAAGAATAACAAGTGCCAATCGCGACCACAACAGTGCACCGGTGGCAGTATCGCACCAACTGAGACTCCCTGATTCCCATCCATAAACTGATCCGTAGTCTGGAGAGTCAGGGAGTGATCAGCAGGGATCAGCAGGACTGAGTGACCAAGTTAGCTAGAGGTCTGATTTGGTGGGGCTGTTCAGCACTGGGCCCTGAAAATGTCACCTTTGAACAGGAATTTACCTGTCCATTCAGATGACTGCGCTTTTTTTCCTGTTTGCCAAGCTTTGACCAGGGTCCATGACACTGGAGCAGTGCATGTTTCTGTAACAGGCTCCAGCACTATCCTCAGCCTGAACTGTGAACTAGTCTGGTTTTGTAACTGTAAGGTAAGAATACCTCTGAATTCTTTCTGAATACTACCTTTGCCCATCCTTTCTGATGAAGGCTCAAGTCTAGAAAGGTGCTGAGGGCTGCTTGACTACCTTCTGCAGTAGTACTCTGAGGAAGCATGCTTCACCATGTAAAGCCAAAAGACAGAAAATTATCTTACTGTGGAACAGTATGTTATGCCGATGAAAGCAGACCGTAGCACCTCACTGAATGCAGCTGTACAAACACACCTCTCCTTCACCCCAGGCTGGGGAGAAAGGTGTTTGCCCAAGACACTGTAAGGGACCAGTGGCAAGACAAGGATCAGACCAAAGCTCCTAATGCCTGGACTTAGTCTCTTCTTCTGCCTCAGCCATTCAAAAGCCCACCTGCAGTTCTTTAACTCAGATTTTCCCTTGAGTTTATTGCTGGGCCAAGGTCTGAATAGGGAGGAACTAACTACATAATACAAGGTAAATAACCTGGAGGTAAATAATGTGTTACATAAATAATAGCCAACATGCACTTCCTGACATTTGTGCCATCGACACCAATTACAAGACATGCAAATGGTCTGGCAAGGGTGTTAGTTCTCTGGATATGAATGGAAGACAAGTAAGAGATGAAAGGAGTAGAGAGGCAAAGTTGGTGAGATGATGCTCTTGCCTCAGAAAGCTCCCGTGAGTGGTATTGTCTGCCAAAGACAACCTTCTCTGTGAAGAGAAGAACTAAACTAAACTCTGTGAAGAGTGCAGTAACTTGCCAGCTCTGCAAGAGGCAGGGAATGGGAAGGAACTGACAGACAAGAAAGGGAAAGAGATTTTCATGTGGGTGAGGAACAACTGGAGACCATCTGTCAACTCTATTTATCAGGGTTCTTTCAAACCTGGTAGAGGAGCCAGCTTTTCCTTTGTCCGTGATGAAAGTTTGGCAGAGTTTTCCCTCTTCTTTTTTCTTCCTGTCATGTGCTGGGATAACAGCATAACCAGACTGCCTTCAGGCACTGTGAAGCATTAACCCTTTCCCTTCTGCTCTTCCCTTGTGAGTGCTCTGCCCCTGCCATTCTCCCAGGGCTTGGTTGATTATGAGGGCATGTTTAGCTGGTACAGCTGCAGTGATGGGAGGCAGAGAAGGATCAGAAGTGGCATGTGGTCAAGCCCCCCACTGTTGCTGTTTCGTCACTTCCCATTTTCATCTTGGCTTGGGCTCTCTAATTTGATCTGTCAGCACAAACACTGCCATCAACAGCAGAGCCATGTTGAGGCAGGATTCTGCCCCAGGCCTGTTCAGGCAGTGTGACCTTGAGGTTTGAGGGTGTAAACCTCACAAGCAGCTGGCTTTCTCTAAAGAAATCCCTCAGAATTCTTTATCTTAAGCTCCAGGACCTGGAATTGAGTCTGGTCTTTGTTCCCAGCCCTTCTCCACCTATCCCACTGCCTCTGAAGAGCCAACAACCAAACGTATGGATGAGCAATGACTTTTTTCCCCTCTGTTGTCATTTTTGATGATTCACTTTGTGACCTGATCAGAGCAGGAAGTAGAAGGTCATGACTCATTGAAAGTAGCTGGGCATGCACCAGTGGGGAGCCACAACCATATTGTGAACCCTCTCCCACAGCTATGTTTTTCATCTTCTGGCTGTGATACTGCTACCAAGACACAAATCAGCATTGGTGCATTTTTTGTAAGGCCTTCTGTCTAATGAAGTTGCTTTGAAGTCCTTCAAAGGGAAGATGCTTTGAAAGCCCAAACTGCCTTCCTCAGGTTTAAGACTGAGAGTCCCCATAAAGCAAGTGAGATGAGCACATGGAAGATGCTGGGTCCCTTGTCCTCAGCCTCCTGTCACTGCTGCCTGCGTGTTGCCTTCTCCAAATGCAAGCTTTCCTGCATGCAGGAAGTATTTGTGTCTGGCCTTCTGGATCTGAGGGCACATGCAGGAATCACCTTTGGGGGCTGAAATGAAGCTCTCGGACACTGGGGTGTGCTGTGAAATTTTCTGCCGCAAATCCTTCCCTAGGCAAAGTAATAGTATATAGAAAAGAGCTGGGCCAAGTTAGATACCCATTGTGTTTGCTACTGACACGCACTGTTTAGAGCACAGGTTCAAATTCTGTCTCATTTCATTCTGAATCATCCTTGTTTCTGAGCAACAGCAAAGTCTTCTAGAAGTTTGCGCAAGTTCAGCGTCCAGTTCTGCATGACTAGCAGTACTCAGATAGATAAGCTTATTTCAGACTCAGACCTGCACTAATAATTAAAGCCCAACACTAAGGGTTTGCAGTGAATGGGGGAGAATTAAAAGAAAAGTGACTTACTACTGTGGTGAGAGAAAAGGAGAAAACTACTTGTGGCATATGAAGTAGCATTTTGCATAGCTCTGGATAAAGAGTTCATAAAGCATCTCTGCAACAAAGTCAATTGATTCATCCTGGTAGAAGGCTATTTTATTAAACCCTGAACAATTTAGTGGGCTGTTACCACTGAAGGATATGTCTTGCTTTCCTAGGCAGCAGGCTGCAACTAATTCTATACAGCTTTCTTCAACTATGTACTTATGACAGATCCTTTTGGGTATTTCCTCAGTTCACAATCATGATTACATGTGAACGTCATCCCATAGAGGTTATACACATGGATAACACTCCCATCCTTATAGTTACTTAGGCATCAAACTCATTGCTACCAAAATGAGAGGCTTAAACACTTCTCAGAGCTTTGGCTGAGGCTATGAAGCTACATGTAGAAAGGCAAAAGGTTGAGCCCAACTTTTCTGACACTCTGCTCCCCTTCTTAGATCACGTATATTGTCCATTTTGGCAACCCAAAGTGATATCTGGGCTTTCAACTGTCTTGGCAGGATACACCATGGCTCAGCTGTGAGATTCTGCCCTGAACTGTCTTCCTTCCCATGAGTAAGGACAGAGACTCTCTCCCACTCCTGGGCACTGTGCATCAGCCAAGATCTGCAACAGGCCCTTGGTCTCCAAAGCAGGCAGGTTGGACTGGGCAGTGATGGAAGCAAAACCGGCAGACTTCAACAGCCCTCTCAAGGCATTTCTACTGTATGTTAGCTGGGGTGGATGAGAACTTCTAAAATCAAATTGTCAAGAATAATCCCAGGCAGTTGGCTCACAGAGCCATTATTTTAAAGCTTTGTCTTGCTATATTTGCTGCTTTTGGCAAAGCCACAGGGCAAATGAGTAGTGCTTCATTTGCTTTCCAGCATTTAATTATAGGAAAACAATCTGCTTTGCTACATAGTTGCTGTGTCTGGCAAAACCCTTACTGCAGGAATTGGTAATCCAGCCTGCTATTAAGGAGCAGGTATTCTGCTGCAAGCCGCAATGACTCTGAGTTCAGAGTGCTGCACTCAAGACAGCTGTGTTGGCATTATAGCGATGTGAAGTGGCAGCTCACTCTTTGCAGGAGAGCACGGTCACAAAGGCTGGGTTGCATCTTCTCTTTCTCCCCAAAGACTATCATTGAGGTCAGAGAGTGAGACCTCACAGTCTGGTGATTAGATATGGACACAGTCCTGCAAGGGAAGGCATGGGCCAAAGCAGATGCTTTGGTCATTCATAAATGATGAGAAGAGTAGTGTGTGGAAGTCAGCCACATACGAATGTATCAGCCTCGTCCTTTGTTATAGGGACATACGCTTAGCGGTCACCTCCCATACCTCTGTGATCAGTGCTGACTACAGTCTGCTTCTGAAAAACTGAAGCCTGGGATTCTGTTTGGAAGTGAGTCTCAGATGGAGTTGTCTGCTGAGAGATGCTGTGATTTGAGTTGGTGTTGCAGGTGTGATGTGCCTGGCCTGAGAAACACAGAGTAATACAGTCCTCAGCAAAAATGTCTGAGAAAAATAGGGGTCTTATTTCTCCCAGCTTCATCTGAATCATATTTTTGTTCTTTCAGGAGACATAGACTTCTTCACTGTTCTGGCTGGACATTTAATTCATAAACAGACAGGAATATTGAATTCATGGGTGACTTTGGCACTACCAAAATATCTTTTAATTAAAGGGACCACAGATGAAAATCATCCCACTCCTTTATCTGTAACTAGAAAGGATTAAGCAAGGTTCATCAATGCACTTAAGCCTCTGAAGATAACAAAATTCAGTTTATTTTGTAGTTAATGGGAAAATATTAGGTTTTGTATGTGCTTATGACCGCTGACTTGAAAGGCGGGGTGTATGTGGAAAAGACAGCTGACAAAGTTTCAAGTAGTCCAGGAGATTTGTGGAGCTTATTGAGAGCAATTTCATGATACATGCAGTTGACAAACCGATGAGGGAAGACACTCTGTTGGACCTGATGCTCACAAATAATTAAGAACACACTGAACATGTGGAGGCTGAGAGCAGCTGAGCTGCAGGGACCTGCAGGCTGTGCTGTTTAAGACCCTCAAAGGAGTGAGCAAGACAAACAGCAGAATGACAAGCCTGGAGTTCAAAACCTCTCTCAAGAGAGGTTTTGGCTTGTGCAGGGACCTGCTTTCCACAGTCTCATGGAAAATTGCCCTTGAGGGACCAAAAGGATGCAGGAGAAACCAACTGGTCTTCAAGGACAGCTTCTTCAGAGCACAAGAATGATCGTGAATGATCTGCTGCAATGTGCAGGCAGCTGAGCAACTGTGACAATAGGTCAGCACAGAGAATGTGGACCTCCTGTCTGAGTTCACATGTGGAGAAGGACTCAGAATGTGGAAGCAGGGACAAAATATCAAGAAGATACAAATACAAAAGATATACAAAAGATACAAAGTGAAGGACAACAGTGTCTTTCTGTGAGAACACTGGCAGCAAAAGGAAGGCTAAGACCGTCAGCTCACTGCTTAGTGACAGAGACCTGGTGACAAGAGGCATTGTAAAGCCATAGGTATTCAATGCTGATTTCACTGGTTCAGGATTCAAAAGGACAGGTCCTTTGGCCACTTGAGGTAGTTAGACTCACTTTGAGTGGAAAATAGGACAGGAAAATCTCTGGAGCTCCCTTCTAACCTAAACTAGTGTTTGATTCTGTGACAGGACACCCAGAATCAGTGACTGGTTCTGGCTCTGACTTCTAGGTAGTTGCACACATTGTTTGGGAAGCAAAGGGTGGGGGTGTATTAAACTTCTAGATACTAAGCTTCAGGATTAGGCTTTCTACTTCAACTTTTTACCTGAGCCTGGCAAACACAGCTAGACAACTGAGTGAACAAATGTTCAGTCCGACATGTCTACATGAAGCTATAAACTAAAAGGACAAGTTCATTTGTGCTAATTTTGTTGTAGTCATGACAGATATACTGTATTGGTGTCCTACATTAGGAACACATATCAAATTGTCTATTAGGACCTCTGATTCCTGCTGAGCCATAAGTAAGGCATGGCCGTTCTTCATCTGGACTAAGTGATAAGGAAGCCTGTGCCCTGACTGCTGAGTGATGAGTCAAGCTGCAGCCTCGCGATTACTAGGTAGGCTATTTTATTTTTTTCTCTCTTTTAATGCAGAAGTTGCTTAAATTATGGTCTGATGACCAAGCAGTGAGCTGACGGTCTTCTTAGCCCTTAGTTTCCTTAGGGACAGGGAAAAGTGTGGGGGGGTGGGAAGTGACCTTTGAAACCAAATTATTAGGTCTAGCACCAGTTCCACAAATGTAGAAAGCTTGGGATGAAACCAGCACTCCAACTTACCTTTCCCAAAGTCCAGGCCTTGGTCTTAGCTTTTCAGTTCACTTTTTCCGTGCTCTGTTTTCCTTTTCCTAGCTGCAAAAGTTGATGCCCTAAGACAATGTGTTTGCATACATTTGAGTTGTTTGAGATATGTAATTTATATCTTCAGAGTTACAAAGGGTCTAGTTAGTCGAGAATGAGAAAGCCTGGTCTATCAGTTTAGAAGCCAGGTCATTTTCTGCTTGAGACAGCTATATTAGAGGGAGTACAGTTTGAATTTAAAACTCTGATTTTCTTTTCTTGCTTAAAGAAAGTGGAATTAGTACATTACACAGTGCTGGTTTTGTTGAGAAATAATTTCAGTGTACACAGGGTGTGTTGATGTTTCATTCCTTCTCGTTTCTGTGTAGTACTATTAATTCTGTTCAAGCTGCCATCAAACATGTATTTATTTTCTCAGGAGTACCCAAATATTTCCAAGGTGGAGTGAGAAGCAGAAAGTTTCACAGCTGATATGTGTTTCCCTCTTGGAATGACATCACCACTTAATTCCTCCAGATATTTTACTCTTTATACAATTTTGACAGAAAGAGAAAGCAATTGCCCTTTAAGTTAAGGTGGAGAGTTTTAAAGTGACTGAAATTAAAGTGAATGAAGATCATGATACAAAAAAAATAATCTCTGAACATGCAATTTTTGGTTTATAATAGAAAACTTTACATTTAATTTTTATCTATAGTAATTCCAGGAACTTCAGCAGAATCCTAGAAGAAAGAATTTTCTTTAAAACATGGGGGTGGGGGTGGGGGTGGTGTGTGTGTTTGTGCCTGAGGGTCAGTTTTAAGAAGTTCATATAATTGAACTTAATCTTAAATGCACTCATTTATGAAAAGTGAGAAGGTGTAATTTCTTAAGGAAAAAAAAAAAAAAAAAGAGATTGCTTTCTTGTTCTCTTTTTGTACAGTTGACACAGACTTACACAAAATGGATGCAAAATGACTTACACAAAATCAGAACAATAAAAAGCCACCATACAGAACAGCAACAAGTGGTGCTTTTTCATGTAATGCTGCTTTTTTAACTAGTTATCATAGGTTTCGATTTATGAAAGAAAGGTCTCTGATAGTAAAAAAGCAGAGATCTGTCCCCTTTAGCAGAGTAACTCCAAAAGTGTGCATTGCAATCCAAATAAGGCATTTTGCTGTGGGCAATTGAGATAAATCCCACAATAGGCAGAAAATTTTGGCTACACCCCAGATCCTATCTGTATTTGGAGATATTATCCATAAGAGAGTTTATGGTTGTTTCTATGGATTAGAGATATTTTTCTTTTGTAAAAACCCCACATTTCTCCCACCCAATTATTTGCTTTCACATGAAATACCAGAACAACATAAGAGAAACATACAGCACAAAAATGTTGATTGAATTCAATACCTGATTTCCTCAACCAAAACAAAAAGTAAAAATTTACTTTAAAGTAAGCCCTTGAACTTGTTATGTCCTTTCTTTTTCCCTGAGTGAAATCAAGACAAGAGTTGGAGATTAGTAGGAAATAGCAGTAAAAGGATACAAACCAGATTCAGCTACACAGACTGATAAGAATTGATTTTGAGGAAGAAGAGACAGTGGTTGGAGCTCTTAAAGTCAATGGCCAACTTTGTTTGCCTGCTCAGACATGAGCAGGTTAACAGAAATTCAGCAACAGTTTGTATGAGGCATATGGTCCATGCAGGTCCAAAAAAGCATGGAGGAAAGAGGCAGTTTGCACCTCAGAGGAAAACAAAATCATCCACATAGCTTTTTGCTGAGTGAGTGAATCAACAAGTCAGCCATCTGCCCTGCTTATTTTCTTGGCAAGAATCCTTGTGGCAGCAATGTCATATAAACTTCTCTTTGGAGAGACTTTGAATCAGCTAGCTAGAAAAAAGCTTAAAACAGTAAGCGCAGAAGAAAGGGAAAAACACACATATCCTGGGATTTAGATTTTCAATCAGACTGTCTATATAATGGAATGAGCAACAGAGAATCCCCATGAGATTGCTACTTCAGCGATTCCCCAAGATGTTTATAAACACGTCTACAAAAATCCTCTGTTCCCATTATTGGGGATGGTGTTGGATGCATTCCTCGAGGCTCTTGTACTCAGTGGCCTTTAAGAATATTATGTGGCTTTAAATCACATGTCTGCTCTTATTAATTTCAAATGTCGTTCTTTGGCTTTAATTTTTACATTTCATTCAGGCCTTTCTTGTCTTGAAGTGTGTTAGAGCTCTACAGAGCTCTATGCCTCTTCAGGAGGCATGGGTGGACTTCATGATGCTCCTCCGGTTTTGGGTAGCATTTGTAAAGGCAACAAGCCTTGCTGCTATAACTTCTGGCAAGACCTGATGATTTCAGGTGCCTGATCCGAGGCACATGAAAGAGACAGATTTTTGCACACAAGCAACCAATTATTCAAAAACCACCTGTTCTTTGCAAGGCTTGAAAAAATGCCATGAGGAGCATTACAGTAATAGTATGCAACTGTGTTCACAAGCCAGCCCATGCTCATGAGCAGTGGGCACCTCTGGAGGATAAGTGGGACAAAATTATGATCAAAGAGATGGTAGAAATATGCAAATAATATAGTTAACAGCACAACATCCAAGATATTTCCCTGTGCTATAGTCAAGATCTGAGTGCTGTGTTTATTGTTCAGTGTGATTCCACTTTATTTGGCAGAAAGAATGGGTTGATCTATCCTTAGGTATGCCGTTTCACCAGTTTCTACTTCCTTTTTGTGGTTGTGGTAGCTTTGGGTTAAGTAAGTGAATGAAGCTTTGAAGCATGTGAAGCATGGCTTGTCGGTAGCATCACTTAGGGCAGTAATTTAACTTAATATTGGAGCTCTTCCTCAGGTAATGCTGGACATGGTAGTGCCCTTACTGTTCTGTCTGGCTTTCCTTTTGTAGGCTTCCTTAAAGATGAGTCTGGGAAGGCAGAGGTGCTGGCAAACATTCTAAGGAGTTGCCAATCACCTCCCAGGTTTTGCTGTCTCCTTTCTGGATTTTCCAAAAAGTGACAGTTCCCTCCATCAAAACTACATTTCAGTGCTGTGTCCTGGGTTCAGCAGTAGCAGTCATTTTTTTCTCCTTCTTAGTAGCTGCTGCAGCACTGTGTTTTTGACTTTCGGCCTGGGAACAGAGCTGATAACACCGATGTTTAGCCTGACCAAGGACTTTGTGAGTCTCATGCTCTGCCAGGGAGGAGGGGAAGCTGGGAGGAAGCAGGGACAGGACACCTGACCCAAACTAACCAAAGAGGTATTCCATACCACAGCACGTCATGCCCAGGATGTAGAATTGAGAGTTCCCGGAAGGGCTGGATCACTGCGGGGTGGGGGCGAGGTACAGGTTGGCGAGCAGTATCGTATTCTCTTCCCTTGTTATTTCTCTTATCATTATTATTATTGGTGGTAGCAGCAGTGGTTTGTGTTATACCTGAGTTACTGGACTGTTCTTATCTCAACCCGTGGGAGTTACATTCTTTTGATTCTCCTCCCCATCCCTCTGGGGGGGTGGGGGGGGAAGTAGACTGCGTGGTTCTAATTTACGGCCTGGGCTTAAACCACGACATGCTGAAAAGCATTTTTCTTTCAGCGGGGCACTGTAAGTCATTTACCTAATTTTCAAACTTTCTATAGAAGTAGATCTAAAAATATTCACATGAGAATTTCCATGAAATTTCAGAAGATGTTTGCCTACAAGGAAAATTATGCCCTTTTTCAAAATTTTCTGCTTTTGAACTAGATAAAATTAGAGATTCTTTCCCCTTCCCCACCTCCCCCCCCCCCCCCCAATTTCGCTGCCCTGAAGTCATGCAAATTTCTATGCTGCTTTTTGCTTCACAACATAAGTAAACATAAGGTATGTTACCTCTTACAGCCCATTAGCAATTCACAGCACACCTACACTGGGTGAGCAAGAAGAGAGGCTAAGCAGAAACTAGAGTGGCACTGGGAGATAGTGTCTGCTTAACAGAGGAACCTTCCGCAGGAGTGTGGCAATTCAGCATAGCCTGTATTTCTTTCTGTGATTCTCAGGGAAAAGGACATATGCATATCTCTAAAAGGCAATCCAGAGCACCAAAGTGGTTAACAGGCAGAAGCCTAGAAGTTGCATGTGAAGTATGAAAGAGAGAGTGTCCCCTGCCTTCACACACACAGAACCAAGGCTGAGGTGTATGTGGAGTTGCATGCATATTTTTTCGTCTGTCAAGACACTCCCTGTGTGTGGGCTATTGTTTGACTGCAAGTTCTAATAAATAAGAGCTGACATTCAATTGAAACCTCTTATTCCCCAGCTGCACAGGATAACAAACTAACCAGGCCAAATTCCTGGAGGCACTACATGTGCCATGTTCTGGGGACTTCACCACAGCAAAGGTGACAGCTTATTGTTTGTGAGGAATGCAGTGGCCACACTCTGGTGTGTATCTGGCCAGCCCTTTGCATCACATAGTTAAACGACAGAGGTAATTAAAGGCAGAGAAATGAAGACTTGCAGCCTTCAGAGGAAGGAGATCTGGAACCGTTTTTGCTGAGAGGGAAATCTGGAGCCACGGGCAGCTCTTTGGTGGAGGAAAACCAAGCTGGAGCTAAGAACTGGAAGGGGAAAGGAGGTGGGTTTCTGGGAGAAAGGAGATGGTGCATTTGGGGCACAGCTCCAACTCTGCTCCTTGTGTAGTGCGGAGGCAGGCAAGGCTAATGATTATGGGTCTCTAATGAAAAATACAGGTTATTCAACTAATTTAAAAAACCAAGTGCAGAAGAGCACAAAGCCTGTCTTTGGAGATTTATTAACAACAATCAAAAGAGAAAGGTCAACTGCATTTAATATCATGTGTTACACTTGTATTAATAACCTCTGTGAAAGCCAAAGTGAAACAATCTTTCAAAGCTTTTGGCTGTGTAGTTTTTTGGCTTTAAATTCGTGAAAGATCAGCTGTCCCTATTTTACAGGGCATATTCTCCACCCTACGCATCAAAGCAGTAACACCTACAAGCAGAAAACAAGACAAAACACATTCTCCCTAAAAATGCATACCTTGCCATTTCCTGCCTCACAATTGTTTCTTTAACTGGAAAAGGATAAATTTATGGCATTGTATTATATTTTGAAACTGAGTGAGGCCTCGAGGACCTGGGGACCAAACTTTCTTTGAGTGTTTGATTTTCATGGATGCTATAGTCTGACAGGAACATGCCCTCACCTATATCCTTCGCCTCAGAGACCTCATGGTGATGAGGTGACAGGAGAGTAGAGTGAAGTGACTGGTCTGATGTCCTGGGTAGAAGGAGATGTTTCTCCCAGTCCCAGGCGAGTGCTCTGTGCCCACAACTTTTCCATAGCAGCCAGCCATGATGGTATTGGAAGACACAGGCACTGCAGGGTACTGGACTTTTGGCTCTTGGTCTTTGCCAACCCACAGGGGGTTTTCAACAGGAACCTACATTCCCACCAGAGGTTGGAAAGCAGCTTCTGATATGCTGCTAGTGAAGGACTCAACTGGGAGGCAGTGAGCATGAGCTGTCACAGATTCGTTCACAGTTAGTGCCCAAGTATCATTGGTGAGGTGGGCAGGAAAAGCTCAGATCCCTGAAAAACCCCTTCTGTCACCCCAGTCATCACTACATGATATGCAGAGTTTTCCTTGTTATCACCCAGCCCTGGCTTAAGACCGTGCTGCTTACAAGATGGACGAACACACGTAAACCTTTAGTCTGTGTGTAATATTTAATGGCTACTCCACACCTGTAAAGATGTTCATACTCCTAGCCCCAAGATCCCAAGGATGCTTAAGATACGTTTGAACAAAAGCTCCAAATTTTTGAAGTGTTAGGGCAGAGATTCTCCTTCCAGAGATTTTATCCAAAAGACTAGTCCCACTGCTCCTGCATTATGCCGCTTCTAGGAAACTGATAGGGAGAGTGTCACTGAGAATAAAGACCCTAGGCCCACTGTAGGAGAGGATCTGGTTTGAGACCATCTTAAAAACCTAAACATACACAAGTCCATGGGAACTGACGAAATCCATCCACGGGTCATGAAGGAGCTGGCAAATGAAGTTGCTAAGCCACTGTCCATCATAATTGAAAAACCATGGCAGTCAGGTGAAGTTCCCGACGACTGGAAAAAGGGAAATATAACCCCCATTTTCAAGAAGGGGAAAATGGATGACCCGGGGAATTACAGCCCAGTCAGTCTCACCTCTGTGCCTGGCAAACTCTTGGAGCAGATTCTCCTGGAAGGCATGGTAAGGCACATGAAAAACAAGGAGGTGGTTGGTGACAGCCAGCATGGCTTCACTAAGGGGAAATCCTGCCTGACCAATTTGGTGGCCTTCTATGATGGGGCTATGAAACTGATGGACAGGGGCAGAGCAGTTGATGTCATCTACCTGGACTTGTGCAAAGCATTCGACACTGTCCCGCACGACATCCTTGTCTCTGAATTGGAGAGACATCAATTTGATGGGTGGACCACTCGGTGGATAAAGAACTGGCTGGATGGCTGCATGCAAAGAGTTGTGGTCAATGGCTCAATGTCCGGCTGGAGACCGGTAACGAGTGGTGTCCCTCAGGGATCGGTGTTGGGACCGGTCTTGTTCAACACCTTTGTTGGTGACATGGACAGTGGGATTGAGTGCGCCCTCAGCAAGTTTGCCGATGACACCAAGCTGTGTGGTTCAGTTGATACACTGGAGGGAAGGAATGCCATCCAGAGGAACCTCAACACACTTGTGAGGTGGGCTGATGCCAACTTTATGAAGTTTAACCATGCCAAGTGCAAGGTCCTACACCTGGGTCAGAGCAATCCCAGGCACGGCTACAGGTTGGGCAGAGAAGAGATTGAGAGCAGTCCTGCAGAGAAGGACTTGGGGGTGTTGGTCGATGAGAAAACGGACATAAGCCAGCTTCAGTGTGCGCTCGCAGCCCAGAAAGCCAACTGTATCCTGGGCTGCATCAAAAGGAGCGTGACCAGCAGGTCAAAGGAGGTGATCCTGCCCCCCTACTCTGCTCTCGTGAGACCTCGCTTGGAGTATTGTGTGCAGTTCTGGTGTCCTCAACATAAAAAGGACATGGAACTGTTGGAACAAGTCCAGAGGAGGGCCACGAGGATGATCAGGGGACTGGAGCACCTCCCGTATGAAGACAGGCTGAGAAAGTTGGGGCTGTTCAGCCTGGAGAAGAGAAGGCTGCGTGGAGACCTCATAGCAGCCTTCCAGTATCTGAAGTGGGCCTACAAGGATGCTGGGGATGGACTCTTCATCAGGGACTGTAGTGACAGGACAAGGGGTAACGGGTTCAAACTTAAACAGGAGAAGTTTAGATTGAATCTAAGGAAGAAATTCTTTACTGTGAGGGTGGTGAGGCACTGGAATGGGTTGCCCAGGGAGGTTGTGAATGCTCCATCCTTGGCGGTGTTCAAGACCAGGTTGGATGAGGCCTTGGATGACATGGTTTAGTGTGGGGTGTCCCTGCCCATGGCAGGGGGGTTGGAACTAGATGATCTTAAGGTCCTTTCCAACCCTAACTATTCTATGATTCTATGATCTCTTGCTGGAGAGATGAACGAAGTAAAAAACTGTGTATGTGTGCACGTCCAGGCTTTATCTACTCTTAAACACTGCAAGCTGACACCAAAGGTAAGAACAACAAATGCACATCCCCCTCCTAGAATCCACCTTTGCTATTCACTGCTCTTTTGGATTGTAGCTGCAATTACATTGTAGAAGAGGCTCTCTCTGATCATTACTTACAAAATGAGGGCCAGAAATCTGAAAAAGCTGAAAAGAAATAGGTTTTATTTTCCCATAGAATTACCTGCTCTTGATTTTCTCATAATAAATCCCTCTCATAAAGAAAAAAGAAGCAGCTATCCAATGAGTGCTTATACCATCTCTCTGCCATATGGCAATTCCCCTAAAAACTCAGGAAAAAGTATTGTTTGGTGGAATTTTTGTTGTGGTGTTTTTTGGTTGTTTTTTTTTTTTTTTTTTTTTTTTTTTGTTGATTTGTTTTTTTGGTCCATTTTTCTGGGCTGGAGAAAGCTAGGAGAGCTTGGGTGGAGGTTCTGGCTCTCATATGAGTAATAGCCTTTAGCTTACTTAAAGTTTCCTCTACTGCACATGCTATTTTGCTTCCCTCCCTTCCTTACATCCATGTGTTGTAGTGCTATACACTTCTAAACAGCAGCTGTGCTGTACCTCAGGAGAGACAAGGGATCTCTCAAGGATCAAAAAGCACATGGTTAGCCAACCCTTTTCTCACTGGTGGAGCTTGCATAGAGCAAACTGCTCATCCCAGCAGCATTTAATCACGGTCCTACAGTTTCTCAGTGACAGTTTTGGTGTGCATCAGGTCTATGTCAGTAGAGGGGAGAAGGGCTGAGACCCATGATCAGTACTGCAGTCTCCGGAGAGGGTTTGCTGTAGTCCTCCTTTCAAGACGTGCAAGCCCTAGGAATGCCAATTGCAATGCATCATAGCCTAGGTTCAATGGGATCATTTTTAAGCAGAGATGAAAAAACACAGAGCTAACTGCATTCCATGCTGACATGGGCTGTCAAGTCAGCTGTTTTATGGAACAGGCTGGGATAACAGGCTTGTGCTACCCTGAGGTTGGATAGATTTCTGGTTTGCATACTGTTAAGCCTTTTTATTGCTCTCAGTTCAAGAGGCCATGCATGCTATTTCTAAAGGTTAAACATTATCTGGTGGAACAGAAAAAGGGACAAAATTATAATAGAACTGGAAAAATTAGGAGAGAGACAGAGATTTTTTTTTTCCCTTTTTATTTTCAAATGAGCTTTTCTTCCTTGTTGTGGGGGAGTTAGGGACATTCTGCCTAGTAATATCCTCATGCATCTAGGAGAGGTGTAGAAATATGTCAGGAAAAAAAGCCTTGGCCAAAGAGACCTTTCCCTCCTTCAGTTTCTCTATTGACAGCCAAACGGACAAAACCACAGCCTGTGGGAAACCAGAAATGCGAAAAGGCAAAGTGACTTTCCAGAGGTCACCCTTAGGTCAGTGGCAGAGCCAATTCTCAGTTTAGGGCTTAATTGAGAGTTCTGTTTTGGTATTTAATTTTGTTCTTATTTTCAGCTAGTGCAGCTCTGCCTGTGCATGCTGGAAGTACTCCGGGCAAGGCTGTTTCTCTTTCTTATCATTTTGTATGGTGTGACAAGCTCCGTGTCTCAGGGCCTACTTTTCTTCCTTTCTCTTGCTCTCTAAAGCCTGCAATTTCTTAAAATGCTGCCTCTGTTTATGAGTGAATTCTCACTCCTCACAACTGGAGAGAGGGGAGATAATTGAAGCCGTATGTTTCATTTGTGTTAATAACAAGTGTCATTTTATTTTATGTCATGCTGTTTCATGCAAGAGCACTTCAAAGTGCAGAGAAGAATAGAGGAAAAGAACATCATAAAAGAGCACTAGAGGCCACATAATGAGAACCGATCACAAAAGGCGAAGTGCTCTCAATCCAAACCTTGACCACAGTCTCATCAGAAGGAAAGATTTCAGGAGAGGAAAATATCACGCTGCAGGGCTTTACCCTTCAATAAGACAGCTGAAGTGTTCTGGGGTGCTCTCTAGCCTGGCACCTCCAGGGTTCAGATAAAGAGTGAATGCTCAGGCTTGGTCTCCATGAGATGACTGTTCCTTCCTCCCCACTACATAAAAGAACCTTATTGGCATACCTCTGTTGGTATGGGCCAGGGAAACTAAGCAGTGTGATTCTGGTGAGGTTTGGTCTCCCTAAGGGTGCTGCCCTTTCTCCCACCTTTGAGTATGGGTAAAATTCATCTGGCACTCTCTCTGTGGGGTTGAAGACATCAGTTATCTCCCTGTAGCCACTGCCTGCATGTGTGCACATGTGGGCAAAAGACCACTCCTTTGAAAGGGCCCTGGGCTGGAA
This sequence comes from Psittacula echo, assembly GCF_963264785.1. Classification (NCBI taxonomy): domain Eukaryota; kingdom Metazoa; phylum Chordata; class Aves; order Psittaciformes; family Psittacidae; genus Psittacula; species Psittacula echo. The sequence goes on along the minus strand of NC_137742.1, from coordinate 52,342,099 downwards.
AGCTGGAAGAGCTGAGGATAGGAAACAACTCAGCAGCAGCACAGCAGAACCAGCCTTGGGGCTCCCAGGTTCAAGTCACAACTTCTGGGCAGATAGCAGTGGGTTATTTTTGCCTCATGGTGCTCTGTGGCAAGTTGTTTATTGCTTGACTTCCTGCAGCTGGATTAAGAGCACTGAACAGTCATGCACTTCATTTCGCAAGTACCAGCTGCCCCTATAAAAGTTTGGATGGGTGGCCATGCCTAATCCTGATCCATTTGCCCAGGTGGAAAGGTATCATAAAGGACTGGTATAAACTGGCTGATGAGCCACTATCTGTAATTCGTGCCAACCTTAACTCAACATCTTATCTTCATTATACACAGTTATAATTACAAGTTTGTACTCTATTTTCTGTGGGAATCTTAGCTGATTTTGTACATGGGACCATCTGTTCTTATTGAATGAGATGTTATCCAAAGTTTTTTCCTCTTTACAGAGAAGAAACACCCCTCACACTGTATTTATAGCACACAAACCCCATCCAAAGACTGCAGTGTAAGTTTCCTCCATTTCCTGCTGCCCATGATTTATCACAGGATCTGACAAGATCACATCCAGGTTCCCCCCCCACCATTAAGTGAAGAGCAGAGAAAGATACTGTGGACATAAAGCACACTAGAACTTTGGATGCACAGTGTGAGATAGGCAGAACCTGTTTTTCATCATCCTAAGCAGTTGATAGCACAGCATGGAGTCAAAACGAGTAGTATGGTGGAATCTTCATTCAGAAATCCAGTGTGGGGGACAAGATGAAGACTGTGGATGAAGACTGTGAATGAAAAAGTAACAGGAGCGAGCTATGCAGCCTCATGTGAGCACTAAGTGGCAGAGAGCTCCTATACCACCTCCTTCATGGGAGCATTGAGGTTCTTCAGCCATGACACTCTGTTAATGCAACCTGATTTTTTCCCTGCATACTCTCCAACAAAGGGAAGAGTGGCACATGCACAATCATTCATTGCAACATTCCTGTTTCATTCAGGTTTACTGCACCTGATGGATCGTCTCAGCCTTCTTGCTGTGTGCTGCTGCTCTTAAATTCTTAAGCACTCCTAAGATTTACAGGACAAAATCATGGCTCCACAAAATCCAATGTCAAAAAGCTGCCAGGTGTTCACTGTGTAGTACAGTGTGATTCTCTTCTTGGTCCTGGCTATCACAATACTATCAGGCACCCAGATTATCAGAGAAAAAAACTCTATCAATTGGAGCAGTGCTGGAAAGCAGAACCCATAATAAAGTAACATAACAGTATTTTTATTTATACAGCTCTCCCAGAGCCAAGGCACTATATAACATAATGAAACACTTATACTGAAAAGCAAGACCCCAAAAAATAAGGTTCAAAAATTAAATCTCCTGGATAGTTTTTGCCTTTGGCCCAAGTCACACGTCACTGCTCATGCTGACTGAAACCCATTCAAAGATGGAGCTGAAATCAAGAAGTCTGCAAAACACCTCTTGTACTCAGAAGCAGGCAATGGGCCCTGTGGGTTATGCTTGCATACGGGTGAGGGTCTGCATCCAGACCACTGCAGGCTGCTGTTTGGTCATGGTGAAGTCTTGTTTCCATGTGCAAGGCTGGAGCACAGGACTCCACCAGCAGCACTCCTGGGGTCTGGGGCTATGCGCATCTGTGGCTGCAGAGCTGAAATCTGGTGAAGGCTCCCTTTAAAGTAATAGGAATCAGCTTTTTAGAGCCTTGAGTAGGAATCTTTCACCATAAGCCATAGGGACTATAAAATTAGAAGTTGACATGCTGGTAGTGATGGAAGCTCTGAGCCATGTTCTATGGACAGAGAATTTCTCACCTGCCACTCCTCTCCTGACCAGGACCTGTTGAACCATGCTTTGCAACTGGAGCAAAGCACATGAATTCTGGGATTCCTGAGGGGCTTGTACTGATCCCCACTTGCAGTCCACCCTCAGACTGCTCTGCCCATCTAGTTGTGCTCAGTCTGCCTCCTTTCCCTGGCATCCCCCAGCTGAAGGGCTTTTCTTTCTGGCCCAACACCAGAAAAAGCTGGTAAGTGCAAGGAGGGGTTGGGGGACCCCAGCTCCATCCCACTGGAAAGCCTACACACTTCTTCCCATCTTGCCCACTCCTGTTTTCCCGCAGCTATCCCACTCCTGTTTTCCCGCAGCTATCCCACTCCTGTTTTCCCGCAGCTATCCCTGCCCTCCAAAATGGCCCCAGAGCCTGACAGTGGCAAGGGGAAGCCTTCCCACCAGCAGTGTGGCAGGCTGTCACCGAACACAGGAATCAGGTCCAATCTGGGAGCTGCAAAGGCTCAGAAGCAAGAATTTTGTCAGGGTTGGCCAGCACAGCATTTCTGAACACTTATCATCTATTTATTTGATGTCTTTGAATAACCACCCCTTTCTCAAAGAGCTTCCATAAGTAGGCCCTTCAGAAAAAGATGTTTTATTTTTAGCATGTCTCAATGAAGACGTTTATTAGAAAACCGTAGATACTGGAGACAAAATCTGGTCTAATGTCACTTATATTGGTATGCTAAATGTTAATGATCAGGTTGGACTTTAACATCCTGCTTCCTTCTGAGATGATTTAGCTTCAAATGTGCTGCCTTGCTGTTACAAAATTTAACATCCCCTCTTAACTAACTTCTCCCAAGTTACAACCCTTCTTACCTGAGACCTTGGAAATACCTTTTCTTCTTTTTTATCTTTTTTGTTTGCTTGTTTTTTATATTAGTGGCCCAGGTCTGGGAAATCTGCTCTCTACACCCTCCCAGGTGTGCCAGTTCTCAGTTCAATGTGTTGAATGGACAGACACTGCAAGCCTACTGCAAGCCACAGCCTGCGTGTTTCAACTGGAAGTTTGCCATCAATTTTGAAGGGACTTGAGGTCTGGCTGATGGAAAAGGGAAGCTCAGATGGGGAGAATAAGTGAGGGTGTATGCAAATAGCCCCATGCTGTGTGCATGTCTAAATGAGCCCATGGTGTATGGTGATACCCCTTTGCTGCAGTTCTCGTTGCTCTGATTTTAGAGCAGCAACAGAGGTACATCACTAGTACCACCCCAGCACAAACCTCCTCTAGCCAAAATATTTCTTTAGGAGTATTATTTCTTGGCTTAGAAAAATCCTCTTTTTAGTCTTGTTTTGTTTTGAACAAGTGTTTCCCAAAAGTATTTCCCAACTGGATTGTAAAAGGAAAAAAAGTCTACATTGCTCTGAAAAGAAAAATCAGTCCCTGCTGTTAAGCTCTTAAATTCTGAAAGCAGAATTAATGAAACGAGCGTTGTCTAATTAAAGAGACCTTCATAACTTTAGGATCAAACCTTCAGATGGAAGTCATCAAGTTGGGATAGCATAATGCTGTCAGCTCAGGCTGGATGTAACTGTTGCACCGGCATTCCCAAGAAAGACACTGAGGTCAGGAGATGACTTTTTTAAGGAAACCCTAGCCTGACACTAGAGAAAACCACTGGACTGTGGAAACTCTTTGTCCTTAAGAGGGCTAAGAGCAGGCTGAAGTCTTGCCAAGTTCTTCACCATCTCCTCCTCCCATCGGTTGCAACATCTCTGCCTTAGGAGCACTGTGATTGACAACAGGCTTGGTCACAGTTTAGATCTGCCCCTGAACCTTTGGGCTGTTGCTCTGACAATCTCTGCGACCCTGGTATTGCCAGTATGTAGAGGTATGTTCAGCTGTATGTGTGCTGTTTGGCTCCCTCACTTTCATATCCTGCTGCAAAGCCATTATAAACTCCTCTTAAGCAGGCAGCCTATAAGCCAAATTGATGTCTATGCCAATAGAAATAAAACATAACCATGAATCTTCCATGGTCTTTTTTCAGTCACATAAAGAGCTTGCTCTTTGGTGCTTGACTTCATGCAAATGCTTACATTTTAAAAATTATTATTACTATTGGATAACCTTAAAGGGTTTATTAAATGTGACTCACTGAATATGAGGGAAAGGGATTTTCATCCCTCACCATGGAGGAGCACCACTGAGCTTTTGAAGAGAAGTGTGGTAATATTGTGAGAGAAAAAGTTTTTCCTGTGAGATGCTCTGTAGGAAGACACTGATTAAACTAGTCAGTGTTTACAGAAATGTGCCAGCTTCCCTAAAATCTGATAAGAAATTTCTGTTTGAAAGTGTTAGAACTGCTAAAAATTAGCTTAATATCTCCAAAATTTCATTTTTCAAAAACTATGGGAATGATATTGATGTCCTAATTTGGGAAAAGATTTTGGAAAAAGCACCAACTGTAACCAGTACCTAGACACAGCCGTATCAAAATAAATAATACATCTTACTGACTAAAACAAAATAATTGTCTGAGACACATTCACTACTCAGACTCCAGTGAAGTTTTGCTTAAACAGGGGGTATAGCATTCATTTTCTACAGTCTGAACAATAGTAATTCTAGAGCTCAGAATATGTTGTTAACAAGCATTTGGAAGGTTGTTTTATTTTTTAAATATAAACTCTCAATTGCTCAAGCAAAAATACACATTTTTATATGCAAGTGGTTAGTCAAATGCCTTGGCAATTCTGCAAGAATGAACTGGATGGCATAAATAGCAATTTCATATTCAAAATCTGCATAATGTATTTGTACTCATTACTCACTACAGCACATGTGTAGCTCACTGATGTGAAATTCGTAACGCTTTCTTTAAAGAAAATATGAATGATTGGAACTGAGCATTCTTAACAAAAACAGACATGGGTGCATTTTTTGGGAAAAACTTCAAATATGCATTGTCTTTTCCTATTTCATCAGCACCCAAAGGAGAAGAGGAAAAACTGCTATTGCTGAAGCATTTAAGAAGCGGACATTTATCTTTCATCAAATAATAATTTTCTTTGAGTATTAGTGCAGTCAATCAGAATAAAAATACTTGTACATGCAAAGAAGAAAGCATTACCAGTGTACGAAATATGGCTAACAAAAAGCAGAAAAGTAATTTGAACAATCCTGAGTTAGTAATTTCATTTTCCTTCAAGGGCAAAACCTAGGTAAAACCCCAAGGAAAGCTATAAATGCCTCCAGTCTGCTTCTGTCACATAACTACAACCCAATTTTTTTCACGGTTGTGCCAGGACCAAGTCTCTTGCCTAACCCCACGTGTGTCTCCATGTATGTCAATATGGAGGAAGATCTGTTGTCATCATAGGCATTACCATCCGTGGTGTGGTGGGTTAATCTTGGCTGGCTGCCACATGCTTACCAAGCTGCTGTCTCACTCCCTCAGCTCAACAGGTCAGGAGGAGAAAATAAGATTAAAAAGCTTATAAAGTCGACACACCCACTGTCCTCAGAGACAAGCTGAATGCCTTCTACTTTAAAAAGTCAGCCACAAACACTGAAGTGGTAAGCATGAGAGGTGAAAAAGAAAGAGAAAAATCCTAACAGTCAAATGCTGACATTCATTAGAGACACATAGAAATCACCTGGTAGTACTAAGCTCCCTAATTTCACTGACTGAGGGGGGTTGTTAGGTCTCTGACATGCTGCTTAAGCAGTGAGTTTAGGAGCTGCATTTAGGCTTCTGAAGGTATAAGTAATCTCACAGGAGAGCTTTGGCGTAGAATTGTTCTGAAACTCCTCTAGGAGTCTATGCTCTGCAATGTTATCTGGAACTTTTCTCAGCTGTCCCAGAGCAATAAGACAAGATTTCAGATCTACAGAAGAGCTGTGGAGATCATGCTCATGGCTTCTCCATGACACTATGCAAGTTCTAGCCTAGGGCAACTCACACATCACAGTCACATGGTTTAGCATATAGTGCTAGGGGATTTGGGGATGGAGAAAAATCCTTCAACACAGAGGACCATGGGTTAGGGCTACTATTTTTGTCTTCTATACATTTATAGAGATTCATCTTTGGAATAGAGGTGCACTGTTATTTCACGTTCAGTCCTTTGCCTTCAACAGCTGAAGGTTTGAGGACTCATTCAACAACTAGTAAAATGACTTCCCTTGCTTTCCGGCACGCTTTTTGCTTCGAATCTTAGCTTTGTAGGGGGATTGGAAAGCTTAAACCCAAAATCTGTGCTTTTTAGTAACACAGCTGTCTCTGAAGTCATGGAACATTGTAGTCAACACATCTGAGTCTAGCATTTGACCAACGGCTCTTACTTCCAAAGGAGGCAAATCACTGCCAAACATATGCCCTTCAGGAAAGGATACCAAAATGCCAGTTGTTCTCTGTGAACATGCTAGAAACCAGCAGGGACTGCAGATTTCTTCACAGCCATGCTGTGGCAGAAATCATCCTGTGGGGGCAGCAGTTCAGCCATGGCCTTCAGGCCAGAGTTATACCTGATGACCACAGCTGATGGGAGGGCTGCTTGGTGATTTGAGCTGCCAGGTCTGAAAGGAGCTAAGTCAGCACGGCACAAGAAATTGACACTGCTGGATCAACCTGAGACGCAAGTGTCTGTCCAACCAGCCCAACCGCTCTCCCTCATCCCCTTGGGAAGCCCATTGTAATGCCATATCTAGGAATGACTCCCAGCTCGCTTATGGCCCCTTGGCTTTCTGAGGTATGTGGCATATGTTTCGCAGGTCTTTGCCACATGAAGATTTCATGTTCTGGCTTAAGACAGTCATGATCTTGATCATCCCTCTTAGGCTGAGAATGATGCTTTGAGGTTAGGGGGCAGTTCATTAACTGGAGCAATAGCCAGCCAAGCCTTGGAGATTCTCTGATCAAGACAGTCAACAGCAGGTACCCAAATTTAAGACACAAACCTTTCACTAGAACAGGTTGGATTCTTTGTAGCCAACAATCTGATGAAAAAGCAAGTCCTCTGTTTTTTTTCTAGAACATGTGCAAGCAGCCACATTTCTACAGAAATACCTTTGGTACTGAATTCAGTTCTACAAATTGCTTATGTGGAAGCAGGGAGGGAGGTCCAGTCACACCAGTTTCATGTACTGGTCTAGTGAAAGTTCTCAGATCTCAGTGGGGGGAAGACATTAATTCTCTCTTGCTGGTGTTAAATGGATCCATTGGAAAGGCGAAATTTTCCCCAGAGAAAATAATTGAGTCATTTCTGATGTGAGTAGTAAAAAGGTTATTTTTTACTGAAAGCTTAATTTTGCTCATTTCAGTGACTGTAGAAAGCAAATGGCACTACTCCCAGTTTTGTCCATATTTTCCAGTGCTCCCTATCCAGAAGCTTGTAAGTCTGAACAAGAAATAAAGATCTGGAAGAGGATCTTTTCCTGCTTCCTGAACACTCATCGATAACTACTGCCTTTCTAGTGAAAATGGTGTGTTGCTGGAAATAGCAGGTGAGATAGAGCTCAGATGTTCTTTGAGAACCCTCTTGGGTCCTGGCGGGTAAGCAGACATTTCCAACAGCAAGGATGGTGTGTGACACATAGCTGCGGGGGCAGATTGATCTCTTTCTAATGATCCCTTGCACACCCCCTGTGGGTCACTGAGAGCTACTACTAACGGGTGACAAATCAAACCTGATCATCCCCCTGCCTTCCTTGTCAGTGATTCAAAACTGCAACTGCTTCTAATAAGACCTACTCAAATCAGAGTTGATGCGATCCTTTCCCTGATAAACACCACTTAAAGGGTTGCTTTCTTGTTTTCCCTTCTCTGAGGGATGCTTACTGACAAGACCTGCCTCCACTTATGTTGCACAGGGCATTTTGAATCTGTTTGCCGTTTAGCAAAGTCGAAGCTGCAGCATAAGAAAATGCAGGGGGTTCCTAGACATTCTGAAATGTCAGACTTCATGTATGTTAAGCCAGTAAAAGAAGGCTGATTCATAAACCCACACTCAACAGATGAGTTGTTACCACTCATGCAGTCCTAGAGGATACTGGATAAGTGAAGGCCAATTAAAAGGGGAAAAGTGCACTCTGTTATGAAGCCATGTTGCTTGGAGGTGCAATGAAGGAACAGCAAGTCAGAAGTTCCTTGGGTTAGGTGTTAGGTGTTTTGGTCCCATCCTTCCTCCCCTTTCTTCTCTGGGAGATGCTCTGCTTCACTGGACTACTAGCCTGGGGCTTTTGGGATGAGCAGGTATGACTGCATGAATGAAAACATGCTGAGCCTTCCATGTCACTGTGAAAGAGGCTGACTTCCCAAAAGAGACGAATAATCTATCATCTGTGTGAAGGGCCCAATCAAGACTCTAGTGTATTATTTGTAGCAGAAGTACGTAGAGAAGACATGGAGCTGTTGTTAATCCTGTTGTATCTGGGGGACACTGAAGAACAGATCTTCAAAGGTATTTAAAAACCTGTTCAATATTAGGGTTGGAGCTTCGGAAATTTGGACTACAAAAGAAAATATTGGAAGAATTGCCTAAAAACCTCATGTGGAGGACTATTATGGAGTCAGTTTGGTATGCGCTGCATGTGAGGTACTAAGGATTTAAACCAGAGGGATAGTTTGAAAGACTTTTCAAACTCAGGAAAGTCGTGCTGTGCTGAAAAGCACATCGCTGTTTCTAGCTTGTAGTCTCCTGTCTCTGCACGTACATACACAATTTGAAAATCAGACAGTCTTTCCACTTACGGGTCCAAGTGATTGGTGAGTCTAAATGACACGGGCAGCATTATGGCAGAGTCTTGCAGGAGACAAGGCTGTGCATTAAATTTATCTCTTTCATTTCTAAGCTCAATGGTTAACTAAGAATTGCTTTTCTTATCCCTCTGCTGATACTGAGTCATATAAAGCAGCAGTCACACAAGACCAAGACAATTGGAATCTTAAATTCTAAGTAGTGCAGGTGTTAACAAGAAAATATATTGTTGTAGCCCTCTTCCCTGGGACAAGCTGTCTCTGTTTCAGCCTTTGATGCTGAATTCCCTGGGAAGTGAGAGTCCTCAAGTATTTCAAACAAGTAGGCAAAATACCTCAGGTTAAAAAGTATAGGGAGGATGAATTGATGGCAAAGATACATAGACATTTGTAACACAATAGATTTTTGCCTAGCTTTATCCTGAAAAAAAAAAAATCTAGGTTCATTGAAAGATATGATTTCTCATTGATGATGTTTCCAGTATTGGGAGTGGCTGGAACATGAGTAAGTGTTTTCAAAGCTGGTTTGCCTCATACTGTCGATGGCGCCTGCAAAGATTATGCATGTATGAGTTTTCATTCCTCTGTAGCTGCAGTTGGCTCTGACACTGGAACAGTACATTTCAGAACACCATCCTGCAGGGATGCTGGATGTGCAGAGCTGCATGGTCCTGCTGAACTGTCAGAGGTGAGAACAAGGACCTTCACCCTCATCCTCTTCTGTGAGTGCGTGCCGTCACTTCTCAGGAAGGCAACTGGTTGAATTGCTGTTTTCCTTCACAGAAAAGGTCAGAGACATGGAGGGAAGAGGAAGAAAAGCACAACCCAGCATAAGAAGGTGCCTACTGAGCCAAATGATCTGCAGGGATGTCAGGCACATCATGTTCTCTCCAAAGACAGCCTCTGTGAAATCCGTGACAAAATCATTGCTGTATAGTAAATCCCCTGGTGGAGTATCAAGTCTGCTGCTCCTACTCAGGGCAAGAAATACCCAGCTCAGTCAGCACCATCAATGCTTAAGGGCCAGCCCTGGCCAGCTCAGCTTCCCATCGTCTCCCTCAGCACTACGGCCAGGCACATCAGCACATCAGCATCAGCACAGTGTCATAGGGAGACATCACTGTCCTAAGGATGCCTGGCTGGATTTGCCAGGTGCTGATGGGTTGGAGAGGCTCCAGTTTGGAAAGAAGGGAGCTGGGCTCAGAATCAGGATGGTTGCAGGACACTGTAGCCCCAGTGAAACTGGTGGGGAAACTACCCCTCCTCTGCCTCTGGCTCCACAAAGTGGGTGGCCACCTCTGCTACACCATAAGCAGAAATCCACCACTTCCCTGGCCCTGCTGGTAAACAGGCACTGGGGGCTGTTAGAACTTTCTATTTCTGTAACAACCACCAGCTGGTGAGCGCAGGTTTGGGCAGACCCCTGAGTGGTGCTGGGGACAGCTTGCTTGAGAGCAGCCAAGCAAGGGCCTGGGTGATCCAGCCTTGTGTGGAGGTTTTGCTGCAGGTCAGTATGACTGCTGTATGCCTCACACAGGGGAGGTACCATTGCTGTGAGGACAGCCTGAGGTGATGATAGACAGCCCATGCCACTTTGTGGTGAAATGGCTGAGGGCAGTGTGGCCTCCAAAGTGCCATGGCTGCGGCACTCAGCCCTCCCTTAACTCCAGTGCCTCAGTTTCCCTTGAACAATGCAGAAGTGCTGGCACTCACTCCTGCTTAGAAAGGGGGAAAATAAACCCACATTTTGGATGTGTTGAGGAGCTGGAGGTGGAAAGCTTTCCACTTACTAACAGGAGGCAATGAGAAGTTTCAAAACAAAATCAGAGAAAGGGAGGGGAGGTAGGCACTTTTCAGTGGAAAGGTTTTGTGATTCAGCCGTTCGGATATGTTTTGATATTAATAATCTGGATTAATATTTTCTTTCTTAAATCACAACATTATTTATTTCTATCTGACTTAATTAGTGAAGAGCCGGTTGGTTCTTATGTTGAAGCAGGTGTTCCATGTTCTTCCCCTTGGCAGACAGTACCTGTGCTCAGCTCCAGGAATGATGGCAGCCTCCTAGCCAACATTTGGTAAGGGCAATTAAGGGCTGCTGGGATTTACTCTGCTTCCCTGCAGGTGCACTGGCTGGTGTATGATTTTTGACCAGCTACATCCATTGCATGTATATGCAGGGAAGGGACTATCGCAGCGAAAGGCACTGCAGGGGCAATGGTACCACCATGTGAAGATCTGTTTTCTAAATCAGCCTTGCAAGGGATGCTTAGGTCCATGGCTGTTGCCTGAAAATCTGTGATATCTTCCTGGCCATTAGGCATGGCTCCTGCCCCATCCCACCAGTCTTCCATCACCTTCTTGAGAGCACCTTAGCACAGTTCAGTGCCCATACTGGGGAGCTTTGAGACAGTGCTGTTGCTTTCTCAGGCTTTTAATTCACAGTTTGGGATTAAGGAAACACAGGAAAGAGAGGCAACACCACCTCAAAAACCCTCACCTCACCGCAAACCGTGAAAGCATCTGTGAGGATATCCCACAACACAAGGGCACTCATACTGTGTACAACCTGATTCTGCCAGGCAGCTGAAAGGAGTATAGCATATCGCTTCCTGCTGGCTTTGGCAGTGACGGCACAAGGAGCAAGTGTTCAGATCTGTTCAGAAGCAGTGTGAAGATCTCACAAGTCTAGTGACTTGGCCAAAAACATCTCTCAGGCTCAGAAGGCACTTCAAAGCGGTGTTTTGTCTTGAGATGGTAGGACTTCTGTGCAGCACGGAAGTGTGTCGCTGTTGTGACCATGAGATATGTCCCCAAACAACTGTGTGTGCCTGAGGAATTGCAGACAATACAGAAAAAATGCAGAAACTGAGAGTGTGACGAGGCTGCTTGAGATAGGGATGAGTAACAGAGGAGTGGAGCCTAAGCAGAGCACTTGCTAGAACAGATCTAGATGACAGGGAAGGGGAACAGAAGTACCACTGGTCCAGATCAGGGTATTATTGCTCCTTCAGCCCAGTACACGCACTTCAAGGATGGAGAAAGTTTCATCAAAAACATATTTCTGTAAGACAGGGAGAGGGGAACTGGTCTGGGAGCTCCTGGCTCAGAAGCAAGATACCTCGGATATTTTCAGAACAGCAAAGGTCTGCAAATGCTACTGACAGCACTGCCATTGTGCTCAGCTTTGCCTTATTCCCCAAGAGAGATGTACATGCTGAGACCCTGCAGCACTTACAAGCCTTTGTTTACATACTCCAGGCTTTAAGTACTTGCAATTTTGTGGCCTGCCCCACACACCCTAAAAACTTGTCCTTAACAGTTATCTCTGGATTTGAAACTCCTGTTAAAACAAAAACAACTGGTTTTGGCTGCTCTGCCAAACAGTCTTTCTCCATAAAAAGAATCCTGATTTTTCTCTCCGGGTAAAGTAAAAGGTTACAACAATATTTAGGTTGAACTTTCTTGAGATCAGGCATTTATTTTTGCTCACTCTCTCAGCATGTGCGTGTGTAGATGGAAAGTACCTTGAAGTGAGTCAGCATTACTCAAAGTGAATCATTGGTCACTGCTTCTCTGGGACGTTCATTCAGTGTTGCGTGCAAGTTTTCTCTTCCTTCCAAGCCAGGATGGGATTATTTATGCTGCTTTCAAACTGCTGTAGACATTAAGGAACTGGCTTAGAAACCAAGGACTATCTCATACCCACTGGTGTGTTAGAAACCAAACAAAAGACTATCTCATACCCACTGGTGTCTTGAGAGAAGGCTTGATAACAGGTCACTGTACCACTACTACAGTAGTAATCAGAAAGAGAAATACTGTTTTCATCTCCTCTCCAAAACAAGAGGCTTGCCTCCACCTGGATTGGTCTATAGCATCAAGGAAAAGTTTGTTTCTTCATGAAGCAGCGATATGTCCAAACAGAAGCAGCAGAGTTGCCAGAGCTCTTACCCAGTTTTCCATCGTTAGATCAGGCACCATCTGAAGCCCCAGGGCAGCGTAGATTTTGAAGTGAATTTAGAGGGCACCTAAGAAACATAGAGGAAAGAGAAAGATCTGCACAGCAAGGGCCTTGGAGAAGCAGGTTTAATTTGTTACCTGCTATTTACTTCAGATTCAATTCTCAGGACACATCCTGGAGTACAAGGATAAATTTCTGACACTCTAGGTAGGTTGTCCTTGTTGGGAATGATTTAAAAGCGTGTGTTTTCTCTGTGAGCAGCTTCACTCAATTTGTACCATGGACACAGGAGCTGTTAGTCCGCCTTTTTAACAACTGCCTGTAACACTGTGGGGAGGGAGGCTTTTACTTTCCATTTCAAGAAGCCACAGCCTTTTCTTTCAATCAGATGCCAACTCCCACAGTAGCCTCTTGGTGAAGATCTGTGTCTCCTTTTTTAGCAGTCGCTTCCCTCTCCAGCAAAGAGTGGTGACATTTCCCTGTCCCAGGCTTGCAAGCAGCAATGTCCCAGCATTGCTCCATCAGCCATGCTGACCCACTGCAACAGCCAGGCTGTTTCTGCCAGGGCTGCTTGCATGGGTAACACCTTGACACTTTACAAGCATGATACTTGGGGCAGGGGGAAGGGAGACCATATAGTGTCTCCTGGGCCACACAGAACCTGGCCCTGGGGGCTATTGTTTCCTGATGTCGTTTCCCTGGCTGCCCATGACAGAGTCCAGATAGTCAGTATTTCCTGCACAAAGGAGATTGCCAGTGTTGTAGTCAGCCTCCTCTGACTTCAGAGGGTACTTAAGATGGCAGCACTGGCCTTGGAGTGAGTCTGCCTTGTATGCCTCCACTGTTTCCACTAAAACTGAAGTATGGAAGAAACGCCAAATTTGGTTTACTTTGTCAGGCAAAAGTGACCCTATTTCATGGAGAACAGGAATAAAGTATGAGCTTTACTATGTTTTCACTTTCTTCAAGCATTTCCATATTCAATATGAATGCTAGAAAACACATTTGTGTTCAATGCATGCTGAGGGAAAAGTATGTGTGTAAATCTGCTGGTCTGGCGAGCCAAGGCTGGTGCGAGACCAGAGGCCATGGTGTGTTTCATCCTGATCCACAGCACTTACCAATGCTTCAAGATGCATGGAGTAGATGAGCAATTCTGGTATTGGGTAGGTACCGAAATAGCACCTCTCAGGAACCCGCCCCTGGCCATATACTTAGACTGTGTCCAGCCACCCCTGTGGTTTTGACTCCTTCAAAAGGTGGGTGCAGTTGAGAATGGAGCTGGGGGGCTGGAGGAAGTATTCAAAAGTGCTCCCTCCACTGAAAAGTGACTTGATGGCTGGCAAGGGGGGATTTCCCTCACTAGCATGGCTGTTTCTCTCCTCCCTTCTTGTCAGCCCCATGGGGACTCATTCAGGAGCTGAACGGCTGGAGAGGCTACTCACGCCTAGGGTCAATGGGAGTGGGAAAGGCAGCCAGCAAATCTGTGGAGCTTACTGCCATTGGCTGGAGACAGGGTGAGGAAGAGCCCTTCTGGTGAGTGGCTGGGGAAAAAAAGAGAGAGGCAGAAAAAAGTAGTTAAAATAAGGACAAGAACTCTGGCATTTATGAATGACTTGGCATAGTATCTGCCCTTGGATGCAGTAACTGACACAGAGTTTCCAGCAGTCTCACGTGTCTGAAGGAGAGTGCCTAGTATGCCCAAGATGCCTGTTGCTTTAGTCACTTCACTTCCGGAGAAAGGCTGGGTGTGGGGGACACAACCCATCATTTACAAAAATATCTATTTTTTAAAAGAAACCGATTCTGTGCAGTCTGTGAAGCAACTACAGCTATGGGAGTGATGTTAGGACAGCCTACCTGCATGGTATAGAGCAAGGCAAGGGGTGGACTGGAGCTTGTAGTCCTTAATCTTTGGAAATTCAGCATATGTCTGAGTTGCCAAGAAACTGGTGTCCTTGGGTTTAGACACGGAGCCCTATCAAACACTATCTACTCTCTTGTTTTAGTGGAGGTAAAGTCTGCTTTGTGCTTGTAAAGCAGCTGAAAGCAACAGCAACCGCATCATAATAGGATCATTCTGGATCTGTTTTCATATAACGAAATTGCATAAAATTGTTTCTTAAACACAGTGATTGCAAAATTCCTTGGATGTAAAGGCAGCCACCAACCTTAGAGTCAAGAAGCTTTGTCAGCTGAGGTTGTAAAAGAAGAAAAAGAGAAAATCCATGTGATCCTTTAAAGATGGAGACAGTGTGGGAGAAGGCACTGAGAAACCCTGTGCTTTGTTGACCTGGGAATGGGTTTAAATTAAATTAAATCTCAAGTCTATAAGTAAACCTGAAAGCCAGGTACCTAAACTCCACTTTAAATTAGGGTTTGTGATGGCTGGGAAGGAAAGAGAGAGTAAGTGAAACTAACCACAGAACCACAGCTTTTGATGACCTTAGCTATAAAGAGGTTAAGGACTTGCAGGGAGGAGCAGGGGAAATGTTTCTATTGCTTTTGGATGTGTTGTGGCTGACTAGGATCTATTCAAGCAAGACAGGTCTTGCAGGATGGGACAGGCAGACCAGGGGATGTAGAAGAACATCAGTAAAAGTAGGATTAAGGCCAAACAGGAATAAGAAAGCTTGTGAGTCTCTTAAATGAAAAGATGGGGGGAATATTAATGATCCCTCTGAAATATGCTGTAAAACAAAAAAACAGAGCCTACCCAATCCAAAATTAAGTTCTTCAGTAATAAATTTTACTAAGCAGAGATGCTGCTGTGTCCTTCCCAGAGAGAAGGTTTTATAAAGGGCTTGTAAAAGGGCCTTTTGATGATTCTATGTCTTTGCTACATGCCACCAAAACAGACTGCTGTGCTAATGACCCTGTATAGTTTTTCTAACCATAGGCCAAAGAATGATAATTCATATCTCAATAGCCCTTGAAATGCTGTCATTTCCATATCCAGAATATTGGAACCATAAAAAGAAAAAACACAAGTTAACAATGTTGTTCATGAGTAGCAGTATGAATTCTCTAACTGAAGTGCATGTACACTAAATTGAGTAAAACATGCCAAATCTTTGTAGCACAAGATCCCACGCAGTCTTTGACAGCCATCCAGGCTTCCAAGGTGTTTTAATTCCAAGGAATTTAAAACCTATTAGAGCCTTCACAGAGAGATACAGCTTTTTACATGTGTACAATCCTCTTAAAAACTTACTGCTTTCTTGTCAATCTTTTTAACGATACGCCATTAGACAAAGACTAATTTCGATTTTTAGCCAATAGGAGTGGCTAAGCTTTTTTTTTTTGGTTTCCTCCAGTAGCTACAAAACAAAACAGAAACTTTACCACTGACATTTTCTTCTAAAAATTGTGTCCTGGGTTCAGCTGCTAGCTCACAAATCTTTATGTTCCTAAGGCCATCTGAACAGGCCACACAACAATGGACCATTCTTGTGCTCTCCACTGTTTCCATAATCCATTTTTAAATGCAGTGACAGAAATTAAATTCACACTATCTCTTCATAGGAGATATACCATAGACTGATAAGTCACTTTAATTGCTGTGAAAATATACTGATTACATTGCAATTGTACCTGAAGTTCTGATTAGGAATGTGTATTTGAAAGCCGATGACAAATGTAGTTTGCTTTGCTTGGCATTGTTTTTGACTCCACTTTTCCAGCTTCTCTCCAAGCCATTAATTTTTACAGCATATGTATTTTGCAGTTATGTTCAGAAGGGACAGTGTTGGCGATATTGAGAGACAACAAGCTGACAAAAGGTTTTTTTCCAATAGAAAAAAATATTGAAAATATTTTGAGCTTTCTCGAGGCTATACTTATTTTCCTTTCCTCTCAATTTTCTATCTGAAAACAAGTGAAAGAAAAGAAGGTTGCATTCACTTTCTTCATGCTTTTGACACCTTAAAATCTTTGGTTATTTAGATACAATCAACAAATGTTACCAAAACACTTCTGGTTCTAGATGCTCTCCATAGAGCACTAGGAAGGTGTAATTGTTACTTCTTTTCCTTTTGATGGAAATTTTCTTGTAGACTGACATTTCCAGCAGGCCTGCTCAGAGGGGCATAGGATAGTACTGCAATTGCCCAGTCAACAAAGATACAAAATCTGCTCAGTATTAAAGCATAGGCAAATCACAGATTTACACAGCAGCATAGAAATGTTATCCCTTTTGCTCTGCATTTATTTCTTAGCAGTCCTTAACATTTGGTTTCCTTTTTGTCTGCTGCGAAGCACTGAGCTGGCATTTTCTTGAAACTACGCATCATCACACCCAGGCCTCTCTGCAATTCTTCACTGATTTTTATTCCGCCAATAAAACATTATCTCTTTGCTCACCTACCACTTTCCAGGTCACTTACGAATGTGTGGAAAAGCAGATGTCACAGAGCATGGCTGTTGGTGGATGACCTCCTTCCTTTTCAAGAATTGACCGTTACCCCACATCTTCTGTTTCCTTTTGTGAACTATTATACCTGTCAAGACTATGCCTGCCATACCATGGCTGCTTAGAGGCTTCAGGTGAAGGGATTCGTCAAAAGCTGTAAGAAATACAAGTAGACTATACCATGTAAATGGCCTTTATGCAAATGTTTGTTCATCCTTTCAAAGACCTCTAAGAGGCTTGTAAGAAGGTACTGTTCTTTACAGAAGCCATGCTAACACTTCTCAATTAGATCTTGTTTATCCAGGTGCCCTCTGGCTCTGCACTTCTTTGTAGTCTCTGCTTTTTCGGTTTTGTTAGACTAACAGGCCTGTAGTTTCCTTCAGTCTTAAAAAAGGAGAAAAAGAAAACGAAACTCAATCTTCATTCCTCCAGTACCAAAGGTGTTTGAAGTGAGAGGCTATATATGTTGTTAATAACTCAGCTATTCCATCCTTTGAGTTTCCTGGTGCATACCCTCTGCTTTGTTGTCTCATTTCTGTTCATTTTGTCAACCTGTACTGTAATTTCTTCCACAACAACTTCAGTCTTGGGAAGATGCTCTAGTGAGCTTCCCCTTTCACTCCTTTTCTTTGTTCCCATAAAGAAAGAGTTCTCTTGTGTGTATCACCCCCATTTTTCTGCAGTTCTTGCTGGTACACAGTTTTCATTTGAACTCCTTGTAACACTCTCAACTGCTCTCAGCCCTTGTCCCACACCCTAGCTGTTATTCACATCTACTGACTCTGCTGAGCTTTTTGCGCCTTGTGAGGCAGAAAGAGGACTAAATAAATTGCTCGAGCTCTTTTGCTGGCTTTTTCTCTTTTTCACCTGCATTTCTGCTTTTAGTGCCACAGTTAATTTCCCCTTTAGTGCCTGGAAGCAACTTCAGCTTTTTGTATTCTTAATCTTTTTGTTTAGCCACATTGGCTTCCCTTCTCTCCTTACTCTTTCAGAGAAATTTAGATAGAGCTGAATGAACTTATAAATGTGACAGTCATCGTGCTGAAAGAGACTGGAACAAGCTCCATCAAATAAGAGGAGGCTTGAAGTCAAGACATAATGCCTACTTATCTTCTGTTTTGCTTTTCCTTTGGTCTCCTCCTGCTCCCTCAATAAACAAAATAAATGTTCTTTTCTCCAGAGAAAGTAGTCTGCAGATATGGTATCCTTATTTCAACCAGATGCATTTCTGTACTTCAGCAGAAAAGCCTTTGGTAAGGAGAAAAGGCCGATCACAAGAAAGTAAAGTTGATATGACAGCATCGGAGACATCCCCTGGAGTTCTTCGCTGCTTTATTAATCTCCTGTGTTTCATGACCCTAATTCAGTGCTTCCCTTTTCTTCTATTTCCCTACTTCTTTCCCTCAGGTAAACACATTGCAGGTTGGGAGCTGGGTGGGCTGCCCAGCTGCTTCTGCTGCTGTGCATCACTGATTGGCCTTACACAGGACTACAGAGCTATTACGTTTCTAGTCATATTGCCTGCATCCATTTAAGCTGTGGCTGCTACCGTAAGAGGCAGAGAGATTTGTTTATTCCTTCCTCCTCCCCACCCCCAGGTCTGCCTCATTTGCCAGAAGTTCTGTTCTCCATTAGACAGAAATAATCAAAATCAAAAATGACCCGAATAGCTTCATCAACTTTGGAGATGAGCTTACAATGGAAATGGGAATGGTGAGAGAGGTACATGAGCACTTCTTTTTGAACAGGGAATGGTCTTCAAGTTAAAATGCTAGTCATCAAAGAATATTGGGCACCTAACTTCTTCATACACTTAATTTGCCATAAATACATTTTTACTTTAGCTGTCTCCACTGTGCTAATAAACTCCAGATTTCCTTTGCTTATTCATTGTCCCTTTTTTAATCTTTTTTTAACCTTTCTTAACTGATACCTAAAAAGTGTCTTATAAAAAGATAATTGCTGTACTAACACAATTTTCCACAGAAAAAATATTTTTTTCCCAATCTTCTTCTTTTTTTGTAGGGAAGGGGTTTTATATCCCTTCTCTACTCCAAATTTTTAAAACAGTTTAGATATGGATATACTAGCACAGGGAAAACCTAAAATAGGTCATTATTTCTTTCCTATACCCCCCAATTCCTTTTTTTTTCTTCACTATTTTCCTTAATTTTTTCAGTGATATTCAGAAGGAGACAGAAGAATAAGTTACAGAGAAATACCAAATCCAGTTTTCTTCCTGAAACTGTGAAGGGAAGGCCACTGTATTCCTGAAGTTCTCATTTGGAGTTCTTTGGTGGAATCTGTAGGGAAAATACTTCTCAGTTCTTGATCAGTACTTTAACAAATGTTCATGTTGACTCTTTGCTGCCTGGAAGAATGCAACTCAAAATGCACCTAGCTTTGGATCAGACAGATCTTGTTTTGTCCTTTCAGCTTAGATTTATTAAGTTTGAAGTATCTACCTATTGTTCTAGAAAGAGACCACCTTCCACATGAGCTGTTATCACTTTTTCTGCTCCTGTTGTTTTTGTGAGTCCTTCCTCAAGAATGGTTGAATCCAGTGACACCTGTGCAGAAAGCTGTTACTTGGTTATATTCATGACATTATGTGCACTGAGGATGCTCATGGGAGAGATCATGTGCATTCATCATCTCACAGTAGAGATGCTGAATGCACAATGGCAGTGAAGACCTAACTGTCCTCTAAAGCTGTGCTGGTGATAAGTAACACATTCTGAGTTGTGATACTAAGACCTCACCATGCTACCTGTTGCCATTTCACCATACTGCAGGCAGTAGAGGTACCCTGGAGGGTATCAGCCACCTCTTGAAAGGCATGAAAGCAACAAAGTGACTCAAGCTCCACTAAGCAGTGATGCAGGATAAGGACCTTCTGTCACAGCCAGGTGAGACCTGAGGTGCTTGAAGCAGAGTGGTACCTTTGAATTAGGAGACTGGCATTCTTGCAGCTGACCTAGGAAGATGTTTAGCGCTTCCTGACTAACTGCTCACCTTGGAGAGATGGTGGTGTTGTTTGGGTGATGACAAGCCATGATGGAGGGCCATGAAAGGCATCCAAGACTCTGCATGGAGAGCAATGGACCTGGTGGGCTCCAGGAAAAGCCCTGCACTGGTCGGGGTACTGACCCAAACCTTCATCTGGTCACTGAGCTTAACATCTTTTCTGTGGATTTACCCTAAGGGACAAGCCACCCCACCCTGAGCACAGTGCACTTAGATGTGACAGGCCCAGTCCTGCCATGTCAGAGGGACCACAGGTCCCAGAAGGCTGAGACATGGTCTGCTGCTCACAATGTGTGGCCTATTGTCAGCAGGTTTGTTTGCCTGGAACGTAGAGCAGAGCTCAGTAGCACCAGAGCCAAACACTGCTATGTGCCATCAGCTTCACCCTGGCATTGTTGTTTAAACAACATAGTGGGCTAGACCTGTCTTGATGGAGTGCAATATTGAGAAGGAAGAACTTGCCTCCTGCACAGACCATGACAGTGCAGACTGAATCACTCTCACATTCTTCCCTAGTTTGATTTTGCTCATGCAAACCACCCACAGTGGAGGCATATCTATGTGCTCATGCCAAAATAGAGACTGGATGAGCAAGACTCCTGACATCTCCTGACATGTCTTGTGGTCAGGTCAGTTGTGGAGCTCTTTGTTGGCTACCAAACACAGGTCCAGGAATGAATTCTAGTCTCACTGTCTTTGACTGGTGTGGGTGTGCTTCCTAGAGCTCTGCAAGAGCCCCTCTTTTTTGCGTGGTTGTATGCCAGTTCCATGGACCTCCAATGTTTCTCTAAGCCTTGCAGGGAATCTCTTGTTCTTCCAGTTGTTTCTTGATCAATATGATGTTTGGAAAGTAAGGACAATTTTCACCACTTTCACATGATCTGCCTCAAGGGCCTGGACATCTATCAGGAACATCATGTGCAACTAGGGTATGAAGAGTTAGGATGGTGTCTGTCTTGCATTTTCTGGCCATTGGAAATGTTCAGCCAGTGTGTTATTCAGTTTATGTTTTTGTTCTGGATAAGGGAAAAGTTGTGTTTAGAGAGTTTTCTTATTTTGCCAGTATTCTGTGGGAAAAGATGGGACAGTCTGTGGGGCTTAGCTTCTGCATTAAGAGTTAAGAAGTTTCGGTGATTTCTGATGGTATTTTCCTTTGTGAAATCTCTTTCCCTCCTGTTGGCTGAGGCTTTGAAAAGAAATGAAGCCTTTTCTATTTATTTTTCCCTTCCATTATGAAAAGCCAAAGTCCAAACCTCTTAATGACTTGACAGCTACATTGTTGTACAATATAAGCAAAATGAAATGTAACAAAAGATAATATAAAAGGTTTTGTTGAAAGGTGATGCCAGGGGAAATCTGTTAGCAAAATGGGAAGCACCGACCTCTTGAATGAGGTAGTAAATCAGCAGTTAACTGCAGGTAGGGATTTTATAGGGATTGAAAGTGTCCCTCCTGCCCTCTGATAAATCTGAAACAAGCGATCAACTGTCAGAGCCCTGCTATTGCAAGAAGAGTGTGCTGTGAAATCCCTGCAGATTAGTACTTCCATTGTTTGCAGCTGGCTCAGAACAGTGTTCACAAGCAGACCAGCATAGCCTTGCTCTAGCTGCAATGTGGGTGCACTTCAGATCTTGTTGTCTTCTTCTGCTGTGAGTGTAAGTTTCAGTTTATTATATCTTCTGCATAACTGTCCACATGGAAGAGAACCTGTGCCTTTGAAGCATTAAAAACC
Source organism: Psittacula echo (assembly GCF_963264785.1). Lineage (NCBI taxonomy): Eukaryota > Metazoa > Chordata > Aves > Psittaciformes > Psittacidae > Psittacula > Psittacula echo. Next base: position 52,320,389 of record NC_137742.1, on the reverse strand, counting down.
AGAATAACAATAACCCACACCCTCAGGTTGTTAATCTGGACAGTTGTTCATAGAATAGATCAAATTTATTTTGTATATTCCTTAATTGAGAAGGAGTATTTAGGGATGAGCTGCAGCTCGTGGGTCCTGTAAGATCAACTTTGGTTCTAGTACTGATTTAACTTATTTTCTCATTAAACTAAGAGAAGCCCAAACCAGAGGTCCATCCATATCATGGTAGAATTGTGATGATACAGGGCAATCCTTTCTCTGTGGAGCTTCATCTGAATAGGTGAGATAGGAAAGATTAGAAAGGGAGACAAGATGAAGTGAGAGAAATTAAGTGGGTCAGCAGCAGCCAGGATTTTGCTCTTAGGTTTCTGGGTGAAGGCTACTTTCCAGTTTTATGGCCTGTACATGGGAAGTGTCAAATGAAGACTTCTCTCTTTTCTGATTCACCCTGGTTATTCACCATCAGGAATCTGAGGCTCCTAGGCATCACAGGGAAGCTGGTGCTGCAGCTGCTGGTCTGTATTCATAACTTAGAGATTACTTTCGGGGACCAGCAACTCATGCTGCTGTCACAGCTACAGACTGTGAGGAGAAGTGATTCAGAGCAGCACTGTGGAGAAGGACTTGGGGGTGTCGATCAATAAGCCAGCTTCAGTGTGAGCTCGTAGCCCAGAAAGCCAACCATATCCTGGGCTGCATCAAAAGGAGCATGACCAGCCGGTCAAAGGAGGTGATCCTGCCCCTCTACTCGACTGTCACGAAACCTCACCTGGAGCACTGTGTGAAGTCCTGGTATTCTCAACATAAGGAAGACATGGAGCTGTAGGAGCAAGTCCAGAGGAGGGCCACAGGGGGCTGGAGCACCTCCTGTATGAAGATAGGCTGAGAAAGTTGGGGCTGTTCAGCCTGGAGAAGAGAAGGCTGCGTGGAGACCTCATAGCAGCCCTCCAGTATCTGAAGGGGCAAGGGGCCCTACAAGGATGTTGGAGAGGGACTCTTCATCAGGGACTGTAGCAATAGGACAAGGGGCAACAGGTTTAAACTTAAACAGACGAAGTTCAGGTTAGACATAAGGAAGAAGTTCTTTACTGTAAGGGTGGTGAGGCACTGGAATGGGCTGCCCAAAGAAGTGGTAAACGCTCCATCCCTGGCGGTGTTCAAGGCCAGGTTGGACAGAGCCTAGGGTGACATGGTTTAGCGTGAGGTGTCCCTGCCCATGACAGAGGGTTTGGAACTAGATGATCTTTAGGTCCTTTCCAACCCTAACCATTCTATGATTTTGTGATTCTATGTGCTTTCACATAAAGAAAGTTGCCTGTTGTTTGAGGTGGAGACCTTATTTCAAGGTATCATTTGGATCTGAAAATGCCACATTTAGGGGAAGAGGAAAGAGGTGGGGCAGTTCCTTAATTTTACTGCTGTGGTATAGGGTATAGTTTTTGGCAGGTGTCTGTTGTTGTATAGAATTGATGACCTTTTTCTTTCTTTTTTTTTTAATTTTTTTTTTAATTTTTTTACATCATGTAAACTATTCAAGGTTTAAATCAGACTCTGTACCATCTTTGCTTGACTTGACTGAATGAATCTGAAGCCCCTGTCATCTCTTAATTATTTTACAAAGGGGAAGGCGGGGTGGTGGGAGAACATATGGCACCAGAGAAACAGCGAAAGTGTTTGTGATCAATTTTCTCACCAGTTCTAAGGAGTTTTTGTTTCTGATTTTTCTCTCCTTCTACCCTAGTGATTGCCAAATGCTGTGCTGGGCAGCAGGTGCTAATTACTGAGCTGTGCTAGAAGAAATGGCTTTGCAGTTCTTCTTCTTCTGGGAGAGGATTTGGTTTTCGTTTCCAGTGTCTCCAGTTCAGGTCAGCAGTATGCAGCCTTGGGAGGAGCAGTGAGGAGGGGGAAGACTCTCTGATTCATTGTGGCAGTATGCTCCTCCTCTGATTTCATGCATGATGTACACCATACCGAATACCCCTCTCTCTTTCTGATACGTCTCCAAGGCCCTCTTCATTGTGATATCTGAACACTGTGTGATCTTCAGTGTTTTTATCATCCCAGCGTTCCTGTAAAGTCAGTACAAGCAGAGTCTTCACCTCTAATAACCATGGATTATCTCTTTGAACAATTATTTTTGTCAGCACTTGATGGAAGTTGGGCACTTCTCATGACGGAAAGAAGACTGTGTTTCAACACCTGCCTCTATCTAACTTCCATAACCTTTATGATTTTCTGCATGCTATCATTCAATTATCAAGGAAGTTGACTCATCTTTGTGATCAAAGTTTTGGATATTTTTCATTATGTAATCACAAAGGTAGCTGACATTAATGCCTGTAGAAATGCGGGTTTAAAAATGGCCCCTACCTTGGACATGTTACAATTCCCTCTGCAGGGATCCACTTAGAGGGAAAATGAAATCCAGGGGGGCTGGCAGGTGGGGTGTGTGCGAATGCGTGAACATGGGCGTGCTCAGGTGCTCTGCTCGGGAGGAACTGAGCATTGAGAAAGCTGTAGGAAATGGCACGCTCATGAGAGTTTATTGCTGCAGTGCTGGAAGAGTAACTAGCACTGCTGAACAAAAAAATTGTCCTAGTTATTTTTTAAGGCAGAATACTTTCAAAGCAATATAACACTTTCGCATAAATATGGAGCTGTAAATCCTTCACTTGAAAAGGGTTCCCGTTATCCATATTTCAACCCCAGGGGTAATGTTTTCTATGATGTAAAGCTTTCTCTCTCCAATTGAGATCCCCCACATGTCCAATTTGTTGCAAGCGGTATCTGTGATCCCACTTGCTCACAGAGGATGCTTGTGGCATTGTGGAAAGAAACTTTTCCCTGGGAATCATCCCTACTAACAGCGATTGCTGTTCCATGTTTAAATCTGCCTATCCTTGTAAGATGTGTTTGCCAAGGAGGAGATTTTATATGTGTAGGGGGAGCATTGGAGTTGTAACTTCCTGGCACTCAGCTTTGCAGGCGGTTCTAAGAAAACACATCCGTGTGCTTTCACATCGTGAAAGTGATGTGGAAAAACTTTGCAACCAATTTGGGTGTACGAAGAAGATGATTGAGATGGGAAAGTTTAAAAGCAGCAACCCCAGATGATCAGAAATTCTCAGTATATATAGATAGAGGACCCATGGCCTGTTTCAGTTTTTGTCTTTTTTTTTACTCACTGAAGGGGCCAGAGGGGCTTGCGCTTCTGGCAAAAAGAACAAAGGTATCATAAGGTTTGAATTATTTTATGTACTTTGAAAAAAGTTTGTTCTTTCAGAGTTAGGAAAAGATATGAAGCGCAAGCAGATTTCTGCCTATAATTACATATTTTAAAAACTAGAACGAGCTTTTGATTAGAGTCTCAATGAAAGAGAATACTTGTCAAGGCTTTTTTTTTCTTCTGGGGTTGGAAGTAGAAGCATAAGTGATTTATTTCAAGATAATCTGGGCAATGTAATCAGTTATGGTAGCAATGAGACTCTACAGTGAATATCAAACTTTTAGGATACATTAAGAAAGGCCATCAAGATGGTCTTCATTCACATTAGAGAACTTGCAGATATGGGCACAATACCAGAGTGAAGGATGAAGCTTTTACTATGTGGCCCATAATTTCTCATCAGAAATTACAATCTCTCTGCCATGTGGAGAAAAGAGAAAGCTCTGCTTGATCATCTAAGAACTCTCTAAGGGTGATGAGGGGAAAGGAGCCATCATAAAGACATTGTTATTCATGCAAAAGTGAAAGTCAGCAAGGTCCTCCGAGAGCAATGTTTACTGTTGTCATGGACAGGAATTGTCCCTGCATGTTATGCCAATATTGCTGGTCTGATTCTCTTCACATCAGAAGGAGCATCAGAAGGACCAAGAGAAGCCAACATGCTGCTTCTCTCTGTAGAACAGCAAAGGACAGCCCCCTGCAGCTGTTTATCAAATTAATGCAGGCAATCAACATTTTTCACATGACTCCCTATGAAATGAGGAAGATGGATACTAATTTCACCTATTAATCCAAGGGTCACTGATTTTAATGGAGACTGAGCTTATGCAACAATCAGCTGTTAATAAAAAGTTGATCTTCTCTTGGAATATTTGCATCAGCAGCAGATTTTACAATGCTGTTTTCTGAGATAGTCTCTCTGCATGGGTTAAACAGTTAACTTTTTGTTACAGGCAAGCTGGGAATGCATGTCTAATATATGTTAATTGTACAAGCAATTGATCTGCAATAATTTTAGAGGAATCTTTGACACTTCCTGAAGGTAACAGATGTATTTTACAATACACATATTGTAAACATTAATTTCATATGACTAAAAGATGTAAATGGGATTTCCAAGAGTGGGGTAGACTCTAGAGCATTTTAACTGTATGTTTGTTTTCACCCTTTCAGAGGTACAGCTTTTCCATTCAGCTACAAGAGGAAGAGGCTTCAGTTACCTTTGCTTTGGGGGAAAAAAAATGCCCTGTTGAGGGCCAGCTGCTGACCTGTTGAATAATGACCTGACTCCATTTGCTTTGAGCTTGGGACAATGTAATATATTTTTGTTGAACCAATTTCCATTCAGTGATGTTCTTCCATTTTCTTTTGCCAACAAAACCACCTCAACTTACGACAGTTAGCATGGTATCTTCCAAATGATTTTACCATAGGAAATTCTTTGGGATTATAATGTTTGCACGTGTGATTTACGTGTGTCTGCCTTTCTTGTTCAGAAAGGCAAGAAATAAGGAGGAAGTTTCCACTTTGATAGAGGCTGTGACGTCATCTTTCAGTATGACTTTCTTCCGTTGTTTCTGACATTATTCGGGCATTAGAGAGGGAATCCATCACATCCTTTCTTCTGGGGCTGAACAGCAAAAAGACAGAAACTGACATGATTTCATGAGAAAAATAGTTTTTGATAATGTCTTTAGTTCTTATTCCAATGACCAGTCTTATGGCTTCAGGGAACAGTTGGTTAGAAACTAATTCCAACTGAAACGGAAACAAGAAGAGTAAAATGGGATCTTTATTTTGTAGGTGCTCACTAGGCATTAAAAGAATTATAAAATGTATGATTTATCTCTACCTACTGCTTTTGCTAGGGACAGGTGTGAGCTTTCTCGCTGCATTTCCATGTCTTGCTTGGAAAACCAAAACTTGTTTCTTTGTACACCCATCTGTTTATGGTACCCAGTCTACTGTTGTGAAAGCAATGAAGGTGGTGTGGCAAGTCTGTCACTCCATTCGCACCACCAGACTGCAGTAAGCATCAGACTGCATTGCAAATTGTATGTGAAATGTGTTAAAGTGACTGAAGGCAGACATCCAAAGGAATGACCAAAATTTCTGGGTTTAAAAAACCCAGAGAGAGAGGTATTTGTCCCTGAGGTATAAACAGGCTCTGCTTTCCCTGCAAAAAACATCTGTGAGTAACATAACCCAAAAGGCCTGAATCTTAACAGCAAGGACTTGCCCTTATCCAAGGCATTGCTGATAAAGTTAAAGCTTCCAGCTCCCATTAAGTGTGGATGAAACAGTGCTGGGATAAAAAGAATGGGTCTGTATAGTTAATCCAAATTCAGGAGGCAAACTAATTCTTAATCTGTGAATATGTATTTTTATTGGCATCTATCCAAGGACTTTTTTCTGACATAACTGTAAGCAAAATGTCGCTTCCTATTTTCTGATCCTCACTGATAAAGTTATGCTGGTACAGTTTCAAGTTTAGATTATTCCTGTGGGCCACAGATAGCAATTCCCCTTTTTAGTTTCCTCTGCGATCAGAAAGGTGTTGGGAGGATTTCATGTCAAAACAAATCAATGCCAATCTTTTCAAGATCCAATTATATCAACTGTCATCTAATTTGTTTCCTTGAAGAAAGTTTTTCTGCCAATGTGCCTGACCTGTCAGTAACAGACATCTCAGGACACCTCAGTGCCACAGTTGGAGTGGAAGGATCCCTTCTGAGAGATGCCACTGGGAGAGATGTAGAAGCTCTGAAAGACTCTCTACCTCAAGAAGACACATTCCTTGTGGAAAGGGCAAGTAAAAGAAACAGATGAGCATCAAGCTGCACAAGCAAACAAAGCAGCAGCTGCAGAGAGCAGAATGCCAAGGGCTTACACTGTGAGGTCCTGCCATACATGTTCCAGTGCCCAGATGCTTAGGTTCATCTTGTTTCCCAGCACATGCTTTTGCATAGGGTTGAACAAACACACCACTTGAAGGAAACTTAAGGGCACCCCTTGAAATTGTTTTCCTACATATGCAAAGCAAGTACAAGTAAAGACAGCTGGCTTTTTTCCCCATTCAGCTATGAAGAAAAAGTGTGCTATAAAAATCACGTTGTAGCTTTTATATTTAGCCCTAATTGTTGTCCCATGTATAGAAAAATTATGAAACCACAGCACATCTTCCAAGTAATAGAAATTGTGAATTACAGGCTCCTGCTCAGTGCACTTTGAAGATTTTCTATTTTGTGTAGAGTTCATCCACTTTCTGCTGAAAGCAGCAAAATAAATGTCTGTGAAGTCAGATCAATTTTTAAAGTGAAGTTTAAGCTTATATCTTTTAACTAGTTATCACCATTTGTGGTTCCAGTTGCTTGCATCTGTGGGATAATTTATAACAACAGTCAATCTTTAACACAATCCTGCCTAGTAACATTGTGGTCATGGTTAATGATTTCAGTACTCTGTGGAAAAGTTTTGGGGTAGGGGTGTTTGAAGCTTTAAAAAAAATCTGTCCCAGATTAATGAGGGTCCTGACAAAGAGTATTTTACACAGACTTGTTAAAAGGCAAATCATTCAAAAGCATGGAAGTGATGTAGGGAGCTAAGTGATGACGCCCTTGCATGCGTAATGCTGCTGTTGAGATCTGAAAGCTTTTCTAACTTCATGAAACAGACGCTATATTTCTGATGTGTGTTGAAATAAAAGCTCCTTGAAGTAAAGATGAATCGAAAAATGTTACAGGCAGCCCTAGCACAGCCCAGAGACATGTTATACTTACAACAGAGGACCTAAATCTTCATGTAAATGTGAACATATTTCATTAATATAGACCAATGTCTCCTGCTTGCAACAACTCCATCCAGACTACAAACCTATGGGACTGATTTCTTTTCTTCCTAGAAGTTTAAAAATGCATAGGGAGTTTGTGTCAGGATTCTCTGAGTGGTTTGTTACTGGTTTTGCATTCTAAAAATATAGCGGCTCTTTTCTTTTTTGCCTTTTGTAAAGTCCCTGGCCATGTTATTGTCTTGGTCTTGATCACTTTCTTTCCCTTTCTGCTTTAAGTTTGGAGCTCCAAGGCTTTCTTTTGGGTTTTATCAAATTATACAGTGAAGAAAGGCATACATTTCAGAAACAGATGGATTTAATGTGCATGAAAATACATGTCTTTAAAAGAAACTAAATTAGTAGTTCCACTTCTACCCCTTTTTATTGAAGACAGAGCTCAGAGGCATCTCTGGTCTAAAGCATAACTTTAAAGACATCAGCAAAATGAGATTTATTTGCATGGAAATTAAACAGAACATCAGAGGAACCATCAGCAACACCAAATCTGACACTTTGTAGTATATATGAAGGGATAGACAATAGTAGGACAATACTAATAAAAATATATAGAAAAGAAAGTTTTAAGAATCCATAACCAGTGGACATTTCAGAATTGTTAAGTCAACACATATATTGAGTGCATTTGCAAATTCACAGGCACCCATGTCTCTGAATATTTGTCTTACAAAATTAATTTTAATTAATAATTTAATTAATAATTTGTAATTTTTAATTACAAAGTTAATTTTTTTTAGTGGCAAATTAGTGTTAATTCGTTTTCAAGGTGAGGTGTCTCTCCTTATGAACTGAAAGCTGAAGGTAAGACCAGATTTTTTCTTTTAAAGCACCTGCCTCCCACAAATCTGCATTACCCAGAGAAGGTAAAGCAGAATAACTGCCCTGTTGCCTAGCCATATTTCACCAAGTGTTGTCTTTGCCTCGGTGCAGAAGGACCTGGTGTGGACTGTGTCTGTGCTTGCAGCACTGAATGTGAAGAGATGGGCAAATCTGCCATGGGAGGATGGGACAAAGAGACCTGCGAACATTTCCCATGGGATAGTGCATAGGACAGGCCCGAGTCTCCTGTGAATGTAACTTTCTAACAGTGTCTTAATGTGGATGTGTCTTCAGCTGGAGTCCGAACACTCTGCTGAAATAACTCTGAGTAACCCAACTGCAGGATTCTTCATGGTGTTTCTGAACCAGGCAAAAAAAGAAAATGCAAAATTCTAATAATGCTTTAATCCCCCAGGACTGGCCAGGAACTATTTAGACACCTGATTATGTCGATGATTCAACAAGACTCTAAATTATAGCCCATTAGCATATAATCAAGTCCATCCTTTTTCTGCCTACTCAAGTCTTTCAATGAATAGGATTCAACTGCTGAACAGACTTTCAGTTGAACACTTTGCTGAGCCCATGTGTGGCCAGTTGGGTTTGCAGAAGTGCTCAGCCTGTCCATGATCCCTTGTTACTGGAGCTCTGATTTAGAAAGGAATTCTTTAAAAGAAGCACTTAGGTACATGCTTATGAGTTTTCCTGACCATGATATATGGAGATTGGCCCAGAATTGTGCTTTATCAAAATAAGCTGGCTCCTCAGTGAGAGCTGTTGAATCAGACCATCAAAGAAGTAAATAATAGTTGACATAAACATTCATTCTTCCTTACAGAAAGCAATTTTTTTCGTTTAGGAGTATCTGGAGCTCTGTTAGCAATTGATGAACACCAAACATGCTACAAGTGAGTTCTAACCAGCAGAAAAAATCATGCACTCGGCTGTGTTGTCTGATTTCCCTGATGCAGCAAGACTAGATGTGTCACAAGAGTTAGCGTTTTTTGCCAATTCCTCTGCCAGCAAATGGCCACATTCCAACAATTCATAGACAAAACCCCCTAGCTGAAATTACATGCGAATTCACAGTATGTTTTAGAGTCTTAATGAAGTTTTTCGTATCATCAGCTAATCTTCAAGCTGAAAACTTTTTTTTTAAAGATTTCCTGAATGGTATCATCTATCTCTAACGTGTATTTCAACAATCTCAAGGCCTGTCTGAATTTAGGGTTGGTTTTTTTTTTTAATACTTCCTCTCTCAACTTGTGATTAGATGATTCAGTATTTTGCATGAATGCAGCTAATTCAGCCATGTTTTACTACATGAATCTGCAGAACTAGCAGTAATTTGCATTCTTTAATTTTATACAATGTTCTAAATGGTATATAGCTGAGAGGTAGCTGCTTTGCGTTTTGTCTGCAGCTATCACTGTAGACTTCTTCCGCTTCATCTCCACCATACACAAGTCTTCAGTTTATCCCAAAATATGTTAGAATCACAAGTGTTGACCTGCTGAAGCTGGCAGGGAAATTTTGCGATTCCTGGCCTAAAGATCAGAATCCCAAATGACTTGAAAGAAATTGTCATTATGAGTCGTGAACCAGTTATGTCCTCCTTACAGCCATACATTTGGTTTAGTAATTCTCCATCAGATAGCCTGGCTATCCATTATTTTACTGGGTCCCAGTCCCTTGGTAACTAATGTAAATGTAATGTAAATGTACTCTTGGTCTCTCTTTTTGAACATACCAACTAGTTCTTTTTGAGAGGAAAGCTGGGTGTGAAGTCATGCATTATAGGTAGCTTTCCTTTCGTTGCTGAAACACAGCAGGTTTATCTCTCTCCATTTACCTGGTACTTCACTGTTAGCCCTGAGGCCTTTATGCCATCTAACATATGCATGCTTGTGGTATGCTATTAAAATAAGTATTGTGGTGGAGAAAAGTATTATCTTAGAGGTGTGAGGGGGACAAAAGTATAATGAGAAAAGTATTATCGTAGGGGTGTTGGGGAAGGATGAGGGGCCTATGGTGAAATTTTTGGAGGTCCTCTGGGGCAGGTCAAGGTCCTGGTGCACTCTGCACACTTGCTTCTGGAGCACAGTGTACTTTCAGAGGGGAAAAGCTAAGTGCCATGGGAACACTGTACAAATTTCCCGGGGGGAAGGCAAACAAAGACATCAAGAGATGTACATAGGTGATAACAAGGTAAATACTAGAGAAACTAGCCTGTATTATACTAATATAATAGGGTATCAGTAAGGAAAAAATAGTCAGACATTCATGGGTGGTTAGGCTGAGAACAGTACCAGCCTGGGCTGATAACACTGTAGATTGTTATTGGTACAACTTAGTCTGAAAGTGGGGCATTTAAAAACATACAGGAAGACTAAGGTATCAAGATCTCTCCCTTTTTTCCTTTCTCAGTTTCATGAGACAGATCTGACATTCATGGAGGAAAGAGCTGTGGCAGCAGGGTGTTGTGATGGTGCAAAGTCAAAGAGCTCTTCATTTGCCCTTTTCCCACTAATTTAGAGAGCCTTCATTCTGAGGACATCACAGCTTAGTGAGCCAGGAGGCTATCAGGGTTGTATCACGTTATTTACTTGTTCAGTGAAAAGTCTGACTTTCCTCATAACCTCAGTACCTGAGCTGCGGAAGTTATTAGAGCTAACCACTGATTCCAGTATGATACATGCTGGGCTGTGCTGTGGAAGGGGCCTAATTGTTGCTGTTTTATTCATAAATCATAATGCCTCACTGTCTAGTGCTCTGAAAGGAAAACTGTTTCAACTTCCAGTCTCCCAAAACCTCTTGCCACCTCTGGGCCACAATCTCCCATGCTGTGAACAAATACTGTCTTGCAGTCTTCATTTCTGAATATGTGTGATGACAAGTTACAGGGGACAAACATCTTTTTCCTGTGTTTTTCCTAAAAATGGTTGAAGGCTATGTCAAAGTATAATAACTCATCACTATTTTACACAGTAATGAATAAATTGTCCTTAAAATGTTGGTATGCCTTAACACATTACATGAACTCGCAAGCAGAACTGGAGGAAAAGACTAAGAAGGTGGGTTGCAATGACTGAAACACCAAATTATCAAATAGCATCCTCTGAGTGCCTATGTTCTATGCTTGTTGTAGCAAACTCCAGCATTGCACAGTGCTAACACAGACAGCAGCAATCCAGCTGTGGGATTGGAGTGTGTGGACACAGACTGGGCGGTTTAACAACGTGAAGTGACATACTTGAGGTGGTCTTTTTATTCAGTGCCTAAGCTGCTAACTCAGATGAAGGAGAAGTCCCACCTTTGTTGTAAACAATGGAGGATTCACTGTTGGCTTCATCTGCATTTCCAGAATCTCAGATAGCTCTAATCTAAGGTCTCTGAGACCTTAGATTGTTTTAGGTGCCCATTCATATTTAAACTGTAAGAAAGCAGAAATGTTTCAATGAATCCACTTCACAAAGCTGAAAAACATTAAACTGGGTTTTTCTTAACGTCGTACACTTCTGGAGAAAGAAAGTCTCCCTTACAGTTCACTCATGTGACAAGCTAGTTTCAAAACACTTTGTTTCCAAACCCCATGCATTTTCTAAAGCACTATTTATTATCTAATGCTGAATGAATTGCTGTGTTTATTAATTTGTTCCACAGTACCATGAGCACAGCCTTTAAAATTAGTTTTCCATGAAATTTTAATGTCAGATTACAAATAATTCTCTTTACTTTTGGATTTTTGCACAAATGAATGTATTGGAGGGGGACTGTAAAGGGGAGCTGATAAAATATTTTTGGAACAGATTGTGAATGACCCAGATGGATTATATGTATTCAAGTTTCTTTTACAATATCATTTACTTGCTTACAGTATTTCCTAGTTCTGTGTGCAGTATGATCAATTTTGTTTTGCTAACAACACAAAGTGAGAAAATCAGATGATAAATAATCTGCTTCTTACATGCGTTTCCATCTTAATGTGGACAAAAAAAAATTATGTTTCTTAAAAACTTTGTGGTGAACAATAACTATTCGAGTTTGTATATTTTTGTGCCTGTTTAACTACTTGATGAAAAGCGGAGGTTATCCATGCAGCTCCTGCACAATAGATACTCACTATTATGATTTATCTTGTTTTAGTGACCCTAAAGCCTTAATTTTTTTCGTGTTGTGTTGTAAGTTCCTGTGCCAAACTTTTGCAATAGTAATTATTTCAGTTGTAGATACATGGAGCTTTTTTTTGCAGATGCAGAAGAGTTTAATGATCTCCTACCTTGCACTCTAGTGGCCTGTCTATTGGACCTATCTTTACATTGATGTCTCACAGAAGTCTGGTCTACATGGGTGTGCAGAGTTAGATGTAGAAAGGAACTGGAGCAAGGGATAAATTCTGGTCTGCAATGAGATATACAAAAGTTTTTCAGAGGCATACGTGTAATTTCTCTTATTGCAGTTCATTCCATGTTCATAAAGCATTCACATGTCTCTCTGGGGACAAGATTTTGTGAAAGGCTGACATATGTGGCCTCCTAGTCCAGTCTGCCTCTTGTTATCTAGAAGTAATTCCTTGGTTTTTATATAAATTCAAAAATCAAAACAGGTTATTGCCTGTTCTCTTTCAGAGCAGTTCATGAAGAACCAAGTCCCAGCATACTTAAAACAGGAACAGAGATTCAAGGAAAGATCCAAGCCTGAAGAGCAAGCAATTTTAATGTTAGCCATTCCCTTGATCTTAGTAAAGCTAGAGAATGGTTGCAGCACAAGGCCACTAAAAATGGTTATAGTAAACTTGTTTTTCCTTCTTTGGTGTTAAGCTTTTACTTTTTAGTTTATTCCTGGGACACAGATGACTTTGTCAAAAAAGAAACTTTGAACAGCAAATGCCTCACAAGAAAGTCTAACAGGAGTGGCTTTATCTTGTCTTTCCTATTTTGAAGCTAACTGTCCAGACTGAGCTAGACTTGAGATACTTGGATGAACCACAGCTTGAGCCCTTTCTTCATTACGCTTTTATCTGCTTTCACATGGTAATCAGCTTTGGAATAAATGCAACCCTTCTATTCTCTGTGTTTCAGCCTGTTTATCTGAGAGGTAAAACACAAGTACTGCAAAAGCTGCACCTCAGAGAAGCTGTGAGAAGCAAGTTTGCTAAGTGCCATGAACTGCTTGAAGTGAAGCTAGAGTACTTAGGGAACACTGGTGCTTTTCAGGAGCCCCTTGCAGGCTACCAAGAATGATGCTGTCAAAAGGGAGCAATCTCTTTCTCTTGTTTTGATAACAACAGTTGATGCTAAATTATGATTTCCTATTAGCAGCCATTCATTTCCTGACAGAAATCCTTGTAAATCTAAGCAGCATAAGTCTGCTTTGAGACAGTTCTGTGTTATCATCCTTATATTGTTTGACAAAACTCTGCCAAAGATACTCTTTGATCTGTACCTCACACTTCTGTGGCATGTAACAATAGTTTCTGGGAATGAGGAAACCGGTAATTTACAATACTGAAATGACAAGCAGGAGAAAGACTGAAGCAGGCATATGACACATAAAATGTAATTTTCTTAAAATGTCATATGATGGTATTTTAATTAGGAAATCACTTCAGTGAACTTTTCTGAAGCTGCAGTGTTTGGTGAGATATGTGATTCAGATTGGGAAATTCAATAAGTTGACATAAATTCTCGGTTCCCATTCAACAGCTGGAAAAGGAATGATTTTCATTCTTATCTAGAAAGAAGGCAGCAAAAAAAAAAAAGGGGGGGGGGGCTATTTTACTTTTCTCCATCCTTCTTTATTCTTCCTCTGTTAGCAGAACTACAGAGAAATAAAAAATATTTTAATATTTTTTTTCAGCTTGAAAAACACTGAGTTTGAAACATATATTAAATATGCTAAAAAATACGAAACTTGGCCTCAAAGCTAAAGCATGATAGTTTCAGCAATTTAGATGTTTGAAAGGCATATGGTGAGGATTTTTTCTTGTTGTTTTGTATGTGGAAAGCCCTAAGATATATAATGATTTCACTTTCGAATGCTATAAAAATTAAATCTTTTCTATAAAGGCAAGAGAGATCCTCCTGCTTACTGATTTTAGCTCTAACATTAAACAATATCAGGGAACATTCTTTGTGTCAAGGATGCCAAATCCTTTCATCTTATCAAAGTAGCTAGGCGGTTACAGATTCTGCTTATTGATTTTGTGGACTTTTTCCTAGATAAGGCAAGGAAATAAAGTTGACACTTTTGCCTGCAACTTACGTTCAATTTATAAAGTGTTGTCTTGTTTGGTTTTTTTTCAGAGGCATTCTGCTATCAGAAGTTCTATGTCAGACGTTGTTTAAGCGTATACATTGGTTTACCTGCTTCTGTGGCTTCCTGTTATTGATATATGCACTGAGAAGTTGCCTTTCAATGCATATTTGTCTTACTGGCTTCCTTTGGCTATTTGTTTGCCCACTGAAGTTTGCTGTGAAACTTTTTTTGTTGAGCAACTTTTCTACCACATATACAGAAAGTACTATATCCATGACACAATTTCAGAAGCAATGGGTTTGTAAGCATTGCTGAAATATCATTTATGCAATCTGTGCACAAAATCTTATGGAGTACAATTTTATCTTACTATTTGATATGAAAAATTTCCCATGGGTGTCATGAACTGAAAATTTACACCTCTGTGATACTCTGGTAACGGTCAGGTACATGAGAGGTTGGAAATCACTCATTGGCACGTAAGACAGTACTTAGGAACAATACTGGCTCAGGACTGAGCTGCTGAAATCTGCCAGCTGTTACTTTGTATTGGTGGTGGTGGTGGAATTATTCTGCTGATGAGGGTGGTCTTATTGTTATTTTCAAAGCACAAACTGTTTGAACTATCTTGTGTTGAAATCCTTCTTCAAAATTAGTTGCAGCGTAGTGCACGGGAAGGAAGGGTGGGACACAAGTGTGGAGATTTTCAGACACACCTGGTAGTCAGTGGAAACAGGGTTTCAGAGCACCTCAAGTGCTTTTAAAAATCCCACCCAAATTTGAGTTGTAATTTCTGGAGGATTTTTTCTTTTGTTTTTTTCTGTTACTAGGAGCAACATATTTTATGCACCTAGAACAGACTAGTCCAAAAATGCCTCTTCAGTAATTACAGCAATTTCTTTTACATCTCATTTTCCTTACAATTCAATTCCTTTCACTTCTGTGACCTTCTGAGTATGAATTCTTTAAAACTGGGAATCTAGTGCACTGATACATTTGTAATTATTTGCATTTCCTTTAGCAAAGCAGCATGCAGATTTTTTTTTTTCCATTTATTTCATTATTTTTCTGAATGTTTCAAACATTCACGGAGATATAAGACTAGGAAGGGGCTTTATAACTGTGTAACAACAGGCTGTAAAACTTCCTCCAGTTCAGTTCTGTAATTTGTAATTGAACAAGGCTGAGTGAATTGCACTGTGCATGTCTTTCTGACAGAAGCACATTCTGATTTGAAGGAACTGGTGGCTAGAGAATTATTTGCAATGGCAGAGTACAGGCTGAGGATAATGTCTTCAAGAACCACAGTACCCTGGTCTATAGTCTGGGTTTGGTTTGGGGTTTTTTTTTTTTTTTTTTTTTTTTTTTTTTTTTTTTGGTGTATTTCTGGTATCGTTTACTCTAACAGATTCACAGCTTAGCCCGTGACTGGGAAATGGCTAATGGCATTTGCAAATGCCCAAACGGGTGGTTAAGGCTCTACAGGAGTGATTCTGGGGATATCATTGCATTTGTTAATGTATCAAGTATTTGAGGGATGGAGGCACAAATTTTACTTGGGCATCAACCACTGCATGAGAAAGGCTTGTTTGCAGTAAGGCTTTAATTCTCCAAGAGCATTGTTAGAAATACTGTGATACCAAGAGACCCAATTACTTGTTCTTTTGTATAAACTCAATCTTCTGGATTGAGGTACAACAAACTGCTTGGACAGGCTGACTTTGCACCAGCAAGCTTTAAGCCAGATGAGATATTATCTGTTATTCTGCAAACTTTATGCCTAATCACCTATTGTGTCTCCCTTCACAGCCAGCTTGAGGACAGCAAGACACCTATCTTATGTACCGAGCTTTTCCACCTCAAATATGGTGTTCCTGTGCCTGCTTCTGTGTACAATAGGTAGAGATCATGGAATCACCTGAGGGATTGGGTCACTGATTACAGGGCTGTGTTGGAAAGGTGATATTCAGAGTCACATATTGCTTTGTCTCTGTGACAAAGTATGTCTCTTGATGAGGACACTGGGATTGACAACAGCTAAGAGACATAATGTCCAAAACTGCCATAGCAAAATCTTCCCTGAATGTAAACCAAACCTGTGGTTTTGCGAGATGCACAATCCCAGTCCACTCAAAGCAGATGACATATACTGTGTATACCTGCACAGAGTTCTAATTGACTCTTCTGGGATGTTTGACAATGTAAATAAATTAATTCTTCTTTAAGCTGTTTCTACTGAGAAAACTCAGAAAACACACATGTAAATCATCTGGTTTTGATTCCCTGTGGACTTCGAATTTATAAGTGCTTCATGTTTTAAGTTTCTTTTTATTGGTTAATCTGTTGGGCCAACTCAGTCTAGTCCAATTTGTACCAAAAAACACTGAAACATATAATTCTGACATGAGTTTGATATGGATTTTCCTTGAAACACAGTGGTTTTGACCAGAATGCCAAAAGAAATTGAATTAATTCAAGTTGTGGAAGGCTTAGTGGTGAAAGGAGAAAGAAATAGAAAATGTTTGCACAGATTGGCCTTTCCCCAGTTCCTCTCTTGCCCACCAAAGAATGGTGAATCCCAGTTAGCCCTTTCAAAAGGGGTCAGGAAGGACAAGTCACCCCAAACTAAATACCAGGTACTGCTACTTTCTTGCTCTCTGTGCTTAGCAGAGCTTCAATAAAAGAAGTTCTGAGTTTCCACACCATTTCATTTTTTAAAATAAAAATAAGCATGCTAAATGTTTTCAAGGCCTCCCAGCAGTGAAAACTGATCCGTCTTCCTGATTCCTTCCAGTACACAAGGTTCTGTTTTTTTATTTATAGAATTTGCTTATTTAATTGCTTTCACACCCATCTTTCCATTTCTGCCCTCAAGTTTGCTCTCAGAAAGTTGCGTCCGGGCACTAAATCCAGCTGCTGTAAATGACTGGCAAGCAGCTGTTTGCTGCCTGTCAGAGAGTGGATTGGTGCCATGGTGAGCCCAAGGCATACGGACAAGTGTCATCCTGCTTTGCAGCTCAGCATTGCTTTTACTAGATGAGACCACAACATGCTTACAGACAGCTGTGACTTTCTATGTTTGGGTAATGTGCCTGCAAGTGTAAAATTAATTTGTGGCACTATTGAAGCAAATATAAAGTGGAGGGGAATTGCATGGGAATACAGCACCACTGTTGTGTGGGACTCTAATTAGCAGCATCCCTTAGGATGCAACGGGAGGTCCTCCTGTTGCCAGCTAAAGTGAAGGTTGTTTGGGGAAAACAAAGGATATTCTGGCAGTTAAAGCAAAGAGGGGGCTGAACTGTGGAGATCTAGCTTTGATTCACAGTATATGCACAGGTTTGCTGTGTGTCTTTAAATTGAGAAATTTCGTGGAAATTCAGCTCTCTATAAAGAATTCCTTTTTTGCTGCTACCTGCTGCCTATGCTGTCTGCTTGGGCTATAAATGCATTGTGGATCAGAATATTTTCCAAGCACACAAAGATATGCAAGCATTTCATGCCATGGATCCTGTCAGAAACTGATGATGATAAAAGAGCTGGGCAGCTAAAGACATTTCCATTTTCGTTTCTGTGCTTAGACTCTGTTGTACAGCAGCTAACATTGCTCTTCAAACAGCTACCTGATGAAAAGGCTTTCTTGTCTGCAGAGAGCAAAGTTTTCTGTCAGTCAAAACATAAGGATCTGCACTATGCCTTACTGACCAGATCTTGAGACTGGCACCTTTCAGGAGTTTCCTTTCTTTTTTCTTTTGTTATTTCTTCTTAAGCATTTTTCTGCCATTTCTTTGTACACGGGCAAAATTCTGACTGTGTGGTAAATGCCAGGGTTAATAACACAGTTGATGATCTGCCCAAGTGGTCAAACATCAGCTGAAATACATGGTATGTGTGTTTACTTTCTTTTTTCTTTTTTTTTTTGTTTGAACATTGTTTTTCATATTTCTCAGCATGAAGATCTGTAAACTCCCAGACAAAGACAGCAATAAACACTTCTTTGCTTAGACTTTCTACAGTGTGAGAAGGCACACTAGCATTAAATCCTTTTGGGTTTACCTTATGATTAAGGCAGATTCAGAAATGGACTAGCTGGCTTATCAGGAAACAAATTACTTCTATTTTCATTACATTATCTCTCACATCATTTTTGCACTGGCGCAACTCTAGACTAAGTAGTCTTATTCCTGATTTGCCAACAAAGCACATGAGAGAATGTGGTATGTGGGAATTATGGAAGTTCTTTGGTCTTCTGACCCACTGAAAACAACTTAAGCATGTTTCTTGATCAATCCGTACATTTATACTCATTATTTTTGCTTTTCTCCACAGAGGGAATTTGCTTTAACTTGTATGTCTTTCCCTTAGAATTGCAGACAGGCTTATGGTACTACTTTTCAGGTTAAAAATGTTCCACAGGAAATTTCACCTTATCACTTCAACATGACACCCTGATTACAAATGTAGTACAGCATTTTTCTGACCATAATTCACACATCCTTAAAAGTATTGTTCCTGTCCTCAGATGACCCTTTGCAAAGAAGAAAAAGAAGGTAAGATGAGGTTGCAGGAGAAATGTATCACATCACCAGAGCAGAAGTTCCCCTTGGCATTTGCTATTCTTTGTACTACCGGGACACAAATTTAACCACAACGAAAGGATTTGGTCCTTCCAGTCCCTCAGTAATCTAAGAAGTAACGTTCTAGTGTTCTGGACTAGAAAAGTGAAAACTTTACACAGTCTTCCATACGGAGTTCTCCAGCAACACTACTCCCCCACCTAAAGGAACCAAACACTAAATTTACAGTCCTTGGGTCCAAGAAGTAGTTTCAGAAACAGATCCAACTTGGGCATAGATGGGTGACAAATGAAGTCTATTGTGTGCCATCCTAGTATGGGAGACCTTAAAAAAACAAGTGATAACCTGCCCATACTGTTAAGGTAAATACAAGCTGTGACTGAGAAACAACATTAAGAAATGAAATGCCATGTTTCACAGTGGTGATTTAATCATGAGGCATGAAACATGGCCTGATGATGCTCATGATAACAGAAGCTCTGGTATGTCTGCCCTGTAGCTTTGAGCAGTTTAACACCATACACAATTGAAAATATACTGGTGTGGTTTAGACTGTGTGTTTTTTATGCAGGGAATCATTTGTTTGTATGATGTCAGAAGGCCTTACTGTACAACAGTAATCTTGTACTCTGCTTCCACTCCTATTCTTTCAGATTTGGGGGGCTTTAAGATTTAAGGCATTTATGGGTGCGTTTCCTTACATATTTTTATGAAACAGACAGTATTCTAAATGACATTAGGATGAAATTGTTTGGTCATGCTGCCTATTAATTTTTTCATCTCATTTTATCCTTAGTTCGGGACTCACTCTTTTGTCTGCTTGCCCAGGTACAGGGTGGGACAAGATCATTGTGAAATCAACAGTGACATTTCAGGGCTGCTGAAGTGAGTGGATTAGAGACATGTGGCAGACATCGTAATAATGGCTGGATTACTACTAATAATTTAAACCACGTAGTGACATTTGTGAGCACAGTGAGTTCTGTCTTCGTATTTCTTTAGGTAAATCTGCTTCACCAAAGAAAAACCATGAGGATTTCTAAGCTAAAATTGCATCTGTGCTTGATTGTTACTCCAATGTTATATTGTGATAATGGTAGCTCCATATGGTTTCTGAATAGTTTTAATGACTTTCCTCAAATATCACTGAATTCAGATGACTTTGTCACAAACTCCATTTAGGAGGTAGTGAAATTCTACCTAGCTCATCTGATGTAAACGGAGAAAAGTTGTGGCTTGATACTCAGGTAAAGTATGGTGACCTAGTCTTGCAAGAGAACTGAGAGGCTCAGCTTCTGTCTGACTGCAGCTTCACACTGCCCAGGAGTCAAGTAAAATCCCCAAGGGTCCACACTGTTTGAAACAATACATGACTTGACTTGCAGACACTTGATTTTCAGGAGCGCTAGGTTGGATGACAAATCCCCAGAGACCTTTTTGAGATATGATGACAGGCTTAGGAGTACTTTTCAGGCTTTGTGACTTTCTTCTCACTACTGCATCTTGTGAATCCAGAGAAATTAGTTGGCTCTGATGACACCTGATAGTACTCATAGGTTACTTTCAGTTCTCTCTCTCTGAAGTTTTACATCCACAAAGTTACTTTATAATAAGGAGCCTGCAACAGCCCATAACCAGTGGGTGTTTCCACAGTCCCTAGGGATTTCATACGTCATGAATAGCCTGGTAACCTGGGGTGGTTACTTTTCGCCATGTTAGGATCAGGTTTCTATCTCCAAGCTTTACTTCAGTATTGTAAAACATACAGTATACGTGTGCTTTCTTTAAGAAAAAAACACACTGAAAATGTAGTTTTCCTATGGACTTCGTTCACCAAGGTCAAGTTTTACTCAGATTTTGGGTTCTTCGTTTCCCTTTTTTTTCTATAAAACAGGTTTTTTAGGAGTGAAGACAAGCTTATTCTCCTCCTGCATGGGAGCTCATTATGCTGCTGCTAAGTATAGGTTGGAACAACACACTGGGGTAAGCTGAGGACAACATGGCAAGAGCTTGAGCCAGGAATGGCTTTTTTCCGCCAAGGTACCATAGGAAATTACAGTACACTCCTGAGCATAAATCTATTGCTGCAGTTAATAGGGTGTTAATCGTGCTAGTGGAGAAGGAAGACAAGAGCAGGGTAGTTGTATGTGGGAATCGTGGAAGTTCATTGATCTTCTGACCCACTGAAAACAACTTGGGCAGTTTTCTTGAGCAATCCATACATTTATACTCATGACTTTTGCTTTTCTCCATGAGAACAGGCTTAAGCTTTTATATCTTTCTCTTAGGTTGAACTGTCATATTTTCATTGCTCTTCATACCTGTAGAGTCATGCTGTAGGTATACTTGGCAAAGTAATATGATAATTTCTCCTGGAATTATTGGTAAAAGTAGCTTATGTTAAATTTATAAAGGCTTCTAGAGTCCTGTGATGATATATAGTTTAAGGGGTTTGTTTAAGAAGAAATAAAAGAAAATACATAATGTAATGCTTCTTGTTTCAACATCCTTGTTAAAACAATACTCAAGGATGGTTTCTTAATTCAATCTCTTCCTGACAGTACATGTGCTGGCACAACCTCCTCAGGCTTGTAAATGGCCAGAACTGTTCAGCTGCTCACATTGATTAAACAGCAGTTCTACACAGCAATCCAAAATACAACAAACTGATGTGATGGAATAGAAGCACACTGTACCATGAGCCACGAGCTGACTGTGAAGTAGACAATGCAGGCCAGTGCAGCTGCGTGCACCTGGCCTCATTAGGGGACTGGATGAAGTCTGCAAGGAAAAGATCTGAGATATGTGCATAGTGCGCTGACTTCTCACTGAGAGCTAACCTGCACCTGGGAGAACCAAAACAATGCAGCATCAGGAAGGGAAAATGTCATAAAATTGTTATGAATGCTATAAAACACTGAAATACTGTCCACACGCAGAGCTGTATCAGTACTGCTCTACTGCAATAGCGAAATCAGACACCCACCCACCCCTACACACACACACGCTCTGGAGACAAAGTTATTACAGAAGGGGAAGAAATTGTTTATACATAACTTGCAGTCATTTCTATTCTACTCTGGAGGTGCAGAGTGACTTCACATTGGGAGAAAAGGCAATTTATGGCCACACATGGCCGTTTTTATTCCCCTAGACTGAATGTAGGAAGGTCTCTAATACAAGGTTGAAGTGGACTTGTAATGCACGCCAGTGTAGGGTGAGTTTTGCCCTCAGAAGAGCTTCCTGGTATCAGTGGAGGAGCAGGACTCTTAGCAGTCATTCCTTTCATGCTAATGAAATAGCATCTTCTGCGTGTGTTTTTGCATCTGTTTTTTTAATCTGGAAATTAGATAATGGCAACAAAACCTTGCAAGAACTTTTGGGAGCTAAACAAAGCTATTGACTCTGTTACTATATCTGAATATTCATGATGGGGTTTGCTGGCAAAGGGGTGTTGAGAAGAAAGGGGTGATATCGACTGTGCTCCTAAGCAGCAAAGCTTCAGGGCAAAATGCTTACAAGCCTGGTTCAGAGGTTCCTTGAATTCTAATTACACTCATTTTAAGCAACACAGTAACCCTGAATGTCAGTTTCTCTTGATCAAAATGGGCATGATTTGGGTGTTGCATCCATAACTTCAAATAGATGCTGTATTCAAATAGAATACCTCCTCCAGGTGTAATTAGCTACACAGTGTTCAACTACTTCCATTCATATGACTCAGCTGTGACAGGTATGATTCCTGTGTGATCAGTAAGGATTTTGTTGCATGGCTCCATGTTACACAAGTGGTAGCTGAGAACCAAAAGTGCTATACTGGAAAATAATGTTGAGTGTACTAAAGAAGGGTCTGTCTGGAGAAACTGCTGTGATTTCCATAGGCCCTACCAAGCCATGGATCCGGGGCATAAGCCAAAATAAGATACATGCAGCCCCAGATGAAAAAAAAAATGGCAGAGGCACATGAAATTGAACAAGGACAGAGGGGAAAGTGCCTCCAGACTGGTCTGAGCTTCACGAAATGAAATAGAAACTAGAAAGCTTTTGAGCCTGTTTGTTTTCGTGCTGGCTTAAAAGACTTGGTTCTGTTCTCATCCTGTCCTTGCAAATCACCTACTGCTGTTGTCATCAGAGCAACTCTTGTTATTTTGCAGGACTTCAGTCTGTTATGAATGTTTCTTAAGTGAGTCAGAAGGGCTGTGTTCCACCCAGGTGAGGCTGAGAGACTGTCAGGTTGGCATCAGACTTTGTAAAGCGTTTCAGCTTTTGTCATCCTGTAGTGGTTATATGTAAGAAGGAGGGGAAAAAAACAAAGAAAGAAAATTGCAAGAATTTTCCTAACACCTGGAGAATTATCTAGAATGGACACAGAGAAATATATTTAAACAAGCTAACAGAGCTAAACTACCTGTACATCACTAAGTAGTCTGAAAATTTTTAGGAAGTGAAAGGGGAAGTTGAGGTGAAGAAACTGCCAAAAAATGGAGTTTCTAGGCTTGTGTTAGCGGTTCTCACTTCTTTCAGAGACAAGGCTTTAATATTGTCATACACAGGGAAATAAGAGTTTTTAATATAGAAACAGCTTAATTTCTTTCTGGAAGAAATTCTTATTCACACAGCAAATTTTAAACTGAGCTCCTCAGTATTTTGCAGGAATTAGCACTGTTGAAAGTACAATTATACTGAATTCAGATAGCGAATATTCTATCAGTTCTTCACTGGGATTTGTATGCAGAGACCCCAGGAGGTGGAGATTGGATTTCTAGCTAAATAGATATAATTATACCTATCATAGCTTCCTCTCAGCTGGCTTTCTGACCCAACCTTGAACCAGCTGGAAACACCCAGTATAATCAAAGTTTAGGCATTCTTTGTCACTGTTTTCGTTAGATTTTGGATTGAATCATCCGTAGGTAAGGTTTCAAGAACTTCTGTTAAGACACTGAGGTGTAATGCCATTGTGCTTGAATACTGCACGGAGTATTTACAGACAGGTGCAGATACATCCATCCAGATTATTGGTTTTGCTCCATAAAGCAGTGGCTGTATTCATACACAAAGTAGCAAAATAGCCAACAAAATAACAGTAACAGCCTTTTCCCTTAAATACAGAGCAGTGTTCACGAAATTAATCCTCAGATGCAATGGGGATTAATCTTTTTAAAAGAAATGGGTGAAAGAAAGATATTGCATTCTCTGTCAATACTCTTACCAAAGAGATTTACTTTCTAGAGGCGTCTTGAAAGTAAAGGTTTGAAAACAAGGAACTTTTTAGCAGGTTGTCAGATCCTGAGCGGGCTGTATGTCTTTCAGCATCGCTCTTGCCTCCAAAAGTTTTCAGAAGACAAGCTCTGGTCTCAGAGACATGTACTTAATTGCAGTGGCTTCTGCTTAACCTTAAGCATTCTCAAGTGTTGTCTTGTTTAGGAATGCTCCTTTTTCCCTGTGAAGCTGCATTTTATAAAGAGGATTTTGATGGTGATACATTTCTCTAATGTTAGATAAAACAAGCTTAAAAAAATCTGGAGATGTCAAACAGATATAACTGATACTTGATGTATTTGGAGCAAAGGCCAATATTTTGACTCTGAAATTCAACTGAGTTCTAAGTCAATGCTACCTTGTTTGCAGGAAAGATTTCTTGGCAGGACATCTGATGCACACATCATAGGTGATAAAAACAAATCTTTTGAGCATTAGCATACCTGTGCTGCTCTCAGTTCTGCAGCTCAGCAGGGTTGCAAAACATTTTATGCTAACAAAAAAACCTACATTCTTAATATGAAATGCATGTGTGAAAAAAAAGCATATTTAAAAGACAAAGCCCCACAAATTAATATTCATGGAAGACAACACTTCACCCGATCAGGCTACAAGATAAAAAAGACATCTGGAAACTGGTAAAATCACAAAAAAGTTGCTTGAACAAAAGGGATTTTAAAGACAGAGTATCCAGCAACAAAACTTTTTTTTAACCTCTTTCTTTTTTCTTTCCTTCCTCATTACTCAGATCTTTGGGAAAGCTCCAGGCTTTGGGCAGTTAATTCATTTCAGCAGAGTAATGGTAATCTTGGAGCAGACAGAATTGCCATCAACAATGAGTTGCATGAGCGACAGTGCCCCTTCCCATCTCTGAATCAGGCAGAGATATTTCCACAGATTACTTTTTCCAGTAATAAGAATGCTGCAAACCTCTATGGGCCTTTTATCAGCTAACTGCCAAGGGTTCATAAATTCCCCAATTTGCTTTTGTGGATTATTTTGGGGCTTTCTAAATGGGGCAGAAATAAGGGGAAGAGTAACTTTGGGATGAAGGGGTCTAATTCCTCCAGACCATCTTCCTCTATATAACTTCCCCTCCACTCAAAACCTTGGCTTCCACACACACTAAATTGTCAAGGCCCTTTATCACAACATATCCAAAAAGTGCAAACTTGTGCCCTCGATTTAATTCATCACCTTTACCTGCAGACAGGTGAAAGGAAGGGAAAGGTGGGCAGAGACCTGAGAAAGGTGCTCCTTGACAGCCAGGGCAGCTTTGTTGCTGCCCAGCAGAGTCTTGGGGAAGGGCTGAAACAGATTCTGCAAGACACTGTCTCTTACCCTGCTGGCTTAGGATGTGCTGTCACAGGACATTAGAGTCCTGTTTCCATTGCTGGGGTATTGCCGGGTATCAAGCACAGTGCTCCAGCTGCGAGCTTGGCATGTCTTGTCTGCTCAGACAAGTGGTGGGAGGGTGGGAGAGGAAGATGCTGCAGAGATGGCTTGTAACCCGCTACCCCACCCACTACAGAGGCATCCCTTCCTCCACGGCTCCGAACCAGGCTTCTGCAAGCTGTGCTGCAGCAGAGTTGCTCCAAGCGTCTGCAGGGAGGAGGATGTGAGCCTGGATTTCTGCCTCTGAGGCTCGTGCAGCAGTGTTTGCAAGGTGTAAGACCACAAAGGCAGTGTTTTTTGGCCACTGCAATGTCGACCAATGTCTGCTCCTGAGACCTGGCCTCATTAAATGCATCGCATGCTCCCTCTCTGAAGAACCATCCTTTTAAAGACCTCTCAAGGTCTTATGGACACTTGTCCTGTGTGGGCCAAATGTCCCTTACTTGTGTTATGTGTCATCTGTTCTGCTTTTACTAGTGTTAAACTAGGCCTGAGACAGGACAGGATTCAGCTTTTAGTTAGAGGCAAATACAAATAATTCCATCTCCTAACCTGAAATTAAGAGAATCGATAATAGGAGGTGCTCTGTTGTCCTCTGCAGACTTCCTACTCAGCTTTGAATATGAACTAGCTGCTTCTACAGCAAAAATTTTTGTTTCCCCCAGTGCCAGATTTCCCTGAAAAAATGAAAGATAAATGAGTTGTGGTCTTGTAATATATGGCTCTGAAATCAAGGATGATTTCCACAGGGCTGAGGCAAGGAAAAACAGCTCATGGATTAGCCTGGGAGGCAGAGTAGCAGCCTATTACAGCACTTAAAATAAATCATCCTGTATAATTGTTACCACCCATCAGTTTGCTGAGATTAAAGAAGAGAGATATTGACAGTATGTTTAGAATAGGAGTCTCAGTGTCCAATAACACATAATATTGCATACTCTGATTGATGCCAAGTCTTTGTAAGCAGAACAAAAATTATGCTTTGCACTTTTGTTTTAACATTTAACTCTGGGTTTGGCTCCTTTTCTGGTGCACGGTTCCATTGTCACATAGCTGATCTAACCAAGTTTTCGTCCCCTTCTTCTGCTTCAGTGGGTATTGGTCGTTTCTAATCTGAACTCTCTGAAAGCAACGATCTTTGCAGCCTTTGATGGGTTTTGGAGCAGGCTGACCAAAATGACTAGAATGTTACTTGTAAGTATACACTTTCAAGACTCTGTGTATCTAAGGCTAAAATCAAGTCCAATGTTTGTAGGTTCTCTAGGGAGAGTTTTAGACCTTTATGTTCAGTACAAATAAGTTTTTGTGGGTAATTAGAGATGGGAGAATCTAATGTAGTTTTGTATTTCACTGACTCTTTGGAGCATTTTAAAAATAAAAAGTCACAAACAAAAGAAATCCTTTTTTTTTTTGTCATGGAAAGTTACTATTTAGATGGATACAATAAAACTGTTTGTCCACTTTCCTTATTAAAAGAAATCTGTAATACAGTTTGTGATGGCTGAAGGTGGTAACTTGCTTTCAAGTATTAATTCCTGCTCCTGCTGCTTTATCCGAAGAAGATTTTGTCTTTTTTCATGGAGTCTTTTCTCAGCCTTGACCTCCCATCAAGCTGTTTTCTTTCGAGCTTCAAGGTACAGCAGTAGGTTTTGTTTTATGGAGAATAGCTCCATGGTCTATTTCCGGGTCCTGCCCTTGAGTCACTGCATGACCTTGGGATGGTGCTTAATCTCTATATGCAATCTTTTTCTTCCTCAAACACTCACTGTGCTGTCAGAGTAAACTGTCTGCTATAAACTCTCTAGTAAAAGGTCCATCCCTTAGTCTGTGGATGCAGACAGCCACAAACAGTAGGGCTTTAATCTGAACCTCAGCTCCCCAGGGCAACTGTAATACCAGTAGCAAATAGCACCGTGTTTCTGTCTGTGTACACTTTGTGGAAGGCTACATTTCAACATACATGGATTTTGCAACCCTTTATTTATCCCTATAGTCTAGTGAAATATAATAATAAAATAGATTATGCTAAACTTTGCATCATAAATACAAGTTAGCTAATGGATGGAGGATATTTGAATCTTCTTATGGTAAATACCAGCAAGCAAATGTACTTCTAGAGAACTGGAAGCATGGATGTGAGCTCAAGTACAATTTACTCTGCCTTTCTGTAGGCTTTCTAATGTGTTAAAAACAAGCAAGGGATCTGTGCCTGTCAGAAGACCTACTTTAGCCTCATTAATATCTTTCAGCTGCTTATTGACTCATAAAAGTCTACTTGATCTATAGGTGAAGCTGAGAATATATGTACATATAGAGATTGGATGTGTTTACAGTTGTGTAATCTTACTACCATACACAAGTGAAGTCCCTGGAGTTACACATGCTGTATGCTTCCTAGGGGATCTGATTCCTGCTTCTCAGCCCTCTGCTATAGAAAGCTGCACTTCTATTTTGCTTTTACTCTTGCAGAATAAAACAATATCCTCCTGTGTAGTCTGCTCTGCTTAACACTTCAGCTTTAATATAGCAGCTTGTTTCACTTGCTCCCCCTCTTTTTTCTGAGTGATAGAATTTTTATGACATAATCTGGGTGGAGTGAGCTGGGAAAGTTTCCCAGAGGAGCTGAAGAGAATTCCCAAACAAGTGAGGTTACCCCAAGCTGACATGCCTTCACCAGAAACATGCTCCTCCTTGCATTTTCACTTGTGGCTTACAAATCTCCAGGGCAGTGTTGGCTCATTCAGCAGGTGCTATCACCTGCTCACCTACCAGCCCAGCAGGCACGGTTCCTGGGGCGTAGCTGGAGACCTCTGCCACTAGGAAGCTGCATTCACATGCACAGACTTCCTTTCCTCGTTCTGTATTTTTAGTGAGTTATTTTCAGTGGCCTATTCATGTAGCACTGCATCTGAAGAATGGGTTGTTTTCTTTAGCACAGAATGATCAAGAATGAAAAGCTTCCAGAATTTCTTGCACAGCTTTGGAAAAGATGTTCTTCATGAACAATGCAAACAAATATTTTATTTACTCTCTCCCCATTCCCCAGTTTTTATTTTGGTTAGCATTTGCTTGTTTGTTTCTACTCCTGGTTGTTTCTATGGCTGTAACCTTCAGCTGTTCCTCTTTTTTTGATCTTTCTTCCACCCAGAAGGAAATGGAAAGGGAAAAGAGCTGGAAAAGAAGAAGGTAGGGGAACAAACTAAATACCTAGATTTTGATTTGGTTTCCTGTTTCCTCAAGCACTTGGAGGACTTCTTCCCCTTAATTTCTTTAGTGAAACTATTGATTAAAAAAAAAAAATTATTAATTTAAAACATGGTTAATGTGACCTCAGGCCTTTGGATGCACTGTTTGTACTGCCTTTGCACCCTGGGCTCTGCTGTGGAGACTGACAGAGGTAGGTGTGGTACACCCACAAATGCCTGGGCCATGATCTTATTGAACTTTGCTCTGTTTGACTTTGATGTCATATCAGACACCTTTGCATGAGACAGTGAGTGAAATGCATTCATCTTGCTGAGGAGCAACCCCATGGCATAGACCTTCTTCCCTTTGGGCTGAAGATGGAGTGGCACCAAGGAATACCTATTGAGCAAATGCCTTACTTTGAAAACAAATCTTTATGGGTGTGGACTGTCGTTGGCAAGATAATTCTTACACCCAAAGTGGAATTCCTTGTCAGAAACAAAGCACAACCTCCCCCACTCTTGCAAACCCTTCATGGCATTTCATTGTGCCTTGTGCTATGCCTTGCTATGGTAGAAGTCTGCTTTTCAGCTAAATAAGCTCCACAACTCTAACACTCCGTGAAGCAAACTAAGTGCTTCAGTAGTCAGCTGTACTGAAAAGATGCTGTCTCTGCTTGGGTACATGTGGATTCCCCCAGTCCAGGTGGGCAATTTTGTCACCTGATGCTTCATGAAAATTGTTTGAAAGGTCTTAAGACAGATCCTAATGTGGAACAGAAAGAAATGTGGACCAAAGACAGAAACTGCACCACAACAAGACAAAAATAACATGACACAATTGGACAGCCAGTGAGGGTGTGAAAATTAGGGTTTTGTCAGTTTGCAGCTAAGAAGGTGAGAATTAGAGAGGGTTAGCAGTGACTGAAGTCAAGAGGAATCAGCAAGTGGTCTGACTTAAGCCAAAGGCTGAGGATAGTGTTCAGTGAGTTCTACACCTTAGCGTATTCCTATGGAAATTCGGCTATAGCTGAGAGCTGAAACTGGCCAATAGTATGGATGTCCCCCACTTCCTATCTACAAAGCCACAGCCTGGGGTTTTTTTTTAATTGTTTTTGATTACCCATGAAATCTACTTCTTTCCCTCTTCCCCCTAATTATTGCCCTAGTTCTACAACAGTAAGTTTTGTGCCATGCATCTATAAAAGTAGTTGTTGCTAGGGATAGCTTTGTCAGCTCTCAGTTGCTTTCGTGGTTAATCTGCAATTCTGCTATAAAGTAAGCTTTAAATCTCACGTCCAGGACATCTTGCTCTGTGAAAATAAATACTTGAGAAACAACAGGGAAGCATCTATTAAGCATGCTGCATTGTTGATAAGAATATGACTCCGCCCTGGGAAATGGCATAAAGATCTCCATGAGCGATAAGGAGGAGAGAAGAGGGAAAAACTCCAGAAGACAGTGGTCAGTAATAGGATAAGTAGCTTTTCAAAGGTTTGCTACGTGCCCTTAGTAAAATCATAAAAAATGGCTTTGTGGTAAGGCTGGCTTGCAATCTAGTCAAAAAATAAAAGTGGTCACTCTTTCAAGACTCTGTGTAACTCCAGCAGCTGCAGACAAACTTAAAACCAGACAGCAGAAGAAGGGAAAAAAATGTCCAGTTCTTGTCCAGACTTTCCGTATTTGGTTGAAGTTTTCCAACAAGGGACTTGGCAGACGAAGCATGTTCCACGAGCTTCCTGAGAGAGGCTGGGGAAAGAGAAGAAGCTCATTATGCTCATGCTGTCTGCCACAAACATGAGACAAGATCATTAGGGTTTGCAAGTGTAAAGAAAACCTTCAGAGCCAAACATGAATGGAGAAAGGGCCATGAAAGCAACATAACCTAGACAAAGCTGGAGGAGGCAAACATGATCTGTTAGTATTTGGAAAAGGCTTCAGCTGCTGCTGCAGTTTATTTGCAGGCAAATCCTTTAGGTCTTGAATGCTTCACAGTAGTAGTTTTCCACCTCAACCCTCTTCCAGACTTTTTAGGCTGTTTTTCTACAGGGTGGAAGAAATCAGGCATCGCTCAAAGAAAAGGTGTGTTTCGGTATCAACTGCAATCCAGCTGTCTGGATCACTGTCAAGCACAGCTGGGGGCCTGGACCTGATTGTGTTTGTCCTGCTCTTCACTTGCAAAGTGGGTCAGCACTGTCTGAGTGGCAAAGTCCTTTCTATAGAGTTCTACTGTGATCCTGTCTTCCTGGAAAGCTTTACACCATGTGTGTCAGAGTAGTATCTGTATGCTTGGCTACCACAGAGTTTTAAGGGGGACCTGTAGGTAAGTAGTGTATGACAGTCCCCCAGGCCACTGGGATGCACTCACTCAGCTGGGCTGGTTGGAGGAAAAACTCTACTTGTTAGACTGGTGGAAGTTATTTCTTTCTTTTTAAGTCCCCTCACCAAGCTCAAAGCCTAATGTGCCACATAGAAAGTACGCACTGCTGTGTATGGCTTCAGTTGTATCCCTCTGGTTTCACAGCAAATGGTGCTTTGTTTTATTTTACTGTGCAAGTACTATTTTTGTCATAAACACACACACACACATGAAAACCGTATCCAGTGTGACAAAGCACAACACGCTATTTGAATGTGTGTCATACTATATATGAATATATATAGTATAAAAAAATTAATATTCATATTAGGTAAGCTTGAGTAGCTTTCATCTCTAGAATCTTTGGGTTTTAAATATTCTGGCTATGTACTTATTGAAGTCTACATCAAAATTGACATTGACTTCAAGAAGAGTGAAGCCTGTCCAAAAGCACAACTGTCTGCAAGAATTATTGTACACTTGAATTTACAAGAAGACTATGCTGTGCTGGAAGAGAATTTCTGTTATGGACACAAGTAGTATCAAGGTGAGTTCACATTGAAAGTGTGAACAACATCGTGGTGTCCCATGAAAACTTACCAAGGGACGCACCTGGACAAATATTTTTGTGGGTTTACTGAGTGATAAGCCCAATTATCTGCTGCTGGGAATGGCAGAGGAGCAAGGATGGGGTTGAGACCACCTGCCGTGAGACGCAGACAGTGATTTTCCATGTTAAACAGTATCATTTATTTAGGGCTCTATTATTTCTTTGGGATTGTCTTGGATTGTGTTATCTTATATAAACTTTGTTCTATATTTCAGCCAAAGCTGGGTGAAAGACCCTGATGTATGAATGCCTTGTTAGGGCTTATATCACACTGCATTGGGAGCTTTGAGTGAGTTATTCCCCCATGCACTGGACACTTTGCAGACCACCATGTTTTGTGCCCTGTTTCAATGGCTTATGGTTTATCACAATACGGTTTATTGTGATAGGATCCTCAGTACTTGCAGAATAACAGCCACGCTGAGTCAATATGGGCAGGCCAATTTATGTTTAAGATCCTGTGTTTGCAAAAAACATTTCAGCTGTATATGATTATACCTTTAATTTCCAACATCAGTGAAAGAAGGTCGTTTATATTTTCAGTGTGGCTGACAAGTACAAATACATGTGTATTGCCCAGATTCCCTGTGAGCATGAAGGTGGGTGGGGAGAAAGCTTTCTAATCTAGCAAGTACCTAGCTCTCTGTACTCAAAGTCTCTCTGAGACTCAGCTCTTAGGGATAGTACTAGAAAGTGCTTAAAGGAAAGTGCATCAGCCTTTGGGCCAAATATTCAACCATAAGATCAAGGTTCTGACTGGTAAAAGCTTAGGTACACCCTAGACAAACCAAGTCCTCTGCTATATATGAAAGGGAGAATATATATATTTCTTTGTCTTCCTGCAGGCCCAGATGCTTTAATTTACATGAAAATGTTTATTTTCAATTTCAAATAAAAGGCCTCTGTGTTGACATCTATTGAATCTGCAAATTAAACTAGGGACTTTTTAAGTCACTGTTCATCATTGCTTACAGTCAACAGCAGGACATGCTGTTCTGTAGGCTTCTTTTACCATTCTGATGTGACTTATCCTAGACAATGCAATACAAAATAAAAATGAAGAACTACACCTAGAAGAGGTGGAATGATGATGCCTTGTTGACCAATGTGATTTTTTCTGTGCTAAATTAAGCAATCAGTTTAGAAACTGGTATCCTCTTTAGGGAAAAAGTGATGTCATTGAACTTAACCATACTCAGAATCACAGAATCATCAGGGTTGGAAGGCACCTCTGGAGATTGTCTAATTCAATTCTCCTGCAGGGACAGGGCCACCTAGAGCAAGCCCTGTACAAGCCTTGCTTCTCTAGAAGTCAAATAACCAGGCTTATACTCGGAAATTACCTGAATAAACTGCCATCTGAACATTTAATTATCAGCATTATCATGTGGTTTTGTACATGACAATTTGAAATCACAACTTCTTTCCTTACAATTTTATTTCTATTATTTAAATATAGTAATTTCCAGGCTGACATTTCACATACACAGATTTTCTGTCTGCATCTGTAATGCAGCGATAAAAGACTTGATCACAGACAGACCTTACACTATTGCCTATGACGCAGAACATCATTGAGACATAAACTGCATGTTAGTGAATTTCCAACAAGTACTAGGGAGATTACTCATCCATTTAAAATTAAGTATATGCCTAAATTTTTGCAGTACTAACTACAACCAAATGATCTCTGCAATATGAGTTTTCTTCTTAGACTTTCTTTCCAAACCCCTGGGCAGTATTGCTGCAAATAAGTACTGTGACTAGTTGCATGAAAGACTACTGTGCAGGGCAAGGTTACTTGGAAAACTTGAACTTTTTGTTTTAAAATAATTATTTTCAGAAAATAATTTTTATATGGTAATTGTGAGTGTTGTGAATATCTTATGGGTTTTTTGCACTGAAGAAAATTGTGAAAATTTGGCTTATTAGTCAGTTACTGATTTAATTTTCCATAAATCTATTCTCATTTTAATTTCTACTTTGAAGCATTTTATGAACTATACACACACAGAGAGAGGTTTGCATGCTGTTCAAATGGAAATTGCCACATCAGTTTACCAATCTGTATTTAAAAATCTTCATAAGAAAACCCTGGTACTTTTAAAACTTGGATGTAGGTTGTTCCACTCAAAGCCTGTCCTGAGATCACTTCTTCTGTCTAAGGGTAAGACTGTGGAGCCCTCTCAATAGCAGACTTGTCCTTGGAAATGGCTATCTGAGAGCAAAAAATGTGACCTTTAGAGGGAATATTGGTGAATGCCAACCAGTTAAGAGTTCACAGAGACACTGGAAGCAGCCTCCGTTCACCATGACCTGCTTTGATACACACCCTAAATACCTGAGTGTAAGCAAAACTCTCCAAAAGGCACAGACAATGCAAACAGCCTGTTAGTCGTCGAGAGTTTATCAGCCTGGATTTTTCAGACTCTGTGATAATAGATCTGTTTAGTTCCTGCAAGTACTGCTTTTGAAGTTCAATTTTGCCATTGTCTGGTGCTTCACAGAGCTTAGAAATAGTAAACTCCAGAAAGCAACACACATGAAGCCCTGAATGTGGACGCCAGGCTTTTTATAGTGCTGCTTGCTGCTTGTCTGGGAGGCAAAAGCTTTCCTGTATGCATATTCAAATATTTACTTTCACATGAGGCAATTAGTCATTGCTTAAGAAGAGGAAAAAAAAAAAAAAGGTACATGCTTTAGGTAAATAACTGCAGATATTTAAATAAAAACTTGAGAAAGAGAAGCCAAGAATAGCTCTGCAGATAAGCTGCAAGCAGGGCTTTGCCCTGCAGCTTCCTAGTCAGGCTCAGACTGTTCAAACAGTCCAATTCAAATATGCACTTTCTTTGCTTTTTGCTTTTATTTTTACTTATCATTGGTTGGAAGCATCCCAGTTGCTCATACGTGTGTATCAGTGTTGTTATTTAAATAACTGCATGTTGTATGCAGTGCTATAGATTTCTAGCTCTGTCAGTGTGCAGAAAAGAAAAGGAAAGTGGTTTAAATCAGAAAGGAAGGAAATGTTTGTGGTTAAAGCACTGTGTGAGGCAATCTGGGTACAATTTCTGGCTATCCTATCTGGCTGTGACCAAATTGTGCAGTATCTCCTCTCCAAAACCCGAGTTATCTGAGCTGCAGGGTACATCCAATGCTATTTATTTTATGGCTTTAGTCATCTGCATCCTTGCTGCCCAAGAAGCAGGAATGGAACTGAAATCTCATCCTGTGCCTGAAAAATGCAAAAAGTGGACCCACATTTCCCTTACCCCTCCCACTTATTTAACTCCATTTATTCTGTTTCAGTAGGGTTACTCTGAGAGGTTTTTTTTCTCTGTCACTGCTGCCTGATGTCTTCACTCACTGGATGATCTGTCAGTTTCCTGTTGCTGGAAGTCAAATGTTTGGGCATGCTGTTTTTGTGAGTGACATTATCCTCTGGAATCGAGCAGCTGACATGTTGGGAGAACGGCACTTAGGTACATTACTTTTTGGCTAAGTGTCTCTCCAGACAGCAAGAACAGTGGGTGTTCCCTGACTGTTCTGAGAGGTAGTTCCTCTGTCCCTGCTCTCTCCTTCACTACACCCACCCTGCCCCTGCTGCTCCACACTCCACAGCATGAGAAAAGACACCAGTCATCTCAGATCTAATGTCAGTACGACTTCCTTTTACTCAATCAGCAGGGTGAGAAATGGCAGAACATGCCCCAGAAACTGCATCCAGAAGGCAGATTTTCCAGCAGTGTCATGAAGGAAGCATCATGATGAGGAAAAAGTAAAAAACCTTCCCTGTGAAAGCTGGAAGTGTCAAAAGCTGTGGTGGAGGTTGTGCAAGAAAGATCTTGCAAGTAAAACTGTGTTTCCTAAGCTAGATGAAAGAAGCAGAACCTGGGCCACAGCTTCCCACTTCAGGGAAAGTTGGTGATGAGTGGAGCACGGAGATGGTAAATTTAGCCCATTTGGTTCAGCATCATTGGATGCTGCTTCTTATCAGCTGCTGCTACATCGGTAGGCTCCAGGACAGAGATGCTCAGTTTGATCTTAAGCTGTGACCAGCTTCTCCACTTCCTGGAAGAACATGATTCTGAATCACAGGTCTCACATGCTCAGGAGAGCCCTTGCCTCCACCTTTGTTAGACACAACTTAGCTGGGGAGGCCCTTCCTCAGCACATTCAGATATACAGCAGCCTTTACAAACTCCACTCCCAAACATGTTCCATCAAGGAGTTGTTATGGTTTGGGACCACAACAAACTTTCGATACAGGCAACACTACTAGCATCGGTGGCCAGTGAGCAGGACCAGTGAGGGCAGTGGCTGTGGGAGACTGGAGACACCAGGCAAAGATACAGCTCAGGAAATGCGTCCTGAAGTTGACATTGCAAAAGGTCAGGGCCCAGACAAGTGTGTGCTGAATCCACTTGAGACAGACACAAGGTTCCCAATGTTTGCAGCACACTGACTAGCATCCCAGCTTGAGAGACAGTTGAAGGAGTCTGCTCGAAACCCCTCTGAATGGCAAACTTCCTGCTGCTGGGAGCCCAGGCCATGGAACTGCATGTAGACGTGCCCTCTCAGTGTGAAGGGCAAGGCCTTTTATTTTGTCAAAGGCAGTGCCAGATACCAGAGCTGCTATGGGAAATGCTACACAGGCTCTTGCAGGGCATGGGGTCCCTGACCACTCACTGTGTACTGTGCATCTTCTTTCACAAAAAGGAAAATCTAGGCTGTGTCAGTAGGTTGCCTGCTAGTCTTGAGCATGCCATCTTTTGTCCTGGTAGGTTGGAAACGTTATGCCTAGGGCAAAAAAGTGTGAGTGTCCAATTGAGTGGCTAATGATCCATGAGCCTTTGGAGTTTGTGGGAAAGAAGTATGTGTCAGAAGACAGCATAGGGGAGCTGCTTTCACTGTATCCCTCCCCTCTGCCAGGTCATAAGAGAGTTTCAGCACTGTGGTGTGAGAGTTCAGCATCAATTACAGAACCCAGCAAGATCCAAATGTGTCTCAGTCTCACTACCTGAGGGTATATCAACAAGGTCTTTTGCAGGCAGATAGTTTTGCTTGGTTTGTGCTCAGGACAGGGACACAAGCCAGCTTGTCCCTGCAGATTGTTTATTGCCACAGACACAGCATTACACTAACCACAGTCATGCAGCTTCTGGTTCTGGCTTGCTTCTGGCTAGCTCAGTGTGTTGACAGAGTGTGCTCCTGCCTGTATGTGACATACTTTAAAGACTTAAACTGTCACCCAAGTGAAGTGACAAGGTAGTGACAAGGTGGAAATCGTCTCCCCTCTGTGGTCTATGATGCTGCTGAGCAGGAGCATATGCCAGCTGTCCCTTCTGCTTTGTGGGCAAAATCTGTCCTCCAAATTGTGCTTGCCCCAGACCTGTTAATAAAAAAGCTGATTGTCATAATGTGGCATGTTGATGAAGCCACAGAAACCATGACAAGAAATGTACCAATACTCATTCCTTTGCTGTCTGTACTGACCATTATTAGCTCAGTCCTGTGTCCAGGAACAAAGTTGCATGAGTGGGAAATCACTGGTGTGAGTCATTCTCACAGGACAAATACTGTGAAGCATGTGTTCATGCAAAAAGAAGAGTAAATAACAGAAGAAACCTGTCCAATGTTCAGTCTTATTGTTGTAGATGAACAGAACAGCATGAAATTGCTTTTGGTTTCACCTAGGATGAGGGGCTGCCAGCTTGTCTTCCTGTCCTGCGTCTGCACAGATCTCTTCACATTGCTGGGAAGGAGAATGAAAGAAAAAAATACTTGCCTGCATCAAGCATTTTAGCTGCTTATTTCCAAGTAATGTTGGGAGGAGAGTAATGGATCTGTAATTTAGCCGGTCTTTCACTTAGGGTTATCTGTGCTGCTTACTGTTTGCAGTTCTCTGTGTATGGAAAGGAGAGTTAAACTTTGACTGCTTCCTATTAAAAGCCTGCCCAGTGCAATGGAAGGGCATCACAAAGGTACCCAAGAAAACTCATTCAGCCACCCTGGGTACCGCAGTAGTGTGCCATCCCTGGAGCAGACTGCTCTGCCCTCAGGGCATTCATGGGCAGTGGCTGGTGCTGACAACCCATGCTTCTGCTCTCCATGATGCCCTCGGTGCTTGCCTGGAGTAGAGTGGAAAGATTCATAAGCCAAATGGAGCTGCACTTTGTTTAGGGCTCTGTCTGGTATCGTTGCCATCACTGGCATTTCCAGATCTCAGAACAATTCCTTGTGCGGACTTAAAAGCTGCTTTCTCCTGATCAGCCCAACTGCAGTTTCAGTGTGCAAGTCTCATGTGAGAGGGTCTGAACAGCAAATATTGGAGAGATTTGAGGTTACCAGCATGGGGGTGGAAAACTAGGCAGCAGAGAAGTCAGTTCTGGCTCATTCTACCTGTGTTGCCTCTTCAATTTCATGTAAGTTTATGTGTTCTGGAAACCGCGTGACACCCCTGCTTCTGAGCAGTCCTGAGCAATCACACCATGTTCCCTGTCTAATCCATCAAACAAACTCATGGGCATGCTTTAAGTAACGAAACAAGCTTAGGAAACCTTTTTGTGTGACTTTGCTTATGGTTCTTGACTTGACTCCCCTCCTTTCTGCAAGGAAAGCAGAAACTGATTGAAATAGGTAACAGGTTAAGGAGATGACCACAGTGATCCACTGGACCACTGGATAGGAATAAAATGCAGATGCTTCAGAAAGCCTCATTGCTTGAGGTACTACCCTGGGTAGTGGTAGTTGAATCCAGAAGAACTGACTCCTGTGGGCACTGGACACCCAGAAAATGCCCTGAAAAAAGTGACAGCATTACAGGCCAGACAGTTATCTGAGTCCTGGTTTTACTGTGAACATTTTCTCCAACCAGTTAGCTATTACTACAAAGAAGGATAGGTAATGAGAACATAAAATGTAAATGTGGAAGTGGAGAGTAGGACGGAATTCCTGACCCAGATACGTCTAAAATGGATGGGAAAGATTGGCAAGAAAAGCAGCATCTGACAGCATGACAGGAAATAGAATTTCCATAACATGGGGACTTAGAATCATAGAATCATAGAATAGTTAGGGTTGGAAAGGACCTTAAGATTCTCTACTTCCAACTTCTAATATGATGTTTTTCTTCTCTCGTTGCACAAAAGCGATTATTTTCAAATTTAATGGTGCTTTGTTTTTATTATCAAAATGCTTCATTTTGTCAAAACTGAAACAGTGTTGCTTTACCTCATATTATAGCATTTCAAACCAAAACAGGGTAGTCAGAACATATCTAATGAGAGGTGAAAAGATAAACACTGAAAAAGAAAAATGTTTCTGTTGTTCTTTGAATCATCTGAAAGTTTCCTGACAGAAATTGACATGCATCAATAAACTGCTTGACTTGTGTTGAATTGACAGGTGTTCAGCTAAAAATTTCTTTTTAGCCATAATTTATTTTAGCAAATCTTTGCTTGGCAGTTGGGACTAGAGGCACAATGAGATTATGATCTTTATTGAGCTAACCTTACTGTATTTATGATCTCAATTCAGGACTTTACCTATGCCTTCCAGGATCACTTAAAGACACTGTGACAGACTTTGCAGTTGAATCCAGATTCATTGTGTCTCAGAGCTCACAGCCACAAGACCAGGTCTATGTCCTGTTGCCCAAGTCTTTAATCTTCTTCCCTAGCATTTTTCTCTGCTGGGTCTATTACTCACTTTTTCAGTGTAATACAACTGTGCATCAAACGTGACTGGGAACAAGTAATCAGGTGACGAACTCCAGAAATGTGTGATCAGAAAAGTAGTAAGTTTCCAAAATGCAAACAGGAGGGGGCAGCTGCAGTTTTTTAACTGAACTGTTTCTTTTTTTGGAAGACTGAGAATTCTTGAATACTGCGCATTTCTGTTAAACAAGGTTACTTACCACTTCTAAGGTGAGTGATTGGCCTAACGCAATCTTTATGGGAGTGTTGCAGCTGGAGGAACCTGAAATGTAGCTATCTGCCACATTATCTATGAGAGGCTTCTCATTTATATGGGTGATGGAACAACCACCTGCAAGGCCAAGTACCAACAAATAATAACAAATAAATAATACAAAATAAAAATAATAATAAATAAATAAATAAAATAAATAAATAAATAAATAAAATAAATAAAGAATATATATGTTTATATATTATATATTTAATATATATTTTTATATATTTTATATATATTATATATATTTATAATATATATTTTATATTTATATATTTTATATTATATATTTTTTATATATAAAATAAATAAATAAAAAATAAATAAAATAAATAATAACAAATAATGTTTGGCAGTCTCTGAGATTTCAGAATTCCTACTTACACAAAGTTTTTTCAGAACCTTAAAGAAGAGAAAGGTGGAGTGAGAAATGACATGTCTTAGACAGCAGGGCGATGTTGTTCAGTGAATAAAACATCTGAGTAATGATGATAGTTCCTTGCCATGATTTGTCCTCTACCCAGGTGCTTTGCTTTACCTTCTTTTTTCATTGTCTCTCCCTATGTAGACCGTGACATAAAAATGCTATGAACATTGTCTGTTAGCATGTTTAGCTATATTATTGAGCAAATGGGTAACTGAAGATGTGCCTAATAATGACAGATACTTTCACTGTCAGTGAAAGTACTGGCCTACTTCATGTGAACTCTTAGTAGGCTTTCTGGAGAAATGCTCCTGCAGGAGTTAGTGTAGGTGTGCATGTCCTTGCTTGCGTGTGCACACATTTGTGGATGTGCTTTTTCACCTAAAGAAATATTTTTTTTGTCAAAAGGTTTTTCCATTTCTTTGACCTGTCTATTGTGTGAGTCACTCCAGGTTTAGTTGGTGCTATTTCTGTTCACTTTTAGGCAAGCAAAACTTACAGAAAGAATAATAAGCAGCAGAAATGAAAGAAACACTTTAAGACACTATGAGCTCATGGAATGCAGTGGTTATTTAACTTTCAAGTATCATTGAAAATTATTCTGTCATGAGAAGATGTTTGCAGAAGGTGACTGGATGTCTCTCTGTGTTTGAATAAGCAGACAGGCTTTTCTGGAAACATGCAAAATATGTGGCTTACACACAATTTTGTATGCTTTAATCCCTGATAGCGTGAAGTATGATCATTTTACCCACAAAGGGACAGACATTCACACAACCCCGTCATAAAGGCACATTACATCAAGCATACCTTCCTGTGTACTGATATGGAGCACCTGTGTACTGATACAGTTGATCTCCACGTCAGGCATAACTATTTGAATGACAGAGTGAAAAAGTTCTGAGTGCCAGCACAGCTTAATGAGGATCCTTGCAAAATACCTGATGTCTACCTGCCAGATACACTGCAAACCAATTGGACAGTTTACCGCAATTTTCAGAGCCATTGTGAGTCTTATGCATATATGAATGCCTGAAACTAGACCGCTAGCAGTGACTATGGGTGAGCTGCATCCAAACATCATTTTGGTCTTATGAGCCCTTACTGTGTGTAAGAAAACATGGAGGAAGGGGGAAGAAATATTACATGGAGGAAATACACATTTCTTCTCTTCCAAAAAGCAAAACAAAACAAAAAGGAAAGAAGAAATATTCTTGAAACTCTAGTAAAATATTTAGTAAAATTTTATGGAAAGCTGTTCTTGATGGGGTAGAGGGGGGGCCTATCTTCATGTCTCCAAGGCTCAATAGTCCAGGGCAAATCTATTAATAGTTGCCTTTGCCTTAATTCCCAATGCACACAGGAAATGATGGTAGCTTTCAGTTTTAATGGGGTTATGTGAGGAGCAGTTTCTTGGATTTTTGGCATATCCTAAGATACTGCATTGCTTGGTGTGATGCACTGGTTAAAAGCCTGGTGTATGCTATTATCCTGAAGATGTACTTCAGACAGTATAACTTGTTCCTAGAAAGAGTTATGTACTAAGTTAGACCAACTGTTTTTGCATCTTGGATCTTTGTGTCCAGAAGCTATCAGTACCATGAGCTTAACAGAAATTCCCATGAAACAACTAAAGACATCTCTTTGCTACTGTGACTTGTTCTGTTGGGCTTAAGACATACTGCCAGTCTGTCAAGGCTAATAGACTCCAATTAATTTATTCCTCATGAATTTGCATATTTCCTTTTGAATACGTAAAACTTCTGGCCAGGGGCTCTGCAGTTTCAGAAGACGGATGTATCTGGAGAGCTTGAAACCAGCTACTTGACAATTTCAGATATTCATTAGTTCCTCTTTTTTCATGAAAAATAGTGACTAGTTTATTATAATTTATCC
Source organism: Psittacula echo (assembly GCF_963264785.1). Classification (NCBI taxonomy): domain Eukaryota; kingdom Metazoa; phylum Chordata; class Aves; order Psittaciformes; family Psittacidae; genus Psittacula; species Psittacula echo. The sequence continues at coordinate 52,278,569 of NC_137742.1, read as the reverse complement.
GACTTTGGAGATTTTTAGATCTGTACTTTAGCTGTCTAGATAACAGAGCCTTCAGACCACTGTAAAATTAGTGTTTTGTAAATAACTCCCCAGATGGCATTTTAATTTAGTAGTCTACACTGGAAGAAAAATCATTTGCGCTCGCACTGAAGTTAAAATGCAACTGTTAGGAGTGTTGCTTGTGGGAAAGGAGGAGCAGAATGCTCTCTTGGAAGCCATGTTTCAACCATAAAGCCAATTCATACTATTGCTGGAAAAGAATATATCTCTCTCATCTGGTTATCTTAAGGCCGTTTGCCCTATGCAAGTTACACTAAATCAAACTGAAATCATTAGCTGATGAATGGGGAGTAAGATGTGCTTGTTTCAAACACAGAAAAGGCTGAGCCTTTGTGAAAAACGTCATCTTTGAGGCTTGATGTGTCAGGAATATGAGATACATTTTCCTTCATGAAAGTTATGAACAGCAAGATAGGCACAGCACAACTGAATTAGCTGGTCCCTGCAACTGTCAATTTTGCAGTAATTAATTGCATGTTGCTCTGACTGTAGGCTAACATCTTTAGGTCCTAGAGTCAAAAAAGGCTTATACCTATACTCATTTCAAAACATGTTGGTCACAGCGTTTATGTTCTCAAAGACTGAAGTCAAGCAAGTGCTTCAGTTGCTGATGGATGAGGGCCTGGTTGGTGCATTTTGAGCAAGATGGAGGATGGGCTAAAGTATACTTGCATTTCCTTCGGTATTCTCAAGAGATGGACCTTCTAACCAAGAGTTGAGCGAAGGATGTGGGGAAAGGTATGAAATGGAAGATAGAAAGTGCTTAGGGTTAAAAGATTTCTTTTACAAATTACAGGATTTATAAAACCCTTAGCATGGTGGGAACTAATTTCTTTACTCACCCGGCCATGACTGAGAGTCCCTAAGCATTTCCCATGGAGACAAAGAGGAAACCCCAAAAGGGTTGTTCTAATGAAGCCTGGAGCCCCAGCTCACTGCAGTTGCCTGCATTTGTTCCATGCTGTCATCATGGGAGGCAACAATCTGAACTGCTGAACCACAGGAGGACTGTTGCCCAAAAAGGGGGCCTTATCGTTTCTCTGTTGTGTCTACACCCTTGGGTGTCCACCTGCAGCAACTGGCAAACCTGCAGACTTGTGAGGAGCTGCAGGGAACCTGGTGGCTCTTGGATGCCTCAATTACGGGTGGGTTTGGGGAAGAGGAGAAAGAATAAGGCAATTTTTAAAGTAAATTGTTAAGGCAACTGGCACAGGAAATCTGGACCAATCTGATTAGTGAGAGGAAATTTGCAGGGGTGTTTCACCAATTAAAAGCTTTGATTTGTCCCTTTCTGCAGGTTTGCTCAGCTTGGTGTCTGAGGCTGAGACTGAAGCTTGCTATTCTGAGATGTGTGCCTTTGGTTAACTGCTGGGATAATCTCTCCACTAACATAACTCCACTGAGCTTTGATGATTTGCAAAGCACTTGGCATCCTGCTCCAGGTTTTCCTCTTTCCTTCTTTGCCTCTCTGGCACTCTCTATTTTTCTCCTTTTACCCTGGAGGGTGTAACCTGGCAAACCTCAGCCACACTTCCTTGATGAGGTTCTGGCCCTGAATTGCTCCGGATTCAGCTGACCTTTCCAAACAGATCTTCGGGGACTTTGCTTTGTCCTTTTAATGTTTTTATAGTCCATTTTTCCTGCATGAAGCACACATTGTTTTCTGCTTGTGATCCCAAAACTTCTGCTTGTCTTTCTAAGTTATTCCACCTTGGATGAAGCTGGAGTTCTACCTGGGGCTGGCAGTTTGCTTTCTATCAGTATTGATTCTCTGTTGTCAGACTGTATTCCCTGCTTCCACTTACAAGGCTTGTGGGCCTGAACCAAGATAAGAAACAGGGATGCTCTGGAAGCTGGCATTAAAGCAGCATATAATCGGAGAGAAAAAAAATTGCAGACAGGGAGGTACATACACAAACATACACTATTTTTTGGTGAGGATGATGACTGTGCTATGTGTTGATTATGCTCTTTTTGGATGTTTTCTCTATCCTTTTGTAATATCCACTTTTTTTCTAGCCTGCTGGGGTCAAACAGCTTGTCTCAGAGTAGTGGGGAGGAGGACGAAAGACACAATCCTCCATGCCAATCTGTTATAAAAAGGACTGATTTCAGAGATATCTTTTTTTAAGTTTATTGAGTTAACAAAGATATCAAGGGGAAAATTAAGTGCCAGCTGAGCCATAAGAAAAATTCTTTAGTGTTTGGAAAGGCAATGGGAGTGAAAAAGACATGGATTAATTTGGCTTATTTTGAATACTGTGTGATGCTGGACTGCATAGTTTTGTTTTGGTTATTTAGTACTGTTTCAAATCAGCATTTTTTATTTAAATGTGGCCCAAGTTGAAACAAAAATGCTTAAATCAAAGTTTCAAAACTCTGCTTGAAAATGTCCAGTTTGGTCATAGTTTGTTTTTCCCAGAATAACACATTTTATTCTGAAAAGTCCTGAGGACTGGGTGGCGGAGGGGAGGAATTAATCTCAGCAAGAAGAAAATATTTTGGCCCAAAAAAGCACTCACTAAGTGCAAACTGAATTTTTAAATTGTTTCAGTGTCACCAAAATCATATTGCCTTGCAACTTTGCTGCATCAAGGATTTACTGTGAAATATGTTAGTGAGTCAGCCTGGCAAACACTTATAAATCACTTTCCTCATTCCCAGCTTGCCTCTGTTCCCAGCACTGCTATGCTAATGTAGGCTGAATTCACAGTACAAGGACCAAGAACACACAGCTGTAGGACTCTCCACAGATGTTTTCATTTCCCTGATTAGTTTATAGAGTCTCTCTCAAAAAAACCCAAAACAAAACAAACAAAAAAACCCACCACCCCAAAATATAGGTCTTCCTAGGTTTTAAGGCTATCAACTGATTTTTGAGGGGAGGATGAAATGAAGGACCTAAATTTGATTTTTGAACATGTGAACTTCTCAATGGAGCAAAGATTGCATCAGAGAAATTATTTGTTCTTTAATCAAAAACAGTATTCCCACAAAGCTTCACACAGATCCATCCTTCGGAAAATCAGGCAGACTCCTAAACATGAGTGATGAACCTACATTTCATTGCCTTTATTTCTTTCTCAGATCATGGCTCCTGGGTTCATCTGGAGGCAGGCTGAGCCCCCCAGTCCTGCTGATGGTGCAAGGCAAGGAGGCAGAAACTGCACTCTGATGCAGAGGTAAGACTTGATCTCTTGGCTGCTCAGCAGCTCCCAGGTCCTGTTAAAATTTCCTCTAATGTGAGCAATGTAAGTACAGCTTGGTGTGCAACCTGTGAAAGGTCTCTGCTCTCTGTGGCTAGATCACTACGTACTGTCAGGACTGCTCCTCAGAGTGTCACTGGAAAGGGTGCTGTTCCTCTGAGTGACAAACCGTCTCCACCACAAGTTTTTTGACAGTAAGACCCATGAATCTCAAAGGGAACAATTTTAGGGGTTAAAAACTAGCCAATTCTCCCTTAAATTATTTGATTTGTAAAATTTACTTCTTAGTTTCTGACTTGTAGCCACAGACACTTAAACAAACACAAAGCTTAGTCAGCTCGCTTTGTTGAGGGAGTTATTACAAATTCGTAGCAGGTCCTGTTGGTCATAAGGCAGAGGGAAACTTATACAGCAGTTTCTCTGGCTCTGGATAAGCTTGAGATGAAACTCATATGAAGGCACTCCTTTCTTCTCCACGTTTGCTGCTTATGCTGTGTCAAACCTGATTATTATCATTATCTCAATTCTGTCACACTCTATAAATACATGTCTAAATAAACCAAACAGCATGGCAATTTTTGGCAACGGGAAATGTGAGGAAGGATTTCATTAGGGCTCTGCAGAGAATGTTTTGCAGAAACAGGGAGCAAGATAAGATTTAAGATTCTTAGGTCTTAGTAAAGATTAAAAGGCATCTCCTGGGAGTAGTACCTTCTCGTAGCAATGGTTTTCAGCTTGGCTTGGGGCAAGAGGGTCTCACCTCCCCAAAATAAGTAGAATTTCTAACTCTGTGTTGTGGTTTAAGTCCAGGCTGTAAATCAGAACCAAGCAGTCTACTTCCCCCCTGCTTTCTTCCCCCCGCTCCCAGAGGGATTGGAAGGAGAATTGAAAGAATGTAATTCCCATGGGTTGAGGTAAGAACAGACCAGTAACTAAGGTATGACACAAATCACTACTGCTACCACCAATAATAATAATGATAATGGAAATAACAAGGGAAGAGAATACAATACCACCCGCCAACCGATTGACTAGCCTGACCCAGCAGTGAACTAGCCTTTCGGGTAACTCTCAGTTACATCCTGAACATGACGTGCTGTGGTATGGAATACCTCTTTGGTTAGTTTGGGTCAGGTGTCCTGTCTCTGCTTCCTCCCGGCTTCCCATCCTCCCTGGCAGAGCATGAGACTCAGAAAGTCCTTGGTTAGACTAAACATTTGAGCAGTAACTAAAAACATTGGTGTTATCGATGCTGTTCCCAGGCCAAAAGTCAAAAACACAGCGCTGCACCAGCTACTAAGAAGGAGAAAAATGACTGCTACTGCTGAACCCAGGATACTCTGTCAGGATGGGATGTGATTGAATGAAAGCTCAAAGGCAAAAATCAGGGAAATGGTACCCAACAGTGACCCTTAAACCTCAGAAGTCCAGACATTCAAAGCCTTGTTCTAACCTTGGGGTAGTAACCCCATAGAAACTGCATTGAAAAGAGCTTGGGTGAAAAACACAGTGTTACTGAAACAAGCTACAGGCAAGGGAATTACCGTGTATATGTAAAAGGAAACACAAGAGGGATATTTAACCCACACCTTCCAGCTCCTCACTGTGGACTGGATCCAGCACCTATAAAAATCAGTGGAAAGACTCTCATTGACTTCATGAGAACTGGATCAAGTCCCACATGAGTTACACCTCCTTCGGCTCCCTGCCATAGGTGGAGGTAGTCCTAAAGAGAGAGAGAGGAGGGAGTTTAATTTACATGACCTTCCAGTTCACTCTCCATTTGCATCTGCTCTTTTAGTCAAGAGGAAATATCTCCAGCTTTGCAGAAGAGAAAGGTAGGGTGTAGTCTCAACAGGTATTTTCATGTCACGTGTAAGGTAAGTCACTTGCGAACGCAAAGGCTTTATTTGATACTTTGAAAATTGTACATAAAACATTTTCAAGCACTTTTTCCAAAGGTATCTGTGATTTGGAGGGCTTCTGTCCTCCTGCTTATGCAGCCAGTGCACCAGCTGTGCCAGTTGGCCTCAAGAGGAAACAGGGATCCAGATTTTCTGAAAGTCAGGAGCAAAGGATTTCTGCTCTGGCAGCCAAAACAACATAGGCAGCCAAAAAAAGAGATCGCATGAAGGAGATGGCCTAAACATGCCAGCTGCAAAATGTGGAGATTCTAAAGCATAATACCTGCTTTAAATTAGATAACGAATTACCTAATACAGACTGAAATGAGTGGAATTAAAAAAAAATAATCAACAAACAAAACATAAACCACAATTAAAAACCTGTGGTTGCCCCCGGCATGATTTAATTTTGCTTCTGCTCCCTTGGTTATTCTCAGAGACTTACTAATACCTCATGGAAAACTTTACCAGTCTTTCCATGTTGAAGCACTTAGAGGAAATATGTTATATCATGTCGTTTCGTGATCTGTTTCCTCTTTCCCCACCTACTCCCACTGCAGAGATTTGCCTGAAAGTCAGAAACTGGATTTCTGGCTGCTGTAAACAGGCCTAGCACTATAGTGACTTTATTAATTGAATTCAGTGAGGGTTAGACCTCGTACCTTTCTTTAACTTCTCCTTGCATGTCAGTGCTTGTAAAACATCCTTGACTAATATGCTTCAAACAGATGACCTTGTTTCCAGGTTGATGAGACCTATTTCTCCACTGAGAGCTTCTTTGATACCTTGAAGCAAGTGTCCTGCCAGCAACCCCAATGTGTTGCATGTCCAAGGAACCTGCACCTCTGTACTCACCTGATCCTTTGTCTCTGCACTGAAAGAAATATTAGGTGTGCTTTATAATACAAGTCTGCCTAGCCAACAAGCTTGAGACCTGACCTCAACATCCCCAACTGCTGATTTAACTCCTCACTCTGTTTTGGGATGCCCCAGATGACTCCAAAGTGGTCACGAGGTTAGGATCTTTCTGCTTTATGGGGTCTCATAATACCTGTCTAGAATAACTGGACTGGTATAATATCCAAAAAAAACCTCCATGTGCCTTCACATCAAAACTCTTATTACGCATACCCTTATATTTTGCTAGAGAAATATCTCCCGGAGGGCTGTAACCTGCCTCATAGTATTTCATACTGAACAGACAGAAAAGAAATAGTACAGGTTACGTGAACTGGCAGAAAAGGTGGCTGGGGTCCAAAGGAGACCAAATCTTGAGTAGTATGAATATAGCCATTTTTTTCTGTAGAGGGATGTGACCCTGAAGCATGTGGATGTGATTTCACAGTGGTATTTGTCCAGTCTTTTATTTAGTGGCTGTATCTATATATTTGACTATATGTAGGCTTTCTGAAGAGGGTAATAGGCTAGCAGCAGTGCTTAGTGGGCTTGCATGCATTTAGGTTTGGACTAGTGAATTTAGGCAGCCTAACCACTCAAAACTGTAACAAACATCTGGTTACACAGAAATACTATAAAGTGAAAATAAATAATGAGCCATGTTTCTGCTATTTGCCATCTCAAACCCCAGTGTGATCACAAGTTTTCCTTTTAGGGAAAAGCTATCCAGTGTGCACTGTGATAACACAATGCAAGACATCCAGCATTTGCTGTTAAGAGCTGTTGATTTTACTTGTAATCGAGTATGGAATTCAGCCTTCTTGTGAGTGTTTTATTATCCTCTCTGGTGATAAATATTCTTGTGTGCATGTTGTGAGCTCTGTGGAAGCTGTTTGTTGGGGGAAGGATGGTGGGCAAATGGTATTGGCAAATTATTAACTCGCAAAACAGTGTTCTGGCTTTATTGCAGCTTTTCCACATAACCATAGACGAATCATTCGTTTTAACTCTTTTGTTCAGATTATGCACTATCTGCTCACACAATGAAATCCCAACAGTCTTGTCTCAATTGCATGTAAGTAGAGCAGGTGTAGGTTCTTACTGTCAGATATGCACAACTTGTTCTGGTGTCTACACAGTTCTCTTCACCTCTGTCGTAGGGAAGTTACGTAGAAAGCCATGTATGTTTATCTCCTTAGAAATAGTATGATACACATGAAAAATAAAAACAGTTCTAAATTCTTAATGTGAGACACTAAGTCACCACACAGCTCTGTGAAGAAGTAGTCCTTCCCCTGTTTCAAAATGACATTGGAAAAAGAAGTGGTGTAAATACAGGCAGAGTGTTTGTACAAAGTAAGGTTTTACTGATATAAGCTAATGAACAAGAAATAATTTTCTTTTCTTCTTATAACCAAGCCACAAGGAAGAGAAGTGACTTGTCAATGGCATGTGTCTCTGCTTACAGGGTTGTAGCGCCTACCGTGACATCCCTTGGTGACTGTCTACGGCAGTACAGCTTCTGAGCTGGTAGCTCCAGAACATTGAGAAGCGCTAGTAGATAAAAGCAGTCACCATGCTAGCGCTTCACAGGTTGGCTTGGCTTTCTCCAGTGCAAGAGATACTTACTAAGTGCTGCACACAAGAAAGGTTTATTGTTCTAATATGCAAATCATCGACTCATTGGACTTTGTGCCTGTGGAGTGTGGCATCTTGATTGGGGTGACAGATTAAAATGCACCAAGTGTATCTCTGAACATGAAACACAAACTGAGTCCTTGCCCATTTGCATGCCTGTAGCATAGAGTTGCTTGATGATGTTTTGGAGCAAAAGGCACAGCTCAGCCACAGAAATGCTCTCCCATTGATGCCAATTTGGTTTTTTAAGCATTATGCAACTGAGGGTGCATAAACCAACAGGGTGCTGAACAATGTAACATTGAAATATGCCTCCAGGTCCTAAAGTCTGTCAGGAAGGCTTTTGTACCTGTCCTGAAACAGGTGTGATGGAAGTCTGGGTGTTGTTCTCTTGTCCTTGGAGCTTTTAATGTGTAAGAAGCAAAGGTTTGTTACAGGGAAGGGGTTAATCTGTCTAAACGAGCTCTCTTTGGAGAAATTCAGTAATGAGAACACCAGACTGAATATCTGACGAGGGCTAAAGAAGAGGTCAGGGATACCTAGACTATTACAGACTTCCTAGTCTAACATCTGGAAACATCAAGGCCCATGAGGGCACATATATTAGGGGCTCATGAATAATACCAAATAAACTTGGCCACTACAGCTTCAGTACCCAGCCTTTTCAGCCTGTGCAGCACTTAGCACTGTGGTCTTTTTAGCTCAATTAGGCTGATCCTCAGACAAATTACGATCTCTGCCCATTCTGGGCTGTGTGGAGATTCCATTGAAAAATAACACATCTGCTTGCTAGTCAAAATTTTAATGAAATCAGTGGGACTCCACAACCAAAGCTCAAGTTGTTAATGGTGGCGAGGTCTATTCCACTTTGTGTTGTGATGTCTGCGTTGCTTAGAAAACTTCCATTATCAGAAATGTGTAAGCCCTTGTCATCTTCTTTCAATGATATTCAGGGTCTTCTGCAATTTAATATGTGAAAAGGGAAAAATTAAAGAGAAAGATATGCAACTAACGAGTAGCTCACACTCCCTGTTCACCCAATTTTTAGTTTTCAGGAAGGCATTTTACTCTTAATTTTGAGTTAATGAACAAGATAAGTAGTAGGTGTCTATTGAGCAGGATGCTGCTGGATCCTTAGTTGTAAAGATAAAAACATAATGGTAATGTCGAGCCAGTATCCCGTTTTCTTTCGCCTTTTCAGAGCCCGGGTACTTCTGAAACAAAGGCCCCAAAAGAAAAACAGATCAAAACCAGGGCTGAGTCAAGTGCAGGCAGCTGCGAGAGCGAACCCCACTGACTGTCACAGTACAAAGCAAGAAATTACTTGGAAGGTTATCTGCGACTAAGTAAAGCTTATAATTTGTGTATTGCAGTAGTCAGCTCAGTGGGATTTTGGGACAAACAGCTGCTCTGTGCTACATATAGCTTGGAATTTTGTGGCTTTTATGGAACTTGCCATTCAGTGGTGCAAAGGGAGCTGCAAAAGAAAGGGAATTACTGGGATTATGAACTTTGGGTGCATGGGCAAGCTTCTCTGAGGGATAAACCAGTATCTGATATGCTGTCCTTTTAAGCTGGATTTTTTAAGGAGAAGGAGCTATGTGGCTATTTTATTACAGCAGAAGGAGAAACTTGCAGCACTTTTCAGACTTGGCGATGAGTCTGCAGCTTCCTCTTTTTCTCAGTAGCTTTCTTCAGCTACAGTTGAACGTGACAAAAATAGAACAGATGTGAAACAAAGAACTTCTTAGCTAGAATAATAAAAACTGAAGAAAAGGGGTAAATGCTAGTCCTCTTCCTCTTGCCACTCTGCAGAAGTTTGCAACCTTTTGAGAACTGATGAAAGTGTTTTTAAAGACTGTTTGAAACTAAGGAAGAGAACTTGGTAATACTATAGTCTGACCACGTAGCCTACAGTAGGAAGAATTATTGGAGAAGGAGGTAAATAAATTTCAAAATTTATAAGCAACATTTCTCTGTTGAAGTAAGTTTCCAGTTTCAACTCTTCAGCTTCAAAAGCTATACATTTCTACAGGGGAAAATATTCTGATCAGCTCTTGTACTAAAGTATATGCTTTATTTTCTGCCCTTTCTATAGGGGATAGAGGAAGAACGTCAGCTTTATCTTAGCCGTATGCTTCCAAAAAGAGCCCATTGAGAATGGGGGGTTTGTCTGTGAGGGAAATGCCAAAATGCCAAGCTACTGAAGAGAGTTTTAAACTAAAGTTGCCAAGGGAAGACAACCTGAATCATAGAATCACAGAATAATAGAATCGTAGAATCGTAGAATCATAGAATAGTTTGGATTGGAAGGGCCCTTCGAAGGTCCTACTTCTATCAGTTTGATGCCAGTGTCCACAATAGATTTCCAGAGCCTGGAGAGGGTTTGATTGTAGGTCAGCAGGAGAGCACCTGAAGAGCAGTGCAAGGCAATTCCAGACACTCCAGCCAGTAAGTCAGCTTCATCAGAGGCCCAGCTTGAAGGCTTTTATGGAAGTGCATGTAGCATGAGAAACAAACAAGAGGAGTTACAGATGTGTGCACACTTGCAGGGCTACTATCTTACTGCTGTCAGGGAGACGTAATAGGATGGCTCCTGTGACTGGAGTGTTGGAATGGAAGGATATAAGCTCTTTAATAAGGACAGGCAGGGGAGAAAAGGAAAGGGTGTTGCTCTCTGTGTCAATGACCAGCTGAAGTGCATGGAGCTCTGCCTGGGGATGGATGAGGACCCGACTGAGAGCTTATGTGTCAGAAGGCCTGCATGAATGAAAAAGGAGCTCCTGAATAAACTCATACACAAAAAGAAAGCCAGAGAACTGGCAGATGAATTGGCTAAGCCACTATCCTTCCTATTTGATAAGTTGTGGCAGTCCAGTGAAGTTTTCAGTGACTAGAAAAGAGGAAATATAGCCACCATTTTTTAAAAAGGTGAAAAAAGGAAGACCGGGGGAACTACCGACCAGTCAGTCTCACCTCAGTGCCCCACAAGATCATGGAGCAGATCCTCCTAGAAACTGTGCTAAGGCACATGGAAAATAAGGAGGTGATTGATGACAGGCAGCATGGCTTCACTAAGTTACCCGTAGTGCCCGACAAATCCGGTGCCCTTCTGTGGTGGGATTACAGCATTATTGGATAAGCAAAGAGCAACTGACATCATCCACCTGGACTTGTGCAAAGCATTTGACATTGTGCCATGTGACATAGAATCATAGAATAGTTAGGGTTGGAAAGGACCTTGAGATCATCTAGTTCCAACCCCCCTGCCATGGGCAGGGACACCACACACTAAACCATGTCACCCAAGGCCTCATCCAACCTGGCCTTGAACACCGCCAAGGATGGAGCATTCACAACCTCCCTGGTCAACCCATTCCAGTGCCTCACCACCCTCACAGTAAAGAATTTCTTCCTTAGATCCAATCTAAACTTCCCCTGTTTAAGTTTGAACCCGTTACCCCTTGTCCTGTCACTACAGTCCCTGATGAAGAGTCCCTCCCCAGCATCCTTGTAGGCCCCCTTCAGACACTGGAAGGCTGCTATGAGGTCTCCACGCAGCCTTCTCTTCTCCAGGCTGAACAGCCCCAACTTTCTCAGCCTGTCTCCATACGGGAGGTGCTCCAGTCCCCTGATCATCCTCGTGGCCCTCCTCTGGACTTGTTCCAACAGTTCCATGTCCTTTTTATGTTGAGGACACCAGAACTGCACACAATACTCCAAGTGACTCTGAACTGGAGAGGCATGAATTTGACAGATAGACCACTTGATGGATAAGGAATTGGCTGGATGGTTGCACTCAAAGAGTTGTGGTCAATAGCTCAATGTCCAGATGGAGACCACTGACAAGTGGTGCTCCTCAGGGGTCAGTATTCAGACTGGCACTGTTCAACATCCTTGTCAGTGACAAGGACATTGGGATTGAGTACACCCTCAGCCAGTCTGACAACACCACTAACCTGTGTCATTAGGTTGATACGCTGGAGGGAACGGATGCCATCTGGAGTGACCTTGACACCCTTGAGAGGTGTTTAAATTAATACACATTGGTAGATACAGATGAGGGGGGGAACTGGGCAATATCTTATATCATGACAAAGATATAAGATATTGCCAATGGCTCTCATGCTAACGGCTCTCCTATATACATTGTGCTACTTTCATAACCCATCAAGCAGTGGATCTGGAATAATGTTTACAAGTTAGGCCCAGCTGTCAAGCCTCTAAAGAATTCCTGAACACTTGGGTTCAGGTTTAAATGGGAAGACAGGGGAGAGAACAGTGATGCTGCTATACACAAACTATCACTGCCCATGGTACAGCACATAAAGAATCTTTGCAAATGTATTAATCCTCTTTGAGAGACCTGAACATAAAACCTAAAATGTGTTCCATACATTCCAGTGTCCTGCTGCTGCTCTAATTCCAGCTGAAAGCATAAACCTTAGCAACCTTTATATTGATGCTAAACATATTGCATCACTCCTAACACTGATATGTTTTATGCTAATACAATTAAACTTGCTTCAACACTATCCTAGTAAGATAAACACCGTTGCTGTCATGATAAACATTGCAACTATGTGTCTCCTAACAGTAAAATGGAAGAAAGATGTGCTATCCAAACCAATATGAAAAGATTCTCTCTCTGCCACGCTCTGAGAATTTCGTTCCTATTGTTTTTGCTGATGAGCATGGTGCAGAATTGAATGGTGTTGCTTTGCATGAGAAATGTGCCACAGCTAATATTGTGTACCTTCTATACTGAGTAACAAAAACAAACTAAAAATCCCACTCAGACTCCTTGGATAACAAAAGCATTTTGTGGTTAAAGTATGCCTTCACATTACACTTGTATCTTGTAAGCTACCTCTACAAACGTAGACCGATGCCTTATGATTAAAAGTCCTTTTCTCCCTAAGGCTGCTAGCATTCAAGGTTTTTTTGTAAAGGACTGAAACTGTGATACCTGAGGGATGAAGTTTGCTGTAACAACTGGATGTCGTTATCTTCTTCCAAACAGCTCCCTGCCATTTTTGCTAGATGATTATTACCCTTAGGAAACAAAATACTGTGCTTAAGACTTTCTGATTCACAGGCATTATGAAGTAGCTCTATGAGTGGTTGAGGAAAGTGATCTTGCACATTTTGAGAAATCAAGCTTGTGTGACAGACCAACGGGTGAGAGTATGCAGGTAGGGAAAGGGTGGCTGAGGGGTAGCAGTATCTTAACAATTTGTTCTTCTCTATGATGCCTTCTGTTTCCTATCTAATGCCCTTTCAAGGGCCTGCTCAGTACTTTTTTGCAGTGGCTTGATGAGAGTTTTCTACCTATACAAAGACAAGATCTAACCACCTTCACGAAAAACCTGAGGCAAAGCTACAGTTCAGGTATGTTCAACCTTTGTGTTGATAGGGGTTAGAAAAAGATGAGCAAAGTGATGGACCAATTCTGGCTCCAAATGTTTCCAGACAACTACCAAAGTTCCTATTTCAGGAGCATTTCAGGAGTTAAAAGGCCAAAACAACAGCGTGTCTTTTCAACGGATGAATGACTACAAACAAATTCACAATGATCTCTTCCTCTGCTTGGGAGAATCAAATGAGGGGTTTTCAGTGTGCAGGCATTGGACTTCACTGAAAGAGTTAAAGGTTCTGTCCTTTCTACATCTCCTCACTGCTCCCTATGTGTATATCTGTCAGATCTCATGCCTTCTGTGCAAGGCTCACCTGTCTGCACCCTGGCAATTCAGAAGTCTCACAACTGGGGCCCACACTGTCACCAGGTATTTATCCTCATGTTGAAGAGTTTTCCTGAGAGATTGAGAAGGAAGGTTATAGCCACAGCCTGATGGTGTGCATTCCTCTTCAAATGCATACCCTGCCACAGATTCCTTGTGACCCACAAGGAGAGGGGAATACCTATATTTCCCCAGCCTGAGTGGCATGTTCATGACCACAGATTTGCAGGACTTGTAGTCAGAGTAAATAAGCACCAAGTTAATTTCACTGGAGTTGTGTGGGCTGCCTTTGAAGGCCAGGCCTTGGGCAAAGAGTTTGTTATAACAGCACATTACATTAACTGGCAAAATAAAAAAAAATAATCACACAGCAATTTACATGCTTATTACATGTGTAGTGGTTTGGGTTTTTGTTGTTGTTTTTGAGGCGTTTTCTTTGCTTGGGTTTTGGTGGGTTTTTTGTTTGGGTTGGGTTTTAGGGGGTTTTATTTGGATGTTGGTTTTTTTGGATGCTGGCTTGTTTGTTTGTTTTTTTTTTTTTCCTTTGGTTTTGTTTTTTTTTTTTTTTTCCCTCTGAGATGCTATTATCCCTTGGTGCTTCTTCCAGCTGTGACTTCTTCCTCATATAAGCTGATTCCTAGGTATCCACCATTCTGGAAATACAGTTTAGACCTATCTCCAAATGGTAAAAAAGGCTTTCGTAACAACTGTGCTGTTATTTTTATGTAGGTCATTGCGAGCTTACAAAGCATAGAAACAGTTGCTTGGCTCGCACCACACCTGCAAGTCTTGCAGATGATAATTTGCTGGCTTGCACCTGGGGCTCAGACACTTTGTGGGGACCCTGTATCCTGAGGAGCTCTGCTAGGATGAGGACTCCCCAGCAGCAAGCAGTGCCCCCCCCCTCTCATGACTGTCTGGTCCCTTCCTCTCCCTGGTCACGAGCAGAGGTACCTCAAACACTGGCAGTGAAGAAAATTGGAAGGTGGTTTACCTTCCAAATCAGTACTGAGATCACAGGAGACAGGACAGGGTTCCCTCACTCACTCTAGGACAAGCTCCTTGTCTTTTCTTACACAGTCTGACTGTTCCCATCTGTAAAGTAGAGTCAAAATTATTAATCTTATTTCTTATGTGATCAGACAGCCACAAACTAAAATCACCAAGAGGCAGGTGGTATTATTACAGTTCCTTACACAAATAATAGTCTCACTGTCACCACTGATGCAGTTTTAGAGCCAGAGGCTGTAGAAAATGTGACATGGCAACTAAGACACATTTTGGCTCCTGTTCTGCAGCTCCTCTGCCATACATGAATGCATCTGCAGTGTGTGACCATCTGATCAGTTGACTGCTGAGGTTGTAATAGTCTTGACCACCTGCAAGAAATTGCATTGCATGAGCAAATACAGTATGAGATTTTCTTTCAGCTTCCTTCTCACCAAGCTGTTGTTCAAATTGAACTAACGAAGCAGGGTCTGGGTTATAGGAAACTTCTGTGGGACTGCTTTTTGTGGAGTGGGATCCTGGAGGAAAGACATCTGTAGAGAGAGGTTTTGTCACAAGTGAATAGTTCCAGCACAAGGAGATGCTGTGGGAGGGACTAGTCTTATCATAGCAGCAGGTCTCTGTGCTAAAAAGCTGCAAATGTGTCTTGTCAGCTCTTCCTTGAGCAAATGAGAAAGAAGACTGGGAACAGGTCCAGGCACAGATAAAAAGGTGTGTTACAGCTTTGTCTCCTTGTATCCATTTCCCAAATCTAGTAATTAGTTTCTTAACTTTGTCTTGTAGCTGGCTAAGACTCGTTTTGCTTTTCACCCAAATCTCATCTGCTGTGCAGACTGATTTCAGGGAGATATGTCATCTTTGGAGGTGCTCTGCTCTTCAGGGAGTAACAACTGGTACACTTTAGAGATGATGCCCAAGCCATGGATGGAAGTCTCTCACAGGTATGTGTGAGACAAGGCATACATGGAGGGGTAGTATGGAGCAGGGTGCTGAGAAACAGCCGGGGGTGTGAGGCTTGGGTCTCCCTATGTCATGGATTAAAAGACATAGTTCTGGGCTGCACTGCTCTATGCTGAGCGTGCACCTGTGTTAAGGCTGGCATCAATATGGTGAGCCCCGGGGAGCTGGCGTACACCAGATTGACTAAGGAGGGGTGAACCGGCCCAGGTCAGAGACAGAGCAGGTCAAAGCTCCTATGCCGGCCAGTAGCGGGATCACGCCTGTGAATAGCCACTGCAGCATAGCCTGGGCAACACAGGGAGACATGGATTCCTTTTTGGTAAATGTGTATCCCAATGTTTGAAAGTCCCACGACCCATTGCTCTCAGTGTAGTTTTTAACAGCCCATTGTACTGTTCGATTTTCCCAGAGGCTGGTGCATGGTAGGGGATGTGATATACGCACTCAATGCCATGCTCTTTGGCCCAAATGTCTATGAAGTTATTCCGGAAATGAGTCCCATTGTCTGACTCAGTTCTCTCTGGGGTGCCGTGTTGTCACAAAGTCTGTTTCTCAAGGCCCAGGATAGTGTTCCGGGCAGTGGCATGGGGCACAGCATATGTTTCCAGCCATCCGGTGGTTGCTTCCACCATGGTAAGCACATGGCGCTTGCCTTGGCGGGTTGGTGGGAGTGTGATATAATCAATTTGCCAGGCCTCCCCATATTTGTACTTCAGCCATCGTCCTCCATACCAAAGAGGCTTTAACCGTTTGGCTTGTTTAACTGCAGCACATGTTTCACACTCGTGAATAACCCGGGCAATAGTGCCCATTCTTAAGTCCACCCCTCGATCACGGGCCCATCTATATGTTGCATCTCTGCTCTGATTGCCTGAAGTGTCATGGGCCCACCGGGCCAAAAATAATTCACCTTTATGTTGCCAATCTAAGTCCATCTGAGCCACTTCAATCTTAGCAGCTTTATCCACTTGTTGGTTGTCCTGATGTTCCTCAGTGGCCCGACTCTTGGGTACATGGGCGTCTATATGGCGTGCCTTCACCACCATGTTTTGCACCCAGGCAGTGATATCTTACCACAGTGCAGCAGCCCAGATGGGTTTACCTCTGCGTTGCCAGTTGCTCTGCTTCCATTGCTGCAACCACCCCCACAGGGCATTTGCCACCATCCATGAGTCAGTACAGAGATAAAGTACTGGCCACTTTTCTCGTTCAGCAATGTCCAGGGCCAGCTGGATGGCTTTCACCTCGGCAAACTGACTCTATTCACCCTCTCCTTCAGCAGTGTCTGCAACTTGTTGTTGAGGACTCCATACGGCTGCCTTCCATCTCCGATGCTTTTCCACAATACGGCAGGACCCATCAGTAAACAAGGCATACTGCCTTTTACTTTCTGACAGTTTATTATATGGTGGGACCTCTTCAGCACGCATCACCTCCTCCTCTGGTGACATTCCAAAATCTTTGCCCTCTGGCCAGTCCATGATGATATCTAGAATGCCTGGACGACTGGGATTTCCTATTCGAGCTCGTTGTGTAATTAGTGCAGCCCATTTACTCCATGTCGCATCGGTTGCATGATGTGTAGAGGAGACCCTGCCTTTGAACATCCAGCCCAGAACGGGCAACCTGGGTGCCAGGAGGAGCTGTGCTTCAGTGCCAATCACCTCCGAAGCAGCTCGAACCCCTTCATAGGCTGCCAGTATCTCTTCCTCA
Source organism: Psittacula echo (assembly GCF_963264785.1). Classification (NCBI taxonomy): domain Eukaryota; kingdom Metazoa; phylum Chordata; class Aves; order Psittaciformes; family Psittacidae; genus Psittacula; species Psittacula echo. Next base: position 52,261,442 of record NC_137742.1, on the reverse strand, counting down.
GTTGGGCTATAGCTGGCCTCAGATCCTTTGTATCCCCGACTCCAAAAGCCGAGAGGTCGACCTCGAGTCTCCCCTGGAGCTTTCTGCCAGAGGCTCCAGGTAGGACCATTCTCCCCAGCTGCGGTGTACAGTACATTTTTTACTTCTGGCCCATTCCGGACTGGTCCAAGGGCCACTGCATGAACTATCTCACGTTTAATTTGCTCAAAGGCTTGTTGTTGCTCAGGGCCCCATTTAAAATCATTCTTCTTCCGGGTCACATGATAGAGAGGGCTTACAATCGAACTGTAATTTGGGATGTGCATTCTCCAGAACCCCACAGCACCCAAGAAAGCTTGTGTTTCTTTCTTATTAGTTGGTAGAGACATTGCTGTTATCTTGTTGTCTTGTTGATCACACCAGTGGGGATCTGGAGACGTCCATCTTGCCATTTTATTCCCAAAAATTGAATCTCCTGTGCAGGTCCCTTGACCTTACTCCGTTTTATGGCAAAACCAGCTTTCAGCAGGATTTGGATTATTTTCCTCCCTTTCTCAAAGACTTCTTCCGCTGTATTGCCCCACACAATAATGTCATCAATGTATTGCAGGTGTTCTAGAGCTTGCTCCTGTTCCAGTGCATTCTGGATAAGTCCATGGCAGATGGTAGGGCTGTATTTTCACCCCTGGGGCAGTCAGTTCCAAGTGCACTGGACCCCCCTCCAAGTAAAAGCGAACTGTGGCCTGCACTCTGCTGCCAAAGGAATTGAGAAGAATGCATTGGCAATATCAGTCATGGCATACCACTTGGCTGCCTTTGACTCCAGTTCATACTGAAGTTCTAGCATGTCCAGTACGGCAGCACTCAATGGTGGTGTGACTTCATTCAGGCCACGATAGTCTACTGTTAGTCTCCACTCTCCGTTAGACTTTCGCACTGGCCATACGGGGCTATTAAAGGGTGAGCAGCTCCTGCTGATCACTCCCTGACTCTCCAGTCTATGGATCAGCTTATGGATGGGAATCGGAGTCTTGGTTGGTGCGATATTGCTGCCAGTGCACTGTTGTGGTCACGATTAGCACTTGTTGTTCTTCAACCTTCAGCAATTCCACAACAGAAGGATCCTCTGAGAGACCAGGCAAGGTGGACAGCTGCTCAATTTCCTCAGTCTCCAAAGCAACAATACCAAAAGCCCATCGATACCCTTTTGGGTCTTTGAAGTACCCTCTCCTGAGGTAGTCTATGCCGAGGATGCATGGAGCCTCTGGACCAGTCACAATGGGGTGCTTTTGCCATTTCCTCCCAGTCAGGCAGATTTCAGCCTCCAGTGCAGTTAACTCTTGAGATCCTTCTGTCACTCCAGAAATAGAGATGGGTTCCACCCCTTGACAGCTTGATGGCATCAGGGTACACTGTGCACCGGTATCTACTAGAGCTTTATACTTCCGTGGGACTGATGTGCCAGGCCATCTGATCCACACAGTCCAGTAAATCCGATTGCCCCTACCTCCATCTGGCTGGAGGCAGGACCCTTCTAATGGTCATCACAGCGTTGCACACTTAAGTCTTGTTGAAAGGGATTATTCTTCTTCATCACAGGAGCTGGAGTAAAATCAGCTCTTCCACTTCGTCTGGGAACCTGCTCACCAGAGACTGAAGCTGCAGCTTTCATGGGATGATCAGCCTTGACCCTTATTCTTCTCTTCAATAAACTCACCTGTTCCTCCAAAGCTGAAGTAGGTTTTCCATCCCACTTTGTCATGTCTTCTCCGTGATCCCGCAGGTAAAACCATAGGGTGGCCCATGGCGCATGCCTTCTATATCTTCCCTCTCGAACAATAGGACGCCTTTTGTTAATAGCTGAGACATGTGTTGGTACACGTGAGGAGCTGGATAGATCAGATAGATCGTCCCTCAATTGTTTGAGATCCTGAGACAGTTTTTCCACAGCTGAGATGATGGAAGGGGTGAGATTGTCTTTGAACTCTCAGAGTTTATGAATCATTTCATCCACTGTTAGTGGTACTATGTCATTCCAGGTTACTCTTGCCAATGAATGGGCATATGATGACGGTGCATTCCGTGTAAGTTTTCTCCATGTGGGTCGCGTACATTCGACTTCATCTGGGTCTATGGGTATATCCCTGTTATTTGGCTTGACGTGATCATCTCTACGATGGCTGATTCCTTCAGAGACTGGATGCCTTTGTCTAAAGTAGTCCACTTGGCCGAATGACTCGTAACATCGTCCTTGTATGGAAACCTTTCTTTCACAGCTGCCAAGAGCCGCCTCCAAAGACTGAGGGACTTTTTCTCTCTTGCAATTGCTTTGTCAATTCCCCCTTCTCTAGCAAGTGATCCCAGCTGCTTGGCTTCTGTACCTTCTAGCCATCGGCCCCATTGTCCCAGCATCGGAGCAACCAGGTGATGATGTGCTCCCCTGGTTGATGGGTAAAATCTTTTCGCATATTCCATAACTCGGTTGAGGTCCGAGGTCGAGAAGTCACCTCTTCTTCTTCTTCGTCATGTGAGGATGACTCCTGATCAGATGCTGGCCCGAATGATGAATACATTGTTTCTTAATCTTGCCTCACCCTTCTTGCCTCTTTTTTGCTTTTTCTATTGTGTACAGGGCAACTGATATAGGTACAAATTGGTCCTCTGGTTTAGCTGCAGTGATTATCACTGTGGTTTGGGTAGTGACTGCACTTGTCACTGGGGGTGATGTAGCTGCTGTGCTTGGAGCTGGGGTAGCTTCACTGTCTGTTGCAGTTGAAGTTTGAGTAGCTGCTGTACTTGTTGCTGGGTAGCTGTGCTGTCCTCTGCAATCAAAGTCTGAGTAGTGACTGTACTTGTCACTGGGGGTGGTGTAGCTGCTGTGCTTGGAGCTGGAGTAGCTGAGCTGTCTGTTGCTTTGCTTTCAGATCCAGGGACATTTTTTTCCTTTTGAAGGTGCTGGATAGTGTTGAACAAGGCCTTGTAAGCATAGGCCAAGCCCCAGCACATTGCCATGCCTTGTCTGTCTCTGGTATGGCCAGAATGACAACACACCTCATTTAAATGTTTTATTAATTTTTCTGGATTTTGCACTTGTTTGGTGGTGAAATTGCAAAACACTGGAGGGGCCCACTGACCTAGATACTTGCCCATACTATCCCACACATCCTGCCACTCATGGCTGCCCAGCCTCTGGGAAAATCTCTTGGTCCTCCTGTATCATCGTCTAACCTCAGACAAGACCCAAATCTGATTCTGCTTAACTTTCGAGATCAGATGAAATGGTCGTGGGCAGAACACACTCTGTATGCGTGTCAACACGGTGATCCCCATCACAATCAGCAAACAGCTCTCAACAGTATTTAAAGGCCATTCAAAAACTTCAAATCTCTCAAACGATGCTGTAAATGGTCGGGGGGGGGGGGGTGCTGGTAAGGTAAAAGGATGTCTCCTTCACAGGTTGACCACACGAGAAGGAGAAAAAAGATGTGTAATTGCTAAGCACTTCTATTATATACCTCCCAAAGTGTAAAGGTAGTGACCACACTGGGAACATAAGCCAGATCAGTTTCATGATCAATGATTCTATTGTATTACAAGTCATTACCATAAAGTACAATGAGACAAGAACCTTAGCCCAAGCCCCACACTTGATAAACACTAACACAGTGAATACCATCTGTAAGTAAAGTACGATATGCTGAAACCATGAGATCAAGAGAAACGACCTTGAAAGCCAATAAATCAGCATTGTGACGAGTGACTATTAATCCAAAACAATGAATGCTTATCACAAATACGATTAGACACACTCTGATCAGATCTGTCATTATCTCAACCCCTCCTGCCCCATGCTGGGTGCCAAAAGAACTGTCATGGTTTAAACCCTGTCATCAAATTAGCCACGCAGTCCACTCCCCCCCGCCCTTTCTTCCCCCCCTTCCCCCATTCCCGGAGAGATGGAGAGGAGAATATAAAGAATGTAACTCCCATGGTTGAGATAAGAACAGTCCAGTAACTAAGGTATGAACAAAGCACTACTGCTACCACCAATAATAATAATGGTAAAGGAAATAACAAGGAAAGAGAATACAATACCACCTGCCGACCGATTGACTAGCCTGACCCAGCAGTGAACTAGCCCTCTGGGTAACTCTCATTTTACATCCTGGGCATGATGTGCTGTGGTACTGAATACCTCTTTGGCTAGTTTGGGTCAGGTGTCCTGTCTCTGCTTCCTCCCGGCTAAACATTTGAGCAGTAACTAAAAACATCGGTGTTATCGGCGCTGTTCCCAGGCCAAAAGTCAAAAACACGCACTGCACCAGCTACTAAGAAGGAGAAAAAATAATTGCTACTGCTGAATCCAGGACACCCTAATGTCTTACTATTCCCTGCAAAAAGACAACTGCCTCCTTAACTGTTCTTTCGCATGTGTGGCTTTACAAAAGGTTTGGTGATAACAATCAGTGTACCTGTTATTTATAACTTATTACAGCCTCACATAGTGATACAGGTGAATGTTTCTTTCTGTGGTCTGTATGAAAAACTTCGGACAATTTACTTATAGGTAGGCATGTTGACATAGCTACATGAATCTCACTATGCTATCAGTTGGAGCAGCCTGTGCCCTGTTAATCACAGTGATTATTTTTGTGTTCCAAATTATAAAATCGTACAATATCTCAAGTTGGAAGGCTCCCATAAGGATTATTGAGTTCAACTCACTGCTCCTCACAGGACTAAAACTAAACTATATGATTAAGAGCATCATCTAAATGCTTCTTGAACTCTGTCAGACTTGGTGCCATGATCACCTCCCTGGGGAGCCTGTTCCAGAGACCAACCATTCTTTCCATGAAGAAAGGTCAAATAGGTACAAAGTATGTTTCAGTCTCTGGTGTCTCTTTGCATGCTCCCTCTGCCTTGAATTGAGGGTCTGAGTATGGAGAGTGGGGAAGAGGTGATGGAGGGTTTACTGAGGGTTCTGGGACTCACAGGTGCACAGAGAAGATGTAATCAAAGTTTACAGGCATCTCCAAGGTGAAAGAAATAAACTGCTATTGTGGTAACAGATTAGCCAAAGGAGCAAAGTCAAGTTCTGTTCAGGATCAAAAACAAAGGAGGTTTGTTATTTATGCACACACAACCTCTGGCATGTCAGTATTACAAGAGAAGATTCCTTAAATAAACCAGTTACCTGATACCTGCGACAGCCCTGAGAGAGGGACAAAGATGGAAATTTACAGAGCACAAACACAGAGACAATGTTAGATAGTAACATTGCCGTAGCAGTGATGGTCTAACTCTGAAAGGGTGACAAAGTCACATTAGTCAGTTAGCTGTTCAGTCAAATGGCTGATGGTGCTGCCATGTGTACTGGTCATGGGATTACAGATAACCAGTTCCTGTGACATAGACATCACCACTCTGTGTCACTTCTCTGATCTCCTTGTCTCCATATAAATGGTCTCTGTCTGAAATGCTGATACTTTCCATTTTGCCGTAAGGTTGCCAGGATTACTCTGTTGCTCAATCCCAAAAATCCCCTTCTGTTGGGAATGATGGCATCTTTCAATAGGACAATGGGTATGTGTTAATTGAATGATTTCTGTCTATTAATTCACATCTGTAGAATGGCTGGGCTGACAGGTCTCTGTCTTCCACACTACCCCAGTGAATGTAGTGAAAATCAGCAGTTGCTTCTTCCAGTCTGATAAGTGCAGTGGCCATGTACATATTCAGAGGTGGATTGTTTTGGTTTGCTGACTATCTGTGCTGCCTTAGGTAGAAAACCTGAACTGAGCAGGCAGAAAACAGGAACACAGCATTCCCTCCTTGGCATCCAAGCTTAAAATAACAACAGAATGGGCCTTTCTTTTGTGGCATCTCACTTCAGAGCAATTTACTTTTTTTAGCTTTCTTTCCGTTTCTGTTCCAAGCCAAGAAGTGAAGAGGCATGTCAAAATAAATCAATTACAGGAAGGTTAACCAACCACTTTAGCCCCTCTTCCCCTCCACCACAACCACAATGTGTAGAGTGGTGTCCAGATGAAGCCAGATGGGCCCCTGACTGCATTTTCCTGGACTGCCATTCTTGCAAACCAAAGCTTTTTTATATCCATTAAGCGGCGTAGCCACAAAAGTAAGAGTGATGAACAAAATAAACTTTTTTTTACCACAATGCACAGTTAAGGTTTGGAGCTCCCACTGCAGGACACTGTAAAGTCAGGAATTAAAAAGGAGTGCAAAAGGGTATTAGAAAAAAAAAAAAAAAAAGGAGGACAGATGTACTGATGTTCATTTAACATGACACTGCGCACAGTGTTGAAAGAATCCACAAACTACAATGGAAGATGGGGACATGAATTACAAAACACTCGCACTGCTTCTTTGTTGGATTTCCTGAACGTGTGCCTCTGAGTACTGCTGGCGATTAAATACATCTGTAGCTGAACCTCTGGTTTGATCAAATACCACAGCATTTTATGAGATTAACCAAATTTACATGCACACAGCCCATCCCCTGCATCTCCTGATTTCCTCTGATTGGTATTAACCAGAAGTCACTATGAACCCAGACTACTAGGACTCCTGTTACTTGTGTGCAGCTGAAGAGAAAGGTAAGGTTTTAAAGCAAAGTGAAGAGTTATGTGTATTTTCTATTGAGTTCTTATTTGGAGAGTTTATAATTTTCCTTTACTAGGAGACAATTTCTTTGCTTTTTCTTTCAGAACTTGTGTTTCTTCCCTTAAGCAAAGCAAGATGCTGGCAGGGATACCTAGAACACAGACTAACAGAAACTGAGGTGCACATGCATGACGACAGATTCAGAAAAAAGGTAATAATACTGCAAAATGTACCGTGCATTGCATGTGAGGAGATCTGGTCTTTGATCATGTCTCTGTAGTTTGGATCAGTACTTTATACTGTTGCCTTTCCACTGTTTTGACTACAATCTCTGTGTAGATCGGGTTTTTTCATGTTACAATTTGTCTGTATAGACAGTAGGTCTTAGGTAATTTTTGTTGCCTGAAAGCGCTACTGGGACTTTGTGATTAAGAGGAGGCATCAACATCCTTTAGAGACCAACCTCTGTAGAAAAGTGCAAATTTTCTCTCAAGTACAGTTCTATTTCCTTAGTGATTTATTACTGATCGCTGTGATAGCTTCTTCTGCTCAATCTGAGTGTAAAATCCTTTTATAGTTTTGTTCTCTAAAAAAAATCACATTTCTGTTAATGTTAAATTGTCTGTTTAGTGCTGGATGTTTGGTAAATTTCTAATTTACAGTGCAGGTGAGGTCATGTAAAGCATTTAAATTACTTTCTGGTGATTCAGAGAAGGCAAGTAATTAGGGAATTACTCAGTCTTAAAATCAAATTATAAGAATAAGACTAGTCCTGGTAATAAAGATGCTTTCATTAGGAAAAGCACCAAATAACATCTGTTATTGTTTGCTCTATGAAGATATCTACTTGTCCAGCCACAGATCCAGACTGTCACTCACAAGAAGCTATACAATGAGAGAATAAAAGTGTCAGTCCTGTTCCAGTTTAAATAGCCTGGGCTACCTCTCTTTTGCTATCATTGCACATGGTCTCCTTCATGAAATGCTCTTTCATGTTATAGGGAAATGTTTTTATTCTTTTGTAGTCCCTTCATCTTTTCCATTAAGATATGCTGTGATCAAAGAAAAGAACACCCCTGTATACCCTTGCCTAAATTATTGCTGAATCATGATGGGGCCAAGAGCTACAAACCTTTTCTCTTGTGTATTGTAAATGGAGATGGTCACTCAGTTTTCAGCCTCAGGGTCTCAAAGGTTTGTGGCAATTCAGGCAACCTTTCTGAGTGATACTGACAGGTTTGCCCTTGTCTGGGAAAAGATGAGGGCTTGCAAATACAAGACAAAGAAAGGGCCTCTCCCTGCAGGAAAGAGTTATAGTAATATCAGGGAAAAGAAAGCCATTGAAATAATTAAATTTAGGGCTATGCAGCTGAGATATTGCAACAGCTGCCTAAGAAAACGTTTGCCTCTCAAAGTTCACTTCAAGGTTTATGGTGTCAATTCAAAGCTATAGAAGATGGGTGCTAGGGAGGAGGAGCAGGCAAACTTTTGCAGTGATTGAAACCTAGTGATTGATGGGAGTTTTGACATAGGTCTGCTATGTCTGTAGTGAGAGTCACTATTTTGCAAGACGGGCTTAAGGGGAAGTTAATACATTTAACCTGTCACTTACAGACTGTACAATGATCTCAGTACCTAAACGTGACTAGTGCATTTAGTCTCCAACACTGACACTGGAACAAGAGACTGTTACCACCCCTTCTCATATGAGGATTTCACAGAACTAGAATGATATTGGTCTGGAGGTCTCAAGTCGAAATCATCACTCAAAACAGTACTATGACCAGTGCTAGCTCAGGGCATCCCAGCTTTGCCTAACTTCGGGCATGGAGGTTTTATAGCCTTTCTGGATAAGCTGTTCCTGTGCTATACCATCTTCCTTGTAAAAAAAGAGTGGCCTTTGCCATGCAGATAATGTGGCATCAGCTAGAGGGGGTGGGCGAGTGTTGAACTATGAAAACTTTCTGGCATTCTTACAGAAAATATAAAAAATCTTTAAATTATATACTATAAGCTTAATTTTATAGAGAAAAAAGCATATGTTGCCCAACATATTTATTGTAGTTTCCCATCACAGTAAAAAGAATTTCTAGGCCACTCAGAATTTGCAACACTTCTTGCCTGAACTAAGGGATTGAGGAGATCTCTCTGTTCTGACAAGTTTAAATTTGAAATAACTTTAAAATATCATGGAATATGGATATACAGCCTAAAGTTCATGCAGTGATATAATCCCAATGATAAATCACGCTGCATTGTGTACAAGGCAAGGTCTGACTTTTTCATCTACACAAAAGATCTCTATGGGATACATTGAAATCTTTATGATGGCAATAACTATTCTTCTAGAGCTTTCAGAAACCACCCTGCATGTCTATGGAAATACTACAACCACAAGAGCAAAGAGAGGAGTACAAGGCCTTGGAGCAAGTCAGACATACACACAGGAATAGAAAATGAATTTACATTGTCTCTGTGTGATCTCCATTGTAATAATGTGACAACAATTGCTAACAGTCCAGTTCCTATTTGCTCAGTTATATTCCTGGTGTCTCTATCTTTTGTTTGTCTTGCTTCTTCAGCCAGTCTATATCTCAATACTTTTAGTTTCTAGTTTTCTAATTGTCTCTGGGCACCACAAAAGTCATTGCTTGTAATGCATCACCAAGATGCAAAGCTAGTTGAAGAGCACAGCATGTAACCAAAAACAGTAACACAAGAACTCTGAATTCTTTGAGAATCTGAACTTCACTGAGCTGTGAAACAGTGTTCTTTGTTGTGTCATTTTAGATGGAAGCATTTCCAATTTTCAGCAAAAAGTGATAGGTATCTTTTCTTCCTTGAGAAAATAGTGGCTTCCATGAAGGGCATATAATTTACAAATGTACAAAGATTTGCATTAAAAAAATATTTAAAAACTAAATCCTGTTAAATATGTTGCAGTGCAGTATTCCAGACCATATTTTTGCATAGATAAATCTCAACACAAGTCACCAGGTTAATCTGACCCTTCTAGGGGGTGTGAAAGTCTGTTTCTCCTTATAACATTTCCAAAAGTAATTGGTTCTTCAAAACTGCTGAAAGCTAGAATTATTTTATTTAGATAACTATGGTGAAATGGATTTAAGATGTTACATTTTGGTGCACTAATATGTGTGTTTTGTTTAATGGTTTTGAGAAAGAAATTTCCAGGAGGAATGGAAACTTGAAAAACAATATTGCAGAAGTCTAGAAATGAGGGAAAAGAAAGGAAAAAACCCAATATAACTACACTAAGACAGCACGGTTTAAGAAAAAAAAAAATTAAAAAATAAACAAACAAGGAAAAGATAAACAAAACTCAGAAAACAAAAATAATCTGTAGCCTGACTTATTCTCTGTCAACTGAAATGCAAGTATGTCCAAAGTCCAAATCACAAGTCTTGAGTACTGAAAGATATTTCGAAGCAGTGATGCATCAGAACTCTGCCTAGAAATAGCCTGAGAGCCAAGAATTCCCCTCCTTTAGGAAACACCCTCATTCCAAAGCCTCAGACATCTATTTTGATTGCATATAATTTATTGCCCCATCACTGTAACAACATTATTATTTATTTACCTAAGATGATAACAGTGACTAAGGCCCTATTTAGGATCAGAGTTTGATTATACTTTACAGATATAAAATGGAAGATAATGCTTGTTTTAAACAGTGTTTGGTGTAAACTAACAATAGTCTTAGTGTCACACTCAGCAATGGAAACAGACCAACAGCAAAGATCTGGGTGAAAGACATTATGATTCCCCTGGAAGATCAAGAGAAAGTAATCAAGATCTTTAATTCACCAATGTTGAATTAAATTTGACTAACTATTGAAAAATTTGACTAACGCTTCAGTGGAGGTGTGATTTTCTCAAACATCTGACATAGCAATGCTCTTACTATCAACCTGAGATGCAGGCACACACTAAGGCCTTTAGTTTAAGAATTTCTTTTGAAGAATAGTTCTTTGAGGTTGTTCAATTCAATTTTGTGAGTGGGTACAAAATCATAGCTCAGATCTGCAATGTTCATGAAAGAAAAACTTATTCCCTCAGGACCTACATTTTCACGGGAAACGTGTTAAGTATTGTTACTCATACTTAGTTTGCTAAAGCATAACTATTGATTTGGGGAGGGAAGGGACAGAAAATACTTTTTTTTTTTTCCCTTCACAGAGGTAGAGAGGTGGCAAAAAAGTTGTCTGTTGCGTATGGAAGGTCTAGGCCCAATTCCCAGCTCTATCACTTGCTTTCATTGTGGACCTTAATAGAAATCCAAATGAACAGCAAAAAAATATCTGTCTAGGCTGATAGCCTGCCTGTGAGACTTAAGAGAGCATGAAAGAAACAGGTGATGATTTTCCAAGCAACTTTATCTTATTTTTTTTTTTTTTCCAGAGTAATAACCATCTATTTATATTAAAGACATATCTGTGTCTGTGGTGTTGTCTTGGTTCTTGTTGGTTTCAGGATTTTTTCCATTAATTTATCTGGACTTCCCCCCCCAACAGCTGCAGCCTTCAGTGTGTACACTAATTAGCAGCAAAGATTTCAGCATTTAATTTTCAGGTTTTGTCTATCTGTCCATTTGTCTTTGCAGTGATGCCTACAAATGTCATCTTTCAGTGATGTCTACAAACTTCATTTGACCTCTGCATCTGCCTGGGGAGAAAGCATGAGCAGTCAGTTTCTAGTTACTCTTTCCATATCACTTGTGCTTTTCTACACCTCCTAGCTGCTTCTCTGAGTGCTGAAGAATTAGCTTGTGTATTCTTCTAACAGATGCCATGCCAAACCTTTGAACGGAACATTTGGGACTCTGATTAATACTCCTTTTCCTAGCCCATTGCAGTGGCTGACATGGCTCTTTGGTTCCAGTAATGTTTTCTGCCACTGTGTTATAGCCTTCCCAGGACTGCACATCCTTGTGAAGACAGCAGGGTAGGAGAAGGAGGGGGCACCCAGAGTGGTGCAAGTCAGACAGGAACTGTCTGTGATATCCTCTGCTCAAATTGCATCAAGCCCCTTTCAGCAGAAACACATCCAGTGGGGTGGTAGGTACTGTGACCACTGTTGCTCCTGTTAGTAGATCAACGAGGACTGTGCTTTGTCTGAGGCAAGAGTACACTCCTCACAGACTTGAAGGTGATTAGATTGCTACTACACTAGCACCAGTTACTGAAGACAGACATAGGTGCTTTTCAGCTGTGTCTGAAGCATCAACTTACTGAAGGCACGTTCCAACATTGTTGGCACTATGGCACCATGGAGCTTAGTGCAGGCAGCAAAACTTTTGCCAGCATGCTTGCACATGCTGGAAACTCATATGTGTTTATCTCTGTGCTACCATAGCAGTAACTGCCAGTAACATCCAACAGCCTTTGGTACCTTTGATATATCATTGCACAGGGGGTATATGGACGTCAGAGAAGCAAAGAAGCATGCACTACTCTGCCCTGCAAAGCTATGTGAACTGAGTGCCTGAGGCTGAAAAAGACTTTCCCTTTCTCAGCCTACTTCTGTTTTCGCAAAGATTACTGTCAGGTTACTGAGCACTTGTCTGTTTAACTGTCTTGATTCCTGCTGAAGGAACTTCTGTTAGGATTTGAAGCAAGGTGTTTTACTTCTGACCGAATTCTTCCTCTGTTTCTAATTCCTGTGATGAAAATAATACTCAATAATTATGATGATAGTGGTTTCTATAGGCTTAGTATACCCAAAATTAATTAGTCCTCTCAGAGTCACAAGAATTGAGAATTAAGAAGATAAATGGCTCTTCATTTCCTGACATTTTTCCATCTGCTGCCTCATAAGCCAAATTGCGATGGCTGGATGACATTTCTGTACTTGTTTACATTGCATTTTTTCTCCTCAGGGGCTGGGTTTTAGTTCTCCAGTATAAACAGACTGCTTAGAGTATTCAGTCTTAGCTTCTTCTGAAGACTGTATTTCATTATATGACAATAACAACGGTTATTGTTATTATCCTTTTTTGCAACCAAGAATCAAGTCTTGAGGGCAGCTCTGAAGTCTGAAAACCCTTTGACAATGTCTTCTCTGCAGAGTAAGGGGTAGTCCTACAAGGTCAGTCTGCAGGAATATTCACGAGGACCAAACCTCTCCAGGAGGGGGTTGTGTGCTAGGTGCTGTCGTGGTATTCCTTCACTGAAGATCTGGACATAAAGCAATTAAATGTGTTGAGGGTGCTCAATTCAGAGATCAGAGATGGGACCTCTAAAGCACTTCGCATTGCAAGTATTTCCAGACATTGCAAAACTTCCAGACTCCAGAACCAATGTTTCTACTATGGGTGTAAGAGGAATTGTTACAGCAATTCACAGAGACAATGGTGTCCTTGGCCTCACTCCAGAAAACTATGACTACTAGCAATAATCCATTTACATTTTACTCAGTGTGCTAAATTTTCACGATGAAAACCCAATGTGCCTAGAAGATGATCTAGAGAACTGCAAGAACATTTGTAGTTTTGCATTTCAGGCATTCCACTTTTACAAAAAGCAGAAGTGACAAAATGTGAGTGGCAGGAGATGGTAGGAATGGGATGCAGATCTGAATAGAGATGTTCACTTTTGGCCTGTCCCACTGGCCCTTTGATCTTGAGCTCTTAGACTGTTTTATGTAGCAGCAGGGTATACTGAGCAAACACACAATCCCAAAGGTACAGACAGGCACTTCTACCATGGTGAGAGATAGAAATGATAACTTAAAAAGTGCTGTAGATTGAGACTTGGGTTTAAACAGGTATATGAAACTATATGCATTTCACCAGGTCTTCATTTTCAGTGCTGACATTTTGCTCAGCTCTGGCCCACTGTTCCAGACAGGAGCTATGTCATCACACTGTTACAGTGGGATCTGTCATTATACTGCAACAAACAAGTTTTTTATCTTCTTTCCCTTCATTTCTTTGTAGGATAGCCACAATGAAAAAAAAATGTTATTTTCCATTTGGTCTTTTTGAAACCTGTATTGTTCCGAGCTCTGGTAGTGCTAACATGGCATTTCTGACTGTTCCAGCTTTCACCTCTGGGCAGGATTACTCATGTTTCTGCTTTTTTGGGAACAGCCTCCTTTCTCCACTCCAAGAGGATATTCTGCTTCTTAATGAGCTGATGATAAGAAGCTTCAGATTTATACTGTCAGTTCCTGCTCAAGAGGGAATCTTGATTTACCATGGCTTTAGTTTTGGAAGTTCCTGTAAGTACCAGCTGTAATAAGGATTCATAAACCAAGTAAATGTATCTTCCTTGGCTTGCTTCCTTCAGAATTTGTGAGCAGCTAATAGAAAATACAAATGTAATTTTTAATTGCCATTTTTAGTTCCCCAAAAGGGGAAGATTTGAATGATGGGAATGCTATGAGTACTGAGGATGCTTGTTTAAGACTGAATAGAAAAATTTTCCTACAGACCAAATTCTGTAGGGAGCTCAGTTCTGGTAGGGTTTTTCAAATTGACTTCTGCATCTGGGAATTGGGTGGTGAAGAAAATGGAAGGGAAGAGAGAAAAAGAAAGTGAAAAGGAGGCTAATTAAATAATTACTTCAATGAGGCCAGCGCGGTAACTATCTCCAGATGTTTGGTTTTCCATGGGCAGTCTCTGAACTGAAGAAGGAATGGTGGGTGCATATATACTTGTTTACTTCCCCACCCTAAGACTGACTACTGTTTCTCTAAAAGTCAACAAAGAACAGGCCTCTCCTCAAATACCCCTTGGACTTCTTCTTGTCAGTCCAGATTTTGATTAAAGTTACTCTAGGACAATATAACCCATGAAGGCAGTTGCAATAATTCAGGTATATCATGGCATGATTGAACTCACAGCTTAGCCTTCACTCTGCAAATAGTCTGTTCAAAATGAAACAACAAATGAGCACATAAGCTTATAATCACAGCTAGCTGGAGCCGGATTCTGATCTTTGAACCTCTACTGAACAGGTGTAAATCTAAAGCAGAACAAGAATATATATAAAATTACAGCAGACTTAACCAGGGCTGACTAATGGATTGTCCATCAAGATGGACAACTATGCAAATAACAAAGAAGTTTGGTAGTACCTGACTATTTTTGAATTACCTAATTCAGATGTAAACAGTTTCCACAGCATCTCTGTGTCTCATGCAATGACAGTCTCTGTATGGTGTAGTCTTTTCAGATCTCTATTTTGAATTCTGCTACTTCAGGGGGATGAAAAAACCTGGGAACTCTTCATGGCTTATACAGAGCAAGATAGGTGGCTCTCAATGGTATATCTTGGAAAACACCATTTTGTTGGCAGCAAAATACTTTGTAAAAATATTATACTTCTGAAGTGTCAATTTCTTTCAGGTGTCATAAGAAGACGAATTTGTGGGAACAATGTCAATATGTCTATGTGACATAAACACTAACATTGCCAGCTGAAGTGTGCTGCACAATGATTCAACCCATTATTACTTGATGCATATTATTGTTATCTTTTTTCTGTGATGCAGCCAACAAATCCAGCCAAAAGGATGCACTAGAGGAAGCAGTATTGCACTGTCAGGTGGAAAGACCAGTTTACTTTTTTCTCATCCTGAAATAATATAATTCTTTATCACTTTCCCCTTGGCCTTGTTCAGGGTTTATAAGAGGGAATTTGGCTAGAAGTCTGTGAGCCTTTGCTGCTCTCAGCATTGTTATCATCATGTATTTTTTAATCCTCTGCTTGTTGGTATGTACATTAAGCACAAATTTATCCCATGCTAGAGGAAGCTGTGCTGAAAATTACTTTTCCCTTTTGATCAAAACCACTTAGGATCTTAAATTCTTCTCCTTTTACTGGCTTATCGTGAAAATAATAAAAAATAGAATGTATTCGGAATATGCATCTATAACATTGTCTAAAAGGACAAAGAGAATTCAGATTCTCATGGATAGTAAACTATGTATAATTTTGGTTTCCAGTATCATAGAAATACCGTCAGTCTGCACTTGAATGTATTTTTCCTTCTCATTGTACCACTGTACCAGTCACTGCACATCTCCCTGTTTCTCCTGCTTCTACTACTATTCACTTACAAGAGCAGACTTTTTATTTTTTTGGGGGTTACTTATTTTGTATTTGTGTACAGGTTCAGAGGACTTTGGATTCAGTTAGCGTCTCTGGACACTGACAGAAGCTGGAGAGGTGCTTGTAATAATAAATATGTTTGGGGTAGGAAGATTTCCACGTATGCAATGTAACTGCACAACCTTGTCCTTTTCCCAAAACAGGCACCTGAACAGATGTCTGCTTGCCAGAGAAATGCTACATGAGCTGGTGAACTTGTGAGAGAAAACTTCTGAGTTGCTTTTCAATACTGAAAGTGTCAAACAAATAGCAAAAAGGGATTTATTTCTCTTTTTGCCTTCAGAATGTTTTGGTCATCTCTCTGGAGATGATGCTTTTCTCAGGCAGAGAAGGGAGAACGTACAAACAAGCTTAGAAGATGCTATTTTTCTCATGTTTGGATTATCTTTTGCTAAAGGTATGTGGAGTAATGCAGATCTGTTGACTACTGCCTATCTCATAATCAGCAGATGGTTCCACTTCTGAGGCTGTCAAATGTGAAAAGGCAGGCATGGACTTATTATTATGTATTGGAAATTTCCCAGGCTTATACCACTGCCATAAAGAATTTTACAATAATGAAATAGAATCCCATAGTGTCACATTCTGGAAATGGCTTCTCCTTACATAAGACCTCTTCTCAGCAAGGTTTATGTGCAGACCTTCAAGGTCTTGGGGGAACTAGGATGTGCTTCTAACTGTCTTTGTCTAGGTGGACCAATATGCTTACTTTGCTTGTGTCAGGAGGTTAACTGCTACCTACTCTGCAAGGTAGGGTTCAGAGTTTGGGAACAGGCCAGATGGCTCTTCAGTGCTCTTCTGAGGGACTCAGACTAGTCCTGCATCTAGGGGGAGAGACAGGAGCAATCCTCTCACCTCACTCTCTGTTTCTTGCAGTAGGGATATGAAAGCTTGGTACACATGAAGGACAGAGGCAATGGGAAAAGACAGGAATAATGAAAGGGTGGGAGAGCAAGACACATAACTTCTCAAAAGCCCAGCATATTGCTCTTAACTTCGTCACATCTTGTAGCCCTTACCCTCTGCCATTTCTCCTACTCTTCACTCAGAACCCCAAACCTTCCACTGAGTTGTCAAACCTACATGTCAACATTCCCACTTATCCCTTTGCCTCCAGAGCCAATGTCTGCCTTTACTGTCTCACCATGGTTAGAAGTTTCAGTGCTGGGATTGGATGAGCTCTTTATTCACAGAGCACCATGCAGTGATACAAGTTGGCTCCTGGAAGCTAAATAGCCATGTAAGCATGGCACCATGCCCAGGGTAATTAGTGTTGTATCTCAGGGCTAACTGGGTTGGGCTGCTAACTGGTGAGGGGAAGTTGAATGAGTTCTGCTACCCAGCACGTCTGTCTCCCTTCCCTTTCCCTGCTGCAGATTCCTACTCCCTGCTGAGGCTATTAGGAAATCTCACCTGAGGTCAACAGAGAGGAAACCATCTATAGCAACAGCTGTCTGTCACTATTTATATGCAGAGCAAGCACAAAGCAGCAGAAAGTGTGACATTATGCAGTTGGTCCCTTTTTTTCAGCTTGGCCTCAGAAACTTTTCAGAGGAAATGCCTGGAAAGAAACAGCAAGGCAGCTGAGGAGTGGATGCTACAGAAGGGCAGACAGCCTTCTGCCAGATTTTAACACTACTCCAAGGGTTTTACAAACAGGATTGAGGACGAGTGAGAGGGTGTCAAAAGCAAGATGCATTCATGGAAGTTGTGAGAGAATTTGGAGGGGAGTAGATACAGTCCGAATTTATATGCAAGAAGCAGGTGGAAGGAGAAGGGATATCTCAGAGTGGTCTCAAAGTGCTGGTGAGTTCACAGTTTTTTAACTTGGGTGGGAAAGTGGAAGGCTTTGTCCTGTCTTGGCGAGGCTTGAGGAATGGAAGTGAATGAAGAGAATCCCGTTGACATCAGTAAGGCTTGGGTTTGGGCCATAATTACTGGAAAGACCCACGGTCTAAATGGAGAAAAGTTTTGGTAGCAATACATAGCTCCATTCCAAGTTAAAAATAAGAATAAAAAGTGTATTTCCAATTTTAACATCCCTAGAACTGTAAATAGATGCTTATTTCCTTCATCACAGATACAGCACTGTTCAGATTGAGCGTGGGTATCTTAAGCAGCCAAATTGCTTGAGTTTCCCTCCAAAGCACATAAATAAGCATGAATGCATCATAAAAGCAAAATAAGGGGTTTCACAAGCCCTGGACTTCAGAAAAACACAAAACCAAACACATCTTTTGTCTGGGAGAGGTGAAAGTTTATTTCATGTTGCTTTTTTGAGAACCAACAGCTGAGGGTATAGCTGTTTGAGATTTGTACTCCTCCGTATGTAATACCTAAGAAGCAAGCCCTGATTCCCAGAGCTTGCTTTAACTCTTTCATGATGCTAAGAACATCCAAAACTAGCAAATGAGGATCAGTGCTTCTGCATGTTTGCTGCTGTTTTGACAAGTAAGTGCTGCATGCCAATGGACTGACCCTCAGCTGGGGCAAGTCGTTAGCATCCCTTCACTGTACCTGTCCAGCTCCTCTACGAGATTTACACCGGCTGTTTCACCTGCTACTCCTGGAAAGTAAAAACCTCACCCCACACATCTCTTGAAACTTGAAGTCTGAGGGCCCCAAATTAGGGACAATAACACTGCGTTAATCCCATTTCTTGTATTGAGACAGGCCACAGTGTGACCCTAATTAATAGACATAAGGGAGAAGCTGCTAGGTTATACACACTTACATTGTGCTGTCCCACAGGGAAAGCCCTGCCCTGCAATCACATATTGGAAGGATATTTGCTGATGAAGCTAGCAAGTGGCTTCACATGGATTTGCTGGGGTTGCCTAGTGTTATTTTATTATGAAAAAGCACAAGTTAATGGCAAGGCTCTTACTGTCGCTTGAAGCCAGGGTCTGTTTGTTTTGGTTTGTAACTCCATTCACTCAGCCAAATAGTTTGATCTGCTGATGCCTGCAGAGCTGTTTTGAATGTGTAACCACTAGTGTAACATCCTCTGGTTATTGTGAAACATTTGTGAAAACTCCTTTTATTAAGCCATTGCTTAAGAGGGAAACTGAAACACTCTTACTAATCATCTCATGCTCTCCTGCCTGTTTGTCTGTGGAAGACGTCTCCTGGGATTTTCTCTCTAGCATGAACTCATCATCAAGCCCCCTTGAAAGTAAAGGAGCTTTTGCTGTTGACTTCAGTAGGTTTCGGATCAGCCCCCTGAGAACATTTCCGACATTTAAACCTGGCAGGAAGACAGCAGGGTTTTTATCCCTGTGCCAGTTGCTCATGCATGTAGGCTAATGTCTGTGTCAGACCTCAGAGGAAACAATAAGTACATAGGGCCAAATTCTTCTTTGCTCCACAGCCTGGGATAGACCTTGTCTGCATGCTGCAAAGTGGCTGTAAACATAGTATCAAATAAGAATAGCTTGTACGCTCATTGTAGTGGTGCTGATAAAATTGTTTTACCTGTAGGTCTGGGGACAGCCACGCTGAAGAAATGGAAGTTATAAAAGAACAACTTACTGCTGCCAAGGCTTCTTGCTTTTTGGTGCCTGACCCCTCCCCGGGTTTGCCCAGCTGTATCAGATGGAGGTCTTTCTCTCATAGGAAAGCCCTTACTCCAGCTTCTGACCACACTGCACGGCCTTTTCCTTGCTGTATCCAGTAATCTTCAATTTAATAGTCTGGCGGGTTACCAAACCTGGAAATCTCTGGACCACCGCTGGAACTAACTTCTATACACTTGTAAAAATAATTTCTGAAGCCATTTATACTTTCAGTCTCCACTGAAATTGGCAATGGATTCCACACATCCAGCCTTACAGGAGACAGTTTAAAACACAATTCTTTTTCTATTTTTGTCTTTATTTTAAAATTGATGCCCTGTACACTTTGTAGGTTGCCTGAAATCACTTTGTGTCTCACAGATCCTTCACTGTGTTACAGAGCAAAGCCTTTCCCTTTCAGCCTCATTGTACCATCCGTTATTTTATAGGTGTCCATCACTTCTCTCCTACACTTATCCTTTTCCAAGCTGTCCTACTCTACTTACATATTTCAGGCTCTTAACAATCCTTTTGATTAGCCTTTTGAGTCAGTTTCCACTTTCACAAAGTAAAGATTGCATTAATTTTTCCACTGAAGGATGTCAGATTGCTTAACAAACGTGGAAAAAAAATGAATAGGTCTGATAAAGTAATCTTGTATGTGCTTTTATTAGTGTGGCTTCTGAGAAATTGCTATTAAAACTGAATATGCATTGTTATTGACCCAATGGATGCTGGAATAGCAATTTGGAAATCTGTCTGAGAAAAACGGAGGAATTTCTCTTATTCTTGCTTTCAGTCTTTATTTTAGGAAGCAATCAAACTGCTCCCAGCTGGGTGGATCTTTGTTTCCACCTTCCCTCTAGTGCTGGACTATTTTAGCTATAACTGTGTTCTGATAGAAGTTTGAAACTCATAAACTGTAGCTAGCTTAGGAAAATTCTAGTCACAGCCACGTTTGGACGTAAGTACTTTGACCTAGTAGGACCAGGTTAATTTGAGAGAAACACCCGAAGTGCAGCTAGTTAGGGATGCTTTTAGTACAGAATGATGTGGGAGAGACTCAATGGAATTTGGTAACTACAAATGAAAATTTGGGGAATATATGAATTATGGAAACCTGTTAGTCTCCAGAAACTTTATCTACTTCTTTGCCATAGCTAAAAACAAACCTTCATATTCCTCCTTAGAAAAGTATAGAGTCAATAACTGCAAACTGAAGGACAAAATTTAAAGTGTTTCCCCTCTCCTCTGAGGATACCAAGAAGTTAAGCACACAGCTGATTTTGTGATTTGTAATTGCATTTTGGATTTGTGTCAAAAGAGCTCAACTTCTGTTAAAGCCCCCAAAGAGAAACCCTCGTTTCCTCATTTTGAAATCTTCTTTTTTGTTCTCCATTCAATTTTGAAACCCTGGCTGCAGCCCAGCTGGAATGTGTGGCTACAGGCTCCTTTGAAATCCCAGCTCCTGCCTCCCTGGGTTCCCCCTGGAAGTGACAGCATCAAATGTGATAGCAGTAGATCCATCAAGAGCTGGGAGACTGCTGCCAGGGAGTGATTTTGCAAAGAAAATTCCTGAGAAGAATTAGAAAACCTTGTCTTCCCTTTAGACCCCTGCAGGGCTCTTTTTTTTTTTTTTTTTTTTTTTTTCCTTTTTTTGTACGGGTTTTAAGTTGTCGGGTTTTTTTCTCCTTTAGTGCCCATACACCTCATTTATCCAAACACCTCTGTTTACACAATAGCAGAATTTTTCCAATAGCTTTTGGCCTATTTCTCTTTCCCCATCTGACACCATAGTTCCAAGGAAGTTACTTGGAAAAAATATATTTGAGGCTCTTGTGAGGCTGACACAAGAGTCATAGTGACTCAGTATATTGAAAGGTCAGTGTCATGAAAGCAGCTCTGTTTTCACTTAGTTGAGTATTACAGCACCTCTGCAAACAGATCCTAGCTTAAAAATGATATGTGTCAGAAAAAAATGTACTCAGATCTGAATCTAATATGTTTACTCTGATATCCTAGTACATGCACCATCCCTGGAAGTATTCAAAAGCCATGTACTTGAGGCTCTCAATGACATGGTTTAATGGTGGTCTTGGCAGTCCTGGAGTAAAAGTTGAGCTTGATGATCTTAAAGGTCTTTTCCAACTTAGTTGATTCTATGATTCTGTGTATCTAATATCCTTGATGGGACACACCCGGGGGTGCTAAGGGAGATGGCCTATTTAACTTCAACAGGTCTTGGTATGTGTGGAAGGTCCCTGGGAACTCAAAGAAAGCAAACGTCACCCCTGTCTTCAAAAAGAACAAGGAGGAGGATCTGGGTAACTACAGACTGTCTTATGTGATTGAGGGAACAATCTTGGAAATCTTTTCCAAATACATTAAGGGCAAGAAGATGATTGAGAATGGTCACTATCGATTTATGCATTTACAAAGGGGAAACTATGCCTTCTAGGATGAGATGACTGGCTTGGTGAATGAGGGGAGGGCAGTGATTGTTGTTTATGTTGACTTTGGCAAGACTTTCAGCACTGTTTCCTATGGAATCCCCATTGACACATGGATGAAGTACAAATTAGCCAGCTAGTCAGTGAGGTGGACTGAAAACACCAGTCACACCAGTGGGAACCCAGCAAACTGGTAGCATGATCTTTTGTGTCTTATTGCTGTTCCTAAGTGCCTGGGATTTTAATCTTGAGAGTGCTGCCAAGGGAAATCATTTAATAACAGAACCTTTGAGAGAGGGACAAGGCATAACAAAGACAGCTCTTTAGGCCACAGCTGCTGATTGAACCTCCCACTGAAAAGTACCTTCCTGAGGCTCCCTATTTGTCCAGCGCTGACCCCCCTTCTCCCTGTTCATTCACTGACACTTTGACAATGAAGTCCCAGACTCCATGTCCTCTATGTCCCACCCCTAGTCTTTGGCCCTGGTGACAGGTGATGACATTTAATCTACTGACAGGGCAACCTTATAACTGCACCATGGTAAAGTACATGGTCTCTCTATTCAGAGAGAGAACAGTTTCACAAAAGGGGGGAAGTGAGACAGTGACAATGTGACATCTTCCCTAGGACTACCTATCAGCCTCTGTCAGCAAAGATAATGAAACTGAAAGTCTTTATAAGAGGAAAAATCAGGCATGGATGTAAACACTCAAGTAACCTCACAAATCTGTATCACAGGCTGAGGATCTTCAGGTGGAAACTGAGAAGTACTGTGATGACAATGTGAAAAAAACTGAAGTTAATTATCTTTACTAAGGAACCATGTATCTCTATTGTTACAAATCCACCAATTTCTGCTTCCCATTTATCCATTTTAAGCACCAGTCTCTCATTTGTTGTAAATGAGATAAAAAAAGAAATTTAAAAATTTTGGCATCCAAAGTCACAACATAATTACAAAGAAGAAATTGCATGTCAATTATCTTTGATTTTCTGAGGGTCTTTTGATACTTTCTCTCAATTTTTTTTACCTATTTCTGTACCACAGCTTCATGTTTTCTGTTGCAGCAGTATTTAGTTACCAGAAATTCAGAATGAAAAAAAGAAAAGGAGACTTCATGGTGGCACCCTGCTGCAAGTAATCCTCTCAGTTTTGTTATTTATGGGTGTACTCTGATTTCCACTGTTCTTTCAATAAAAACCAGTAAGTGCACTGAAAGTAATCCCATCTAGACTTTGCTCACTAAATCCAGGAGTCAAGGTAAGACCAGGGTTACACTGGAAACAAAAGGCAATAGAAATGTTTTTGAAAGGTAATGGGGAAAACTGGCACAGAACTCCTATGAAAATCTTACTTGCCAGTTCTTTTAGTTGAATAAGTGAATAGAGAGCAATGAAAGCCATTATATCAGAACGATTTTTACTCTGCAAACATTAAACAATAAATCAGTGCAGAGGGTGATAGTAATATATCACTGACTGCTGGATTTGTATTACTCATGTATGGTGTACAGGGAGTGTTATTTTGGTTTTAGCCTTCTAAGGATACTCTGTTTTCATTCATCCATTGTCTTCATCTTCCTCACTCCTTTGTGGGAGACCAAAGAGGAGCAGCACATGTCCCATATCATGGCAAAGGGTACAATGTTAGCCTGTCTGTCCAGCGAAAAGCTAACACATACACACGGCTAGACAGGAAGCTCTGAGGTGACAAAAGTAAAACGGCTCTTATTTTTCGCAAAATCCCAACTCCCAAATGGATGTACGGGGTATGATTTCAGATGGCCTGACCCCCTTCCACCAGAGACGGTAGTCAGCGCTTCCGGGACTGCGAGGAGTCATACTGACATTGGGCGGCATGGAGCCAAGTGCTGGCAGTGTCCATCATGTGGGATGGTTAATTGCATCCTGACTACTGGCTATGGAGGAGCTGAACTGACCTCACCGATCCAGGATGATATCCAGGAATGGGAGAGGCAGTTGCTCCCTTTGGTTGATGATGTCCCTACGTTGGTTTAGGGTTTGTGAGTGCTAAATCGGCAGAAGAAATGGGGTTTGGTTTATCCTGAATCAGGGTACTGCTTTGTCTTAAATTTTCAAGCAGTGTCTGTTGGAGTCAAAGACCTAGAGGAGTTAAATGAACAAAAGGAGTAGTAGTGTGTACTCTGTGTGCTCTGATCCCCCTGAATGGACACCCAGTGTGTTGTACTTGAGGGAATGATATTTTTATATCTACATTGAGGAAAATGAACTGGATGCCCTGTTCCCTGACTCACTCTCTCTTAGCTTATCTTACAAGCAGATGCCTTTCACTCTGAAAGTGGAGAATGATGGGAAATCACCCTTTTATCGCCACAAAAGTGACAGGAAGCAGTATCTGCTTTCACAGTCGAGACACCAAGGACCAAATTGGCCTCCTCATAGTGCAAGGCACTACAGAGTTTCTGTTAATCCTTCCCAGAGCTCCTATCTAGAGACTTGTGTAATTCTATGCATAGTTTTAACTGGCACTGCTGCCAAAGGATGCCATTCCCACTGTTTGTGTGCTTACATGGTAAGCCAAAACAGGGAGTTAATTTTGCTGAAAATAAAACATTTTTGTCATTGTTTTTGCTGGGTTGACTGATGGCCAGCGTGGAGCAACGTGGGGTAGAAGCAAATGGGTGAGGGCACAAGGAAGGCCTGCCCCTTGCAGGAACAGTGCTGGCTCCATCTTCAGTGAAACACAGCCTGATGTTTTCTTCCGACTGCTGTCGCTGCGATTTTTTTCCTCTGTTGTGTATCATGTTACTTATACAGTGCTTTATTCTTGTTTTATATTTAATCTGTAAAGGGAACTTTTAGATGGAGAAATTGCCATGTGTGTGTCTTCCTGGAGGTGCCTTTCTCTCAAGCCAGGATAAATGAAATTCATTTCTAGGATAGACCTCTTTTCCTCAAGTGTATTGTAGAGCTCTCTAAGAAATGCCAACTCCCATCTCTTTGGCACAAACTTCTGCTTGTTACTCTGAGTGTAATACAACTCTCTTTTTCCACAGTGCATAGAGCGCTGAGCAAAAGTTACCATGCAAGACCTGCAAACATCAAGGCTCAGGTCCTATCTGCATCTAATATCTGTAAAATATAGTTATTTAACTAGGAGAGTAACAATATATCATTGTGACTGCTCTGCCTCAGAGGAAAGAGAAAAGGAACCGATAGCAGTGAACTCACACAATCATCTTTGGTTTGGCAAGTGTCACTGTTTGAGATTTGATCAACCGAAATGTTTACCCAGCTCTCGTTTTTCAAATCAATGACATGAAAATATATAAATAAATAAATAAAAATTTTACTTTCCTTTTTTTAGTAAAGCAGAGATCACACCAAGCTTGTTTCAAAGTGCTACCCACTCAGGACCCAATATCTGTACTAGTCATTCTGCATGTAGCATGGTTTTTCATAAAAACATAAAAAAACATAAAAGGGTTAATTCTGGTCCTGTAATTGATTTGGTTTCATAAGTAAATATGACCCATCATAGTGTTTTACAGATTGCAATTCTGACATGGTTTTGGGGCGATACCAGCTTATTTGTTCTCTTAAAAAATACAGCACACCTCACGTCTGACTTATATGTCAGTGAGAAAACAGAATAATAGCCCCATTTCTCACGTCTTTGTTGGGAATGCAACACCACACTTGCACTGTGGCAGTTGCCCTAGCTAATGGAAAACTGAGCAGAAGTGGGGTAGATCCCCACAGGTTTTAAACTGGACACCCACCCCACACTGATGCTGCCACGCTCTAGCACCATCCAGAGCTGCCCCCTCTTTTCTTCTTGACCCTCCCCTTGTGAAAAAGCAGAGAAGCAGGGAAACAGGCACCTCTTTATCAGCTTGCACTCTCATCCCCCCAGGGAACCTGGAGGAAATCACCTCTGGCAGCACCTTGCCATAAATTGTCCATTTCAAACTGCCCTTCTCAGAACTCATGGCACAATCTCTTTTTATTTAGCCTCATGAGTAACTGTCACCTCTTAGGCTAAGTGAACCATGGCCTGAGGGATGCTGCATTTGACGTTTCTTGGCCTAGACAGCTGCCCTGCATCCCCTGCAGTAACGCAAACAATATACGCTAGGGATGTTTAGACAACTACTTAACTTCTTGTGACTGTTCCCTTATGGGAGCACCACCCTGATGAGCAGGAAAGGCACACTGTCTCCCGATGTTAGCCCTCTGTGTTTCACCCCCTTGTTTTCCAAAGCACAAGAATAACAAAGCAGTCTCTGTGCCTTGACCCGGAGACACAGAGCAGACAGTACAGCCTGGTCTCTTGCTGTTTATAAATATCCAAGTATCACTGAGTATAAACCTTGTCAAGGACTTGGAGCTCATGATGCAAACCTTTGCAAGGGCCATTGATATGAGTATGATAGGGTAGGAAGCCCTCATAAATAAACAATGTTAAGCAGCTATGAGAAAATTCCTCATCTTTGTTTATCTACACTCAGAACATGTCTTTTATGTGCAGGAGAGTGCTGCAATCATCTTTAAACTTATTTGGGTTTGATTTCTTTATTTGAAACAGCTTCCAGGGTAGAACTGATGCCCAACAGTGCTTGTTCTCAGGACTGTAGAGCTGCTTCTTCTGCACCCTGTCCCAGACATATAGCCCAAGCCTGCAGTATGGGAAGGATAGGTTGGGGCTGGGAGTGAGGAAAGCGAGATTGTTGTGGTCTAACAATCAGTTGAAAGCTAAGGGAGCTACAATAAGTTATCAGTAAGGAAATAATGTGAGAACATATGTGAACAATCTGGCCTCATGTTATCAACACTTTCATATTTGCTTCATACAGAGTTATCACTGAGCTAAAGTCTCTTGTCCTCTGGGCTGAAACCTCCAGCTTGTGTCCAGATGGACTGATGAGCAAACATAGGACAGTGTGGTACTGTTCATGTAAATAGGGTTTCTCAGACTGATTGTGCTCTTATTCCTTGCACTCACCCCCTGCTCTATCCTTCACGTCAGGGGAATTATGCCTGAAATTAGATTGCATCCTTGCAGGAAGAAGGCCAGTTTGGGGGAATGAGGACATGCAGGATCTTGTTTAGTAATTACATCTGTCAGATCAAAAATGTTTTTCTTAAGTAAACCTCTTTTGCAAGAGATAGATGTTATTATTATTAATAATAATTTAGACAGCGCAGTTACCATTTAATAACATAATTGTGCCCTTTGAGGGAACCTTTCATCCAGGGATCTCAAAGGTCTACTGGTAATGAAGTGGGTGTTGCTGAGCTCCAGGGAGAATGTAGAAACTGAGGCACAGGAAGGTTCATAGTTCATGCTGTCAGATAGATCACGAAAACCTATAGCAGGCAAAGAGCCCAAAGCTCTTTTGCCTCTGCATCCTCTGCCATCACCCACAGGCTAGATATCAGCAACCCTCGGGACTAAAGTCAGGGGAAAGGGATCACTTTGTACTCCTAATTGTGTTTGGGCTTTCAGATGCACACAGGATGTTGGATCATGCTCCTTCCTTATCGAGGAAGTTATAAAGGATTTATGTGCCATAGATATGCCTGGAGTGGTGCAGCTATACGTAAAGACATGCAAGAAAATAAAACATTAATTTGAGCCTCAGCTACAGGTAACTGTTTCTTACTTATTGCACTATCACTGCTGCTTATTAAAATCAGTCCCTGAAGCATGAGTGAAGGAAAGGAGATACTCCTCCCAGTGTGACCCTGCCCCTTCAATTTATCCCTGGTGAGTGCTGAATGTCTACTTTGTCATAATTGGTTTAACTCTAGATGATAACTAGTGTGATATACAGCCGTATGGCAATGTGGTCATTCTCTGCAAAGAAGAGATTGGGCAGGGATTTAGTGAGCAGTGAATCAGATTTTTTTCCTGAAACACTAAAGAGGTCTGTTTCAGGTCAAAACTGGGGTCACTAACAGGTCAGCTAAAATAAAGTTCCTAATGCAAAATCCATTCATGCAAGGCATTGTCATCTCAGATCCCACTTCCTTTATGCCCCCTGATGATACAGCTACCTTACAGGTTGAGAGGGAAAACCAGCAGAAGACAGGCCTGCTTTCTGAAGGTACTCAGTTATTCTGGTTTGTTTCTACCTCCTTCTATACAAGTTGCCTCTGCACAAGACTTAATTAGCAGAATTTCATTCCCCTGCAGTCACTTGTCACATGACCTCACAAAAAGTACCAAAATAAACAATATATTCTGAAGATAAATATCACTGCACAGATCTAGAGTGAACTGGTCCATTTTCTCTTAGGCTAGCAAAGCAGTTACCTTCCTAAAAGTGTTTTGGTCACCATAATTCATGAGTGAACTCAGTACCTGAGCTGTGCTCTCCAGGGCTGTCTGGGGAGGCAGAGGGTGCTCCTTTTGCTCAGGCACTGATGTTCTGTGGTCAGTTGTTATAGCATCCCCAAAACATTAATCTGATCATGGCTTCCTCATACTCTGGAGCTAAGACTCATGCTGCTACCATCCTCATCTTAAATTTTCTCACAGTACCAAATATAAACATCACCTTAACGTTTTATCAGAGTTACCTGTATTCTTTGTCCAGCAAGTGTCGTCGACAACCTCCAGACTAGGTAAACAGGGCAACTCCTTGTGAGGATTTTTATTGTATTTCTTTGTGTTCTGGGATTGCTCTCACTATCCTAAATATTTATTTACGGTGTTTATAATATTTATATTATTTTTGTATGCATTCATTGTTTTCGTATGAAACTATTTGATATCTTCTGTTTGAATGCTGACCAGAAGTAATAAACAGGTAGTTATCAAGTCTTACATGCACTAGCCTGAAGTTTAAACTCTGCAAATTCTTCCCCAAATGTTCAGGAGACAAAAATTTTCAGTCTCTGGAAAAGGATTTCTGTTAAGTTCAGAAAGATTTTAGGTACTGTATATTATAGTCCCAGCATTTTCCATCTATCACAGATAGATTTTATCCTGTTTGCCAGGTTTGAAGCAGATAGTGGGTTTTCACTTGCACTGTATTCCCCACAGCCTTGAAGCGAAGCCTTCACACTGCTGGTAGCCTAGGTTCGTCACATCAGATTTATCCTTAAAGAATGATTTTCAGAGGGTAACAAACAAGAAAATAAAACCAGGCAGGAATCTGGCTTGTTACTACATCCACTGCAATGAGTTTCTGTTCTGAAATGCTTCCAGGGCCCATGTTGTTCCATTACTGCCATCACCCAACACTTGCACACCTTTGGTTTCATAACAGTCAGCAGATGCAATGATGTAGACTGTGCTATGTTGTCACAAATCATATTTAAATGAAGAGTTAGTCCTGGAGTTAAAAAATTAAAAGCAAAACATAACCCAAACAGAACCAAATAACCAAAACACAAGAAAAAAAAAAATCAAACAAAAAAAAAAAGATTGGAAAGAATTCCTCTGGCTTGTTTTGCTTCCTTTGAACCAAATTGTGCTCACCACACTTAAGGCACAGCCATGTTATACTCCTGCTTACCATGCTCCTTGGGTAATCACTTCATGTAGCAGCTTTCTTTATGTGCTCTTTTACGCTATGGTGAAGGGGCTTTCAGGGCTTGTATGGCTGTTTTACTGCAATAAAGCCATAATAAATGGTGGTGTCTTTTTTTTTTTTTTTTTTTTTTTTTTTTGAAATCACCTTTTAATGGTGAGAAGGATGATGGAGGAAGCTTTGCCTGGTGAACATGACCTATGAAAAGAAGCTGGTGACAGGATACATGGGATTCAGCCCTACCGAATGACAAAGGTGAGCAAGACCAATTCCTTCCCGTCTTAGCATGAGGTCTGAGGGGAAGGTTGCATATATGAATACTTCTGAAAAACAGAAATAAAGAAGCAGCCCTTGCCTGTAGTTACCTGCTACTCACAGAGTCCTCCAGAGTCCTTCACAGGTTTAAAGTGAGCCCTGGGATTGGTAGGAGTGTTGTTTCCAGCTTTGGAAGAGTGTTAACCAGTTGTGCTTTCTGGACATCAGTTCCTGAAGACCTCACAATGCTGCTAAGGAACTTTACCTCCCTCCCCACCCTCCCCTGGGAATAGTTATGAGTGTTAGCTTCCAGCAGTATCACAAGACACTTTATAAAGCAAAACCCGGTAAGTGACGGACATTTCCAAGTGGTTTCAAAAAATACAGGTGCTATTTTTCTGTCCCCAAGAGAAGCACAAATGTTGTCAAAGAACTGAGGAAGCAGAATAGAAACTCAGGTCCAGGGGTGCAGAGGCTGGAGGAGGAGGCATAGAGGAAGTGCAGCACAGCTGGCAGCTGTGTGACCCTGTGGTCCCAGCTGCAAGAATGGAGAGGGAGCCAGGAGGAGAGCTCTGCATAGCAGAAACCCTTGCATTTCTGCTGTGCCTGTGTGCACCTGAATGACCTCCATCTGCTTGGCGCTCTCCCTTGGTAGTTCTCCTATTCAGGTTTTCCTAGAGAATAACAAAGTATAAGAGCAGTGAGTGCTCCCAAAGGAAGCAGAGCTGGAACAAATAAATAAATAAAGGGAACTTTATGTGCATGTGAGTGAAACAGAGTTTGTTTCTAAAAGGGGGACTTTAAAATCTTGATGATTTAATATAGTAAATTGCGTAAAATGTCAAACAAAGTAACAGCCTTTCTTCTGGTTTCCACATGCCCAGAAGTGCTTTTAAATGAAGAATCTCTTGCAGAACAGCTTTAACTTTCTCTCAGACAGGTGTCAGGGGCACAGACACAGGGCTAAAGAGCCTTGCAGTGCTCAACAGCGACTACAGGTCATTGACATGCATATTTTACTCTTTACAGCTTCATGTTTACTGTTCCCTGGGATTTACTCTACACATTGGATGAAAAGATCCACCTCAAACTGTATGTAACCTGTCTTAGAGGGGTAAAGTCCTCTTTGCGATGACCGATTCTTAACAAGATGCAAAACAATTTTGTTTCCTTCTGTTTCTGTATGATATCACTGTAAACATTGTTAAATGCTGCAAAGCAGGAAAGTGTGGACTGCTTTATCTTTCTGTATCTCCTTTTGTAGTGTTTTATTTTTCTTTCTCCTTTGCTTGGCTGCTTTGAAGTCCCTTTACTTTGGTCCTCATCCTCAGAGAAACATGATATATAGTTTTGTTCAATGGATCAGCTGCTATGAAAGCCCTCAAGACCAAGTGCTGGTACCTTTGTTGGACTGGATGCCCCACTGTGCTGTATGCTGCCCTCCCTGCCAAGAGGCACCATATTGCTACAGCATTAATGAGAACATCCATCGTGCTAGAATTTGGAGATACATTGTACAGCCAGCCCAGCACAACACTCTAGCTTTTCCCTTCACTGATGAAGGGCCATGCAGTATGAAACACACAGGTTGTTTTTCAACTTGGACTATAGATATCAACCTTTACAGCTGGACAAGGAATATTGTTCAGGACACCAGGTCCTGACCAGGTCTACAGCTCTTCTGTGGCAGCTCACAGTGCTAGGGCTCTTCAGCAATTATAGTAGAATCATAGAATCATAGAATAGTTAGGGTTGGAAAGGACCTTAAGATCATCTAGTTCTAACCCCCCTGCCATGGGCAGGGACACCACACACTAAACCGTGCCACCCAAGGCCTCATCCAACCTAGCCTTGAACACCGCCAAGGATGGAGCATTCACAACCTCCCTGGGCAACCCATTCCAGTGCCTCACCACCCTCACAGGAAAGAATTTCTTCCTTATATCCAATCTAAACTTCCCGCTTAAGTTTGAACCCGTTACCCCTTGTCCTGTCACTACAGTCCCTAATGAATAGTCCATCCCCAGCATCCCCATAGCCCCACTTCAGATACTGGAAGGCTGCTATGAGGTCTCCACGCAGCCTTCTCTTCTCCAGGCTGAACAGCCTCAACTTTCTCAGCCTGTCTCCATACGGGAGGTGCTCCAGTCCCCTGATCATCCTCGTGGCCCTCCTCTGGACTTGTTCCAACAGTTCCATGTCCTTTTTATGTTGAGGACACCAGAACTGCACACAATACTCCAAGTGAGGTCTCATGAGAGCAGAGTAGAGGGGCAGGATCACCTCCCTCGACCTGCTGGTCACGCTCCTTTTGATGCAGCCCAGGATACGGTTGGCTTTCTGGGCTGCGAGCGCACCCTGAAGCCGGCTCATGTTCATTTTTTCATCAATCAACACCCCCAAGTCCTTCCCTGCAGGGCTGCTCTGAATCTCTTCTTTGCCTAGCCTGTAGCTGTGCCTGGGATTGGTTTTAACCTAGGTGTAGGACCTTGCACTTGGCATGGTTAAACTTCATAAGGTTGGCATCAGCTCACCTTACAAGCGTGTCGAGGTCCCTCTGGATGGCAACATCATCACTAACCTGTTATTCCTTATTTTTCCCACAGCTGTTGCTTCCTTTACTCTTTCATCCTGTAACTTTGACTTTTTCTTTCCATATAAGTAAACTTACAGCACTGAGGACGAGATGCACTGTTTCATGCTAGTAGTCTATGTAAAGGGAATGACAGCTACTGAAGACATGTGAGCCAAACAAAGCTCTCTGAACCTCTCCCTATAGATTCTTGTGTCATAAAATCATAAGATGGTTTGGGTTGGAAGGCAGCTTAAAGATCATCTGATTCCAACCCTGTGCCATGGACAGGGACAGCTTTCACTAGATCAGGCTGCTCAAAGCCCTGTCCAGCCTGGCCTTGAGCACTGCTCAGCGTAGGGCAGTCGCAGCTTCTCTGGGAAACCTGTTCCCAGGATAAAGAAAGTCTTTTGTTGAGGTGGTTTCTAACCAGTTATTTCCTATTTCTATCACTATTAGAGGCACCAGGGGAATGAAAACAGCCAAATATATCGTAACAAATTGAAGCAGGGCTGTCTTGGTGCTGGCAAGAGGAACTGGATAGAAAAAAACCTGTGTATGTGAATTTGCTCCTGGCTCAAGCCCTGTTCAGCAAAGAACTGATGCACATGTAAGTTCCTGTTTCTGCTCCGCAATGCCAGGTGAAGGTAAGCTATCACACAATGGAGTGTTAGGTGCTGCACAAAAAGAAATGAGCTCTGAAATGGATAAACTTGGCTTGTGTGGTTTTGCATCTGTGTGAAACAAATGAGATGATGGTAACTTTCTAGATCATGGAGATGTCAGGGAAATAGGGTACCACTGGCTTCAAATGGGTATGAATATGTGTCACAGCATAAGGAAAGATTTGGTGGTACCTGAGTGTCAGGATGCAGATTGCAGTTCCCACTGTAGTATATTAGCATTTCCTGAATAGCCAGAGGACTAGACAAAGTCTGGTTCCTTGTGAATTAAGAAACTATTTCTTGGTCCCTAATTCTCAATCTGTGTAAATACAGTAAAAATGCTGCAATCTTTGGTCAATCACGTATCTATGATTATAACTGTGCACATGTGATATATTTTATTAACAAATCAAAGTCTGGTAAGTTTTTATTTTTAATGAAGATGAGACTTCTGGCGTCAAATGTACCAATATGAAACCTTGAAGTTTTACAAATCAGTTCAGATACAAATATTTTCCTGTACCTAGCTAGTTGAAGGCTCTTGCTAGGCTGTCTCCATTTATTGCAAGTACAATTAAGGTGTTGTAATGTTCCCAGCTGTGTGCTCATGATCCAGCTTTTATAAAAGCAGAATAATGAGCTCAGCAGTGGCTTTTCAGTACTGTTAAAAGGTTGCAAAAGAGTTGCAGAAATGAAGGTGATAAAATGACACACACTCTCATGCACTCTGAGGCTTACTCTTGTCCCTTTGAACTAATTATGACTCAGGTCCTTAATGGACCACATAAGTTTTGGCTGCAAATATGTTATTCTTGCAGCATGCTTGTATGTAAATTTGTGGAAAGCCATTCACTTCGGCAAGCACCACCAGAAGAGAAGATTTAATGTCTGCTGGGTCTCAATCAAAGCTGTTTTAACCTGATTCTAAGATCTCTTTGAGGCTGTGCAAGTCGGTAACATATTATCTAGTGCAAAGACAGGAGACTTATCATGTGCATTCCCTAAGATGATGGGCCAATTCTTTAACTGCAGCAATTCAGCATAGTGCCACTGATGTTCATTATATTATCCAAAATCGTGGTCTTAAATTTTGTTTGTTCAAAACCTATTTTCAAATGTTTCAATTAAATTATTAATTTTTTTTAAGCTCTAGTTACTTATAAATCATAGAATCATAGAATGGTTTCAGTTGGAAGGGACCTCAAAGATCGTCTAGCTCCAACCATCCTGCCAGTGGCAGGAACACTTTCCTCTAGACCAGGTTGTTCAAAGCCCCACCCAACCTGGACTTTAACACTTTCAGGAATGGGCCATCCAAAACCTCTCTGTTAAATAAAAGCCATGATTGTTTGTTTCATACTTCTGTTTACATGTAATAATCAATTTCTTTATTAGAGGTCCCAACTCCAGTCTTGTTTTACTTTGCTGAACTGAAAGTGGCTATACACCCACCACACTTACATATAGGCTTTGTGTTGTCTTGAGAAGACGGAAGTCAGTACAGAGATGTCCCCCTGACCTCACTGAGGCCAGGATCAGCTGTAAAGCTCAGTCAAATAATTATTACAATTCTGTAATAAAGGTTGCTATGTGACCCTGTGGTTGTGCCTCTGCCTTCTCTGTTTTCTTAGCACCACAGCCTGCAGGAAGGCTACCAGCAATGCAGTTTATGGCTGTTACTCACAGGGGCTTCAGGACCTGGGATTTCAGTGGTAATAACTATGATTGATCTTCCCAGCTCAGTCCTCAAAGTGGGAACTCACTTTGAGTCCCCCAGCTCGTGAAGCTGTCATGCTTATTCGTCTAAGAAAGGTGATTGCAAACCAAAATAAATCATTAAAATATTAAGTAACAGAAATTGTTTGCAAGTACCTGAGTCATCATAAGCTAATATTTTATTTACACCCACTAGTAAAGGCATCAAATGTCATGCAATCTTCCAATCAGTAAAGAATATTTCATGTAAAATATTTCATCTGAGGAAAGGAAACAAGGTATCTTCTACTGTAAGTGGCGAAATAAAGGATGGAAATCAAACTTACAGAGCTCCAAAGATCCTGCTGTCTTGTTAAGCTCTGGCCTTTAGAAACAGTTACCAAATTCAGTATCTTACTGCCTACCAAAATCACTAGCTTTTGTGTCTTGCTTCTCACTGCAATATCTGCAGAGTGTTCAAGTAAAGGACTAATTTCACATATTGCTAAGACACAGCTGGAATGAAAGGTTTTGGTGTCTTATCACATGAATATAAATGGTTTGGATCTTTTCTGCCTGTCATATTTCACCTTTTTGCAGAATGGACCACATACTTCTTTTGCATGTTTCTCTCAAAAGAGATTTTGATAGTAAAGTATCTTCTTGGAGTTATGGTTAAATTTTCAGTGATTATAAACTGCTTTTCATTCAGTTCAATGATACAGTTGCCATATGGCAATTTATGCCAGCTGAAGAGCTTTGCTTCAGTCTATGAGACCACATCAGTATACAATTTTCCTTAGTCATCTGATCCAGGAGATGCAAGTGAAAAACTCTCTTTGCAATAAAAGAATACTTGAGAGTCTTCTACTCCCATCAGCAAAATACTTAGTACAAGCTCAACTTAATGTTTGTGATCAGTGTAATAGCAGCTGCTTGAGTGGTATGCTGAATCAGTTCTTTCCTTCTTCTTTCAGCCCATCTTTCTCTTTGAAATGCAAACATTATCAGAGATTAAACTACAGTAACACAGATAGGCTTGTAAGATTTAGTCAGAACAAATCATGCAAATGTTTTTGCTGTATTTGCCGAGATCTGGAGTTAATTTGGCTCCTTGAGCTGCAAAGCAATGTTAATTTCCAGCAATCCCATGAATTGTCCAGATCCATGGCAGCAGCTGCTCTGTGCTCTTGCATTGTCATGTCAGGCATGACACAGTTTACGCAGGATGAGTTTGATGATTATCACAGCAGGAAGACGGGCTTCTACAAAACCACTCTGCAGAACTCTAATGCAGGGACAATTAGATGAGTCAAGTGGAGGTCTAACCACACTTTTCTCAACCAGGTCCCCACACGTGTTTCAGTTAATTTGGGACTGTGACAAATGAAGACTAAATGTAAGTTCCACAGCCTGTGCATATTACTTCCAGACTCATTCTTCTGGGACGAATGTTTCAGGCAAAGGTCTGCATGACCCAGAAAGGAATTTGATTAATATTTTCCAAAATTTCCCAATCTTTTTTGTCTCTCATACTTTCCTGAAGTTCTGATCTCTCACTGACAATCAGTTATTTTCACCCTTCATTTTGTTTTGCATCCTGTGGCTCAGCAAAATGTGTGTGAAAGCTGATTATTAGACTTTGCTATGATCAGTAAAAAAATGTATTGTGCTAAATCAGCAAGGTACAATACTATGCCATTTTTGTAGCCATTATTAAGTTTGATCATCAGCTATCCAGTATGCCCAGGAAATTACATGTCTCCTTGTAAAGAAAGACACAAACTAAGCTCCCTTTCTCTCCCACACATAAAAAATTCGGTTAATTCAAGTAAGTATCTTCATATAATCAGCCCTGAAGGAAAGTGGTTGTGTGTACAGGCAATGTTGCATCTTGCAAAGCTGTTACGGAAAACCAGCACAGCGTAGTTCTAGCTTACTAAAGTGTAAGTCCTAGTTTAATTTCACAATCACCCATTTTGTTTAGCTTAATTCAGCTCCTTTTCTTTCTGTTTGGATGTGTATCTTGTTGCACATACTACAATGAAACAATTAGAAGAAATGGATTTACAGTTAGGAAGATTAAGCTTTGCTATGCTAGATATTACTACTACACTGGCCAAGAAAAATACCGTTTAACATTGTTAGGACTCTAGACAGGCACAAGGCAGGAAGTGCTCTAAATAAAATGTGGTTGCATAAGAAATAGGTGCAAGCAACAAACGTCACACTAATGTGTAGTGATTTAGATGTGTGGTGTTGCAGCTACGGTGCTTGGGACTTCAAGTCTCCCAGGTCAAAACCCATTATACTTGAGGGAATTAAGGGGTGGGGTTTTCATTGACTTTAGCAAAGACAAACCTGGCCCCAGGATATTTTTAGTATGATATAAAACACAATCGGCTTCTGCCTTTTTTACCTTAGAGCTTTAAAAGAAAGAGGAGACCACTGGGTGTCGGAGTGACAGCCACGAGTTTTTGTTTTGTAGCTGGATGGAGAAATATGGGAATATTTTACTAGGACATCTCCAAATCAGTTGCATTTGCCTTAAATTCCTCTCTCTCATGCCTACTGACACATTCAAATCAACACTTTGAGAAGTCAGGCATAGTAAAGCCTTGAATTTCAAAAATCAACAGGATCTGGATACAATGTACTATTATAAAGAAAATTCTTGTGAGCTCTCACTACAGCTACATGAAGTAGCATGTAACAAAGTTTCAGACTTTTCTAAACCTTTACTAAGTCCCTTTCAGAGGGTTCATTGATGACCAATTTGCATTTTTGACAAAATCATGCTAACAGCCAAAATATCATTTTTACTTGTGACAGAAATGCTAATTTGAAAATGTGAAGGGCTTTTTCCTTCTTCAGTATCTTGTTCTGAGAAACTAGACATATTTTGACTCAGTGCTGGCTAGTCAGATGTTCCATTCCAAATCAGCATTTCAAAAAGTCGCAAGCATTTCTTGTTTCCTGGTTTGTTTGTTTGTTTGTTTTTCCAGTAAAGTACTTGCTT
Organism: Psittacula echo; assembly: GCF_963264785.1. Taxonomy (NCBI): domain Eukaryota; kingdom Metazoa; phylum Chordata; class Aves; order Psittaciformes; family Psittacidae; genus Psittacula; species Psittacula echo. Next base: position 52,223,968 of record NC_137742.1, on the reverse strand, counting down.
TGTTTTGGAAGCAGCTGATTTTCAGTGCTTCCTCTGGGAGGTTTCAGGTGTCTTTTTATTTTTTTTGGTTTCTGATTACTTTCAGAGTTTTGGTCTAGTTTGAGGACAGTTTAACACTGGGTGCCTGCATTTCATTTCAGAGTGAGTTTCCTCACCAGTACCTAACTGACTCAAGCTGTGGTCTCAGCACACACTAAACTTGCTGGCTGTGTTTTATTGTTTCGCAATAAAGGAAGGGCTATGGCTATTTCTAGAAGGCAAGGAAATCCCTTTCAAGCTGAGTAAAACAGTGGAACTGGTACACACCCAGTATCACTAGCACTTTTACTCATCAGACCACAATCCTGTGGCTTGTACTATACAACTTACAAAGCCAGGGCAAGCTCCTCTCTACTGGTTTGCTCTCCTTCTCCATGCAGCAGTGCTGCAGCCCTGACATAGACACTGTCACTCTATCCAGGCTTGTGCCAGTGCAGGTGGGGCTGAATGCTTCTAACCCCTATGGAAAATCCCTGCCCAGATACTGGCTGCTTTCCTGATGCTAGAGGGTACGTGGCTGTGCTGTCACACTCAGATCCTGGCATTCAGTCAAATACATAGCTGTTTCTGTCCAGTGAAGGAGGAATGTTTTGGGTTTTTTCTATCAGTAGTATTCTGTTTCTTTCTTTTAATCAAAAAGCAAGAAAACACACACTGTTCTGTGCCAAAAGAAGATGCCTGGGGAAGGTGGCAGAAAAGCAGGGAAACATTCAGTTATGCCTCTGCCTCGTTGCCTGCAGTCTGTGCTTCAGGATTTTCCAATCCTGAGATTGCGCCCGTGTGTTGCAAGCCCTGGAGTCGTTGCTCTTCTAGGGATATGCTCCCTCATTGAGTGCTGGCCAGCAAATTTCAACTTAATGAGCTATTAGTGAGAAGCCAATTCCCCCTTTAACTGCTCGTTATTGTGGCTTCCGTTTATGACCCTCCTGCTGTGGAGGGGTCCTCTCTGCTGTAAGCACAAGTCTCACAATAAGGGTTTTAGTCACTTACTACATGAAGAAGTACATATAAGGTTGTCTGTAACGGGCAAAGATGATAATGCAGGTATTGTTAAACAGATAAAAAACAGTCTGTGCTGATAAAACCATCTTCAATGGACCAAAAAGTCCACGGGCAATGTAAAGAAATGTACTAAAAACATGGTACACAGATAAAACATTTGTTCAGCACAGTCAGTTGCAATCTCTGCAGATACGTCTTCCTCCTTTTTCCTTTCCTTTCCTTTCCTTTCCTTTCCTTTCCTTTCCTTTCCTTTCCTTTCCTTTCCTTTCCTTTCCTTTCCTTTCCTTTCCTTTCCTTTCCTTTCCTTTCCTTTCCTTTCCTTTCCTTCCCTTTCCTTCCCTTTCCTTCCCTTTCCTTCCCTTTCCTTCCCTTTCCTTCCCTTTCCTTCCCTTTTCTCTTTTCCCTTTTCCCTTTTCCCTTTTCCCTTTTCCCTTTTCCCTTCCTTTCCCTTCCATTTTTCTGCTTGCCTGTTTGTTTTTCATAATTTTTAGCACAGCCGTTTCCCATGTATCATTTGAAGACTGTTTCTGCCAAAAGCTTTTCCTCACTGGAGATGGCCTCACAGATGGGCTGGGTTGGCAGGCTCCCATGAGGTAGCCATCCTAGGAGTACATCCCAGCCAAGCTCTCCACTCTGCTTGCTTGCCCTCCTGGGCAGCAGGTTGGTGCTCAGGAACTCCCTTCCTCCTTGCACATCCCTTGAACCTCTTGTCTTTGTCTCTCCTTTTTCCTCCTTATTTTTAATATTTTTTTTTTTTTTTTTTTTTTTTTTTTTTTAATTTCAGGCTTCGTATAGTTGAATAAAACCAATGAAAAGTGTAAACCTTTTGATCTTCAGTCTTCTCCTGACCTTTGTCTATTTAGGGTTTAGACTGTATTTTTGTAACCTGCCAACCAACTGCCCCATTTTTTGTCACCATTGTAAACATTTTTAATGTCTGAGATTGTAAATATAATTGATTTTCCAGCTAAAACTAGGTTATTAATTTTCATGATACACTGAAATTCAGAGAAAATTCATATAGAGGATGAACATAAGGTGTACCCACAAGTGCCTTTCCAAGTCATCAGGACTTAAGTGGGTGCTTACATTGCAGAACTCATTTTACACAGTGGTGTCTCCATGTCATTAATATAGTAGTGGAAATAAAAGACCTTCCGTATGCAGAGATGTTTTGCAAACTACTTATACAGCATGTACAGCAGGCCTGAAGTCAGCTCTGCTTGTAAAACAGACAGCTGTGAGAGAGAGAAAGCCTGTTAGACCTATATATTATGGCATTTTGTTCTGTTTTGTTCTTTGCACAAATTACCTTCGCTGTAGGTCACTGCAGGACAGCTCATCTCACAGTGAATATTCCTGCACAGTGGTTATGGCTCATAAGCCATTTTGGATCTGTATCCCACAGAAGTGAATGTTTTTCATTGTTTTCTGCACTGCTCTTCTCCTCTTGATTGGAACAAGCTGCTGTCCCTGGGGTAATCCTTGGGTCACTGCCCATCGCTGTGAGTGATGTCAACACATTTTTGAATATGTGGCTATTAGAACTCTTTCCAAACATCCCTTTTTTGAAACCCTATTTCCACTATATTGTGATCTGTTTGGTAGATATTCCCTCTCCCTTGCTAAGGGGTGGAATGACTGAATATTTTTTGCAATTCAAACAAGCAAACTATATAAATTCTAGCTTGCTGACCCCAGTTAAGTTTTACAGCTCTTTGGAAGACCAGGCAGTGCACTTCCTTCTCCACTGTCAATAGCAACAAGTAGTGAAAATTTGAATGGAAGTCTAGTTTTCCACTTCAAATGAAGGGCGGGTCTGGGTGGAGGGAGGCAGGAGAGATGTATATGCTACTCCTCCTTGTGCTAGCACAAGTCCAAGGTATTGCCGGAGTTGAAAGCCGTCAAATTTTGCCTTGGGAATTAAGTCATTGAATAAAATGAGAAGAATAGTTTGGCCCACTCTGTGGGAAGACTGAGGAGACAAGAGACCCTTTAAAGAGACCCATTTTAAAGAGACCCTTTGAGACATTTGTTGTTTTGCTGAACTTTCACGCAGGGATAAGGCACCAGCCTCCTCCACTTTGGAAAGTAGTCAGAAAGATAGAGCGATGTCCTCTGGGTGTGCACAGGATGGCATCTCCCCTGTGCTAGCAGGGCTCCTCTCCTGAAGCAGAGGGAGTGAGCAGGGGAATGCCACACTCCGGTCACCAACGCATCTGCAGTGCATGGGCAGGCTGTGATGGAGGAGCAGCCTCCCAGAAAAGTCAGGGGGCAGGAGAGGGTGTGAAAGGTGGTGGAAGAAAGGGCAAGCTTGGACTGCCTACCACTGAATTCTCCTGGGGATTGCATGACATGAACAGCAACAGAAACCCTACAAGGAAAAGCTCTTGCATTATTTGGGCATGATTGGCCTGCTGGGACAGGGGAGGCTTAATCAAGATTAAGCAATGTGCTTTAGAGATGAAGGTGCTGTGGAAGTGTAAAGTCAACTCTCACATTCTTTGCTATATTCTGTTCTGTGTATGTGAATTGGGGAATAAGTCGACCTCTGTGCTGTGATTTACAGCTCCGAGTAGAGCTACTAGAGACAATACAGACCAGTCCTGCCCCCAGTGTTGTCAACCCAGGTTCTCACCTACCCGTTCCTGTACATGTTCATTTAAAGACATCTGTATTTGTGGATATATATTAATTATACTTGTATAAAATTCTGAAAACTTTCTCAGTAAACTGTAATTCTGCAGTACCTGGATGATATTCTGTCACTCTTCAGGAATTCCTGATGCTGATAGCAGTCATGTAGGCATTTTTATAGCACTTTATAAACAAGATTTTTAGAATCACTTAGCTGGGTATCTGTTTGATTAGAATATAAGGCACATTTGGAAAAGTGATGCCAAAGCAATGAACAATTAGCAATCATGAGTGTTTACTGTGGAATAAATGGGTTAGGTTATGCATCCTGCAGCTTCAAGATGATAACGTTAAGGCCAACACATAAAACAGTTTAAGATGAAAATAGCAGCAAAGTTTGGAGCAGAAATTATTAAAGTCCATGTTTTGGAATTCTATGCCTTCATGGTATTCTGTTTTTACCTATCTGAGTTAGTCTGGTAAAAACTTGCTTCAAACATGTTTATGCACACACCAAACATACCTTCTGGTGACAGTGGAGAGAAAGACTCTGAAATCATTTTATATGCTTTGGAAGAATGCTTTGTAAATGAGGAAAGTCTTTAGCTGAAGTGAGGTTTGAAATCTCACTAACTTCCTTCTCTGCATGTACCACCAGATCACCATGAACATCATACTACCTGTCTGCCTCTAGCTAGCAATGACAGGTCCCACACAGGGGAGGAGGGTATAGCGTACAGCTGGAAGAAGTATAGTTAGGAAAAATGACAAATAAAATGAAAGAACCAATAAACTAGGCACATGTTGCATTTTGAAATTGTTGGCAAGTTAAGGAATCATAAATTATAAACAATCCTGGAGAGATTAATTTATACCTTTTAGCTTTCTCAGCTCAGCCACTTTGAGTGCTTCCATCATGTATCAAATGGTGGTAATCCTTGAACAAAATCAGTCCCATACAGGAGGCCATGAGGAGATTAATAGTTATATTGTAAACAGATTGTCACTGTAATGTTTAGTAATGGTGGCTAATTGAAATCATGACACGGTCACACTGTTGTGTTGTTGGGTTGTCATATTCTTGCTGCAGCAACATTTTCCAAGCATAAATGGAGCAACATCCACACTGCAAATCCATGTGTAAGCCTTCATGTACTTACGTGAGGAAATGATAACATGAGATGGTGGGAATGGTCATTCTTTTTACAACTAACAAAAATGTATTTATTCGCCTGTCTATCTACTATTTTACACAAAAGAAAGGAGAATGTGATGTAGGATAAAGTATGGCAATGAGTTTACATTATACCCTCTTGCAACCTTCTATCTTGAAATTTCATTTTCTGTAAAACTAGTCAGAGTCATTCAGATAATACTTTTTATGCCAGCATTATAAGAGATTTGTCCAAAGGAGCTATTATTTTCTCTCCATCTGTAAATATACCATGAAGAATTAGGAATGGGTTAAAGTTAGCCATAAATGTGACTGGCAAAAACAACGTTGTAAGATCTTATGCTTGAATTTATGGAACTTTTTCAAGAAACTGTGTAAGAAAGAATTGTATATAGACTTTGGCTGAGGCAGCACATGGTTTTTTGGAAGAAAACTGATTTGAAAATGCATTTTTGTTTCTGTTTATTTTGGTTAACATTTATTGTAAGTTATCACTCTTCATTAATTTCACAGCTTGCACCATGGTGCTTAGCAAGTTGTCTTCTTACAGGTTCCAATTCTAGAGATGATAAAGATATGACAAGAAAACCTTTGCTATGTGTTGTGCATACACAGAGAATTCTGCTTTAAAAGCAAGAAGGAGGTGTACGGTTTTGCAACTTCCCTTATCTCTGATAAAGCAAGATTACATACATCTGTTACAGCGCCTGCTATTTTTACAGTTTTCTAGGTTGCTTTCCATCTTTCTATTGGAGTACATTCAGCTGTCTATATGGGATGAACCTTTGCACTGGACTTCATTATTTTTTCCTGTATTGCAGTACAGATATTGCTTTTTTGCCATACAGAGAATTTAAGAGTGTCTTCAATTTGTTCACAACTGCATAAACACTGTTCATTAGCATTTCACATAACTCCAAGTGACACAATTTTTTCAAGAGAGACCTGAAGTTTTGAGCTGATAAGACAAGAACTCATTTCTAAAGAAATTCTTAAGGACATTTTGATATGTGGCAGTGCCTTTCTGTTATTCGTTATTTTTTCTACTTCCTTGCTACCAATTTAATCATTAGTAGGTGCTGTCTTTAACTTTTTTTAAGAGTATACAAAGAGCTATTTCTACACAAATACATAAAAAAAGGTTTTGCTCATGTTTCCCTGTAGGATTTGCCATATTTGGGTAGAGTCTAAGTTCTAAAATACCTTTAAGTTCATTGCTACGGTCTTCTGGAAAAAAAAAGGAAGAGAATGGATAGTGTTCTCCCAGTTATTGTAGGTACATAATTATGGGTTTTTTTCTGCATGGCTTTAAGTATAGTTGTGAACTCATTAACAGCTTTAGGAGATTGGTATAATTTTCAGTTTTAAATTGTGTTAGAGGAATGGACCAAAAATACATGGATTAACACAGGGAATGAAAACAAACTTGAATTGGATTTAGTGTCAATAAATATTGCATGAAGTTTTTCCAGAACAAAAATGTATCCTTCCAGAAAACTATTTAGCGAAAGCCTCAATCTTGAAGCTTTATAAGGGATGCACACCTCTGATTTGAGACACATATTTTACCCTTACTGATTTCACACACAAAAATTATTATGAGTCCATTAATTTTTGGAAATCCTTCCAGTTCTAAAGTTTCATCAACTTTTACAGAAAAAGGATGACTTTGTAAACAATCCACTATTTCTCTTGGAGGGTTCTCAAATACTTCATATAGTCATTGAAAAATAGGGCTGGAAAGGACTTCTATATGTAAAGTAGTCCAATCCTTATGCCAAAGTAAAATCATTTATAACTGTGTCATTTCAAGAAAGATATTTGTTTAATCTGGTTTTTACGATCTCAAGGGATGGAATTGCATATATTACCTAGGAGATGCATTTTCCTTGTTTCCTGAAAGAAGATCCTCATGCATGCTTTCTCATAACTCCCTCTTTTAATTTCTTTCTTCAGGCTAAACAATGCCAGCTTTTGAATCTTTCCATGAAGCTTTAGTTTTGTGGTTGCTTTCCGTTCCTATTGCCCTTTTCTGCATTTTTAACACCTGGTATGCACATTTCTTGAAACACATACGGCTTAGGTATGTACTGGGTAAAACAGAGTGCATGTTACTTCGCATGCCTTGTGGGTCAAAGCTGTGTTCAAGAGCATTGAGGTTTAAATCATTCAGTGCTTTTATTTTTCTGCAAAGCTGTGACATTACCAGTTTGTATTCAGCTTTTGAAAGCATCCAGCTTTGGTGCACAGCTGAAGAACTGCTACAGTGCCAGTTGCTCCCCATCTTGCGCCTCTGATTATCCCAGCCTGAAGAAAGGATATCACCCTTCTCTTCATTCAGCTAAGACCGTTTCAAAACTTTCGCTATGTTTTTTCAGGTTTGTTTCAGTTCCTCCCTGCTTTGTCACCTGCAGATTTTATAAACATACTTCATATTCTTCCATCCTAGCTGTTTCTGAAGACATTGGGCAAGACCAAGAATGAAGTGGATATGTAAGGAATGTTTCCTCATCCTTTCTCTGATTCTGGCAATAAACTGGGCCTAATGCATTTCTGAGTGCTTTTCCCAAGCAGTTTTGCCCCCATTTCACAGTTCACGGTTGAAGGAGGTGATCCTGCCCCTCTACTCTGCTCTTGTGAGACCTCACTTGGAGTATTGTGTGCAGTTCTGGTGTCCTCAACATAAAAAGGACATGGAACTGTTGGAACAAGTCCAGAGGAGGGCCACGAGGATGATCAGGGGACTGGAGCACCTCCCGTATGAAGACAGGCTGAGAAAGTTGGGGCTGTTCAGCCTGGAGAAGAGAAGGCTGCGTGGAGACCTCATAGCAGCCTTCCAGTATCTGAAGGGGGCCTACAAGGATGCTGGGGAGGGACTATTCCTCAGGAGCTGTAGTGACAGGACAAGGGGTAACGGGTTCAAACTTAAACAGGGGAAGTTTAGATTGGATCTAAGGAAGAAATTCTTTACTGTGAGGGTGGTGAGGCACTGGAATGGGTTGCCCAGGGAGGTTGTGAATGCTCCATCCCTGGTGGTGTTCAAGGCCAGGTTGGATGAGGCCTTGGGTGACATGGTTTAGTGTGAGGTGTCCCTGCCCATGGCAGGGGGGTTGGAACTAGATGATCTTAAGGTCCTTTCCAACCCTAACTATTCTATGATTCTATGCTCCCGTGCTGGGGAATGTCAAAAATGTCACCTGAAATTGTGTCAGAAGCCTTTTTTTGGTATAAAATATATCAGAACTATTATTTCTCCTCAGTGCACTGAAGCCATTATTTTATCATCCAAAGAAACTTGGTTATCTAAAATAATCTCTGCTTGATAAACCCATGCTTGTTATTTACTTTTTTCCTTGGTTTCTTCCAGGCGCTAATACATAACTTCATTATTTGTAACAATTTTTTTCTTGGGAGACAGAAATTAAATCTCATAGGTCTTGCATTCAAAAAAGCTCTCATTCCCCTCCTGACAGTATTTTGAGATGAGGTTTGTATGTTTACCTTCTAGTCCTTTTGCCCTTGTTTTGATGGAGAAGAAGCCAAGGAATGCAGACTAGGACACTTGCATCCTGAGTGAGGTGGTCAAAAAGAACCTGTTAAGCTGTGTGGACCAAGCACTTCAGATATATATACAGTTTAAGAGCCTAAGATTACTTCAACCAAATATTTATGCTATCACGCTGAGCAGTACAAGACATTAGACCTAGGAGGTGGAATAATGCTATCTGCATAGTTTAACTGTGAGCAGCTCCCTCCGTATTTTTCATCTCAATCAGCTCCCAAAACATATCCAGACATGCTTACAAAGTTGGCCCAAGCCAGCTGGCAGCTTTGAGGTGGCTGCTCTGGTTTGGAAGATATGAGAGGTTTTATATTTGTTGTCAAATGACATGAGATAATTCAGAAAATAAGCTCTTGCTCTTTCTAGTTTACCTGTATAGGATTAGACTTCTGTCTTAGAATGGCATTTATTAGCCAAGTCTTTTTGAGGCCTTTCCATACCAGAAGTCTTAACTCTTGGTGCTGACACAGTGTTAGGCAGCTGCTCACATCTGATCTTTCACAAAGCATTATACAATAATGGTATTAATTAAATACTTCAGTCTCTCCCTGATCTGTAAAATTTGCAATAAGCTCTTTTTTGCTGGGTAGAAAAAAAGCTAAAAGAGCTTCCCTCCAGACACTTTCTCTGTATCAAAGCCAAAACAAAAATACCAACAATTTTTGAAGACTTAGTTGGACTTGGACTGCCTTGCCAAACGAGGATGTTTTCAGTGGTAAATTTGCACATGTGTTAGGTAAGGAAATAGGTGACCTGTAGATGTATAAACAGGATGTTCTTCTAGCACACGGTATGTGCTAAATTACATGGGAAGCTGCCTGCAAGCTTTACTTTTAGAAACATACAGCTTAAACATGTTTCCAGTGTAGCTTCTGATTATTTTTTTTCTTCCTAGAGAACTGATTTGGTGCAACTCAGATTATAAGTGCTCTGAAATTCCATTTGCTTTATGATCTGGTTCAGTGCAACAAAATTTGTACCTTGAAGTCTTCACATTCTCACCCTTGCTTTTTGCCTTCACATTTTTGTTCCAACCCTTTTTTTGCCTATTGAGTCCTTTTCAACATTTCTTATCTTTATGACCCATCCTTACAAACTAACACCATATTTTTATTGTCATTCCATCACGGTCCATCTGGGCTGACGTTATGCTGTTCCCTGCTGACCAGTTAAATAGCACAGTGTTGCAATAAAACCAAAAATGCTATATGCAAACCATCAAGAACATAAATACCCACTGAAAGAAAAATATAAAAAGTAAAAAATGCAGACACAATAAAGAATATGGAGAATGCCTCTCTCTTCATTGAAAACTCAAAATTATAAACTTTAATTATTTTTTGTTCAATAAATTTTATTTCATACTCAATTATTTTTATTCAATAATACTATTGAAATTAAATAGCAATTGTTAATATCATGAGATGAAATATTAATGGATAAATATGTATTTTGTGCTTAATTATTTGGGTGCCAAACTGCAAAAATAAAATTCATACATCACTGTAATAGTCATTTTCCCTTAACTCAAGATGTGGTAGCAGACTTTCCTGGTTTACCTGAAAAGAAAGAATGAATGAAGAGATGCAGTCTGTGGTTTGTGATCCTAAGCCCACCAAGCAGGTGTGCCTATGTTTAAATTCAGGTTCAAAAAAGTCCCATGTATAAGTTAGGTCTTGCTTTACTTACTTAAAATTAAGCTGAAGTTTCAGTACTTGGATAGAGTGGTGTCTGTCACTATAACGTTGTTCTTTTGAATGTTTCTTTTTCTGCCGTTCACCTCTTTTTTAAAATACATTGATGTTTGACCAAACAGTGCTTCAGGTGAAGGAAGCACTTGAAGCTAAGTAATTCTAATGGTTAGGGAGGTATTCTCATTTCTTGTTGAGTGTTTGGGTATTTGGGTAATTGGGTGGATCAGGGAAATATTAACATCTGAGGTCTTTGACTTCCTTCCCTGGTGTTTCCTTTAGCTGAAGCTAAACATTCTCTCTGTGTTTTAGGGATTAAACTTAATATAAATTTAAACAGTTTTAATGGATTTAAAACTGCTTGTGGACTTTGAGGAAAAGCTCTAGTAAAAGCAGAATGATGACATGCTGGCTCTGAGACAACATAGAGCTATTAGTACACGAAATAATAAATATGCATAACATTTATTGGCTACAAATAATGTATATAAATGATAACTGCTTAATCCTGTCTCTGTCATGGGAACTACAATAAAAGCAACACTAGATTTAATTGCCTGTGCATTCCTCACCAGACTGTGACTGGGCTTTGCAGTTCTTATATTTTTATTTGCATTTGCTTAACCTGTCAACAGTCATAGCTTTTCATACTATCAGTCCCTGAAGATGAGCATGTGCATAGGTTTTATGCAGGATCTAGACCATAATTATTGACATCTTTTCATGTCCACTCCATTTGTTTCACCGCAGGAATTAGTTGAGGTGTTCATTCATCCCAAAAGTTGCATCCCATAAGCTGCACCTGGCAAGCAAGCCCCCAATGCACATTAGACCTGGAGGCATCTCCATGAGTCATTCCTTAAGAAATGGTGATGATGAGTTGTTTTGACAAAGTATAAGGGAATCTGGTACCGATACTGACAGAAACAAGAGCTCTGTGCTCTTAATGACTTTCAGCAGGAACTCTGATAATTCACACAGGTATGATTTGGCGTATCGGAAACGCACTTTTATAACAAAGATGTGTAAACATTAACAATCCTTCTGCTGGTGCTAACCCACTCAGGGCAACCACGTTCTTCTGCTCCCAGCCAAAGTGCTTAACCCTTCGTTTCACATTGTCACAACCACTTGAAATAGACTCAGACAGCTAAACTCTGTGATCAATTCCCTTCTGTTCTCCTGATTTTGTGCAAAAGTTATATGCAGCGTCACTGAGAAGGCAGGTAAGAGGTCTTTATGCAGCTCTTAATGCTGGGCTTTCTCTTTCAATTCCTAGAGTGTCTCTAGAGCTCAGACCAGACCAAAAAAAACATTACTGTTCTTAGTGAATCAGATGTTCTTTCAGGTTTCTCCAGTTTAGCTTTTAAATGCAGTCTCATTCCATTAGAGATCAAAACTAGTTCCTGCCTCTTCTGGTGTAGGCATTACTGGAGCATGTTTCTCAAAACCTTGTAGTGTGGGTGAGACAAAGACCTACAGGTATCGCCTTAGCCCAGAGGAAACAGAGGGCAGATACTTCGTATCACGGTTGGCTTTCTGGGCTGTGAGCCCACACTGGAGCTGGCTTATGTTAAGTTTCTCATTGACCAACACCTCCAAGTTCTTCTCTGCAGGGCTGCTCTGAATCTCTTCTCTGCCCAACCTGTAGCTGTGCCTGGGATTGCTCCAACCCAGGTGTAGGACCTTGCACTTGGCATGGTTAAACTTCATAAGGTTGGCATCAGCCCACCTCACAAGCATGTGAAGGTCCCTCTGGATGGCATCCCTTCCCTCCAGCTTATCAACCGAACCACACAGCTTGGTGTTATCAGCAAACTTGCTGAGGGCGCACTCAATCCCACTGTCCATGTCACCGACCAAGATGTTGAACAAGACCGGTCCCAACACCGATCCCTGAGGGACCACTCGTTACTGGTCTCCAGCTGGACATTGAGCCGTTAACCACAACTCTTTGCGTGCTGCCATCTAGACAGTTCTTTATCCACCGAGTGGTCCACCCATCAAATTGATGTCTCTCCAATTTAGAGACAAGGATGTCATGTGGGACAGTGTCAAACACTTTGCAGAAGTCCAGGTAGATCACGTCAACTGCTCTACCCCTGTCTATCAGTTCCGTAGCCCCATCATAGAAGGCCACCAAATTGGTCAGGCAGGATTTCCCCTTAGTGAAGCCATGCTGGCTGTCACCAATCACCTTGTTGTTTTTCATGTGCCTTAGCATGCCTTCCAGTCATCAGGGACTTCACCTGACTGCCATGATTTTTCAAATATGGTGGACAGTGGCTTAGCAAATTCATTCACCAGATCCTTCAGGACCCACAGATGGATTTCATCAGGTCCCATGGACTTGTGCACATTCAGGTTTTTAAAATGGTCCCGAACCAGTTCCTCTGCTACAGTGGGCCTAAGATCTTCATTCTCACAATCCCTATGTCTGCCTTCCAAGACTTGGGTCGTGTGGTCAAATATGTGCAAATACACCAGGGTTTAACAACTAGGGAGGCAGCTTGACTGGGGCAATGATTGGAAAATTAAAAAAAAAAAAAAGAAAGTACTGAAATGTATGAACACCTTAAGCCATAAAAAATGGGAAAATATTGTTCACTCTCTTCATCAGGAGTATAAAGATTTGGCCTGGTTAGTGAAGTTCAGGTAGATCTGTTAGAGCAGTGAGGAGGTTAAAAGTAACTAACAAATGCTGCTGATAAGGAAACATAGGATAATTGAAAGCATTTAACCTAAGGAAGAAAAGCTTATTAAGGGGGAAGAAGATAGGGCTACTGCATACCTTAAAATGTGCAAAAGGCAAGCAAGAAAACATAATATATTAAGTGGTAATGCTTTAGTTATATCTAAATCAGGATAAAACCAGTAAAATATTTCACTTATAGCATCACGTTACGACTTAGTTGAGGTGCGCATGTATTATGTGTATATGTACACGTGTAACTATATATATACACACACACACAAACATACATAACATATTTACATATTCTTGTATGTGACTACATGCATATTTACTATGTGTGTGTGCAAAAAACCAACAAATACAATAAAAATTGGGGGAAAATATCAAAATTCTGGTGCTGTACTCTCTTTCTTTCCCTAAATGCTTTTTGTTTCAATATATTTGCATGGTCATTTCCCCTTCAAATTATTAAATTTAGAAAGACTATTCACATCTTTAAAGTATTTTAAGGCAAAATTATGGCTAGGTGAATTTTTTTTATTTAACACAACATTGAGAAAAGACTGCTGTGTGGTGCAGCTTGCATAAATATCTGGCATGTTCCCACTGCTATTGATGAGGCTTAATGATTGACTTATGGCAGTGTAAAGTTACGGATAAATGTTGGATTCAGATCATTGTTTTGCAAGCTGTTCAGCTGGATAGCTGCAAGAAAGTGTGCTAGTTCCCTCTTCTGCTGTTCAAGAGCCAGCTACACTTTTTGCCTATCTGTAACATCAGTTCACCTTAGAATGAAATAGTGTTGATGTCTGTTTCCTGGGAAACACTGGGTTGCATTCATCTTTGGACTCTGTTGGCTTCTGTGGTCTGGCACAGGCCACAGCACAGTTGTCAAATCCTCTAATAAAATGAGCAGATGATGCTTGAGACTGTTTTATCTCAGGAATCATGTGTCCAGCCAACTCTTCCTCAAACATAAGTGATGCCATCTTCCTTCAGATATCCATGGTATGCCTAATCTTCACACCTGTACAAGACCCATCCTCTTTAAGTCAGATAGCTGTTTACATAAACATGTTGAAACCACATCTTTAAAAAAAATGAAATTTAGCTCAGTGGCCAGTGTTTTATCCAAGACTTTGTCTTATTTTTGTTCCACTAAAAAGGTGTGATAGAGCTAGGATTACTCTATTGGGAGCGAACCAAAGGGCTATTTTTCCTCCCACCTAAATTAAAGGCAATCTTTCTTTGACAAGAAATGACAGGAGGAAACCAGGGTATTTCTGTATTAACTAGGTGGTGGCTGGCTTCTTGATTTCTGGCTTATATTCCATCAGCATAAAAGGTTGCCAACGATCTTTCAACAATCACCATGTTTATTAGCATCATAGATGGATAATTTCTCTGCTGACATGTCTACATGCAGTCTGAATTTAACTCCTTTATTTTCTGCCTTGTGAGACGTGCCATCAGTTGTTAACGAAGATTTCAAACCTTCTGAAGAAACGGAAAGGTATTTGGAAAATGTAATGCTTTGCATTATTGGGATAGAATGGCCAGAATCAAATGGGTTGATACGACCTTGTTTTTAGTGACAAAGAAGAATCATAAAGAGAAAATGCTGAAACAAGTTGGATGAGTGAACAGTGAGTAAAGTCCTAATTGAATTAACCATAATGCAAATGCCTCCATTAAGAATACAAGATAAGGATAAATGTGTGTTTAATTTTAATATATTACTCTATTTCAATCAGAGTGCTTAAGAAAGGGAACATGTAATATTATGAATGTGTAGAATATATAGTATCTGTCAGTCCTAATTATTTTGCATTGCACCTTACAGAAATTAGTATCTGATGGGTGACAGATTCTGATTGTCTGGTGTTTTAAAAATGGCCCAAAATGTATGTAGTCTATACTAGGAAAATACTTAGTGTATTCCAAAGCTTTTAGTTTCTGAAAGGCTGAGTCTAAATATTCTGGAAGGCATTGCCTGAACAGTGCTGGATGGAGATACGTAAGCTGAGATTCTCTGTTCAGACCTCATTGGTGGTGTACTTTTGTTCATTTGACAAAGTGGACCAGGGAACTGGAAGTTCTAGAGTCTGCTTATAGTTTTGTCTCTGACTTGGAACATAACTCTTGGTAGATTATTTGTGTTTGCCCTGTATTTCATCCTTTTTTCTCAGTGCATGGACATTCTCCATTTTATTCCCCTCAACAGAAAAAATCTTGTCTTTATGAGAACAATAGTGGAGAACTCCACTATAAGCTCCAGCTGCACGATCCAAATGGGCTGTAAGAGGACTGGTTCGATTTAGAATGAAGGTACAGATCATGCATGTAGCATCACACGTGCTCTGTCATATGATTTGAAGATGTAACTTAAAAAGAGAGGTATTTAGAAAAAAAAAATAATCTTTTCTTCGTAAGCAAATGATTGTTCAAAAGCACCCTTGAAGCCATTATTTTATGTAAATTTTTCTTACTTTAATCACACTACTAGAGGGAGAGAGAGGATAGAGTTTATTGTTTCTGATTTTATAATTATTTGAACAGAAATAAGCTTCGTTTTAAGTTCCTTCTTCACTAAAGATTGACATTTAATGTCGTAATCTTAATTTTTCTACAAACACATCAAGATTATTATATTTAAATATCTTATTTCTCTGATATATTGCAAATGGTGTCAAAGGCAGTATGTGTACTTATTGAGTCTTAAGATACAGCCTTGAGGGTTTCAAATACTTCAAAATTTTGCATGTCTGAAAAGAAAAATAATTTTTTAATCAACATCAACAAAAAGAATCCTACTAAAGCTATACCATGATTTAATTCTACAAAATATGTTTGAGCAAAAAATTGAAGTGCTTGTACATTTTTCTTTGCATAGCTACACACGTATATATGCATGAATTCGTGTATACATAAAAATAGTATCAATATATAATGTTTGCTTTGCAAAGTAATGTCTAACAAAGTTTCTTTTAAATCACTACCCATTCGAATTTTGAGGATACTCATGTGAATAATTTTCCACTATTCTTTTTTCTTTCTAATGGTGAAGGAAAAATGTGTTTGGGTTTCCAGTTGCAGTTTCTCCATTCTTATTTCCCACCTGTTGTTTCATAATTCTATGGATGATCTGGACCTAGTGGTTTATTTTGTGAGTAAAGGACTCCTCACCCATGTTAGTGTTTAAATAATCAAATATTTGTAATCTTGTTTATAAGTAAATTCTCATTTATTACTCACCTGTGACATGTTATATTTACACGAGAGAAGAGGCCTACCATGAACAGAAGAGTTTCAACATCTGGCTTCATAATGTCCACATAGACCATATTCTGTAACTTCTTGAAGTACATTTTGAGAATTTTGGTGCATAACAAAAAATAATAGGTTAAAACTGAATGGTGCCATATGTTACAAGCATGTATTGTCTGCCTTGTGAGAGCAGGCAGAGGTAAGTGCAGAGCAGGGATATGAAAAAACATGCAGAACAACAGGAAGGAGAAACAATCTTCCCTAGTGCAGCTTTGGTGGCAGTCAGCATCCTACAAGCTAAGAGTATCTGAGGTATCCAACTGCAGTGGTCTTCCAGGCATGGAGAAGGCTGCTCCTCTGATTTCTTGTGAAATTCCATTCTGGAGCATGTAGCGAATGTTTACAAGAAGAACATAGAATTCATTTCTTAGAGCTTTGTATAGTGCTCAAAAATTTCCTCCTACTTTGATATGCATGACCCTTCAAAAAAATAGGTCTATGAAGAAAGGTTTGTATTGGTCATTATTTTGTCATTTTCTATATGGTCAGCTTGCAAATAAAGCTAAACAAGGGTTTTAATTGCTCTGGCTTCCAAGCCAACAACACAGCAAGTCTTTCTTAGTTTCCCATGGTTTGGTTCAGTAGTGAAAATGGGTAAAACCACTGCTGAGACCTAATAAGTGTGCATTAAATTATGACCACAGCACCCACCAATTTCTGGTTAAGGTGGTGACTGCTTTGCCATGATCTGCTTTTCTTTTTCTTCTTCCCATGCTGAATTTTGAAAGTCACTATGTACTGCTTCTCCATATTTCTGAGGTGATTTCTGTTCAGCCAGTCAGCTGGAAGCTCAGTCAGGAGAACATTATATCCTTGTTAGTGAGAGTGGATGCTGCAGTTTGAGATCACCATTAATTGATATTTCTCCCTCTTCTTTGATACACCGATTGCCTGGGAATTCTTGACTGGCAACTGCTGGACACTATAAAGCAGCAAAGCTGTTCATGAGTGGGCATGTGTTATCTGTCTTCACCAGGTCTTAAATATGTGGCATTCAAACTGTGAACCACGATTAAAACTGTTTTTCAGACACACATTCTCATGCTTACAAATGTACACATTTTAGACACTGAGTCCTGTTGTAGTCATAAGGCAGGAAGAAGCAAAATCGATGCTTCTTTTCCAGATCTTGTCCAAATCAGCTCATTTGTTATTAGTCTGGAAAAATTTTCAACTTCCCTAGGACAAAGAATGTGATAATATTTGCGAAAATATTGGTATATCTTTAAACAACAATAAAAGAATTTACGGTAAAAAAATGGAAAAAGGAAAAAAGAAAAATTTATAGAAGCTTTGCATTAAATATGTCATTTTTCCTTAAATTTGCTTTCTGCTCTGTTCCTTATTTACAAGTGTTAGTGGCATGGCAAGAAAATACATATTTAACAGAAAACAGATGTTGCTGATTAATGTTTTTAGATAACAACAAAACCCCACAGAAATAAAAGCAAAATAGCTGCTTCAAAAACCTTCGGGTGACAAGAAATTCTAGTGAGAAAAATCTAGCTGTGAAGATGCACTTGACTTCCTCGGCCTGACAGACCTGCATGGTCAGCGCGTATTTCAACACAGTTCAATGCAAAGCCAAAAAATTGAAGGAGCGGTGTGTGGCATTTTAACATGGACTGCCAAAACCTGGAACTGGCCTCAAAAAGGGCTGAGGTGTGGTGGGTAACCCATATGAACAATCATTCCCAGAGTGATGTTGTAGTCAAGACAACAAATATGGTCTTTACTGACTATCTGATAGGCATGAGGGTGTGGAATTAGGACTGTAAAACAGGAGCAGAGCACTGTACTGTATTTAATCCTGCCGTCCACATCCACAGTGGGTTTTGGAAAATCTGAGGGGGTGAAGGAAAGAGTTTCGGAATTATGTGAGGCTGGGAAAAAAATCTGCCTTTCTGTGAGAAATTTTAAGAACCTAAATCTACTTACTTCATCCAGAAACATTAAGAGCTGACGTAATTATAACATGCAAGTACCTACATGGGGAAGAGATTTCCGATATGAAAGAGTCTTAAATCAGTAAATAGCAGAATGCAAGCCAACTTGGAAGCTGAAGCTAGCCAGATTTAGGCAAGTAATCAGTGGTTCTTTTTTTTATTTCTTTTTTTATTATTTTTTTTTTAATGGAGAGCATAATTACCTATTAAAATAACTTACCTTAGGGGCATGGGGAATTCTCCACTCTTTAAATCAAGATTAGTATCTGTAAAAATAAGATACAGTATAGCTCACACAGAAGTTCTGGCCTCACGCAGAAATGGCTGGGTGAGGCTCTTGGCAAGGCAAGATGATCTTGAAGTGTTTGCATGCAGTGCGCATATGTCCTGCTATATAGGACTAATTTCTAAGAAGCTGATGATTGTTCTTTTCTCTTTACAAGGTACTAATACAAACCTCAGAGCATTTTGAAAGCATCAGTCCTTCTTAATGCTGTGCTTAGTTTGAACATCTTGAGTTATTTTAGTTTAAAAAGAATCCATAGAGTCATACAATCATAGAATGGTTTGGGTTGGAAGTGACCTAAAAATTCATCTAGTTCCAAACCCTATCTGCCACAGGCCAGGTTGCTCAAAGCCCCATCCAACCTGGCCTTGAATAATTCCTGGGATAGGGCATCCACAGCTTCTCTGAACAATCTGTTCCAGTGTTTTACCACCCTAATTGTAAAGAATTTTTTCCTAATATCTAACATAAAGCTACCTCCTCTCAGTTTAAAACCGATCACCCTTGCACTGTCACTACATTCTATTGTAAAAAGTCCCTCTCCAGATTTCCTGTAGGCCCTTTTTAGGTACTGGAATCTGCTCTAAAGTCTCCCCCGAACCTTCTCTTCTCCAGGCTGAACAAGCCCAACTCTCTCAGCCTGTCTTCATAGAATCATAGAATCATAGAATAGTTAGGATTGGAAAGGACCTTAAGATCATCCATTAAGTTTCAACCCCCCTGCCGTGGACAGGGACACCTCACACTAAACCATGTCACCCAAGGCTCTGTCCAACCTTGCCTTGAACCTTGCCAGGGATGGAGCATTCACAACTTCCCTGGGCAACCCATTCCAGTGCCTCACCACCCTCACAGGAAAGAATTTCTTCTTTATATCCAATTTAAACTTCCCCTGTTTAAATTTTAACCCATTACCTCTTGTCCTATCACTACAGTCCGTAATGAAGAGTCCCTCCCCAGCATCCTTATAGGCCCTCTTCAGACACTGGAAGTTAATGTAGTTAACCTAGGCTTAGTTAACATAGGATAAGCCTCAGGAATCCCTTCTTCGAGTTACTTATGAACATCACACAAGGAGCAAAAGGACATATTTCTAGTTCTGATTGCTGTGGCAAGAGGGCAAAATTAAGGAGATGTGGCTAAGGTGTACTAGTGTAAGAAGCAGCTATGATAATATCCATTTTGTGTATTTCAAAGTATTCCCTCCCAAACCTCACTTTTCTTATGGTAAAACTCTTCAGAGAACAATACTCTCACTGGTTAGTACCTGAGAGGTGTCTGCAGAGCTGTAAAAAATGCAGAGAGCAGAGGAACTACTGTGGGACAGCACTGCAGCTTGACTACTTCTTTGTAAGAAACTCAGTAAATGGGAAGGAAAATCTTGTCACATCAGGCAGAGAAGTAATAAAACAGCAAGCTCTTTCACAGAGCAGTTTTATTTGTAGAGCTGACAGGTCTTGGCATTCACGGGAGAGGTGGTGGTGCTCTTAATTTGAGGAAGAATGCTGACACAGGCATTCTCAGGGACTGGAAGCCCATTTGGTCCTATACACAGACAGATGTGAGAGAAGAAGCAGCAAGGTATGAGGGTTTTCTCCTGTTTTCTCTCAAGGAAACATGTGTTTCCTTTATCTTCTTTGACCTGTATTTAGCAGTCACCCTGTCAGCATCTGCTGCCAAGCTTTCAAGGAGCACAGATACTTTGTGACCCAGCAAGAGAGAGGCTTACGGCTGATCCTTGTGGCTCACTTTACACTTCCAGGTAGGAAAACAAATACTGTGTTTATCTGAAAACTGGGCTCTAGGCAATAGTGTTAACCAGTGCTGACAGAGCACAGTGTTTTCTTTTCTTGAGGATTTGTATATGTGTGTGTTTTGTATACCTATGGGCCTCAAAAGCTGTTTCAGTGGTGTTCGTGTTACCATGCAGCTCCCAGCAGTGTTGGTCTGCCAGCCTTTGGAGATCCTCAAGAGCAGCAGGCTTACCATGAAACCCTCATCTTTGCCTCAGAAACAAGCCCAGTAAGAAACAAGATGGGAACCTGATCCAGACTGTGATGGTGCTGCCACCGATTGCTTTCAGGACAAGAACAACTGGATTATGAGGAAGTCAGGACAAAATAAAAGAGAAGTAGCTTAAGTAATGCTTATTAAATTGGAGTTGATTATGAGCAGTCTTTTTTGAGGCTTACCATCACAGCTTGTCAGGATTTTGGAGAGCAGATGAGGAGAAGGACATTCACACTGATAACTCACCTGGGCGTGCCAGGCTGTGTGTTTGTTTTGCAGCATTAGGATGCAGAGATGCTTTTCTTCTCTGCCACATGAAGCAACAGGGCAGGAGCAGGTAAACATAGCGTAGAATCATATAGCTGTAGAACGATTTGGATCGGAAGGGACCTTACAGATCATCCAGTTCCACCCCCCTGCCATGGGCAGGGACACCTTCCACTAGAACAGGTTGCTCAAAGCCCCTTCCCAGGATGGGACAGCCACAGCTTCTCTGGGAAACCTGTTCCTGTGCCTCATCACCCTCACAGAAAGAACTTGTTCCCAAAAACCTAATCTAAGCCTACCCTCTTTCAGTTTAAAGCTATTCCCCCTTGGTCTGTCACTAAATGCCCTTGTAAAAAGTCCCTCACCATATTCCCCCATTGAGCTTTTACTGTTCACCCTGCTGAGCTTGATGAAAAGCATGCTGTCTCATGCTGTTTCACAGCAGCTATTGCCTCTGCAGTAATTAGATTCATGCTATTTGCTAAATAAGTATCAGGCCCTGGTGACTCATGATTGCTGGGATCTTCCTTGACCTCCCCTTCCCTCTGCTTTGCCTTCCCTGTCTTCATCCTAGCCTACAAATATGAAAAAAGGAGCCAGCAACTTGTATGTTGAAGAACCCAGCCTGAGCAGGCAGTTCTGAGTGAATGGGAGCTCCGTCCTCTGCTACAGTTCTGCAGCTTTATCATCTCTGAGCAGCAAATCTTATCTCTGCTCCATGGCAGGAGGACACACTAACCAGCAGGTGCTGTTTGGATGTTTTTTGTCATTAACTCAGCACCGTGGTATTACTTCAGGTGCCAGTGGAGCAACAAGCATCCTTCATGCAAGCAGTGAGACTTCTTGCACGATGAGCTGCTGCTCTGCAGGAGGAAAGGAGGCAAGATCTTTTCCCTAATGGCTTTATTTTAATGGTGCTGGAAAGCTGCTGTGTTCTTGCTCCACTGCACTGAACAGCAACTGGTATATGCACTACAAGCAAAATTTATCTGATATTTAAACATGCTCTGGCATGGAAAAGTATAGTGATTCACCAACCCTCGTGCTAAACCTGCCCAAGTCTGCTTTTCTCCTAGCACATGCTAGTTTTCTGACACGCTCTTTCCTTCTGTTTGTTTGGGTGATGTGGTGTCACCCCCTAGAATTTGTGATTAGGGTTATGTTCCTCTCATAGCAGGTACCACCATAGATGTAGGGGTTCCCACCTGAGAAACTCTGAGGTAGCATGCAGTGGCAAGGGAAAACTGTTATGCCTGTGGCAATGATGCAAGGCCAACTCTTACAGTACAATGTGAGAGGACTACACCTCTGCTTTGGAGCCAGTGTTCAAACCGTGGATATGGTGTGTCTGAGCCCTTCTTCACCTTATTCATCCAGGGAAAACTGCTGGCAAGGAAGGCAACTTCTTTCCCACTTTCTCTCCTGCTGGGGGACAGACTAAACTTGGCTGTGATTTCTCTTTTCAGTTGCTGTCACTGCTCCACCTTCTGGTGGGAATCCCGGTCTATGCTGCTCAATTGGGCCACCCCATCAGTCACTGTTTCTATTTCTAGTTCAGGTACTCATACTAGATCATCACAGCAGCCCGCCAAAAGGTGGGAGGAAGGTTGTGGTGAGGTAGTTAAGTTGTGCTGTCCCCATAAACAGCCATGCTGAGCGTGCTCTGCACGACTGATAGGAACTCAAGTGCCTTGAAGCACACCCCTTGACTTAGCTTCAAGGTCTGTAGGCTAACCAAACATCCCACTGAAGACAGGTTTCTTTTCCCCTGGGAAAAGGCAGAGCAGAGGATCTGGTTATGGAGTACACAAGGACTTGTCAGATGGGGTAAATTGCTCAGCAGATTTCTGCCATGGGAGGAACAGGTCCCACATTTATGCTGTGGCTCAGCTAGCAGCTCTGCCCTTGTTCTCCATCTGCAAAGACTTTTCACTGCAGCAGGCTAGCTTGATGGGCTTGGAGAAATGTTTGCCCAGCCTGTGGGAGCCACTTTCACTGAGTACACTATATCAGATGAATGTGCTCAAGAAAAGCACTCAGGAAAATTAGGTAGGCTCCCTGCTGACAATCAGCAAAGAGCTCAGGCCAGTGAGGAAATAGCTCTGTAGCCTTCTGGAAGTAGGCTCTGTAACCCAAGCTCAGAGCAGCATCCAGACATTGCCAAAGCATTGGATAGCTTTCACTGCTGTCTAAATCACTTTCAAATTGAATGTAGTGAAGGAAATCAGGTCATTACTACTAAATGTTTTGTTTCTGGTGTTTTCTTTATCTGAGGTGTGTGCAACAGCACAGGGAAGTCCTCATTCTGCCTGATGCCCTTCTCCAGTGATAGCACTTTCTCATGACTGTAGCCTAAGTCTTCAATTATGCTCCAAACACAGCTGCCTAAATTAGTAGCAGTTAAGGTGATAAGATTTAAGGTGAAAAAGAGAGGACAAATCTATCATCAAATTCATTACCAGATTCCAGAAAGCTCAAGATCTAAAGTTTGACCCTTACCCTAAAATCTTACTAATGCTTTATATCACACTACACTGTTTCAAGACTAATACTACAAATTTAGGGTTGATGATCATGAGCGGTTTACAGTCCTGACAAGGCCAAACCCTAGCCGAACACTGAAGCTGATGTACATTCCTGAACTCAGACAATCCCAACCAGTGAAACCTTGTGCTTGGATCTGTAGCTTGAGTTTTGTTTAAATTTCTGGATCTTTACTTAAAACTTCCTCATGTCTCACTTGGCAGTGCAGAGCAGCTACGTGAGGTGCTGGGACAAAACTCCAAAGTGTTGAAATCTTGGGCTGACACTTTGAAGGTTTCTGGCTTTGATTGGCAATATGTGCAACCTTAGTATGATCACAAGTGAACCAGGTTGAACATATATATGGACTTGTGTGAAATGCAAGCTGTGGTTTCCTAGTCACATCCAAGCTCACTACCATTTTGACGTCCTTTTTACTGCAAAAACTATTATCCTCAAAATGAAAGAGGATGCCTGTTACACAATTCTCACAGCTCTACTTTGTTCCTTATAAGCAAAAGTAGTCACTCTTATTCTTCAAACATTAAAAAAACTTCTAATGATGCCTTGGAGAATGGGCAATATTAAGCTGTTTTCTTTGCTATGATTTAGTCCCACGATCTCATTCTGTGTTTTAGCAGAGATCGTGGCAGTTATGTTTGTCATTATGACTGTGTTACAGGGAATAAAAAGAGAAAAAGTATAGAGAGACTGAGTAGCTGGCGACGTCTTTGGATTTGCAAATTTCTAAATATTTTAAAAACCCAATCTGTTTCTAATTCTTTCAGAACGTTTAACTGGATGCACTCACTATTTGAACTGATGCAAATGCCAACTTGGCAAAATGCAGCATGATATAAACCTGTAGAGACAACCTAAGAAACACAATTTAAATGAAAACATACCTTTTTCTTTTTTCTTTATCAGATATTTGCCGTCCATTTGGATGTACAACATTTGATTAAAATAGATTTTGTCAGAACTGGCAAAAAGAGCAACAGATCTCTCCAACTTCAGATGCCAAAGAGCCTGATCAGTGCTTAGTGATGTCATTTTGAGTGTTTAGGTTGACTTCAAGAGCCTTTGGAGAAATATTTAATGTTCATTTTCTGTTAAGTAGGATTCACAAGCAGCGCAGAGTATGACTGAGCAGGTTCAAAAGATACTGTAGAGTTATGTAAGCCTTTCTGTTACTTTGTAGTAACAAAAGAGAGAGCCTTTGTCCCTCTTTCCTTCCTATACCTTCTTTCTTATTCTCCTAAACTGCAGTTTCCTAGTAATTGCATTGATGATACTGGCCAAAACTAAAAGAAGTATTGAGAGTAGAGGCTTGGTGTGAGAGTAAGGTTAATCAGGAAGATCAATATGTTTTATTTGATACATCTATGATAAAACTATTTAGGTTTGCGGGAAGTTTTGTGGGTTTTTGAAGAGAGTGAGGTTAGATTTGCCAAATGCAATTTTTTATTTCCTGGAATTTAACAAAATGTTTATTAGGTAAGGAAAGTTTTTGGCACATTTTCATTTCAAGGAAAGAATTTTTTTTTTATTTTTTTTAATTTAGATCAAGCTGATCTTTGTTTTTATGGTTTTTTTTGGTGGGTTTTTTTTTTTTTTGGACACTGAAATGGAAAAAAAAAATTCTTCATGGAGCGCTATGTTTTTAATACTCTTTAAGCAAAGGAAAATATGAAATATTACAAAAAAAAAAAAAAGTTGATAAAAAAAGAGGTCAGCTCTTGATGAACATTTCAGTTATTAAAATGAAAGATTATATTCAATATTTTAGTCTAGAAACAAATTATTTGGACAGGTCAGTAAATTGGCTCTTTGAAGTTTATGAAAGTACCTCATGGGATTTACGGCTGGATTGCTCCATCCTTCTAGTTTCTCTTCTTGGCTGAACCATATATTGCACTGAGTACTGCGTAGGCCATCATGCACCATGATCTTCCCTCTTAAAAAGGAGAGCTGTATTGCTTCAAAAAGAATGCAATATGTCTGTGGAGTGTAGCTTATAGCACGTACCATTATCTGTAGCAGATTCACAAGATCATGGCCATGTGTTGGAATTCTTAATGTACAAAACACACAAAAGTAGCTCTGTCAAGACTCATCTTCCTATCAATCTTCTGTTGTTTTTGGAGTGTTTGTTTATGTTTGTTGCTTCTTCCATGGGAATGACCAGGAAGCCTATTTCACACTCCATACGGGCACCTATTCTATGACTGGTTTTGATCTTCCTACTCTATCTTATGAAAGTCTTGCTTCCTTTGCCAAGTATGGAAACAGAAATACCGTGTGACCCATTAACATCAGGAATGACTGAAGAAGAGTGGAAAACAGGGATGAAATTAATAGCTTTCAGATAGGGAACCAAATAAATCTCATCTTTGAAAGAGTTCATAATGATTAATGTACATATTAAAATTGAATGTGGCTTGAATGTCATTTTCACAGAAGAAAACAAAAGACTAAATTACCAGATAAATTACTTGCTTCAAGAAACTACTTACCTTCCACACTGACTTCATTGTGTTCAAACAAGATGTTAGGTTAATTCAGAAACTAGAATTGGTATTTTATTTCCAAGTGCCACCAAATCACAAAGGTTAAGGAAAACTTTCTCTCTTGCTATATACTGCGTGAGTTTTGCAGAGAGGTTTTGGGGACATTTAGTTTGTAAGTTCTGAGAGAGGACTTCTACGTCATGATGTCCAAATAGAAGGCAAACATAGTGAGCACATTTTGCTCCTCTCAAACAAATAGTACTTGAAGTATTATGATGTTTTTAACATCTGGTTTTCTAATAGAAAGTTGAGGGCAACAAAAGGATGATGATCTATAACCTGCTGAGAATTTCTGGGTCTTGGCAGTCTCAAAACTACCCTTTATTTTCTTATTTATGTTTAATTGTAACAGAATTTTAGAACAAGTTAACTTTTTTAGCTGAAAAATCTGGTTTTAAAACCCAGTTAGTCACAAGTCAAATTCTTTGATCTTTATATCTGCAGATTTTTTTTTTTTTTAATGCTCAGAATATCTCTGAAGCTGTTTTTTCTTATTTTTTTCATTTTACTGTAATTTTCCTTGTGATTTAAAGTGCTGGGGCCTGTATGAAGTTGCTATTTTGAGTTTGAGCTCAATGTTAGAGGGAGCACAAATTTCTAAACAGTGTAAAATAACTTCACATTAAAGAAAAATGCTTTATTATTTATAATTTCCTGATGAGCAAAAATAAAAAGAAAAATCAAGCCCTTAATACTGTATAATATTTTTGTGACTTCCTGGGAGTCCAAAAGCTGAAAAATGGGTTACTGAAGGATGAATACTGTATATCTGAGAAGCAGAGAAAGGGCTTACTACCAGTCCCCTGAGAAGTCATATACCAACAATGCCGAACAAATAGGTTTGGCTGTTCATGGAGGTTTCTTTTCTCCCAGAAGACAATTTTCCCAGCAGAAGCATCCTCCATATGCAAAATACCAGTTGAATTTTACGTAGAAACAGAAATTATGATGCTTTTCTGTTCCAACTTGTGTGGAATGCAGGAGGAGGAGGCGGCGGTGGAAAGGCCTTCTTGGTGTATCTAATTCTGGAGGGTTTACTCTGGCTTTGAGAATGAACTGAAGCCTGGATCCTCTAGCTGTGTTTCACTCTGTGATTAGAATTAAGTGGAGAGGATCATCTTTTCAGCATGAAGAATGGAGATGAGAGCAAGCATGTTTTAATTTTTAATTCCTATGTATTTTTTGCTAACCAAATCGCTCCCTATCTTCTTTTAAAAATATATAAATATATTTATGAAAATAATTTCTGCAAAAAGAGTTGTCTCCCATCAGGGAAACTGTCCAGAAGAAGTTAGGCTTATTGTATTTATAGTGTGGTTGAATTCTTCAGGATGTATTTCAAAACAACCTAATTGAAGGTGAGAGGGCCACATTTTGCTATTCATTAAAAAAAATTTATAAAATTCACTGTTTAATTAGTAAATGAGCCAATAAATGGGGTAGTTCATCAGACCCTGAAAACAAATGAGCATACTTAATTCTGGTCATAGTTCTACTCCCAGGAATGTTCTATGATACATATTGTTTCTCATAATTAAACCTCATCTGGGTAAATAAAGAATGTATCTTAAATATTTTCCTTTTATTCCAAACTGATACTGATTTCACGCAATTTTATATATGGGAGTACACTGTACATACGTATGTGTGTGCATGTGTGTGTATACACATGTGTGTTTTAAATAAAATACTAAGCTGATAGAAAATAGTGGCAAGATCTTAGCCTGAATGCGAGATCCCAGACTAGCAAACCAGGTGTTTCTGTGTATTTCTGGCAATAACATGTGTGTAAGAGAGATTGATTGCAGTAAGGAAACATATTGTACTTTCAATTTTACAGGGCTTATAAAAAATATGAGTGAAAAGAGATTTTTAAAGTTATGAAAGCTATTTTGCCTGCATCTTATCAAAGTAAAGGGAATGGTAACATCCAAAGAAACATGTGTAAATGCTTCCACAACATTTATTTCAATTGTCATGCAATGAAATAACTCTTCCACAACAGCATTTGCTTTCCATGCCAACATGCTACACTTCAAGGCAAAAGATTTATAATCCCACAGGTATTCTGTTTTAACTAAGTGTTACGCAGAGCTCATTTTATGGCCTAATATTCTGAGTTAAACTTGGATAACCACCTTTTCTTTGCTTTGAATGGTTTTTTGCCTGAATATTACTTTTCAGCATTATAGGCTCAATACTCAACTTGTTGAGTTCAGGCCTTTTCAGATCCGGTACCTGGCAGAGAGCCACCCCTCAATGCAAATTAGAATAGCTACAGGGCTGCTTTATCTTGTGCCAGTTGGAAGGGCTTCTGCAGGACATCTTGTACAATCCCAGCTTCTCAGCATGCAGCACATCTTACCATTGCTCTGCTTGCTTTGAAGCCTCTTCTTCTACAGAGGTAGGGATTGCTCTGCACCAGCATGGCAACAACTGCATGGCAACTCTAAATCAGTGTGGCATTACTGGGGTGCCTCAAAGGATGCGGATATCAGGTATTGATCTGGTGCTGGTCTTTCCA
This sequence comes from Psittacula echo, assembly GCF_963264785.1. Classification (NCBI taxonomy): domain Eukaryota; kingdom Metazoa; phylum Chordata; class Aves; order Psittaciformes; family Psittacidae; genus Psittacula; species Psittacula echo. Next base: position 52,195,715 of record NC_137742.1, on the reverse strand, counting down.
TGGTGTGTGCTGAAATAACACACTCTACTGACGAAAGATGCCACTGAGAAAAGTGCTTGTGGCATTCAAGAAAATTGTACTCTTATCTTTGCATCATGGAATCTCAGTTTTCATTTACTCTCTAGTGCAACAAGTTGATGCTGCTGCTAATCTTTTAATGAAACATTAAGGTTCATAATTCCCATTGCATCCTCAGGCAACATGGAAACTGAATAAGGTACTGATCAGATCTTACAGACATGTTTCTTTTTGAATGCTAGGGGCCTCTGAACAAGGAAAAAAATAATGCTGGTGCTGTACTGTTTTTGTTCTGGATAAATTTAATTTTTTTTTCCATCTTTGTGAAAATTACATTGTGCAAGATTTTGGCTGAAGTCGTCAGGGTCGGAAATATTACTGAGGTACCTCACAGGAACTATAGTAGGACCACACTACCCGGTTGAGCTGCACCTCTGAAAACAGGCACACTTTGTCTTGGTTTGCTTTACATCTGTGCAAAGCTTAGATCTTTAGCCAATGTAAGCCGGCACCTTTCAGGTAGGGTCAGTGAAGCTAGGTCAGTTTACAAATGCAGGCCTATCAGACAACTTGCTCCTTACTGTAACTTTTTCAGTTATGTGAGGGCATTTAATTAGTTTTACTAGAAGCTGAAGCTTAACAGTAAAGAGCAAGTAATTTGGTTGTTTATTTGCTGAACTGAATGCTTTAGGTTGTAATTTAGCAATGAAGCTGCACTGCAGCAATAGTTTATTTTCTAACTTCTTTTCTGTGGAGCAGTTACCCACACATTTTTTTCCTGATCTAAACATTAATGAAAATGTCTGACTTCAGTAATGAATCAGTTCTTACCAGTGGGCCTAAAAAGCTTTTTCATTATACAGCTGCATTACTATTATTATGCTGCAAATTATGGGTTCTCAAAGCTGTTGTGACTTGCATATGTCCCAGTAGTCTGCTCTGCAACATAATTTTGAAGGCACCAGAGAAGGCAGGAGTAGGAATTTCAGAGGGCCTTCCCAAGCTGCATGCCCCACTGTTGCTTAAACTTTTTCACTGACCACATACACCATTCCTGCAATTTTTGCTGGCTGCGTAGAGAAGCTCATATGGTTCCCATTTTGTCAAAATATTCCTTTACTTTAAAGCATTTTGCATATGAGTAGATGGGGAGGAATTGATGTCAAATCTAAATGGCAATATGAAAAAATTAAATAATTTATGTCAGTGATACAGCTGGACAGGGTCGTGGTTTTAAAATCAGAAGGTGCTGCTGGATGGACCAATCAAAATAATTTGAATCGTCTTTTCATTAGTGTTTATAATGCTGGTAGGAAAGACACATTACTTGACTATGAGAATGCAGATCATTTCACTTTCTTGTGACTTTGCTGTGAAGCTGAAACAACATTTCAGCGTGTGAAGGAAGCCTTTATGGCAGAATAAACAGCATAGGATGACTGTATGCTAAAAAGCAGACTGTTATGTTCACATCCAAATAAAGGCATAGCTATCATTATAACACTATGGGCTTTATTACAGAAATAGATTTTCTTTTTCCTTTAATGTTCAGCAAAATAGCTACCTTAGTTATTAAAATCATTTATTTACCTGTGCAACTGGTATATAGTGCCACAAACAAGTAAATATGCTTCAGTTGCCTTGAAAATGTATACCATCAGGGCTTTCTCAGGAGCATCTGGGAGTCACAAAGGCTGAGATTTAAACTGATTTCAGTTTCAAACCACAACTGCAAGTTTTCTTAGGGAGGTCTCTTTTCTTATAGACAGAGCCTTCTCTCACAAAAACACAACTTCAGTGCTGCAGTGTTTATGTAGCACCTTCTGTGACACCTACAGATTTGTAATCAGGTTCCTAAAAGTAGTTTGGCTCACATACCCATCCTCAGTCCAAGGCACTGGGCAGGAAACCTTCTGTAATGAGACTTCATCACATGACCACTGATGCAAGGGATTTTCCTGCTTGATGAATTGATGTCCATCACAATGGTAGAAGAAGCACAGAAAAAAATATTCTGTAGCCAGCAGGAGAAGAACGAGAAGATCCATCTCCTCTCTGGATGTGTCCCAAATCACTGTGCGTACTATATGAGCAGAGGGATTATTGCTTGCAAGTCCCCCACCTAGGCAGAGCTGTTCTTTGCAGGTGCAAAATAGCCCCAAAGAAATTTAATAGCACGGTTTGTGATGATGAATAGTAATAAAATCTTGGCAAGAGGTTCTTCAGAGGTAAGTTTTGATTTCATTGCATCAGCATAAACCAGGTGCTCCCCTGACAACAGTGGGACTGGTTTCTCCTCTTACTGAGGGCCTGGAACTCAATCTAAGCTGTTCCTGATTTGTTGATTGTGATATAATTGCCCCATCACATGTGGGGAGGCTGTTGTGAGCTCCATGTCTGTGACAGCGAGCAAGGCAAGCTGCTGAAGAAGGGTTTTCCAGAATGTTAGGTGCAGGTTTCACATCTTTCTTAGCTTCCTTTCCAAATAGTGTTGGAGTTACAGCTGCATCTTAACCTCCTCTGAAATCCTGGCATTTTTTCCACTTTTTTAAAGAGGAGAAAGGATGAACTATGTATTTTTCTCATTCATACATTACACTGGCTCTCAAAATTTAGTCTTTGTTTGGTTGCATAAAGCTAGAAGTATAAATACTACTTTCAACATGTGTGCGTGTGCATATGATGTGGGAGACAATATCCTTACTAGTGCCAGGAGATGTAAACCAAGGTATATTACACACAGCCTGCTATAGATGGAAGCAGAAGATAAGAACTGGACTTCCTTGTAGGAAGTAGATGGTAGATACACATTACCAATAGTTTTGATCTAAGAAGCAGAACTAAGATTCAAATTTCAAACCCTCAGCCTTTTAGTGCAATTGGCTGTTTTGCTGTCTTGAGGGTTTTTTGGTTTTGCTTGTTTGTTTAATTTAGATGTGGGGACTTGTAGGGTCCCTATAGAATGGTTTGTTTCTACCTCGTTCCATGCAGGTACAATACTTGTTCAAAGTAGCAGAAAGTAAGGCTAAAGGCATCTAGAAAGATATAGAAACATAGTTTTAAATGACCTCTTCTTGTCCTTCTGTGTTCTGGAGAAATTACTCAATGTCCTCAAAGGTATGCCAGCAGAGTGCATGACAAACATACCTGTGGACAACATAATTACATCTGATGGAGTTAAACCAATGAGCATTCTCTAAAAGAATGTAAAGGATTAGTGGCAGTACTCAGTGCTTCCAGAAAGACAAGCACACAACAGGGCAGCTTTCATCACTGCAAAGATTAAAGAAATCAGATTTCAATGCTTCTTGTTAATTGTTTTTCCACAACAAATGATGTCGTATTCAGGATGTAGGTCAGAAGGGCTGTTGCAGTCCATTTTTTGCATACACACCAGGATTCTAAGGAAAGCAAAATGACTCTTGAAATGAATTACACTTACTGATAGTTCATAAAATTAATGAAAATGTCAACTAATGTAAAGGAAGCTACTTAAAAATTTACTGCAGTTGCTATGATTGTGGAGACTAAACTGTGACCACCAAATGCCACACCTTCTTTCTTCATGTCTTTTATTAACCAGGAAATATCCCTAGCTTGTGTAAATCAAAAATAGTTCTTTCAGCTTCACTGAAGCCTCCACTGCTCTTTCACACAGGCTACTGATGTGACCTAGTAGTCTCTTCAAAGCTCAGATGAGAACTGAACAAGCTGACTGCCAGCCCACTATGTGAAATACTGAAATACATCGACAGTGAATGTGCTTGATCAGCTTTTCTTGCATAAAGAAAAATACTTTTGGAAGTAGCCCCAAAATCGAAAAGGGAATCACTTAGGTTGTGTTCTTACAACTCACTAAATTAGTTTAGTGGTGAAGAAGAAAGCTATCCTCTTCCTGGTCTCTTCATAACACATGTATCTTCCATCCCAGCTCCGCATAGTTGCAGCTGTAATCAGTCTACATGCTCCCTTTATGCTCTCAGCTGAACATCTGGTACCCAATTAAAAAACCAACTGGTGCATGCTCATCACACTGCCAGCATGCTCTTTACTCGAATGCCTGATTCTGAGAAGGTAACTCTGGTAGACTTTCACGTGGGATGCAGCCTGCAGCTCATGAGCTGAGTTGTGTGGTCTTACTTTGCTGAGTCGGTTAGATCCCTAAAGGCAGCTGCTACACCCAAATTCATACAGAGAGACTTTGTCTGGAGTTAAGTAGGCACTTTTATTAACACAGTACCTGTTAAAGGCAGAGCAGCACTTGTAGACATCCATTTCTGTTATCTGTGCTAAGAGGTACAGCCTGTAGGTTTAAAACAAAATCTTCCCCTGTTTTTGCTGGCTGCCTCATAGCCTCAGTCAGTGTCCTGGTTTTCATGGAGTATCTTTGCTTTTGGATTTGTTTCAAACATGTTTTTACTTGCTTCAGTGTATTTGCTTTAGCCCAGCTTAGGAACGGGAACATTCTGAACATAGTCTTGTTTGCTCTTCTGCTCCCTGAGGATTCTGGTGAGGATGACTCAAAACCAAGTGAGATAATGTTTCTTTTTTTATTTTTTTTTTTTTTTTTTGTGCTCTCTTTTGGGTTTGGTTTTGTTTTGCTCAAAAATGACTGCTCTGGAAAAGAGACAGGTTGAAAACAGCATCGAGTGAAGCTATCTATTTATGGAATGTGTACAGTATGATAATAAAACCTTCTCTTCCTGAGCCCCTTTTGAGATCTAGAGAATGGTGATGACTGGACAAGTTTATATCACCACACCTATCTGATGTGCATGCACCGTGGTGTGGAAAATACTTTTGCAGAATTTAGTGGGAGCTATGAAATGGCAAAATATACATCAACTAGATTGACCTTGTCTTCCTTACACCAGCTGAACCAGACTTGTAGCTGATGCATATTAGTCTGCCTTCACTGGACAAACAATGGATAAACAGCAGAAACAGCATTTCCACCTCTCAGGAACTCTATAGGAAGGTTTTGTCTGGAGCTGGAAACCATGTAGTAGCAATATGTAAAGCTAAAGTCTCAAGGATTTCAGCCTCCCCTGGGAAAAATACACGGTAATTAGTTGCCTACCCTTTTTTCATGTTCTGATGTTGGTGGTGGAGATTGAAGCTTTCTCAGCTCTCTGCCTTTCTCACCATTAAATTAGTGCCACATGAAGGAAGAGTTGAGGAAAGCATTAAGAAGCAGCATTTTGCCTTGCTGCAACAGCTGTCCTGAAAGACTGCAAGTCATAGATGTATCCTCTCACTCAAGAAACTTAGTGAAAAGGGAGAAGGGGACAGAAAGTCTGGTGGTTTGAGTGGAGGATGACCAAGCTGCAGACAGGGACCCAGGATATTAAGTACACACAACTGGTGGGAAGCTGGGGACACGAGACTGAGGAGGTGAGCACTGCCATACGAGCAATAGGACCATGTAAGAGATGGTAATTTATCTAATTTTCTCATAAAATAAAAAGGTATGGTTAATGTTGAGGGTGACGAGAGCTATTGCAATGTCTGTATGCTGAAACAATAGTTTAAATCTGTTGGTAGACTGAGTAAACCTCACTGCAATAAGTGAACACACCGGGCTCTCTTGGATGCATAGGAATGTAGTGGTGTTAGGAGGCAGTAATGTAAAAAGCTGTGAGGAAGAAGAGACAGGAAACAATGCCAGTCATTTAAAAGGCTCAAGCTGTGACTCTTGCTTTGGTTTGTTGTTAGGTTTTTTTCCTCTCCTCAGGGAACTTAATTGGTGTTTCCAGGCCCTTAAATTGAGAGGTGCTGCAGGTCCATCCTGCTGAAAAGCCACCTCCAAATATCAAGTGATATGCCCAGTTTTCCCCTCAGTAACAGTGCCATCAACAGGCTCCAGCATTATTTCACTGGACTACAAACAAACACCTTGTGGAAAACTGAAGCATGGAAAACAGGAGGGAACAAGAAATCCAGACATAAGAATCAGCACAAGCCTGAGAAAATAATTGTGCAGAAAAGTCATAGAATACAGTGTACATCAAACATGCATGTAGAGCTCTTTTCTGCAAAGACAGGGGCTGAAAACAAAAAAACCACAGAAAGCTGAATTTATCCAGAGGAATGGTGGAGGTGTGCTGAGTTGGATGTTTTTTCCTAATCTAAATGTCTGGCTTTTAAAAAGATTTTGGGTTGGATTATTTTTTTTCCCCACAGTAAGTGCAGAGCATATTGCATTCTGACAGGCTCTTAATTCTTTGCATTTCACTCTTTAATCTTAGGATTATTCAGAAACTACATTTTTTAATCTCTAGATTAGTTGAAAAAGAAAACAAGCTATGAAAATCATAAAATCATTACAGCTTGTCCCTCAGCTGACCGTACAAGGCTGTTCTCATTGGGGAGACAACAGCATAACAGCTTTTAGTTGGGTTAACAAATAAAAAAGGCTACTTCTTCCTCAGGTTTTGTTTGTTTATTGTTCTCATCTGGGATGTCTTATTCCTGCATCAGATTCCAGAAAATGAAATTAGATCAGAAAAGGCATGGAAAAATTTGCAAGAAAATGAGTGCAATCTTAATGGATGTAAAGTTTAACTTAATTTCATAGTTATTCAAGAAATTTCATGGTTATTCTGTAAACACATTGTTTTTGATTTCTAATTGTGGTGGGATACACAGTTTGTTTCCACTGGTGTTTGAAGTTGTAGGGAAACGATGAATTAAGTCTGAATTTCACCCTGTATGCTAACTTCATCATAAAGAATTGTTGAATTTGATCTGCTACATGTGCCATGGTATTGTTCTCTGTATAATTTCTTTTAGTTCACATTGGTATCCCAGAGATCAGAATGTGGCTCAGTTCTTTCATGTTTGTTGATTCAAAAGATGGGATTCATTACTTAGTTTTCTGTCCTTCAGCAGTTGTGGACACAATACAGGGGTCAACAGATGTGATTTCCCACTGCTTCATGTTCAGTATGTTCAGTTACACCTGTGCAAAACAGGCATAAAATCCTAGTACTATGGAGTTAAAATCAGTTCACACCAGTTGAAATGACAAGGATCACTCTGAAGTTGGAAAATTCATATTGGAAAAGCTTTTGAGATTTTAAAGTGATTTCTGCAGCACAGTAAACTTCATAAATTCTCAGAAATAGCTGAGAATTGGGGTTATACAATATACCCTGAAACTTAGGCTTGTAAACCACATTTTACATTCAAGTACTTCAAGTACTTTAAGTGCACTGTTACACAGTGCAAGTCAGATGTCCAGCACAACGTTGGCACCGGTGACTTTATGTATTTTACAAAGAAGTAAACATACAGAGAGCAAGCACAGAGAAGCAGGAACCCCGAACTACAACTGCAAATACATTGAACAAACATTTCCTTTGTTGGTTTCAGTAGAATAAGGAACTGAAGGGCAGGATGTAAGATAACATAACAAGCAGCACGATACTGCTATGGCATGGTGTTGATTTTGGCAGGTATCAATAACAATGTGCTCACAAAACAAACAAACAAAAAAAGGATATGGAAGAGAAATGCACTGTCTCTCCTCTCTCTTCACCCAGAGAAGTGCAAAAACAAATGGCCACTCATCTAGTGGTGTACAGCAGCATACCTCTGAGTGATTAATGAATTTTTTTCAGTGTAACAGCCAGAATAAAATAGTTGGGAGGTTGTGGCTTGCCTCGACTCACAGCTGAATATGTTGTTGTTGTTTTTTTTTTTGGAAAAACAACAAAAAATGTTTTGTGTTGACTCAAAACATTAGATTTCAATCAGATTGAAATGAAAGTCCTCTCCCTTCCATTTCTCCTGCACCTTAAAGAACAATGAGACTAATTTCATCTTGTTGATGAAAATACTGAACCCCAAGTTTGGCTGGCTGTGAAAAAAATCTAAATATTAGACAGAACTAAAAATTAATTTTTATGCATCTGAGGTCTAAGTCAAGGGACTGAGAAAGTTTCAATAGCGCCTCATTAACTGAAATTTAAAGTATTGTAACAAATACTAAACATTACAAAGAAGTTACTTTTATTATCCTCTTCAATCTTTCTATGAAAACAGTAAAACAATCTAAAAAGAAAGTTTGTAAGTGCTTAGTTTTGAACGGCAAAAGCAGAGTGAGTGTCCTACTGAGTCTTAAATCTTCATCCTTACATCTCTGCCTTCTGCAGAAACACAGACAGATACTGGGACAAAACTCTTTACTTTGTCAAATGCATGAAAACAAAACAATCCTGTAATACATACATTAACCATCTTGCAGGGAAAAACATTCAGGGCTTTGCTCTTCTGTGTAAGATTGTTACAGTGTGTTACCTAACCAGTGCTGTAGGGACTTCAGATGCTGATGGTGTTATGCCTTTTCCAGCTGAAAAGCATGAAACGGTTTTATTTCTTCAGGATCAAAGTGCTTTTGCTTAGCCAAAATAAAAGAGAGGTACATTTTTTGGGGGGGACGGGACGGGACATGGGACACTACACAGTGATAGACAAGTGAGAAGCACAGATGGTCAAAAAGTCATTTCCACTAATTTGAAAGATCTGTGAAAACAATAACACTTGATGAATGCTAAAGAGTGCAGGTGTTTCATTTGTTTTTTTCTTACGTTCTGGCTGCTCTTATTTCAGTGCCAATTTCAGCTCTCGCAATGATAATCATGATTACAGGACTGGATAATCTCTATGGACCAATGCGTAGCGTTGTAGAGGCACTTTGAGAGGGAAACCATGTTATACCAACAGGGTTGACTACAACTGGGTAAAATGCATGTTTTTCTTAAAGTTAAGGAATAATCTTTTTATTTCTTACTTCTTTAAGAACTTTAATTTCCTAAATAACTGGATTTTTGCTACTTTAAATTTATTCTGTCTCAATTATAAAAGACATTGATTGGCATTCATTTTAAAAAAAAATAACGCACCACACCTTGCTTTTACTTAAAATACAAACATTTTTGATTTTACTATTAAATCTGTATGTTTTTAAGTGTCAGGTACAAAGGAAAAAAGCTCAAGTTTAAAAACAGAAAGAAACCAAATGCCTGATTTTTGACACTTGCAGATGTTATTTTAAACACAGTGTCCTGACTTTGTCGTGAACTGTTTTAATGTCACACAGGTTGCTGATTCTCGTAATGCAAGTTTTGCATGAAAGCTTGAGTCCTAATCAACTCAGTGTCTGCTAGAAATCTCTGCATGTAAGTTCTTCACAAACTGTCCCGTGTTTCTGTCAGTGTTTTGATCATGCTAAAGTATCCATCCTGAGTTTGAAACACAAGGAATGTGGTTCCTACTGTGTGATGTGACAAGCCAAAGCTGGCAGTGTAAGTTTGAGATTTAAAGCAAATCAGTGGACGAGAAGACAGAGCATACTTCTGCTGCAAACCCTGGTATTATGTGCATGCATATGAGCCTATCCAGGCTTAGTGGTCACTTCTCTAGCTCTGCACACTTGACTGATAGCTGAGTGTTTGTCACACCTCAAGGGAGACTGGTTTTCTTAGAAGCAGTAAGTTTCTGCCTGCTGTAAAACATGCTCCTTTAGCACTAAATTTATGCATCCAAACCAAAGATTTTCCCCTTCATCACTACTCACCTCAGAATCCTTTGGCCCAAATATTTGCACCTAGAAATCTCTTGCAGAACAAGGCAGGCACAGTGGCATCAAATGAGGTAAATTGCGAAGTGGAATTGCATTGCCTTGAGACAGTCAGATGAGCAGTCCCTGAGAAACTGCAATGTTTCTCACTAATGGGCCATTTCCAAAATATGATGGTACCGGGAAATATCAGTTTTATGATGTGTCAAGGGAGATAAAAAGGTACTGTTTCCTTCTGGTGCAAATTTTCAAAAGCAATCAGAAATCATTTAATTCTGCTGCAGCTGTACTTTCCTGGAATGTACGAACTGCTCAGAGAATAGAGCAAAGTCAGAAGTGAATGCTTCTGAAAACCCTCATATGCTGTTTTCTCTAATAAGATGTAAATTCTACACTAGAGAGGGAGAAAAAAAATACGATGTTAATAGTATGTTGCAAAATGTTAAAGCAAAAGATGCGTTCATTCTTCTCAGAAAGTACATGTTCTCAAGCATGAACCAGGAAAAACGTACACCGCTATGTACAGTATAATAATGACTATTATTTTTTAGAATAAACCCATTAGCATAAAATAGCAGGCCATTTAGCTGATTTGACAAAGAGAAGATCTCATGTGTTGAGCAACGGTCACTCCTCTAATATATGGTAATTTTGTTCTGTATAACTTTAGGTGCCTTACTGAAAAGAATACAAATCCTGTGTTTTTCTCAAATTTGCTTGTGAAATTAATGATTTTCATAATGGTACCTTCTGCAAACGTGGACATAAGAAAATTGTCTCCTGGGTGGTTTTTTGTTGGGTTTTTTATTATTATTATTATTATTTTAAGCTGTGGAAATAAGTTCTTAATAAAAACTATTAATTAAGAGGAAAAAACCACAACTCTTGTGCTATGTTAAAAGCAGGTCAGTTCTGAACAAACACTTCCTTGTTTTATACTGAGCCCAGTTTGGCTTGGAGCTCCAAATGACATGTGTTGTGTGTGTTTTGTGTAGTGTGGATATAAAATCAGATGAAATGCAGAAGTGGCAACTGAGCTTGAGATTCTTCTCATTTTTGTTTTATATACTTGTGGTCTGCAGATTACCATTGGTATCCATGGACATAATCGACATGACCATATTGGCTTGTTAGAGCTTTTAATTAATATTTGACTGGAAGTATAAGGGTTGTTCAGTGAACATCCTGCTGGGTGACAGTGGTTTGTGGTGCTGAAAGTCTGAGGACTGCTGGTTTAAATCCGTATCTTTTGACTGCTTATTCATAATGGAGCCAACACATCTTTATGATGCCAAAGACTAAGCAGAGTTTTGGCATCAAAAGCAAAACAGTTGTTAGTGTTGTTGTTTGGCTTCCAACAGGCAAAAGAAATATAAAGATGTGAATATGGTGAAGGCAAATACAATTTATGACAGAACAATTTAGCAGAAAGGAGAAATTTAGGTTTGTGAAGTGGTCTGTGTTCACTCTTTCACATGAATCATTAGCCTCAGCCTCAGGCCAGGAATTTTCCAGTTGTAATGTAACAAACTCATACAGTAAGTTTGAAACAGTAAAAACTAATAAGAACATCAGAATTGTTAGGGGCAACACACATGATCTACTCATACTTGCAGACCAAAGAAGGAGCAGAGAAGCCCTGTGGTACTGAAACACAACCTCTTTCAGAGATAGCTGAGACTCATCAAATTAAGCATTTAAAATGGGCCTAGTACAAAGTCTTGGCTCGTCGTGGTAATTGTCATGGCTCACTGCACAATGCCATGGAAAGGAAAACTATGTATGATTATGTGCATAAGGTCAGGTAACAGTTTTACTGCCACCAAAAAGCTTTCTAGTTAAACACAGGAATAAACTATAGTTTCTCCAATATTGGAGATCCTGAAGATTCTGATAAGAAAACAGCTGTGTGCTTGGCTAAGCCAAAAAACACCTCTCCGAAAAAACAGAACAGCAAGACAGGGAAAGGAAGGGAAAACTTTTTTGCTCTTTTTGTGGGGTGAAAAAATAGCAAGGTGAATTTAAAAGACAAAAAGAGGACAAAAAAAAAAAAAAAAAAAAAAAAAAAAAAAAAAAAAAGGAGAATTGGGCAAAATCAAGTCTTCATTAAAAACAAATCCTTTGCCAGAGCTGTGCTTTAAAACAGCTGGACTACCTTTTTTTTCCCAATGTAATTACATGAATTTTTAGTTTCCAGTTAACGTAAAGAGTGGAAACGTCTTGGTGGAATGAAGTCAGATGGACTGCCACAGGACATTCCTCATCATTCTTACAAAAAAGACCTCTCAATTTCTGTCACACGCTGTTTGAATTGGCAGCTAGCTATACCCTCATAAACCAATCCTCAGTGGTATTCTAACATGTACATGACACTGCTCATAGTGCATGAGATAAAATCCCCAACGTGAAAGACTTTGCCAGAAATAGGATGATAAAAACCATCTGTTTTCGCAAATGTTACTTCACTGAGTGCACTTACTAAAGCTTCAAATATTCCTTCTTTGATGGCGATTTATTGAAGGAGAAGTGCTGGGGGATTTTGTGTCTTGGTGGGAGATATATGTAAACTAGTACATGTAATAATGTGTACAAGGTGAGAAGGTGTAAAGAAGACAGAGTGAGATCCTTCTCAGTGGTCTCCAATGAAGGGCAAGAGCCAATGGGCACAAACCAAAATTCCACTTCGGTGTAAAAATCCTTATCACCCAGTCAGACACTGGAACAGACTGCCCAGAGAAGCTCCATCAGCTGAGATATCCAAAACCTGACATCGCATGGCCCTGAACAGCCTGCTGAACTGACCATAGTTGGGCAGGGAGGTCAGACTAGGCAATCTCCAGAGATCCCTTCCAGTCCTCTCCCTGTGTTGCTTCGCTGAAATATGTAGAATCCCAGGATGACATTTTAAGAAGCTGTTAATGTCCTGCATCCTTCTCTGAAAACAACAGAAATCGTGCTGCTCTCAGCTTTGTTTTAAATCTGGTTCTGAGGGCCCTGGGTCAGCATCTCTGAACCTGATCTGTGATGTTCAGTTTCTTTTCTGTTTTTAAACTACTCTTTAGATTTCAGGTTATTACAGATGCTTTCAGTTCTGGAATTATGCACAGCCCCAGCAGATATTTTGTTTGCATTCCTCTTCCTTTCTGAAAATGTCAAGTAATCGTATCTGTGGAATGCATTATTATTATTATTTTAGCAGCACACTGCTTGAAGTAGTAGTATTCTGTACTCTTCCTCTCTTGTTTTGTCTAAAATCAGGTTATATAGAAATACCACAAATATATATATGACATTTTTTAGGTTAGGGAAAAAATCAAATATCAGTATACCACTGCAATTTTTTTTGGGCAGTATTTCATTTTCATGTAAGTATTTATATGAAAAGCAATAGATACCTGTTTACAGAGTGTATTGATAATCCGGGCATGGATCTAGATTCTTTTATGAATTTTACCTGTTTAGGATAATAAAAGCTTACCAAAGGTGAAGAAATAACACACGTCAGCGTGAGGTTAGATCTGATTCTTCTACCCAATTTCTCCTTTTTTTATCCCTGTTTCTATTTTTACCAAGTTTTGTGGTTTTAGAGAGTTACAGCTACAGAGGTACTGGCAGAAACCCCAGTTTTGAACTGTTTGAGACCTATGAATAAGTATCTGAAAACATGGATTTTTATCTCATATGAACCTACACACTTTTTTGTGGCTAAGACACCTGTCTACTATAAGGAGGTGTTTTGTCAGGCACTGAAGCCTGTTTCAGGAAGAGTGAAATAATTTCCACATAAACAGATATTTTCTAGATTTCATGTGCTAAATTCTTCTCGTTCAGAGCAGTAGATATTCTTAGCAAGGTACCTCAATTGTTGATTTCTCAAGCTGACCTCATGTTTTCAAGCCATCAGCTCTCACAATATTTCACATGAAGTCAAGTTTTACAGTGAACATAACTGCATCCTACCGGTGTAAAAATGTTTCAAGATAAGCTAATCCACTCACAGTCATATTGGTGCCAAGGCAACCTTGGATCTCTGAGTGGTCAAGATCACTCCTGCGTGCAACAGAGTGAGCCAATGGATGGATTCTCCACAAAAATGGTACAAAGCAGGAAGAAGGTATGACTAATCCCACCTTTGCCTTGGCACTGGTGGCCTTCAGTGGGAGCAATAATTTGTTTACACCTGATCATCCCAGTGTTAGAAAAAATGTAGCCCTTTTATGTCTGCTGGAAATTAAGCCTTGTGTGTGGGGTTTTATGTTATTTGCTGTAGGGTACAGTGTAAGGACAGTGCTGAGGAATCTTCTTTTATTAGAAGATTCAATTCAACTTCATTGCTGAGTGTAAAACAGAAATCATTATAATTTTGCTGGACTGAAAGTTTTTCTTGATACCAATCTTCTCAAATACATAAACCCAACCTGATTTACTGCTGGGTGGTGCTTCAGGTTTTCTCAATTTGAGAATTTTCATAAGAAACAATGGAGTTAAAATTTTGATACTGGACCAGGTACTTTGATTCTTAGACTGTAATGCTGAGCACATTAGGAAGTCACTGCTTTCTGGCAAGCCACTTAGTACCTTTTTGCCAATTTCTCAGAGGTATGCAGTGCAGGAAGCCTACAGGTCTAGCCGCTGTGAGCAGGAGAGTTAACTGATGCCCAGTTTCTATTAACTTCGTGAGGATCAGTACCTGTACCAGAGGGAAGATTTAGGAATCACTTGTTCATTTTCCACTCCTCTCCACAGATCAATTAGAGACATAAGACATCCAGATACATTGCTAATGTTATTCAATCTGCCCATTCTGTGTTATTAAGATTTAAATCACTCTGTTGATGCAAATTATTGTTATTCTTTATTCTTGAAATAATTTGGTACTTATTAATAATATTATATTCATCAGTCTGATTCCCACAAATTTCTCCTGCTACTTCCCCTACTTTACTCATGAATCCCATTTGAAGTGTTCACACTGCTTTCTTATTTGCTGTCTACTTCTCTGGCTAAGACCTCTTGTGTCCTACCACTGCACAACAGAAGGATTTAATATCAGTCACAGAGTTGTGCTCTTACTGAGTTTCTTATAAAACCGATATATCAAAAAAAATGCTTTTTTTCCTTAGTTAAAAATAAGGGGTATGGGGGCAGAGACATAAACTAAATTTAAAGAGATGCAAAGAGAAGACTGGATTAATTCCAATTTCTTCTAATGAGATTCTTATCATTTTTAAATGAGACAACACTCTGACCACTTGCCTTTGTATCATAGCAGCTAGCCTGTGCACCCTTGGCAAAAATCTTTGCCTGACTTACCTGACATGGAGAATCCTCTAAAGCTTTACTGGAACCCAAATGCACTGCCAACCACCCTGCCTCCCTCTCCACATTTTGCCTCTGCCTTCTTCCTCCCTCTGTACCCCTCCACATCCTTCCCCTTTTTCTACACCCCAGGAGTGAATCACATGTAGATTCTGTTTTCTATAAAGTAGGTTTTGATACATGTTGCACAAGTGTAGCTGACAAAGTAATAGACATGGTAATTGAATTATGAGATGGGTGGTGGATGACGGCCTGAGATTACCACATCCAGTGACATCACCTGTCTGGATTAGGTGGGGCCTTAGACTTGTTTCTTGTTCTTACAAAATATTGTGATTATCTGATTTGTGGCACAAGGTAAATAACTGGAGTGCAAACAGTAGTAACTAGCAGGCCTAGAAAAGAAATCACACTGAAACAGTCTTCTGAGATGTGCATTCATTTTAGTTCTCAGACTGAAGACACTGTTTTAACAAAAGGAGTTTCTTTATTGTTGTTTCCCTTCTCTTTAAAGAAACAACATCAAAATCATGCTCCCAGACAAGGAAATTTTATTTCAGAGGGTTTGGGTTACTTTTTGTTGTTGTTGTTTTGGAGATAACAGCAAAAATTAAGAGTCTGATTAAATAAATAAGTTATTAAAATATAACTGATTTTGCCCTTGGTCCTGCTGCCATGCCTTGCTCCTTTCCTGCTTTCCCACATGCTGGCTACTTTCCAGCAGGTCTGGGCTCCCCAGCTGGGTTTTGCTTTCCAGATGTGCTGTAACACCACCACTACTGCCCAAAGCTCTAGCTAGCATATTGTACCATGGAAATCCTTCCCCCAGCCTGCAGCATAGAGAGGAGGGAGCAGGAGGAGGCTGGAGTCAGCTCTCAGGGGATGTCACAGCCACGTTCCCAGCCAAGGTATTTGTGTGTTGGCCAAAACTGTCATGCTCTGGGCTCCTCTGTAGCAAGTCAGAGATTTTCTAGGCAAAGAATTGGTGGCCTAGATCCAGCCACGCAGTCATATTTGTGCTTCACTTCATGCACAACAGCATGTCTGTAAACTTCAGGGCTTAAAATTAATTATGTGCAAAACTGTTTGTGTTTGGGAGGATTTAGATTGCCACAATGGGAAAAATTAATTGTAGATAGCAGAAGCCTTAGAAACTTCCAGATCCACCCATATGATAACAAATCACAGACATTAGCTATGAATTTTCAATGTCATTACAGCAATAAGAGAAGAGAGTTTCAGATTATGGTCACCTGATAAATCATGCCAGAGCTTCCAATAGTGCTAAGTGTCTGTCCAGAGACTATCATTATGGTAAACAGTACAAAACTGGACAGCTACAATGCTTCATTCCTTTCCTATGTCACAGCCACTTAATCTTTGCCAATTAATGTGTTTTCTTTTTCATAATTTTATATTGCTTCACCTCAAACTAGAAGCCTCTTCTCCACATAGTTCAGCACAAAGAATATGTATCATCAGATAATTCCACAATCTGGCTAAGTTTGCTGCACTTCAGGTATTACAAAGCCAAGTGGGCCACTGGGGAGAAAGAGTATCTTGCGAGACGCATAGAAAGTCAGGAGATGGAAAGCAGGAAAAGCTAAAAGGAGGGAGTAGCTTTTGCAGACCTGTTAAAGCACCTATCTCCATAATCCCTGGTTCTGGCCAGGTTAGCAAATAAGAAATTCAAGAGCAAAGCACTTCCTCCCACATTCTTTTCCTGTGGTTTGGGATCGAAGCAACACTGAACCAATGGTGTCTCTTGATTGAGGAAGACTCGTGGTGAAGTCTGTTTAAAAGATAGGACCTGAGTTTAGTTCCCAGTTGAAAGCAGTTTGCTAAATTTTTTGAGTTTGCCTTTAACTCCAAAATGAGGTGTGATTTTCATGATCGAAACAGCACTGACTAATGACAAAATGAAACAAAAAAAACACCAAACAAACAAAAAAAAACCCCGAGAAACAAAAAACAAGCCCCAAACTTAGGGGCTTTTTACATTTTCATGTAAAGTGACAGCACCTGGCTTGAATTAACAGGCAGCCCTGTCCTGTCCTCCATTCCCCACTGCTAAAGCAGAGGTGTAGCTGTTCTTCACAACCTTAAAATGTTAATATTTCCTATCCTATGTTAATACATTTCATGACTTCCATTTAACTTTGTAAATGGAAGGAAAATGGGTAGTCATCTGATCGACTGAGCAAATATTCATTTGAATCGTGCCCACATGATCAGTTACATGGCATCAGTGACAAATATGAAATAAATCAAGTGAAATATCCAAAATCTACTCCCAGGTTGAAAGTATTCATCCAGATTCTGAACTGTTTTGGCAGTGTTAAAGATATTGATACGGCCTTGACAGAGAATATAGTGAACAGGTCTTTTGTTTCTGGGTTTCATCTCAGTGTCTTTACCACCAACAAGTTAATCATCATGCTATATTTTTCTGTCAGGTTTAATAACTACTGCAATAGAAGACTATGTTTTGGAAGACAGACTGTTCAGCCGACTAGTACTCAGTTTCTTTAAGCTATAGGCTTCAATCTGAAAAGGAGTTGTCTATGGAGCATAGAAACAGGTGCAATTACCTATTACCTACTTTCTCAGTTGATATATAGAAAAAACATATTCTTCCAATTTTTTTTTCAATGAATGAGATGAAAAATTGGCAGAGCACAGAGAACAGGTAGATTAGCTAAAATAAGTATATCTACAATGGATTTGATCAGGGATTGATCTTTCTAATGATTATTTCTTTGTAATAAATAATTACACCTATTTTAGTTCCAAGGTATATTGTGATGTAAGGTCTGTCTACAGAGTTGCTGTTCTCTGGACAAAACTTAACAGACTTGGAGACAAAGATATCAAGAGCTTTGCAGAACAGAGGAGGAAGGACATATTTGTAAAGTATGTGTATAATACATATATGTATATTTATATGTATATATAAATAAGTAAACTTCACAGAGTGGCTTTGATCCACTCTCCTTCACATTCTCTGCATTCACATTTAACATATAGGTTTTTCACTGAGTAAATCAGAACATAACATTCTCAACTGAGAAGTAAGACTACTACTATTCTTAGCCCTAAAAACTACGGATGCTAGTTTGCTATATGCATAAAAGAGAAAAAAGCTTTTGTATTAATTGCCTGCCCAAATGAGCTTCTCTGACTCTCGGCACACATTAGGTCAAAAGCCAAGGGGAAGGATTCACAAAGTCGCTTTTCATCTTCCATCACAGGACTGGGCTTTGGGCTTGAACCTTCCGCCTCACTAAACCAAGGAAATGAAACTCTTCCTAAGAAGACCCTGGTGCACCTGTTCTGCCAGTGCTAGATCCTGACAGCTAGCTGATAGAGCCAGCCACTGTTAGATCAAGACCCCTGTACTTCTGTTTGCAGCTTCAGATATTTGAGGCTCGCAAAGCATCACCAGCAGAAGCAAGCAAGTCCACACACGCACCAGGGGAATTGGCACCTTGTCTTTCACCTTTACAAAATCCCAGAGAAGAGCATAACTCTTCTACTTATGCACCGCTTGTTGTAGAGACTCAGAAAATGTTTTCAATACTCCTCCTTTTGCTGTCAGTATTAATTTACAATATAAGACCTAAACTTTTTCCTTTCATTGTGATTTACCAGTAGTGGTTGATGGCATTGTGTTTCATTGTAAGTAGCAAATCTAACTGGTCTGACGGAGGTAAGCACATCTTAAATTGTAAGGGTCAGATTTTTCCAGTGTCCATCAATTCATGCAGGTATCAATGAAACCACAGTATAGGACAAAATCATGGTTAATCTTATTCAGACATTTTTGAGAAGCAGCAATTTCTATTTCATAGAAGATCCATAGTTGTAAGAGAAAATAGTGGAATATTGAACATATATAAAAAGATTACTTTTTGAGTAAGATCCCAATTAAAAAAAAAATGTAAAAAAATTGTAAATTTAGATGGTCACAACAGTCCTTCCAGAATGATAATTTCAAAATCATGAAATGCCTTCTGGACTTGAACTAGAAGTGAACTATTTCTATAAACCAGCATTATCCATGAAAAGGACATCAGCTAAGGTGAAAATCAGTATGTCACGAGTATCTTTTTTCAAGCATTATTAAATTTCATGTGAGCTTAGGTGTGACTTTACAAAAACTTCCATGTCTGCTTGCTACTGTAAAGCTGAGCTGCATATGGAGAGTATATGGAAAGTGAACATCCACGGCGTGAGAACAATACCAAAGTAAATTTGTTGGGAAAAAAAATAATTTGGAAACATTGTCTTATTAAATTTCTTGATCAGGAAATTAAGAAAAGTTTTGGTAATTTGTGTCAATTTTATGTATTTCCATGACTGAAAATCAGAAAACTGATATAAAGGAGTGAATTTCTGTGTCTTCGCGGTCATGCTTTAGCAGTCAGTTACTCTTGGTTTCTTTTTCAGGCTGTTTCAGAGTTTCAAGAGGAGCAACTAAGATCCCTGGAAAAATCATCAGAGGTAAATTACACTTCACCTTAATCACATCATCACTATAAAGAATTAAATCCAGCAGGTCATAATCACACAGGACCGAAGTCCTTCTTTTCCTCTAAATGCGCTGAACCCCCACCCTGCAAAAGCTGTGAAGGAGGAATAAATCTGAGCCCACTGTCTTGTTGGTCGTGGGGTGTCCCAGACCTGTGCCACAGTGTGACTCATCTGCCCCAGCACTGGCACACAGCCCTGAGCTTGGCACCGGAGGCAGGATGAGAGAGAAGGAGACTGGCTTTTTCTTCTGTCAGAAGTGTTTCCATTTCATAACCGTTGAGTCACACAGAGAGGAGGACTTCCCTGAAAAGCCTGCCACTGCCAGCAGAGCCACAATGCCAACCAGTCCTGACTGATACAATCAAAGTGAACAGAAACAAAACTGAACCTGACAGCTCAGGCATGTGCCTGGCTACTCCAGTGGTGCAACATCCAGTCAGAGATTATTATTATTACACTGGCTGGCAATTATTTTATTATTATTATTTTTACATTTGAATGAAAATTGAACAAGCCGCTTAAGCCTTCTGATTAAGATACCAGCGGCCTTCCAATTGTTACCACACTTCTTTCTTCTCTTTTGAAAGTCCATATGGAAAGACAAACTGAGACTAGAACAACCACATCTGACTTAAAGCCCAACATCCGAATTATTACCAGTGTGACCAACTTATTTCCCCTGCACTAGCATTAGGCCAGGAGCCAGACATTTTGAAAACTCTGTTTAGCTGAAGACTGAATGTGGTCAGAGAAGAAACCAACCCCAAAGTACTGTGTGTCTGAAATAGTAAATATAAGGGTATATTTAAATTTTTACTCCGTAAGGTCTTGGGCACTGTTAGCATTTAGATTTTGCTGTGGCTTGAGGTCTGGAATAAAAACAAGTCCTTATACTATTGCACACAGAGCATGAAGAGATTGATAGCTGTTTATTGTCTGAAAACAAGTGAATTCAATAATGAATGAGCAGGAAGGGAAAAATTACTTTCCTTGAGGATCTACGGATGCTGTTGGGAGAACAAGTCATGTAACACGCATTCTGGCACAACAGGCAGGTCATGAGCAACAGAAATCTTCTGGGCAGCAGCCTAAAAGCTTTTTTTCTTTCTGTGACCTTCTTTTTCATGGAGACAAGAATGAATTCAGAAAGGCCAAGTGGTTGTCTGGAAGATGGGTTCTGTTGTCCTCAACATAAGAAAGACATGGAGCTGTTGGAGCAAGTCCAGAGGAGGCTATGAGGACAATCAGGGGGCTGGAGCACCTCCCATGTGAAGGCAGGCTGAGAAAGTTGGGGCTGTTCAGCCTGGAGAAGAGAAGGCTGCGTGGAGACCTCAGAGCAGCCTTCCAGTATCTGAAGGGGGCCTACAAGGATGCCATAAAAGGACTCTTCATCAGGGATTGTGGCAATAGGACAAGGGGTAATGGGTTTAAACTTAAACAGGGGAAGTTCAGGTTAGACATAAGGAAGAAATTCTTTACTGTGAGGGTGGTGAAGCACTGGAATGGGTTGCCCAAAGACATGGTAAATGCTCCATCCCTGGCAGTGTTCAAGGCCAGGTTGGACAGAGCCTTGGGTGACATGGTTCAATACGAGTGTCCTGGGTTCAGCAGTCGCAGTCGTTTGTCTCCTTCTTACTAGTTGGTGCAGTGCTGGGTTTTTGACTTTTGGCCTGGGAACAGCGCTGATAACACCGATGTTTTTAGTTGCTGCTCAGTAATGTTTACTCTGACCAAGGACTTTTCTGAGTCTCATGCTCTGCCAGGGAGGAGGGCAAGCCAGGAGGAAGCAGAGACAGGACACCTGACCCAAACTAACCAAAGAGGTATTCCATACCACAGCACGTCATGCCCAGGATGTAGAACTGTGGGCAGTTACCCAGAAGGGCTAGATGACTGCTCGGGTCGGGCTGGGTGTTGGTCAGCAGGTGGTGAGTGGTTATATTCTCTCCTCTTGTTATTTCCTTTATCATTATTATTATTGGTGGCAGCAGTAGTGATTTGTGTTATACCTTAGTTACTGGACTGTTCTTATCTCAACCTGCGGGAGTTGCATTCTTTCGATTCTGCTCCCCATCCCTCCAGGAGCAGGGGGAGGAAAGGGGAGGAGTGAGCAAATGGCTGTGTGGTTCTGGGTTGCCGGCTGGACTTCAACCACAACAGCAAGTTGTCCCTGCTCATGGCAGGGGGGCTGGAACTAGATGATCTTCAAGTCCTTTCCAACCCAAACCACTCTACAAGTCTACAATTGCTGCTTGCTGCCTGTAGCTTTGGAGAGTGCGCAGACCAAGCCTGCTATGGCTTAGGTTAAGAAGCACAAAAGAATAAATCTCTCAAGTTGTCGAGCAAAGGTTCCTCTTGTACCTAAACATATCTCTGGAGCAGAAGCAAGAATGAATGCCAAGTATATGTGAGAAGAAGGTAGAAAATTCTGGGAGGAAACAGATATTCATAGAATCATAAAACAGTTAGAGTTGGAAAGGACCTTAAGATCATCTAGTTCCAACCCACCTCACACTAAACCATGTCACCCAAGGCTCTGTCCAACCTGGCCTTGAGCACTGCCAGGGATGCAGTATTCACAACTTCCCTGAGCAACCCATTCCAGTGCCTCACCACCCTCACAGTAAAGAACTTCCTCCTTATATCCAATGTAAATTTCCCCTGTTTAAGTTTTAACCTGTTACCCCTTGTCCTATCACTACAGTCCGTAATGAAGAGTCTCTCCCCAGCATCCTTACAGGCCCCCTTTAGATACTGGAAGTTTGCTATTAGGTCTCCACATAACCTTCTCTTCTCCAGGCTGAACATCCCCAACTATGCATTTATTTCACATGAAAGAAACTGCATATCTCCATATTTCTCCACTTCACTGTGAATTTCTCTTCCACTCATTTTTTGTGTTAAACCCATGAAGATAATGAAGGCCAAACTTTAAGCTTTTCCATAGCACAGGAACACACACAACCGTAGGACTTCTTTAGCTGATGGACTATTTTATCTTCTTGAAACAGTTTTGGTTTATAGTAGCAGCTATGTAACTTCTGTCATTACCCCTGAGAAGGAATGAGCTCTCCAGAAGCCACCACATGAAATATGACCTGAAGTTAGCATTTATCAAGAGCAAAAGTTCACATCTCACAAGGATTTCTGCACAGGCCATGGACCCAAACAGAGATTTCTGTAGCACATGGTCTCAAGAAGTAGAGGCCTTTTTTAGTAAGTTGTTATCCTTGTATCTAGATCAATTTTGCAGAACGAAGGAGCAATCGGGTCTTTTTAGCGTTTATGTATTATAGTTTAATTTAAAAAAATTAATAAATAAGGGGGGATGAAGGAGGTCAAATCCTCACCCTCTCTTATGTCCAAAAGCAGTGAGAAAAATAGGTTGCTTGCTGTAGCTTATTATAACAGCTTGTGAAGATACTGCTTGATTGCTTTGGCGGAACCTATGACTACAGACTTTAAAGCGCAGCTATTGACTTGTCTGTTGGGAGGCCATAGTGGAACAAGCTCCTGACATCAGACAGAAGGCTGTAAAGGATGGACAGGAAAAAAAGTTAAAGAAAGATGATAGGTTCTTGTCATCCTCAGGCAACTATTTCTCTGAAAAGTGGTAGCTAGAAGAACTCTATCCTTTCATTCGCTTTCAAATGATCATGTAATTCATTCAAACACTTCTTTTTTTGGTTTGTAATTTATTTATAAATGTGTCCTGATATTTAATACCTGGCCAGTACTATGTGAGATACTTTGATGGGAATATGTGTAATCACACAGTATGTTTCTGTTTCAAAATGAGCTGGGTCAGGCACCTAGAATCAGCATTCTCAGGAGAGTATTTCTGGATGTGGACTAGAACCTGGTGTTTTGCTGAAACTCCACACAACTGCCTTTGAATTCACCACTGGGGTCTATGCTTTTCTCAGCAATGCTGTTTACAAAACCAGAAGAAAAAGAGTGTGAATATGCAAAAAGGATACTCATTTGAAAGTCTGAATGAGTATTAACATACCTGAGGCAGCCTTTCCACAGATCTCTGAACCTGTAGATCAGGAGGGAGTTCCACTTTTGCATTGTTGTCACCTTAAAAATGTCTTGCATTCCCCTTGAAATCATGCAAACTTCAGCAAAATGCATTCTACTTCCATTTTCATTAAAATCCCAGTGGTCAGCATTCAGAAAACTTTCTTTGTCTGGCCGAGCCTTATTCCAGATTTTTATTCATTATACATTTATCACAGCAGACAAGTCTGAAACAGTTACCCAATACAATAAAATTTCATTTATTTCCACAACAAATGAAAGGACATTAATCTTTACTCATAAAATAAATATTTCTGAAGGCTGTTGTTGAAATACATTCCTTTTCCTGGACAACCCCATCTGCTCATTACTGTTGTCGTGCCTGGTCAGGATGTCCCCTGACTGATGTTAGCAGAGCAGATGTGCACCAGGGCTTGTGAAATTGGTTGCTGTGAATTGAAACACCACTCACCTTGCAGAGCCTGTGCTTGACAGGCAGGGACTGTGTGCACAGCATGTGGGTTTTGAGGGCTGGTACCGACTGAGTACACAGAGTCAGTGCAAAAGCAGCATTCACAGAGATGTCAGGGATTGCCCCGCTCAGAGGAAAGCACACATATTGCTCCCCTGGTGAGGGACTGGCTGCAGCTAATAGCTTGTTGCTTGTCTCCAATAACGGGCCTGCTTAATTTGTTTAAAGGGCTTTGGAGGCTTCCTTATCCCAAAGGTACTGGCCACTGGAGAAAGTTCTATAACAATGCTAATTGAATACTTTCTAAAGTAATACCTTCTGGTTTTCTTGGATATCCCAGGCAGCTTTGCAAAGACACACAGTAATTCTCCAGCTCTCTGCCCCTCTGAATGTCATGCACGAATCCCTGTGCAAAGCTTCCTGCCAGCTCCTGTGCTGTTGCGATTATTGCTGCACAGGTATTTGCTGTGTAGATTGCATCAGTCAAAATATTCCATCTATATCTAATTATTCTTCTTCCTTATCACCAATCAAGCATGCCAATTAGTATAAGGAGTAGAAAATGAAGGGATAAGATCTCTGAGTGAGCAGTTTCCCAGCAATTAATAGCAGGCAAATTGCCATCTGTCAAACACCTGTTGGTTTCCTGGTAATAAATTTGGGAATATCAGAGATACATGGCAAAAGAACAGAGAAATAAAAGGTTAAAACAGAGAGAGTATGCATGCGAGACATGTCCCAACATGGAAGAGAGATTTAAGGGGTAAAAGGAAATTAACTTTTCAGGGCTGGAACCTGGGGAGTTCTAGAAAGCTCTGGGTAGGTTGGTCTGACACATAGGTTTTCTTGTTTTCACGCATTGTGTAAATTTGAAATTACTGAGTCTGTATCAAAGGCTTGGGTTACTTGGATTAAACTCATACTTACTTGTACAGACAAGGCTGGTATCACAGATGGGACCTGTTGAATTGCTGCATCACAATGTCCAACAAAAATATTTACTCAGCAAAAGAGGCATTTATGAAAGTCTTTCAGCATCTCATCAGAGCCTGCTGCTGTCAAATTGAAATGTTTGCCAATGAGCAGCAACAGGACAGCTGAGTGATTCAGACCAACTGCTAATTATCTGCCCTGCAAAAAAGCCCTTACCCCAGTGGTAATTTCATAGAAAATGTGTTGGATCAAAGACATCATATGTCCTCAGCAGGGCAGGTACAGAACAGAATATCAGAGTTTGACCTTTTCTCCTTTTCTTATCTTAGAGGAACCACCTGGCCTATGATGATGGCATTGGCACAGTGTAAGACTACCTGGTGTTTGGCATCTGTAAAATGACAGATCATTCCTCAGAGCAAGAAAGGAGGGTGAAGGATATGTGGGCTTCTAATTACCATCTTTAAGTTGGTTTGGTTTTGGTTTGTTGTTTTTTTTTTTTTCTTTCCTTGAAGTTCTTCCTCTGCTCCCAATGACTGGAGAAAAATGTGACTTCAGTCCCCTGCCTTAACCACTGATCCTGTGTGCATCTTCTTGACACTGCTTTCTCAGTGGGAACTTATCTAACACTTCCCTAACCCAGCTATGACTCTCTCTTAAGCAAGCATAAATCAGTTTCTGACAGTAAGAGTTACTGCCTGACTTTGTTTGCACTCAGAATTGACTAGGGATCTTGTGTGGGACATGAAGCAAGAGTATTGCGCATTCATACACTCATAAATAGATAGCAAAAAGCTCCTGGTCAGTGATTGATGAGCGCTCTAAGCTAAGGTCTGTAGCTAAGGTGACTCTTTAACATAACGCTGACTCACCTATCAATCACTTAGGACATGCTTGTAAAGGAGGGGCAGGGATCTGTGCCCTTCTTTGGGGATTCGTCAATCAACTTTAGCAACACTGAGGCTCAACCAGAGCATGTCAAACAGGTCTTGCTTTACACCCCAAGCTTGTTAAGGAAATATTTACTGCAAAAGGTGATTCACTACATTCTGCTCTAGAAGCTGCTGAATAATCATCACAAATAGCTCTAACTGCACTGCCAAAAATCAGCCATAAGTACTTGAAAGCTGGGTATTATCCAGACTGGGCAGGCAAAGCTACAGAGTCCTTGTAAACAACAGGTTAAGAGCAGCAACCAAACCTCATTAACTGGGGAAAGCCCATTTGACTCTCTTTAGACAGCACTTTTTGCACATCATTGGTCTGTATTAAAGAGGTAGCAGCATCCAGACTTGTCTGCTTGCAGGGGTAGTAGTGGTACAGGCAGTACTTCCGGTTGTGTATAAGCAGTACTGCAGCTTCTGGTCGTTTCACCTTCGTTAGGCCACAGATGAAAAAGAGGGAATATGCCTACATCTGCTTCTTACACCACAATCTTTTGCCAAACTCAGACCATGAAACAGCATCAACATTTCCTGGCTATGAGGAGCTATTCCACATATTTTCCTTCCTACCTTGGGAACCTACTTTATATCCTCTCCCTTCTGCAATATCTGCCTGCCAGAAAGTGTTTCTTGTCTTAGCACCTCATCAGGAGGTCACCAATTAAAAATGACCCAAATGGTCCACCCAAAGCTGTAGGGGAATGCTTGCTTGGAGCCTGTGGTTATAACTCAGGACAATTTAGGCTAGTGGGTAAAACTTATTTAGTCTCCTGCCTTTCCCAAAAACTTGAATCTTGAATTCAAAGATAGCAAATACTATTGGTTGTTGGGTTTATTCTTCTTTTCTTCCCCAGAAAACCACAAAACCAAACAACACCCAAAACGAAATCAAAACAAACAAACAAACAAAACAAACCAAACCAAAAACCTTCCCAACTTTCTGAAAAAATAAATCCTCCATGAAGTTGTTTTCCAATTGTAAGCTACACTGATACTGTCTCTAGTAGAAAGCGTGGTCTTGTTTTTCAGTCAGATTTTGTAGTAAGTTGCTCCTTTCCCCCACTGATGCAAGCTACTAATTGCCAAGTGTGTACACTTGTTTTCCTTCTGAGATAGAGCTGCAGTAACAAGTTATGGTGAAATTTATTAAGCTTGGATAACTGTAAAGAACTATGAAAAGATGAAAAAGAAATATATAGAATAAAGATGAGCTAAAAGGTGAATGACAATTCACAGGGAGATAGAGATAAGCAGAGAAGATATATAGAAGGAAATTTGTCTCCCCACCTTATGCAAATTTACAAGATTTTGAAACATTTGTTTTTCACGCTTCCAAAGACTAGAATTAAAATATCAGAAACATCTGCAAGTTGCAAATCAGCAGAAAATATATAGACAAAAATCAGTTTTCTTTATATGACACACAATTTACTAAAATAATGATATAAATCAACATACACTTTTATACAAAAATCTTTGCATATTTGTAACGACTTCTCTATGAGTACTCAAGCACATTTCTCAACATTCCTTTAGTCTAAGTGATAAAGATATTCTATTGTCTTTAAATTATAGAAAAGAAAACTTCAGTATTGAAAACCCTTTCAGTGTGTGTACCTGAAATGAGATTTTTTTTAATTGTATATGGCCTTATAAAAGTGAGAAATCTCTGGATGTTCCCATTACCACAGCATCTACGAAAATTTTATGTTAGAGACTCATTATGATCACTTTTACCCTATGTTGGTCTCCCTGAAGGAAGTGATAACACAGCAAAAAAAATTAATCACACAGATTTTAGAGCTTGAGGTCAGCTATCAAGTCATCATGGTTTTCTAGGCAGCAAGAAGTTTGGTGGAGAACCTAGAAGTGCATACCTCTTTTCTCACTTTTAATCATCTCAGCCTGATAGTTTTCCAAGCACTTCATCAAGTACTTGGACATATTTGTTCATCACACGAAGTGGCTGGGCAGATTATGTCTACCTTCATTTTTGGAAAAAAACGCCATATTTTAGCAAAGTTCAGTATACTAACGTGAGTTACTGTAATAATTCAGAATGCTTTCTAATCCCTCTGGGGAGTGGGGGAGGGAAAGTAGACTGCGTGGTTCTAATTTACAGCCGGGGCTTAAACCACGACATGGCTATATAAAACTTTACCGATTTTGAGGAAATAGCCTGTTATTACACATGCAGATTTAGCTAGACTTATAGATAGTTACCTTTTAAGACATTTAACTGCTTGGGAGATAAGTGACAAAAATACAATAGAAAATACAAACTATGACAATGACACAATAAAAAGGTTTTTAAGGCCAGAGAATTTACTTTGAGGATAGCAAAAGTTACAATGAATATTGTTCACTTAAATGACCAGAATTATTTGTACATGTTGCTATAGAAGTTTCCTTCCCTTTTCTTTGCGAAATACCACAAATATAAAACCACTAACCTTTAACATTGAAAAATAATGGGCTAGATTTTTAAACTTTTTATAAAACTAACTCGGAGGTCTGACAAAGTCAAGGAACTGTGAAGCAGGCAAAACATCTATAGTGAGGGATTTTTTGCTGTAGGAGATATGGCCAGGGAAGAACAGGCATGGCAAAGCTCCACTGGATTTAAGAAATGGACCTCATGCTCACTTTGAAGTCCTGGGAGATAGGGGGGTGGAACATCAAGCAGTAAAAACTTCCAACACTCAGTTTCACCTGAGACTTGGAATCATCAGTGATAATTTAATCAGAGAGGAATGTTAATTAAGGCTTCAGGCCCTACGTATAGACGCCAATTAATTACATGTGTTGATTAGCATTTTGCTGTATCGAACATGGAACAGCTTGGCTAAATCCTACCCAGAAATGCCACGTGTAAGATAATATATGTCTGTTATATGCAGGGCTGTGGAAGGGCATTATGGTGGGTCTGATTTAAATAAGATGGTTCTGCTCCCTAGACACTGGATCTGGATGAACATGCTTATTCCTGGCACATGTGTTGCATGCTAAGAAACAAGGATGCCAGATAAAAAGAAAGAGGGTGAGCCCACAGCAGAGGAAAAGTAAAGGTTGGCTTCTATCTGTCCAGTAGCAAACAACAAAAGTTGGTTTGCACTTCTTGGCAGGCAGAGTTAAAATTATCCCTGTGGATATTTGTGTGGTTTAAAGATAGGCCTAAAGCTACCTGAAGGCCTGGTATTACCCAAAGGACTACTACTGTGCCCTGCCTGCCCTTGCCTGCATGCTCCTACCATGCCCTGCCAGCCATCGCTGTCCTAGTGCCAGGAGAGCTACAGGCCGCAGGTGCCACGTTGTTTCTGTAGGACTCAACTTTCTGCCAGCCTAGTGTTTCAAGACAACTTGCACATGTCAGCCCAATGGCCAAACTGGGCACAAGAGTCACGTCTGGCCATTTTGGAGGCAGCTAGCTGCTAGACTATCTTAGTTGCATTGTACACTGGTAGATGCATCCCCATTTAATTAACTATTTGGTTATTAGGTGGAGAGTGGTGAGAGCAAAGATTAAATACTGGATTCCAGCTCTGGATGGAGCAGCTGCCACACTACAATTAGGGTTTTGGGGTTTTTTTTGGAGGGGGGACTCTTATTCATTTTTTACTGGCGGTTTGTGCATGTGTAAGAGATCTGAGGGACAATGTTTGTCTTTTTAACACCATCTTGCTGAAGTGTATCGTAACCAACAGTTGCTTGTCTCTTATAAAATCTGACCTTATTAAGGTGTCTCAGGAATAACCTTGCCAAGATTCAGACACACCAGCACTGCTGTTGACTTCCAAGGAATTACTGAAGAGTAGGAACTTAAAAGTACTCTCAGGAACTGGCAGCATTTATGAGTGAACTAATGATATCAAAGATCAGTTCTTTTAAAACCACTACCAAAGCTCTAGAGCAATGCAAGAGCTTGGCTAAAATGAACTCAAGTTAGACCATTAATTTTAGAATAAATAAAAATCCTTACCTCCAGTTTCAAACAAATTATCAAGCTCTGACATTAAAGAGATCTTGTTATGTTTATGATTTTCTCAGTCCCATGAGTTACTTAGTTTTAGAAACAATCAGAAGACCATCAGTATGCTTGTTGACTATAATGTTAGTAAACATGTCTAGCACTCCTTTCCTGAATTACATCAATTAATTAAAACACACTAGTCTAATGGTACTATTTCTTCTGCTTGATTAAACAAGCACTAGTGATTCCATGCATATCAATGATGTCATGACCTTCCTAATCTGATGACAAAACCAGGGGAGGTTAGCTGTAGAAGAGCTGATAGACTTTCAGATGGTCAATGTAAGCGAGTTTGTAAGATCTTGGTATTTCCTCGTTGTTGATTAAAGCCACTAATAAATTCTTTATCCACAAACATTATCTGCCTCAAGTTCTTGTTTAGTCAATCACAATAAAACAGATATGACAAAAAATGCGCTTGTAACTGATCTCTAACTCTAGAGTTGAATTTCTCAAGTTTGCCTGTAGCAAGGGTTGGTTTTTTACCACCCACACATTGCTTTGCTTATGTGAAACAAAAATCTGACAAGCTTTCAAAAGTCTCCACCTCGGATTCTCTTGCTGTTAATCTTGTCATTGTTAACACAAAGCTGCTGTTTGCCGAGGCCAACAACGTTCAGTGTTTCACTTTGTTCTGGGCCACACCTGCTTAACCACTAGTAAAACAACTAGTTAAAAAATAATAAAAAATTATTAAGAGCATGTTTTGTATGTGTTGATAGATGTGGAAGGACAGGTTCAGCTTTTTTCCCATTCCCATTTCTGAAAGTTAAATTTCAACATTTTTAGTTTACAAATGTTGTTGTATGTAATTCTATATAAAACCTCACCTCTGCTTTTTCTCCAGTTCAACTTTTCTCTTTTTCTTTTCCCCCCCCAGGGGAATGTGGATTGATTGATGCTGTCTGGGGAAAATTGGCCAGAAATAAGTAATTAAAGAGTATGAATTTACATGATGGAGATTATCTTCATGTCTGTGGACCAGCATGCTCAGTGCCCAACATCCATTCTTTTATTTTTCCACACTATTTTATCTGTTAGACCAGAATATTGAATCACCCCTATTCCTTACAGGAAATATATATTTACACATTTCTGATGCAGAATACAAATTGTTTAGGGATAAAGAAGTACTCTATACACTATGAGTAAGTAAAAGAAGACCAAACAACACCTCGACTGAAAAAAAAAGGAAGGCATTCTTAAGGCTAGAGGGTGACGCTTATTTCTGGTGAAGTTTAACTATATTATAAGTGAAATATATTGCAGCTTTGAGAAAATGCTGTGTATTCATTCTTCCTTCAGGAAATGCCAATTTGTGGTAGCTGCTGCTGACAGAGTTCATTACCTGAAAGGACTTTAGAGGGGTAAAAAAGTCTTGGTTCTTTCCACCAGCCAGGCATCAAAATCACCAACATATACTTATGCCTACTAGCAATGTCATTCAGTTACTAAGGCATCTACGTAAACATGGGGGGGGGGTGAGGGGTTATAACCTGCTTTTTCTGAACTAGTTTGCTTCCCTCCTTCCTTCAGATGTCTACTGCAAAGTGCAAAAGTTGAATTCTACCTTAATCTTTCCTTTTGCAATTAATGAGTAAGAATGTTGAAAGGATTTCAAGTGGTGTTGAGGAAATAAGTTGTTGTTCAGTACCTGGAAAATACAGGAGCAGGTAGAACAAGTGATATGTTCCAAGTTAGGCTCATATCTCTGTGGGAACTGAGCTGGCAATTTTTTTGTGCTTATTCCTAAGAACATTATCCAAAGATATGCTATAATCCTGCCAATAAGAAACAAAAGACTATGTGGAGATATCATTTATATGCAGCAAGACAGATGGAGGTTAGGTAACACACGGATATGCTGTGGAATTAAATCATTAGCTGGAAATCAGGAGCCTTGTTAATCACAATCATGCACTTGTGCTCTTAAACTGTGTAGGCAACGCGCTGGCTGCAAGTCTGTGAATTTGTCCCTTCCTCCCTCTCCATTATCCTCTGTCTACAGCACAAGGACATGGGACACTCAAACTCTGCAGTGCCAGAGACAGGCTGAGAACAGTGGGGTTACTCCTGGAGATGCAGCTGCTCTTCATTCACTCCTGGTCTCTAAATACTATTTTGCGGGCCTGCAGCACCCAGTAGCTACTGGCTAGGTACTTACCTAAAAGTCACAAAAAGAAATACTTTCCTCACTTATGCCCTTAGCACATTTACTCAGCAAACTAGAGGTCTGCCTGTCTTTCACATGCTCGAAGCCAGTGGCAAGAACAGTCTGGGATAAGAGGTTGATCCATCAGTATAAGGTCCTTTCAGGTAGCTGCAGAGCAATAATTTCTTCCTTGAGCCTTCTCTTCTCCAGACTGAACATCTCCAGTTCCCTCAGCCGTTCCTCGTCACACTTGTGCTCCAGACTCTTCACCAGCTTTGTTGCTCTTCTTTGAACACACTCCACAATCTCCATGTCTTTCTTGTATTGAGGGGCCCAGAACTGAACACAGGATTTGAGGTGCAGCCTCACCAGTGCCCAGTACAAGGGGATGATCGCTGTCCTGGCCCTCCTGGCCACACTATTGCTGATATAGGCCAGGATGCCATTGGCCTTCTTGGCTGCCTGAGCACAAGCTGCTCATGTTTAGCTCCATCAATCAGCACTCCCAGGTCCTTTTCCACCAGGCAGCCTTCCAGCCACTCTTTCCCAAGCCTGTAGCTTTGAATGGGATTGTTGCAGGACCCAGATGCAGGACCTGGCACTTTGCCTTGTTGAACCTCACTAAACTGGCCTCAGTCCATGGATCCAGCCTGTCCAGATCCCTCTGCAGAACCCTCCTACCCTCCCCCAGATCAGCGCTTCCACCCAGCTTGGTGTTGTTTGCAAACTGACTGAGGGTGCACTCAATCCCCTTGTCCAGATCATTGATAAAGACACTAGACAGAACTGGCCCCAATATTGGGTCCTGGGGAACACCACTTGTGCCCATCTGCCAACTGGATTTAACTCCATTCACCACCACTCTCTGGGCCCCACCATCCAGCTGTTTGTTGGTTTTTACCCAGCACAAGCTCACAATCCAAGCCATGAGCAGCCAGTTTCTCCAGACGAATGCTACAGGAAATGGTGTCGGAGGCTTTTCTAAAGTCTAGGAAGACAACATCCACAGCCTTTCCCTCATCCACCTTTTCATAGAAGGAGATCAGGTTGGTCAAGCAGGACCTGCCTTTCATAAACCCATGTTGACTGGGCTGATCACCTGGTTGTCCTGTACATGCTGTGTGATGCACTCAAGATGATGTGCTCCATAACCTTCCTTAGCACCGAGGTCAGACTGACAGGCCTGCAGTTCCCCGGATCCTCCTTCTGGCCCTTCTTGTAGATGGGTGTCACATTTGCTAACCTCCAGTCAACTGGGACCTTCCTGGTAACCAGGACTGCTGATAAATGGGGGGAAGTAGCTCGGTGAGCAATTCCACCAGCTCCCTCAGTACCCTTGGGTGGATCCCATCTGGACCTGTAGCCTTGTGTGTGCCTAAGTGGTGTGTCACTCAGGAATAAGTGGGGTGCAAATGTGTTCAGTGTTCAGAATTCAGCGTGCTTTAAAAAATGCTCTGCTTGGTAGGTTTTGGAGGTAAAACGAAAACAGTTTTGAAATGTTTCATTTTTGTGTCAGTTTACACTCCCTGCCATAGAGATGGAGCTTATTCCATGGTACAATTTGCAGTCAGGTGCAAAGCCAGTGGAAATAAGATGAGGGCACTACAGTTTGCTAAGTGGCTTGCAGATACACAGAGCAGCAATCAAGTTTACAACAGCAACTAACTGGAGGCTGATGCCCTTAGAAAACTAAAGGAGACAGTAATTGCACTCTACTGGGGAGACAGTTAGCATGTTAAGCCACTTATCTTTTCTAATTATCCTTGATCTTTTCGCTCATTATAAAAAATGCATGTCTCTACGTGTGAGTGCTACTTCGCTTCTATTTCTGCTCTGTTCAAAAGCACGCAAACGGGTTTGTCTTGTGGGACCTGCAGCAGTGGTGTCTGCAGCTACAGTTTTTCTGCAGTTCTGGGATTTTGTCCACTGCAGCTAGAGTGCATGATGTGTCTGGTGGCAGCTGCCCCTTTGGTTAGAGTTTCTTCTGGTTTAATCTCTTGACTTCCTCTAAAGTAAGTCTTTCCAGACCAGTTTGGTAATGTTTGTTCTTTTGGCATGAAAACACAAACCAGCTCATTTTACGTATGGGCAAAGTGGTCAGGTGGGAAAGAAGGAATAAACAGAATTTTCTTCAAAGCATTTCTTGTGAGACAGAAGCTATTTGCAGACTGCATGTTTCATGAAAAGGAAGGGCAAGCTTGTGTGAGATTTGCAGCTTAAAAAAGGAGTATGGTTCAGCTATGTGACTCAGCTATTTGGACGTGTCTTCAAATCGAACCAGCTCTGAGTCACCTGTATTAGTGGTGTACACATGTTCAGCAGGCCTGGATCATTTGTAGTAGTCTAGTATACAGTTCCTGGGACCTTGTCAGGAGCTGAGTGTCTGAACGTTTTCAGCCCTGTTTCCTGCCTTTGCCCATGACAGTGCAGCAGACTCCTAGCAGAGCTGGTGAAACTTTGTCTTCCTCCCCAGAGCCCCCCAGAACCTGTTATCTGATGGAAACACTAACTTCGTGACAAGATGTGGCATCATAATGTCTGTTTTTTTGTTCTGGCATTTTTTTTTAATTGTTTTCAT
This sequence comes from Psittacula echo, assembly GCF_963264785.1. Classification (NCBI taxonomy): domain Eukaryota; kingdom Metazoa; phylum Chordata; class Aves; order Psittaciformes; family Psittacidae; genus Psittacula; species Psittacula echo. The sequence goes on along the minus strand of NC_137742.1, from coordinate 52,161,130 downwards.
AACAATTTATAACCAAAATAGTTATCTTTAAGTAACTAAAGGGGGAAAAAACTAAATAACCAAAATCATCATCCTACATGTCACTGCATTAATAAAGCTGCTTCCAGGACGTCCTTTCAAATCAGTGGTTGTGGTTGACACAAAGGTCTAACCTGATCATTTACGGAGTGAAAAGCATTCAGCTCATGGTTACTTTATCACCAGCAGCTGCAGCATCTTGAAAGTGGTGTAGTGTAACATATGAAAAAGTCTGAAAACATACGAAGTTTTTAGTGGAAGCCAAAGCTATTGTGTTGCATGGAGTTTTGAGACATTTGAGCACGTTTAGGGAGGAGTTTCACGGTAGCCCCATTGTTGTGAGGTTATTGACCAGGCTCTTCTATCTGAACACATTGGGTTATTCAGGTGTTGACTGTGTTTTCATTTCAGCTTATACAGCATGAACTCATCTTTAAAGTCTTCTCTTTCTTTTTCATATGTAAGTTCATCTGACAAAAGCATAATTCAAAAGTTAAAGGAGAAAAGTAAACTACACTTTTAGTTTTTAATATTTGAGGCAAATTTAGTTAATACTTTAGTGTGCTTTTTACTACTTGTTATTATCTGCTTCTAAAATACAAAATGTTGCCATTGTATTTTAGACCTTTGTTGTCTCAGAAAAGAAAGACTGTGCTTGAAAACTCAAAATCTTTTTATACATTTTTATGCTATTTTAAAACTTTACTTGAAATTGTGACAGAAGCACTTTTGATACATGGTATCTTCTTTTAAATCAAGATTTATACAGAATATACAATTATAGTCAAGCTGAAAAGCAGAGATTTCTCACTGAAATTAATCTGCTTTTTCAAAAACATTTTCATTGATAACTGTGTTACAGTGAACTGACTTGTTTTCCATGAGTGCATGTAATTTTTTATGTAAATCTAACAAGCTGCTATTAGGTGCTCATGATTTTATTTAAACCATCTTTGCAAACAGCAGTAAATCAACTATTTACAGAGGAGAAGGCAAATATAAATAAAAATAACCAGAGCTCTTGTCTTTACAAGACAGCTTCCAAAATGAACCAGCATGAAAATTGGTTTCTGTTTTCCACTGTCTGTGCAAGAGCCCTCGGGTTATCAAGGTATTAAGCATGAGGCAGCTTGCAGAGCAGCAGAACCTAGAAGCTTTCATTCCCTTTCAAAAACAGTGGTTGTAGACTTCAGCAAACACACAGAGAAGAACAAAGATGTTGTGCAGCTGCTGATGGGGAACAGCAGTACTTGGCACAGGATGTGCTTGCACAGACTGGCTCACATCTCCCTACCAGGCATGCTGGGGTGCTGGCTCCCACAGAGAAAGGCAGGGGTTTACCCTGACCAGTTGCTAAACTGGAAGCTGTGTGGTACCATGAATTTTGCATTACATTTTGCCTCAGTGAGTTGGACAGATGCTCAGTGCTCTCTACTTTTAATCTCTTTCCTGTAGACTCCCAAAAGACACATACCTGGCTCATTAAATTCTCTGTGCAATGTGGGATATAGCACTAGGTGCCTGCGGACAGGCAGGCCTCCCCCATTCTTGCTGTGGAAGTGAGCAGAGGGGTTTGGTGATTCTGAAAAAAAATACCATGTGTTTTTATGACATTTCTTTCTTTTTGACATGTCTTAAGCAGCAAGAGAAAGTAAAGAATTCTTTCCAGGTTTTTTTTTTCTGACATAAAATTGTTTTTTCTTGGCTTTTTGCATATATTCATATCTGAATTTTCAGGGAAAATATGAAAGAAAATCAGTGTAAAAAAGAAGAAAAATAAAAATAATAATTTAAAAAAATAGACACACAGCACCAAATCAATACCACATATAGAAATAATGGGGTATTATTAACAATTATGTCGCTGTAAGATGGGAAATCAGCTTTGGCATTAACACAGTCATCTCTGAAGGAAGTCTTAAACTATAATCTTGCACATTCACACTGGAGTGGGAGATTCTGGGAACTCTAATCTGCCAGTGTGGCAGCTCTCCATGAGAGAGTTCTGCAGAGAGCTGGGTGCCAAAAGAGAAGATGAAGTTACCATGCACGGCTCCAAGAAGCTGTTGTACACTGCATGAAGGCCACAGCGGATGCCTGGTCTTTCTCTGGATACACTGCCTTTGGCAGAGATAATTTGTAGGAAGATGCATATGTTCGTTTCCTTCTAAAGGAGCAGTTATGTGGTTCTCAAAGTTCTCCCACTGCAAACCTCTTGAATTGTTTGGTATTGCACCAACAGGAAGGACCTTGGATTCTTCCAGCAGACACAGGGTGCACCAGTCTTATTTGCTTGTACATACGTAAAACAAAACAACCCACACGCTCCCCCCACAAAAAATCCTCAAGCAGCTGCTTTACAGAAAACACTTTTTTTTAATCTGTGTTTCTGAAGAATTGGCAGAAATATTGCTGTAGTTCATTGACTATAAGATTTGTGGGTAAGATATGAATTTTGGCATCTATATCCTTACTAAAATATCCAAATAAATAGCAAAATTTCCCAATAGCATTAAGAAATCAATGGTAGCAGTTAGCAGGGATAACCAAGCACACATTCGAAATCAGGTCACAGTCTTTAGAAGCTTGAAGTTGAGAAGCTGATTTAATATCTTCTGTGAAGGCCAGGAAGATGTTCTGCATAATGGCAAGATTAAAGAAATAAAAAAACTTAAATAATAATTAGCCAGTAATTGCAAGCTTTGACCAAATTCTTCCTCTCCTTGGTCAGAGAAGATGAAAAGAGGAGAGGTTTGAATTCTGCAATTATAATTGCACTTCTGGATTGGAAAGGGTAGCTCATAGGAAGTAAATCCACAACTTGAAAGGAGTGTTACTGTGCTGAAATATTCACTGATGGTGAGACAGTTTCTTTTCATGGCAAATGCTGAGCTGACTCAAGTGAGCCTGTTTCTAGAAGGTCCCATGTTCTCTGGGTCAAAATGGGTATCATCTGATTTACAATAACTGAATTAAGTCATGAAGCTGAAAAGTCCTGCTTCTAAGACCTAAATATAGCAGTGTATAAATGTTTAGCACTACTGGAAAGACTATGCTTCTAGCAGATTGATTTTCCAAACCTGTCTTGATTAGGCAAACCAGGCACTGAATGCATGGTTCCCATTTTCTGATCCATGCATAAGTACATATCCATTTAGGAGGGGAAAGTAATACATTTATTGGAAAGTAGAAAAATCTCCAGTGATGACCTAAGCAACTGGAATTGTGTTTGGTGTTTTCCTCCATTACACCAAACAAACATTTTTGTTGTGTTAGATGAGCATGATCGATTGGGTAAAACAATGTCCATTTGCAGAATCATTGCTCCCAGATGAAGGCTTTCAGTGTTCACTTCATAAACCTTTTTCTTTCTCTTTTTGTTCATCTTTTTTCCCTAACAATTTATAACTAAGTCATAAAATCAAATTTTTGGATGATAAAATAGCACAAGCTATCAGTTACAGTATGCACTCTCCAACAGGTTAAAACTACATCAGTTTGGAATCATGGAAATGTGAGATGAAGAGAACCTTAAAGTAATAGTTCTTTGTGTCACTTCTATTGCCAATGCAGGATTATTCCATGTAGAATATATTTATCAAATGAAATTTAAGAAACTATTAGAAAGTGAGGACAGGTTAGTGGTCTAATCATCACAATAAAAATATTTAGATTCTACAACTTGACAGTCTTGGCAAGGTTATGTCAAGCTGTAACCTATCTTAGGTTAATGAACTGCAGTACATATTGAATTTGGATTGCCTGACAGCAATAAGGCACTCTACTTTTTATTTTTGAAAAAGTAAAAAATGGCTGAGATGCAGTTAAGATCCTATTAATGTGTGGTCGTCATATTGCTTTTACTGTGTGTGTTAATGTTACTAGGCAGAGAAGAATGCCTACTTCAAGTTGCAAACAGTTAAGCCTCAGAAAATTTGCTTCCCTAAGAAGAAAAAGTGCACAGTACCTTAGGCTGAACAAGCTTCCCTGAAGTTGGGATCTTTTACTCTTTGGCCTTAAATACTAACTCCCGTCTTTAATGATGGGATGGAAATGTTTTATTCAAGGTCTGTTTAAGGTGAACAAAGTGGTAAATATCATAGGCTTATAACCATAGATTCTTGCAACTTCACTTCCTTGTGTCACACGCCTGATGAAAGCATATCTAGATATTAACAATCATTTCAGTTTCTTCCTTCACTCCCTCTTCTGCTGGTCATTCAGTACTCTGGATACAGGGTTCAGTAACCACAGAGCCAACAGCAGCTCAGATGTAAGGACATACGAGGGCACAAGCAACAAAACAAGAAAGAGGTCTGAAGCCATTTCAAGTGTGTTGTACTAAGTAGCTGATTAGGAGATTAGCACAGTTTTTAGCCTGTTTCAGTCTACCAGTGATACCTCTGTTGCCCCATTGTTGTCCTATACTCATCTATGAGAGTCTGGAAACTGTAGCTTCTGCTACCGTGTAAGCATGAGAAAAGGGCTCTGACAAAAGCAAATTTTTGGTCCAGGTTATAAACCCTCCCTTCTAGAATGCCTTGTTGGCTGCTGACAGTCTCAGTTCCTCCCAGAGGAAATTCCTTGGCACATAGTTGCTGTAACACAAAATACCCTGAACGGCTTGAGCTCAATTATGCTAGATAGAATCACTGAAAACTGTGCAGAGCCTCTTGTGGACCCTCTTGCAACCTGTAGACTTAATGAGAAGAGGGAAAAGCTGGAGAAGAAGAAGAGCAGTAATGTTAGGCTATATCTTGCTTTTTTATTTTACTTGCACAAGGTAAAAGGTGGTAGTGCACGATTAGGCAAAAGTGTAGCTAGCTTCATAATGATACGAGTTATATACCAAAACTTTCATAGGGCAAGAACCCCATTTCTAAAATGCATACTTTAGTGTGTATTCCAGGATCCCACAGATCCTGTATAAAATAAGTGAACAATTGCAAAAGACACGAACATGCCACTGGATCCTGGTTTATACACATTTAGCACTTCCCTTCGCAGCTGCAGTTCAGATGACCAAAGAGCTTCTCTCCCAGCCGAGTCCTGCCATGGAGATGGCCTTAACATGGAAACCACAGTCGGCCATTTCAGGTCACTCTACATCTGGTGTTAGCGCAGCACCTTCCTCTCAGAGCCCTGAGAGCAGCCTATTTTAGGGAACATTCCTGCCAACAGGGCTGAGAAGGCACAAGGGTGATGGCATCGTGTGGGGCCTGGGGTGGAGGGAGCAGCTTCACTGAGCTTAGACGAGCTCGTACTGAGCTGACCAAGAAAGAAAAGTGAAAGAGGGAACGTGGAAATCCATTTTTAGAAGTGATCTTACCACAGTTTATAACGAGCATCCTGGGTTTTAATCTGAGTCATGGAGTAGTCAAAAGCTGCTTTATGCAGTGCATGTCCTCAGCAATCTCTGTGGAGTTTCTCTTGGCTTCAGACGGTTAAATGAGTTCTCAGCACAGCATGTGTAGTGCATTCTTGTGGTCATCTCTGCACTCATGTATTGCCACAAAATATTTAGCAGAGGTGCCAACTGTCTACTGGAAGGTGTCTTAACCATGTGTATACACCTGCCTGAATTTAAAGTTGAGATAGACGATCATCAGCCTGTTACAGACACCAGCCCCCAGTGAACAGCTCCAGTTTTCCACCTCCTAAATGTTTTCTCTGCAGAGATGGAATGATCCGTTTCAATAGGGCTCTCTTTGGCTTACAATCAAAAATGGTTTAAAGTTACACTATGTTTCTTCTTTTATTATTTTTCCTTTACCAGGATATAACAGTAGCTTAATGTTTAAACCATTTTGGTTTCAGATTGTGGGTTTGTTTTTTTTTTTCAATAATTAGGAAAAGAAAAAAGAGAGCTAAATATTTTTAAATAAAAACAGTGTGCCTAAGTGCCAGGGTTCCTTTGTTAAAAAACTAATTCTGTTCAAGACTAAAGCTTTGTAACCAGGCACATACAGCCTGTGTGCTATGCAGCAGCTGTCTGGGCGACAGGCTTGTTTTCAGTTTGTCATGGAGGGGGCTAAGTGGTCTGCTGTATCCAGGGAATCCCAACATTCAGAGACAGGATCAGATTTTCAGATGAAACAGCTAAGATCATATTCAAAGCTCTCTGAAGGGTGTTTCTTTAACTTTGTTATATGTGTCATGCCTCGGAAGAGAAGTAACTAGTTAAATACCAGCTGAACACTTAACCCGTAGAAAAAAAAAATCCTATTTTTTTATTCTCCTTCATCCTTTCAGCTTCATAAAAGTGAAGTAGGTATGCTTTTGGTGAGGAGATGCCTAAAAATGTATGTGGAATGGTTCCATGTAAGTGACAAACATATGCAGTTGAGGTAGAAGCTAAGCCTGGGACAGGCTCAGCTACATATTCAGCAGCCTTTCCTCACTCCACATTGTTCTTTAAAAGAGCTACTGAGGCTTCCTTGCAGGCTTTGGTGTCTCTGATAGAAGTGGAACCTCCATATAGCAGCTTGTGTGTTCCTTAGGTCTTGAAACCTGGGCAACAATTGCTTTTTCTGCACTGAGATGACTCCACCTTCAGGGCTGAGGAGACTTAAGGAAATTCTGTGAGTTTTCCCAAATCACTTACCAGACAATCCCTCTGGCTTCAGATCTGAATCAGACATACTAGATTTTTATTAAAACAGGATACTTCTGCTGGGGGAGAAAGTGAGGCCTCATGCTTGTGGGTCATAGGTGATTACCTTATGTACTTTTAGCAGCTGCTTTAAATGGGTTTTTTTTCAAAAAAAACTTGATAAAGTACGGTAGCAAACAGGGTTTTTGTTTACAGTTCTCTAGAGAGAGGACCAATGCTACAGTGTAAACTTAAGAAAATAAGGTGTGCGTTTAAATTGCCTTATTGCCTAAATATGTCATACATAATGAAATCTATTTTCCTAGAGCTGTGAAGCTTGACATGAATATTTATTTGAACTTTGGGGATATTTCTGATACAATCCTTCAACACAATACAAATGCATTGAGAAGACTGTGATTCCCTCAATTGGTAGAAGTATTCAGAGTTCAAGAAGGAACAAACCAAATCTGTTTTACAACCCCACACTAATGGGTCCTTCACTGTGTTGCAGGACCGGAGAGGATAAGGCAAAATGCTGGGTCTTAAAGCGGTACAGTGTCCCACTTGAAGACAAGAATAATGGACATTCAGTAAGCAGCTTTTCTGTAGGGGTATGGGTTTTTCATAAGTTATGTGATTTCATATCAAATATTCACAGGACTGAGATCAGTGTGTGTCTTGTGACACAACATTCAGGTGTAGAGGGAAGGAACTGCTTTAGAAATAGCATTCAGTATCTTTGGAAGGTCTTCAGGACCTGATCCTGAGGTGGCCGCATGTTTTTATAGCATAGCATATTTCTTCAAATGAAGAATCAGAGCAACTGCACCTGGATTGAGTTATATTTTATTTTTTAAATGCTGGCTGCCATTCCTCTTACCATACGCAGTGAGATGGTGAGGTTTCAACATGGTGCACAGAGGTTAAAATGGACTCAGATTTCTGCTAAAGCTTCCTGTGGGGAGACTTTCAAAAGCTGTGTGAAGATCTGATGCTAACACGTTTGTGTGCAAACACACCAGAAAGAGCTTGCACATATGCTGGGAAGGGGAATAAATTATCCCAACTGAGGCCTTGTGCTAAGACAAATGTTTTTGCTCTGGCCGCTGAGCTAGGTGAAAGTAAGATACTCTTGGTAAGCCCAGGCACTATGACAGTAAAAAATCAAATCTTCACTCCCTGGATTGCACAGCACCAACAGCTGTGGATTAGGGAAACAGAAGACTAACAAAGTTTGGAGATTTTTCTTTGCATTCCTCTGTTTTCAATAGTTGGGGGTGGAAGGGGCACCGCTTTCTTTTTTTCTTGTTCTTTCTGTCTTATATAGAACACTATCCCCTTTCTGAAATCTGAAATCTTCTGAAATCTAAAGGAAACTGATCAGAAACCAATCCATTCATTTTCAGAAAAGTTAGCGTAATTTTTTTAATAAAATTTCTGTGAAATATCTATTATTTCCCCCTTACAATTTTTTTTTCTGAAATATTAATGAAAAGTTTTGGTTTTCTTCATGGATTCAGTTAAGTAATTTCTACAAACTGTTCAAAATATTACACTGTAAAAATCAAGATTAATATCTACTTGCAAAATTATACAAAAAACCAAGAGAAACAAAAGACATTTTCATGTTGTTGAAGAAAAGCTATTTTCATGCACCTTAATGAAAGAAACATATTAAAACAGGGTTTTGTAGAAATTATTGTCTTTTTCCTAAATACGTTTTGATTTTAAAAATAAAAGGTTTTGATGAAAGAGTTTTTCCCTCCAAAATGTGACATCCATTGACAGTTACCTGAAACTATTACTTCTTTTCTAAAAGAAGGGAAACCAGCATGGCTTTCTATGGCCAGTGGGGATTATTCTGCTTTTAGAATCACGTTTTAATCATGTATTGGATTAAATCAAAGTGAAGATAACCTATCCTTCCGCCTTATAGTGGAAGAAAAAAACCCCAAAAGGACTAATTAATTCAAATACCAACAGAAAGCTATATTGGATGAAGGAACACCAGTGCACATATGCTTAGGAGGAAGAGGTGGGGAAAAGATCTGACTGCTTTTTGATTAATTTTTCATCACTCATTGCAACAGTTTGAGGAAGGTCATTATACCTGAAGTTACTTATTGTTCATTTCTTGAAAGAACAAATGAGAGACAAAATTGCAACATACACTGTCAAGCAAGGATGAAGTGCCAGTTTAGCAGGCTGACATAGCGTGATATGTGGATGAGCATATCAGCATTATAACCACTTCTCCCCAAAATTGGGATCAGGTATACTGCATGGGACAATGCTGGTGGGGAACTGCCCTCTTGGTTTACCCCATCTTCAAGCCCACTACATAGGCCGTAGGTGAATAGAGTGGTCCTAGAAAGCACACTGCCCTGAACAGAAAGCTGCATACACTCACAAGTGCGATCTGATGTTCACTGAAAGAAGGCTTCTGTGGAGTTTACTGGGCTTTAAGTCAGGCTTTTGGAGAGGGTTTGTAGAAAAAAGAAACTAGAAATTTTTGGACAGTGTTTTTCAAACTACAAATTTCAAACTACAAATTTCAACTATATGTAATTATTTTGTAACAATTATTTGTAACAATTAGTCAAAATCATTGACTAATCTGCAGCTAAATCTTTACTCATTAACTTAACTCAAGCTCCATCATGAGTTTATCTTCAGAGAATCTTTCTCCACCTCTAGCAAGGCTAGTGGATGAAGTTGGTGTTGCATCCATCTACTGGAGGAAGATCACCCCTGAGAAACCTATTATTTCTGAAAGGAAAGGATTTCTGAGCTGACAACAAAACCTGTAGATATGCTGCATCATGAGCAGTTCATAGGAGTGGTGTTCCTCTCTTTTATTTTTGGCCCTAGTTTGAGCTTTGCATGAAGAGAACACTTAATCCGGCTGGAAAGGAACTGGAAAAGTTGCAACACCCAGCTAAAGCTTTCATTGTGTAAAATAAAACCCACTCCAAAGGCATAAAAAGGAGATTAAATTCAAAAAGTCTGGGGGGTTACCCAGACCAAAACTGGTGTAGAGAGAGTAAGAATTACTACTGTGAGCTTTGCATCCTGTCCTACAAAGTTTATCTACCTTCTTCACTTTATGTGGAGGGCTAAATAATTCATAAATGCCCAGTCAGCCCAACCCCCTGTTGGATTCTGCACATGTAAGGGGTTGCTTGGGAGAAGAAGTACATATACGTACATACCTGGTTCTCATTTTCTTCCTGACACCCACTGAAGTCTGGTGGTACCATTTGCTTCCCTTATAGTTATATTATCATCAAATAACAGAAGCTACATAGGCTTCTAGGGCACTTTTAAAATAGAATAAATCACAATGAAGGGAAGACTCCAAATATCATAGAGGAGAAGAGGGCAAATGTAGCACAGCTCCTTTTCTTCTAGTTGGAGACACAAAGATATTATCTGTGAGCATGCAGGAGTGTGTCACATTAAATCAGGTTCCCACATACTTGTGTGTTCACGAGTTCATATACTTTTTGACATTACCAATCCTTAACTAACATAATTTCATGAGAAACATCTGCTTGGGTTACTTAATGCCAATATTGATTTTGACCTCACCCTGCCTGTGCAGAATGGAGGATTTTTTATGTCATTTGCTTCTTTTTTGTGAACATGGCAGCATAAATATTTGCTTTCTTTCCCTTCCTCTCCACCATCCAAGCCTGCAAAGCAATCAGTGAAATATGTTTATTTCTTCTCCTTTCTCTTACTGCAGTCATGTTTGTCTATAGTACCTGGCAAAGTTCTCTCTCAGTGACCCAAGCCAGTAGGTCAAACATAGAAGAAAATCTAAGTAAGACAAAACAAAATCACCAAACACCTTTGCCACACTCAGGCATTTGGGGAGTGTAGGAGGGAGGATTAATTCTGAGCCCCTTTAATTCAAAGAGCACATAATGTCATCTTTATTAAAGCCAGTGTTTCGAAGAGACAGTAGCTAAATGATATGACCTGTATTTTCAGGGATGGGGAGACAGGTGGGAAAAAAGAAAAGTAAGCGTGGTGGAATCATTGGGCTGATTAAGACAAATGGAAGTTGCTAGAGCACAAGTGCCCAAAGCTTCAGAAAGGAAGCACATGGCACTGCTGCACTTGGAGACCCATCCCATGTCTATCCCAGTCAAAACAGAATGTGTCTCCTGACTCAGTGACCAGTCCAAACCCTGAGCTCCTGTTTCAGGGAATAGGGATTGAGCTCACAGTCTGGTATAGGGGATGTCTGCTCTTGTGGTGAAAGAGTGTTCAATGTCAAATGATGAGGTAATTCTCATTCACAGTTGTTTATTTTACCTTTGAAGGGAGGAGGGGAGGAAGACATTAAATAACTCCTATAAAATTTGTCATATACGTAGCAAAAAGTTTCGCCATTCCTTTCTTTTTTAATGCTGTTATTTTTTTCTGTTATTTTACAACCATCTCAAAAAAAACCCCAATTTTATATCATTAAAATCTCAAGGTAATGAGTTATTTATTATGAACCTGAGATATCTTCTGGTTAGTATTTTATGGTCACATTCATCATAAAATCTCTATTCCATTGTTCAAAGAGCACAAAGAGGTCTTTCTTCTTAGAGAAGAAGGCTTTTATGTAAGCACAGATTGCTTGCAAAGAAAAATGGAAATTATTTTCTAGACCTAACAGTGCCATTACCTGAATGCTGTAAAAGACCCACTTAGAAAGTTATGATTTTCCTACCAGAAAGCTTTTAGACTCTATGTTCGAAAGATTTTTTTCTGAAATAACAAGTCCAAGATAGCAATCTGACATGACTTTATCGATGCTCTTAAAAAATAAAATCAATTTTCTCAAAAAATTTTAGAAGCTGTGTAAAAAAGCGTTTGTTCCCAAAGTGAGAAATTTAAAATACCCCCAGAAATGAAAAAATAGCAGGAGGAAAAAAATGTGCATGAATAAAATATCTAGAACATAAATACGAAATAACCGCCTTCCCCAGCCTACACTAAGAACTAGACTGGGGATCTCAGAATTAGAAGCATAACGGGCCAACATTTTATGAGTGAGAAGATTATTCAGCAGGTCTGTCACACTCTTTATAGCTTAGACAAAGGATGAATCTCTAAAACACTCATTGATATACAAGAGCACATATTAATGTATTAAACTGAAGCTAATAAGACCATGTGAAGAAGGTAGAAAAGAAATTGCAGTGGGTTCAGGGAACAAAGAAAGTGAATTTGGGAACAAAAGACAGGCCTCCTTTGTCAGGTGAAGAAGAATCCCTTATCTACTGCACTGCATAAATGAGTTCAGAGAGACTCAGAGACCTATCAAGACAATGCATGGTGATGCTAGGAAATAAAATGGGGTTTCATATTTTTTTTAATTTAATTATCTTAACAGCAAGCCTCATTTTCAAAGCAGAATAAAGTCAAGTCTGCAGGACAGAAGGCCATAATATGTCAGAATATCAGAAACACGACTGGCACATAAGACCAATACAGGTTAAAAGAAATACATCTGCATTTAAAGTTTCATGAGAAAAATTTATATATTTACATACAAACATACATACACACTATAAACATATCTATACACACACTAGATATACACATACACAGACTTAACTGAGAGGTGTGGGGTTTCAGATATGTCTTATATTTAGTAAGTATTAGAATGTCTTCAATGACTCTTTAGAAAAACATGACTTAAATTGAGAAATGGAACCAATTTAAAACAAAGTATATTTCCTCTGGAGGTCCTGCAGAGAAGCAGAATTGCTGACCAGCCTCAAGCACTAGGTTTATACAAAAGAGAGGTTTTTCACTTCATTTTCTTCACTGTTACCTTAAACAATAGCTAGGGTGATTTCTGGAAGTCATTCAACACAAATGGCAGATGTTTCTTGTTTCTGACAGATAAATTCCAACATGCTTAGAAAGCCACTAAACCTGACCAAACTTCTGGAGGAAAAACCGTCTGTTACATTAGGCAGGGGAAGACAAACCAAGCAAACCTGGAACAATCTTGCCTGCAACTCAACCTACCTGGTGTTGTTTTGCAGAAATTTAAAGTTTGCAGTTTGTGCATGCATCATTCCCAGTTAATTCCAGGAATATTTAGCCCCTGGCTGTGCTGAGGGGCTAGTGCTGAAGAACTGGAGCTAACAGCTGTGATAGAGCATGTAGGTGGACAGAGATCAAGTTTAAACTACTGTCAGATTCCCCAAATCTCCTGTCTTTTGTCTGAATGAAACATCCACCTTCCAGTCTCTCTGAGATTACAAAAAGGGATATAATAATCAAAGTGAAGTCCTTCTCTTGCCTCTGAGGACCAGATTCCAGTCCTCTGTTGTAAGTTTGCCTTTCTTCTGCTGGCCCCTTCCCACAGGGACATCATACCACCCACAGGGACATCAAGCCATCCTTTGCATTCAGTGCAATACTGCACTGTCAAAAGAAGTTTTGTGTCTAGGAGGGATGGATTGGTGACACAGCTCTGGAACTGATGATGAGGTAGTGCATGAAAATATGTGAATCAGTATAATTCTGAGCTTCCCTTGTGAACTTATTTTCAAGATACCTGTTTATCTAGAACACTGGCACTGGCCATTTTTAAGAAGATTGCTATGCTTGCCCCTCCCAAATCTTAATTGTGGAGAGAGCATTCCTGGCTACCTAGATAAGAAGACAATTCTTTCCATTTAGCTCAGAGAATGCAGAGAATGTGTTTAGTTTCATAAACAGCTGTGATTTGTCCCCAGTTTTCTAATACTAAAAATAAAACAAAACCAGCAGCTAAATACCAGCATTTTTGTTAACCTTATTTTGATAAACCTACAATTGCTATATTGTGCAAGCTAATAAAATAAGCCAAATTCCTTTAAAATCCAAAAGTCAGGCTGTAAATTAGTGTGAGGCACATGTGGATTATTTTATTTCTCCTCATAAAATTGCTGAGACCTGTGAGTTCCTCCTCACAGATGCAGCTGGAAAGAGGATATCTTCGGGGATACCTTTATCTCCCTGCTATAATTCAAGTGATTATTGAAGCAATCACTGATACAAATGAGATTACTTCCAAGTGAGGTCATTAGCATAAGTCAGGACAGTTGCCATAACTGCAATATGTCCAAATACATACAACAAAACTAGAAACACAGAACCATAATGTGCTCTTGAACAGAACAGACAAACAAGATATATGGAAATGTATGGCTTTCATCTGTTGTACTGAAATTTCTCTGTGTGCACTGTTGTTTTCAAATTCATATGATTTCCTCTTTTTTATTAGATTCCCCACCACTAATCTCATGTCATAGATGAAGCCAAAGTTTGTGAAGCAAATCAGAGGAGTAAATCTGATAAAATGCTAGCATATACTGAAAGAAGGACTCTAAATAACATTTTGTAGAACTTCTAAAATTTGGTCACTTTTTATTTTTCTTCATTTTGATTTCTCTGTCTCCTTTTTTACTGTTGTTTGATATAACTGATTTTCAGAAACTATTTACATGATAAAAATATTTACAGAGAATAATTGAAGTACTTAAAATAAAATTATGTGTGTGTGTGTTTGTGTGTGTGTGTGTGTGTGTGTGTGTGTGTGTGTGTGTGTGTTCAAAAAACCTTTAATAGTGGGGAGACATTTAACCACAGCCATGATCAAAAAAGACCACAAGTCCTATGTTTTCCACACAACAGAATATTGCACTAAGCAGGCAGAATACAACACAGGAGTTTTTGACCTCTTACAAGGAATAACTACAATAGGAAACAAAATTGTGTATATGTATATCTACATGTATGTAATTGAAAAAGACTATGTGAAAGCTAGAAAAATTGTGCCTACTCTGTCTAACAAGAAAGTGTTACCTAAACCGTAGCTTTAGAAGACTCATTTGCAGCATTGAACAAGTGTAAGTTTATCAATTTTTTCTTAAATGTAACATTATATTAAAGGTCTTTGTGGAAGCTCAGTATATGTTGGGTTTGTGGTTGTGCTGTGTCATGGTTTAACCCCAGACTGTAATGAAGTCCCACACAGCCACTGGCTTGCTCTCCACTCATGGGATGAGGCAGAGAATTGGAAAACTAAAAGTAAGAACACTCATGGGTTGGGATAAAGACAGTTTAACAGAGAAACCCAAAGCCACATATACAAGAAAAGCAAACCAAGGAATTAATTCACTACTTCTCATTGGTGGGCAGGTGTTCAGCCATCTCCAGGAAAGCAAGGCTCCATCATGTGTAATAATTACTCGGGAAGACAAACACCATCAGTCTGGACATCCTCTCATTCCTTCTTCTTTCCCAGCTTACATGCTGAGCATGATGCCACATGGTATGGAATATCTCTCTGGTCAGCTGAGGTCAGCTGTCCTGGCTGTGTCTCTTCCCAGCTCCTTGCGCCCATTCACCCTACTCGCTGGTGGGGGTGATGTGAGGGGCAGAAAAGGCCTTGACTGTCTAAGCAACAACTAACAGATGCATGTGCCATGAACACTGTTTCCAGCACAAATCCAAAACATAGTCCCATACTATGTCCCATACTATGAAGAAAATTAACTCTATCCCAGCCAAAACCATCTCATGCTGGTACCCATGCTCCTTAATTCAGAAAATGTGTACGTTGAAAGGTATAACAACAGAGAAACACTGAAGAACAGGCATTTGGTTCTTTCAGAGCAGAATATCAAGACTATCTTGCTTTATGTTTTCTTTCCAGCCAAGAATTTAATGACACTTTTCTATGTGTTTGCATAGGCAATGGGCAAAGTATGTTAATATTGCTAAGACAGTGTGGGATTTATTACATGCCTTGACCAAATAATCGTATTAACAGAGAGGATAACATTATATTGAGCTTCTGTCTGTAGCCACCCAAACATTAGGAGAACATTGCCAATTATGATCATGGTGCATTTTATCAGCAGATAGAAGGGCAGAAAGGACCAGAGAAATAACTGCAGTCACTGGTCAGAGGGGAAAAAAAGAAAAGCTGAATTGAATGTTCTTTCTAAGTGTTAAGAATAAAATTTTATTTTATTCTCACTGTATTAAAAAAATGGTACAAATGTTTTGGCAGCATTAGTCCTATCTTTAAGCACTTCCCAATCTCTGTCAGTAATTTTTTAATTATTTTTCAAATTTGAAATTACATGAGAAGCAAAATATGGATGTGCTTGAAAGGCAAAGCTGAACCAGATCAAAAATTACTTAACAGGTTGTCATGACTTGAGTGGCAAAACTCTTTTTTGCACTTGCTTCTGAGTGATAGCATAGCTGCAACTAAACAAAATTATCTTAAAGTTAACCTATTCCATTCCTAAGTGAAGGCATACAAATTTACTCCTTTGTCTGTAGGTCCAACCCATTGATCAGGATCTGTCTTAGTCCAGCGTATATTTTTCCCAATGCTGATAATTCACATGAAGTCATACTCTAGTCTCTTCATTTTACCTCTGTTAGACTCCTGACATCTTCCAGCATGCTAACTGTAAGCCCTGTTCACCGAAATTGACTGGATTGCACCTAAACATATTTATTTCTTAGTTACTTAGATCTCCTGAAAAGGGTTTTTTATTTGATGGTCTGCAACTCCCAAATATCTTTGAAAGGAAAGCCTGTCAGTGAAGAGAAGATTAAAAAATTACTGCATACTCCTACTATGCTGGACGGAAAATTTTTGTGCATTCACACAATAATGCTAGTGAATGCACAATAATATTGTAATGGTTATTGTGAATAATATTGTGTATTCACTCCCATTTAGGGAGGAAAAGGAAAAGGAAAAAATACTGTGAAGTATGTAACTGCTAGCAATTTGATCCAGTTTGTACTGGTTTAAAAATCAAGGATCTTCAAATATCTTGCTGCTATAAACAAAGACAAGAAGCCACATGAGCATATGAAGAAGGCTGCTAAAGGGCATCAGACTCAGCTTTCTGAAACATGAAACTTTCAGCACTTTTCAGAGAGACAGCATTTTGAAGAGTGGACAGAGGTTTCCTTTCTCTAGTAAGGAAAACCAGATCCTTTTTCAAGCCAAGCATGCAAAGAAACATACTTATTTCTTCAGCTGTATGACATTTTCTTAGTAGTTTTAGTGCAGTTACTGTTAATTTGAGAAAACACACTAACCATAATCCCCCCCCCAAAAAATGAAACCAACCAAAAAGCCCAAAAACCAGCAAACCAACTGGTGAAATCAGATGGATAAGCTAATAATAAAAGTTTTGTTCATTCTTACTGTAGAGACTTGAAGAAGCAAATCAGTCTCAGGATATAATAGGAATTTAAGATTAACAGGAAATTTTTCATGCTTGGCATCAACAAAATAAAAGATTCACTAGCATGATGTTTATTTAAAAATCTAAATTTCACCTACCGAGTTTTTGGTTTTGGCTTTGGGGGGGATTTTTTCACCTTTTTTTGTTTGTTTTTTTCTTCCATGAATAATAATTTCATAGGTGTTTCCAAAGCACATGCTTTGTGCTATGAAGAACTGTCTGTCAATTTTACATGGAATATCACTCCTTACCATTTCTACTGTACAGGTTATACAGCCCAAGGAAGCAGGCCCTATTCATCTGCAGCTCCACATCTCTGTTCACATGGGAGTACACATATTTTCATCTACAAAATACTCATTAAGATTTCATCATTATACTAGAAATTGTGAAATTCTTGATCTTGTATACTTGTAATGTTATGGCAATGAACCCATGAATCTGAAAGGCAGTAGGGGGTGGGGAGGTGCATAAGATTTTAATTTTGAGACTACTCTGTTATATCAAAGTATAAGGAGATAAAGTCCTTGTAATAATCTTGCTGTCTGTAGATTAGTTAATTTGTATCAGTGAAAAAATTATCAATGTATGTGCAAGAGAATGTATGTTTGTGTTAACTGTTCACATGCTAATTTTAGTATTTCTTTTCTCTTTGTTTTGGGAAGACTTAAACAGTTTCTTGTTAGGAAGATAGTAACTTGGATTGTAGCTTGCTATTTATTGTATTCTGCTGGCTAGGTACTTTTTTGACTGTTACATCTGAGAACAACAGGATTATTTTTTCTGTTATTTGATGCAAAGATTTGTACTTCATTAATCACCTTTCCTAAAAGACTTCATGAAAAATTTTTCTCTCCTGGAGATCTGAAATTTACATTCAGAATACATAGGCTTCTCCCCAGGAAATTATTGTCATTGAGTGGTAATTTTAAAATCAGTTAAGCAACTTGTTCTAAAAGACAAGCATGTATTCATTTTATTGGCCCCTAAGGGACTGACACGTGATTTGGTTTTGTGTTCACCTCACAAAAATACCAAATAGAACAAACAAATTCAAGTTCCTTCCTCAACTGTGAGGAAGCAAAGCTGTGCTCTTCTCCATTATATGCTCTTCTTCATTCCCTTGCTAAATGACATCAGCTAATCTTAGTGACCACAAACATTTTAACGTTATTTGCTATTTTACCACTAACACAGTGATGGTGCCTAGACATCAAGGATGGATGGCAAGATCTTCCAGAGAAATACCTGGCCCAAATTAAATTCCTCACAAAATGCCTTTTGTTCTTGCTTAATTCAGTAAAGGCTGTGCTTTTTGAAAGTTATCCACTGATCAACTCAGATTGCTGGGATGGATTCCAGGGGCCTGAGCTGAGCCAGGAAACAGTGCCTTCTGCTGTATGCTCTAGCACCCCTTTCCTTCTCCATCCCCTATAGAAATGAGAAAAAAAAGAAAAGAATTTCTGAAATTGTTAACATATGAAAGATAACAACCCTCAGCCAGTTCCTCAATCTATTTCTTCCTTTGTTAATTATAAAGGAACAGAATAGCTGGCACAAATATCTTGGCTAAACATGCAGGCTGTAACTCCTATAATAGATGATGCTCTTACACTAGCCAATACACTCATGTGGCCTGTTTCCTTCCTGCTAGATCTGCCTTTCTGCAGTTCGCATGTCCTTTATGTGAAGTGTATTGTTAGCATTAAACATTTTTTATGATATAGACATGGCCAAGAATAATTAGCACTGTACCTCAAGTGGGTAAACGTTAAATTTATTTCTGTTTATTATATCACTACTTTTTTGCAGATATTTTGTCACTACCAAATAAAATTTGTTTAAAAATATTTAGGGATCTTCTGGATGGCTGTTGCAATCAACACAAAACAACATCATGGAAGTAAATAATTTGTTTTCTTAAAAGAATGAGGGATTTAGCTTTTCCAGACTTGGGTCCTTCTAGGTTATGATTTGTCAATTTTTATTTTTTTCCTCTAGACATCATTGACCAGTACAAGAGAACATGAAAAGCAGCAGAATTCCTGAAAAAATCCTGTCTGCATTATTGCTGTACTAGCACTGGGAGAAATGGACTTTTGTGTTCTGTGGTTGGAATCAGCCACAAGCATGGTTTTGGGCTATGACAATTTATGAGTATTTCTGAAACAGTGGAATCTTATAAAATTAAACAAAACCAAAAAATGGCCCAGAAGCTGAATTTTACCATTGTATGAAATAACACTTGAAGCTCTGTTTTGCATTTTCTGCAAGACTGACTTTTTCAGAGCTCTCTGGCTGAGCTATAGTTGATGAGATAAAGGCAGCCTACTTTGAATAACAGATAAAAGAACAAACCATGCTTCCCTTGCTCCTTTTCTGTGCTGGGGGTAGGATTTAGAGTCTCAGTCAATCATCAATTTGTTTGAAAGTAGGAGAAGTAGAAATTAATCTAGGCTCTTGAATACCTTTGAAAACTAGCTAAACCCCTCTTTTTCATGGAGTGTCTGATTCAGTGTGGAGATTTGACAGCCTGCTTTGCAGGGTAAGTCAGCTTTTACACTACAGATACCATACCTCTCTATTTTGTACACTGACAAAACAAACCCTGACCTCTCTTCTAGTCGCAGAACTGTGTCTTTCCTTTTGAGCAGAGCTGACATTTTACTGTCCCCTACTTTCCTACGCAACACAGTACCAACCTATTGATCTAGTTCCACGAATATTCAGTGTCAGACTTTGAATGCTGTGAACTTTGTGAATGAAATAAAGTTTATTATTCTGAGGTTGCTCTTAACAGTGTGACTGTTCTCATTGGGCTCTCATGTGAGCTTTCAGTAGTGTATGTAGCCATCAGAAGATCTACTCCTCAGTAAGTAAGTTCACTGTTATGATATAAGAGTGTCAACAGCAGAGAAAAGAGGAGTGTAGTTCCATATTTTTTTCTTTTTTTTACTTTTTTATTGTTTTATTTCAGGAGCCAGAGCAGCCCTTTCTGTGTCTCAGAGCTAACTCCAAATATCTCACCAGCAATATTAATGAATGAATGGCCTGGGATCAATATGTTCTGGCCACACTTACTCCTGGCACATGTATTGCCCTTATTTAATCTGAGATTTTACTCAGGACAGAAATCCTACACGAAAAGAGAAAACAACAGCAAAAGCAATCTGGGGCCAACACATCTGCTCTAAGGCACTGTGAGTGTTGCTTCAGGTGGCAAACCTGTTTCCTTGTACTTTAACACATGGGAGTAAGGAAGATGGATAGAAGCACATATAAGCTCTTGTGTCACAAGTGGACTCCAGAGAAGCCCTTCAACTCATGTATTTCAATCCACATTTCTGCCTGTTGGACTGACACAATGAATTCACATTCTGCTTCAGAAAAGATGAAAGACTATCTGTGGGTGGGCTGGGCTATCCATCTGCAAAAACAAAAGTTCAGGCTTCCACTAAGACATCTAGACGCTTGGCTTCTCCTACCCATAAAGCTCTGGAGTTCACATATACTTGTTTACCAAACAGGTGAAAGAATACTCCGAGTTTGTGAAGGAGCTCACACCTGTGCTGATGGAAAAAATAAATGATGGCATATCTTGGAAATTTTTTCCATTACTTGGTATAAGTGCTTTAGATCCGTTACATCTATGAGGAACACTTTTCATGTCAAAAACTAAAACAAAACAAAACCACAAAAAAAACCCAAAAAACAACAAACACAAACAATAACCAAAAAAATAAACCAAAGCAAAAAACAGAAAGCAAGCTTTATTAAGAGAGTGGGTGATGAGTATATTCTGGCTTCATTTTGCAATGCAGACACAAAGGAATGGATGCATACTTGGAAGAAGAGAAGTCCCTTTCATGTGGAAAAAAAAGCCATATGGAAAATATTCTTTCTTCAATATTTCAAATGAAACAACTTTATTTTTTGAAGAAATGTTAAGTGCTTAGCAGGTTCTAAGGCCATTTGGAGTGTATGTATGAAGCACACATCCATGCAGAGCATTCTGAACTGGATTAAATTGGCTGCAGAAACATACATGAAAATACAGCCATCCTGAGTGCTACCAAGACTGTCTACATTCCTAGAAAACATGTTTGAAAGGACTGGAAGACAGAAGAAATATCAAAAATCTGAAGGAAATAATCTTTCAGATCTTTAACAGAGGACCACATCCAGTCTGTGAACTACTGCCTCAGTGACTCCCAATTCTATCTCTTTTTTTGAAAGTGTTACAGCAATAACGTTATCAAAATCATCTACAGGGCTGGGAAGCAGCGCATAGAACTAACTCTGACCTTTGTAGAAGTTACAACATTGTTTGATCTTGTGGCACTGCTTGAAAGCTTGGATGTAACTGAGTTGCTTGAAATACCCAGAGTTGAGAGAGGAAGTAGTGTGGCATGAAGTTAGGAACAGGAACTTTCACCCTTGCTGTTGAAGGTAGTATCAAGGGGTCAGCATTTAAAAGAAGAACAAAATGTTAAAGAGCTCCAGAGATGAATAAGAATTGAAACACTGAAATGCTCAAGTAAAAATCGTTTAAATTTGGTCTATTGGAGTTTTTTCTCTTTGATGCTGCCCACAGATTTTAGTGAAAAGCAGTGGGCCTTTCATCAGGAGAATGAAAGTAGAGTTGGGGAGGAAATCAAGAAGATCTGTAGCAGTAAGGAGTTTCATTAGGGGTTTTAAGGACATGGGAACTCAAGCAAGGGAGAGACATGGATTGACCAGATTTAAAGGCTAATTTGCAGCAGACAGACTGCAATTGCTGGAATGACAGTCAAGAATGGTGCCAGATGAATCTGAATATCTGGTGTCATGCAAAAATGAGAAAGCACAGTTAATTGTCATTCTTTTATGGACACAGCTGTAACCAGGTTGAGTACACAGATTTATTGAACTCTGTTGCACATGGTCTGCACACACTACCCACATCAATTCAGTTCTTCAGTGAGGCTCTATTATATGTTACAATAAAATATGTAAAAAATTATGGTGCTCCCCTAGAGCTTCATTTATCACTGTGGTTATGATTCATCCTAATAGGTTAGAAGTGCAGAATGCCACCCACACAGAATTGTTGCATTTATAAAATGTTACAAGTGATTGCTTGAAATCTAGGAGGGAAAGCATCCACTCAAGTTCCTCATTGGTTACTGTGAATGACATCCCTGCTGTTGCAAGGCAGGCTCGCTTAAGAGAAGTTCACGGGAAGCTCTCCATAGGGAGATACCGTGCTATTCTACGCTACAGAGAAACTACAGCTCTCTACAGCACAGATTGGGTTGGATCTCCATGAATTAGTTAGGCACTGATGTGGTAGACTGTGACAAAAAATCTGACCTTATGTTTCCTTTTGCTGTCTCTTCCCTTTTGAGCACAAAGATCTACCATATAAACCATGGAACTTTTATCACCTCTGCTCTTTCATTGCAGCAATGTTAAGTTTTTAGGCTTCTCTTCTATTGCAGTGGTTCCTTAAACTGAGAGTTTAATCCACAAAGCAGTTCTGTCATATCTGTCAAAGATGTGCTGGCAAATGTGACAGTTAAAAAATTAATTCTAGCAACAGTAGAAGACTGAAAATTAAGTAGCTTGCAAAGAAGTGGCACATTTTTCAAACAGAATGAAGATCTGACTGGATGACATGCTGTATGGAGCTTCCTTAGGACACCTTTCATGGAGTCTTTAAAAAAGGGCTGTGTTAGGACAAGTCTATGCTAATCATTTGAAGTACTCTCCTGAGGAAACTAGAACAGTGTTATGTGAAGACATCCACATGCATCCAGTGGTGCAGGAAAGCCTGAAGAAATAGCTCTTGGTAAATATATTGGAGCCAGTTATTGCTCTTAGAGAAGAAGATAAGCATTCCAGTGAGGGTCTGGTCTTTTCTGTCAAGTCCACTACTTGCACACAGAATTATTTTCCTAATAGTTCTGTGATTTTCAAAAAAAGTACTCAAGAAGGGATTTTGTGTGAAGCATAGTGACCTAGATCACTTTCAGTGGTGACAAACTGTATCCTCTATATCACTTACAGATGGGAGATGAAAGACTTACATGCCTAAAAATTCATTTGTTTTCTTCTAGTGATGAGATCTGGCTAGTCAAAGGTACCACCTCTCCTTGCAGACTTCATGAGTTTGGTCTGTTTTTCTTTTTTAAACTGTCACAGCTACAAAAAGTAGCACATTTGTGATGTTCATAAATATATTCTTAATATGACAATAAAAGGAGTATTAGGAGAAAGGAAGAACATATCACATGACCAAGGTAAGCCACCACAGCCCAGGGGCATATCAAACACTAAATCTAATGGGGTTTTAGTACCACCATATTACCTTACCACTTAGATAATGTGGCTTCGTGAAGCACCCCTGTAAACTTTAAATATGGGGTTTGATACAACTTAAAGTTTAATGGTAGTGTTCACAGAAGTGCCACCAAGGTGCTGAATCTTCAGGAAAACTTAAATGAACAGATGTAGAAATCTGTATAAAAGTTTTATCTCTCAGCAGCAAAATGCAGAACTGAGACACATACAGTTAACAGCTCAGAAGTCAGTTAACAACACATTTTGCCCAGTTTCTGAACAAAATCCAATGGGAGTCTAATTATTAAAAGGGCTAGAAGTTTTAATACAAGTCAGATGTTCCACAAATAGACATGCATAACCAACCACAGATGGAGACAATATGGTCCACTTGAGAACATCCATTTTCAGAGCAGATTGGGAAGAGGTGTAATTATGGTGAAGCCTTTTTTTTTTTTTTTTTTTTTTTTTGACATGGACAAGTTATTTTGTCTTTCTGTCTTCTCTGAGTACTGCCTCAAGTAACCCCTGCTTGGGCAGCTAGCTGTAACCAGAAGTTTGAGACAACACGTGACTTAAACAGGGGAAGTTCAGATTAGGTGTAAGGAGGAAGTTCTTTACTGTAAGGGTGGTGAGACACTGGAATGGGTTGCCCAGGGAAGTTGTGAATGCTCCATCCCAGGTGGTGTTCAAGGTCAGGCTGGACAGAGCCTTGGGTGACATGGTTTAGTGTGAGGTGTCCCTGCCCATGGCAAGGGTGGTGTAGACCAGATGATCTTAAGGTCCTTTCCAACCCTAACTATTCTATGATTCTATGATTCTATGACTTTGTGGTGACCTAATCTTGCATTCTGTGAAGTGAGCCACACAGATGCCCTTGATTTCTCCAGCAATCTTCCTTTAGGTATACATCCAGCATGCCTTCAGAACTTCCTGAGGACCCTAACTGGAGGCAGGATTTTATCCTGAGTCTTCAAATAAGGATTTACCTAGCACAGGCACTACATATGTTGCTCCAATGGTTAACCACCTTCACCTAATAATGTAATTAATACTTCTTGTCTGAATCTCTTTAGCTTCACTTGTTGAACCTTGTTAGGCCTTTATCGGCTAGATTAAAGAACTATCTTGTATTAGAAGTCATGGCCTCTCTCACATAGCTGTTATTCACATCATCTCTCGATGTTCTTTTTATTGAACTACTTGTATCAGAGCTCCTCCAGCTTTTAGTCTAGGCTAATGCAAACACCTCATCCAGAGTTTAGAGATTATATTGCTCTGGTGGTAACAGCTTTTCAAACTGTTCATTGTCCAGGTTACTTGGCCTCTAATCTTGACTGTGATCTTTAGACATTCCATCCTAGCAATAATGAACAAACTAAGTGAATAGTGAGACCATATTATTACTAAAAGCCGCAGCTGACAACCCCAGGATGTGCAGGGTAGATACAGCTGAGCGAAACATTATGGCACAGGGCACTGAAGTAGATGAGGGGGAGTACAGATTGACTTTTTAAAGCCTGTGTTGTCCATGTTATTCACCTTTTTGAGTTGTGTCAAGGTATCTATTTGAGCAATACATCAGATAAGTACAGACTATTTGTTTCTGGCATACACTCAGCTTCCTTGTAAAGCACAGCATACAAATTATTTCCTTGTTGGAAGCCCTGGATTACCCAGCAGTGCTATTTATATTCAAGAAATACAAGCGCAAAGTGGTCAAGCACTTCCTCTGGCACTTTGATCTTTTAGCTTTAAATGAAGACTTTTGGAAATCCTTTTAGGATACCAGAACTTGAGATTCTGGAGTTAATAAGAAAATATTCACATAAAAGCAAATATGGACTAAAGTATCCTAAATGATTCTTACTTCACTCCACTTCCTTGTACATCATTCTATTTTCTTTTGCCATAGGTTATGAGTGGAAAAGGGACTAGGAAAGAATTCCAGACAGTAGCAGATATCACAGTTCTTGCAGTATCTGTTGATTTTTGTGCAACTTTTACATATGGAATCATGTAATCAACAGGCCAGACTAATGCCAAAGGAATGATGGTAGTTTGTTCAGATGCAGGAAATAACTTGGTTACTTTGAAGTACAGCTAACCACAAAACCAACTTCTAAGTAGCTCTCTATTTATTTTTTTTTAATGGTTCCTAAAATAAACCCTAAGTTGAAGTATCTTGTATATCCTCTTTTCCTAAATCCTTGAATTTCAGTAGCCATAGGAGAAGTTGTGTAGGCAGATTGTGGAGTGGCTTACATTTATTCCAGAGCCTAAAAGTCCCACCTATCCAGCTAAATAGGATTTTTGTAGAAGCTGACGTATGTCAGTAATCCCAGCTTAAAGGGAAAAAAAAAAAAAAAAAGGAAGAAGAAGAGAGAGCAGTTGTGCTTTAACACGAAGATGTAGGCATTGCTAACCTGTCCAGGAGGAAAGAAACAGTTTTAAATGCTCCACCTTTTTTCTTGTACCTATTTCTTGTTCCTCTTTTCCTGTACGACTGTCATGATTGTTCATAGCTTGTACCAGCCGCAGATTATTGTATCTGACTCTGCGTTGCCTGGGCCTTATTTTCATCAAAGCTCAGCTCCATATGTCAAGGAAATGTATACAGCTGTGCAGTATACAACTCCAAGCTATTGCCACTGGAGCAGTACAGTTCTTTGCTCTGTGGGTCTTAGTTAAGCTCAACAAAATTAAAATTAGGGTTCTTTGTAGCTTTCTCTAGCTTTGAGTCAGCATTTCAGTCTGAAGCCAGCAGAAAAATTGCCATGTATGCCTGTCTGTATTTTTTGTGTCAGTTTGAGTTCTTCTGTGTCTTTCAGGACCTGTTGGCCAATTTCAAGCCTATTTGACAAAGTGAGTAAGAAGTCTTGCAGGTGAAAAATATTAAAAAAATTCATAAAGTTGGACAGCTGGTGAGAGCAAACAACTACAGTAAATGTTACCTTCAAAGCTTCAGTAAGTAGTTGCATTTCTTAGGTGTCAGAAAAAAAAATCTCAGAAGATAGTTTCCATACATAACCCAAGTGCAGGAAACGCTTTAGCTGGAGCCTGCATATTATTAGACATCACAAAGTCAGCTGGGACTTGCAAATCCGGAGGAAGCAAGAGTTCGTCATCCCTTCTTAGGGGATATTGCTTTGTGTTAATTTGTTTCATTTTAATTTTGATTCCCTCCGACCGCTCCATAAGCCTCAGACTAAGATGAGATATGTGTTTTGCCTACAAAGGAATTCAGCTATCCCTCAGTTTTGGTAAGGATTCAGAGAACCCATTATACTTGTCTAAACCTGTGGAAAAAAAAAAAAAAAAAAGATCAGTTTCTTTGTTGAACAAGTTTTCTTTAAATTAATTTAATTTAGATTAGGAGGAGGAAGTGTTTGCGTAACTGAAATATGTCACTGGTTGTCATCATCATGTGCTCTCATAGCTTGTTCCAGTGCTGGCATAGGTCAAAAATACTAAGGTTGATAGGCACCTGATGAGGACACTTGCTTGGCACCAGTTGGACCCTTGTTCCTATTATCAGTATGGCTTGCTGGTATAAAGACAAAAGTTTGTTAGTAAGTGAAGTGGCTAGCTGACTTTAGTTCTGTGACAGTAATAGAGAAAGCCTAAGGCAGATGGTTGCAGGTCAAACAAGTCTTCAGATCAGTGAAGCCTCCTGAACATCATGTGAACCTGCTTTTCTTTACGCCTTCTACTTTCCTCCGTTTTGCATGTTGCCAAAATTGTTCTAAAGCAAACATACAGATAACATA
Source organism: Psittacula echo (assembly GCF_963264785.1). NCBI lineage: Eukaryota > Metazoa > Chordata > Aves > Psittaciformes > Psittacidae > Psittacula > Psittacula echo. The sequence goes on along the minus strand of NC_137742.1, from coordinate 52,134,143 downwards.
AAATTACCAGTAAACCAGTTAAATTGTTACACAATTCAGCACAGAAGCTGACATTTTATTCTTTGTATTCATCTAGACATAAGCTATTTTCAGATAGAACAGGAGTTTCTGGTTAGAAAAGGATCCATATGTCCTGAACATGTCACAGAAAAGTCTGATTTCCCACAGCTTATAGTACTCTCCATGGATCAAAAAAACACTCAGGCAAGCTGCTGGGACAAGTTATTTGCAAAACCTTTTTGTAACTGGTGCCTAGCTTCTGAGATAGTAAATGAATAGTTTTAGTACTCATTTTCTCTTTGATTAGCAGGGCAAAAAAAGCCTGTGCCTGTTTGTGTGCCTGGTTATGCTAGATCACCGAAACAAGACAAATAAACTTTGCTTCACAAACTGAGTTGCAGATCCATTGGGAGAAAACAGATTATTCAGGAAAAAATCAGACACAGAGAGAACAAGTGAAATACTGTGTAGGTTGTAATGCTGGCCCTCAAGAACAGCAAAAGTCCTTCCACTGAAGAACCGTGTTGGAGACAAAAAAAGAAGCAATTTGAAATGTGACCTCTGAAATTTCCCATGTGCTCCCTAAAACTGACCCTTGCTGACTGTACACTATTCTAGACTGGGAGGTTTATTTAGCACATAAACTATCCAGCACAGTGGGGTTTTTGGGTAAACATTACCGAATGTGTGTGCTCAATAGGCACATTAATGTACACACACACAAATACATAATCTGATATTGTATGTTACGATTCTAAGCATGAAGAAATCTGAATCACCTTGTGGGGTCTATTCCCTTTGTTGTTCCTAAACTGCAACACTTTTCCCTCCCTCTAAACACTAACAGATAATTACTTCTCTAAGAAGCTTCCTTTTTGTAACCTGCCATAGTCAGAGATACTGTCATGGACTTCCATAGTTAGCTTCAGTTTCTTGCTTATACAGATGCATCTCTGGCAAGCTGCTGAGAGCAACATTGCCAGCTGAAGGAATAGGTTTCTTTCAGTCCAGTCCAGAAGGCAAGGGACCTGGGTTTTGAAAACTGAGAGCTGTGTTTTACAATGATTTCCACCTACCTGTAGCAGTGCTGCACCAACTCTTTCTAACAAAATTTCTCTTCCTTGTTCCTTGCTAAAGTTACAAATAAGAGTAACAGTGCTGAGAAAGCAACAAAGATGAAACATTCCCTTTATTGCCAGAATCGCTGTCAGATTAACTCTTGCCATTTCTTCTGTTATGAAGAACATGAATTTCTAAAGGAAATTATTGTCTGACCATGGGGTTCCATTAGCAAGAAAAAACAAAGCAAAGGTTAAAATTACATCTGGATGCATGGGAAAAAAGAAACATCAAAAATGTAGCTACCAGAAGATAAAAGGGCTATGGAAACTTGGGTTAGCATTTTGCAGAAAATGAGCACTCTATCATTTTGTGGGCAAGTATTCTTATGTGATACAGTTCTGAAGAAAGACACTGGGAGTGGAAGCAGTTTTGTAATAACTGAGAATGACAGTCTTTCCTTATGCTGCTTATGGTGAAGGACTTTAAAGAGCTGCTTTCCAAGTAAAATCATTAAAGCCAAAGAAGCTGAAAGCTTTAATGCAAATTAAAGTTAATTCCAAACAGGATCTTCCTTAAAGAATGAAAAATAAACAGATTCCACCTGTTACTAGATTAGTCAAAAAGCACAGACTGCACACTGTAATCTAAACCAGCTGAATGATAACTTCTCAATCACTCCATTAGCTGATACTCCTGCTAAGGGTGCAAAGATTTTTCCTGTCATTGCTTATATTGCATTTAGCTGGGTTTGGAAGGTGGGTTTAAGTTCCTTGCTTGTTGAATTCCAGCTTGTTCACGCTTCTTGCTTCGCACAGCACAGTCCTTTTTTGTTGTCTGGTGGCAAGCTTGCCAGATATCTGTGGCAGAGTGCTCAGAGGTTAAAACATGCTGCTAGCACACCTGGCTGTCAAATCAGCATTTCTGAACTAAGCAGCTGAGATGGATGGAACAGATGAGCTTATCTGACTCGTTTTGTATATTTTGCCAGGAAAATGAATTCTAACAGAAACGAAAAATATATTATAAAAAAAAAAAAAAAAAGGATTAGCAAATTATTCACTAGCTGAGACTCCCCAAATACTGGTTTAAATTTACTCAGTATAAGCACTTTTGTGCCAGGGCATTTTGACAAAACAACTAACAAAAAAAAAAAGAGGGGAAAGTTAGAGAATGGATACCATCTAGTGGTACCACCAATAAAACAGTGGATTTGGCAGCTGCTTCATTTGCCCATGGCTGTCTGCCTTTTGGGATCCTAGTGTTTTGACAGATATCTTGGCCTCTTTCATATTTGTCACTATCTCTGCAAGGATGGCCTTTGAGTTGGCAGCTACTGGGGAACACACAAAGCAGTGTTAGACTAAACCTTTAAATTCCCAGATTTTTGTTAAATGTTAATCTCTCAACCCCTTTCTGGAGAAGCTGTGTCTTCTTAGGGGACTGAAAAATGGTGTGGAAGAATATTAAACCTCAGAAGAAGAGAATACACAAACTTTGTTTTTAGCCAATCATCTAGTTCTCAGTGCTGAAGAGACTTTGTTCAGCTGACATGTCCCAGATTTCCTTCTTCCAATCTATCTGAGCATAGGGCCTTTCTATCTGATAGGATCACAGAGTTGAGTCAAAGCTTGCCAAGGTCAGGGAGGGCTTTTACTCCGGTTAAAAGGTATTTCTCTTCAGACTGATCACTGTAGGCTCTTAGTCTGAATCACCTCCTTACTCTGAGGAGTCCTTACTTCTGCAGAAGGAGCAGCACCTTCAATGACAAGATTTTCACCTGTTTGAGGTAAGTGATACAATCTGGCCTGGCTGTGCATCAGCAGCTTTAGGCAGTATTTTTCTTGCTGTCAGACATGGAATTGCAGAACATCAAGACACATACAAATTATCTCTTAAACTAATTGGTTAGACATTAAGAAGTCATAAAACTATCTCACACTGCTGTCAATTGCTGGATCTGTGGGATGGGGAGGGCTTCCATCCTCTGCCACTCTGGACACTTTACATCACTGGATCATGTCTCTCACTTCATAATACCCTGTGATGCTGTAAGCATGGTCCTGATCTGAGTGGCAGATCGCACCCCTAGTCTCTGGGTGGAGACTGGGCTACTAGCAAGTGGAAGGAAATGTGAACACATCTGGTCTTCCTGAGTTTCTGACACTTGCACTATGCTTTCTTATTACCTTTCTAAATAGAGGAAATTGCCATATTTTAAGCTCAGATTTGTTATATTGCTTTGTTGTTTTGATCAGCATTCAGGATCAGAATGTTATGCATTTTTTATTTTTTCTTTTTCTAAGTTAAATTTAATTCTAATATTGCGCTTCAGTTCCCTGCAATGTATGAGGCTTCTGAGGTACCAGAAAAAGTCATCAAACTTTTTTTCCATGGACTTTTTTTTATATATATATAGTTTTTTGGCTTTTTTTCTATTATCAAATAAGCCAAGCTTTTTCAGTAATTTTTGTACTAGTTTGGAATCATCACCCATCAACATGCCACACAAATACGCTCAAATATGTGATTGTGGTTTGACTGAAAAAGTCCATTTGGGGTTTTTGAAAACTATTGTTTTTTGTTGGAAATTATTTTTTTTTAATTTGAAGATTGCTTGGATATTTTTAGAAGTCTGATTTAAAAACCTAAAATAAATTTTTGCAATAGTCAGTAGTAAATCTTCGCATATTTTTTGTTTGTTTTTCTAATTACCCTTCTGGGAACCACGTTTTCCCTTGTGGCTCTGCTCTTAAGAGTTATATGTCACTCTAGCATTCAGAGCTGTTAATCTGTCACCTTTGAAGTCTGTGCAGACATATATTTAATACTTGGCTTCCTTGTTCTTTATTTTCTACCATTAGCAAAGCTTGGCTGGAAAACATTGTCCCAGAACAGGAACTGTGTGCTTTCATGTTAGAATTGTTGAGAGAAGGACATGTTCTTCTAGAAGTCAAAATTGCCAAAACTTTTTATAATGCTAAATGGGGATTTTTTTTCCAGTTTAGCCTGCAGCTGAGCTTGAACATGTCTTCTCATTCTTTCAAGGAAGACCCACACTTTTTGGCCAAACCCTCAAAAGTTTTATTCTTTAAAAAGACCTTTAAGCTTTAATAACCCCTTTTCCTATTAAAGCTGTTTTAAGTAACAATCTTACTGCTTAATTAGAAAATCGCTTTGGTGAAAATAAAACACAGACACTGAAGTGAAAGATTTTGCATTCACCTAAATGCGTGGCTGTAAACATTTTTCCTGCTGACCTTGAGGATTTTCAGAAACAATAAAAATCTAATTTTTACCCAGATTGCGCTCACTCCCCAGTGTGCCCCTGCCATTTGTCAAACATGTGGATGCTGGGCTGCAGCTGTCCTTGTCTCATCTGTAGCTACCTCAGATTCCTGACATTTGCATCCTGTCTGGCTATGTGCTTTTGTTTGGCTGTCAAACTTAGGCATTTATACCAACTCCACTGATACTCATAATAGGAAAATTATAATTATGGTTATTTTATCTTTAAGAAATCTCTCATTTAATGCCTCTGTTACCTACCACAGAGTTTATCAATGGCTCCTTGTCAGCTCTGTTCTAGGGCCTCCTAAATACTGATACTATGCAGAGATGGTCTACACCTCCATCCCATTAAAAAGTCTTTTCTTCTGCTAACAGGATTCACCCTGATTCTGCAAAAGGGTTAAGTGTTACCCTCAGTGATTGTTCCTTTAACCAGCTGCAACAGGCCAAGAGGCAGAGGCGCCCTCAGGCACTGCCAGAGTAAGACATTGTCTTTAAATTCTCCAGGAGACAACTCAAACCTGACACAGAGTTTACAGGATAAATTCTCTACAAAACTTGAATGTGTCATGACAGCAGAAAGGAGATACATAGAAGGGAGTGGGATGTACTGAAAAAAATAACCAAAAGAAGATGTGCAAAGTATTAAGGAAAAATATGTACTTTCTTAACTTAAACTCTCAGGATGCATCAGATATTCAGGAGAATACAGAACAGAAAAATATACAGAATTTGGAGAATTGTTTGGAAATAGGTTCATAATATCTTTTCTGAAAATAAGATTTTAAATAAAATAACAAATAGGTTAGAAGAAAAAATATATTGAGGAAAAGAACTTTTTGTCAATAGGAAAAAGTATACATGACAAAAGAAGAAAAGAGAGGAAAAATTCTTCTGGAAATATTTTACCGGTCATAGAAAACCTGGATAAACATCTACACAGTGTTATACTAACCTGACACAAGATCCTCAGTGTCCATGCAGATAATGGGTATAAATTTTGTTGTTCTGTGGGGATATGAGAAGAAAAATATATTCAACCATGCGTTTTCAACTCTTTGCTAAAGCTGTTGATACTGAAGACAGCTGAGTAGTAAAAATATCAGGTGGGGCAGGCTTAGCTTCTGCAACCTGTGGATCTTCAGCAAATACAGAATTCCATGCTATGTGTCTACAAGCAAAAATTCAGATTAAAAAAGAAGAGAAAAGGGGCTCTAGAAATTATCTAAAATTTGAAGGATTTTACAAAGGTACATGGCTTTTAGGCATTTTGACAACTCTTGTTCTAATTACACACATCATGGTTTAAGCCCGGTGTATCTTTTCTAAAAACACATTTAAAAAATAAATGAATGAAGAAGAATGCTTATATTCAAGAAACCTCTTCTTATTTCTCTGATGAAAAAAACTAAATATGACTATAGTGTTACCGAAAAAATGACAATATCAATACCAAAGTTTCTCCTCTTTTCTCATAGTGAATAGATGTTCTTTGGAAATAGACTTTTTATATGAAAAGCTATTCAGAATAAGGAACAACATATTTTTATTTTGACAAATTTAGGACAAAGTGAAAATTGAATTTTCTTTAAGGTCCAATATTTTCCCTTTAAAACAAATTTAAACAAAAGAATAAGTTAAAATAAACTTTTGAGCTACTCTAGTTTTCAGTAGAAAATTACTGTGTGGATTTTCCCTTTGGAACTGATTCGAGGACTAAAGAAAGCTTAGCAAATTATGACATTTTTACTTTATACTAAAATGTGCAACTGTATTCAAATGAAACTGTGGAAATACTACTTCATTGCAGGTCATAGCTGGAAAACGGTGGCTGAGAAGCCTGCAAACTGGTGGCAGTACTTTCTAAAAGCTCTCAGTTTCCAGGTGGAAACCTGTGATTTAGCAAGTTCTATTTTATAAGTATGATGTGTTTATTTTTCCAAAATGAAAATTTTGTGCTGACTGTCCAGTTATTTATAGTCAAAGTTGCATATGAAGTTTTGTTATGTGACAAAAATCAGTTAATTAGAAAGAAAAGAAATTTTGAAAGTACAACAGCCACATTACAATAGGCAACAATCTGAGAAAAGAAAGGGTTTAAATACTGAACATCGGGGACCGCCATTTTGAATGTGAAATAGAAAAACAATCTTTCTTCCTCCCCTGTCCCTCCCCAGTTTCTGCCATAGCCATTTTACATTCTGCGTGGATAGACTTATGCAAAGTAACAAATCAACTTACTGTCCTTGTTTCCTAGGGGTTTTAAGAAGGATTGTCCCACATTTCTTTCTTCTGTTCAACCGCCATTCCAACATTCCCAAACTGATTTCATCTTCCTAGTCCATTTCCCAAGGGGAATGCAAAGTTGTGTTCTGTCTGAGAGAGGTTAAGTGGAGAGGAAGGTGAAATTCAGATCCGTAGTGTTTAGCAACAGAACCCAAACACTGCTCATAAAGATATCCTCCAGACTTTGGAAATGAGCCAAATCAAGCTTTGGCAAACCCACAGTGTCAGCGGAAGCTACCTGCAGGACTGGGATATGCGCTCTTGTAAAGAAAATACAGGCTTTCGGAAATCTACAAATTATCATTAAAAACAAATAGAGAATTAGCAAATAGTACCAAAATGTAATTTCTTTTTCATAGGGCGAAAAAAATAAATAGTCCTTTTACATTGTCTTGTTCCTCTACATTGACAGTTTTCTGTTACTGAAATTTTTCTTGACAGTCATTTGAGCCAGGTGCAATAGAAAAAAATACATTTTTACAGACCATGTCCAAAACTTCCAAGGATAAACAGGGAACTCTGTCTCATAGTCATTGAAAAATTTCTCAGATGTTCATTTAATCTGTTATATAACTCCCTTCTCTATTACCTGTTTAGTGATGATATTTAAGATAAATGGTTTTTAGCAACAGCAAGTAGCAAGTGAAGTGAATTTGTGAATTTTAGCGGAAGTAAATGAATTCTTACATAGTAAAGTGTAGGAAATTTTGCCAAAACTCTTTTCAGTACAGTAAACAAAGGTATTACTCACTACTATCAAAATCTGTTTTCAGCTTATGCCTGGCTAACTTTTTGTAACTTCTGTCACTCCAAGAAATTGGCTAGATTTAATGCATCTGTTTGAAAACAGTTGGATGAACAGGCACAGGGGCACGAAAGGGGTTAGCTTTGTTTTGAAATTCTTGATCATCTGTGACAGACAAATAAGAAGTCAGGATTTGGTCATATCCATTATTTTAGTTTAAGTAGTAATTTAATTACATGGCAAATATCTGCAGAGAATATTCAAGATTTCTTGGTCATGAAATATGGTATCACTTTGTTGAACTGTGGACTTTGGACAGAAGAGAAATGCTGTGTTCGAAATTACTTTCTTCATTGTCTCTAGTAATTTTAACCTTACAAGCATGAAATGGAAGTGTCGACTGCATGTTTTGCAATGTTTTAGCTTATAATGTTGCTAAAACAAAAGCACAGAATGAGATATACCACCCAGCTGCTTTCTCTTTACATCACATAGAAGACCACAGTTTTGCACAAACAGCATTAAAGATACCACCGTGCAACAGCCTTTCATCTCAAAAAGTTAAGTTTCGTCCAACAGCTGGGTGTACTGGGACTGATTGTTGCGGGAAGAGACAGATCAAAAGAGGGAAGGTAAGAGAAAAAAAACAGGAAATAACTGACCCTGGGGACCCAGGGGAGCGTTCCCAAAGCAGACTGTGCAGCTCAGAGAACTCCTCAGAGTTTCATAATGGGAATGGAAATAATGCTTGGCTAAAAAGCTTGTTTTGCTTCAACAGCAGTGACTGTGTGTAGCTATTGCTGACCTGTTAGCTTGGTTTCAATTAGTTACATTATTTAAACTTGGGGTAAGACTGACCCAAATAGAAGTTTTGCACATGTAGAGTTGACCTAAATATTTCTGGTTTCTCACTCAGTGGAAAACAGTGCTGGATTAACATACCAGTGTAACGCCACATGGAAGCTATTGTTTGTATGTCTACTTTTCATTTTCATGGGGGTGCTGAAGGATTTCTTTTATGCAATGCAGCATGTTGCTTCACATAAGGTAATCTTGTGAGCTGCAAGGTGCTATGAAGAAGCTATGATGCTCATGGCTTTATAGAAGATGCGGTTTTGCCTGGTATAGCAGGAAGGAGGCTCATCAGGCATTCCAACAACATGGAGGCAGGGGCATTGAGGAAAATACATGCTAAAATGATTTAAGTATTTTGTTAATTTCTGCAAATGGCAACTGCAATGTCATGAAGATAAATGTGAATTAAATTAATTTTAAAAAAAAATCTTGTGAAATTTCAAATTTGGAAATACTTAATTTTTTTTTTTTTTTGGCTAAACTTAATAAATGTAAAAAAAGATTTCTTATCCTCAATTAATTTGTGACTAAAAATTATATTAAGCATGAAACATTCATGTGATCTGTATAGAAATTCTGCACACAAAATGTCAGATGGAGAAACTAAATTTTATTTAGTAATACTACAAACATTTTTGTGTGCAGGTATGAAGAATTATGTCTCAGCAAGTTAGTGTGCTTATTCTTTTACATACTAAAAATACGTATTAATGAGAGATCATTTCTTCTCTGGCCAAATATGACAAATCAGGCTTCTTACAACCATTCTTCCTTAAGAAGAATCTGAGCATCTTCTGTGTTGCTTATGCATTCTTGAGGTAGTACATAATGATGATCTGCTGATCAAACACCTGAACTGGGACAATAACACTCCAGAAATCTCTTTTTAAATAGATTAATAAGATTAATAAGAGCTCTGATCTTCCTGTGCAATGTAGAAGTTTCTTTTATCACAGTGAAATCTTCTGTGTTGAAGCTGGTCATCACTGTTACACTTCACTGTTATACTACCTCAACCCTTTTCTCTTTTAATATTGGGTTGTCCATCTCATGTCAATTCTAAATGGACAAAGTATTAATATGGGTGACATTTTTAAAGGTAAATCTGATTCAGAATTGTCAGCATCAGTGGTATAATAGGGGCTCACATTAACTCAAATTTTTGAGGTTGAAGATAAAGCATGATAAAAGCTATGCTTGGTAGGGGATGGTGTTTAGAGTGAGGTTTTTTGAACTCTCCATGGGATGGTATGATTACTTTGTGAATTTTTCTTGTTATAATTGAATACTTATGTGTTGCTTCTAGCCAAGAAAGAAAACTGAGTTGACTATTTCTGTTCTCCATTGTGGTAGAAAAGATAGATGAATGGAAGATGATGATTTTAGTTTTCTGATAAGTTGCAAGCGCTAAATTTAATTTGTCCTGTTTTGGATAACAGAGGAAGCTTTCCAACCCATTCTGTATGTGCATTTTAACAGGTTTTCTATTCATGAATTAGATTCAGATCCATAATCTAACAATGTTTCTTGAAATTGATAAACCAGTTTAATGTATTTAAGTTAAACATTTTGTCTTCTACAAAAAACATATTTTAACAGAAGAACATTTCCCTGTATTTTTTCACTCTAGCACTGATAGGTTTTTGTACTATTTAGAAGAAGAACACAACACAGATTCTCCTTGATAGTGTTTGTTTTGACCAGACCTGTCAGATAATACATGATTTAGGTTTTAAGATTCAGTGGGGAAGATGTTCGGTTAAATTATAATCAGAACTTGCCAAAATCTAGCATTTAAGGATTGTTAATTTTTTTTTAATTATTCCAGTCACAAATGGGCAAAAATCCCAGTAGTCAGCATTGCTTCAGAATAAAGAATTACACACACATTCTGGAGCGGACAGACAACAGCATACACTTCACAATACCAGGTGAGTTTGTGGTGCAGAGGCTATAGGTCCAGGAGGCCGTAACTAAAATTCTCTGGACTTTCAGACTTTTTCAGATAAACAGGAGTTTTGTTCTTAATAGTTTTCATAAAAAGGCTCCCCAGAAACAACTGCTTCTCACAGGAGGAAGCCTGACACCTCTGCTAATGTTAAGCTTTCTTTAAGTTTCGCAACAAAGCCCTGGCATGCTCCAGAACTGTAAAGTAAGAAGTTCAGAAGTATCCATCAGTGTCATGGTTGCTCTTTGGACTCAGATTCACCTTTACTGAAAAATCGATTTGACTTGTTTTCCAAAAACATAACTTCAAGATTTAATGTAAATAATCAGACCAGCTCAAACAATAGCTGGGGTTTGCTTTGGGTTTATTTGTTTTTCTTATTACAAATCTCATTATTTCTAATTCTTAACCTTATTGTTACGTGTACTTCTATTCAAAACTGTTCAATAGTTTCACTACTGCTTCTATTTAAAACCTGTAATATTACTTGTTTCTGTCAGGAACAGTTTTCTAGTTATCTAAAAAAAACCCACCACCGCCTCCATTATTGGAGAGCAGAATGTGACTCAAGACAACATACATTCCCCCAGATTTCAGTATTTCATTTGCTGATCTTAAGAAATAATTTAACAAGTAACACAATTACTGATGTGCTATATTTACAAACATCACTGAAAAAATACCTATTTGTTATCTATTGTGTTAGCTCACTGTATTGAGCTTAAGGAGCCTTACCAGTGATATAACACATATCAACTGTTCATGTTTCCAGATTTAGCTCTATCAGGGAATAACATTTTGGGAAACTTGAAGAAAGCTGTAAGATTGTGAAGTGTTTGCAATACCATTCTCTTTTGAATATCAGTTCCTAATAGCAAACATTATTGCTAAACCACTTGGATGACTCTAACAAGGTTTTGGAAATAAGACAATGACTAAGAAAAAATACGCAATGTAGTTGGCTCCCTTTCCTCCCAAAGCTCTTCCCTGAAATTCAGCACTTACTATTTTTAGCAGATATCTCTATCCATACATGGACAAAAGAGGATCCACTTTGAGATTAATACCTACAACCCAGGCATCTGAGTCAGACAATGTGATATATGGCAGTAAATAAACTAGCCCTGGGTCTACACCAGAGACAGTAAGCATCTGCTGACCTTGGCATGTTACTTCTTCGAGGTACTAAGGTGCTACCATACTGCCAAATCATTAATTTTGCATTATGGCCAGTGATTATGATACGTTTCATCTGATACTGTTGCTACCCAAAAAATTGAGAACGATTCTGAGAAAAAAAACTTTTTTGCTACTGTAAAATACTGAAAAGAAAGCCTACTTTTCATTAGCATCATCAGTATGTCTGTGGCATCCATCAGTCTTTAATGAGGCATAGACATGGCACAGCCTGAAGATTGTTTTTGCACTCTGTGGCTGTGATTTCCCATTAGTTCCACTGAAGGCACAGCAGTGAGCTACGTTGCCAACCCCTCAAGCAAAGAGACTGAAAAAACAGCCTGCTTTTTCCTTTGCCTGCTCGTATTTGATGTCCTTGTTCTACTGAAACAGTCATGCTTTTGTACAGACTTGACATGAGCTCTGAGACATACCCATGCATCACACAGTCCTCTGTTGGCAATGACTCTCCAAGATCTGCATTTAGTCTTTGAAATCTGCCATATGGCTGCGATGTCTTTTTTCAAAGCCTAATACGTTCAGTAAGAAACTCCTGTGTTTCTATCCAGGGTTTTCAAGGTTTCAATTTAATTTATTACATGATAGGCTTACATAGTTACATTTAAGACAACACTGATGAAATGGAAATGTGATTTGGAATGTGGATTCAGTGTTACACACTCAACAAACAGTAAGATACAAACATTTGCATTATGTTCCTCTGTTCAAATGAACTGCAATATGTGAAAGTGACTGCAAGAATTTGTCTTTTGGCAGCTGTGATTTTTTCAGTCCAGATGGATGCATCACAGGTGTGTCAAATATTTCTAAAAGACTAAGCTAGTAAGGATTTGAAGGAGAAAAATAGAATTACCCAATCTTCATTGACTGAACTTTCAATGTTTAGGTCAGATTCTTCTCTTCGTAGTATATTTCCACAAGTGCAGTATGAAGAAACAAGAAGACAAAGTACATCCACAAATAAAATCAATTATTTTTCATCTGAACTTTGGCATTTCCAGAGCTAGATGCTGGATTTTATAAAAGCCTTTTTTTGAACAATTAAGACTGATAGCATGGATATTTAAGCATTTAATACATCTTTCAAAACGTATTTATTGAGGCAAATAACCTGAAAAATCAATCTGAGCAAGTGAATGTTATAGATAAAAAAATATTTGGCCAGGTTGTCTGGAAACTAAAGATTATGCGATATGCTGGTTTGTTCTTTTTTTCCTTAGGAGCGGGCATAAAATATGTTATCTGCTGATAAAAATAGTCTTCAGCTATGTCTGTCCTTTGCAATTAGTTTGGCTATGTTCATCTAAATTAGATTGATTTTAGAGTCTCATTGCAGATTGCACTTCCCATGCATAATAGTTCACCTTGACAAGTTTTTGGCAGGAAAACAACCAAGCCATTCACAGTAATTAAACAGCAAGTATTATTATTTATGATCCTAAGATGCTGACAGATTTTCTTCACAAAGATGGAAGAATTTCTAGCCTGGTCCAAATGATGTGATTTTGAAAGGTTCCATAAGGATGAAAATCGGTCATATAGTCTCTCCTTTATGTTTTCTGTCTTGCAGTAGTCAGTAGCAGGTGCCAAGGGAAGAACACAGAATAGAAAGTCTATAGGATAGGAGAAAGAAAAAATATCCAAGAACAGCTGGACTGTGAAATTGGAATTCAAGGACCCCCTGAGCCAGAGGTAGCTTGTGTGCAATAGTCCTTAATGATTTTTCTCCTATTAATTTCATTATTCCCCTTTTCAACCTGTGCAATCTACTGTCATCAGTAATATACTGCAGCAACACATTTCACAGCTGAAATGTATGTTTTGTTTTAAGCATGTTTTCTTTTTTTCTGAGACTAATAAATATGGGCTTCATTTTGTGTCCTCTAGCTTCACACAAAAAGAGAAACTGAAGGCATTGAATAGCTTGTATAGACCTCTGTCATACACCTAACATCTTTTTTAGCTTGATGCGTTCTAGAGCACAGATCTGCTGCTCTTATGACACGAAAGGTTGCATCCAATGTTTCCCACACTCTTCTCTATTTCCATTCTCCTGCTCTTTTCTTCAATTCATACTGATTAATACAGAATCTCTTCATAAATAGGAACAGCTCATGGAAGACTTCTTCTAAAGAAATAAACTTCACCTGACCCTTCAGATTCCATTACTTGCCAACAAATCACAAACAGGACTTCACTGTATTAAGCACCTTTGTGCTAATCAGAAACTGTTAGATACTCTAGTAACACCTGAGAAACACATAAACAAGAAATAGGCTAGATTTTGTGAGTTTAGTAGTCTGAAGTTTCATTCTTTCATGTGATGTTTCCCATTAAGAACAGACAGAAAGGGAAAATCAACATTTTCTTCAGTAAGGAAGGAGACAGCAATCTCAAGCGAGTGGCTTAAGACTCTGAGTTTTGTTTGAGTTCAGGGCCAGCCACTGAGGTACCTCTGAACTGCCAAGGATGCTGTAAGGGATCTTGGCATAACTGAGTGTTACACACCTAAAATTAACATAGAAGGTGTTTTGTTTGAAATGTGGCTTGGAACACTGTGCCACCAAGCTGAAGAGCTTTGTGCTTACAGACATTTGTGACTACCTCTGCCTAAAATATGTATCTTGCTACTCATTGGAAATAAACCTGCTCCTCTCTATCACAAGTCGTTTTCAGTGAAAGCTGCCCATACATGAAGTTACAGCTTGTGGAAGGAATTACGAGGTAACATCTGCAATATGTGACCCTGTTAATCCTTTTAAATTTTAAAGCTTGTGTTACCTGATATCAGAGACCTGCTTTTACTTGCTTGATGGATTTATTCTGCTGAAGGTAATAAATCCATCTGTCTAGGCACAATGGTACTTTTTGAAAAGCAAGAATGTTTTTCAGGAAATGGATAACTCACAGCATCTACTTTTTAGTTCTGGAAATTAGTAATTTGCAAATAGTGCATATAAGTGAGTTTCTATGGAGACCACACAATTTGTATGAGCAGAATGATGGTCTTGTGCTAGAAATGATTTATTGACACTAGTTCGAGAAGACTGAAACTTAGGTGGGTGGTGTAATTCTCTCATATTAAGTCTGAATTATCACACCACTGCATTATACCTATTGTAGTAAAATTGTTCATAGAACCGTACAGTCATAGAATAGTTAGGATTGGAAAGGACCTTAAGATCACCTAGTTCCAACTCCCCTGACATGAGCAGGGACAACTCACACTAAACCATGTCATCCAGGGCTCTGTAAGAGATATTTTTATTTTCTTTCCATTCCCTTTCCCTTCTCTTTCCCTTTCCTTTTTACCTGACTGGTATTTGTGTTGTATACTACGTAAATGTTCCTGTGTTCTTTATCTGACACTTTTTGCTAGAGAAGGTGACTTTCATTTAACAAGCTCATAGGCATAGACCACGATGGTGACAAAATGCAGGTCAGACACAGTTCATTTACAAAAATCACAGAATCACAGAATATTAGGAATTGGAAGGGACCTCAAAAGATCATCTAGTCCAATCCCTTTGCCAGAGCAGGAACACCTAGATGAGGTTACGTAGGAAGGCATCCAGGCAGGTTTTGAATGTCTCCAGAGAAGGAGACTCCACAACCCCCCTGGGCAGCCTGTTCCAGTGTTCCGTCACCCTCACTGAGAAGAAGTTTCTTCTCAAATTTAAGTGGAACCTCTTGTGTTCCAGTTTGAGCCCACTACCCCTTGTCTTGCCATTGGTTGTCACCGAGAAGAGCCTGGCTCCATCCTCGTGACACTCACCCTTTATATATTTATAAACGTTAATGAGGTCACCCCTCAGTCTCCTCTTCTCCAAACTAAAGAGACCCAGCTCCCTCAGCCTTTCCTCATAAGGGAGATGCTCCACTCCCTTAATCATCTTTGTCGAAAGATGATTAAGGGAGAAAAAAAGATGATTAAGATGATGTCAAATCTTCTAAGAACAGATTCATGAAAGGACTGTGAAGCTAGACAAACTTTAGATGCCTGACTTCCCAGCTAGGTTTTGTAGACCTGAGTTAAAATGGCACCACATTAGCCCCTTTTTAAGGAGGTGTGGGTGCCAAAAACTATCTGCAAAAACCTGGAGACTAAGCTGAAATCCAGCTGAAACAGGAAATGAGCAAGATTTGAGATATCTCATGCATTCTTCAGTGTCCTACTCAAGATTGTAGTGAAGCTCTCATTGTAAATAACTATATTAAAGCTTTTCATAGCAGTAGATGTGATGTAGGTGTTCTAATTGTAAAACATGTCCACAGAGAGAAAAGCAAATGTCAATATCCAACTCTGATTAATTTCTTGGTAGCTGCGAGGCTAGATAAGAACCCCAAAGCTATGAGTATATATCATATGAGTAATACAACTGTGACTGAAAGACATGACCCCAGCCTCCTAGCTCTCAGAAATATGTTCATATACCCTCTTTCTATTTGTCAAGTAAACATACAGTTGTTTTGTATAAAGAGCAGCCTCCAGTGGAGTGACAGGAAAACATCCTGCAAAAAGCTGAGGTGTCCATGAGTCAGAAAAGTCATCTGGGAAAGCCAATCTGAAATTGATTCAAGCATGGGAATAAACAGAAACCATGTTCCCTAGCTGATTTAATATTTTAACTTGAGATCACAAGGGAGATCTTAGTGGCGGTGGATTCAAGGACTGACACTTCAACAGGTCAACACATACACACTGGGAAAGCACACTAGTGCAATCCTGCAAGCAGGATAAGTGATGTTCATTTCAGCAGTCTATATCAACGAAGTCTAGGTGGCACTGCAAAATCTAGGTGTACCTATGCACTGTTAGATACAGAAGCCATACATTTAGTGTACCTTGCAGAGCTATAGGCTTAAAAATACTTCTAGAACTCTGTATTTTAGTTTAGCTTTCTGATTTGCTTTGACTTTAATACATCTTCAAATATGATGCCCTAACAATGCATCAAGAGTGCTGTCAAGAATACAGCTTTTTACAGTGCAAGTTGACTTGTTAATCATGTCAAATATGTACTATAAGGAATAGTAATATAGGCAGTGTAAACCTCAATGTTTTCTAGTGAAGGCAAGAAGAACAGTGATTATGCCTCTCTTAAAAAAAGCCAAACCTTTTTTGCTTTGGGGATAAGGATTCATGATCAGTTTTTCTTCTAGATATCCATAGAACACACATGAATATCAAATTCATGGAAGACTGTTGCTGCTCTGCCTTTATAATTGTATATATGGTTTTTGTTTGGTTTTTTTTTTTCCTCCTATATGTCTTTTTAGGACTTCATATGTGCCTGACACTGAGTTACACAGAAGGGGAAGGTAAATATAGAGGTCCAGCTGTGATGACTAGAGATAGATGATATTTTTGCTTTTTGACATTAATGATACATTTACATAGTTACTAACCAACTCCTAAGATTTGATTTTTGAAAGTGTTGACCTTTACTGCTCCAAAACACACCTGTGTAGTGCATATGCTTATATTAACACAGAAGACTGACAGATACACGGTGAAAACAAATATAAAATTTGAGGCTAAAAAGATCATTGCAGAGAGAGCACTGAAAACAAACATTCATGAATGTGTTAATAGCAACCGAAAGAAAGATACATCAAGTATCAGCAAGAACAATCAAAACTATCAAAATGAGAATTTCTACTTGGACAGTGCTTAAAGCTGTTCAAAAAACACAGTGGAAAATCTTTCCAGTTCCTTTGACTTTTCCTGTCATTGTTCACTGAAACAAACACATAAACAGTAGAGATAACTTACCCAGGTCTTCCGTGTCTCCTTGTGATTCTCTTGTATCCACACTCATACCAGTCAGAATTTTGTCTGCAAGAAAAACAAACTACTGTGCCACTTTCCAAGCGTGTATTTGCTCAAGGTCCCGATGAATGGTGTGGTTTTGCTGTTACTTGTGAGCAAGCTGTGAATTTGACAGCCAGACGATCAGAGGAGGAACAAGGCTGTGTGTGTCTGTGACAGGCAGGCAGGGAGAAGACTGAGCTATGATTAGCAAAGCCTGAAAATTGGAGTTATGCCTGGCACTTAACATTTTTAAATAGCCAGGTTTATAAGGGGATAGCAGGTAGCGGTTTTGTGGCTGCTCAGTTCTGTGTACAACAGAAATATCTCTCTAACTCCAGTTTTCCAAAGGGTTTCATAATGCTATTACAAACACTTGATGCTTTTACATAATTTTTAACTAATAGTAAGGCACATTTGCACCTTTCTGTGCAAATACAGACAGAGTAATTGGCCAATGTTCACATATAAGAGAAGATCTGATAAAATTTTGGAAAGGCATATTTACAGGCAAAATAACAGATGGTTGGCAGGTGAAAGTCAGCAGAGCTAATTTCAGTGTTGCTGTGAAAGTTATAAGTGGAAATCCAACCCAGAACCTCTTAAGTATAGCCATAATATTTAATTAAAATATCCTCTTTCTTTTTTTCTCAAAGACAACTATCAAGTGTCAAATATATTCTTTTGTAAGCGTTTTATGTTTTCAAATTCTCTTTCTTTATGTTTCATATATATACCATGCTCTTAATTATTGCTTTTTTGTAGTGCAAGATTTCTTGTAAAGTTTATTGAAAGCATATTAAGTCTAGAGATTCAAAGGAATTGGTTATGAAATTGTTTGCAATCAAGTCACACTTTTGGCATGACTGTTTCTAGTTAATGTTTTTCATTAAGGCATAGAGGAAACAAAGTACACCACATTTTAACTTTACTGTTACACTAAAGTTTTGTTGCCGTAGTGACAAATACTGTGTAGATGAAGTCATAAATTTTCTTGGAGGTGCTAATAACTCAGTAGTGTTTAGTAACATGTTAAAAATTCACATTCTTGTAATATTTCAAGGGGGAGGATAACAATAAGCCATGAGAAATACCAAAATGCAGGGCTTAGCTTACTACAAAATTTTTACGTCTTTTTCCATGCATTCTTTGGTACCATAGCTGTGTTGGACATACACTAGGTCTTGGTATGAAAGTGGTAGCTTACCTTATGGCAGTAGCTGCCTCCATATGAAGACAATGATACCGAAGTAGGAAATGTTTCTCTGTGTTCAGTACCCACATGTAAAGAAAATGTAGTAATTGAGGACGGAAGTACTCTGTAATAAATATGCTGTTAGCATATTTTAGCAATGCCAGCAGTAATGGATGTGCTGGGGTCCTTTCAGGGAATTCAAATCACTGGGAAAAACAACAGACTGTGAAATACTTGCTCCGAACTTAAGATGCCAAAGAGAATAAACTGGTTTTTGAGTCTAATAATTTATGATTTATGAGGTTAATAATTTATTTCATTGCCCTGCATCAACACAATCCCAGCCTGTGGGAATGGGGGCAAGGGCTCCCCTGGGTGGCCTCCAGCCCATCACCTGGGCATCTATTTTCCAGCACCACCCAGGTCTCATCCAGCCCCTTCTGCCCCGAGTGCATCAGGAACTGAGACTCATCTTTAGAGACCAGTGTTCATGGGCAGCCATGGTGAAGGGTTTCATCACACGTGCACTCATCTCAGTGGGCTGTATGAAGATCTGTTCCAGCTGAGGGTGCCTTCCTCCAAAACAGCATGGTGACATTTGTGAACCAGCTTATCGATGTCGCTGTGTAATGGTGCAGTGGGGAGGCCTGTCTGCTGTGCCTAGGTGATGGCCACACTGTTGGGGGGTGAGAGGACAGCCTCATGGCTGTCCCCAAGGAGGGTCTCCCACGCCTGGCCCTTCCTACCCCAGCAGCCTTGAGCAGAGTAACACAGACGACCTCCCCAGCACCTCAGCAGCTGCCCTTCCCTGAGGCTCTGGCAGCCATTCCTTTGTTCCCATTGCTATCCTTGGGGAGCAACAAGAGCCTCAGCAATAGCCCAAGGAGTCTGTGGCACACCCATCTACTGCCAGTCCGGGCAGGAGCTACTGAAACCAGGACCAGGCCAGCAGCCGGGGGATGTGCCTTCCCACAGTTCCACCAGAAGGCTCCCAGTAGTCAAGATCTATTGATCTATTGAAAAATAAACCTGCCCAGCTACAGCTCTGTCTCTCTCCAGCTGGTCCCAGGGCAGATATTTCCAGCTAGGGGCTCCCCAGAGCAAGCCCGTGCCCCACCAGTCTTCACTCCAGTCCTGCCCTCCTCCTCCTCACTGCACCCTCTGCCCTCCCATCCCGGGGCTCTGCTCTCCTGCTCTCCTATCAGCCCGCTTTGCAGCGTGCAGCCTCACTATGGTGGCACCCAAATCCCTCCTTCTGCACAGAGTCATGCCTTAGTGCTGCTCTCTGCATCACCCCAGGGCTGCACCCAGCCACGACAGGAGCCCCAAGAACTTCAACAAGCGGAAGCACAAAGACCTACATCTGGGGAGGGACAATCCCAGGCACTAGCACACATGAGGCGCTGCCCTGCAGGAAAACAGCCAGCAAAAGGCGACCGTGTTGCTGCCCTCGAGCATAGGCTTTCTTCCTGCACTTCGGCATCCAGCCTTGTCTATGTAGAAATATATATTGTCTGCCTGAATTTTGAACACCAGCCCTACCACCATTGAAACCAACTGGACCAGCCAGTACAGACAGGTATTTGTTACTCCAGAGCTGATGAAATATGACTTAAGAATCTTGCACCGATCTGGGCTGAGCAGTCAGTCATCTGCTAGCCATGACATTCCAGTGGGGAGAGACAAAAAATACTTTAGAATCATAGAATCAGCTAGGTTGGAAAAGACCTTTAAGATCATGGAAGAGACTGACCCCCACCTCACTACAATCTCTTTTCAGGTAGTTACAGAGAGCAGTAAGGTCCCCCCTGAGCCTTCTCTTCTCCAGACTAAACACCTCCAGTTTCCTCAGCCGCTCCTCATCAAACTTGTTCTCCTCACCCTTCAGCAGCTTCATTGCCCTTCTCTGGACCCACTCGAGCACATCAATGTCTTTCTTGTAGTGAGGGGCCCAGAACTGAACGCAGGATTCGAAGTACGGCCTCACCAGTGCCAAGTACAGGGGGATGATCACTGCTCTGGCCCTCCTGGCCACAAGAAACTGATACAGGCCAGGATGCTGTTGCCCTTCTTGGCTGCATGAGTACAAGCTGGCTCATGTTCAGCTCCATCAATCAGCACCCCAAGGTCCTTTTCTGCTGAGCAGCTTTCCAGCCACTTTTCCCCAGGCCTGTAGCATTGCATGGGGTAATTGTATGTATATGCAGGAAATACTGTGCTGAATAACATACTCATGAGCCATATGTTTGATTAGCATTCACTGGTGTTGGCTTATGCATGCTGAAAAAGCTGTGCATTTGAGCAAAAAGATGGATGCCATCTGCTCTGTACAGGGCCTGACTTTTCATAATCTTTAGCTGTATATTGCCACTTAGTGTGAGGAGATGTCTTAGATGCCACCATTTACAGTTGTGACTACAAAAATACAACAAGACTCTTATTAGGAAAAAACACAGAGCCGACTGACAAATGATGGCATTTACTTGAACTGATAAAATGAAGAAGCAGCAACTTTTGCATTCACCATCTGTTTAGTAATTTCTAGAATAGTTTTTACAGCTGATACTCTCAGGTTTTAAGGGGAGGAGCTGGATGTCATGACTCTGAGTCAAAAGTTTCTGTTCACAGTGACCCAGGAAAACTTAAGCAGTAATAGAACAAATGAAATATACATTATTTTCCTGTTGCTGTAATGCTTGACATTTTCTTGACTTTGGCAGAAGGCAGAGAAGGTGTTTCAGGCAAGCAGTCTTATGCAAAAAGCTGTTCAGTTTTTACAATGCAAATACAAAATATCTTTTTACTTTTTAACCTGGCGTTTTCATTGTGAAGTCATTTGCAAAGAACATTTGGCAGGTTTTGATATGAGAGGGGTTTTTGTCTCTTTTTGTTTCCTTTTTTCTTTATTTTCCCCCTTCATTCTGTTCATGATTTTGCTTTTTCTTACAGTGTTCTCAGGTGTGTCTGAACCCTGGAAAGATAAGGAGGCTTTTCAAAAGGCATTTCCAAGTTCGAATCCTCTGAGTACAAATCAAATATTGATCTATTTAGGAGAAGTCAGGATTGTAAAAGAGTGTTTACACAGGAGACAGACTCCAAGACAGCTGTTCAATGATGGGATTCTGGTGTCAGAGTGGCAAATACCCTATAAACAGTGAATACTGAAGAAAATAAAACATGAAAGGGAACTTTGATGCCTGTTACCAAGCAACAAAACCCATGTAACTTGAGATGTGACAAGCATGTACATTCTCTAGCAACCTTCCCAGATGTCTTGACTTTATAGGGCAATCTCAGTTTCAGTTTCAGTTTTATTTTCTTCCTCTTCTTTTTTTTTTTTTTTTTTTCCTGTCCTTACGAAGTGGAAGGAGAACACTGAATCTGTTCTAACATATTGTTAGTTGCTATGAATATTCTTTCAGGGCAAATGTTTCCTTTGTGTATGATGAAGTTAAATTTTGTGTGTGTATTCACCACTTTGTTCTCTCTTAAGATGATCTAAGTTGATACTTTTTTGTCAAGATCTAAAATTTAGGGCAAATGACAAATTTGACTATTAACTCGTTACTCCCCTAAACAGCAACTGAAAAGGTCTCTTGCTCTTTCTGGAACTGGAATTCTGCACTTTCTTGTCTTCAGAGAAGGACAGGAGATGTAGGAAGCTTTCTACCTGTAAGTGGGTGGAGTTCTGTGTTCCAGTCCTCTGTCCAAATTCTCAGTCGTGAGAGAACATGTGGTTGTATGTTATCTAGGAATCACTAGGAATTAAAAGCTGAATGTCTTGCACAGTAGCAGTATATGTTGTCCAGAGGAGCATATGCGTACAAACCAAAAGGAAGAGTTGGTTTTCTGGTCAGCAAAGAACTAATAAATCTCAAGAGACTTGTAATTAGTGTGAAAGCTGTGATACATAGAAGTGTAGGTTCCTGAATCACACATGAGGATCCTTCCTTGGCAGAAAACACATAATGTCAATTCTTATTATAACAACTTTCACCTTTGTCACATGAGAGAGATCAATAGATTTCAAGGTGCCAGTTAGGGACTACAGAACATCTTAAAACAGAAATATTTAAAATAACTCAGGAAAGGCTCCTGACACAAAATTCCATGTCCATATATTTTAGAGTCAATGCAATGATGATCTTGAACCCTAGGGAAAGAATCATACATCTATTTCTAGCTGGCAGCTCTGTAGGAAGGAAGAATACCTGTTCCTTTACTTTCTGACGCTTCACCGCTCTCACCTCCCAAAGTCCTCCTTCCTCATTACTTTCTCTCATTGCTTGTAGGTGCTAAAAACTCCAGGTGTCTTCTTTACATACTGTAAACTTGATTGTCCTTCACCGTAACTCCTGAAGAACACAGGCACACATCTAATTCAGACAGAAGTCATCTCAGAGATATAAGATCTCTACTCAAATCTAGTCTGAGTTACTCCTTTCAAGCCGTTGAAGCACACAGCCTGTATACACTAGAGAAGGGAAAGGAGATCTGCCTTGCATTTGTCTTAACGCATGTTACCAGCTGTCACACAGCTGTTTTTCTTAAGTCAATGGGATGGACCGTTGGGAATTCTCAATAATGATGGACTATAAGTTACATCGGAGAACATAAAGTACAGTTTTCTTTTCACACAAACACACTCATTTTGAACAGCACAAGTGAAGATTAACACCAAAATGGAAAACCACCTGAGCCACTCAGTTTAATTCTAAACTCAGTCCTCATCTCATAAAAGCACAGAGGTAACTGCTAGGTAGTTGAGTTGACAGCTAACGGTGTTACTAGTAATTATAATTTGATGGAAAACTAATCACCATGGCAGGTATCTATAAACAAACATCCACAAAGCTGGGCTAAATAACATTTCAAAATACATCCAAATCACAAAGCCAAGAAACTGGGCTGACTAGAGAGCACCATGAACTCCTTGCAAGGAAGCCTTCTCAATGCTCTCAAAAATTATAGAGCTGTCGTGGTTTAAGCCCAGGCCGTAAATCAGAACCACGAAGTCCACTTCCCCCCCCCCCCACCTTTCTTCCCTCCGCTTCTGGAGGGACAGGGAGGAGAATCAAAAGAATGCAACTCCCACGGGTTGAGATAAGAACAGTTTAATAACTAAGGTATAACACAAATCACTACTGCTACCACTAATAATAATAATGATAAAGGAAATAACAAGGAAGAGAATACAACCGCTCACCAACCGGTACCTTACCCCCACCCTGCCATGATCCAGCCCTTCCAGGGACCCTCAGTTCTACATCCTGGGCATGACGTGCTGTGGTATGGAATACCTCTTTGGCCAGTTTGGGTCAGGTGTCCTGTCTCTGCTTCCTCCCACTTTCTCCTCCTCCCTGGCAGAGCATGAGACTCATAAAGTCCTTGCTCAGGGTAAACATTCTGACCCACAACTGAAAACATCAGCTTTATCAGTATTATTCCCAGGTCGAAAGTCAAAACACAGCACTGCACCAGTAGAAAAAATGACTGCTACTGCTAAACCAGGACAGTATCCACCCCTTATTCCATACCATTCACGTCATGCTCAGATCCCACATTTTCAATAAACCCTCACTCTCATCTCAGTGCACTGTTATCTTAGTGCACAGACCAATCCCTATAAAGCTGCTGAGTCCATTCGGTCCATGATGGTGGGCTCCATCTCTTGTAACAGTCTTTCAGAGCAGGAGAGGCCCATTGCAAAGTCCACCCCTCGATCATGAGTCCATCTACATGTTGCATCTCTGCCCTGATGGATGGGCCCATCAGGCTTAAAATAATTCACCCTCCCCTGCAGCAGTCTCTGCAACTTGTCGGGGACTCCATACAGCTGCCTTCCATTTCCGACGCTTCCAAAGCACTGGAGGGGCCCAGTGGATTAGATACTCGCCCATGCTGTCCCACACACCGTGACACTCATGGCTGTCCAGCCTTGGGGAAAACCTCTCGGTCCCCCTGTATTGTCTAAACCCAGACAAGACCCAAACCTGACTCTGCTTAACTCTCGGGATCAGACAAAATGGCTGTGGATAGAACACACTCTGTGTGTGTGCCAACATGGTGATCCCCATCACAATCAGCAGGCAGGTCCCAAGGGTACCCAGAGGCCATTCAAAACCTTCAGAACTCTCAAATGCTGCTGCTGTACTTGTCACTGGGGCTGCTGTAGCTGTTGTGCTTGCCGGCTCTCTCACCACCAGCTTCTCCTTTTCTGAGTCCAGATCTTCCTCCTCTGCCTTGCTGGAAAGTGCTGCGGGGTCTCCTGCATCCTCCTGCGGCTCAGGCTCACGGGGCTCGGTGGGCGGCTGCTGGGGGATGCTCTCGGCCGCCGCGGGGCTGGGCTCGGCCGTGGGGCTCGGCTCCGCCGCCGCCTCCTCTCGCTGCTCGACAGCCGCCTCCTTTCCCTTCTCGACCGCCCCCATTTCTTCCACCGGCAGCCGCTCCCTGCCGGCCTCCGGCCCCGCTCCCGCCGCCGCTTGGTCCCCGGAGCCGCTCTCCCGGGCCGCTTCGGCCGCCGCCGGCTCCCGGAGCCGCTCCCCCTCGGCTCCCCGCAGCCTCACAAAGACGGCCGCGAGGACGAGGGCCAGGACGGTGAAGAGCAGCGGGACGGCCAGGTACAAGTCCATGGCCACGTCCATCCTGCCCTGCTGCTGGAGCCCGCCCGCATTACAAGCCATTACCATGAAGTACAGTGAAACAAGAACCTTAGCCCAAGGCCCACACTTGATAAACACTAACACAGCAAATACCGGCTCTAAGTAAGCTACAGCACACTGAAACTGTGACATCAAAAAGAACGACTTTGAGAACCAATAAATCAGCATTGTGCCTCAGTCAGATCTGTTGTTATCTCAACCCTTCCTGCCCCACGTTGGGTGCCAAAAAGAACTGTCGTGGTTTAAGCCCAGGCTGTAAATCAGAACCACGAAGTCCACTTCCCCCCCCCCCCCCCCCCCCCCTTTCTTCCCTCCGCTTCTGGAGGGACAGGGAGGAGAATCAAAAGAATGCAACTCCCACGGGTTGAGATAAGAACAGTTTAATAACTAAGGTATAACACAAATCACTACTGCTACCACCAATAGTAATAATGATAAAGGAAATAACAAGCAAGAGAATACAACCGCTCACCAACCGGTACCTCACCCCCACCCTGCCATGATCCAGCCCTTCCAGGGACCCTCAGTTCTACATCCTGGGCATGACGTGCTGTGGTATGGAATACCTCTTTGGCCAGTTTGGGTCAGGTGTCCTGTCTCTGCTTCCTCCCACTTTCTCCTCCTCCCTGGCAGAGCATGAGACTCACAAAGTCCTTGCTCAGGGTAAACATTCTGATCCACGACTGAAAACATCAGCTTTATCAGTATTATTCCCAGGTCGAAAGTCAAAACACAGCACTGCACCAGTAGAAAAAATGACTGCTACTGCTAAACCAGGACAAGAGCAAACATAGAACAGATGGAACATTTTTGCTCTGAACTTCCCACAACGCCTGGGTTTAGGTTATGCTAGTGTCCTGGTTTAGTAGTAGCAATCATTTTTTTCTCCTTCTTAGTAGCTGGTGCAGCACTGTGTTTTTGACTTTCGGCCTGGGAACAGAGCTGATAACACCGATGTTTAGCCTGATCAAGGACTTTGTGAGTCTCATGCTCTGCCAGGGAGGAGGGGAAGTCGGGAGGAAGCAGAGACAGGACACTTGACCCAAACTAACCAAAGTGGCATTCCATACCACAGCACGTCATGCCCAGGATGTAGAACTGAGAGTCGCCCGGAAGGGCTGGATCACGATGGGGTGGGGGAGAGGTACCGGTCGGTGAGGTGTTGTATTCTCTTTCCTTGTTATTTCCTTTATCATTATTATTATTGGTGGTAGCAGTAGTGATTTGTGTTATACCTTAGTTATTAAACTGTTCTTATCTCAACCCGTGGGAGTTGCGTTCTTTCGATTCTCCACCCCGTCCCTCCAGGAGCAGAGGGAAGAAAGGTGGGGGGGGGCGGGGGAAGTAGACTGCGTGGTCCTAATTTATGGCCTGGGCTTAAACCATGACAGCTACGTAGGCATCCAAGCCAGGGAAACAAAGACTGCCCCTGCGCAGTGTCATGGGATGAATTGTTTATTCTGTGGATGATAGAGGTCCCCTAAAATGTCCCTTTTGCTTCGAATATCTAACTCCTTTGCCAGACATCTTTGGATCCAAAGCCTTGTGTCTGGACGGTTTTTACATTTCCAGAAGCCACCCATGTAAGAGTATGCCTCTATCACTACTGTGCAAAATGGGGGTCTTCCTACCTTCTACCTGAGACATCTCAGAGGAAGCCATAGAACTTTTATGTCATGAAGATGCTGACAAGCTTCTAGCATTTGCCTGGTCTAGTAAGTCCCATTGACTATTACCTTCTTCTAATTGTCCATGTGGGTGCTAGTGATATAGATAGCAATAACCCAGAGAACATTAAGAAGGACTACAGAGCCCTAGGAGAGGTGGTTAGGGGCTCTGGAGCTCAGACTGTCTTTTCATCAATTCTTCAGGATAAAGGGGAGGACCCTAAAAAGGCTAGGAGGATTGGCTAGGTTAATAAATGGTTACAACAGTGATGCCATAGTCAGGGGTTTAGGTATTTAGAACATGGGACTTAATTTGGGAGGCCAGGTCTACTGTAGGCTGGTGGAGCTGGTCTGAAAACAAAAGCTAATAGTGGTTTTGGTAGGAGGCTTGCCAGGCTGGTCAAGAAAGCTTTAAACTAGATGTGTTGGGGAGGGGGTCATCATTCCATCCCAACACACCCAGTCAGTTGCCAGCACCTATGATAAATGCTTGGAGCAATGCAGAGATATTCCAGCCACTCCAGCCAATGAGCTGGCTTCAGTTGGAGCTTGGCTCAGATGCCTCTATACAAATGCCCGTAGCATGGGGAATAAACAAGAGGGATTAAAGATGTGTGCACGTCTACAGAGATATGATATAATAGGTATCACAGAAACATGGTGGGATGGCTCCTATGACTGAAGTGTTGGAACGGACGGTTACAGGCTCTTTAGAAAAGACAGGCCCGACAGATGGGGAGGGGGAGTTGCTATTTATGTTAGGGATAGGCTGGAGAGTATGGAACTCTGTCTGGGGACAGATGAGCAGTCAACAGAGAGTTTGTGGGTCAGGGTTAAAGGGCGAACAGCGACGGGAGACATTACTGTGGGGATCTGTTACAGACCGCCTGATCAAGAGGAATCTGTGGATGAAGTGCTCTATAGGCAGATAGGAACAGCCTCACGCTCTCAGGCCCTTGTCCTCATGGAGGACTTCAACCACCCTGGTATCTGTTGGAGGGTCAGTACAGCCCAGCACAAGCAATCCAGGAGCTTCCTAGATTGTGTAGAAGACAACTTCCTTCTGCAAGTAATAGAGGAGCTGACAAGGAGAGGTGCCATGCTTGACCTTGTGTTCACCAACAGGGAAGGGCTGGTTAGAAATGTGATGTACCTGGGCAGCCTTGGTTGCAGTGATCATGAGATGGTCGAATTTGAGATCCTCAGGACAGTGAGAAGAGCTTGCAGCAAGCTCACTGCCCTGGACTTCAAGAGAGCAGACTTTGGCCTCTTCAGGAACCTGCTTAGTAAGGTTCCATGGGATATAACCCTAGACGGCAGGGGGGCCCAAGACTGTTGGTTGATATTCAAGGATCACCTGCTACAAGCTCAGGAGTGTTGCATCCCATCTAGAATGAAATGCAGCAGGAGAGCCAGGAGACCACCTTGGATGGATAAGGAGCTGCTCAGGAAACTCAGAGTGAAATAAGAGGCTTATAAAAGGTGGAAGCAAGGACAAGCAGCCTGGGAAGAATACAGGGATGTTGTCTGGGAAGCTAGGGACCACATTAGGAAAGCTAAGGCCCAGTTAGAATTAAATTTATCTAGGGATGTGACAGATAACAGAAAGGGATTCTATAGGTACATTACAGATAAAAGACGGACTAATGTGGGCCCTCTCCGGGAGCTATCAGGAGAACTGGCTACCCTGGATATGGAGAAGGCTGAGGTTCTTAATGACTTCTTTGCCTCAGTCTTCACTGGCAAATGCTCTGACCACACCACCCAAATCTTGGAAGACAGACACAGGGGCTGTAAGAATGAAGACCCTAAGCCCACTGTAGGAGAGTATCTGGTTCAAGAGCATCTTAAGAACCTGAATGTTTACAAGTCCATGGGACCTGATGGAATCCATCCGCGGGTCCTGAAGGAGCTGGCGAATGAAGCTGCTAATCCACTGTCCATCATATTTGAAAAATCATGGCAGTCAGGTGAAGTTTCCAACGACTGGAAAAAGGGAAATATAACCCCCATTTTCAAGAAGGGGAAAATGGATGACCCGCGGAATTACAGCCCAGTCAGTCTCACCTCTGTGCCTGGCAAAATCTTGGAGCAGATTGTCCTGGAAGGCATGCTAAGGCACATGAAAAAAAAAGGAGGTGGTTGGTGACAGCCAGCATGGCTTCACTAAGAGGAAATCCTGCCTGACCAATTTGGTGGCCTTCTATGATGGGGCTACGGAATGATGCACAGGGGTAGAGCAGCTGATGTCATCTACCTGGAATTGTGCAAAGCGTTCAACACTGTCCCACAGGACATCCTTGTCTCTAAATTGGAGAGACATCAGTTGGATGGGTAGACCACTCGGTGGATAAAGAACTGGCTGGATGGCCGCATGCAAAGAGTTGTGGTCAGTGGCTCAATGTCCATCTGGAGACCGGTAACAAGTGGTGTCCCTCAGGGATTGGTGTTGGGACCGATCTTGTTCAACATCTTTCTCGGGGACATGGACAGTGGGATTGAGTGTGCCCTCAGCAAGTTTGCTGACAACACCAAGCTGTGTGGTTCAGTTGATACACTAGAGGGAAGGAATGCCATCCAGAGGGACCTCAACACGCTTGTGAGGTGGGCTGATGCCAACTTTATGAAGTTTAACCATGCCAAGTGCAAGGTCCTACACCTGGGTCGGAGCAATCCCAGGCACAGCTACAGGTTGGGCAGAGAAGAGATTCAGAGCAGCCCTGCAGAGAAGGACTTGGGGGTGTTGATTGATGAGAAAATGCACATGAGCTGGCTTCAGTGTGGGCTCGCAGCCCAGAAAGCCAACTGTATCCTGGGCTGCATCAAGAGGAGCGTGACCAGCAGGTCGAAGGAGGTGATCCTGCCCCTCTACTCTGCTCTCATGAGACCTCACTTGGAGTATTGTGTGCAGTTCTGGTGTCCTCAACATAAGAAGGACATGGAGCTGTTGGAACAAGTCCAGAGGAGGGCCACGAGGATGATTACGGGGCTGGAGCACCTCCCATATGAAGACAGGCTGAGAAAGTTGGGGCTGTTCAGCTGGAGAAGAGAAGGCTGCATGGAGACCTCATAGCAGCCTTCCAGAATCTGAAGGGGGGCTGTAAGGGTGCTGGGGAGAGACTCTACATTACGACTGTAGTGGTAGGACAAGGGATAATGGGTTAAAACTTAAACATAGGAAGTTTAGATTAGACATAAGGAAGAAGTTCTTTACTCTGAGGGTGGTGAGGCACTGGAATGGTTGCCCATGGGAGTTGTGGAAGCTCCACTCTGGCAGTGCTTAAGGCCAGGTTGGACAGAGCCTTGAGTGACATGGTTTAGTGGGAGGTGTCCCTGCCCATGGCAGGGGGTTTGGAACTAGATGATCTTAAGGTCCTTTCCAAACATAACTATTCTATGATTCTATTCTATGTCCAAAAAAGCAGACTATAAAAGTGGAAACAAGCACAGTGTCTAATAGGGTTCAGAATATCAATTTGTCAAAATCAGATCTTTGCATACACAATAAAAATGGGGCTCAGCAACAACCTTTCCTGTAAATAACAGTCTATTATAATACTGCTGTAATGTACAGAAGACCCCACCACACACTGGGCTCCATCATGCTAGAACAATATAAAATACACAGAAAGACAGATCCTGCCCCCTCCAAAAAAAAAAAAAAAAAAAAAAGAAAAAAAAAAAAGCTGTGCAAAGAAAAATTGTTAAGTATTTACCTTAAAGGTTTACATTCTTAGGTGATTAAGATGTATTCATGAAAAGTGGGGCCTTTTTAAATTGGTAAGCTATATTACAGTGGAATGTACACTGAAGCTATAGAAACAGAGGAATACAAAATATATCCCTCGAAAAGAATGTAACTTCTAATTTTCAAATTTGGAACCGTATGTTTTTAATTGGTTGGTTAGATATATTCTCATCACTGTTATTAACAAAAGACTTACTGAGTCTTTTGTAGTTCAGTACTTTTGATATACAAACAATGTTACTGCCAGGTATTCCCATTAGTGTTGCCACTAGAAGAAAGCTCTTTCAAAGGCACTAGTTCAAGCAAACTTTGTTTCTGTAATCTGCCACAGTTTGAATGGTACAAATAACAACAATATTTTTTTTTTAAATTTTGAGTCATCTTTCACATGGTCTTCTTACCTGGCATTTATTGTGGACATTCCCTAAACAAAACTGATACCTCCGACTTGATACAAACTACAAAAGGTTATTGCCTTTTCCTGTCATGCTGTTACCAGAGACGAAGATGAGAGCCTTGTCTAAGGATGCTCCTGCCCTATTGCTGAAAATAGATACAACATGGGCTGTCAGTATGGCACGCTTTACTGTCTGCTTACATTAAAAGTTTACACCAAGTGAAAAGTCCACACATTTTTTGGGTGTGCTCGGAATATCTGGGGCGTGGAGGCTCCTCTGTGTTATAGGAACCTAGGGTTGACCAAGACAGTCACTGACTATCCTTACTGACAGGTGTTTAAGGAAACTTTAGACAGTTTTTAGTATGCTGCATAAAT
Source organism: Psittacula echo (assembly GCF_963264785.1). Classification (NCBI taxonomy): domain Eukaryota; kingdom Metazoa; phylum Chordata; class Aves; order Psittaciformes; family Psittacidae; genus Psittacula; species Psittacula echo. The sequence continues at coordinate 52,102,903 of NC_137742.1, read as the reverse complement.
TCTTCTAAAATATGTTTATAATGTTTACAGAGGATGAATGATCAATGAGTTTTCACTACCTTCAGTAATACCAGCTTTGCTTTACGTTCTGTCAGAAAACCCATCACTGACGGCAAAATGCTTATTCGTTGCCATTTGAGCTGATGCATTTTGGAGAAACTTCACTAAGTTCAGTGACAGTAATCAAATCTATATTTGTGGAGGATCTGACTCTAGTTGTGTGTGATTATGTTTGTTGTAAATGAAATGCTGTTAATAAGAATACCAAATGAGGAGGAGTTATCAAAACAAACTTACACAAAGATGGAAAGTAATGTCCTTTCTTTATAATAACAGTTGATAATAGCTTGTCCTGTCTTAACAAGTCTCCTATGGAGTCAAAGCAAACATGCTGACTGAGTGCTCACTGTCTGATTCCTCTCCAGTACAAGCACAGGATAATCTGGAAACGTCCTGATCCGGATCATGATGAAACATGTTTCACCGTAATTTGTGACAGCTCTTGGCTTGTTTTAGGGCTCTCAGGTAAATGGGAGGATTCGTTACAAGCACTTTCCTGAGAGATGGATTTACAATAAGGCTGGAGGTGGTATCTTTTGTGAATGCTAATTCACTATTGAAGAACAGATCTGCAAATAGATCAGCTGGAACATTTTTCCTTTGAATTTCTTCTGTTCACTGGGTTGCTGAGTGTGCCCGTGTCAGACAGGGACTGGAGATGAATCCAGCCCAGGTTTTCCTTGAAGACAGTCCAGCTGATACTAGCACATTGAAAAAAAATCAACACTTTACTTGACATCACGTGTGTGAAGGGTTCTTCGTATGAATCCAAGTGCCCAAATGTTGCACAAATATTACCCAAAACTGATAGTGACAAAGAAAAGCATCTTTCTAAGAAGCACCCTTTCTTTTTTGCTTCTGAAACTAAGGGAGCACTACCTACTGTTTGCAGTCCCTAAATAGAGAGCTATGGCACAAGGCAAATGGGTAGATTGGTGCTGAGAGCTGCACAAGAGTGGGTGCATACATGAGATTTTGTATATGTGTATAGGTCTGATCTGTTTACCATCTTGTATACCAAGATGTGTTCCCAGTAGTTTAATTCTACCTAAAGATGGTCTGCTCTCTCCCTTGTGTCTCCCCTGGCATCACACAGCTGACCGACAGATGCGCATGAAACCCTAAAGTGGAGAGACACCTCTATGCATATTGCAAATGAGTCAAGTAAAGAGTTAATTGCAGCAGGAGTGTGAATGGGTAGCTGTGCATAGCTGCTTTTAGGTCAGTTCAAGTGCTACAGTAACAGAGAATGAGAAGCAAAATCCTGTGATTTGGAGAGTACACCAGTCTGCACTCGATGGCGTATGTTTTGCATTATCTCATTTTAATAGAAAATAGAACTAGACCACTAAAAATCTGACCCTTCCAGGCTGTTCTTTAAGAAATAGGGCCTCAGCAGCAATGTAGCATAGAAAAGATCGCACCTACTATCCCTTCTTAGAGTGGAGGAAGAGCTGTTTCTTTGAGACAGGAAAAATTAAGGGCTGAAATATTTGGCGCTGTAAGACAGGCAGAATTTGCTCACTTGTTTATCATTCGTTCCCCACTTCCCTCACCTCTATCAGCTCCTAACACACCCTTTCCAGAATCTTTGAATTGCTCAGGCTGGTGTGCGTGATGATGATTCTTTCCTTCACAATAATATTAACTAAATCCCCCGCACTGTTACAGACTAAATATTATTTCAGCATTCAGTCCTCATGCATGCTATTTAAGTTCATATTCCAGGGAACAAAAGGTGCTTCAAAACATTGGGGCCAGAACTTCAAATACTGAGGACAGTGCAGGATCTGGCTGATGGGTTATGCAACATCCCTGAAGAGAAAAGTTCATCACATGCCAACACATACAATAAGCTGAACTCAGCTAGGAAGACTGGCATAGACAGAACCACGTTGCAATTCTGTAAATACAGCTTCTGCTACTGCAGAGACTTGGTTTTCTCTTCCATGAAAGTCACTGAGAAGTTTGAGGTTCTTGGAAGCAAAAGCATAATCAAACCACAGCTGACTACCATGAGGTGTCATGTAAGACACACGTAAGATATAATTAAGCTATAATCTATCTAAAGTTTCTACAAAGCTATCTGGATTAATGGACATTTCAAAATGCACAGCTTGTTCTGAAATTCAGCCTTGGTTTTTTACCTTCAGCTTTATAAGGAGAGGTGAAAATGTATGTTTCAATAAGGAAAAGAAATGCAACACTTTCAGTTTAACTATTCTTTTTGCAGTATGGACTTCTGCACGTGAAGAAAGAGCTCACAATGGCAAGTGTACATAATTCTGTACACTTGTACTTTGTAACTTTTTATAAAGTACTTTAGAAAGTATGTTCCAGAACTTATAAATTAACACATTTTTTCAGCAAAATTTATGGTTTGTCACTGAGAAAGAAACAAACCAATTCCGCCAAAAATTTTTGCTGGCAATAAGTGACTAGTTGAAAGTATAGTCCTGTGTAGAGGATGTTGCCATAATTGGTATCGTGGCCCGGGTTAAAGAGAAATCTTGGTTTGGACCTGGCAGAAATTCAGACTAGGGACTTGCATGCCTGCAAAAATGCTTCTAGAACTTTACAACCCCCAGATAGTTAGGAAACAAATTGCCAATAAAGACCATTGGGCATGTCAAGATTAGTCTTTTATTTCACTTATGATAAAATGTGCTATGAATTAATAAATGCTTCCTCATTATCATGTTGAAGTCAAAGTGTTCGGAGATGTCAATGTCAGTCCTCTGCACCTTGAGAGAAAAGGCAGCTTACTCTCCTCTCTCCCTTGCAGTCACTTAAGCATGTGGTAAAGTCTGCTGGCTGAGCAAGCTGAGTGATTTTTTGAAAGGGCTTAGGAACATAACAGCTACAAAAATAGTGTGTTTATTTTTGGAACCTGCTGTTCTCTCAGTGCTGCTGTGAATTCTTGGGTGATGCTTTATCATCTGCTATAAACATTGGGCTTGCAATTTTATTAAAGACACTTAAATTTTCAAGAATGCAAGACAATCATGTTTTTGCTACAACTAAAATGAGTTTTGGTTAGATACTGCTAAACTTTTGCTGTGACAAGCAAACCTGCTTCTCTGTGATTTCGTGCTTCTGAGGTGGAAGCATCTCACCCACTGGCAGTCAAATTAAGGACCTTGTGCTCAAAACAGCTTGACATGCTAGGACTTATGATTCTGGAAAAAAGTCTTGGGATTTGAACAAGAATTAACAAACTAAAAATTCTGAGGCAGAAGAAAAGTTGTAGAGGTCAAGACCACATACAAGTAGACAATCCAGAAAATAAGGTTTTTCCATAGGAATTGTTTTAGTTGCAAAGTATCAAAATTTTGGCAGAAATTACATCTTTAAAATCTGCAAAGTGAAAAGCTAAAAAGTCAAAGCTACAAGCCTAAAACAACTTATACTGGGGCTGAAAAGTAATGCCAGGATTATTTTTCCACCCTTAATTTAAATTATAGAGACTTTCCCTTGAAAATGTATATTTAGTTAAATTCTAATTTTCCACTAGAGAAGGAAATTCAAGTAGAAAGCTTTTAATTAAGTTGACTGCTACTCAGTGGCACTGAGGTTCCTCTCTCTTCATTCACCTACATTTAGATGGGAGCTCTGGTGCAGTGTGGTCCCACTGGCCAGCACTTTTAGGACAGGTAGATATATTGGTGGGTGTGCTGTGGCCTTCTTCTATATTTTGCAAGACTCTTAAACAATGCAATCTTTTCTTATGCCTTTGAAAAAAAACGTAGTTATACAGTAAGTTTTGATTTCTCTTAAAAACCCTGAACAACTCTGAAGAATTGTGATGTGTACTCTCTCATTAGAGGTAACTTGAATGAACTTCTGAAATACATTGAAATTTGAAGGCATTATTCCTCTTTTTAAATCTGTACATTGCTCAAGAGAAAATAATTGTGAACTAAACAATTGAGACATTGTTGATGATGAGCAAAGGTCATTTTCTCTGGGGCAGCGTATCTTTAAAAAAAAAAAAGAAAACAGCAGGGTAGAAAAGGGTCTGTTTAAATATGGTATTTTAAATAAAGGAAGAGCAGAATTTGAAGCAGGAATCCAATTGCTACTGTGTTTCAAGGTACCTGAAAAGAGAACTGACAGATATCACATTAGCAATTCCTAAATTTATGAGGTATTACCTCTTTTAAAAAGCAACACATTCACTTGAAAGTATATGATGAAATACTGCATATTTAAGGATGGAAAGGATCAAAGATATGACATAGAGGAGCTATAACTGAGAGGTGCTTAATGTCCTTTTCTAAGCCAAGAAATAAGAATAACAAGAATATACACAGTTCATGTAGCATATATTTTAAAATAGAAGAGTAAGTGAAAAATTCCAACTTTCAGGAAGGTTACAGAGGGAATATCTGACTAATGGAGGTTAATAGGATGTTTCCATTGTTATCTGACTGTCAATACTCTCCACACGCTTTTTTGCTTGTCCCAGGGATGCGTTGTATCACCCACCATGTGAGACGATGCACCAAAGCAGTCAAACTGCTTATGTGAGCTGGTACTGTGTAACATTATGACTTTCTGGGTATTTAGAGTTGTCTTCCTCAATTCCTCAAACGAAAAATCATCATTTGGCTTATTTCTCTTACCTACCTTTGTCAAAAATTTGGTAGAAAGGAAGAGGGAGAGTTCAAGTAGAGTCATCAGGCTACTCCAAAATTAAAGGATAGGAAGACTTGAGAAAGCAAGGATATAAATCCAATTGCTCAAACTCACATAGACCAGAAAAGAAAACAAAGCCAAACATTTTGAAACAAAAATCTTAAGAATGGGCTTAGGCAGATAGCCAACTATGTGAAAGCAACTCAGTTCTTCCAGAAGAGTGTCCTGCTGCTGTTAAAGTGGAGCTGAAAAAGGATTGCAACATGTTCCTTAACAAAGATGCAGCTGTGTCAGGTACATTAAAGGAAGCATTGTGCAACAGTAGAAAGAAAACTCAGATTTATCGACAGAGAGTATAAATAGAATTTATTCCGACAGTACACAGTGATTTTGAACATTATAGTCTTTAAATTAGAGCACTGTATAAAAAACAAGGGAACATAATAAATGCCGCTGAAGTCTTGGAAGGCAGATGCAGGGACTATGAGAATGAAGACCTTAGGCCCACAGCAGGAAAGGATCTGGTTCAAGACCATCTTAAGAACCTGAATGTTCACAAGTCCATGGGACCTGATGAAATCCATCCGCGGGTCCTGAGGGAGTTGGAGGATGAAATTGCTATCATATTTGAAAAATCATGGCAGTCAGGTGAAGTTCCCAGCGACTGGGAAAAGGGAAATATAACCCCCATTTTCAAGAAGGGGAAAATGGATGACCCGGGGAATTACAGACCAGTCAGCCTCACCTCCGTGCCTGGCAAAATCTTGGAGCAGATTGTCCTGGACTAAGGCACATGAAAAACAAGGAGGTGGTTGGTGACAGCCAACACAGCTTTACTAAGGGCAAATCATGTCAAACCAATTTGGTGGCCTTCTATGATGAGGCTACGGAATGATGCACAGGGGCAGAGCAGTTGATGTCATCTACCTGGACTTGTGCAAGGCATTTGACACTGTCCTGCACAACATCCTTGTCTCTAAACTGGAGAGACATATGTTTGATGGATGAACCACTTAGTGGAATTATCTGGATGGCTACATGCAAAGAAGTTATCATCTGGGGCTCAATGTCCAGCTGGAGACAGGTAGCAAGTGGTGTTCACCACAGGCTGGTGTTGAGACAGATCCTCTTCAACATTTTTGTCAGCAATTTGGACAGTGGGATTGAGTGTGCCCTCGGTAAGTTTGCTGACGACACCAAGCTGTGTGGTTCAGTTGATACACTAGAGGGAAGGAATGCCATCCAGAGTGACCTTGACACACTTGTGAGGTGGGCTGATGCCAACTTTATGAAGTTTAACCATGCCAAGTGCAAGGTCCTACACCTGGGTGGGAGCAATCCCAGGCACAGCTACAGGTTGGGCAGAGAAGAGATTCAGAGCAGCCCTGCAGAGAAGGACTTGGGGGTGCTGATCAATGAGAAAATGAACATGAGCCGGCTTCAGTGTGGGCTTGCAGCCCAGAAAGCCAACCATATTCTGGGCTTCATCAGCAGGTTGAAGGAGGTGATCCTGCCCCTCTACTCTGCTCTCGTGAGACCTCACTTGGAGTATTGTGTGCAGTTCTGGTGTCCTCAACATAAGAAGACTGTTGGAACAAGTCCAGAGGAGGGCCACGAGGATGATTACGGGGCTGGAGCACCTCCCATATGAAGACAGGCTGAGAAAGTTGGGGCTGTTCAGCCTGGAGAAGAAAAGGCTGCGTGGAGACCTCATAGCAGCCTTCAAGTATCTGAAGGGGGCTTATAAGGATGCTGGAAAGGATCAGGGCTGTAGTGATACGACAAGGAGTAATGGTTTCAAACTTAAACATAGGAAGTTTAGATTAGACATAAGGAAGAAGTTCTTTACTCTGAGGGTGGTGAGGCACTGGAATGGGTTGCCCATGGAAGTTGTGAATGCTCCATCGCTGGCAGTGCTTAAGGCCAGGTTGAACAGAGCCTTGGGCGACTTGGTCTAATGTGAGGCATCCCTGCCTATGGCAAGGAGTTTGGAACTAGATGATCTTAAGGTCTTTTCCAACCCTAACCATTCCATGTGGAGGGAAAATGCTGTTGACCAGAATAAACTAAGAAAGTAAAACTTTATTTTCATGAGAAGCTCACTTTCTTTCAATAATATGTAAGTGTAAAATATCTTCAGAACAGCTGAGCTTCGGTGATTATGGAACTCAAAGTCAAGACAAGCAAACTTTTTGTTGCACAGAAGAAAAGTTGACAGCATACAAAATGCAGTTTTCATACACTGATGCTGTGAATTCTGTAATACTTTGCTGCTAGAAAATATTTCATTGTACTTTTGTTCTTTTTCACAAAGAAAGAACAAACCACATAGAATCATAGTATGGTTGGGACTGAAAACTTAAGAGTTGCCCAAAGCTCCAACCTGGCCTTGAATGCCTGGTCGGCTATTCCAGAGCTTCCAATTGAGAGAAATATCACTTGTTCAGACACCAACAGCTGCAGTGTACCTATCAGCAAGCATATCTCCACGAAACTCTGAGAATAGAGTAGAAGTGATGCCCAAAGGAGGAAGTCTCTTCAGAATCTGCTTTTTATCTTTGCCTAACAGGGTCATAGGTCTTCAGTCTAATAGGTCCCTTGAGCAAACTCTGGCCTAAAGAACATACCAATCCTTAGAGCAATTTATAAATAACATGAAGGCCAAAAAATTGTGTAATAACTTAAACTTGAAGACACAAATTGAACTAAACCCTTGCTTCATAAGTTGGAGTGCCTATTATTATGTTATTAAGAATGACAAGTGAGTAAAAACTAACAAAATAAGAGGCCTTAAGGAAAGATGAAATACCAAGAGGAGCCAATTGTGTCATTTGCCCTTCCCATCTTAGAGAGGAGGACTCCTTATTATAGAAGTTGCTTTTCTGGCGTGTCAAGTTGTCAGCTATGTCACAGAATACAGCAGAAATAACATTTCTTAAAAGCGAAGTTGGGCAGTTTGTCCATAAATCACCATATTCGGTTTTTACCTACTGATTGTATTTGTACTTAGTTTTCATCTGGTAGAGCTGCTCAGTTTATTTCTGGGTCAGGAAAAAGATGGGTTTGTGACTTTGTGGCGAGCATATACTGTCAGATCTGTGTCCTCCATACAAATATTTGAGTTACTTGTCAAACCCAGTTGTCCTGAAGAAGAAATAAAACTGATTCTGATTTAAAAAATATAAAGTGATGAGTCATTGACACAACTGTTATTCCAGAAAGCATAGTATTCCTCACTTCCAGACAGGCCTTGCTCAATCCAGTCCACTTCAGATCCTGTTCAGTTTTCCCTGAGTACCTGTGAAATTTCCTGATAAATGAATTCATAAAATAGGATTAAGTATTGACAATTGATGAAAAGAAATTAAAAAAAGAAAAAAAGACTAAGCTTCAATCTCAACCTGAAGCAGATTTGGATATTAAAGAAAAAGGAAAACTAGTATATGGTTGAGCTGGAGAGAATGGAGATGAAGATAATGTCAGCATCAGAGAAATCCATCTGAAATAAACTGTTAACATTTCAAAGATTATTCCTTCTTCCTACTTGTTACTGATGCACAAGTCACAGAACTTGTATTTCTGAAGCCCATATTCAAATCATGGTGAAAAAGCTTTTCAGCTTGCAGAAATCACCACTTACTGTGGCAGGAATGTCATACATGCAAGAGAAGATTAGTAACATCCATTGATGGTGAAACTCTGAACTTTACTACCAATCTGAGCATAAAAGGTAGCTTATGAACTGAAGATTTCACAGAGGACATTAGCTGAGTAACCTTCTAAGTTTCCTCAGAATTTAAATGACAGGCTAGTTTTCAGAAATGTTTGTCTTCCTTCCTCTGCCTTTCCTTCTCCATTGTTAGAATGCCCAAATACCTTGCAAGTGATAGGTTTGGGGTTTTTCTATTTTTCTATGACACTTATGGGACAGATCTAAGCGGGCAGAAATGTTGGTGGTTGTGCTCAATGAAGACAATGACCCTTCCACTTTGACAGATGAAGTGGAGTTGTTCTTATTAAACATAATGAAAGTGACTGTTCAGTTACAAACATTTTCTTTATATTGATTGTGAAAGCAAGACTAGATCACCATAAAAGAAAAAACTCAGAAAACCTTTACCTGGATTTGTGGAAAATAGAATAGTGCAAAAAGTGCAAAGCCATACAATTAATTATCAATAATTGGGCTCCCTGTTATAAAACGTATTTTTGTCATTTGATGTAAAAAGGAAGGAGATCTGTAGCATACGTCTATAATTTTACTGCTTTGAACCGCTTAAGTCATTCCACTGAAGACAAACTAACATGACTCCAGCTAGGTTACATGAAGTGAATGAAATACTAGCACAAAAATGAAACATGAATATCCTTATATAAGGCATAGGTCCTGGATCTTGAAAGGTTCTGTTCTCCTGCTCTTTGAGAAAGACTATGAACTTGAACTGCAGAAAATTTCAGAAAAGGGTACTCAGATAATCAAAGAAATGCAGTATCCATGTTAGAAGACAAATTAGAAAGTGTGGTTTGGATGTCTGCTGAACAAGGCCAATATAGCAGCTTTGTATAAACAGGTTCAAATTGGCTACACATCAAGAGAGGGAAAAATTATCTTAAAATAATACTGGCACCACATCAAATAGTTGTAAATTGGTCACGTATAAATGTAGACTGGAATTTAAGAGAAATTTTCTAACCACCCAAATAGCGAAGATCTGGAAATGTCTTCAGAATAGGGCAAGGAATCCAAGTGGTTGTAAGATGGAGCTTGATAAGAGGAATTCTTGGAAGGAGGAATTAAGCTGGTGGCATGAAGGCTTGAGTTTCTACGGCAATGTAAAAGGAAACTGGGTCACTCTTTATTTATAGAATATTTATAGCTATGCATTCCAGGAGGAAATTTCTTTCTCCTTTAAGCAAAATTTAGCTCCACCTCCTACCCATCATTTTTCTCTTCATTTTCCTCTGCCTCCCACAGAGACACTGGAGGATACCAGCAGAACAATTTCTGTTCCTAACAGCAGTAAGTCTTTGGGAACCGTATGCTGCATACGCCCTGCTAGCAGGCTTGAACTATGGATGCATCAGAAGTCAGTTCCCTCAGGCTGGGAGTATCATGGGTTACTGTAGCACAGGTATAGAGACTCATGGAACTGGCTATCATCTCAGCCATACTGTTTTCTGCTAGTAGCAGAGACCATTTTCAAGGATCACAAGAGAGTTAAATTGTTTGAAGCCCCTAATATCTGAGCATATGGGTTGTGTCCTGGTTGTTCCTTCTCTGGGTTTTTTTGGGGGTGGGTGTTTGGTTGGTTTTTTTTTCCTCTATGACACTTTACAGTACTGACTTTTTTCTTTTAAGACTGGTGTGATATTATGAGATGATAAAAATGGTAGACTCTTCATCCACAAATGTCATGTACTATGGTGTACTCCAAAGTATTTGTTGTGAGTCTTTGAAAGCCATACTTTAATGCTACAAAATATGAGCAAAACAACATGCAGCATTTCAGGCTGTAGGAGATTCCAGTCTGAAGCAAAGTTTACTTCTTATATCTGGGAATTAATGAAGTAAATTAATGCATTTATAGATTAGGCACTGAATTATTATTTCATTCATAGATTGCTTAGGAAATTATAATATGAAATTATTATTATTACTATCATCATCACCTTAATTGACACTTTTGTTGTCATTTTCTCATTTAGGAAAAATTGCTTTTTTAAGGCAAGTTAAAAACAACTATTTGAATCTAGTGATACAAATAACCTACTGAGTTCAAATGCATCCGTATTTGCAAAAGCAAACACAATGCACAAGTAAAAATTAACTCTAGTTTGACTCACGAATTCTTTAAGACACTGCGATGCTATACACAAACTTCAGATGTTATTTTATCTTTAAATTATTTCTTGGCTTCTTAGCCCCAAAGTTGTTTTAGCTTTTTCTTTGCCTGTAAACCTAAGCAGTAGAATATGTATTGATCCAAGTCATTACAGTCCCATAGGGTTAGTGTTAATTTGAGTCTGGCCACAGTTTTCATATGATGAGTTACTAAGAAAGCAAACTCTGTTCATGCAAAGACTATGAATCACACATGGTTGATGCTCTTTGAAAGCTTTAACCACTTATTTGGATGGGAAAACTCAAGCAAAGTACACGCAGTGCCTCCTGTGTATGCACTGCCTTAAATAAACTACACAGATGAACGTTAAATATACATCAATTTAACCTAATCCAAGGAAACCGTCATATTGCAACAGCAAAGAGTTACTTTAAACATCCACAGCCTACTACCTTCTCTATAGAACCCTGATATCTCTTTAAAAGACCTCTAAAAGCTTTTCCACTCCTCCACCAGTTATGTTTTACAGCTTCAGGTCTCTGAAGCACTCTAATTAAGTAACCTGCTGAAGGCCCTTCCATTTTCTGTGGCAAATCTGGGATGAGCTCCAAATCCAAGTTTAGGGCCAGTGTTGTAATTGTGGGATTCCTTTGTTTCTCTCCATTCACAGGCATTGAAGGTGCGCTAACTTCAAGACCCTCTCCCTTATTCAGCAATATCCGGAAAAGAAAACCCAGTCCTCTCTCCTTTCCTCTGATATAGCTGTGGAACAATAAAGAGCACTGCTTGTATTTTGGAGCATCTTTTTATTTCCCTTGGATGTAGCTGTGTTAGTGCAGGGTTATGTGTTACTGGCATAAATCATGACTACACCCTTGCATTTACATCTGTGGCTAGAGCCCCAGGGTGGTGAAACTTTAGGACAAAGAAATGAGACAGAAAATTCATCAACACTTTAGGCAGGCATTAGGTGTAAAAGTGACTCTTCCTGGACCAGAGCCAGAGCTTCAGGCTGAAAAAGACACATGGCTCCTAATTGACCGCAAATGGTTTAACATCTCCTGTGGTAGGTCCTGCTGTCAGATGTCTGACAGCTCCAGAATAGATTTAGAGGGAAGCAAGCCTCCCACTGCTGCTGAGTCACTGCTGCCACCTCCTATGATGCTTGGCTTCACTAGGAAATGGCCTAGGAAACTGGCTTTGGCTCAAAAGGGCTGCTGAACTGATGGCTGATGGTGCCTGGGAGCAGCAAACTTGGTAACAGGTGTTGATATTAGCACCTCTGTGTTTTCCAGCTAGGTTTCTCCAGCGCTTCACAATGCTCATGCTCTTCTCTTCCCAGTTTCCTGCAAGAGTTTCTTGCCCATGGCTTTCCTTTTCTTTGCTGCATGCTCATGCATTGGCAAGGCCATGTTACAGACGCTGCCCAGGTCCATTAGCCCAAAGGCTCAACCCTATGGCTAGGTGGAGCTGTCAATCTGCCAGGCATTTGGCACAGTACAGTGAAGCCACAGGGAAGGAACACGCTTTATCACTGTAGCTATAACAGGATTGATGACACTTCATGCATCCTCGCACTGTCAGATAATATGTAGTCACTTGTCTGGCAGTTCAAAATGGTGCTCTCCTACACAGAGAAAACTGGGGATGCCAATTGTTTGGATGTTTTCTGCTCTACCATATGACCAATACCACAAGTTACAGTTTCTACTTCTCAGGTTTTCTTTGCACTTCCTGTAATGTTCTTTGTCCATGTTTACAAGAAAAAAATAATTATGGGGTGATTAAAAACAGCCCTGGGCCAAGAATTTGCCATTGTTTGCCAGTGTGAAAACACAGTAAGCTTTCTGCAGTTTTTTGAGTTTCCTCATATCTGTTAACTTTGTTTAATGTTCTGGAGACCTACTGGAGAGCTGAATCCTTACTTTAGTCCTTCATAATTACATGGGGCTTATTTGTTGTATCAAGTTTTTCATTCTTACCATTTAATACCTGCCATGTTTTTGCAGTCTTTGAATTAGAAATTGTTTTCTCCTGACCATGTTACCTGCAAAATCTGAAGTCATGTAATACAAAGCTAATAAGTCTAATTCAAGCAATTTATAAATTATTATTACCTTCCATGGATTAGTCTTTTCGAATTATAACTCCACATACTACTAACTCTTGCTTTGGCACAATTAAGTGAATCAGTTAAGGTACTTTGATTTATACTCCAGTAATACTATTTGGCTGTTTTCCTTTGAATGTTATACTAGTATACATGAAACTATAAACTCTCTCTCCTTCTCTATCTCCCTGTCTGTCCCTTACACTCATATTTTATATATATATATTTAGCCTCCTTTAATGCAAATGTTATTTGTTGTAGGTTAACTCTTCCTTAAGTGACAGTTAAATTTGCTTCTATATTCACTTTTTATTCACAAATATATACAATATAATTTTTGACCGTGTGTGTGTGTTTATATAGGTCTCTTTGTATGTATACACTTAATATAAATTGCCTATGTATAAATTCCTTAGCAAACTGCCAGATTAAATTTATGGACAATCTGCAAGAGTGTTACATTGGAGAGGTAAGAATTGTCTCTTAGGTGTGATGAAATACAATCCCTTTAAGCACAGGCAGAAAATTCATAGTTACCTTTCTCAGAACTTTTTCAAGTATTTCAGTGGTATAGAAACAATCTTTTAAATGAGATCCCACAGAAATTACTCCAGATAAATGGCAATATCAAAAGAATCATATTCTCACTATCATTTTTAAAGAGATCACTACAGATTTTCTTTTTTTTCAGCAGAAAAGCAAAATTTCATTCAAGAATTTTAGCTGAGAATAAACTGCTCCTATAAGATAATGTCACAGGCATTTCCTCTGCATAGAGAAAGATCTTACACGGTGTTTTAATGCAGGCGCATATCCAGAGATAATACTTTACTGAGTAAGGTTACTTGAGGAAAAGCCCTCCCACTAAATATACCTGCCATTCAAGTTGAGGTCTGATATCCGATTTCCCAGGAAAGGAATAGGCTCCCACGTGGCATGTCCTGTTTGAGAACCTTGAAGGAAAATATTTAGTGATGGTGAATTAAAGAGGTTGCTCTCTTCCCTCTGAGTCACCACTGAATCAGCACCCTGGTACTCAAGGCACACAGCACTGCTGAAGATGCTGTGGTTTGGTGACTCACTAAAACCATGCCCTTCACCTCCTGTGGTCACTGCATATCCCAGAACGCTATTTGCATCCACCCAGGCATTCTTCCTGCTCTCCTTGTCAAACCCACTGCTGGGCAATTCTGTTGAAAGAAATCCCCTTTTCAGTTTTATTCCGCTTATTTCACTTCCTGCCATCAGTGTCCATTCGCTTCTCCCTTACATGAGCATCTGCAACAGTACCTTGCACTACTCCTCAGATTTTACTTGGAAAAATGCAGTGACTCATGCATGTAGGTCTGATCCTGCAGTCTTGCTGAGCCAAAGATCCTGTTTTAGCTTACTGCTATGTTTTGTATCCAACAAGACTAATCATGTATAGGAATTTCCAAGATGTCTTTAATGCCCTCAGTTCCATATAAAACTCAGCTATTGAACACTGTTAAGCTTCTTCCTCCTGATGGTCTGTTACCCCCTCTGGTGATGTCAGCTGTCAGTGAAGGTACAGCTGCTGTGGAAAGAAGCATGCCTCTGACAGCTGCAACTAGCGTTATCTTCTGAAGCCCTGGCTAGGTGGTAGCATAGAGTACAGAGTGGGCTAACAAGCAGAAGAGATGGTTTCACTGCTGTTATTCATTGTAAACCTGGTCCCTGCAAATAAAGGGATTTTTCTATTCCCAAGTTCAACAACAAACGTCTCCATTATACAAACCTTTTTTTTTAATGCTTTACCTCCAAAGAGAGCAACACTTAAACATTCTTTGAACCTTTTGTGACCAGCATAGTGCTTGTAACAGCACATACTGGTTTTAATGAAACCTTATGGCATCCCTCTGCATTTTCAGGCCTGAATTACTTAGAAAATATTTGGAGACATAATTTAATTTAAGAAGCAAGCACTGACAGAAACGGAATTCTCTTCCAGGGGAAAAAAAAAAAAAAAAAAAAAAAACAAAAAAAAAAAAACCACCTAGAAAACAGTTGCCATGTGTTGTCCTCACACGTGAGACTTCTATACTGGAAACTGCAAGATAGGATCCAGAACTGCAGGCGTCTGATGTGAAACACAGGTTGTGACCACCTGTAGCCTGAAACGGAATAGATTTGTTACCAGTTAACATAGAGCTGCCATTGTGTGTGTGACTGTTGTTAAAGTTTCAACTTCATTGTTTAGGTAAGAGCATAATAAGAGCAACCTGACCCTTTTATGCCAGTCAGCTGCTCATTTCAAAACACTTGCAGTTCAAATATATGAAAAGGAGTGGTGATGTGACATGGAACAAAGGCAGCACAATGGGAACAGTTGTCCAAGATCACCACACCAGTATGTTGCCAGACCTCTAAATGGAGCAACAAGCTCTGGACTCCCTTGTCATGTGTTTTACATAAATAAGTGGGTTATGAAGTATATAACATTCACAATACACTCATTTAAAATACTGGGGTTCAGTGACATCATAATGAACTGAGATGGCCTGAGAGCCTCCAGAAATACTTGGATGCAGTAGCAACAAAGCGTATGGACTGTCAGCAGTAGAAATACACCTCTATGTGCAATGGCCACATTATCCTGAGTTACAGGCTAGCATGGGCAAATGCATATAATTGTGGATGCACCCCTTTCTCCCTCATGTATCAACGGCCAGACAGGAAACACAACATGTGTTATAAAATCTTCCCCAACTCCTTTAAAAACACTGTTCCAGAGTGCAGGCAGCTGTTGATCCAGCCTGCCTAGACACACTTGCTTCACTGGCTTACCTGGAGACAGCAATGATACCAGAGTTCAGGCTCTCCAAAGAGACTCCTTGTTTGGGGCCATCTGATGCACACTGCAGTTTGCTGCAGATGCTCAAAGCTGGAAGGCAGCGCTAGGTGGCCTTCTGCAATCTTGATGGAAAGCCAGAGAGAAAAAGCATTTGTATAACAGAGCCAAAGCCTCTAAATATGTACATCTGTAGCAAGTGCAGGTTTGCTTCAGAGCTGCCCAAAACACTGGGCTTCGGAGAGTGCTTTCAAGGTGGGGGGAAAGCTGGCCTTGAACTGAGAAGTAATCATCTTCATTAATTAGTTGAGGGAATGTCTGAGGTCCAAGCAGTGAATCAAATGGTCACCTTGACTTATTTCTTGAGCATATTTAAGTTCCTCTAATATGTCAGTTCTTAGAAGTGAATTTAACATTAACAAGTCAGCTTTCATTAGTTTATAACTCACTTAAACATATATTTAAAAAAAAAAAAAAAAAAGGAAACCCCCATATATTTTTAAGTTTCAGTGATGGATTCTTTTTCTTTTCCCCCAAAAAAGACAATGTCTATCCTTTGAAAGCCTTTGGAGCACGAGTGCATAACCTGTGGGAATGTAGCAACAATATAATATCCATGCATTTCATTTCAAGTTTGTCAGTGTTTTGGAGTTGTTTGAAAGCTGTCAAAATAATCACCCTCAGAAGGAAAGAAAGCGTATGTTGTTTGGTGGGGGGTTTTATTGAATAGATGCTGATTTATTTACTTTTCTTTATGAATAGTTTTTGAGTTTACTTTCTAAATATTTGCAAGCAGTTTCAGATTATCTTTGTAAATTCCTGCACTGTTTAATAGAATATTTTCTTGATTTTTAAAGTAATAACATTATTTCTACTCATTTAGAAGCTGCTTGACTTTTCAAGTATATTTCCTGAAGAACACTCACCATCTGTTCAGGAAAAGAGATCATGAATAAGCCCATGAAATGCATAGGTCTTTTCAGTTCCACTGTCCACAGGGGAGATTTCTTAGTCATCGCTGTCAGATTTTTACAGGGTATGCAAGACATGTAGGAAAATGCTGCCTGGTCAGATGATATGCTATAGTCCACAACTGGATGGTTACTTGCCAAAATGCCTATTTTATTGGTTTTCTCGAATTAAGGGGGGAAAACATCTCTTACAAACTCTTCACAGTTTACTGTATAAAAGTAAGAAAGAAAATTATCTTCTTTTGGAGACCCACAACTTCTGCTTTACTATGTTCGCGTTCAAATATGCTTTAAGATTGTTTTGCCTAAGAATGAAAAAGAATTTTATTTCTTATATAGTCTTTTCTTTCTTCTGTGTGTATATTTCCATGTCTTTATAGTGTTTAGAGAATGAATTCAATATTAGATTGTTATGACTGGAAAATCAGTGGAAAGCCATTGTTCATTAAAACCAGAGATGACGATGTTTACACAAGAAAACACAAAAGGTACTAAAACTGATTAAATTAAGCAACAATTAGATGTTAGCCTTCTCTGGTATCATCAGCTAAGGACTTTTTTTGTGTGGGAAAAACAAAACAAAACAAAACAAAAACTTTTCAGAAACTCTTTTACATGGATAAAATTAGATAAATTTAATTATCACTTTCATTACACTTACTTGCTTTTTGTGCAAGGACTGTTCTTTGAATGGTTGTAGATCTCTCCCTGACTCACACAAGGCAAGTAGAATGACATGTTGATCATGTGAACTATATTCAGTGTTTAACCTATATTTCCATGGACTTCAGAAGTATGCTGAATTTGGCCTGCAGAATCTGCTCTTGTTCCATGCCATCTGATGGAAGTCTTGTCTTTGACTTCAGCAGGAGAAAGTTCAGGTCTGAAGTCAGTTTAATTATTCATTGTAAGTACATTTGCAAAAAACACAGCCTTTTATTTTGTGAGCAACTTTTTTCCAATTTTGACTCATTTCAGTTTTACAATTCTTCTGTCTCCAGTTGGGTTGAAGAACATTATCCTTTGCTGTCCTCTTGATTTGATGTTGTGTGAGTACAGTTTTGTATCCAAAAGACATGGTGTCAAACTTTGATTCGGCAGGCATGGATTTCTAACTAGGTATCTGCCTTGGAATGAAGAATTACATTTGCTGCTTTTTCCCGTCTTTATCCCTTGTCTGCCTTGACTGTCTCCCACTGCCCATATGCTCAACACACAGGGCAGTAGGACCTGGCTATCTCTGTGGCTGCAATGCACTCCTGTGGTATACATAGTCTGGAAGTGATGTGCTGGTGTTTCTCCTTAGACTACACAAGCAAAGAATAAAACAATAGGACATAGCAGGTTTGATTTATTTGGTTTTTTATTTTAATTTTTTAATTTTTTTTTTAAACTAAAGCGTTGGTCTTAAGCATTTGTACCTAGGGATTTCTTTTAGAAAATAGCTTTGTGTTTGGAGTTCAGAAAATAGCTTTTTTTTTTTTTTTTTGGTGTTTTTGTTGTCTGGGTGGTTTGGTTTTTTGGTTTTATTTGGGTTTGGGGTTTTTTATTGTTTTGTTTTTCAAAAATCTGTGAGTAATATATGTTTCATATCATAGTATAGCAATCTTGATACTTCTCCACACTATATTTACCAGGTCTTTTGTTGTGGGTTGACTCTTTAGGGCTGTGTGTCTCCTGTTTCACAGTCATCAAATCACGGATGTAGTTTAATCTTAGCCCTGACTGAGACATAATTAAGGGACACAGCTAAAACCCGAATCAAAACATCTTGCCAAGTACATATGATACAGAGCTTAGGGTAATAAAAATACTAAGGTAAGCAATTAGATAAAACTCAGGACTGCTTTGTTTAATGTTTCTGTTATATATGCAGGACATATCTGGAATTAAATTTGGACTTTTCAGGCTTTTTAAGAATACATTTGTTTAAATACTAAATACTGCCCACCATGCAAGAGGTTTTATTTGCACATATATCCAGAAAGTCTGTAAATTCATTTTATCGATTCATATATCCAACTACAAAGCCATTGGTAGCATGGTCTGTGAATGGATTTTGCATAGTGACTTTCAGACTTGTTTTTTGTTTAAATCTCCAAATGGTTTCAATATGCTTTTCAATTACACAGTGGCAGGAATAAATATGTCATTTATGCCCTATTTCAGGTCTTTCCGTATTTTATTGCCAATGTTTTGCTCCTTCCTATCCAACACATACAATGAAAAAGAAAATAATGAAGTTTATATAAAAATTAATTTTAAAACCATGAAAGAATATTTTCTCTCATCTATATCATATTATGTTGTCAATGTTTTCTCTTGTTTCTGGTCCTGACTGATTGAAACATACATATTGCTAATGCAATAATATTTCTATCTATATATGCATGTAAAATTGACCTCACGTACTCTTACTGTGGGAATTCAGGCATTCTCAGTTCTCTTCTGTGGTTTTGTATATTGTCAACCATAGATACTTTCTGAAAGCCACAGATTTTTCACACCATGGTTACTTCCTTTGCATCACCCATGTGCTAGCTTCTGTTTTTCTGTGTTGCATTTAGATTTTCATCCAAGAGTAATGAAGATTATGAAAAAATCAATGGAAGAGCTTACTTCTAAGTGTTGGGCATGCAGAAAATGAACAGGAGATAGGTAATATAGAGCTAAATTATGTCCTTTGTAGCCATCAACTCTTTAAAAAAAACCCGAACTACTAATACGATATTTCTACAAAATGGTGAAAAGCATATGTGTCCATATCAGTCAGAGGACTTCTCAGAACAGAAGCAGTATTCTCTACGTGTGCACTGTTACATATTGCATGTAATACAATAGAAGTATTACACATATCTGCCACTTTCTTCATATATTCCTAATACTTGATGTACGGGTTCCAGGATGTGTTCTTAATGAGCATTCTCAGTATTCTAAGCATGACTGTTTGAGTTTCTGGAAAAATAAAAGACACATTTCTTGGCTTTTTAAAATAAATTAAAGGAAAATATAAAATACTGCCTATATTGCCGCTTTATGATTCATGATTCATGATTCACTGGCTGTGTAAAATATAATCTGGATAGATACCATATATTCAATTAGGACAACAACAGGACACATCTGGATGCCATAATTAGTAAGTACAATCCAAGAACCAGTTTTCAAAAACTATGAGGGGTAGAGTTAATTAGGCAGTGATTTTCTCCCTCTGCCTAAAAAACTTTATTAAACCAGTCAAACAGTTTAAATAATAAGAATAAAATTAAATATTACTGAAAGGTTGTCCCTTTAAAACAAAAATAATGGAGTGAATTTTCTTGTAGCTTTCAATTCTCTTCAGATGAAAATTAAAACTTTGATTAAAATATTGTTTTAAATAGAAACAGCCTTTACACCAAAGAACATTTATTCTTTTTTTTTTTTTTCCCTATGCCTGCACTTACCTCTGGATCAAAACCACTAGTTAATATCTGATTGTGAAGTTCTCTAAAGAAAATATACATTGTCCTTTTCTGTCAAGCAATAAAAAACACTTAAAAAAAAGATAAAGAAAGATAAATTTCTGAAGCATGGCTTTGCAGCAAAATTGCAAGTGCTTTAAAAAATTACTATGCATCAGTATGTTATCATACAGCCCTGTATCAAAATTTTTTCCTCACTTGGACTACTGTATCTTCCAGTTTCTTTTTGTGTTGCATCTCTGCAACTGGATATGTAATTCAGATTTACTTTACAATGTCTTACCCTCTCTGGAGGCAACTTAAACCAAGCACTCGATTTAAATACTTGGCACAAAGAACCTTCATTTTATCTAACGGCAAAGCAATTGATTTCAATGAGATCAAGACAAACAGCAGAATTCCTTTTCTTTCCTTGTGGACAGTGCACAGAAGAGGATGACATATTAATTACAGAATTTTGGTGCAGGATCTGAGAGCAATTAAAACCACCATTGCTCATTGGTTTTCAGTTACATCTATTGCAGGCTCCATATTTTTCAACTGAGCACGGATGCTTTCATGAGATTCAGAGAGAAGCCACATACTCCAGTAACACCTTGTAGAAACTGGCACGTTCTCTTTCCAGCAAGGGGAAAAGCTGACTTGTGTTAGTCCAATGTTTACATAAATTTACGGGTCAGGAATATTTATTCTTAGCTGTACAGGAAGTTCGGGTGTAGCCTTGTCCTTGGCACTAAGAACATCCCTGTCTTTGATTTAAAGCAGGATGAATTTTAAAATAGCAGTTTTTCTTTTATCTGTTGTCAGCAGTAGCTGCTGTTGAAAGGGACTGCAGGCTTCACCATCTCCACAGGAGCCTCGTGAGAACAGTTAAGAAGAAAAAACAGCCGCTGTGACTGAATCGTTCTGCTAGTGGATTCAGTGGAACCAACACAAAAAAAAAATGACACAAGGAAAGCCACATCTAACATCTATCTTTTCCCCTGGACTGCTGAGAACTGACAAGCCAGGGATTGCACTGCAGGCTTTATTAGACCGTTTATTGGACCCCCCAGGACTTCAGAATGAGATTATGCTGCTGCAGCTGAGAGCATGCACTGAAAGATAATTTCTGAATACTCTTCACCCTTTTCATTTACTTATCTATAAGGGAAGGGAATTTTGTATACAGAAATGCATCTCTGAACTATATGCATTAATGCATATCAACATCTGTGGGTAAATACCAGACTTTGCTGTCCAGCCCAGCTCTGCCTTGTTTTTTATCATCTTGCCCTGCTGTACATGATAATGCAGACTGAATTCTCTAGATGTCTCATCTGTGGTCACCTACAATGCTGCACTCTACATTTTAGGAAGACCAAGCGCTGCTTGAGACATCTATTCTGCAAAGCTAGGTTAGACTGTCCTGATCATAGAGAATATTTGCATGTAAGCAGGAGACAGGAGACAGAGGACACCAAAGCAATCTCCGAGTGCCATACAGGTAGAACATGGTTAATCTAAACCAGGAACCCCTGTGAAAATTCCTGAACACAATCTGATTCAATACAATACACTCTCCTTTTACATACAGTGTCTAAAGTGTTTTTCTTTAGATTCTATTAGAGAAATGTGATTTTAGAGGAGGAATACTACTGCTCCTCTTTGCAAAGTGTTCAAAAACTGTCTTGGCATTCCATGAATGGATGCATGGACCACCTCCTCTACTAAAAAGTATCTTGCAATGTCTGCATACCGGGGGCTGTAACCCTCTATATAGATAATATCAGTCCCAGTTTCAATCCTGGATGCAGACACATATACTGGAAAAGAATTTACAACGCAAAAGTGCATGCATGATGTGGCACCCATTTAAAGCTCATTTAAAGTAGCTTATTTAATGTTTAACAGCTTTGTTTTCCTTGCAATCTTAAGAATTATAACCAGATATTGTTAAATTTTCAACTGCAACAAACATTAAAGAGCATATCCTTTCATTTGTTTTTTTCTTTTTTCAGGATATCTCTATAGTTCTTACACAGAGGTGAAGATTAGTTCAGGCACAATTTAGCAGCATGGGAAATCATGATTTTTAAATATAGATTTTTTTTTTTTTTTCAGGATTAACCAGAAACCAGTGAACAAAACTGAATTTGTACCCATTTTTCTTTACATGCCAGTTCAATACTATGAAGACCCAGACAATTTGTTTTAAAAAAAATTGCAGAAGAAATGAAAGGAGTGATCAAATTTTACAGCACATAATGTATACATACATATATGTATGTGTGGTTTTATTCATACTGTACAATTTTGGAAAAATATCACAGAACCATAGAATGGTTTGGTTTGGAAGAGACCTTAAAGATCATCCAGTTCCAACCCCCTGCCATGAGAAAGGACACCTTTCACTAGACCAGGTTGCTCCAAACTCTGTCCAGCCTGTCCTTGAACACTGCCAGGGATGGGGCAGCCACAGCTTCTCTGGGCACCTTGTGCCAGTATCTTCACCATACTCACTGTGAATATATTAGACTCATGTCTAATCTAAATCTAGCCCCTTTCAGTTTAAAGTAATTCCCTCTTGTCCTTTCACTACATGCTCTTATAAAAAGTCTCTTTACAGCTTTCCTGCAGGCTCCCTTCAGATATCGAAAAACTGCTGTAAGGTCTCCCTGAAGCTTTCTCTTCCCCAGGCTGAACAAGCCGAACTCCCCCAGCCTGTCTTCACAGGAGAGGTGCTCCAGCCTTCTGTGCATCTTTGTGACCCTCCTCTGGACTTGCTCCGACAGGTTCATGTCTTTTTTGCGTTGGTGTCTCACAAGAGTGGAGCAAAGGAACAGTATCATCTTCCTCAACTTGCTGGTCACGCTTCTTTCAATGCAACCTAGCATACAGTTGGCTTTCTGGGCTGCAAGCACACACTGCTGGGTCAGTTGAAATTCTCATTAGCCATACAAAATGTTGTGGAGGTGATTTTGTTGTGGTGAAGATGGTATCTTTTAACAGAGACTGCTACATTTGAATGTTGTATTTCAAATCCAGACTCTGCAACTGGCCTTGTGACGAGTAACTCCCTCTCCCTAAGCCTTTATTTTCACTCCTTCAAAGAGAAGATAATGAAAGTGACCTCCTTTATAAAGTTCTTTGAGATTTACTGATGAAAAGTACAGGAGAAGAGGAAGAGAACTTTAATTATTTGATGTAATTAAGAACTTAATGAAACTTAATGCTGTGCTGATGTAACATTTACATTTTCTTTAGGTTTTCAGTGTCTTATTTACAGCTTAGCAAACTGGTGGATAAGGACTGAAGGAATAAACTGTCGCAAAGAAATAAAGAAATGGACGGATTTGCCTTTCAAAAATTAATAGTGGTGTTAAATCATATAGCTTGAGATCATGCCTCTGGATCTGCTAAAGCCAAACTTTCACTTTCAGCATTGATAAGCAAGCCTATGAAGTCCCAGGCAGAAGATTTGTGGGAATCCATATTAGCAAAAAATGTAGCTGCAGAAGTTAATTCAGACTTTGTCCGTTTAAATTGAGCCAGCATTGGAGAGACTGGAAAGGAGGTCAGGGATCTGGGATCTTCATGGAGCTCAGCCCCCATCCTCACTGCTACCTGCAGAGCCTTGTGGTGGTGGCTTTTCCTGTGAACTTTGGGGGCTATGTCTGCTTTGAAATGGAAGTGGGGATCCTCCTGTTTTAAACCAGCAGCTGAGGTCTGAGAGAGAATAATCAAATCTGCAGAGAGCTGTAGTAAACTCACTGAAGTTGAAACTGCTCTTTTAAAAGCTTGGTTCTCAGTAGGACTTAAGAAATCCATTCTCTGTACAAATAAATTTAACCCTCTAATGAAGATATCCCAAGGTGCAGGGTAAGTTATCCATCACTAACTTTATATTCCTGCCTTTAGGCTGCCAATTTGAGATGAGTTAATGTTGAAAGTTCATTCAGCTACACCCAATACACCCAATACACCCAATACTGCTACAGCAGTACAGAAATACTTTAAATACAGGCAGAATGTTGTAAAATAACTCTTCATAGTATGTTTGGCCCAACTCTGTGCTTTTTGACATTCGACAAGCTGACTTTAGACTTTCCCAGCTGATTCCCTAGCATTTCTAGGTCTGTCTTCCTTCAAGGCAGCTCTAAAGGAACCATTTCATTTCAGCCTCGATCACCGTTCATTGCTATACTGCTTGTGTGAAACAAAGACTTTATTTCCGCTGACTTTGTGCTGAGGTTGACTTGAGGTCTATTGGCACTTTGCGTTTCCACACCACAAGAGGATGGGATACTTAAATCTGCATTCTGCCTAGTTTTGAGGCAGGATTGAGCTCAGTGCAAGCAAATTTACCTACATGCTGTATCTAGGACAGCATCAGCTCTACAAGCCAGAAGAGAGACGCTTCACTTAAGTTCTTAGCTCATTTGTCCCCATGAAGCTATTTTTATTCCAACAAAGCCAAGGTTTTCAATATTATTTCATAACTGGATTAGTCAGCCGAAGGCTTTAGAGATACTAGGCAAAGGGTCTGAAACTTGTAATGCTTTTACAAAGAAGAGAAACAAAATATTATAAAAGGTAGAAATAGGCTACTTCTGACATCACTACAGCTTCATAATTATTTACTTACTTCTGTTGACTTAGTTCTGAGAAGTAATTTCAATATAATTAGAAAAGCTTTAGAAACATCTTACCAGGCAAAGGTCACACTGTGTCAAATCTCTAGAAATACCTTACAGTACAATCTCATGGGTTTGCAAAAGATTAATATTTCCTGAAATACACCAGAATACTCTTGTTCGTAAGCAGTATTGTTTAAGACTGATTTGGGACCTAATCTATTTACTTCCCTGCAACAGACAATTTTGCCACCCTCTGAAACTGAGACAGAACTTTCTAACATGTCATTGCTTTGACGAATTGAAATTGTGAGACAGATAAATCATTTCCTACCATGTTTCACAAAAAATTGTGTGCTGCAAAGAGGAATTATTTACAAGCAGAGGTTTCTCGCCCTTCTGGGAGAGATAGCATTTAGCTGTGGCTGAAGGCTGTGAAGACATCTTTCGACATACAAAGTATCAAGAACTCTTGATAGTACTGCCATACGTCTTCTGGCCACGTTCAGATTTATTCACGACTTGCCTGCCCAAGCAAAAATGCTGTCGTTTAAGGGATGATTAAACTTCTACTGTTCTATTACTATTTCTAAAACATTACGACTTCACAGAGATACTTACACCTCTACTCCACTTACACAGGACAAAACCACACAAAGAAACTGTTCCTTCATGAGTTGCTTATAGCCAAATTGTCCAGTCTCGAGTCCATTTCCCCTCTGTGTCCTTTCTGTACTGGGATGTTTTAACTGTGCTGCAGATATCAGACATGACAGTTTCCAGCAGTTGTGTTCTTTTCTGGGCATTAAAACCTTACTGGGGAACAGGACACAGCTCATGTCTTGGGATCATTTTGATACCCCGATTTTTCTATAAATCTGAATTCATGTGGTGTGTTTGGAGAGGTATTTGGAAGCAGGAGGAGGAAGTTCCACAGGGAGAATGCACCACTAAAATTTCGAGAGTGTTCATAAGCCTCCCATTTATTCAGTATTGCTAACTCAAATTAAAGTTTAATCCCATCTGAATCCATTGCAGCATTCAATTATTGTTTGTCTGTATTGTACATCCCCTGTATTCTTTAAATCTTAAATTTAACCCAAGCTATTAAGTTAAAAAACCTAGGGATTTTTTAACTGAAAATCCTTAACTTGCCAAAGCTGGTATGCTAGCTGAGCTTTAGGAGTGAGGTTAAGTCAGAATAGTTTATCCTCAAAAGACAATAAATTTTTATATGGCTTGTGTACAGATTTGCTCCCAGTTTACAAGTGTGGTTTTTGTTTCTCCATGCTATTAACAGAATAAGAATATTGGGAAGGTGTTTTCCACATTGTATGATTTTGACCCAACTCTGTTGGTCTGTTACACTGTACAAACTGGTTGTTAAGGAGCTTCACTTCTGCCAGTGTGTGGCTTGTGCATCTAGCACTATGGGAGCTGTCACACAGGGCTGCACAGGAGTGCAGTGGCTCAGTCGTGCAGCTGAGCTGGCTCACCTTGGTTCCTCTCCACAGGAGCTGATGAAATCCATCTTCAGAAATTACATCATTTCTTAAACCTTGAGGGGTTATTCCCAGTTCAGCTCTGTGACTTTTAGTAGAGCTGGTAAGTAGTTGGTTCTCCTTGTCCAGGAACTCTTCTGGTAGAGAGAGAAATTTTCTAGGTGGAAATAAAACAGTTTAAAATCTCTGGAAATAACTTTATGCTAGAAAGTGGGATGAGTTTGGAAGAGTTTCTTGGAGTTTCTCCAGCCTGTAGCTGGAGGTCATATCTCCATGATACTGGGAGGCACAGTGGAAAACTTCACTAGCCAGGAAATCAATGCTCCTCCACCAAGTGGAGTTCAGTGTGTTTCCCCATTTCCAGGGTCCATGCTATTTTCTCCTTTGCCCACATGCTGTTCTCCCTATTAAACAGTACTTTCAAGCAATGCTTCCCAGAGAGGCATGACATGCAAACTAGACTGATGTTTCCTTAGTTCATTGAAATGTATCATCCGATTTGGAACTTGGATTATTAAAATGCAAGGTACCATCATTCATCCAGAACACAAAAACATCTCTTTTTAAAAAACCTAGTGACCGGCTTGTAATTTTGATTTTATTTCCTTCCAAAATAAAGTTCCTAAAGTGGCTACTTTTTGGTGGCCAAGGAAAAAAAAAAAAGAAAAAAACAAACTAAAAATAAAATTTACCTCGGTTTTCTCCTTAGAAACTGTAGGAAAGAAAGTACGCATGCTCAACAGAGCCAGCCCTCAGCTCTACAGCCCACTGGAGACTGGAAAACTCCTCAACAGCACAGCAGTCTCAAAGGCCTAAAAATAAGTAGAAAAACACCACTGCTCCTAAGAAAGATCTTCTGTGCACAGGACGGCACAGATGCTATTTATAAGATTGCTGCTTTGCCAGCCCCCCTTGTCACCATGTTCTTCAGCTCTGCTTTTGCCTACATCAAAAACATTGATGCTAGTTGAACTGTTCAGGTCTTATTGGAAATTGGACCCCGAAAACAGAGCAAGAATACATGTTTTCAGCCATTTGTGCTGTAGTGCATGTTGCTTTATTTATGAAGAAGGACAGCTGCGTCTGCCATCAAGGCCTTCTCATTGCTGGTGCTTTAATCAAATGTGATCTAGACTCCCTGCTTGAGAAATATGATATTTTATTTGCTCAAGGTTTTTATATGGTTTATTAGCAGCAAGGAAAAGTTCCTTCCCAGTTTGTCCCAAAAGGTCCCATTTCAGCTTCTTTCCCCAATAAGTATCAGTGGATATGTTGCACCGTTTCCTCCTTCCCCACTCCATGAGACCGATGAAAAAGCTGTAAACTTACTTGCACTCGCATTGGAGCTTCTGCAGGTGTTACAGGTGTTCCTGAGGTGACTACGAGACTGTGCCATTTAACTTTACTTAGCAATGTGAATTTGGTGGCATCATGAGGCTACTGTAAGTGAAACATACATCGAGGCTGGCAACAGACTGAGCTACAAAACATTCTTCCTTTCACCTGCAGTTTTGGTATTTAAATCAGCTGTTCGTACAGAGGTAAAACAATGTTTGGTTGTAGTTTGTTGGATTCATGAGCATGAGGTCTCACACTTCATGTCCACTTACTCCATAATCAAACCTAAAATTTCGCTGCTTTGTGTTACCTATCTTCTGTTCAGATCAAATATCTACTCATTGCTGGCGCTCTTATGCTTGTAAGCTCTGAATTTATTCGCTAGTTGGGAAGCTTATGCTATTTTGTCCCTTCAGAGATACTGTTGTTGTTTTGCATCATTATGACTGCAGGGCTTGTTCCAAAGGAATGATTGAATTTTAGAATAATTGACATAAAAAAATCCAGTTAATTCTAAGACTGGTTCTGTTGATCTTGTAGGAGTCATGGGATAGACATGCTCTTCTAATTAGGTTCATTTGTGCTGCCAGGTCTTTTTAAAGATTTTTGTGAGGTTTAATTCAATCTGTAGGATAAATATGTCTGGTTAGTAGCACGGTGTTCCTGTTAGGAAAAACTGGGGGAATTATCCAACTGGGGGGAAATAAACTTGCTTTAAATAGCTTTGTAGGACACTTTTTGCTTTTGTGTGTGTTTGTGTATGTGTGTCCTGATGAATAACTAAGTCTCAGAAACGTAACCCAGGCGGGTGCACAGGGCCCAGGAGCACAAGCATCTCATGCCTGATGCTTCCATTGAGTACCATCAGCTACAAAAGATTTCCAGATTGGGTCAAAGAAGTGAGACAGACTTTCTTGCCAGCAGACAACTTGTCCCCTGGTGTTTCTGCCTTGTGCTGCTCGGGCAATGTCTTTAGGGGAATACGTAACAGTGATGGAAAACATGCTTCTCAACTTTTGTTCTCACTAGTCTGTCCCTGGAAGAGGGAAAGAACACTTAGGACTTGGGACAGCCCTTACTTCCTTCAGACATCTGGGACCTCCCAAGTAGGGTATGGAAATTAAAAATAAAAATAAAAAATAAAGAAATAGAATGTGTGGGAATGACAAGAGGAAAGTAACATCTAAAACAATAATTCAAGAGGACATACTAAAAGGCAGGAAAGCTATTTTATTAAATTAGAAAAATAAATAACAAATTAAATGCAAATAGTTTTACAATCATATTATCATGCACATTAATTTCTGCAAAAATTTAATTCCCTGTTTTGGGCTTCTTCCCTCAAGCCCTTTCTCTCTGTAGTTGGTACCATTCACAGCCACCAGAGCCAATTTCAATTCCAAACCCAAACATAAGCAATGGCTTGTGAGCTTGCAATTCCTTTGAGGCTCACCCAACTCCAATTTTGCTCTATTCCTCCAGGAGAAGCATTTTTACTTTGAAGCTACAGTCCAACCCATTGCTTTGCAGGATATAGGTTTAGATTCTCCTTTAGGCTAGCCTGTCCTAGGACATTTTATGTATTGACTTTTCATATTACAAGGATAGAGAAAGAGAGCTCTGACATGTTGAAATTTTAAGAAGTCATGAGGCAATGTTCAATGTTTAGAAGGCTGGAAAACATTCGGGCCTCCAAGTCTCTCTGTCTAAATTAACATTTAAAATCAAAATCATTGTGAAATTAATTAGTCCAGATGTTTGAAGGTGCAATATTAATAGTAACTTATCTTCCTTTTTTTTAACATAATCTTGGAATTATCATTAGAAAGATGGTTACCAGAGGGTTATTACACATACTTTCTTGCTGTCATATGCCACAGGCAAGAACACCACTTTGAAGAGAATTGCTTCTTTCTGAGAGTAAAGATACACTACTGTAAACTAATTGCTATGCTGCAGCACACTGGGTAAAGCAATGGAAAAGTACAGCATTAATGAGTTGTATGAAGTCCTTTTAACTCAAAAATGAGCTTGCTCTGAAAGCACTGATGGCCATTTACAAGTACTTTTTATATACATTCATGTTATACACGTGAATCCCGCAGTATTGAATGTTGCATAAATGCAATAGGCTAGATCAACCCACTAAGGACTGACTTGTAAGTAAAAAATAGAAACATGAAAAGTGAACTAATTTTTGTTACTGATCCAGAGAGTACTGGGGAGGTGAACAGGCTATCATTTTATTCAAAGCTGAGTACATAAGAGAGGTTCAAAACCAAACACCCTGGCACCCAAAGAATCTTAACTTACAGTATTCCTAGGATTTAATACAGATGTGAACCTCCAAGAGCCTTTGTCACCACAGTACCTTAGCGGTCAAGACATAATTATCCTTGATACATGTCTGACTGGGTGAGCAACATGGTTTCTAATTGGTCAGAAGTTGTGGCTGAAGGAAGAGAAGCTTATATCTCTCTTTTTTCTATGATCTTGCCTGTCTTCCGGTGAAGTAAGAAATCTATAGTGTTCTGTTTAAAGTATCTGGAAAGAAGGAAAGATGATCAGAGTAGACAGTCCAGTTTAAAATGTAATTTTAAAACCAGCTTATATTTTTCAGGGTTTAATCCTTGAAATTTCTGATATTTTCATAACAAGAAATTTATGGATTTGAAAGTTTTTGTTCTCAGTGTCTTTGATACCATGAAGTTAAGTGTAACTGTTGTAGGTGTTCAGGCTAAAGGGGGATTTGTACAAGGTGTCTCTGTTTTCTGTAGTTGAAACTAGATGATCGTAAGGTCCTTCCCAACCCTAACTATTCTATGATTCTGTGACTCTCTATTGATTACTATGTCTTTTTGTAATCTTTTTACAGAGACACATATGGAAAGAATAAAGCCTCAGTTAAAGCTGAGTGAGAAATATCACTTGAGGAAACTTCACCACAATTCACACAGGAAAATATCTTTAGAAATAGGTAGTGTATTTTGACTTTTTAAGGGCATGATTTGCAAAAAACAAGTGCTGAGTTCCATGAAGGAAAACTATTTTGTCTTCAGCCTCAAGCTATCATCATTTTTTGGACTCTAACATGCAATTACGAATTTCATGGATCTTCTTCCAGTGGATTTTTATCTTATCTCATTTATATTTTTCTGCTTCATGATCAATGGACTAATTTGAAAGAAGGAATTTTTTTTTTTTTTTTTTTCAGAGCAGCTTCTTTTAATCAAATCAAAGGTCTCTCAATGCTAGGGTAGAAACATCATTCAAAAGCAAAGCGACAAACCTTTCTGCTTGACCTCCAGTTGTTCAAGGCCTACAAAATGAGGCCCAAACTACTTAGGACAAAGACTTTTGCTGATTCTTTCACTGCCTTAACAGAGCACCTACGGCAAATCTGGTAATTTGTTTGGTTCTCACTGACCTCCCACTGAAGTGTGTGCTGAGGGCAAGGGGTCATTTCACTATCTATTAGTATCTTTAAGAACATATGACTATTCATAGAGTTTTACCAAATCTGAGCTTTATCCCACTTCTAAGCTCCGCAGTTCTGTCACAAATCAGCGAACTGTGCTTAATAGTAGTAGTTCTACACACTGCCTTTCATCCAAAGAAATCAAAGTGTTCAGAAATGAATTAAAGTTTTGCAATACTTCTTGGCATATCTCCCGTAAGAAGGTCCTCCTGTAATTAAGGCAGCTTTTGATAAAATTGGATCCTTAATCACTCCCTCACTCCCCAAGCTGTGGGGCCCAGATAGTTCCACTAGGGTTTTTTGGCAAAAACTCTCATTTAAATGATGAAGATTTTGTCTTAAAACTCTCCCTTTCCTCCCCCACAACATGCTATTTTATGCAGTATGCTACTTCATGCCACTTCTAGAACCAGCAATAAATGAAAACTACCACCCTTGTTGTCTTGTGTTTGGATGTGGCAATATATGGCCCTCTGAGCTTACCCAACCACACAATTATCCCTAAATTAAAAAAGAGAGGGAGAGCAAAGAAAAGCAAGAATGCAGAGTGGGTGGGAATTGGCTGATAGGAAAGCAGCTGGCATATTAAACACAGACAACTGAAGATGGAACAACAAGCGGGTGCTGCCTTGCCAAATCCCTACAGGGGGGAAAATGCCAACTAGATTTCAATGAATATGCAATTAACATTATATTAGATTACTGCAAATAAACACTGATTTGGTAAGAAGCCAGGCAAATCATTAATATGAAGAACAGTGAGATCCAGATGGAGTAATTTGTGAAATCTCAGACCAAAGCCATTCTGTCTGGACTCTGTTTTATACAGTCAGCATCTGAATGTTGTTGATCTAAGTCCATGTGGCCAGATGTTACATAGAAGTGAATTTGGGAGCATTTCAATTAAATTAGCATAATTAAGCTGTTTTCCACCAGCTGATCTGTCTCTAGAGGCTCACTGTGTCTTTTCTGGTCAAATATCATTGCTAGTTAAACATCTAACCACTTGCAAAAGTCTAGCAATAAAACAGTGAAGGAAAACCGCAACGGAAAGGTGTGTATGGTTGAGCAGCCTGGAAGGCAAGATCATGTGGACAGAAACAAAGTAAATTATGTGTAGTGTCAGTGAGATGAACGGGGAAGGGGAATTCAAAGCCAAAGTTCCAGGTTGAATGAATTCTTTTCTCACTTCATATTCCACTCCAAACCTAGCTCCTCAACAGTGTGGGCAGGTAATTATGTTTTCCATTCTGCCAGAAATCTGATGCTGGATGGTGATGTAATGACTTCAGGAACTGGCCACTGGGCTAGCTATCTACTTTGCTGCTGTCCCCATGCCTTGATTCAGCCCCAGGTGAGTAAAGCTGTACAAGACAGAGAAGCTAAGCTGATCAAGACAGCTCTTTCCTAGAGGAAAACAGAGAAGTTTCCCTCTATTTCCTGGGACTAAGCACATTGGCTAGGGAAGTAGGAAAAAGACACAAACTCAGTTTTTTCCTGGAGTTCCACAACATCTCAGGGAACTTGATCTGATTCATAAATGGGTCTTTAAGGCATTGTTATGAGAATTTTGTCAACGTATGACCATTTTAAGTGAAGAACCTTACTTTCATTTTGAGCATATAATTTTTTGAGACATGTTCCAAATATATTTGTTAATTCAAGACCTTTCAGATTGGAGAGAAACGACAGAAAGGATAGAGGCTTTTTATGCTAGAACACACACTGTGTTCATCTCCAAGAGGGGCCATATATGATCACGCCAAGGACAGAGCTTTGATATTTTCAGATGTATTAGGATTAGTAAATTTCAAAGGGTTGATTAAAAAGAACAGAAAAAAGTACTACACTCTCCCCAACCCTTCCAGCTGAAGTTTTTTCTCCCCCACCCTCAGTCAGGATAGACGAAGAACTTTAAAAATTTATTTTTTAAAAATCCAGAACTTTAGAATTCAATACAAATATTACAGTAGCAGAAATTTGGGTTAATCACTTGCAAAAATGAGTACAGTTCTTAGCAAAAGGCTAGTATGCATCTTAAGAAGATCTACTCCCATTTCTTTATTCCAAGCGAAACATGAAACAATCAATTTTATAAAAAAAAAAAAACCCTAAACCCCAAAAACAAACAAAAACCCAAAACAACCCATAAGAAGACCCCAAAACCCGCACTCTGGTTCTGATAAAAAGTAAGTTTCCTATAGACAGATGTTTCCCATTCCTGACCTCTAACATCTGTAACCAAACACTGTCTTTTTGCCAGAGCACGGAATTCCATTTCTGCAATAGAATCTGATTAGGCAGCAGAAGTTTTGGAACAGGAAGCATCTTTTTCTTACACATTCTGAGGAGGTGCTATAATAACATACACTTTTATTTTTCTTCTGTGGTACACAAAAGGTAAGGAGGAGGAAGCAATCTACTAAGAACGTTCTAATGATTACGAGGGTAATTGCAGCAAATGTTTTGAAAGCCGTATGAAAATTCCTTTTTTTTTTTTTTCTCACACTTGCTTGTTGCCTGTTTCCAACCTGATACATCTGAATCTTGCCTAGGCAAACACTTGCACCAGTTCATCATGGACTTTTGTTAAGCTGATGTAACTTTCTTCATCACGGATCTAATCAGCCTGCGTTCTGAAGAAAGGTGGAACATACAGTGGAATAGTCCAGATAGCTTAAAGCCAAAGCAAAATTAAATTCGGTGACTTGAAGGCCAGTGTGTGCTGGGACAATGCTGTTCAGTACATCCACACAGCATTATTTGTGCTGAAACAGTCGGAGATACTGCTTCAAGGATAGCCTAGCAAAATCAGCAGGTATCTTGATGCAATATTATTTAGCATAACTAATACAGCATGGCTTCCATTCTTGGTCACCAACATGGGGGCAGTGACATTCACTATGTAAAGGTTATTGTACAACACAGCATAGCTTGGACATAGGTGAGATGCTG
The DNA here is from genome assembly GCF_963264785.1 of Psittacula echo. Lineage (NCBI taxonomy): Eukaryota > Metazoa > Chordata > Aves > Psittaciformes > Psittacidae > Psittacula > Psittacula echo. The sequence continues at coordinate 52,069,116 of NC_137742.1, read as the reverse complement.
AAAAAAGAAAAGTGAAAACATTTGGGCAGAATATTATGACAGCAGTGTCACCAGTTTAAGATATGACACCTCCTTATAAGTCATGTACCATGATATCAGGGTATAGTTGTGCCAGGTCTCCACTTTTTAAAGCTTTACTCACCAAGACTAACTTCCCTGAAATATATTAGAATGCATACAATATCTTAAACGTATTTTTTCTTACCATCCATTCAGAAGTAACTGCAGTTTCAAATACTAAACCAGAGTTGTGTCTCAACATGAGTTATTTGCTATGTAATGCAGACTTTCTGGGTTTGTTACTTGCCAAAATCTATGGAAACAATGGTTTCCTTTTGAAAACCTGATGCTGTAGGTTGTTTGTAGTATCAGTGAGCTGAAAAACTGTTTTCATCTTTGACAATACTTTACATGGTTCATTCAAAGGAAGCAGCAGGGCTTAAGAGCTGCAAAAATTACTGAGTAAAGACCTGTCTTTGAGTTAAGCATGATGGAAATGTTGCATTTAGTAGAGATATGTCCCTACTGAGACCTGCCAAGATAGAAAGGTTAGTATTGGGCAAATACATAGAATCAACACGCAAGAGAAAGGAAGAGAAGAATAATGCAAATGAATTTAGAATTGTGAACTTTCCCAGAACATAAAATCTGAAAGTTGGTGAAGTCATATCAATGTAAGAAATCATAACTCCTTTGCCCTCACAACCTTGTTACCATGGCTATGGAGTATTGTATTTTCAATCTCGGACATTCCCTTTTCTCCCAAAGTTTTACAAAGATCACTGTACTGAATTACAATAAAAGTACATCCAGCCCAGTTATCTGCCTCTAACAAAGACCAAAAATGTAGTTCCTAGAGAATTAATATTTTTCTATAGTCTTTCTGGTCTCCAAATTTTGCAATTCAGTATATTCCTAGATTGGTAGTGCATTATGTCTTTTCTGTAATGCTCAACAGATTTACCTTCTGCAAATTTGTCCTACCTTTCTCCTTGAATCTATGCAAATTTTAGCATCCTCTGATGCAGGACTGTACAACATAATCACATATGGTGGCTTCTCACACAATCCTCTATTTGCTCTGAAACTGTCATCTCCTATAGCTTTTGTCACACCCTATAGGTTGTCACACCCTATAGCTTTTGTACTATACCAAAGAGGCATTAAAGACAGGATGTGTGGCCCAGTACTTGGGACAGAAGAAATGCAGATTTGATTTCCCACGATTCCACAGATTTGCTATATGACCTTTGGTGGGTTTGATCAGCCTAAATTGAAAAGCGGAAATCCTATCAGTGTCTTCAGCCATGTAGTAAAAACAGAATATCATGTTTTAACTCCAGCTGGCAGCTAAACCCCACACAGCCACTCACTCAGTTTCGCCCTGTTGGGATGGAGAGATAACTGGAAGGGTAAAAGTGAGAACACTTGTGGGTTGAGATAAAGACAATTTAACAGATAAAGACAATTTAACAGATAAAGCAAAAGCCACTCACACAAGCAAAGCAGAACAAGGCATTCATTCACTACTTCCCTTAGACAGGCAGGTGTTCAGCCATCTCCAGGAAAGCAGGTTTCCACTATGCATGACAGTTACTAGGGAAAACAAGCATCATCACTCCAAATTTCCCCTCACTTCCTTCTTTTTCCCTCAGTTTTCCATGCTGAGCATGATGCCATACGGTATGGAATATCCCTCTTGTCAGTTGAGGTCAGCTGTCCTGGCTGTGCCCCCTCCCATCTCTTAGCGCACCCTCAGCCTACTCGCTGGTGGGGTGGGAAGCAGAAAAGGCCTTGGGTTTGTGTAAGCCACAACTAACACATCCCTGGGTCATCAACACTGTTTCCAGTACAAACCCAAAACATAGCCCCATACTAGCTACTATGAAGAAAATTAACTCTATCCCAGCCGAAACCAGCATATTGAGCAAAACTTTTCTGAGAATTTTAGAGCAAAAACAGGGAGGGGCAAAAGACATGTATTTCAAAAATAAAAATTCTGACTAAATATAAAGAACTTTTTTTCGGTATAATGTGGTCAAATCCTGAAGTAGGAGCCCAGAGAAGCTACAAGGTGTCCACCCTTGGAGCAACCTCAGCGGGTCAGCACAGCACTGCTTTAAGCAGAAGTTAGACTAGAAAGACTTGAGGTCCCTTCCAACTTCAGTTTCTCTGCACTACAGTGATTCTGAAGTATTCAATGTCTCTGTGCCTCAGCCTATAAAATAAGGGCACTTCTGAGTTCTATGAAGCAAAATAAATATAGTAAGAATACCAAACACCTGGCAACAAAGAAATGACGCTGTCATTGATTCAGTATTTAGAAGAGGTCATGGTCTTGGAGTCCCAGAGGCCATTGAAACCCATGCTCAATATCTTCCCAACGAGGCAAGATTTCATCCATTTTCTATTTCCTGTTTGGTTAGGTGGAAATTCTGGCTTGGGCTCTCTGTGAGGGCTTCCTCTGTTGTTTAGTTCATACTCACATAAAGCCTTTCCTTTCATTCTTTTCGTTCATGGGCCCAAGTAGGACCACTTACGTCAACATTACCCTTTACATGCTCAATACAACACTGGTTTTGTTTTAGGGCAAACCGGCAAATTGAGCAGTTTGTGGAGGATTTTATGTATGACCATACCTGTGCTAGTCAAATGTCTTACGTCTGATGCTCTATTTCTTTTCTCACTTCCATGTAGAGTGATGGGGCACCAGCTGGTCAGATCATTGCTTTTAGCTGTTAGGAAGTGTTCTGTCTTATAACTGGTAAATAAATTCTTCACTCAAAACCAAACTACTTGCTAGCTTGCTGTTTGGAGAGCAGCTTTCTTCATAACTCGAAGGGGATCTTGAGGATTCACATTTAAATCCTTAATCCTATTGGTCTTCTCCTATGACAAGAAGGAGGGGTAAGTAGATACACACTTTCCTCATTCTGAGGAAGTAAAACATGAAAGAATTTCTTCCTTACCTCCACTAAATCAGAGCATAGTCAGTGTTATTCTTCAGGGGTGTCTGTATTTGTCTCCAAAATAGGACTTTAAAAAAAAAAAAAAAAAAAGAATGCTCTAATTACCACAAAAAGACATATCCCATACACACAGAAAAGAAGTGTAAATAGTTTTTCAATATAAAATTACCCTTAGATCATAAGAACCCAACTATAGTTACCTGTGAAGTGGTAGATTTCACACATCGTGGTAAAGCCATATCAATTAAAAAAAAAAAAAAATCATTCTGATTATATATTTGATTTTGCTGTTGGTCTTTGGAGCAATATTGTATTGTTTCACACCTTATTGTATCACCCTGGATGCTCCATTAGAATAAAACGTTTACAGAACCTTTTGAGAAAGGCAGTGAGATACATAACCTTTTGCACAGCACAGCCAGATTTCTTGAATCATGAAAAGGTTCATAGACTCTGGCAAAAATGCACATTTTAAAACCAGATTAGAATGAGAATCAAGAATTCTTCAGACACTGAGGTGAAAAATTGGGCTGTATTACTTGTACCTGAACGATGTCATGAGATTTGGGCTGCTTGTATCAGATACGATCTCAGGAAAAAAGACAGCTTTATATTTGCTTTTAGTGGTGTTCCTCTCCTATGACTTAGGTGAAACTTTGGAAAGGGTGAGAAACATGAAGTGCTGTGATAGTTTTTGCAGCCGTGGATTACCAGTAATCACAAAGAAAAATAGAAAGACAAGGTGTTGCTAAAGGGGATTTGTAAGAGCAGAACGTAACTGAGCAACTTAATAGGCATTTCCCTTTAACAGCATGCAGAGATTTGAGCTGAATCCAACGTGCCAGCATTGGATTGCAACACCACCATCAGCACATTGTCTCCATATTCTGATCTAGCTGGAATCACAAAGATCCCTGTGCTTATGCAACACTGTGGCCCTGCTTATAACTCCTGTGCCACCGGGATGTACCAAACTGGGACTGTGTACCATCATGCTTTATTGGGGTGAAGACACAACAGATCTTGAAAAAGCAGTTTCAGCTTAATGCTTTTCCTTGCCAGACTCAACCAAAATAGTGGAATCATAGAACCATAGAATCATAGAATAGTTAGGGTTGGAAAGGACCTTAAGATCATCAAGTTCCGAACCCCCTGCCATGGGCAGGGACACCCCACACTAAACCATGCCACCCAAGGCCTCATCCAACCTAGCCTTGAACACCGCCAAGGATGGAGCACTCACAACCTCCCTGAGCAACCCATTCCAGTGCCTCACCACCCTCACAATAGAGAACTTCCTCCTGCATCCAATCTAAACTTCCCCTGTCTACGTTCTAACCCATTACCCCTTGTCCTGTCACTACAGTCCCTGATGAACAGTCCCTCCCCAGCATCCTTGTAGGCCTCCTTCGGATACTGGAAGGCTGCTATGAGGTCTCCACGCAGCCTTCTCTTCTCCAGGCTGAACAGCCCAAACTTTCTCAGCCTATCCTCATACGGGAGGTGCTCCAGTCCCCTGATCATCCTCGTGGCCCTCCTCTGGACTTGTTCCAACAGTTCCATGTCCTTTTTATGTTGAGGACACCAGAACTGCACACAATACTCCAAGTGAGGTCTCACGAGAGCAGAGTAGAGGGGCAGGATCACCTCCTTCGACCTGCTGGTCATGAGAGTTCAATCTAGGTGGCTCACACCACATTCACCAAGATACTTTAAAACTACACAGGGGCTGGAGCTTCATGTCCTGAAAGCAGGAACTTCTTTCAGATTACCAAGTATGAGGGATTTATATCACAGGGATGAAGAGAAAGTTTTATTAAAAAGAAACATTGACAAATAAGTCTCCAGCTTTACAGACAGCATGTTGAAGTCTAGAACATATACATCGAAATTGTGGAAATTATCATACAATCTTACTCCCAGTAAAGGATCGTTCCCTTCTGCAGAAATCTGTAGATACAACTCTCTCCAGTCATTTACCTCACTTCTGTTGTCTACAAACCTACGTGACCAGGTACCATTCCATTTCAAGTCAATATGTGGCCAAGGTAGATCTGCTTGTGGTGGGGTGTTAATTACCTTCTCTCCTACCCCAGCTGCAGGTATCTGTGCTCCAATGCCACGCGATATGCTCACAATGACATGTCTCCACTCAGATAACAGTTGTGCCCCTTCCCAGTTATAAACGTACAGGCTTACGGAACAGAATCCCTTAGGAACAGTTCATGATGTATGTGTATATCAAGCTTTAGGTTAGATATGGACAGAAAAGGGAAATTTCATCAAACCTTACTTTCCCCAGGAGGAAGAAAGGGATTGGAGACCATGACTGTGAGAATTCTCTCCATCCTTGTGCATAAATATTTTATTCCCGTTATTTTCATTCTGCTAGATTTATGTTGCCTAGGCATCTATCTGTTGTATTCACCTGCCAAATACAAACATATTTACATGAAATCCAGGAGTAACGGAAGCATGTCTTGAAACAATGGACTCACGATTAATCAAGAATGCAAATCTAAGTGGTCCTGATTATAGGTGAGGGGTTTACAGATCTTGTAAATTATCATTGCTTATTAACCATGGTGCAGCTACATGAGAAACAACTACACAAAAATTACTGTTATTATAGAGGCTTGCAGGTTTTGGAGTGGTGGGATTTTTATTTTGTTGTTGTTGTTGTTCATTTACATTTATCCTGAGATTGCAATGAAACCAAACGTATAGTAACTTAATTTCAACCCAGAAACAGCACCATCTAGTGATCTGTAGTGTTTTGCACACATGGGAAATGAAGCACTAGTGGATGCTAAAAATGGTGATGCAATTAGGTAGCATTGGAAATTAGTTAATCTACAGATAATTTGAATTTGCATAGTAAAATTAAGGCAACCCTTTTGAGGCAGTAACAATCATTAACTGTGAAATGAAATATATGATGGCAGTCAGGTGAATATATCATGGCACTCAAGTGAAGCTCCCGATGACTGGGAAAAGGGAAATATACCCCCATTTTTAAGAAAGGAAAAATGGATGGCCCGGGGAATTACAGACCAGTCAGTCTCACCTCTGTGCCTGGCAAAATCTTGGAGCAGATTCTCCTGGAAGGCATGCTAAGGCACATGAAAAACAAGGAGGTGTTTGGTGACAGCCAGCACGGCTTCACTAAGGGGAAATCGTGCCTGACAAATTTGGTGGCCTTCTATGATGGGGCTATGGAATGATGCACAGGGGCAGAGCAGCTGATGTCATCTACCTGGAATTGTGCAAAGCGTTCAACACTGTCCCACATGACATCCTTGTCTCTAAATTGGAGAGACATCAATTTGATGGGTGGACCACTCAGTGGATAAAGAACTGGCTGGATGGCCGCACACAAAGAGTTGTGGTCAATGGCTCAATGTCCGGCTGGAGACCGGTAACGAGTGGTGTCCCTCAGGGATCGGTGTTGGGACTGGTCTTGTTCAACATCTTTGTCGGTGACATGGACAGTGGGATTGAGTGCGCCCTCAGCAAGTTTGCTGATGACACCAAGCTGTGTGGTTCAGTTGATACGCTAGAGGGAAGGAATGCCACCCAGAGGGACCTTGACACGCTTGAGAGGTGGGCTGATGCCAACTTTATGAAGTTTAACCATGCCAAGTGCAAGGTCCTACACCTGGGTGGGAGCAATCCCAGGCACAGCTACAGGTTGGGCAGAGAAGAGATTCAGAGCAGCCCTGCAGAGAAGGACTTGGGGGTGTTGGTCAGTGAGAAAATGAACATGAGCCGGCTTCAGTGTGAGCTCGCAGCCCAGAAAGCCAACTGTATCCTGAGCTGCATCAAGAGGAGCGTGACCAGCAGGTCGAAGGAGGTGATCCTGCCCCTCTACTCTGCTCTCGTGAGACCTCACTTGGAGTATTGCGTGCAGTTCTGGTGTCCTCAACGTAAAAAGGACATGGAACTGTTGGAACAAGTCCAGAGGAGAGCCACGAGGATGATCAGGGGACTGGAGCACCTCCCGTATGAGGATAGGCTGAGAAAGTTTGGGCTGTTCAGCCTGGAGAAGAGAAGGCTGCGTGGAGACCTCATAGCAGCCTTCCAGTATCTGAAGGAGGCCTACAAGGATGCTGGGGAGGGACTATTCATCAGGGAGTGTAGTGACAGGACAAGGGGTAATGGGTTAAAACTTAAACAGGAGAAGTTTAGATTGGATCTAAGGAAGAAATTCTTTACTGAGAGGGTGGTGAGGCACTGGAATGGGTTGCTCAGGGAGGTTGTGAGTGCTCCATCCTTGGCGGTGTTCAAGGCTAGGTTGGATGAGGCCTTGGGTGGCATGGTTTAGTGTGGGGTGTCCCTGTCCATGGCAGGGGGTTCGGAACTTGATGATCTTAAGGTCCTTTCCAACCCTAACTATTCTATGATTCTATGATTCAGAAAACAGGCAGCTTCTCAGCTGCAGCAGGCACAGTAACATCTCCAAAACCGCTGGAGTCAGAACGTAAGTGGTAATCTGTCATGCACAAAGGTGACTTGGTACATGGTGGGAGTGAAGTTCTGGATTATAAACTAGACACATAAGGCTTGCACTAAATTACACTTGGTGTTTGTAATGTTAAACAGCAAATTAAACTTCCTCTTTTTTTTTTCACAAAGATGGGAAAATCTTTATTCAAATGTAACATAGATTTTGTGGAAATGTGGAAATGACCTAGATTCTAAATTGGAAATCTGTTTTGATGAGATTTGAGTCCTTATCCTTGTCCACATTATATTTTCTATTTAACCTGTACAAACGTGGTCATCTCATTTTGTCATATTTCTTTTGGAGGTGTTGTTTTTTCTGAACTAATCTTACTTTTTTTTTTTGTTTGTTTTCTTTAAATACAAGTGCAGAGGCAGTTCAGAAGATGGGTATTTTTAGTGCTGCAGGACATCCAAATTGCCATCTTCATTGTTCTAGATAGCTATTTGTCCCTGTGAAAGACTTACAGTGTTGAAAGAAGGCCTTCGATTCATCAAAAAGTGTATTTTTACAAAAATAAACAGGACTGACAGGTCTTTGAAATACAATTCCTATAATAGACTTTACCACCTTCTTAGTTTCTGTGCCTTCTTGGAATTTGTAGCATACATGCAGCCTTTCTGGTTTGTAACTGAGGAGTTACCTGCACTCTTAGCCATGGTTAGGCATCTGCTACAGTCAGAGATCTGCAGTATCTGAGGATGGTAACTCTGGATTGTTAGAGACAGGAAAGACAAAAGTCTTTGATGACACCAAGAGAAAACTCAAATTCAATGAGTATCCAAGTGGCTTACTTTTACCAAAATAAGTTTGACAAGCTAGCAGAATTCATCATGACAAATTTTTCACTGTCATTACTGTAATGGCTCCTAAAGCAATGCAGTCTTAGGAATGTTAATGATTTCAAGGAATTCAGTAGTCAAAGATATTAATTTCTGCATTTGGCCCACAGAAACTTATCGCTGCTTTTGACAGTGATAGGAAGATTTATTTTTTTTTAGTTTTGAGAGAGAAATTTCACCACCATTTCTTTGAGAGAGAAACTTAAAATATGCTAAGCCACATGGTAGGTTCAGGCAGGAAATAGAAGACTGAGAGAAGAAAATAGCCCATAACTAATATCAAGCTCCCTATGTACAGCAAACTTGGTTGGTTTTTTCAAACTTATGAAAAACATAGAGACAGCCAAAGTATGGGAGAAGTCAGGATGACACCAAGCCAGAGCTTCCTTGTGCTTCTTTCTTTTCATTTTCTGACCATTTTAACTGGGAAAACTTTTGAAGTTATCTATTCTAATCTCCTGGGTTTACAGTCAATCTTCTTTTTGGCTCACTCTCTTAATTAGCTGGAATATATTAGCTGAAATCCAGATCTTTCACAGTAACAGTTCGGCTTCAGACGTATTTATTTTTCCCAAGGAAGAATTTTAAATTCAATGAAAATGGCCACTTTGTTTCAAACTTTTGGCCAAAATAATAAAAGTAAAAATGGAATTACTTCATTTTTCTTGTTTGATCAATTCTAGTTCTGATCCCTTCAATTCAACAACAATCAGCTATTGTAGAAGTGATAGTATAAGTAGAAAAAGGTTTTGTGATATTCCATTTCTGTGGCTTGACTTGCTGAGGCGATTTTATAAAATTGTCTACTCTCAGTCTGTGTGTTTGCATCTGTAGAATGGAGATAAGCCATTTACCTCGCACTGTTTCGGCAATTTCCATTTGAACTGCAATTTACGTCTAGAAAATAGCTCCTATTCTAGCTGGTGTAAGTCACCATAGCTCCCAAATGTGTTACTAACCCTGTAATTTCTTTGCTACATGAAAACTTGTGATCTGTTCTTGCATCACAGGCTCCTTCTACAAAGTGAGATTAAGAGGTATCTGCTCAGAAATACCTAGGTCAGCCCCAGGGCAAAAGGCAGACACTGTGTTCCCCTGAAACATGGGTTTGGAAGTCTCTGCTGTAAATACTGGTTTCAAGCTTACAGCCTCAACACCCTGGGGGCAATTGCTGTATTGTGGGGTGAGGAAGGGACGGTACCCATGCCTGGTGACTTTGCATCAGGCTGTCCTCCCTCTGTGGCATAAAAGCCCCAGTAAGGCAGGCCAGGGCTCTGGGGGAGGCTGTGACACAGTCTCCTAGAACTTAGTGCTGGGTGCAGTGCATGCTCTTGGCGTCACACCAGTAGCTGTGCTGGGAAGAAGTCAGGTGAGGACAGAAGACTCCAAACCCTTCGCCCCTGAGGCGGCCCCAGAGCCCTGTGTCTCATCAGCTCACTGCAGAAACTTATTTTCTGTGCTTTTACGTCTCTTTAGCTTCTTCTTGGAGCAGTCTTCTGCCCTTGTGAGTCATTAGTCAAGGTATTAAAGTGGGAGACTTGTTTCCAGAGCAGCAGCAGGGCTACTAAGTGCTCCTTCTGTGCATAAGCTGGGGGCAGTACTTCTTGACAGCTCCGGGAGTTGTATCAGTTTCCATTTAAAGAAGTGCAAGTGAAATGTTACTTTCATTGGCTCTCAAGGAAGCTCCAGAATTGTAGAGTTTATTTTCCAAAGCCCTAATTTAAAAAAAAAAAAAAAAAAAAAAAATAATAAAAAAAAATCAGAATTTTCACTGACATTGTGGACCGTAATCAACCTCTATTGCTTTCTTTTTCACCCTGTCATCTGACTGTCAACTTTAACTCCTCCACGGATGTTCTTTCTTTCTTGAATATAGGAGAACAATTTAGGCCCTTGTGCTTTTAACTGAACAAGTAAACATGATGTCCAACATAATTAACTGAGCCACGAACATGCCTCCCTGTTCAAAGGCTAAATTAGGATGGAGAAAGCAGGGAAAACAATCAGTGTGGTTTCATCAGATCTATTTAAATAATAGGTTAAGGAAAGGACACATTTATAATTAGATGTATTTTTGTTTCATGCTCTCCTTACTGGCTCATAATTTGCATTTTACTTTCATTAAAAATATAGGTAGCTGTCAGAACACAAGCACACACCCTGCACGTTCCATACCTGCCTTGAAGACACACCCATATGGGATCACAGTTTTCTTGTACATCTAAATCTTTGTCCGAAAGTGTATTCTCATATGCTACAGTTATAAAACTAGAAAGAGCAGCGATCTGCAGATCTTGCAGTCTTTCAGGAAATAGGTATGATACTGACTGTGACTGCAGGGAACTGAGCAACTAAAACTCAGACTGACATGGTGAGCAAAGAGCCAAGTTTTCTATATCTTATTATTCACTTCCGGCAGTCGGGAGGTAATTCTGGACCAGCCAATATACAATGCAAGTTAACTTTTTTGGCAGCAATCAGTCCTAACTATTCTGATTGAAAGTCTATGAAAGTTTTCCATTCTCACTTTGCGCTCAGTAGTCTCAAAGTTGTACACAAAATCCGGGAAGAACACCATGACTAAAATCTGGTCTGTGGCTTAGTATTCCTTGACTGAGGATTCAGCTTTTTATTTCTTTGTCATTTAGTGTAAAATATTTTATTCATCACAAAATTACTGGTGGTTGAAAACTGGGTTCTCATATATAACTTGTCCAACAATCACTAGCATCAATAGATGTATATAGTAGCAGTAGCAATGCTTCTAGGTTTTCTTCTGCTATAGAAATTCTTACTCTGATTATTTTCCTTTTTTCATTTCAATCTTTTATTGGCTGTGCATTCATTCATTTCCACCTTCACGTTCTGCCTTTTTTGTCTCATGAAATAAACGGTCTTTCATAGAGTAAAATCATAATGTGAAAAAGGCATGATTTAGGTGAGAATTTAAATTTGTGCTAAATGAATTATTTCTGATTATAACACACTTTTGCCCTTCTGTGTTTTGGTTGGTGGAAGAGGTTTGTTCCCTGAACAACCTGGCCTTGAACACTGCCAGGGATGGGGCATTAACAGCTTCCTTGGGCAACCTGTTCCAGTGCCTCACCGCCCTGACAGTAAAAAACTTCTTCCTTATACCTAACCTAAATCTCTCCTGTTTAAGTTAATGTCCCTGACATGGTCAGAAAATAATCTATAAAGTTCCCTCAAACATGCTGCTTCTTTCAGCATGTTTGGAACATGGTAGAGGAGCCTCACTTTATGGATTGGAAACGGAAAAGAGCAAAACTCCAGCAGTTGAAAAAGGAAAGAACGAAAAAAAAAAGCAACAAAACCAACCCTGTGTTTCTTTGACGCTAAATGCCCAAAGGAGATTCTGTGAGATTAAAAGTACTTCTGATACTAAGCCAAATTGTACAACAGGATTACCTGAAAACGTATTAGAATTTCGAAAGTGCCTTGCGCATGTTGTTTCCTGGAGAGACTGCAAGGAGAAAAGTGGTTAGTAGGTTTTTCTGAAATTCCAGCACTGCCAAATAAAATAGGCTTTGCATTATCCATGAATGCTGGATGTGCCAGGGTTTGAACTGTTTTTTTAAATATGTGCAAAATTAACAAGTGGTTTGGAACCAAAGAAAGAGTGAGCCAGAACTTCAGCTGGGGTAAATCAGCATTGTCTTGAATTTCTATGGGCTGGATCTTAGAGATCTAATGCCAAAAAGATAGTGAAGCAAGGCACAGGAAGTTTTCAGTTTGTTTCTAAAACTGAAAATCCAGAGAAGCATGTAATAGAAACACAGACACACTCTGAAAATTGGAGTCTTTTCTGGTGTTGGAGAAGAGAGCAATAACTCCACAGGGACACAGGGTTGAGGGTGGGGGAAGCCATTTTCTTCTCTAAGGACTTCTGGCGTTTATAGTGCGAAATTCAAAATCCTTTATAAAAACACTTAAGTGCTATAATGTCTCTAATAAGTACTTTGCTTCTGATATTTGTTTGGTAGAAATTAGTAATTGGCATGTAACTTCTGAAACTACCTTAAGCAGCCTGGCAGAAGAGTTTAACACTGTAAGCTAGACCTGGCTAAAGGGATGTCATCACTGCACCCTGCAGCAGGGTGATGTTAGTTCCTGGTTAGAAACTTCAGCTCCCCAGTGCTGCTTTCATGCAGCAGCAGCATGGCTATCTCATTTGGTGTTGTAAAGTGATTCTCACTAACACAAATACCGCTACACCATGGTCCACTGGGAGCTAGAGACACACCTTGGGAGATTTTTCTTTTTTTTTCTTTTTTTTTTTTTTTTTTAAGTGTTTGGATTACAAAATTCAATGCATACGTTCATTAGTTCTTTTTGTAAGTGCGAATTACTTCATTTTGTAAGTGGAGATTTGAAGAAGGTTTGAATTTGCTAAAATTGTGGTAGAAAAATCTCTTGCCAGGCTTTCTGCATATCAGTCTTTTCTGAGAAGCTTAGACTACTGCATCTGTCAAGTCCAAGGAGTAAAAGTACTGATGGCCTCTGGAAAAGCCTCTAGGAAACATACTTTCAGCAAGTGGTTCAGTTTGGTTAGTTTCGTTTATGATGGAAACAGGTCTTGCTGCAAAATTTCTAGGTAATAAATGGGTGTGCCAAAATGACAGCTGATGGCAAAGTTGGACAGATTTTGTAGCTGCAGCCAAGAGGCGAAAAAAAGACTTTTGCAAGACTCTTGTCAATCCATTCAGTTTTCACTGTCTCATGCAAGTAGGTTTGTAGACACAGGAACTAAATGGTAAGTCAACTCACTGAATCTCATACATCATGTATAAACAATAACACTTTTTGTCTATAGGGTGCTGGAGGTTCCTACCCTGCCTCTCCTTCCCATGAAGGATTCTGAGAAAATTCTACTAAAATCTTCCCCTCATCAGCACCTAAAATTTATCGTGTTTGCAACTGAGCATGCTCGTGACTCTGTGATTTGGCTGTACAACAAGTATTTTTACCCATTAGTCTTACAAGTTACTGCCCAAATAAAACTTTCAGTTGTGAGGTTTGTGACTCCTGGCCTATGTTTAGAAGCCTTGGAGTAGCATCAGAAAGAGGAGAACACTAGCTTGATAATTTATGCACCTTTTAAAAAACTATGCATTCACTTTATGCTAAATGGATTATACTGCAAGGTACGCTGCCTTCATTGAGTAATATCTCTTGAGAACTTATGTTAAATGTTAAGAATTAATTTACAGACATGTACACATGAAAACATTCTGTCTGTGTAGGTCCTGGATGGAAGTTGAAGGGGGGAAGAAAAAGAAGCCATCAATGAAATCAAATATACTAAACAAAGCTGAAAACTGTAGTTTGTTCTGGAAATAATGAACTACAGCTTGAAAATACTTCCTTAATATTCACATTTGCAAAGCTCTTGATTTCAGATTATTACTTGCAAAAGTACTTCTATGCTTGTTTAGCTTCACCACATACAAACTTGGCCAGGCTTTGAAAGTGCCGTGGCTATAATCAAAGTATGTAAAATAGGCCTGCATAAACCTAGCTGATTTTTCTTTTCCTTTGAAGATTTTTATCTGACTTGAATGACCATGATGAGATGTATTTTGAGGTGGATATACCTACCACTCAGTATGTTTGTAGAATTGCAATTTATTTGCTTCTTGCTCCTTCCTCCTTTGAGAAGCAGTCTGGATTATGTCAGAGTATAAAATTTCCTATCTCATATCTGCTAAGGGGGACATTACATGCTTCATTGGAAACACGGTGTGCAGCATTTCAATCCACACTTTCTGTGGAAATCTACACTTTCTACCTACTTTCCAGTCATCTGTCTGGTTCCAGTAATGTATCTAAGAGTTTTCATGGGAGAAAAGAGATAGAGCACAACTACTAGCATGCTCTAAGTGCTCTTGAACATCACTGCAACCTGGATTTTGACTCTAGCTCCACTTAGATACTTCAATACTGCATTGTTAGCGGCTTGACACACAACTTCAGCTGATGAGTGTTGATTCATGAAAATAACACACAGTGTGAGAGGTAGGAGGCTTCATCACTGAAGAGGTTACTCTGGATTGCTTGGGCTTTTGAGAGGCTGTTAATGGCTGTTTCTACCAGTATAAACACTAAGAACAAATGGTTTTGGCATGCTTTGTTCTGTAAGATAGCAAGCAAAATAAACAGGATTCACTACCACTGTGAGAAGAGGAAGGTGACCTTGGAAAGATAGTGCCTAGAAAGCAGCAGGAGAACAGAGTTTACAAAGCAGAATGACATTCCTACAGAATCTCCCTCCTTTTTTCAGTCACTGAACTCACTCTGAGGATAATTTCTCCTTAGAACTGGATTTAAGTTTGCATGGTGGTCTGGTACCAAGAGTACAATCTTATCTCTTCAGACTCTAGCCATATCAGTGGACATTTTCTCTTATGAACCTGGGAAAGGGAAACCACTCAGATTAAATAGTCCATGAGATACTTGTTTGAAGCATGTGAACATACAGAAACATATGAAGGCTTTGCAGAGAGTCTCATGTTGCTGCTTTTATGAAAGCTATTTCACATTTTTTACTAGCCTCTTCACTATTTTTATGTTCTTTCTGTGATGTGGCTTATCTGAACCGTAGTTGTTGGCCATTTTAGAGCAGGGTTTCCTTTTTACAATCATTTTATGTAGTTTCATGAATCTTGGACTTCGGGCCTTTCAGGCACTTATAGCCATATGGGTGCATGGTAGTTTTGCACTGATGCCCTGCTGTGATATTATGACCACTAAGGAATGTGAAGGTGTAGCTGATATATGTAGTAGTGCTTAGTGTCAGATTTTCTACAGCACACCCGTGCATTAAAAGAAGTTAAACAGTTGACGATGAAAGTGATTGCCAAAGGCCGAATCAGTGCTGTGGTACGTAAGGGTAATCTGTTTACCCAGCGTCCATGAAAATTAGTAGCACTATATAATTATTTAATAAGTACTTCACAAATGTTGTTTATCTTGATTAACCAGCACGTTACTTTATCTGCTAATTAGTAGACTTCCCTGTTATTCAAAGATACACCACAAGTCTCCAGACCATATGTTTTCATTCTATGCAGTTTTTTAGACAAAGTGTTGCTGCAGCAGGATCTAAGCCACAAGCAGGCCATCATAGTAATGAACTTTGGCTTCTTGCAGAAGGCAAACCACAGATGTTTCTCCA
The DNA here is from genome assembly GCF_963264785.1 of Psittacula echo. Classification (NCBI taxonomy): domain Eukaryota; kingdom Metazoa; phylum Chordata; class Aves; order Psittaciformes; family Psittacidae; genus Psittacula; species Psittacula echo. The sequence continues at coordinate 52,053,606 of NC_137742.1, read as the reverse complement.
AGTGGCTCAACCTCATTCTCTGGCCTTTGGAGACTGAGCAAGCGCTTTCTTCTGGGAAAGGCATGCCAGCTGTAGTTGAAAATACCATGTGATGGAGAACTTGATGTATCCTATCGCCACCTCCTATGATTATGTCCTGGGTTCAGACTGGGTTTCCTTACTTGCAAAATTGCATGTCCTGCTTTAGGTTGAACCTTGTCTGTTGTCAGTCCCACCTACTCAGCTGAACTTGGTAAACTCGCTTCGTTGTTTCATGGACTTTGCTGTGACATGCTGAAAGTGAAGTGTTGATCTCTTTAACAGGCTAGTGTATTCATTATTTTTCTGGTTTCCAATGTTAACATAAGTCTAACATTTAGCTTCGGTTGTCATTCACAGTCATACATGCATATCTATAACAACCTTTTGAGAACAGTATGAACCAGTTATAAAATGCTGAAATAACTTCTTTGCTCTGTTTCAGATATCACCTATCAAGGTAACCCAGGTTGTCTTAAACCCATTTGGAAAACAAACTTTGGCAAGAAACTTGATCCTAAACTTTTGTGTTACAAACATCTTCTTATTACATATCTTGGTTTCCTGGCTCTGGTCTTGGCTTAAACTACTTTTTCATGTCAGCGCCTGTGCTGCTGATGATCTGATTCTGTTCTAGTCATGCAGGATAGAGACTCTTCTCTTAGCTGTATTCAGGGCCAGAATTTCTTCACAGAATGGCATAAAATTGGAGGCTATGCTGATGCCATTGATAATCCATCCCTAACTTTTCACAAAAACTTAAAATTGAAAATATGCAACTGAGGGAAGTGCAAGCAGATTTCTTTGTTTCTGCTGTTAGCAATTTTATTTAGGACAATTCCAGGTCACACTTTGTAGGGAAAGAAAATGTGAAAACTTTGGAAAGGATCAGAAATAATTTGTGTTTTGCATCTATATGACCCAAAACAAGTTTAAAACTTTTCGGAATATTAATATACCAATTGGCATTTTAAAACAAACAATCTGTTCCTTATAAATATCAAAACTGAGAATTTCAGTTTCAAAATTTATTTTCAAATATTAATTTTCAAATAAATAAAATATTAAAAGAAAGGAAGTGAAATCATGAAACATGCAGTTTTGTCAACCCGTGTTTCTTTTGAGTAGCTGTTTTCCCAACTCTGCTGTTTACCCACACTTTTCATCCTTCGGAAGCTATAGGAGAGTATTTCCCTTGCTCAGTAACCTCTCATTCCTTTAAATTAAGTTCTCAAAACACACTATTTCAGAGAGTGTATTTTTCCTCTGTTCACAGTCAACACTGTGGAAAGCAACATTCGTACACGTGGGATGTTGTGCTTGTTAACAACTCTAAATAAAGATCTAAAATGACAACAGTCCTCTATGACAAGAGCCCTCTACAAGGACGGGAATCTCCCACACTTTAAGTTTTGGGGTTACAATAAAACCACTGCATGCTCACCACTCTAAAGGTTTTAACAAACAACAGTGAAAAATAAAGGTGTAACTGCACCAGCTCAGACAAGTATGTAACTCCCCACAACTTGGGACAAACAAGTCTCTTTGTAGGTGGGTCGCTTTTCTTGAATGTTAGTTGGGTAAAGCTGTTGCTTATCTTGATGTTAGAAAGTAGGAAGTGGATAATTCAGGAAAGTATAAATCAAAACCTCTTTGTTTTACTGTCAGGTTCTCAGCCTCTATTGACTTCAGGGGAACTTTGACTGAAAAGCTTAAACTTCTGCTGCAGCACAGAAGTAACCACTAAAGATACAAATTTTTAGTAATGGAGAACGATTTGTTGGATTTTCTTTTTTTTTAATGAGAGATGATAAGACCACAGTCCTGAGCCCAAATCTTGAAGTCAAATGCCCTCTACTGGCCATGAACTGGTTTTCTTATTGTTAAAAAAAGTGTTCAGTACAAGAGTGTTGTAAGCAAAACCTGTGTTTACCTGCAATCTTCTTAATTTTTTTTTCAGTTGCTGTCTGGTGAAGCAGGTCAGACTGTTGAGTTACATAGGTTATTCTTGTTGTTTGGCGGATGGTCGTTTTTTGTCAAATCTTCAAACTGTGTCTCAGAAAAGAAAGCAGAAAATTATTGTAATTTTTGTGATAGTGTACCTTAATGCCTACAGTAAAATCAGGACCAAGATACAAATAAGCTATGCAATATCCCATACAAATGTGTCCTGAAAAGCTTGCAAGCATGATAGAAAAATGGAAAATATGTGACATGTCCAAGGTCATAAGAGAAAAAAAAAATCTATTATAAGTTCAGGGTTTCAAGCCAAATTTAATAAGTTTTCACCACCTGTAACAAATGAGACAAAGACAGACTCTAACGCACCCAAGTTCAGGTAGAGAGGGAAAAGAAGAGTGGAAGCATGCTTATTCATACAAACTATGAATGCATAAGGAGATTTCTCTTTCTGAATGGAGCAGTGACATGATTTTACCTTCTAACACATGATCACAACTTACTAGCTTTTTAACTACATCTTTTCCTTGAGACACTCCAGGCACACAGCTGTCTTAATTGTCCAAAGGACAAGGTTGTCACTACAGGGCATCTTATTGAAAGTCAGCAGAAGAGCTCTTCTACTTATTTAGTTGATAGGCATTCTGCTTAAAAGCAGGTGTGTTTAGAAACATTAGAAATTTTGGAAATTATGAAATGGAAGGGACTCCAGGATGGGCAGTGATCTTGTAGTCAAAAGCTTTATTTTTCACAGCTTATCATGAAATTGATCAGTTGACTTCTACAGTTTTTTTTCTGTATGTTGGCCTGATTGGAAATTGTGGTTTGGGATGTGAAGAACAGACTTAGAATCTCCAAGGTTATGGTTTTAAAGTTACAATTACCTAAAAGTCCACAGACCTAAAGTAATGTGGCAGCTCATCAAATACACCTTTCGGTTTCTACAAAGTGATAAGGCTACAAGCTCAGGTTTCCATGGGAACCCTGTCTGAGTTACCTGCTCAAGCCTCACTCAGTGGGTTTTGGCATTGTTATTACTTTCTCTAAAGTAGGATTGGAATTACCTTTCCCAATCCCTATAGGAACTACATGCATGATAACCACAGTCTTGTCCTACACATGTTGACATCCCCTGAATGATATCAAAGCTCCTAACCATGCTGGAAATCATGAGGAATGATTTGAGGGCTGCTGCTAAAAGTTTTGACCAAACTCCTGAGCTTCTAGTGTGCTGGAGCAGATGGATTTCTCACCAGTTCAATATCTGGGCTTTTGCTTATATGGGCGACTTCCTCCTCTGCCACCCAAGTGCTAGGTACCTTGCTACAGCTAGCAATGCTGTCTGCAATTTTCTTCAAGCAATAGGAGTCAGAATTCACTATCATAAACATACTCCTTCTCCTGTTCATGAAATAAAATATCTAGGATATTTGATCAAAGACAAAACAGTGGAAATTCCAGAAGAATAATAGACCAAGACATGTCAGGTGATCAAGAAGATTCATCTAGAAGCTGAATATGATTCTAAAATTATACAGAGGCTTGTTGGACATTTAAGTTGTCTTTTACCTTTTGTTAAAAGTACAATTTATTTGTTGAAACCAATGTATCTGGCAATATCAGCTAAACGTAACTTTTGTTTTACACAAGAGACAGATGATCTTCGTGAGGGAGCGGCATGCACTCTCTCTGTTCATAGAACAGCTGTGAGGGCGGCAGACCTGCCACTCTCTGTCACTTGGGCTGGGCCATAACCATCCTGGAGCCTGCCCACCCAGACAGAAGTTTTCAGCTATGAAGGCTGAGCTCACCACATGTTTGCCATCTCTGGTCTGAGAGCTGCTAGGCATGCAACACTAGAGCCAGTGTGAGGAGGATTTACTGAGTGAAAGAGGATTGTACCATACGCCTGGGCTGTTAGCCTAGCTTGTTAGAGCCTTGTATAACCTGGGAGATACTTCAGGAGAGAGGCTGCACAAAGTCTTCCCTGACAGGGGCTTTGGTGTGCTGCCACATTCCCATAACCAGCTATACCCACTTGTTACCCTTCTTTGATCTGTTTTGACATGGTTTTGCCCAGTGCAGATTTCTTTGTGTGGATTTCTCCTTTACTGGATGGCAAAGGGTGTAAGTATTGACCAACAGCCTGCCTTGGATTTCACTAATGCTTTCCAGAGACAGTCAGTGAGATGATCCTATTCTTGCTGTGCTGGCCAAGCAGTCATCAAAGTATGAAAAATTCCTGGAGCGGGAGCAATGCTGTCTTACATTGTCTGTATTTAAGTGTGTGCTATTTTTCCCATGGATTAAATCTGTCCTTTAATTGTAACTTCTAAAAGCAGAAATGTGGTGGGCTGGCGCTTTTTTTCAGCTGTAAAAGCCAGTCTCCAGAATAGCTGGTGAGATTGTTTTCATGGAAAGCACAGGCATGTAACAGCAAATGCTATAAAATAGCATATACAGAATAGTAGAGAAAGGAGGAGTTTAAAAGCAGTGCTTACAGTTTTTCTTTCAGATGAAACCCTTTCAGAATGGTGCAGAGAAAGGTAGAAAACTCTTGCAAGCTATTGTCAAGACATTTCATGATGTTATCTTTTTAGACAGAGAAGCCCCTGCCCCACTTCTGCCATTGGACCCTCCGGTCAGATTTGTACACCCTTGTGACTGTTGGGGACTCCTCTGAACATGTAGCGTCTGTCACTGCTGAGGTCCTTGGAAATTAACTCCCTAGTCGGGTTTGAAGGCCACAGCCTCAGATTAGACATAGGATGTATGAGGCTAATTGATAACCAACTGTCCAGCTCTATGGAATAAAATTCCTCTGGACAAAGTAATACACTTGAAGGCACACATACATAATTTTACCTTCAATTTAAAGGTTGCTTAATTCACCTTGTTGTCTCCTCTTCCTGCCACTCTAATGTCCTTTTTCTAGGAAATGCATGTTCCCATCACTTCCTCATGAGATACACATCTCCCTACTCCAGACTAGTATCGGTGCCCTGATAACAAGCATAAGCACACCATTTTTTCTACAGCTTCTGCTTTGTGAATTTACTGTGTGATACGGAACAAATTTCTCAAGACACATGGCTTTAAAAGGTTTCTCAATATAGCTGCACATTATTTTCACCACCAGAAGAAACACGGGTAAACCAACACAACATTTACAGGCTTACTCTGTACCAATTTCCTGTTGATATTCTACTTTGGGGTTCAGATCATGACCTTCGGAGTTTAAGATAGCTGAAGATGGTTTCTGTGGCAAATTTCTGTCCCTGTCTCTCCTGTATGGAGACACCTTTATTTATTTTTTGTAAACTGGAGCCCTCAGTTATGGAAGTTTTTTTTCTGCTCCCTTTTGTGCTTATCTTTATATTTTACATTCCTCTTAAGCCTCCCTGCACTCTCCCCCTGAGGACCTCAGGTTAGAGTGGTTTTAAGCCTTGTTGTGAACATCTGGTTTAGTTGTTCTTTGACTAAAGGATTTTTCTTGTTTCCAGACTATCACCACAGAGAAACACTCGGAGGGGCAGTTTTTCAAGCATCTAAATGAATGCTGGTCTGCTGCTTTAGAAGTAGGCAGCCCTGACCACATGGGCTGGATTTCTTTTTTAGCAAAGTTTTCATGGATACCTGACTGTCTGAGCCTGAATTGAGTGCACATGAACATAACCTGCAAGTCAGCATGAAAGAAGGAGAAAGCATTTTGATGACACTCCTTGATCACAGCTGAGAGATTTGGACTTTTCATGGAAAGGAGCATAGGCAAGTTCCAAGTGCAGCAGCCTTTGTAGAGGGAGATATTCAGGGAAGAAGGAAAGTAGGAAGGAAGTAGAGATTCTGGGTGTGACTCTTAGGCTAGGGGCAGCTTGGAGAGAAAAGGACATCTAGAGCTGTGTTTACAAGAATGGATCCTTAAAGGATCAGTGACTTCCCTTTAACTCTGCTAGTCAATACCCGTTGATGGTCTAAGCTCTTATCAGGTGTGTTTGGGTTATTGCAGTAAGCAGGCACATGGCTTCCTCTGATCTGGAGAGAGCTCAGAACAAATTAGTGAGGTTAGATACAAAATGTTACCCAGGTCACCCTGACATGCCCCCAGCCTCATCTGATGAAGAGTCTAGCTCCTCCACACAGGTTAACTGAGGTGCTAGAAACACCTAATCCCTCCAAGTTTGTGTTGGGGTTTTTTTTGTGGGTTTTTTTGTTTGTTTCTTTGTTAGGGTTTGGTTTGGGTTTGGGGTTTTTTTATTATTTGTTTGTTTATTTGTTTGCTTGTTTGTTTGTTTTATTTTGTATTACTTGAAAATCACCATTTCTGACACATCCTGCAAAACCTTGATTTAATCCACAGTGGGTTAAATGCCCACTGTGTGGCATTTTATAGCACAGAAAGCAGCAGAGTTAGACAGACTGTACTGTAGACATGTAACAGGTATGAGCCAGTATCTCTGGGGCTGTAAGAGCACTTCAACTTTTGAAACAAGGCCAGACTTTAGTCATTATTTCCTAAGGCTAATTCTGTGAAGGGAGCCAAGTGCTAGCCCTCGTGCTGTTTTAATTTATCAAGCTGAACATAACAGCACACACCATCACTTCTTAAGACTGGAGAAGAAAGAGGATAAGGCAACAACAGCAAATCAAAGTGTAGAACTCAAACACAATGAACATCTTTGTAAAAGGGCATCTATCCGATCTGAAGATTAACCCTGCTGTTTTCTCTTAAAATGTCAGTTTGCTGCCTTTCCTTTTGTTTGGGTGCGTGACTAAGAGCTTCACCCATTGGCAGGAAAGTCAGTTCTCTCTGACATATTCTTGATCTGCAGAATCAGTGCAAACAGGGGCCATGGCACCCAGTGTCAGAGTAGAATGGGGATGCATTCAGATAAAGAGCACTGTGGCAGTGTGGAGCAGGCACCACCCTGTGAACAAGCATCCCAGTCAAGTGCTGGCAGGACAAGGTCTGGAGGAAGTAATTTTTCATCAGCATGCCCTATTACCTCCTCGGAGGGCAAGCTCTGCTGGACCTCATGTGGAAGTGTCATGCATTATCACCTGCTTTCCTCTAGTCATGGTCCTTGCAGGGCTTGATTCCCTGAAGGTGGTTGTGGCTGAACAGGGAAGCTGTGCATACTAGTATCCACTTCACCTGGAAAATGAGTCACCTAAGGGAGCCACCCTTTAGCTCCATGGCCATGGCCAATCCTTCATTGGCACCAGAAATGCAAACCAGCCAACTGATCATGCTTTGCTTCTGTGGAAAGAACTTGCAGAGATGGACAACACCAAGGATATCATGTGGGCAGGGATGCAGGAGCTTGAGAGACACTGCTTGTGTGCTTAAGGCCCAGAGCCTCCCCAAAAGAACACTTTGTCTCCCAACTATCAGCTGCTGCCAAGTGTGGCCTTTCTGACAGCAAGAGAGGTCCTCTGAGAGGGGTGGATTTTTCCCTCTTTTATCATGTACTGGTTTTTAAAACAGTTGGGGTTTTTAAATTGGTTTATTGTGAAGTGAGAGATACTCACTTAAGACTTTAGGGAAGATCATTTCTAGGGATATTTCTTCCAGGTCGTCATAAGACACAACATACAATATGCAGTTATTGGTGAACAGTATCTGAAACATGAATGACAAGGCTTTTATTAAAATAAGACACTGAGGTAGGAACCTGAAACAGCTGGGAAGAAAGCACAGTCCTGCAGTTGTCCTTATAGATGATATTTCTTAAAATAATCACAACAAAAGCAAAAATTTTACAATAATCAAATCACTAAGTGTTTAATCAGTGGCACATTGACATGGGATCATTTAGTTACATTTACGCAAACTATTTTATTATAATGCAAAGTGTTCAGTGATATCGCTGTAAATCATTGCTGGAACTTCACTTATTACATGTGTCTGGTTGTTCCTGTGAAAGGCAAGGTCTTTTCTAAATAGAGGTGAAAATAGAGGACAAAGTCTCCATTTGCTAAAGTCAGTGCACACTATAAGCATGGTATTGCATTGTACTGAGCTTTAAAGAAGCTATCCAGTGAAAAACATGACTCAGTGAGTTGCAACAACTCCAAAACCAAATAATATCTTGGCAAAAAGATGTTTACACAAAAAATATTTACACATTGACAGAGCTTGCTTTTTACTTTCACATTGGAAGTGTCATTTCTGCAACTTGTGCTTTTATTTTTGTGACACTGCATGGCCACAGTAATGTGAGGTGAGTGTAAAAGCACTGAAAATGGACTAGACCTATCCAAGCATCATCACTTGCGGCACTGGCACCATGCCCATGGACTCATTATCAAGGCGTTCAAAATGTACAAACCATAGGGCGTTGTGCAGCCAACATCAAACAAAGTGCCTGGCATCAGCGCACTTTTCCTAAGCCCTTTCATGAAAGTGAGCTGTTACAGTGAAAACACAATGATGGTCCTGACTGATATCTTAGAAAACCAGGATGACTTATTGTGCACCTTCAGCATAAAAATGTAGATAGCCTCTTAAATCTTTGACAATCACTTACTCATGAGAAATTTATCTTTACATGAGATCATTAAAAACATGGAAGTAATAAATAAATAGGCACTAAAAACACATTTTAAGGAAACAAACCAATTAAACATTATTTAAACAAACACTGAAATAGCTTTCCAGGGAAGGGAAATTCATCAACACTTAAAGTCTTTTTTTTATGGAAGGTTGGAGGAGAAACTGTCCTGTAGGTTATATTGGGCACTTGTGATGGTCCCTTCCAGATTCAAAATTAAGGACTTTGACAACCTTCTCTCTTTCTTTGCTTTCCATTGTAGGCATGGAATGATTTAAAAAACAGTAACTACAGCTGAAATAGAAATGGTACTTCTTTCTGAAAACATCTCAGATTTAAACATATTTGCTGGTTTGCAGCGTATTCAAAACTCTCTGTGCTTAAAGAAAGGAGACAGATTAACATAGTCACTTTCACAGTCACAGTGGCCAATAGAAGACAGAAAACTACATGTTGAGTGTACAGCCAAAAGAATCCATGTTCAAATATGTTTGAATACCTGCCATTAGTGCAGGCCAAACAAAAAATCTTGGTTACCAGCATTATGGGTTTTCTTGAGGCCCAGCTTCTGCCACCTCTACTGTTGAAGCTCTTCTATTTCTATAAATGCACAATATTCAGGCTAGAGAAAGAACAAGCAAGGGTTTTTTTTATTTTCAGGGATGGGTGAGGACTTGCACATAGCAGGAGAATTAGGCTCACTTTCTAGTATGCCCTTGGTCCATCTGAGTTATAGACGCTGCCTCCCTCCTCTTGATTTTTGACAGAAGTCCAAACTGGCTTAACTCACATCTCTTTTCTATGACAGCAGTGCAATGAAATATCAGAAGCTAGAGCACTTTATCTGGTTACTTGAGACACCCAAGCGGTGCAATTGTACTTAATTGGATAGCTGTATTCTGGATGGACATTCTAGGACTTAATTTCCTTTCCTCTAAAACCTTGTAAACAGCTATATGTAGAAGGATTGCATGAATAATTCCATCAGCCCTTCACTATCAGTGGTTGTTTGTCAAGCTGTGTTTTTGTGTCAGAGACATTGAGGAAGGCTGGATCCAGGAGGGTCTGTAGCTAAAGGTTCAGCACCACACTGGTGCTGCTGTTTCTCTTCGGTGTTACTTGCATTTTTGGAAATGTGTGACAGCTTTCCCATTGAGAGGACCCACAACTATTAAACTTTGCTGGAACTACATTGGCTTCACACAGAACTAAGGGCAGACCAGAGAGCCTTGCAAAACTACCCCCATGGTCTATTGTGGAGGCAGCTCAGCAGCACACAAACTGGAATGCAGAACACAAGGACAGGCAGCCTGAGTCAAACCTTGGAATACCTCAAAGCAGAGGTCTGTGGAGTGAAAATGGATTCTGTTTTGAAAGCCAACATTGGCTGGGAGTCCCTGACATCCACACAGGGAAGACACCACCCTGAGTGTGGCCAACAAGGAAAGGCAACAATCTTTTCATGTGCTTAGTTTGCCAAAACCTCCAAGCTCACTCAGCAGCTCAGGTCCAGCTGAGCTTATTAGCTCCAGCCCAGACCTTAACTGACTCAATGTTCATTCTTGTCCTCAGTATCTGTGAATTTCGTACAATGTTTGTTTGGTGTAAGGCAGAGTGTTTCCGTGTGCCCATCTCTAACAATGCACCACACCTGAGGTTTTTAATCTCTGGGCAATACGTATTGCAGAATCAACTCCAGCTGAACTGCTGCAGATAAAAATGACTAAACCAAAACAAAGTCAAAGCAAACAGGAAGATTTTATCCTGTACTAAATGGGGAAATATCTGTCTTATTTTGAGTTAATAAAAACAGTGGTGTCTCTAACACTCCTTCCGTATCCCAAATAATGAAGAGTTGATGAAAGTTATCTGTATTTCATCTCACACATATATGATTTAAACTGTATTGCTTTACATAATGTGCACCTCACCATAATGCTTGGGTTTTACACAGATGTGCATGGTTTTGGTTTTTTTCATCTGTAGCATGAGCAGGCACTGTGTAACAGCAACAGGCCAGTAGATTTAAATAAACTTGGAGATGCATAATTTCTACTGCATAGCTGTCATGCATGGAACTACTCAATGTACAACTGTAGAAGGCGCATAATACAAGATATCTTACAGATACTGCAGTATAATTAGATAATATTTTTTAATGTTTTTAAAAAGAGGAATTCCTGGAGTCTGAGATAACTGTCACCTTCATCTCAAGCTGGTTAAAAACAATTGGCTTTTCCACTTACTTTTGAGCATAACAAAAAGTACACATTTAATTCAAAATTGAATGTACGTTATGTTTATTCAGATGAGGGAACAAGCTATTTTCCTTCTGGTTTGCATTTTCTACCATTTTCCAGTGGGGCAGAGAGAGAAAACAACTACATAAAATGAAAGACAGGACTGTCACTGGGACTCAGGTTTAGCAACTATGTGCCCTTGCACTGTCTCTGCCACTGCCTCTCCTGCTGGTACAGAAGACAGAGGACACTCTTACAATCCATTTCCATCTCATCTAATGGCTTCTTTTTATACCTACAGACCATAAGCATTTGGGCTTGATTTTTTTCATAAAAGCATATGTGCCCTCTGTAAAACAATATACTCTTCTCACAAGTACCAGAAAACATGGCTGGTTGTGACAGCTAAAGGAACGAACCAAAGAAGAATCAGGTACAGCAGCAGGGAAACCAGCTAAATAAGTGGGATGGGGAAATGTTTTCCATGGAAAGCTGATACCCAAAGTATCAGCTTCACAGTGAGCAAAGAGTTTTCTCTATTGTTATCAGTATTACTGTTATCTTATTTATTTGGTTTTTTGGTTGGTTATTGCTGCACTGAGCTTGTTTAGGCTTTTTAAGAGAAAACTTAACTGCCCTGTGAGAATGCCTGCTTTCTTTTTGGGTGGGTGGGAGAAAGAAAGACTATCAATAAGGAGTTCAAAACCACACAAACCAGCTCTTTTAGCACACATTTTGATATCACACACATTTGAAGGAAGATTAACCTAATGAGATTTTAGCTATAGTTTATGTATCACACTAGCTGAAAGAAACTTCAGGAGCTGTAAAGCATCAGATTAGTTGTCAAGAATTTCTGGCACTGAAACACCTCTGTCCTTCGTAATTTAAGCTCAGAAGAAGATCAGTGTGTGTGGTAACTGGTTTTGTCCACTTTTTGAAGAATGTTATGACGACAGGAAAAACATTTCCCACCATGCAGAGGATGACACACAGTAAAGTGGTCTCTTGCAGGATCAGGAATTTTGCCAGTGCCACTCCTCATAGATGCTTAAAGATTTTCATAAACTGAGCTGTATCTCTTTGGAAGTTTTTGCATTAACTCTTTTTTTTAACACAGTAAATAAAGGTATGCAGAAGACTTAGAAGCTCCAACAAGATTCTTGAGGGTGGTAGAGAATTTTTGTGGGCATTTTTTTATCTAAAATGAACACTGGCCATAAACCGGATCAAGAATAGTTGGGGAATCCTCATTACTTTAAGTAAGGGTCTCACTAGCAGTCTGGTTTCAGGAATATCAAATGCTTTGTGAATGAGTTTATCTGATTTCTCATGCAGATTCTTCAGTTCTCAGTATACTTCATGTACATAGCTGAAGATTTTTTCAGACTTTATTATCACAAAACTAGCTTGAGAAAACATCAGTTTTCAGTGCAGGCCTGTTCTATATATTATATCTCACTTGGAGACATTTCTTTTTCTTGGCAGTTAGAATTTGATGAAGTATGCTTTCTTCTTGTCAGAGATGCAGCATGCAATTTCAGTCAAGTGCCTAGTATTTTATTTCAGTAAGCTTTAAGCCAGTCTTTTAACCTAATGTTTGCATTGGGAGGTGTTAGGGTCTCATGAGGTTCTTCAAGTTTTGAGTATCCTCACAGGGTATTGAAGTTTAAAGTGCATTTTAGACTACAGGTTGTAAAATCCTAAGCAATAAGAGAAGGCTTTTCTATCCTGCAGAAAAGATTTTCTGTAAGCTTTTTATGCTGTTTGTGGGTTGAGTTCCCCCAGTATCCCACATCATTTTGCTCAATGCACCCACTTCCACTTTGAAAAAATTGCTGTTAAATCACCTTTCTCTGATAACAGTTCCAGGTCACCAAGTATGTTAGAGCATGCCGACCTGTGGAGCATTTTTTCATATTTCAATGTTTCCTGCATTTTCTTCCCTCAGGTTTAAAGTCTATCACAATTATAATGGTCTGAAAGCAAGAGTGGAATGGCAGTGGAAGAACTAATGTGATGCTGGAAACACCATGCAGTCCATCAAGGCTCAAGCCATTGTACAGTTGCCTTTTTTCTGGAAGTCTCTTCCATTCCACAAATCTCACTGGTGTAAAGTTCTTGCTTTTTCACACGGTTAATGTTTTTCTGCTTGCTTTGAACCCATTTCTGTATAGCCACTGTCATTCATTATTTGCCTTGGAATGTATCTTTATGACTTCAAAATTAAAAATAAATCTATGTCTGCTTTCAGGAGCACAAACATGGACAGAAATCAAATGTGTTGACAGTCTGTTTTCAATTGAAAGAAATAGTCTCTTACTTCATACTTATTCTTACTCCAGTCCATTAGTTTTGCTTGCAGTTATATATCAGTCACAGTGAGTAAGCACACAAAAAACTCAGCACCAGTAGTTTGTAGTTTTCTCTACATTCAATACTAATCACTTTTGTACAGTTTCAGAGATAGGATATGCACCTATAACAGACATTGCTACATAAGCGGACTTTCTGAGGATCTAAAACCAACAAAACAAAGAAAAAGTGAAAGAAAAAGAAGGAAGTTTTTTCTATTTGTAAAGGTATTCTGACCTTCGATGAGCCACCAGAAGAACATACATGTTTAGCTGTCAGTATGTAAGCAGACAAAAATAGTGCGTGCAATCAATCAAGGTCAAATAGTACATGCTCGAAGTGGAAAAAAGTCTGTGAGTATCTGTTACCTGGAAAGCTGTTCTTTGTTAGCTGCATTAAAAATTATCTTCCTTGCAACCTGCAGGACTTCTCAGTGGAGATGTAGGTACTTTCAGCCAGCCCCTAGTGGCATGTTTAATCTGGAGATTGCAAAGGAATTCTGTGAGCAAATAATTCTTTTCTTCCATCCTGGCAATTCCTTTTATATCTGAACTGGAGTTAGAAATGGGAGGAAGGAAAGAAAATGTTTCTTAAAAAAAGATCACAAAAATCACCATGCTTGTCACTGATACCTTGGAAAAAGAGAAGTGTTTTTTTGGTGTGCTGCATTTTCATTGGCTGTGTCAACTTCATTAATCAGGTACTTTGATGTTGGTCTTCTTCCTTGCTATCATTTAGTGTGTGTGGATAAAGAGGGATTATTGACAATCTTTCACTTTCTTGTGAGGTCTATAAAAACTCCATAGAGTTAGATAGACAAATATAGATCATGTGTTTGTTTCCTTTCTCATTGAAATGCACGTGCTAGAAGTATTTGTTATAATGGTGTTTAAGTATTAAAACACAAGTATTTAATTCTTATATATATTTGCATATTGTTGCAACTCTTATAAAGCTGAACGGTAGTTGTTTCTACATTTCTGGAGACTCATGGGTGTTCTCTACTGTATTGATCTTACCCTACAGTTGCCACCAGCACTTAACAAGAATGCTATTACAGAATTGTTAACAATATGAAGATAATTTTCCTCTGTTTGCCACATCAGTACCTCTTGTTACTGGCTCAGTTTCAGCCCTTGTTTTGTGTGTTGTATCTTTCCTCTTGGTATGCTGTGTGCTGATGTTAAAGGCTGACTCACAGTTTCAGTAACCAGAGCAGGATGGTGAATGTCTTTAATAAATTACATATTTTAGCAAGAAACTAGGTCCCAGGTGGACCCTAGATAGTGTCCAAGACAAAGGGGTTGTAGAAACTGTGCTGTGAATGGATTTGGATGAAGCAACAGATGCAGTATTCAGAGAGGGCTGATTTTCAGCACAAGTCTTCATTCTTCAGCACCAAAACCTAGTCACAAACAAAAGAGCTATTCGTATTTTAATAACATGTGTCACAAAGCCTCAGAGCCCTGCCTCACACTAAAACATTGTTTTGCTTTGCCAGTAGTCTGCAGGTTCCTGGCTGAGGATCTGGAAGTGAAAGGCTCTCCCCAAATGTTGAAGAAAATATTGAAACATGGGGATGGAAGGTGTGAATGTCAGTGAACCAGCATATTTTGTTTACCGTTGCATTTCTGAATTAGTTCCTTGAGCTATTGCTTTACCAGAACTATTTTATTCTTACTTTTTCAGGTATAATTATGTTTTTTATGGCATTAATACTGAGGGCAATATGGTCTATCATCAAGACACTGCCATTCTGAAAAGTTTTATTTCTATATAGGACTTTCCTCACACAGAGATGTGCAGAAATAAAGAACTGGAGTAGAAATAGTGAAATCAGCATTTGCAAAGTAGTTTATCAAATGGCAGGTCACAGAAATTAGCCAATGGAATGTCTAAAATACATATTTATTTTTTTGTGTGTGTGCCTTAGAAACCCAAAATGTACAGGTTTCCTAAGGCGAATGGTCTGTAAGAGTGTATGTGGGATGTATGTGAGATTTTTGTCAATCCTTCCTGTGAGACCTATGCTTGAGCAAGAAAATAGTCCCACCTATGGGAAGTTAAAAAACAGAACAAACTAAAACTGATTTGTCTCCCACCTTCACAACCACAAAAAATTAAACGGCAGGTTCTGCTTCCATTCTGGCAGGCAGCTGTAGTATTTGACAGTGTTATGACATGGTGATTTTGGAGAGCAACTTTACCTATAAATGTCTGCCTGAAGAACCATTGAGTGCAATCCCAAAACAAGCTCAGTCAGCCTAACCAGCCCTTCTCTTCCCTCACTTCAGCTTAACATCTATGTAACATATTCCTGTTCTAAAAAAATGAGTGGTTTTTTTCTGTTTATGGTTTGTAAACACACATTAAAATTGGCTCAAAATGTAGGAACAGTGCTTAATTTTCATGACCCTGACTGTACCAAGTTGTGCTCAGCTTTACACCCTTAGTGTTCAGCCATTACCACCACCTTCTGGGAGGAAGAGGGAATTAGAGATGTTTCCTGTATTTCTTTTTCAGTAGAAAGAAGAGAGAAAGATAAATCCCACTTGACAGTGATAGAATTTTGCCAACTTGATCCAGAAAGACGAACAGGCAGATATAATCAGTAAATTCCCATCGATTTAATAATAAATAAAAAATAAAAATAAACCACAATGCTAGAAAGAAGAAACAAAAAACAAAGTGACTTCACAAATTGCAAAGTTCCCATCCACTTCCAGTCATTCGATCATACTCTCTGGCTCATTTTTCTTCTTTGCCTTTCCATGAAAACACACAGCATTAGACATTTTCTTTTGTGTTAGGAGTTTCCATTGAACAATGATTATTTACTGTTCTATGGACTGTTGTCTTCCATAGCATAGGTGAGTCATAGAGTGTCAAATTAGATGTCTCACACAGAAGAGTCCACAGAAGGCTCAAAGTGTGTTTATGTAGAAGATGATTAAGAAGTGCTTTGTGAGGAATTTACCACAGCATTTTCATTGCACGTATTATGATCCATGGCTCACAAGCAGGCAGCATGGCTTAAATTATCTATGGAACAGTACGTTGTGTTATTGTGCTGTGACCACAAGAAAAGTCTGTTCCAGAGCTTGATCCTGAAGAAATGTTGTGTGGAAAGTCAAAGGGGTTTTGTCTTAGAAACTGGCCATCTCTCTGTCATGACCAAATACAGCACTGCAAGTCTGATCCAGCCACTTATGAGTAGGAGGCTTTTTTCTTTTTTTCCCCTCTGGTTCACTCAGATATGAAACACCAGAGAAAAAAGCTGCAGTCTGACTTGGGTTGTATTTCGGTGTGGCAAGGACAGTGAGAGTTTTTTCACTCAGATAAGTTGCTTTCCTAGGGGGAACAGGACTTCTGTCTACATGCTGTTTATTGTAGGCCTGAAGAATATAAGAAGAAAACTCTTAGATGCTGAGGCAACATTGATGGCTTGTCTGCCTGGACATCCCTCACACCATGGCCCACATCTTTTGTGTATAAAATTGGCTTTGCCTCTAGGAAAAAATTATAGACCAACGTTTTTGACATAGTACTCATCAGCTGAGCAAGTCTTCTAAGCATGAAACAAAGAAAGGATAGAATCTGACCTATTACCCATACTGAGTTATTTCTTGGGAAAGGACAAGTGCATTTCCATGAAGCTATAGAGGCAGAAGACATTGCATACAGCTGATCATGAGCTGTCCTTAAGAGAAGTGGAGGAGGGACAGCAGAGATATATTCAAAGAGAGTCCTCCAGAAACAGGCTGCAAGCCTTCAAATAATGCTCCAAAGCTAAAAATCAAATGGAACTGAGAAAATAAAAAAACAAACCCAGGAACTTGCAAATTCAGCAAGCAACTGTAAATTGATATGCAATATTATATCTTACAGCAACCAGAGGGGAGGTTAGGGAGAAAGGCATCTAACAGAGATGGCCAAAGGGAAGGAAACAGGATTTTGGTCCTTAGTGTTTCTCTGGGGACTGTCACAGTGAAAGGTCATGCTCTTAGCACTCAGACTGCCTTACCCGTGGCAAGTGCTTTCTAAGCCTCAAGGGACAAACTGAATTTCAACTAGACAGTAAGGTAATGTATGAAAGCAGCAAATATCTTAGAAAACAGGTATCATAGAATCATAGAATAGTTAGGGTTGGTAAGGACCTTAAGATCATCTAGTTCCAACCCCCCTGCCGTGGGCAGGGGCACCTCACACTAAACCATGCCACCCAAGGCTCTGTCCAACCTGGCCTTGAACACAGCCAGGGATGGAGCATTCACAGCTTCCTTGGACAACCTGTTCTAGAGCCTTACCACCCTCACAATAGAGAACTTCCTCCTTGTATCCAATCTAAACTTCCCCTGTTTAAGTTTTAACCCGCTACCCCTTGTCCTATCACTACAGTCCCTAATGAATAGTCCGTCCCCAGCCTCCTTATAAGCCCCCTTCAGATACTGGAAGGCTGCTATGAGGTCTCCACGCAGCCTTCTCTTCTCCAGGCTGAACAGCCCCAACTTTCTCAGCCTATCTTCATATGGGAGGTGCTCCAGTCCCCTGATCATCCTCATGGCCCTCCTCTGGACTTGTTCCAACAGTTCCATGTCCTTTTTATGTTGAGGACACCAGAACTGCACACAATACTCCAAGTGAGGTCTCACAAGAGCAGAGTAGAGGGGCAGGATCACCTCCTTCGACCTGCTGGTCACGCTCCTTTTGATGAAGCCCAGGACACGGGCTTGACCAGGTTTGCTTTCTGGGCTGCAAGGTATGCTTCATGTGCTGTAACATCTGTGGCACTGGGGTTCTCCTAGCACTGCCATTGAGCTTTTACACTCTGCAGTGAATTATTTATCTTGTACATGCCTCAGCTTTCCTGTGTTCCTTTGGCAATACAAATTTCCTTGTCATTGTTGCAGACCAAACTCTTTTCCCCGCTGTAGTGTCCTCCACAGAAGTAAACATTCTGATTACAGGGAAATTAGATTTTTGATTACCCTGTCATGAATTAAACCACTCCACACTGTTTGATTATGCAGATTTGGCTAGCTTTATGCAGATAGCCTGATTCAGAGATGAGCCAGCTCAGGACTTAGTGCAGAGCTATTTGTTATGCCTACATGGCTGAATGGTGAGTGCCAGGAATCTGACATGGCCAGATATCGGCATTCCATAGAGAGAGAGCTTATGCTGTGAAAACTGAGTTAGTGAACTTCACTTCTTGTGTGGGGTTACAGATCACAGTAAGGCAAATTACAGTGTCAGAGGATGGTTCAGCTGTCTCAATGAACTCTGTCATCATGTGCATTCAACACTCTGATGGGTTGGCCTCAATCAGTAACCAAGGATTTACCAGCTGTTTTCTTATTCCACACATGCACATCACCCACCACAGTGAGATGGAGGAGACAATCAGAAGCGCAAAAGCAAGAAAAATAGATCAAAATAAAGATAGTTTAATAAGTGAGGAAAAGCTGTACATGCAAGCAAAGCAAAACATTTTGCTATAGCAGGCTCTTAAACAGTTCGTAAGGTACAGCTAATATAGAAATGATGCTGCAGTGAGTGGCCTCCAGAGACTCCCACAAACGTAAAGAGTCAAATTTAGAACTTGTGTAAAACCCTGTTTTCTATGCTCTGCTACTTTTAGTTGCGCTCTTGTAAATTCCCCAGAGCTTTTAAGACCACAGTTCTTTCCTAACCATTAGATTCACTGTCATCTGACAATGACTGAAACAGAAACCACAATACTGTTACAGTGGGAAAAGGTGAAGATGGAAATTAGGAGAAATTCTCCTTTTTATCTTTTCTGTAATCCAAGTTTGATACAGGAATTAAAATCCCAAACAAACCAGACGTGCTTTGATTAAATGTTAATTGCTTTTTTTTCCTAACATGAGTCAGAAGCAGCATAGTTTTTCTGATACTATTTGAAACGGCACTTAAAGGAGACACCTTTGATATTTAGAAGACAATAAAAATCATGGAATCATAGAACAGCTAGGGCTGGAAAGGACCTTAAGATCATCTAGTTCCAACCCCCCTGCCATGGGCAGGGACACCTCACACTAAACCATGCCACCCGAGGCCTCATCCAACCTGGCCTTGAACACCGCCAAGGATGGAGCATTCACAACCTCCCTGGGCAACCCATTCCAGTGCCTCACCACCCTCACAGTAAAGAATTTCTTCCTTATATCCAATCTAAACTTCCTCTGTTTAAGTTTGAGCCTGTTACCCCTTGTCCTGTCACTACAGTCCCTGATGAACAGTCCCTCCCCAGCATCCTTGTAGGCCCCCTTCGGATACTGGAAGGCTCAGAAAAAGAAATTTATGAATACTAGTAGCAGTATGTTAAGAATTTGAGCTCTTTAAAGAAGAGCTGTTTCTTTGCTGAACACGTTTTTCCTTGTTGAACTTATTTAAAAAAATTATAATATTATTTTGTTTTGTTTTCTCCTAAAGGGTAATGTGAAATCACTGTAGATCTTCTTTAAACTGATTCTCATTTTATTGAAGATAATGAAAATTTTAGTTCATCTTCTAAACATAGTACCATCATTCTGGCGACTGCATAAACAGGCATTTTAAGTATAGATTATGAATTGCGTTATTACACATAAAGAAATGTTGGTTTTAAAAGCACAAGATAATTACCTACAGATATTGGGGAAATAGTGCCAAAAATCTCCAGTGGACTGTCTGATAATTCCTTGAATGAAAAACACAAACCCATATTCAATCTCCTTTAAAATGTATTTGAACTTTCTTCTTTTTGTTGTTTTGGTTTTTGGTTTGGTTTGGTGTTTTTTTTCCTGGCAAATGACTGGATTTAAAACTATGGTTGCTAAAACAAAAAAAGTTTCAGTATGACTTGATTACAATCTGAAACAGCACATACAGCATCTGATAGTAGAGGTTTCTTGACTCTGAAGCAAAGACAGTAAATATTGTCTCGGAGTTGGTGACAGAGAAATTCAATTAAGATGCAAATTATAAATGAGAATAATTAACTACTGAAACTTCTTACCATAGGATTTTTTTTTAACAGAGAATTTACATTTTTTTTAAAAGAGAGGTGGTTTTTTTATAGAGAGATCAATAATTTTATATAAAATCTCTTTTGGAAAATATATTCATTCTTTTTCCCAAAATTTTAACTTTTCTCAAGGATAGGTTTAATATTATTCCTGCTTTGTCATGAAATATACTATCAGAAACAGAGTTAGTGTGTAACACTCAACCCCCATGCTATTGTATTTTATATAGTAAGTTCATACTTTAAGTTTGCAGTCTCAACTGAAAAAAATCTGTCTACATCCTCAAGTACAGAATATGTATATACAGAAATATCTCAGCTGTCGAGTGGTCTTTATAGGTATCTAATTTGCTGTTCACTGATAGGTATGTATCCTTTACTGCCCTGCAACCATCTGACCACTCTATGTTTCTTAATCTTGGTAGAATTGAAAAAGCCTAATACATTGAGGAGAAAATAGGATGAAAGAAACAAGGCAGAAATCTGTCTTCTTTGATTACAAAAAGGCCTGGTTCTTCAAAATTTTTATGAGATTCTTTTGAAAATCAAATAGCAAATTATAACTTTTGCTGTTAAACCAGACCAATTAACTTGAAGATTTTTACTTCGTTAAAATTTCTTCTTTTGCCAGAAATGAGATTTTCTGTAAATGCTTAAATTTCTGTCAGTAAAAGGGGAAACAGAGCTATATGCCCCTGCTAAGAAGGTGAAGTTCCAGCCCATGCATGGGGAGCTGAGTGCCCTGGTGTGCTACTGATTTAGTTGCGACTGGCACTGTAAAGGAGGAGAAATCTGTAACTGGGTTTAAACACCTCTCAGTCAAACTTATCACATGGAACTTCACTGACTTCTGATGTCAATAATATTTGGCTTAATTTCTTTTCCATTTGTAATTTCTTCTTTTTTTGGAGCATATGATTTGCCACTAATTAAACACTGAACTTGTAGCACTGTTTGGCTTACCTATGCCTCCATGAGTTCTCTGTTAAATGGAACCAAATGGTACAACAGAACTGAGTCATCACTGTTCAGGTGTAGCATACAAAGCTGATTATAGACACCTACCGTCTGAAATGGCAATTACAAGTATTTTTCTTCAGAATGATCAGAAAACACCATTTATACTCCCATGGTCTTTTGCAAACATGCTAAGTGTTTCCGAAGTGTAATGTACTAAAACCTGAAGATGAATAAAACACATATTTAAGTTGAATCTTTCCAATTAAATGAACATTTTACCTGCATTGTTCTACTAGAGTTGTTGCTATCTGCAGTTTATTTTGCAACTGTTCCACATTGGAAGCTGATTCCTTTACATATGGAGCACATGTAAAGACTACACAGTAGAGCTCTATATTTTTGGAAAATTGATAGGAATCTCTGAAAAGGCAGCTCAGTCTAGGGACACAAATAATACCTGCCTAGCTAAAGTTTTTGTAAGGCCTTTTGTAATTCAAAACAAAAAAAATGCAGGTAAAGAAATGTAAACTACATTTGAGACAGTAAAAAGGGTAATTGAATATCAGGCAGGACTGCTTGGCTGATGTAAAGCACTGTAGTTCTGCTTACTCCTGAATCCATTGAATAACAACAGGTTGTTCATGTTTCTTTCTAATGCTACTTAATTAATTTTTCTAAAAATACAAATGTGAGCTGCGTGCCATCCCACATATAGGCTTAGAAATGCCAGCAAGGACAACAACATTCACTCTGTCACTCACATTGCAGGTGATCTGGGGATAATGTTCTGTAAAGGTCTTGGCAAATGTATTTCTAGAGCTCTTTGATCTCATTACAGCAGGCAGGGTGTGTCTACAGATTCTTCTGCACGGAAGATTTGGTTAATCGCTCTTGCACAATTTCTGGTTTGTCCTCAGCATGACAAGTAGTATTTCCACGCCTAGTACAGCAAAGGACAGTGTGTCACCTGTCATGCCTTCAGTTTTCTAAATTACTAGATACTGTGTTCATGGGAATCATTAAACTTCTACTTTGTGATATCGTGGAATTAATATCTTAAAACAATGAACCACAATCCTATGTTGTCTTAAGATACTGTGATATGATATCTTACAGTCAATGTTTTCCTTCTGCTTTCTGTAGACAAGACCAGGCTTACTGTGCTAAGTGGGTTATGTTCTGTTCTCAGTCAGTTACACACATAACACAAAATAGATTCAATGGGTCTCGCTCCCAGTACATAATTTCTGGTGAAGTGCTCTCAGAGGAAGAAAATCAGGAAGAAGAAGCAATTATGTTGGGGAGTGGGGGGGATTGGAGGGGAGGCTATGGCAAAGTAATAACTTCAATTTCTTCTGAATCAGAAGTGCAATTCCAGTTCCCAAGGAGAAGTGGCTTCAGGAAGCCACTGATAACAGAGGAATAGCTGAAAGGGGCTACATAAGACCCTGACCACCAGCAAATGTGTGAGCAAAGGGTATTAGAACCAGGACACGCACTGCAAATCCTACAGCCATTCTGCTCTTCCAGTTTATTGGGTCAGTAGATTACGAACTTCCTAAGATGAGTATCACATTTCAGGGGCCATACGTAATAACCAGTCATGCTGTATCTCCTGAGTTTCTTCAGTCCCTTCCTGAAATTTCTTTTGTCAGATCCCAGTGTTTTCCATCATGCAATGGTAATTGTGATACTTAACTGTTGTCTTAACAGTGTAAACCCATCAGTGTTCATAAAGTTTTTTGTAATCATTGGAGTGAATCTCAAATGAAGGGCAAAGCAGAATAACAGCAAAGATACGCTCCAAATATAAAACCCTTTTCAGGTGATCACAGAAGACCATGTAAAAAATGAGCTCTAATGAACTGTGTCATAGAAATTAGAAGTAATTGAGCAGATATTGTTTGTAACTCTCATTTGGGGTAAGAGTATACGAATTTTTGCAGCAACACACTTATCTTTTCCAGGGGATTAGAAATCAAACAAGCTTTCAGCCCTGAAGAGGGTTGAAAGAAAACCCAGTCTGAAATGTGACCTGACACAGAAAGTAATATTGGTTCTGTGTTGCATATATGGGCCTTAGAGGGTGAAAGCATGTTTTGTCATCATGAGCTTAACTTAACACAACTGGTCCGAGACAATTGTTAGAAGAGAAAGCTGATGTTAGTAAAGAAGGTCCTTAATTAGGGTGCATTTACTTCATGGAATATTAAAAAAAAAAAACATTGGGCACGTTTTCTTTCTAGTAGAAGGATAAGAATGTAAATTATTAAAATATACCTGATGTGTGTATTATTACACACCTGATGTGTAAATTATTAAAAGATACCTTTCAAGTGATGAAGAAACTCACAGCAATAATGAAGTGACAATCTCTGTTAAGAATATTAGGTATAACATTTCTATTAATTCTTCAATGGCTGGTTTAAAGAAAATGTAATTCAGACAGCATTGGTCCTGGCATTCAAGGAACCAAACTTATTTCCAGATCTGGCCATTAAGAAGCTCTGCAACCATGAAAAATCCATCTCCAAGCTTTAATGTTCCCCCAAGATGACCATTTTCCTGTTCAAATGGATCTGCAGCTGAGCTTTTATGTGATTTAATTTCTGAAGAGCAGCATGACACTATCTTTCAGTCTACATTTTCAAACTGACCATCTATTGGAACGCATAACTTAATTTCTAAAAGTAGGCACTTCAAGAAATTAAAGATCTAATCTAATTTCATTGATTATTTTTTTGAACTGGATAACTTAAATGCTGTTCCGCAACTCAAGACCTTATTTTTTTCTCCTAATAAAAATCATTATTATTACTTACAGCTCTGGCAAAGTGTTTCACGGGCAGCAGTTTGAGAGCATTGGTATTAACTGAAGACTAATGATACTTAATATGCAAGTCTTGTAGTATAAGTATATTAATAATTTTGGCAATATAGTACCTACTTTGAGGAAACAGAAACACTGTAAGTGACTGAAACCATGACCACAAAACCTGTCTTTGTAAGTGCAGACCAACTGTAAACTGGCAGTGGGGCTTTCTTTCATCTGGAGCCTGACCTTAGATATAGCCTTAGGGCAGCAATAAAGAGAGTTCACCTCAACAACACCCTTGTAGAGTCTCTGTTACTGAAGCAAGACATGCAGAAATATCATTAGATGATGCTAAAGCTCCTTTGGAAAATTATTACTTTAAAACATTGCAATTGGGTGAGAAAAAAGTGGGAAAGCAAAAGTGGTTCCTCATTACTGCAGAGGAACAAACCACCACATATTCTTACTACCATTACAGAAGTGTTCAAGTAGAATATACCTTCATCCTAAAGACATGCTGAATGGGAGTCACTCCTGACGCTACAGTGAGGAGGGGGGTGGCAGTGGTGTGTTGTGTGTGTGTGTTAACTCCCAGATAAGTTAATTATAGCAAGTAATTAATTTTGGTAATTTAGATCTAGTGTTTAGTAATGTTCAGCTGCACGCAGCACAATTGTAAACGAGTACACAAAAGCTGCTGATGCAAGCGCTGTACAACAGTAAAAAACTAATTGCTGTTTTCATCCTGTTGGGTTTCAGAATATAGAGAAGAGTCACTAAGATTTCAGCCTCCACTTCTCAGAAAATCAGATATTAAATATATGCCCACAAGCATATCAATGTTTTTCCTCATTTACAAATGAGAATTATGGAGATGTCTGATAGTCTTTGTTCCATTTGGCAGCACAGAATTCCCACTGACATAAAATCAAAGTTGTTGGAGCAATCTTAATAAAAAATATTTTCTTTTTTTATTTTTCTGTAAAAATTAATAAATTAAAAATCTCATTCTGTGTCTAGGAAAACCTTCATGAGAATCTGAGTTCCTGAGATTCCCATTTTTCAGCAGAGTCTAGATCCCATTTTTAGGCCACAACATTAGGAAAATACTGCTTTACATTTTTTGGTAGAGGGAAAGTAACAGAATATGGCTGCTATGTGACTGCCATAGTGTCTTTTGTTCTAAAAGCAGTAGATTCTTTAGAAAGTGGAAAGTAAGCATGTTATCTGGGGACCAGAAATAAGACTTGAAAGCCAAATTTTCCCTTCAGTCACTTTCCATCAATATTCTTCTGTCAGTCCTAATAAAAACTGAAGACACTTCACAGTGCACTTGTATTAGATTTCTTTTCTGTGAAGTCCTTTGAAATGCATTTCTTCAGGGTGAAAAACCAGGGAAAGATTGGATGGGTAGAGTATGTGGCATAGAACTGGTGGCAAAGATAGGAGACTGGAAAATGTCTGATTGCATTTACAGCTTGATTTTGTGATAAGAAATTCTCAGTGTCAGTTGGCTTAAGTAATATATGTATTCTCAGAGTGTCTTATCTCCCTTTTGTAAGATAGGAAAATAATGCTGAAATTGTCACTTAATTAGCCTGTGACACTCCCATACATCTCTTTCAGACTCAGGTTGGTGGTACAAAGCATGTTATAAACTCCCTGGGTCCATCACTGCCATTCACTGTGTCTTTCTGCACTGATTATGTTTGCCACTACTCCACCTATAAGGCACATTAGACCCTCAGGTCAATGCCCCAACGCTGATTTGTTCCTTGGTTCCTATTAGACCAAGGAATATGGAAGGAAGGAAAGAACAGAAATAAATAGAGGTAGAGAGAGAAAGAATGAATAGAAGAAAGAGAAATATTAAGCAAAAAAAGCAAGAGAGCAAAAAAGGAAAATCAAGCAAACAAGAAAGAAAATGCAAGTAAGAAGGAAAGAAATAAAAGGAAAGAACTAACCATAGAGGCCCAGAGTAGTCTCCTGCAACTTGCTTTCAGTGGAGTTTCTCCAGAAAGCAGTTTAGCCCAAAGGGTAATATCAGTAGATTCCCACAATGTCTTGATGGACTGGTGTTAATGACTCATGTCTTGATCTTTTCCAGTATGTTTTGCGAGTCTTACACTGGGCAACCCCAGAATTTACTTTGAAGTGGACCCTAGTTTTCTTTAGCTTTGAATTAGCTTCTGGCAGTGGTCTATTTTGGTGGGGGCAAGAGTGGGTTTGTTTTTATGTTTTTCAGCAATACAGAGATGGAATGTTTGTGCTTCATAGGTTAGTCATCAGCTACTTAAGCTTCATTTGAATTGTATGTAAACAGCTCCATCCACTAAACACAGCTTTGTTCCTCTGCTGAAAACTTGGGGCACATATTCATAAGAGAATAAAGCTCTTATTATGTAATGTCAGGCCATTAGGGATTGAATTTGAGGATCTGTCATCCCCAGCTCTGAAAGCATGAACTGCAGTGCTGAAGTGGGTTAATGAGAGAATACTTCTGTCTGTGAGCTGTAATGAACTCCCATGCTGTATGGACTGAAACAGAGGAACTGTGGCACACGCTGCATTAGCAGTTACACATGGCATAGGAAAAACCATCCCAAAGACTGTGTGGCTATGACCACTATGTGGCCAGTGCTTTGCATTTGTGTGTCTCAGTGTCAGGTACAGCAGGGCTGATAGCATCACTCTGAGCAGTACCTAGGATCTGCTCTAGCAGTGACTTGAATCTACTATGTGGCATTTGGCTCTGTTTATATTCTATATGTTGTCTTCCATAGGTTTTGCTTTTTTGGCATGGTGCATAACTAAGTACCAGCATCCTCTCACAAAAACAAAGTCTCAGTTTCCTGCAGTGTTCCAAGAAGCCCGACTTTGTACTTCCAGGGCATGCAGAGTTTGAATATTCATTTGCCTTATAAACATGCAACCTGCCATTCCAAGTCAGTTGTACAGCGCCTATAAAGCTAAAATAAAAAGGCTGATTCTTGATGACACATCCTTGATTCAGTTGGTCCTGAAAAAGCAAGAGGTTTCTTTGCCTAAACTTGCCCGTGGAAACCTGACACTGTTTGGTGGTTAGCTATGAAACGCTTTATTAAGCTTCAGTCGCGCTTTGAAACTGAATGGTTTCGATTGCCACACAAAATGAAACTGCAATCATTTGCTCAATGGTAGGATGTTGGCTAGATAGTACATTCAAAAATACATTGTAGCTGTAGTAAACACATAACATTGTATTTCTAATCGGATATGTGATGGAAGCCTGATTTCCACCTCAAACAAGTACGTGCCTGTTCTACTGTTTCTTGCATTCAACCAGAACACGAAAATCCGAAAATATTATAGTAAGTTAAATTGATTGGCTTGCCTAATAATAAAACAGAAGGAGCACGTAAGGAAATTAACTCCTTTGACTGCCTTTCATTGCCCTTTTTCAAGTGAAAGATAGGCAGCATCTTCTTTGCTAACACATAATAATTTCTCACTAAAAGCATGCTGAAGTGCAAAACAACCTTTCCAGGTTCTTTTGAATGCATTTTAGTCATTGAAGTCACCATACTTTTTTTGTTGTTGCTGTTGTTCCTGTCTGCCACAACATTACATTAGTACCTGCCTGTGAAAAGGAGCTTCACTGTAGTAAAAAGGTTGATAACTACATACACTGAAAATGTCAATCAGTCTGAAAGGTCACAAGACAGAAACCACATAAAATAACTGTGGTGGTTAAAATAACTGTGAGCTCAACAGGAGCCATGGCCTTGTCAAGAATTTTGGAGCAGTGTCTGATCATGCATTTGTTAGCAGTGTCTGTGTAGCAAGTGTGTTGTGCCCAGACGCCTTGACTAGTGCCTTTCTGAAGTTGTGGTAGCATGGGATGCTGAGCATCTGATACAAAAAGTAAGATTCAAGAGCTGTTATGTGATGCCACCAAATTCTAAGCCAATGGGGAGCTCTGCTGAGTCTGGTGTGCACTGTTGTGTGTTCAAAAAAGCCTGACAGCAGTCAACATGGTTTTCACAGTTTCATGTTTTCCATTGCCCATGTTGTCTGAAGTTCACTTTCTGCAAGGTGTGACTCTAACAAAAGCTTTTTTACAGGTTCATGAGACAGAGTGCGGTTTTACAGACACTCACTGCTTTTGTCCATGATTTGACACCGAATAGAGCTTACTGCCCTATTTTCTGCTTCTCACACAGTTTTTGAACTATGGCATTGTCTTTTCATCTTTCCACTACTGTTTCTTCATTAGTCTCTTGAGCTATGCTGAAAACTGGCTTAATTATGATGCTGATGAGTCCTTCTTTCATGTGCAGGAGAGCATTAAAGGACTAAAAGGGAGTGAAATTCTTCCAAGGGAAAACATGCTTGTTGCACTGTGATCATAAGAATGGGGAAATCCCAAACCGACAGAGCACATTGGGATACACATACCAAAGTAAAGGTATGAAAGACTTCATCTGCTCTGAGACAGAAGAACTAGGGAGCAGTGATCCAAAACAGAGCAATGTCTTTGAATAGTTATTGACAGTTGGTGCACCAAAGTCTGACAAACTTTATTCTGAAATTACCTTGTATATAGATTTTTTTTTTTTTTTCATATTTTAGTCCTGATGGAGAACAACCTTATGAAACCAGTGTCTTTCAGAAGTGTTTGCCACACTGGGACATCAAGAATATATTCCTGCAACATGACAGCTCTCCAAAACTGACCTACCTATATTCCAGAAAGAAAACAAAGGAAGGCAACAAAAGATTGTGTTCTGGAGATGACTTTCAGATTCTTTGCTACCCAAGAGGGTTGTAGTAGGAAACTTCCTCTACTCTAACACTGAATAAGTACTGGAACCCACAAAAATTGACATTTCCAGCTGATCAGGGTTCCTTCATTCTATTCCTTTAGATTAAAGCACAACTTTGATTTAAACAGAATTTGGATTGAAAATAAATTACTTCAGAATAAAGAAAAAGTAAAATAAAAATAGAAACAAAACAGAAGGCAGGATCAGCCTGGACTATGACCATCTGTGTTCCCCACAACCCCAGTTCTGAGATTAGGCTTGCCAGGAATCTCTTTCAGCCACACTGGAGCCATCTTTTGGATTTGGTAGAAGCTGCTGAAGCCCAAATATTGCCAGTGAAATCCTTTGGCCTCAGCAACCAGGCTTTTAGAGTGAAATGTTGTTTCATCAGTTCAGTTTCAACCAGCTGTAATAACCAACATGATCAGATTTGGGGAGAGATAGAAGCCCTGCAAAGGAAAAGAAGAACTATTTTCAAAATAGTTACACTTACAAATGTTAGTGGAATACCTTCAGAAGGAAATACTTCTATAGTGGACACAAAATCATGACTGCAGCTAAAGAAGGATGATTAGAGTTAACAATTTCATTCTCTGCTCTTGGCAGGATGTGTGCTGATAACTATGATTTGTAATTCTGGAGCCAAATCAAGGCAACTCATCATGATACATCTGCTGAGTTTTGAATATGCATGGAGTGAGCATGCATGCTTTCCCAAAAGCTTTTCCTAGAAGCAAAATTCATTGCAAAGATTTATACATCTATTGTGTCATCTTTTGACATGGCTGATGAGAATCTACGCATAAATCCATGCAGGAGTTTTGGTTGGAGAGTATATATTGGCAGAAAGGAAGATAAAATGTTGAAAAGAAAATGTTCACAGTGGATCATTAAGCAATGTTTGGCAGATATTAATTCCCATTCCCAAATACATTTATTTTAAAAAAAATGGTTTGCAATTTTTTCTTCTTTTCTCTCTTCTGAATAATTGCATTCTGTGTACAACAGTGATAGTAAAAATAGTGGATGACTGCAGTTATGAGCTCTTGAATCTTCTCATGTGAACCAAAAATGCAAATATTCAAGTATTTCCTTGTACTTAGTGGGGTTTTTATTGGGTTTTGGGTTTTGTTTGGTTTTTTGGTGGAAGGTGTGGGGGGCCTGATTATTTATGGTGGTCATAGCATTGAAGCAACCTAGACAACAGCCAAAGAAGGACTTTATGAATGTTCAGCCTTTCATCATCTGCTGATTGCCTTTTCTTCACAGTGAGGAAGCCCATTTTAACTTCAGCCACATGCTATCTTAGCAGGATTTAGAAATAGTAATTGGAC
Source organism: Psittacula echo (assembly GCF_963264785.1). Taxonomy (NCBI): domain Eukaryota; kingdom Metazoa; phylum Chordata; class Aves; order Psittaciformes; family Psittacidae; genus Psittacula; species Psittacula echo. The sequence continues at coordinate 52,023,539 of NC_137742.1, read as the reverse complement.
CTAACCATGTGTTTTCAGATTAAAGAATTTGGCATTTGAAAATGCAGAACCAGAAAACAATGTAATGGCAAACTTTTTAAAAAAAATCTAACATTTTCCAGAGGAAGGAAATCCCAGCTTTTACAAAAGTCCAATTGTAATGCCCTGGAAAAGTAATGCTCTGTAGCAATAGAGGAATACCCTATATCTGCTGAATACATAATATCCTGCAAGATAATGTTGTCCCCTGCAATTTTCATCGTGACTTTCTAAGCCACAATATAATTCTTTACTGTGCACTTGGGAACAGACTTTTGCTTTCATAGAGAGAACACATCTTCTGAGATGTTAGTCCTATGTGTGACCAGGTCAAGCAAAGACACCAAGTGACCACCCATCTTTGCCAGATACTGAAAGGGGAAAGATACAAGCTAAAGGATTTATCAATCAACAGAAAATGGGGAGTTTGGGAATGGTATTAAATTTCTCTCTCCTCCATGTAGCGTTAAGAGGATTACAGTCCTAACAGCGTAACATACTTCTCTGGCTACTGCTGTAAGAATTAAATCAGCTTGGCATTCATATTCCCTCAGATGAAGAATAGTCAGAGGGATTTCAAAAGCAGCTGTGTTAAGACTCCTCCCTCTCTTTGTATACCAACCACCTTGCAGAGAAAAACGCTGACTATTAACATTTTCAAAACAAGATGGAAAATCACCATCCATGTAGGCTCAAACACATCTTAAAATGTCAGAGATCCCCAGTGCAAGTGTAGGGGAATCTACAAAAGTAAAGCTTACCCTCCGATTTTCTTGGTTTTCCCTTCATTGGTATTCCCTTCATTGGTATTCCTTAAACTACAGTAAGATTGAAAAATATTTATGTGAAGGCACAAACCTCTGTGTCCTTCAGCAGCTAACATTGCTGTTCATTGCACGAGTTTGATTACTTCAGCTTATTTCTCCAGGCAAAACATAACAAAAAAAATTAATGTATATGCATTTCTGTAAACAAATACACACATGTATAAATCTTTTCATATTAGCCATTGTGTAGGAATGCATTTCTCTCAATTAGCCTTTAACCATGCTGTGGATGAAGTGACGGATCTATCAGGAGTCCGTTGTGCATGCTTGTGTATTGACTGTTCCTCTTGTTTTGGAATATCTCCAGAGTAAACACTGCCAATGAAATGATTGCTTCGTATCCTCCTAAGGAAAAGAGTAGAGGAAAGGTGTCTGTTACTTATTAAATATCAAGAACCAGAAACCACTATCTCTTTTCCGCCCCCCCCCTCCTCTCTTCCCTTCTCTTATTGGGGAAAGAGAATATGCCTTCACTGAGTACTTCAGCCTTTCATTTGCTAGGTCATATTGCATTGTGTCATACTGCATTAATCTCAGAGTTTTAATGGCCAGGCTTCCTTCAAGGATAGGTAGTGTGTCTTGCCTTTCTGAACAATTCTTCATTTATTTCCTTCTCTCGTATTTTCCTGCATGGCACAGCACATCTGTTTCTTTGTATCTGAAGGAAAGAGCTGGTTTTGACTCTGCTTTCAGAGACAGAAGGCTGCTGCATACCAGTAACTAAAAAAGCTAGCTGGAGCCATCCTGCTTGCTTGAGGCTCCATGTCAACATAGAACTCTGTCCTAATTCAGAGCAACAAAGCTGAGGTCTATTTTGTCTCACATGGACACCACCTAAGTTGTAGTCCCCAGTTTTGGCTTAAGCAAGTGCCAGCAGTTGGTCACCAATGAGGACTTAGATCACCTACCCTCTGTATTTATGGTTGTCTCAGAAAGTTTACAGGAGGCCTTAGGAAATGCTCCATGAAACCCAAACAGCACATTCCTTCCCATGGGCACATCGAGAAGTCTAGTTTCATGTGAGGAGTTATGAAAGAGCGGTGATGGTTGTTACTACTGTGGTGAGAAGCACAGTGATGAGTGTGTCCTTGCTCTGATGAGCAGTGTCCCTTGCTGTGTCAGCAGAGCCATAGGATGGCATAACACCATCTTCTGGAAGATTCAGTGCACCCAAATAAAAATCCCCTCCCTGGGCTCAGTGCAGCCCACTGTGGAGAAAGGAGATCAGCAGTCCCCAAGCAGCACCTGAACCAATGTCTGATCTCTGCAGCCTCGAAGAAAAGAGTCTGAAAGTCCAAGGTTAGGCAAGACAAAGAATTCCTACACTCGTTTCATGTTCTCCACTTCCCTGGGATTACTTTACTCACAAGAGACATTTTGCCTTCCTGCTACTATGAAACAAAGGGGCGGAGGAATGATACACTTCTTCGGACCTTTAAAAGCTCAGCATTTATTGCTCAGCCATTCCTGTTTGCTTTTGTGTCAGCCTTATGAACAGATATATTAATATGCAGAATTGACCATTATGCAGAAACTACCCAGTACTTCTGCCTCTGGAAACTGAGAACAATTTAGCTATATTAGCACATTACTTTCCTTTCTATAATCAACTCTGCCACACTGACACTAAAGATCCCCTATTTTCAAAGGAAGTAACACCTCCATAAAAACGTTTGCAAAGAACTCATTTCTTTCTGCTCTGCCCTGAAATTTAGTATTTTGGTGTCAATTTTCTTCTGAAAACTTCCATACTCAGACAGAAGGCAAGTTTGGTACAGACACAATCTTATCTCCTAGTCACAGGCTTTCTGTAGTTCTCTACAAGATCATGTCAGCCTTCATGTTGGTACATACTGTCTTAGAACAGGTCATAGTTCATTAGCAGAAGAATGTGACCCATTAACCACCATAGTTTGTAATGTGGCAGGTATGGATTTCACCAGTGTTACCTCCTTGCTGTTGCAAAGCAGGTTTTGCGCAGGCTGAGTTTACACAAAGCTCTGAAGCTGCCAGCAGAAAATGTGTTTCCCGAGAGAGCAATTCTGTGACACATTTCCCGTGCAGTACTGCCATCTCGTGGTCCTTCACTGCGGTTTGCGGGGAAGCAGCGGCAAAACGCCAGTGGGAGCAGGCTGGTAATCCCAGGCAGAAATAGTTGATGCTGCTAAATTGTGGTCCTGCCAAATGCCTATCTGAATGCATGAGCAGGCTCTGCTTAGTTCATCTGCCAAAGCCTATGGGAAGACGCTTTAGAACAGAAAAGAATCCTGCAAACACATGGGCTTAGAAAGGAACTTTCAAAGAGAAGAAGCTTACCCAGCAAAAGCAACAGCCCAGTTGTGCTTTCAGACAGAAAGCTAACAATACCAATGACTTATTATCTTCACCTGAAAAAAAAAAAAAAAAAAAAAAAAAAAAACCCAAACAAACAAACAAACAAAAAAAAACCTAATATCAATTAAAGATGAGTGGTTGGATTAGGAAGGGGGTAATGATGTTGGGTGTAAATAAAGAGCTGCTGGAATAAATGCCTGGTGAGTAGCATGAATTGGCTTTTAGTATAATATTCTCCTCCTTACACAAAGACCTATAGCTGTAAATGTGTGGTCCCTAAAACCTTCATTATTAAGTATTTTAAAAGTGTAAAATGCTCAAAACAAGCTATTAGAGGATGCAATGGAATTTAAACTGTAAGAAATTATTCATAGGCAAAGAAATTAATACAGTAAGACTATGGTTATAATTCAATAGATTTATGAATCACTTATTGAAATCAATGAAACAACTCACTTGCTCAAGATTATACATGTGCCTACATATCTCTCTGAGTCAAGGCTATAGAGTAAAAAATGGATTACCCTGCAAGGCTATTGACGTATCAAGAAGTACATACGTTTAAGATTGAGACATCATGATTGCTTTGGGTTAAGATGCTGAAGATGCTGTTGAATAATCACAAATAATCCATTAAAAATCTTTTCATCTTCCAGTTGGTCTTCTAGTTGTTGACGTAAGACTGCTGTTATGTAAATATCATTTAAGATTAAAACATGATCTAATAACAGATATGATGGGTAAACTTGTGCCCATGCCTGACTGGTGACCTCTCAGAATGTCCCACTAGTGTTTATGTTTGGGCCTTTCAGCTGAATTTTGTCTGTTAGCATCAAAGAATGAAATTTTTTTCTGAGCACATAGTAATGCATCCCCCAGAATGAAACACTGTTTATTCATTATGCATTCCTATGAATATGAAACTTAGGTGATTTTTATTAATGACCATTAGTATGTGTTATATAAAACTTACCGATTGCTATTTATGGAGATTTTCTCAAAGAAAATCTTATTTCTGGCTTATGTTACCCTTTTCAATTGCTTGAGAAGGCTTTGAAAGTTAATGGCAGTAATAGTGGCCAAAAAGTGCCTGAACTCTGATTTTGAGAAGGCATTTATTTTGACCTGAGGGTTTGGCTTTTTTCCTTTTTATTTATTGATCAATTGACTGGTCATTTACTGTATTTCATGGAGCAAAGTTGCTTTCTGAACCTGCTAGTCGTCACTGCACTGAATACCTTTTTTTGCTCCAGGTAGGAAGTCAAATGTAAATACCAAGTACTCACTATCTTACAGGAAATGCTTTCTGAGTTTATCACCTCTTCTGTGCTTACATGTGGAGATTTTTCCTTTCTTGACATGATGTAGTATTTCCCTTTACAATTTATAGGTTTCCTCTGGCTCTGAGGAAGAGAACACTCAGAGTAGAGAAGACAAGTCTGTGATTTCATGTTCAGTACAATGCCATACGTCAGGCTACACTGTCCTGACATTATTCATCTCAACAGTGTTGCTATCTTGGAAACTAGGTGGGTCCCCAAAAGCATGTGTGGACTTCTCAGCCCTAGAAAAGATGTGTGAATAGATCATAGTTCTATTTTGGACCACAGCTGCTACTTAATAGCATCTCCATGCATGAACCATCTCCTCCAGCCAGAAGTCAAATGTCAGGTACACTGAATAAGAAATACTTACCCTGAGAGTCATAAGAATGCAGTATCATGTAATTATTTCTTAGGTTGTTCTCACTGAGAAAGAGTGAGAGGTGCCGAGCAAGAACTGAGCCCACATGTGCTGAGCTCCAAACCAGCATCAGAAAGAGGCAATCATGGCCCCAAGAAGTGTACCCATGACAGTAAAGGCCAGGGAAGCAGAAACACTCCTCAAAAATGTGGAGTGATATAGAATCATGGAATCATAGAACGGTTTGGGTTGAAAGAGGCCTTAAAAATCATCTAGTTCTAACCCTCTGCCAGAGGAAGGGAAATCTTCCACTAGACCAGGTTGTCCAAAGCCCCATTCATACTGGCCTTGAACACTTAGTGATGTTCACTGGGCAAAATCTGGTTACCCTTGAAGTAAAGAGCTATGCTGTAGCTCATGGCTGCTTTCATACCAAATTGAGCTGACTGTAAAAGCTTTCCTTCAGCCTTGGTAATGGTTGTATACCATGTGACATTCTTCAAAAGACATCTTCTCAGAGACATAGTTTTTTGGTTTGGTTTTTAATGGATTTTTTTCCATCAATGAACAATGACCAAACACAGGAGTTAGACAGAGCATCTTGACTTTGCATGAGCAATGCTTTTCAGAGTCCCTGGCTGGATGTTCTGAAAGCATGTTAGCTTGACAAAATTGCTAGATGAGGATACAATCTCTGATAGCCTTGTGAATGGATGCTGCATTTTCTTCTTGAAGCTGTTAATCACAACAGTCCCTTCACTTGGCGGACAGGTGATGCCACATTGTTACAGAGCTGTACTACCTCAGATTGCAGGAGAGCCCGCTCCTATAAAAACACACCCAAGGGAGTGGCTGGGAAATAAGTGGAATGAGTCATGGACCACAGCAAAGCTCTTCCTGTCATTCAAGGCTCACTTGCCAAATACAGGAGATAGATAAAAATTTGAAAGGAGATGAAAAAATAATGTCATAAGGAAAAAACACACTGACCATTACAAGCAATCTTGTTTAGAGTTGTACAAATGAATTCCAGTGAGAGTAGCTGCTGCTAGTGTTTATGGTGACTGGAATTTAGAGTGACTGCTGCATTTGGGCATGCTTGAGTAACATGAATACCAATCATCACTTTCTGTGTTGTGTGTTGAAAAGGGATTGCTTTGTTCTTACCTAATTTTTGTATGTTCTGTAGTTCATGCCTTATGTTTTTCTGGAGGAGATGAGGGACTGATTTATAAGGCATAACTTGCCAAGATTTACAGAGACAAAAGGAACTCACATGATTATGATGGCTTTGAAGACAATCTAAATAATTCATCAAACCATATGCAGGGATATCAGTGAACAATGGCAAGCTGGATATCAGAGAGCAATGGCAAGCTGGAAATAGACAGCAAAATCCCAAGCCTTTTGGAAATTTGATACCACAATCTGAATTCTGTTAGTGGACTCAGCTGAAGCTAATTGTGAGCATCATTTATACACTCCTGATTTTAACATGCTTCACACAGTTCTTGAAGCAAGGATGGAAACCCAACTGCCATGTTTTGAATCCATATGCAATACAATCTTTTATTCAATTCTGCCTTTTTCAGCTCCAGCAAATACTGTCATTATGCAATGAATTTATTTAAGCAAACCTGTTCAACACATGCTTTTGATGTATTTATGTAGGAAAGTGCCAGATAATCTCACTGTATTCCATGTACTTTGGGATGAAGCAGCCTGACTCATGTATTCTCAATGACATTTTTCATAGGTTCAGCTTATGGAGTCACAGCTCACCCCTCATCTTGGATAAGTTTAGCCAATGTTTGTCAAGAGTGGCTACTGAAAGTGAAGCCCTCTTAACAGAAGTGGTGTGATTTCAGAGAACGTTGCACAGCTCCAGATTATGCTAAAGTTAGTAGGAGAAGCACTTGTTTGGTGCTTCTGAAGAAAACTGAACCTGTTCTTTTAGGGCAGGTTAGAAAATTCTGGTCTAGTTTGTTAAAACACGCATGGAAGGAAACCTACAGAATAGGTACCATTAGACTGACTGGTGTTTCTTTTATGGAAATTCTGACAACAAGCTGCTTTCAGCATAAAAGGAGGAAAATGCAAAAGTGTTTTTCAGTTCTAAAACTTGGGAAGGTATTTGGACAATGATTATTGCAAATTTAATGCTGTATATAAGATCCAATATAAAATGTATGCTGCTTGAAGTAGGAGAAATATATATAAATTTCTCTTTTCCTAGACAGCACATCTGTTTAATACTATCTAAGCTTTTTCTAATGTTTATTACAAAATCGTGGCAGCATTTTCAACCGCTTTAGAAATATTAGAAATACTACCACTCAACCACATTAGAAATATTTTCTATATGTGTCTTAAGCTTAATATTTAATTAGTACTAATTTAATAGTATTTCAAATAAATGCATTAATACAAATAATGAAGTAAAGTTAGTAAAGCTAATGTCAGTAAATTACACAATTTTTTTTTTCTGTCTTTCTGAATTTCATACAGGGCAAATTAGACAGATTTAAGAAGCTTCATTACAGTATTTTGTGTGCAATTTCGTGGCATCTCAACTGAAGTGAAACAGAAAGCACAAGCAAATGAAGGATAATCATTAAAATCTGTGTAGGTATTGTACATATACCTATACATACATATTTATGCATGCACACGGAGGCATGTTAAGTGCATAAATACACATGAATGCATATACATGAACTGTAACATTTTCCAAGAAAAAAAGATCATGATGTGCCTCAATTTCAAGACAAGCTGGCACTTTTTCCTTTGAAAATCCCATTCATATATCTGCCACTAAGACATTCACTTTTTCTGGCATGTTTCTTGGCATATGTAAAGGGACACCTGAGATCTCAGCATCTGCTGGCCTTCCCACAGCACAAAGCAAGATCTCGCAGCTCATTCCTCCTAGCTATACTTACGTAGAGATGCTGTATTGCATCTGCTTCACACCATGGAAAACCAAGCACATTTGGAAAAGGCAGCCTGGTACTGGAAACAATCTGCAGTCATTACAACAGCAGTCAGGCTGAGATACCATCTCTGTGGAAGACCATGGCATGTTAGAAATATGGGATAAACTGCTGATGTGACTTCTGATATTTTACTTAGAGTTGCAATGCCACACAGTAGTGCACAGCACTGTGTAGATAAAACTACCTGTGTAATTTAGTTAATGTAACCAGGAAGTTGCTTGTCTCTGTTAAAGTTTCTCCCTGTCTCCCTGCCTGCACCCTTACTAAATATCTGTTCTTGAATATGTCACTGGCAGTCACCACAGTTAACATTTGGGTGCATTTATGCTGCTATCATCTAGCCTTTCTTAAATCCACTGTTTCACCTGCTCAAGGAAGGGCTCAAAGGCTAGCATGAGTGTACTGAAACAAATGGCTACTCCGAACTTCAGGACCAGATGCTCACTTTGACCTAGAAAAAATGCACATCTCTTTAGAGGAACTGAATACATCTGCTGGAACTGAAGGCTAGTAAAAGAAACATATTTAAGCTGAATAGTTGTTTTTGTTACCTACACAATATTCTCATTTTCTTTTTCACAAGCATTCTTCAAGAGAGGCCCCACATACCATTTTTTGTTTATTTACAGTGGAATTATAATTTACTGTCAGGTTTATGTGAGGAAGAAGTGAAACATTAATTATGCTAGTTGTATATTGAAATTATATTGGAACACATTGCTCAGTGTTGCTGGAGGGGTGAGGAAGGAGAGAGGAGAAATTCTGTAGAGCCAAGAAAGCCAAAAACATGCTTCCAGTAAAAGGTTTTTACTAGCTCTGTTCTTCTACCTTCTTGCTGATCACTCCAGAAACCTATTTCCCAAACAGGCATTTTTCCTTGCATACTTGTGTTCTAGAAACTCCAGCTCAACATCTATTTCAAACTACCTACATGTGTGTTCAAAACTCTAGGGTAGAGGACACAATACCTATCATAGGAAAAAAGTGTTGGCATAACATCGTGGATATTTGGGAAGCTCTGACTCACCCTCTAGAGGATAATGGGTGGGACTTGGATTGAGACCAGGAGCCTTTCCTTGGAAAGGGTTTCCACTTAACCTGCAGTGTGGGCCAGGGCATTGTTATGGAAAGCGATCCGAGCCCTGCTGGCTTCTGAAACCCAGTTTGCCCCTGACTAAGGCATGTTTTCATTTTCTAGCATTTTGTCTCTGTTCTCATATGAGACCAAATCTAGCCTGATCATAGGAGATACTTGCTTCAAAATAAACTCTTCTATTTTGACTGTTCAGATCAATGCTCTTCCTGGAAGTGCGATTTTCCTCTCTTTGTACACTGCTTCCCTCTTCTTCACCCACAGAAAGTGCTTCCTTATTTAACTTCACTTGTTGGTAGTGTCTGTTCTTCATTCGCATTGACCTGGGGAATGCAGTATTTCAGTAGTTTCAATCAGCTTGAGTAAAAGTGATAATTTGAATAAGCTCCCTGCAATAACACAGCCAGGGATACCTTCAATCTAATTGAAGTTTTGTAATTAAAAGATCAGGTTTAAACAGCTCCAAGCACAATAATGGAGCAGATCCTATCTCTCCCCCTTTGGTCCATCATCACGGTATCTGTGTTGGTTGGAAACCTCTCAGAGTCAAGGAGTCTGACAGAAATTTGCTTCACCCGCTCTCAGAGTTTCAGCCAATTGGCGCAGCATAATCAGCTGTTGCTGGGTGCCAGACAACGATCAGCTCCAACCTGTTTGGCGAAGTTGTTCCCCCACTTTACTGTTGTCAAAAAGTTGTTCTCGTTTCTTAGCCTCACTTGAAAATGTTTGTCTTCTGCCCTTCAGCTACCTGTAATAGTTCTGAATGTTCTTAGGCTTTTTATGTTTTACAAAACACAGGTATTTTATAAAATAAATACTCTGGCATCTGTCATTTTAACTGTAGCTCCACAGTGGTATTGCAAGTTGCAGTGTAAATTCATCATTAAGTTAAGTAACTGTAATGGTGTTACAGTGAGGTATGTTTATAAAAGAAGAATCAATAAATACTGGAAGTGTTAAAGTGGTATATCCGACAGAAATTATTTTTAAAAGATAAACATTACCAGGAAAAAAAAAATATACATATATATATATTTTTAGTGTTAGGAATATAAGCTGTATGTAAAACTGACACTGAAATTACCACAACCAATATATTCTAGGTAGGATAAACTTGGTTTGATGATACATGAAGGAGTGGAAATAAGTTTCATTTTGATTCAGTTAACAAAATGGGGAAAGAAATGGAAGCTGCATAAGGATCATTTCAACACGAGTACCTGCAAGACACTAAGTAAGAAAGACTAGGGAAAGGAAAGTTTTAAACTCCAAATGAAACATGAATCCAACCTCCAGAGCCAAAATTAAAGAGATTTTGGTTATAGTCTTTGAAAAGCATGGCAGGACTCAAAATACTTTCAGGCATAAAAATAAATCTTCGTGACTAAGGACTGAAAACTGAAAACAGGAAAACTTAAAGTAGTGTGTGATAGGGAAAGGAAAACATTGTTCGAACAATGGAGAAAGAAAGAAGAATCAAAAATAGACAGAGGGATATATTACAAAACCATAACATTTATTCAATTAATACCCAGTATTTATTCACAATTTTCTCACCTGACAAGTCATAACAACTTTCTATTAAGTGCAGAGTAAGGACTGAAAAAAAATGTAAAACAACCTGGACAGATTGTTGTTTCACATACAGAAACTCAACAAGCTGTAATGATATAGACCTCTAAATTTCTTTTGTCTAGATAATAACTTTATCTCTTCATAGCCATGAACTAAGATCAGCTAAAAATACTATACTGCATTAAAATCAACAGGGATCATTAAAATCTGACTGGGAAACTGGGTGCTTATTCAATAGGAAAACAATGAGAATTCCTCCTATGTGAAAATCAATTAGCAATGTGCTCAGACAATCACAGCCAGCTAATGTGTTGTGAGAAATTACAATCCTTGATCTGTATGTTATCACCTCTAACATGAGATAGAGTAAATTGACTATCTCCTCTGTTGATGTTGCTACATGACATTAATTTCCTCATACTGTGAATTCAGTAATGTTTCAAACATACGTTCTTGTCACTTGTGTCTGAATAAGATTATTTTTGGAGAATATTTCCTAGAAAAACAGAGACAATTGGGAAGGGAAAACAGACAAATCAAGTCTGACATGTTATGCAACGCAGACTCCCTTGGGTGTCAATACGTATGGCAAAGGCATGTTTATGGATTATTAAAGGTTTTTATGGATTAGAAGTCAAAAGAACAAAGCAGCACATCACATCTTTACAAGTGTCTTATAATGAAGAAACTAACTTAAATGAGATGTTTCCTCCAGTGAGCCGCAGTAACCAAAGCAAACAAAAGAATAATAATGAGCCTCAGAAATATTACCCATGAAAGAGGATCAGGTAGTTTCTTTGATGAAAAGTGAAAATCACCCCAAATCAAGCAAGCCTGTGCACATCGTCACGCTGAGCTTTCACATTCTTGGCTCTAGGCACATTTCAAATGTAGCCTGGTTTGACAAGTTGCACTGGCAGAATGCCAGGGCTACGAAATCTGCCTCTTTCAAACTACACAACTACAATAAATATTGACTTTTTCTATTGATTTATTAATATTTTTTCTTTCGGCATAGTGACTACTGAGGTATTTTCAACTGTGTTTGAACATCCTTTTCCAAAATATTCTGAGAATTGAATGGAAAATGATGAATACTAAAATGTGAATAAAGAACTCGACCTGGGCATCAGACTCCAAAACTTATTTTGAAGGCTGTATTTGAGTAGAGGGCTGTCAGAATAAATTTTTCCTGTATCATACTTTGTGCCATCAGTTGAATTCAACAGAATTGTACAGGATGCAATAGGACCCAGACTGGTCCATTAACTTCTACCATTATCTAACCTCCTTCAGTTCTGAGTGTAATCAGATTAGAGTGGATTAAATCCTGTGCTAGCAGATTCACAGAATCTCAGTGTCCCTCAGGACTGTTTTTATATTCCAGGCTACAGTCGTACAACACTCTGTGCAGTCAAAGATAACCTAGCTGTCTAGCAGATATTTTCCAGTAAGTTTCAGTTAATGGAATATTTTGATTGTTTGAATAAAGATAATCGTATAAAAGGCATACTGTAAAAACTAATGAATGTTGAACAGAACAATAGAGGCTGTTAAAATATACTTCACTTACTTTAACTACCACCTCTGTTTAAGTAGGATGACCATTCAGCTAGTATTTGTTGGAGCATGGATAGTGCTTTCCCCTTATTTAACTCTCAACATATTAATATTGGGCTTGTTCTGATTACCCTCTCAATTACTGGGAAAATTCCTGGCAAGAGCATCATGAGGTGCATCAGGTCAGTAACTCATCTCTGAGGTCATCTAGGAAGTATTTGCATGTCAAAAAATGAATGCATTGCACCAAGTAGACTTCAGGCTGCTGTTTTGTCAAAACAGGAGGAATGTTCCAGGGCTTCATTTATCTCCTAGCATCAAGCTGAGGAGGATGGTGATGGTAAATGAAGAGCAGGTTTTAGCCCTGCTCCTTCTCGTTGAAAGAGTTATACATTTATTGCAGCAATGCTCATTGCCTGAACAGAGGCACTGAATCAGATTTGCTGGGCAAACATATAAGCAATATATAAGCTCATGCATTCATGTTTAGCAATTTGTTTTTATCGTATTCACACAGTCTGGTGCAGTCCATTAGCTCAAGACTAGATCTGGCATACACATGCAGTATTAGTCTGAAACTACAATGTAAGAAGTCCCCCAGCTCTGAGAACCCAAATTCAAAGCAAACTCCTGCTTAGTGCAGGAGTGCATTGCCCTTCTCTATTGGCCTGGTGCTGTTATAGTTTTGCATATAAGGAAGAAAATGTCTCATTGAGCCCCTGAAAACAATGACACAAGTCCTTGGATCACCATTTGAGGACAATATCTGTTGAAACAGTTATTAGAAAAAAGACTTAACTTGCAGGAGGAGAGCCCAGTATGGCCACCTCTCCCTCTCCCTGTTGCTGAAGATTGCCCTAACCCCTGGTATATAAAATCATAACCCCTCTTGTTTGTACTTGCACTTTATTTCTCACTCTCCCTTTCCTTCCCTCACAGATTCTCAGCCCTGGAAAATCTTCAGTTCTTGGGGGACAGAGGTACAGTTCCAACTAGGAAGATGAAGAAGTGATATGGTCCATCAGGCTAAGAGCTGGGTCCTGCGCTTGGGTCACAACAACCCCACGCAGCTGGGAAGCTGCTCAGCAAAAAAAGACCTGGGGATGTTAGTTGGCAGCCAACTGAAAATGAGCAAACAGTGTGCCCAGGTGGCCAAGAAGGCCAACAGCATCCTGGCCTGTATCAGCAATAGTGTGGCCAGCAGGGCCAGGGCAGTGATCATTCCCCTGTATTGGGCACTGGTGAGGCCACACCTTGAATCCTGTGTTCAGTTCTGAGTCCCTCCCTACAAGAAAGATGTCGAGGTGCTGGAGAGGGTCCAGAAAAAGGCAACAAAGCTGGTAAAGAGTCTGGAGCACAAATCTGATGAGAAGCCACTGGGGAAACTGGGGTTGTTTAGCCTGAAGAAAAGGAGGCCAAAAGGAGACCTTGTTGCTCTCTACAGTTACCTGAAAGAAGGTTGTACACTCTCTTCTCCTAAGAAGCAAGTGAAAGAGTGACAGGAAACAGCCTCAAGTTGCACCAGGGAAGGTTTAGATTGGATATTAGAAAACTCTGCTTCACCAAAAGGGCTGTCAGGCATTGGAACAGGCTGCCTAAGGAAGTGGTTTAGTCACCATCCCTGGAGGTGCTTGAAAGATGTGTAGATATGGTACTCTAGGAATGTTTTTTAATGGTGGACTTGGCAGTGTTTGGTTTACAAGTGGACTCAATGACGTTAAGGGTCTTTTCCCACCTAAATTATTCTTTGATTCTCTGATTTCATCATTAGATCGTTACTACAGCTTTGAGAGCGTGAGGAGACGTATGCTTGAAGGGAAGAGATCACTGAACTTGGGTCTCCTGCACTGTGGGTGAGTGCTGTAGTGAAAGAGTGCAACCTAATACCATTTTTTTCAAAAGTGAAGTGATACTGTACAGAAAATGGCCAGTAAAACTGAGGAAGCCTTGGGTAAGATGTTGATGACTGAGAGAATGGTGAGATCTCAGATTGCTAGCTTCCATGATTCCTCTTGTCTTTGTTCACTCCCTATGTTCATAGCTCCTTCTTTAGGGTACCTCCATGTCTTGAACTCCATTTTAAGTCATTGACTTTTCACAGTTTATAGGAAGACTGTACATCTCACACAGTCTCCTGTATTCCTGTCATGAAGGAATAAAGATTAGGCTTTAGCACCTAAGCTTTCAATCATTACATTTTCTAGCAGAAATATTTTAAACTTTGTTCTCCAGTTTATGTTGATACAGTTGTGTATCAAGCCACTCTGTCCTCCAGTCATATCCATACGAAAAATGCTGCTGTACTGCACACTGGACTTGAGGAATTGAGAAAGCAAATATTTGATTTACTTGTGCAGAGCAAGAGGTTCAAAGACCCAGGACTCAAGTCAAGTCATGGCTAATTTCACGACAACACCTTGAACTTCTTCAGTTCCTAAAGAACTTCTTTTCAGTGAATGTGAAATATGTGAGATTCTGCTTCCATGTTGCAGCTTGAGGAAAAAAAAGTTTTATTTGCTGGAGTAGACTAAACAAGAAAAACAACCAAGAAGCATTTGGGAAAATACTGTACTTTAAAAAATTATTTTGAGAGGAAATGTCAAGAAAAGAAGACTGGAAAATATTCTGCAATGTCATCTCTAGTATCTTTGTGTGCCTTCTGTTTTAACAATGCTCACTTTGTACAATAGTACAGTGTCAGCATTATGAAAAATGGGTTTCTTTGGAGAAATAGACAATGGTATTTGAATTGCTAGCAAAAATTTAAGGGAAAAGAGGGAAAGAAAGAAAGAAAACAGATTCATTTTAGGCCTGAGAAGTTTTGTGAAATCTCCATTTCTGTAAACTTGGCAAGACTAGTGGGTGCCAGATGATAATTGCAAGGGGCCCTACAGGCACAAGCTCAAGACAGGACTTACTCCTATTTATCACAGAAGATGTAAAAAGCCAGATGCAGTGTATAGTTAAGTAACACTATTGTAGAAGAGGAAACAGGTCACACAATAGAAAGATGTTCCTTTCCTATCCCTACCTCTTGGCAAGACATGACACCACAATAGGCAACAGTGAAAGATGCTTAAGAAATTATTGCATCAAGTAAGCATACATATACAGTTGGGTTAAAAAAGATAAATGCAAGGTCAAAAACCAAAATATATCAGGATGAATATTAATCACAAGACTGATAGTATTCAAACAGTTTGGGGAATTTAAAACTAGAGATTCAGCTTATAGGAATAGAGCTGACAGATTTCTCTGAAGGTTGGAACCTTCATAAGGCCTTATAAATCATAAGGGAAATGTAAGAAATCCGTCAGAACAAAAAACGTTAATCAAGTAGATAAAAACTTTATCTTCTGTAATTTCATGGTTAGATTTTCAGAATCAGCTTCTCAACACATTAACCTCATTTCACTGAAAGCCTGAATTCAGAGTATCAAGAGTTGCGAATCCAGCGAAAATGTCTTCATTCTTAAATACAGGGACTGTGCTGAGCATTTTCTTCAAGAAGAAGAAACAGATCAAGTGTCTACCTTTAAAGATATAATGATACCATCATTGAATCAGCTAGCTACAATCTGCAACCAGTAAACTTGGGAATGGAGACCAAAATGAACAACAACATTCTTAAAGGTTTTATGGGATGAAATATTTTTTAGTTTTCTGGTCAATAGACTCTATTGAGACATGGAAGCACCACTTTGTTTAAATCTCATATTTGCCTTTTTGTGAATCTCAGTCAGAAGCCATAGGAGTTGCCTAGAGATTATTTGAACTTAGACTGTCACTACTCTTAGATGCCACCAGGAGATGGATGACATCTTACAAAGGTGTCCAGACCTGTGAGGGCACTAAAACTGGAGATGTAAGTTCTCACAAGAGCTTGTAAGACAAGAAGCCTGCACTGTCAAATACATACCCACACCTTCATCTTACTTCTTCTGTGAAGACTAAATTGGTCTATAGCTAAACATTATTTAGCTACTAAGTCTCAGGAAAGGCAATAGGTTTTATACACAAAATACATATAAAAATACAGTGTTAAAACGTCAAGCAGAGGAAAATCTGGAAAGGTTTCATTCAAGCATCCAAAATCCAAGCCACTGCACAATATTCCTTCAAGTTACCTTCAAAGAAAAGCTCAAATTCCTAAGGATGCAACACTGGGAATTGCCTATAGCCAGATTCTTTATAGAAGTTTGCATGCATACAAGGAATTTTGCTAGAATTTAGATTTTAGGATAAATTCTTAAACTGTAGTGAAAGGACTTCAGATTTGTATAATAAACCAGTCGTGTTCATAGAGGCCATCTGGTGTAATTTCGTATTTGGCATCCTCAATCTGTTTTTATATATACAGTTTTAATGCTTAGCATGTTTCACTCCATGATTTTTTCCTTCCCTAGTAAGAGAACAGAAGAATTCTCAATTCACTGGTGAAAAATAAAGAATTGGAACTTTAGGTGTAATAATGTAATCGGTATGCAAGATGAGGAGAAAATCCAATTTTTTTTCAACATTAACATGGTCTTATTTTGCAGTTCTAAGCATCATAATCAAACTTTTTAGAAAGCAGTTTGAAAGTTTTCTCTTAAAAAAAATCAATTAGTTCAAGAATTTATTACCTGTCTATTGAGTAAAAAAGTAGTTTTCTGCAAGAGTTGGTTTAATGTTAACATTTAATCTGTGGAGGACATGTTTATATAAGGTTTTGGGAAGAAGAGGAAATCTGTAATGAAGGAAGTTGATTCATGGGTGAGGAAATGTCAAGACTTCTCTTAGAAGGCAAAGCTGGAATAAATTCATAGTGAAGAGAATTTGGCAGTGGAGAAAGCAAGAAAACAAGGCAGCTGCACTGTAAGGCATTAATGTCTACAGACTCTGGATCAAAATTAGCCGTCCTGATATAGGTTTAGGGATGAAAGACATCATAGCATGTTAATTCCAAGGTGTAAGGAAGTGCCAGTAAGATACAATGCTAAAATGATGAAAATATAAAGAAAAGGTGACCCAGAAAGGGCAGGTCCCAGTAGTAAATAAGTCAGGCAAAGGTACATGCAAAACTGATCAGTTTTTCCAGCCAGCTGGAATTTTCTCCATTTGAGAGAAGGATGAACTATTTCACCCCCAAAGAGGTGTAAAGCTTTAAAAAATCTGGCTGCAGAATCAGAACATCATAAATTGAGTTTATTTAAATATCTTGGAGCAGAATGTGTTTTTCTATGCCTGTGAGCACAATACAGAGGATTAACCTGATTACAATTTCTCTCACTCTTTTGCCCATGGGCAGGGGCAACGAGAGAACATACAAAAGATTGCTTAATATGTAAAAACTCAAAACATCTTTTTTAGTGTCAGCTTAGTCCATAATATCTTCAAATTTGTATCTGGAAGGTAATATCTTAAGCTTTCTGTCTGCAAACTATGATAAAAATCACATGTAAACCTGCGATATTTGTCCTGTTCTTGCTCCTTGGTGACCTCAGACTGCGTTAGCTTGAGGGGTAATGAAAGACAGCAGTAAATACCTTGTATAAACTTCTCATCAAATTTATGCCCAGAGAAAAACTGCCTTGAGTAGGTGCAGAAATGCAGATCAAACCAATAGTTGGATCTATGCCAGTACTAAAAGCAAAAATACAGAGAAATAAATATATGGAGCACAGAGGAAATGGGAAATAAAGAGAAATAAAAAATGCAGATCTTTCTGTGTTGTGCATATCCATCTGTGCATGGATGAAGTGGTCTAAAAAGCAAGAATCCAGATGAGCTGGTCAATTGTTGAAAGAAATTGGTGAACATTTCTTTCTTATGGGGAAAGTTTAGTTTGAACTTAGAAATTTTCACAATTGGAGTTTTCTCTTTCTATAGCATTGCTGCCAGTAGCTTGCTAAGGATAAAGCCTTGGCACACTATGGAGCTTGCTTTGAGGTATGACTTGGAAAAAAGGTGAAATCACTTCAACTTAGAATCTGTTAGATCTTAGCTACAGATGAAACAGATACTGTGAGAGAAGAAAAGCCTGCACACTGCAAACTGCTCTGAGGTCTTCTGCACAGGCATTGCAACAGGAAATTAACCTCAGAACCAATACGAAGAAGGGGGACATACCCTTCTGTGCACATTCAATAGGTTTGTGTCGTGGTTTAAGTCCCGGAGTAGCCAACCAGCTTCCTCTTCCTGACCCTTAAGGATCCTCATAGATAATTCTTCTTCCACTAGTCTCACCTTGGATGTGTATCTGTAAGTATTCATTTTCAATAACTCATTCTCCAGAGGTGAGATGTTTGCTTAGGTCCTGTTGCAACACAGTTACATACTTGCATCACTGGAATCAGGAACTCATTAGACAACTGTAAATATTGGTGAGAAATAGGAATACTGAAGTGCCGTGGAAATATACATGTGTAGCAAAAAATGTATGTCTACTGCTCTACTATACTCCTTCCAGGCAAGGCTGTGTCTCTTGCTAGCTTGATTTATCCTTTCTCTAAAAAGCAGGTACTTGGTGTATTTATTGGTGGTGAATCAGTCTTCTTCTGTTTCTGCATACTGGGTCATAGTGCCTATTTTCGTTTCTCATGGTGAGTTCCATTAATTCCACACCATTTTGCTGATTTTTATTTTTTTATTTTGAGTCCCATAAGCTTTAGGGCAAGAGAAAGTGAGCATGAACACAACAAAACCAATTAGAACTCTGTCTATAAATAAAAGATTACAGTTCAAGGTTGACAAATTCATCCACTGAATAATTTCAGAGAAGTTACCACAGGTCAGACCAGTGGCATGCTCTGTACCATACTTTATCTTATTAGGGATTAACATGCTTTCAGAGAAAGGTTCACAAAATCCTCCTTTCATGCTGAGATTTGCTTTCTAACCACCTTTAATGAGATGAACTTTCATAAGAAGTGCCCTTAGTAGTTATACCTTTTCCCAAACAATGTTGAGTCATTTGGCCTACTGCAGTGTTTCCCTTGGCGTGTGAAAAAAGGAAGCTTGCCACAGCAAACCCAGAAATTCACTAACTAACCCAGAGTGAAGTCTTGTTCTGTGAAAGTACGAAGAGGATCTAGGTAGCACCAGAAAAAAAATGTTCGAAGTTTAAGACAAAAAGCATCTATCTGATGTCTTCAGCACTGAGTCAATTTTGAAAATAATTTGTGGCCTATCTAGGGTGGTTAGTACTATAACTTCAGAAATTAGCTATAAATATGTATCATAGAATCACAGAATACCAGGTTGGAAGGGACCGCAAGCATCATTTAGTCCATATTGCAGCAACCTGTACAGCTGAATCTTTAAAGTATCCAATGTTGAGGAATCCACCACTTCCCTGAGGAGGTGATTCCAATGTCTGATTGTTCTCGCTGTGAAAAAATATCCTCTATTTTCCAAATGAAATCTCCCCTGGAGTAACTTGTACCCGCAATCTCTCATCTTTTCCATGTGACTCCTTGTAAAAAGGATGTCTCTATCTTCTTTTTAGCCACTTTTTAAACACTGAAACATTGAACTATGACCCCATAGGATAAATGAGAAACACCAGTACAAATTTTTTTGTCAGCATTCAGCCCTGGATACTAGTGAACCACAAATTGGCATGATTAAGAGAGAAAAACACATATTACGAGTTCAATTGCTGCTTTCAGCAAACTTGTGTGAATGCCTGAGTAGAGCACAGAGCCATTTGGACTGGCAGAATCACTCCTGGCATCTCTTCATTTTAAAAGATACAGCTGCAAGGGTACTGTTCTGGAAATGCAGTTGGTGTGAACAGGCCTGGAGGGGGAATAGAAGAGACATCAGGTTCCATCTTTATGTGAAACTAGTGAAGTTAATACTTTGTAAATGTAATTTAAAGAAGTAAGATGGCTGTTCCACGTGGTGGAGGAACTGTTGTCTCTAGAGAATGTGTAGTCCAGAGAAATGCCTCTTTATCAAGAGATGTATTAGCATCACTGTCGGGTTAAACTCCTTTTATCTGCTGACTAATAGATATGACCCTAGGGAGAGAGGCAGGCAACTTCATGTCCCAGGGACAGTCATTTAATTCCTTTCCATTTCTAATACTCTCCTCACTGCTGCTCACATCTAATTTCACAGAAGTGGTTCAATAGAAGACGTGTCATTGCAGATGCATTTGAACGTGGCCTAGACTAGCTGAATCTTGTGACCCTCATAGCATCTTTAGAAATATGACTAATAAATAAGTCTGTATGTTTCACAAGAATGCAGTTTTTTATACATAAGCAAATATAACATTTTTGGAGAAGCACACACTTTTCAAATCCACTCATTTTATTACCAGCTGCCCAGCCTACTGCATAGACAGCAGTCAGAGAATGAAAGAGATGAGCTACACTCTCACCAAAAGTAAGTTTTGAAGTCTTTTGTTTTCAGTCTAAGGTGAACCTGAATCACAGCAACTGCATCATCTGACCTACTCAAGTCTTTCCAGCACATCCCTTATCTCTTTCTTCTTAACTCCTCTGAATTCACTGCAGTTTAGTTGCTATTAGCACAAACAACAGTGCAGAGAGTGAGTCAAATGCAAGATTTTTCTCATTTCTGCTTCTAAATGACCAAATCCTTCTAGCAGAAGGTTTTGTTTCTGGAAAAGCCTGACCCAAGTGCTCCAGAACACTCATCTTTCCAGTGTGCACAGAAAGAAATAATTAAGCATATTAGAAAAAAATAATTAAGCATATATTTGTACACAGCAAACGCATCCACAAATGTATTCACAGATTTGAAATTAACCTGATATTAAAGCTAAAAGTAGTAGTTGCAATGTAAGAGTGAGAGTATACATGTTACAAGCTTGGGTTCTAAACCAATATTAATGTTGTAATAATCAGGACAGTGAGTTAAGCTGTTAGCATTTGACTGGGATGAGAAGATGCCTCACCATGAATTCACACATTACTGTTAAAAACAAACAAACAACACCCAAAAAATGGGGGTTTTATTAAAAATTAAAGACTTTTGTGGAGACAAGGAGAAATTCATCATAATCTGAAACAGAGTCTGAAGCATGTAAATTGAGCTGTATCTTCTCTGGGTGTAATACATTCAGCACTGAGTTGATTCACAGCTTCTTTTGGAAACTCTTCCCAGCACACATCTATACAGATGCTTTATATAAGTACATAGCTACCTACGCCTCTGGAGAACTTTATATATTTGCATTTGTCACCTTTTCTTCCCAGTGGGCAGCACCAAAAACCTCCTTATTGTTGCAAGAAACCATAGGCATCTGGCATCTCTCTTTCCCTTCCTTCCTACCTTCCTTCCTTCCTTCCTTCCTTCCTTCCTTCCTTCCTTCCTTCCTTCCTTCCTTCCTTCCTTCCTTCCTTCCTTCCTTCCTTCCTTCCTTCCTTCCTTCCTTCCTTCCTTCCTTTTTCCTTTCTTCCTTCCTTCCTTCCTTCCTTCCTTCCTTCCTTCCTTCCTTCCTTCCTTCCTTCCTTCCTTCCTTCCTTCCTTCCTTCCTTCCTTCCTTCCTTCCTTCCTTCCTTCCTTCCTTCCCTGCTTCCTGAATGGAAATAAGTCTAATGCTGAGGAAGGCTAATAGTCTGGAAAATCTGCTCTTTAATGTGTTTCTATGCTACAAGGTCCACGGTATGCAAATTTTCATGATGAAAATACCAAAAATGGTATTATGGTGCAGTACTTTGAGTCAATAATAAACTTTCAAAAGTTCTCAAACATGTATTTCAGAGGTTGCTGTAATGATTCAGATTTTTAAATTGCCCCAAAATGCTAATAGAAACGTCATTCCTTTATATTCCCTTCCAAAAATAGGTAATGAGAGTGTATTTGATAGATGAAAACCCCCTCCAAAGCATTTAAATAGAAATAAATACTTCTCTTATTTCCTTGTAGGACTGAAGGGAAAAGGACCACCGGCATTTTTTGCCTTCTGATCATCTGGAACAGTTGCAATCCTTTTTATGTTTTGTTTTCGGTTGAGATTATTCTTTTTCTTTCTTTTTTTTTTTTTTTTAACTGTTTGAGTTTTAGCACCAACTTTTAAGACTAACATAATAATATGATAAAGATAAAAAACCCAACAGATTTAAAGTAATTAAAAAAAATTTACCCCACAAAACCCAGCAAATTCACAGTGCAAGAAAATCCCTTATAGTAATGTTCAGTGTGTTTGGAAAAATATGTTATGACTTATTCCAGTCTTTATCAAAATTTAGGACATATCTGCTGATAACAGCAGCTATTTGACCAAATAATTAGGAAAGTGGTGAACGAGGCATTAAAGCTAGCTAAATAAGGATCATAGGATCATAGAACCATAGAATAGTTTGGTTTGGAAGAGACCTTAAAGCTTATCCAGTTCCAACCCCCTGCCATGGGGACGGAACACCTTCCACTAGACCAGGTTGTCTCAAGCACCATCCAGCCTGGTCTTGAACACTGCCACAACTTCTCTATGCAGCCTGTTTCAGTGCCACACCACTCTTAGTAAAGAACTTCTTACTAATATCTAACTTAAATGTCCCCTCTGTCAACGTAAAGCCATTGCCACTTGTCCTATCACTACATGCCCTTGTAAAAAGTCCCTCTTCATATTTCTTGTAGGGCCCCTTTAGGTACTGGAAGACTGTTACAGCGTCTTCCACAGCCTTCTCTTCCCCTGAACAAACCCAGCTTTCTCAGCCTGTCTTCACAGGAGAAGTGCTCCAGCCCTCTGAGCATCATCCTTGTGGCCCTCCCCTGGACTTGCTCAAGCAGGTCCTTTTTCTTCTTATGTTGGAGGCCCCAGAGCACACACAGTACCCCAGGTGGAGTCTCACTAGAGGCAATGTCGTGGTTTAAGCCCAGGCCGTAAATCAGAACCACGCAGTCTACTTCCCCTCCCACCTTTCTTCCCTCCGCTCCTGGAGGGATGGGGAGGAGAATCAAAAGAATGCAACTCCCACGGGTTGAGATAAGAACAGTTTAATAACTAAGGTATAACATAAATCACTACTGCTACCACTAATAGTAATAATGATAAAGGAAATAACAAGGAAGAGAATACAACCGCTCACCAACCGGTACCTCACCCCCACCCCACTGGAAAAGAGAGCCCGACCGAAAAAGGACGTACCCTTCCGGGTAACTCCCAGTTACATCCCCCGGCATGACATGCTGTGGTATGGAATACCTCTTTGGCCAGTTTGGGTCAGGTGTCCTGTCCCTGCTTCCTCCCGGCCCCCCCTCTTCCCTGGCAGAGTATGAGACTCACAAAGTCCTTGATCAGTCTAAACATCGGTGTTATCAGCTCTGTTCCCAGGCCAAAAGTCAAAAACACAGTGCTGCACCAGCTACTAAGAAGGAGGAAAAACTGACTGCTACTGCTGAACCCAGGACAGGGAAGTATAGGGGCGGAATGCCCTCCCTCGACTCACTGAACACACTTCTTTCAATGCAACAGCACACGGTTGGCTTTCTGGGGTGCAAGCACACACTGCCAGTCATGCTGACTTTTCAACAACCAACACCTCCAAGTCCTTCTCCTCAGGGCTGCTCCCAATTCAGTCTTCACCCAGCCTGTATTTGTTCTTGGGATGGTCCTGGCCCAGATGCAGGATCTTACAATTGGCCTTGTTGAAATTCGTAAGGTTTGTGAGCCAACCAGAGAGGTCCACATGTAAATATCCTGCAACACAGATGTTCAAACCATTCTGTAAAAAGGTAATAGTTTGCTTGAAAGTCTAAGTAAAGATCTTAAAATTTCAAATCAAATTTCACTTTTAATTTCAAATGAACATTTAATTTGATGGCATGGTGAATTTAAGAATATGGCTAGGTTTCCAAAGATTTAGAACAACAGAAAAAGACAATCAAATGTGATTGTTTGTTTGGTTGGGGTTTTTTCATTTTTAATAGTTTAAATGGTCTTGGCACTGCTAAGTGGCATATTTTATTTTGAAAAATTGGTGGAAAATCCTATTATGTCTTGTCTTGTGTTTTCCACAAAATCAGTAAGGTTTTTGTTTTAAAAGTTACTTGCTGGAAAATGCAAGTCTTCTGTAGTGCTTTGTGGTGTAACTATCCATCAAGAGAAAAAAAAAGAAAAGGGAAGTTGTATTTTCCTTTTGCTAGTACCTATCCAAAGGCCCTCAGAATATGATAAACAGTGAATCTTTTCTCCCGTCTGACCTATGTTGGAAACTTATTCTGCCTTTAATAAGCAGGATAAGTGAATTGACACAGCACTGGTTGTTTTCATTGCCCTGATGAAACCTGCTGCATAATGTGAACAATTACAGATTTTACAAGTGGGTGTCAGGAATAAATGTATTATTAACAGGTCTTTATTTGCCTTGACAAGCCAACAGTGCTGACCTGAACCTGTCGTACGGTCTGATTAGACATGTGTGCTGAGCATCTGGTTATTCATGCACATGTTTGCTGTCTTAATCATCCAGTGAAAGCAGTGTCATCCCAGTGTCGTCACCTGCAAAGAAAGGTGTTCTGGCCTCACTGGTGTGTGGAAATGCGGATGTGACCATGGAAATATCCTCTGACCTCACTCACAGAGCACCTCACTAGTACTTCTGGTCATACTGGGCAGAAGATCATGACTGCATTTGGATTTGAGGGGCATGTTTTCACAGAAGAACCATATGTTCTGGAAACAGTTTCTGGCAAATATCTTTTGTCTTTTCATAATGGAGTGATTTTTGACACGATTCAGAATGCTTATTTTCATCTGTGAACCCAGGTATTGTATTTCTTTCCCCAATGAGGACACATGGTCTCTTTTCCTGATACCTAGTTTCTGAATGCCTGCTGTTCACAAGCACAAAGCGGAAAGGGAAGGGCATCTAACTTTAATCCTGAGCATCCACTATTTATTTATGTTGTAGAAAAGGACTGTGGCTTTGGCAACTGTGAACCCTTGTCACAGGAATCCACAAAACAGACACTGATTTCTAAGGCCTTACTCTCTTCAAAGTGTAGTGGTATAAACCTGGAATAACTTTATTCAAATGGAACATTGTTGAGACAAGAACACTGGCATCTCAGCAAAAGTTTGCTCCAGGATAGACCCTAAAATACAGCCAGAAAAGTGTTCTCATTGGCTCTTGATATCTTTTTTTTTTTTTTTTTTTTTAAGTAATCCAAAGAATTAAGAGGTGGAAGTGCTGTTCAGTTTCATGTCTATATAGGCTGAACAATGCTGAGAAGACCAAATGTGGTTTTAAGGTTGGATATTTTTTTTTTCTTTCAGTTTAAAAACAGTTTAATCTATACAATTCATTTTGATACACTTTTCTGCAGAAAAGTTTCCTTTTCTACAAAGTTTTTGCTTTCATATTCTAAACTTTTAAGAAAAGTAAGTGGGTCTAAAGTTTTAGAAAATCAAATCTAAAACCCAATCATTTTGTTTCAGGTCAAACAAATTACCTGGGTTAACCTGGAGTGCCTTGCTCCTTTCTTAATTCAGAGAAACAAGAACATTTTGAGACATTCTGTTGCTACAGTTATTTCTAATTCAATTAGAAGGGGAACATTGTTCCATTTAGTTGCCACTCTGATTCATAAAATTCAGAGGGACATCCAGACTTCGCTGATTCTTTCTCTCAAAAAAATTCAACGCTCATCTAGATTAGGAAGAATTGCAGGAAAGAAGAGAGAGATGGTGAGGGGATCTCGAGAGGGAGAATATAACCTGCATCTCGGTAGATTTGTAACTGTTGGATACAGTTGAAAGGGGTAACTTTGAAATAATGCAAATGAGTTACGCAGACCTCTGTGGCGGACACCACCACAGAATTATCTTTTGTTAGTGTTTCTGGTGATATTGTCTGTTCACCTTGGAAGAAATTTGTTTGCAGGCTAAGGTAGGATAGCTTTCAGCAACTCAGAACAACACAAAAAACAGATTTGTAAACAAGCCATCTCTTTACCTGGGGCCGTTTTCAACACATTCATGTAAAAGCATCATTCCAAGAGAATGCGGTTTTGAGAGCCCTGGCATCCATGTGAAGGTTCTGAGTAAAGTGTGACGCCATGGCTGTCTCAGAAGCACTGGCAAGAGATACAATGGAAGCACTACTTGTTACTCGTGCAGAAAGATTTCCACTCAATAGAGGAACAGTATGTTCTGTTGTCCTCACAGAGGGTGTGTGCTGAAATGGCAGTGAAGTGTAACTTAATCTAAGCCAACAGAAATGCCACTGTTAGAGGTGTCTTTGGGAACAGGCGCTGAAGGATACTGCTGCCGGTAGCCAAATTCACCTGTACCAGTTCAGCCTTCCTCTCACACACGGCAGGAGATGGGAATTGAAACCTTGCATGCAAGCCAGGCAGCAATGGGCAGCTGCTGACAGTGTCCCTCAGGAGGGCTTTTCTCACTTGCCTGACAGGCACCACGGCAACTGCCACACAACCTGCAGCCAGCCACCAAAACACGGCTGGCTGGCCTTCCTGGAGGAGCCGTGCTTGTGCCCCGTTGCCATGGGATCTCTCCCATGTGTGATGGGAGAAGAGCATGTGACTGCTCACATCCCCCCCCGGGTGTGTGAGCGACCATGACCTCCGCACTGGTGGAAACCCACCAGTGGCACACACAGCCAAGGGCTCTCTCTGCCCATTGGATGGTATCTGTGCTGGAAAATTCCTTGCTCCTAAGTTAACCAACCAAGTCCAGTTAACTTAATCACTTGAAATCAATTTGTTATGCCAGCTACTGAATGGCATGCTGTCAGCTGCAGCAAGTCACATGAAATCTAAGCATATGAGGAGCAGATGTATCGCTGGTCTTAACCCTCAGGAGCCGGTGGCTTGGAGTAGACCCCACTGCAAACCCTTTGGGTTTTTGGCTGAGATGATTGTGCGGGAGCACTGGCAACTCCAGGCTCCCACTTTCTTCTCCACTTGGGCAAAGCCTCTGAGTCACCATAGGGAATGAGGTCACTCACCTGGAAGTAAATCCTGAGTATACTGCTGCCTTTCTTCCCAGGAAAGGTTTCTCATTCTTTTTATCAGTGTATGTCACACACAGGGAGGTGGTACTAGCAGTCAGACCAAGTCATTTAGTTACACTGAAGAAGAATAAATATATATATATAAACACTTCATAAAAACACCACCTGAGTATTTTTAAAACAGTTTAATGAGGGCCTGTTAGCACTTCTTAATTGTGGCTGGTGTACATACAGCTTCTATCAGCTGCATTTTGTTTTGTGAACACTGAAAACATCTAGGTTTCATTTTTAATTTTCACCCTGAACCTATGACTTTCAGTGACTGAGAGACAAAATACTTTTTTTTTGCCATTCCCCCTCCAAACCATCAGAGGTACTGGTATCTCTTTAATTATAATTGTAGCATAACATATTTTCATATTTTGGAGCACACACTTATTACAAGCATGATTTTGACATTTTCTTTTTTTTTTCCTGTTAGATAATCAGTAATACAAAAATCAACATAAAGGAGGAAAAAACATAGCCTATTTAGAGAGACACACTACGGTTTCTCCTCTGTGTCTACTGAAGTATACATATAAAAATGCTTTTAACTAACCAGGCTTTTATATTACAAGCTCTGAATATTAGTGTCTGTTTATCATACCAGCAAGACAGACAGAACTGTCATCAACTTTAGCTAGCATATATATAACTTTACCCAATACATTTTGGTCTATAATACGATAGTACTGGTGCCTCAGAATAACTGATATTTCACTGATGAAGTTGTGGTTTTCAAACACAATTAAAAAAAAGCAAGTGGGAGGTGACAATCTAATTTATAAAAATCCACTATATATTTTATGCATAGGATTCTGTGTGGCATTTGTCACTGAATTATCCCAACATGTAAGCACCATGATGTCGAATTGTCACCAAAGCACTCTAGTCTGGACTTGGAAGCTAAACTGCCAAGGGATATAATCATCTCTCTTAATTTGAGACAAGGTATATGGTTTTGTGCTTCTGATATCTCTCTCTGAGTGATCAGATGAGTGGTTACAGGTAAAAATGCACAAGGTTATGCTTTTTGGTCTTAGGAATGATCCCTGGGTGTGACTGCTATAAAAAGGTGTACTGCTCTCCAGACTTCATAAAGAGTCCCTGTCCAATCTGTGTCTGCTTTGGGAATTTTGCAATTACATCCTCAGTGATAAGAACTATTTGTGAGCTTACAATTAAGTCCAGTGCATTTCCCTCTCCATTTTGGTATATTGGACAACCATCAGCTTTGAAGAAGGAGCACTGTCTGTTGAATTGCAATGGGTAAATGTAACCGGGTTGATTTTGGGTTTTTTTAATAAACCTGTGTTATATGGACAGTGCTTTCCCTCAGGGGGAATGCTCTCATCAGCTTGATTCATGGAAAGTTACTCATCTCCCTACCTCAAGGAAAGAATATGTATCTAATTCCTCAGAATAGAATATTACATCATGTGTGAAGAGATGGTTCAATGTGAGGTAAAGTTGTGAGAACTACCTACAAAGGTAGCAGTGTTTGCCATGCAGTCAGATGCTATTCAGATTAATTGGTGTTGCAGCTATAGGAAACACTTCACAATTAGCAATTGAGAACATTCTTGTCCTGTGAGATGACCTAATACTGCTGGCCTTTTCCACCTCTGATTTTGCTTGAAGTGCAAGTTACGGCAAATATTCTTGCATTACTTAACTAACTGTCATCACTTGCTTGATTCATTCCATGATATAATGTGGTATCCCATGAAAGGCTTGTAAAAGTGTGTTTGCACATTATTATTATTGTGTGGTACTGATGTCAAACTGGGAAAATGCCATGAGGTAAATGCTTACTAAATCATTGACCTCTGAGAAATGTATGATACAGATTATGTGTACTTGGAAATATAATAAGGATGAAAAAGTGCTACGTTAACTTGGCCGGCCTAAATATTGTCATAGACAGAGCAAATAGGCATGACAGTAAGCTGTCTGAGGTACGAGGTACAAAGTATGAACTGGTGCAATTATTTTTGTGAACAAATTTCACTGTGATTGGAGCCTTTTGATGTGGACGAGTATTGTTCCCACTTGACACTGCCTGCCCTTGTCTGTTCTTAAGTGTGTATCAGCAAATCTTGATGAAGCCTTGGTCAGAGTACCAAGATCAGTTCTACATAATAACATTTTTACATAAAGCCTGGTTTTGTTGCCTTCTAAGCACCTGATTACCTTTCTGAAGAAATAAGGCCTAAACGGACATTTGCAGAAACTGTATTTTCCTCTGTCCCCTGTAATTTATGTAGATTAGGGAAATCTAACTTAAGAAAGTAAAGGGGAAAAGAGGTGTTGTATGATTAAGTTATTGAATTAAGACTTAGAAGTTGTTTTAGGCAATCCCTTCCATTTTGCCTTATGTGAAACTCTTTCTTAGTCTGAATAATGAGAATAAAACCCTGCTCTGCCAAAAAATGGTGTGGGGTTTCTAGGACATCAATAAGACGTGTCCATGGAGGTCAAAAAGTGGATCTAAGATAACTCAGTTTATGCTTGGAGGAGGCTAGATGTTACTTGGAAGGTAAAGAGCTGTGCTAACAGTGTGCTGTGCTTGACCAAAGAACCCATGTACTTACAGGCTGGGTTTATTAGTCTGAAAATAAAGTTGAATAATAACCACAAATATTCTCCTGGCTATCAAAGGTCTGCTTGGTGTGCTCAAGACTGCCTCAGACTTAAAAACACTTTCTAACTACCGGTAGAGCTGTACCGATGGGTTTGCTCAGCACATTTCTACCCAAACAACCTCTGCTCAAGGCATTGTCTGGAGCAAAAGAAGATGGTCCTTTTCATTCAGAACCTCCTTGGTTCCTGGACTGATTAGACATACAGACTGTCTCTGTACAGCAGTCTATACCGATGATTAAAGATGCAGCATTCTTCTGGAAATCAGATTTCTCATCGCTGTTTTACCTCATGGCTTGTCTCTGTCAGCATTTCTTGACATGAGGATAGGCACGGAAAGGCAAGGAGACTAGAGTGTCTTGTGGCTGTAGTGATGGTTTTGGCCAGTCAATTGGCAGGCAGAAGCAGTGAGATCCAGTACCTCCAGTAACAGGATGGCATTGGAACCAAGTCTTCCTTATCATAGCTAAAAGTCACAAATACATCACAATATGTAAAAAAATTAAAATAAATAAATATATAAATAAATAAATGATAACATGAGACTGAGCTCTTGATGTGAAGGGGAAAAAGTATGTGCTTACCTCAAGAAAATCTTTGGATTCTCCATAGAAGGGAAATAGTTTCCTCTGTAAAGCTAGAGTAATTGTGATGTAAGGGTGGCTAATAAGGATTCAGGAAGCATCCTTGTCTTCATTATATCTTCTCATTTCAATTTCATACACAGATTTCCAACACAGATGGTCACATTTTAAGAATCCATACTGCAGAGGGTTTCTCATTTTTACCTTGGAAGGTAAGACACTAGATTTGACTAGTGTCAAAACTGACTCTGGGGTTTCTGCTTTCCTGTCAAATGGCAATGATAGGACCACCTTATCACATAAGGATATGGTAAGGAAAGATGCTTGTTCTGTTTTCTCTATTATACTGAATTCCTGGATGTAAAGAAGGAAATAAAACATATACTATGAGAAAAGGCCATTTTGGCTGCAGATTCTTCCTCAAGAAGAACCTATCCATTAAAGTGACCTAATGGTGACTATAGCCTGAAAAAGGAACAGCTTTAGGGGTCATTTTTAGTTCTCTGCTGGCCGCTTAAACATTTGATAGTATGGTAATAGAATCTGGAAAATATATGGAAGCTGTTCAAAGAATATATGCCTGCTATATCCCTCGTTGTATCATTATTCTGTACATCACTATGGTTACTGCAATAAAAAGGCAATTTTTTTTTTTTTTTTTTTTTTTTGTAGAATAGTGGATAAATATTTACTACATAACATAGAAACTAAATCTCCAAAGTTCTTTAAAACAGATTTTTAATGTTGGAGTATATCTGCTGTGCTAATTTACATGTCCAAACAACCATTCATTGCATGGATTTCAGTCATTTCTATGTTAATTTTGTGCTAGAGCTAAAAGCAAAATTTCTGTTCAGCAAAGCTTGTAGATTCATTTCTCTTCCTTTGATCACATCTAGGGCCGTTCTGCATTTTATGTTGTAAATCTAAGCACAAACACTCCTGGGATAGTCAGATGCATGCGAGCTGATTCTATTTTTGATGAAATGAGGAGAAAACCCAAGCTGAAATGCATTCACTAAACTAAAATTAAACAAATAATACCTAGACATAGCAAAACTGTAATTCTTTCTGAGCTTTTCTTGCTCAGACCTCCTTGGTCTCCTCCAGCTAATACTAATTATTTTCAATGACAGTGGCTTGGTCAAAATCTCAAATAGATGACTGCAGTAGTTCCCCATGTGCGTTTGTTACTTTTAATTATTATCTAAAGCAAAAACTGTGGCAGATCTTAGAGCACTCCGCACCCACCCGGCTCTTTAGCCACCCGGCTCTTTAGCAAGGTCAGGTGTGCCTCAAGCTTCTAGAAAGGGGCAGTGATTTATCTTTCTTTTTTTCCTGCCCTATGATTTATCTTGTTTGCTTGTTATTTTTCCTGCCCTGTGTTCCCTCCTAGCTTTGTGACACATTTTTGGCCAGATTTCTGAAACAGCTTAGCCTCTAAGCTCTGCTGGAAGTCTGACTATTGAACTCTGGGGTCCAAATAGGAGCCAAGCCCCCTGCAGAATCCAGTTTGAAAAGCTTCAGTGTGGTTGGCAGGATGGTGCAAAAAAATGAGCTCCTGATATCTTAGGAAGTTGCCTCACTTGGAAACAACCACAGTGCACTGCTCCCAGTAGTGGCAGTGTTAAGGTTAGCACCCTGCTGTATGTTCCTCTCTGACTAGCAAATCTGAGGGTTAGCCATTTGGTTCTGCTAGCAGAAACCCAAATATCAGCTGTCATGGGCAGGTACACCTTCCACTAGAGCAGGTTGCTCAAAGCCCCCTCCAACCTGGCCTTGAACACTGCCTGTTCTCATTTCAGCAACTGCACCTGTGGGTGACTTTAGCAGGATCTCTTTCCAAATAATCATCTAAACAAAGCTGGGCTTGGCTTTGGTAGGTGCATTCCTTGAAGCAGCTGCTGGGTTGCAGAGTTCTGAAAGAAGCTGAGGCAATGAAAAGAAAAAAAGCCTACTATAAGGGAGGGAGCATGTAAAACTTGCATAAATCTTCTTACGTTGTCATTTAATATTAAGTCAGCTATTACAGGGTACTGTTTGTAGTTTTCTGTCTCATTCCTAAAACTACTAATAAATCAAAGTGATAAAAAATCTGAACTGTAAACTGTACTCAGCAGTACTGTAAGAAAGGACTTGTGACTCTACTGGCATCAAAACCACAAACAGATAGCTTGTAGAACAAATCACTGTGTGAAGATGGAAGAAGCCCTACCCGGAAAAATACCAACATAATTAGGCATTTTTCATTACACTGTGGCTGCGTAATTCCTCTCCTTGAGTCAGGTTTTGAACAGGAAGGAAGATGGCCTTTGGCTGCTGAAGTGCAGGTAATAGCATTGACAACCACTAGATCTGAACATTTTGTTTGCTCACAGAATAGCAATGACTAAGATGCAGTAAATGAGAACAGCTGGACAACACCCCACACACTGTTCTCTCCATTTGTGAAATGTGACTGGAATTCAGTTCCTTTTGCGTTTTTACAGACTTTAAATTAAGGTGTGTCTTAAGTGTAATCTTCTTAGACATTTTCTGTTCTACAAGATTACTTTTTCTGCACACCCAGTAATTATTCTTTTTTAATACAAGAAGGTACCATATTAACCCTCACTTAGCTGGAGGGGATTACTGTCCTTACTCCAGAAAAGGGCAATCTTATGTGAATGTGTTTTCCAGGTGCGGCAACTGCAAATACTCAAAAGGATAATTATGACATAGTTCTTGAGCTGATTTTCTTAAATGGCTGTCTCTTTCCTTGGCTAGTTTGGATTAGTATTGTTGGGTTAGGATTTTAAGCTGAGTCCTTCCATGTCCAAAAAGAGAGTTTCACCTACTGGAGCCTGTGGGTGAAACAGAAACACCTGCATTCACCATTTTTCAGAAATGTTTCTAGCTCTCATGCCTCTGAAGAAGGAATTTGAAACCAAAACAGTGCAATATCAAAGCATTCTTCCTTTTAAATGTATTCTCCAGCCATTCTGGGGCATGGCTCTGGGCATTTGCTCAGCTAGGGTGGCGATGCTAAATTAATAAGCTTTTACATTGGAAATATTCTGTAAAATACTAAGTGGAAGAGCTTACTTTCCTTGTATCAGAGTCCTCATGCACATTCTGTAGGGACCACCTCTAGAGCAGAGGATGGCCTCATGGGCCTGATCTACAACCTTTTTTTTCACAGTGGCTTTTTATAGCTGCTGTTAACTAGTGTTACCTCTCAGCCATACACACAAGCCCTGGCATGGGAGGAGTCACCCATCAAAACTTGGCTGGCCTTTATTCATAAGCTGCTAACATGAAAATTTTGGTCATGAGCCAAGAGCCCATTTTAGTGTTGCTTTTCCACAAATTACTTTGCACTGTATCTGTGTATATTCTGGAAGGACCAAGGCCTCCCACAACTTCTTCTGAAAGCCCTGACAAAGCAGTACAAGTAACGGCAGTGCTAAGGTGCACTTCTGAAAGTCATGCAAGCGCATATTGGATGCCAGTATCAGAGTGAGTATATGAACTCGCACATTATTGCTCAGCATGGCTTCTGTTTTTACAAGTGGGCTAGAACAGGAATATGGACAGTTCAAGCCTGCAAGGTAGAGATTTTACACCGTATGCGAGCTCTAATGCTGAGAGTCTTTAGTGCCTTTAGTATTAATCAGTTGTGCCAGCTGTTTGTCTGGATAAATGCAGTTATTAACAGAGATAAAACCAGCCATCTGTTGCAAATCCCTGATTTTCCTTGGTTTTTTACAGTGTGTGACAATTTTCATGTTATTCTAGATTTTGAGATATGTATCCATTATTCTTACATGTGATAGGACTGCAGGTAAACTGCATATATATATATGTATAAAAACAAAAAGGAAATACAGTGATTCAGTGCTTTTTTCATGCGGTAATTTTAATCCTAAAATAAGTAAATGTTCCTTGAAGTTGTAGGCTTAGTAAGAACACTGCTATGAAACAGATGTAATTTCCATTACCTCTTTGCCTTCCTAGTCCACTCAGTATGTCTTCTAGGTTGTAGTTTATTACGTTGTCTGCAATGTTTTCATAACTAGATCCAGCTTAATGTGCTGTAATTAGAGTGCTAGCCATTTAAGGACTGGAAGGAATGTCCTGTGAGGAGCAGCAAAGGACTTCAGGTTCATCTTGTCTGGAGAAGAGGAGGCTGAGGGGCAACCTCATTCCTCTTTACAGCTTCCTGAGGAGGGGAAATGGAGAGGAACCTGCTGGTACCTGCTCCCTGGGATCCAGTGACAGAACACATGGGACTGGTTCAAGCCTGTGGTAGGGGAGGTTTATACTGGACATCAGGAAGCATTTCTTTACCAATAGAGTGGTCAGTCTCTGGAACAGGCTTCCTAGAGAGGTGGTCAATGCCCTAACCTGTCAGTGCTTAAGACACATTTGGACAATGCCCTTAATAACAGGTTTTAACTTGTCCAGCCCTAAACTAGTCAGGCAGTTGGACTAGACAATCATTGTAGGTACCTATCAATTGAAATAGTCTATTCGTACTCCTGTTCTGTTCTGCTCTGTTCAGTGTTTTTCAGAAGTGACTCCTATTAAGTACATGGAGCTGAGTTTTACTCAGTAGTTTTACTGCTAATTGACATGACAAAAGTGAGCTCAGATATACTCTGGTTAGCTTTGCCCATAATCGGTTGAAATCGCCTACTCCTACTCTGTTCAGTTCAGTTCAGCTCTTTTCTGTTCTGTTCTGTTCTATCCTTTTCTATTAACTTTTTTCTGAGTTGTAAGCAGTAACCCATGAGACAATGTCATTGGCTGGGATGATGCTGAATCATCCGCACCTTCGAATATTTAACCACACACTTATCTAAGTTTGTGAAAGAAAAGTGCAAGGCTAAGCATATGATACAAAAAAGCCAACAAGCCTCTTCAGCATGTCTTTCAGAAGTGTCTCCTATTAAGCACATGGAGCTAAGTTTTATTGCTAATTGACCTGACATAAGTGGGCGCAGAAATACTTGTTAGCTGTGCCTAGAGTCAATTGAAATAGCCTACTCCTACTCTGTTCTGTTCTTCAGATAACTCTAGTCAATAAGTAGTTTGAGTTCTTCAGAGGGCATAATCCATTTCCCTGTGTGCCACAACTGCCTTAATAGTATGAACATTAAGAAAATAAACCTTCCTTCTCCTGTGTCAACTACAGAAACACCACAGAAAGAAGTGAAGAATACCATGAATTAGATACCCCATAGATCATAAAGCATAGGTGATCAGAAAATTTGCACCCTGAGTACAGCTTATGCAGATTCTATGATTTTCAAATCAGAAAACTGATCTATAAATGTTTGTTGTGGTATCTGCATGTATTTTCTCTTTCATGTAGTGCTGATAGTTAAATAAGGTGGTTTCTGTTGTGCTCTTTTTCATTTTTAAATGAATATATTTTAAAATTGCATGATTAACGTGGTAGGGCTTACAGACAATCCTGTTACTCCCTTTTCTAGAATTAACTTCAGGTTTTAAAGCAACAGATTAGGCTGAAGGTCCGAAGCATGGTGTAGTTTGTTTGTTGGTGTGTTTTGTTGGTTGGGGGGGGGGGGGGGTTGTGTCTCAAAAAGACTCATTATTTCTTGCTGCCAGTATCAAAACCAGTGTGAAGTGCTCAATGTTTATCATACCACCTAAGAGACTACATTATCTTTGATCTGTGCAGAAAACTGGAGTACATGGTGCTTCTGATTTTAAAACTTAAGAGTTACATTGCCTAAGCTTAGATCTCCAGCTTAAAATAATAAAGCAATGGAAACAATATGAGGCTCAAAATGGGAATGCATAGTGTCAAAGCAACTATTGAGGGGAAGTAGGTTCATTGGCAAGTGGGAATGACATTTCTATTGAAGACATGTTGAGATTTGCAAATCAATCCTCCTGAAACACATTACCCTCAGTTCACTTCTGCCCCAAGCTGAAAAACTTCAGCAGCTTTGGAGTTTGACTGCCATTCTGAGAATCCGGCGTGGTCATTTACTCCATGGAAGAGTGAGAGGAAGTATCTGCTTTGCCATTTTAGAAATCATCTCTCGACTGCAAGGCTAGGCCACCTTGTGAATCATGGGTAATACCACAGAGTCTGCTTATCTTGGAGCTTGTTTGATCTCAATTTCTACCAAACCCCTCCACCTATGTGGTCTAAAGTGACAGCTGTAAGCACAAGTTCTTCTGGGTAATTCTCTCAGCCATGTTATGGAGCCAAATGTGCTCGTTTCTCAGTGTTGTGTGTGCAGGGTTGCCATGATGGGTCATGAACAGAAACCGGACAAACTGAAATCCCAACAGTTAGGTTTTCCAGGCCTAAAAGAAAAACATCTGAATTCTGATGCATTCCAACTGCAAGACCAAAAGGAAGACAGGAAAGTAAAGACTACTTCCAGCTCAGCTCCAAAGGAGAATACAATGCTTTGAATAATGAGCTCTGGGCCCAAGTCAGCTGTTCATATAAGATATGGAGTACCTTTTGTTTGGGAATAGTTGGCTTCACAGGATCTGCCTTATGAGAAGTGTTCAGAATCTGTCCTGCTCTGCAGAAAACATAGCTGCACATCCTCTAAGCCCCATTTTGACTTCCTTCCATTACTGTTGGGAACCCATGAATAGCTGCAACAGCTCTTTGGTGTTCAGAAGGCCCTTAAGGTCAGCATTTCATTTCTTTAGAAGATTAAAAGGCAGTAACGCAAACAATCTTTACACTTGCATGCCAAAGGTTTTGGTTTTATTTTTAAAAAGAAGACAGGTACCACTTTGTTTTATCACAGTATCACAGTATCACAGTATGTTAGAGATTGGAAGGGACCTCAAAAGATCATCTAGTCCAATCCCCCTGCCAGAGCAGGAACACCTAGATGAGGTTACACAGGAATGTGTCCAGGCGGGTTTTGAATGTCTCCAGAGAAGGAGACTCCACAACCTCCCTGGGCAGCCTGTTCCAGTGTTCCATCACCCTCACTGAGAAGAAGTTTCTTCTCAAGTTTAAGTGGAACCTCTTGTGTTCCAGTTTGTACCCATTACCCCTTGTCCTATCATTGTTTGCCATTGAGAAGAGCCTGGCTCCATCCTCGTGACACTCCCCCTTTATATATTTATATACACTAATAAGGTCCCCCCGCAGTCTCCTCTTCTCCAAACTATAGACACCCAGCTCCCTCAGCCTTTCCTCATAAGGGAGATGCTCCACTCCCTTAATCATCTTTGTCGCCCTGCGCTGGACTCTCTCCAGCAGGTCCCTGTCCTTCTTGAACTGAGGGGCCCAGAACTGGACACAATATTCCAGATGCGGTCTCACCAGGGCAGAGTAGAGGGGAAGGAGGACCTCTCTCGACCTACTGACCACCCCCCTTCCAATATACCCCAGGATGCCATTGGCCTTCTTGGCCACAAGGGCACAGTGTTGGCTCATGGTCATCCTGCCGCCCACTAGGACCCCCAGGTCCCTCTCCCTTACACTACTCTCTAACAGGTCGTTCCCCAACCTATACTGGAACCTGGGGTTGTTCCTGCCCAGATGCAGGACTCTACACTTTCCCTTGTTATATTTCATCAAGTTTCTCCCTGCCCAACTCTCCAGCCTGTCCAGGTCTCGCTGGATGGCAGCACAGCCTTCTGGCGTGTCAGCCACTCCTCCCAGCTTAGTGTCATCAGCAAACTTGCTGACAGTACACTCAATTCCCTCATCTAAATCATTGATGAATATATTAAATAATACTGGTCCCAATACTGACCCTTGAGGCACTCCACTAGATACAGGCCTCCAACTAGACTCCGCCCCATAGACTACAACTCTCTGGCTTCTGTCCTTCAGCCAGTTTGCAGTCCATCTCACTACCTGATCATCCAGGCCACACTTCCTCAATTTAGCTATGAGGATGCTGTGGGAGACTGTGTCAAATGCTTTGCTGAAGTCAAGGTAGACCACATCCACCGCTCTGCCATCATCCATCCACAATGTTATTTCCTCATAAAAGGCTAGGAGGTTGGTCAAGCATGACTTCCCCTTGGTAAAGCCATGTTGACTGCCCCTCATAACCCTCTTATCCTTGACATGCCTTAAGATGGCATCAAGGATAAGGTGTTCCATCACTTTCCCAGGGATGGAGGTGAGGCTGACCGGTCTATAGTTACCCGGGTCCTCCTTCTTGCCCTTTTTGAAGACTGGAGTGACATTTGCTTTCCTCCAGTCCTCAGGCACCTCTCCCGTTTCCCAAGACTTGGTAAAGATGATGGAGAGTGGTCTAGCAATGACTTCCGCCAGTTCCCTCAGCACCCGCGGGTGCATCCCATCTGGACCCTTGGATTTATGGATGTCCAGATTGCTCAACTGGTCCCTAACCCATTCCTCATGGACTAAGGCAAACCGCTCCAGTGACCTGACTTCATCTGAGGTCTCAGGAGTACAGGGTTCTTCAGGACTGCCTCCAGCAGAGTAGACTGAGACAAAGAAGGCATTCAATAACTCTGCCATCTCTGTATCTTCTGTCACCAGGGCACCCATCCCGTTCACCAGTGGGCCAACCTTGCCTCTGGTGTTAGTTTTATCAGCTATGTATTTGAAAAAGCTCTTTCTGTTGTCCTTGACCCCTCTGGCCAGATTTAATTCTAAGGAGGCCTTAGCCATCCTAGCTGCCTTCCTACATCCTCTAGCAGCAGCCTTATATTCCTCCCGAGTGGCCAGCCCCTGGCAGTGCACTGCAATCAAGGCTCTTTCAGCCATCTTGGAGCACAGCCTGTGTAATCTTCATACAGGCTTTTGGCCATGTTAATTATTGCTATAAGTGATCACCCTTTCCATTTAACAATGTGTTCATGAGAAGGCCATTTTTTGCCAATACCATGAAAAGTCTATTATTTCATGCAAGAAAGGCAAAGACCAACATAATTCAAAAGAATGGCTGCCCCTTACCCTTTATTGCTCTGAGATCTAAGCCAACGTATTTCATCTTTTTCCAGAATATTTTAAAAGATGGATGCTGGAGTTTTATTGTGGAGTTTTGGGGTTTTTTAATACTGATTTTAACATTATTGGAGTTTCAAGTTCAGGTGTAAGAAAGTACATTATAACAGCAAACGTGACAGCTTGCTTTTATTTTCTTTTAGAAAGAGGGTCTTGAAATGCTAGAAAAAAAAAAAAAAAAAGGTGGATTTTTTTCATAGTGGCTGTGGAACAGTTATAAAAAAAAAAAGACAAAAAGACAAATCCCAATGCCTCTAGCATAACTGAACGTGACAAAAGTGTGCAAGTGTGCTACGTAGGTATAATATGATGTGTAGCTGGCTAAGGCTAGATCTGCACCCTACAAACATTAACAGTAACACCATAAAAGCTTCACTTCAGTTGCTTTTGGAAGAGGTTATGTGTGGTGTGGACTTAGTTCAAAATAGTAGCAATAATGTCAATAATTAATACTTAGCCCTTGGGGGGAAGTAAAAAAGCTGTCCTCCATTATCAAAATTGAAAGAATCGGTCACAACTGTGACTCTATTAAAGCACCGGTGGAAGGAAACCTATGTTTTTGGTGAGTTCTTCTAGAGCAAAAGATGAGTTAATGGGGTAAAATGTCAAGTTATACATTAAAAATAAACACCTGGCAAAGCACTTCCACATCTGGAGCACGCCACAGTGTTTAGATTACATTTGGCTTGTCACTCTGTGTTTCGCAGCTGTTATGGCATGGAGAAGAATAATTAAAAGCAGCAGGTTGCCATGGTATTTAATTGGCTGCTGCCGAACAATTTGTATGTTTGTGATCTAAGTGGAAATAGTCAGGCAAGTTGTGGCTTTGGAGGAGGAGGATGGTGTTTATGAGTGACAATGAGTTTATTGAAGCCTTATGCTAAGGGCAAGATTTCAGAGCATTGAAAAGTTACAGGAATCATAATGTAGTTACATTAGGAAGGTGCTTAAAACAGAATAAGCTTTACCTTGCTTAAAGAGAAATCCAAAATACATACATTAACATGCCAGAACATCTGCTATATCAGCTAAGGCTCTGAATGACCAAGTAAAGAAAGGATCATATGGAAAAGAAAGCTGGATACCAACCAGGAAAAAAAAAAAATAGAGAAAAGAATGAAGGAAATTGGCTGTGGTAGTTTGACCTGCTTTCCTGGTGCTCTGAGCTCAGATTTGCAGATAACACATAGCAAAGGTTTCCCTCCAGTTCCCAGCTCAGATAATGCTCAGCAGCCTCCTGTGATGTGCTTGTAACTTTGGATTTGAACACACAAAAACTCAAAGTGGCATGACAGCTGTACCTCTTCCTTGGCAACTATTTATAACCACAAGCATAGAGAGAAAATAAACTTTTTCAACTTTGATAAAGACCTATTGTCAGCTTGTGGCAATCTTCATAAGAATGACAGGAGCTACATGAAAATTTGCAGACTTTCACCACTGCCTAATATGGTCCAAATCGGTAGTAGTAACCTGTGTTTGATTAATATCCATAAATTCCAGATGAGCATTCCAATCTGAGTTTACTGAGGTTTCAGTGAACATTTCATCATTTTGCATCTGCAAAACCAAACAAAACCAAAGCAAAAAAATCCAAACACATTTGTCTCAAGCAAATAAACAGCTCACCTTACTTTTGTACTGAAATCTTTCTCATGTGAAGTGGCCTGGGGTAATCCGAAATAGTGGTATGCTACTTAGCAAGTGTTCAGATACTATTCATCAGGCTGGCTGTTTCCTGAGATACCTGGAAACAAGCCTGATTTTGAAGTATGGCTTGAATTATTTGCATTTGCCTTGATTTCTGAAGCTGCAAGATGCAGACATG
Source organism: Psittacula echo (assembly GCF_963264785.1). Lineage (NCBI taxonomy): Eukaryota > Metazoa > Chordata > Aves > Psittaciformes > Psittacidae > Psittacula > Psittacula echo. Next base: position 51,982,443 of record NC_137742.1, on the reverse strand, counting down.
TTATGTGGTCTTGCTTTTTTATGTAATCTGGCAAGTAAGAAACTTTTTTCCTTACTTTAAATAAAAACCATGACTCTCACATATAAACTGCAGAGACTGAAGTTTAAAAAATCAAAACCAGTGGGTAAGAAGGGACTTTAAGTTTCAACCCTGTGATTTGAAAGATCCAGAGCAGTACAAAACCATGACAGTACAGTAAGTGTCTACTTAACTGAAACACTTATGTGATAATAGCCAGCGAAATAATTTCATTGGAGTTAATTAGTGGGCACTACATGAAGTATGAGCACTCTGCACTGAGTGACAGAGATTTCTTCTGCTCCACAGGTAACACAACTTCTTCTGACAGGGGAGCAAACTAGGCAAAGGAAACAGGGAAAGGAGCTTTAACCCTAGCCCTTCCCATCCCTTCCTGCTGGCAAAACTCAGCTGAGCAGCTGCAGAGAAGTAAATGGCCACAGAGAAAACTTCTGCATTTCAGTGCTGTGCAATTATGTGCAGCTTCTCACTCCAGGTCATGTCAGAGACAACGATGATCTGCCTGCGCATTTTCTTCTCTATTCTTCCTTTAAGGTGCTCCAGGACCCTAACAATATTGTCTAAGCTTCACAGCTAATGCTGGCAGAAAAAGGAAGCAGTCAGGGATATATGACTGTTAGTATATTTGTTAAAATTATTTTGTTAAAGTCTTGATAATATTTTTCTTTTACTTTGCATCCTCTCACATTGAATATGCTTGGGTTTAGCGGGGGAGACAGAGAGTGGACATATCAGGAGTTGGTAATCAGTTGGTTTATTTTCAAAATAATCACAAAACATAACCCTAACGTTTGGCTAGGATTACACAAGACTGGTTTTTGTGTTTCTTCTCTACACAATCGCTTTCTTGAGAGACTAATTGTGGAGTAGCAGTGCAAGACAGCTACAGAAGTCCCAATCTTTAACTTAATGTGTCCTTTAAACATATGTTTACCTATGTATTTTCTCCTGAATAATTTTTTTGGCTTGGTTAGCATAAAAATTCCTTTAGGACAAGTGTCTGCCTCCCCACCCACAGCAGTACCAAAAATCCATATCACACGAAATATCAGTTCTCCTATATAAGTATTAGGACAACCTAAAACAAGCGAACTTGATTTTAGTACCTCTAAATTTCACAAACCTAAGCTTTATTTTATGAGAGTTTCTTCATACTAAATAAGCCATAACACAAATAACCTTAAAACTCAAATTTTATCAAATAGACCAGACACAGTATTAACCTAGCGAAACAATTTATTCTTGTATGACTCCATCCTTGTATAAAAGGAAGTATGCAAATTCGCAACTGTGAAAACAAAGGCAAAAAATAGTGAATGACAGATAACTATTTAAATAGAAAGCTATTTCTCTTTCATATAAAAGAAGTAATCTAACATTTCTTTTCCATAGTCATACATCTTTAGCAATTAAATTTACTGCTAAGTTTACATCAGAAAAAAATCCACAATAAGGCACCACAATGCTTTATTTGGTATGATTTATCTGCTGATATTCATTGACTGATCATTATGTCTCAAGGTTGTGTGCTTATGTGTCAGTCAGGGACTGAGGGAATGAGATTCCTTCACTTCAGATTATAGCCAAATGCTCAAAAGTTGCAATTCCACATGTCTTCCTTGTCACAACAGATCCTAGCAGCCAAGAAAAAAATTTCTGGACACAGGTGCTTTAGCTTCTAATTTCATTTCTGCCATACATATATATTATGATCCCAGACCTATGACTTCCTCTCTGATTTTTCTGTACTTGATTTTCACTTAGTCACTTCTGTGAACCTGTTCAGTCTTTGAAGTGAAACAGTGAAGCATGTGTATGCCAGACAGGCCAAAGGACTTGTGCAGAATTTAAACTCTATCTAAAATTTATGCTTTTAAATTCTGTGTATGCAGTTGATTAAGAAACACTGTATATGCTAGTCTGCAATGAAAGATTGTTTATAGGAATCAGAGCATGCTATTAAGAAAAGGGAAAATCAAGCAGGATGGTGGGGTTCTCTTCGAGGCCTTTTTGTTTCAGTTTTAGGGGTATTTTCATTTGTTTTTAATAGATGTTTTTCTTCAAGTATATGCATTGGAAAAGAGATGCAGGGTGGTAAGGAGTATGGGAGCATGAATATCTGTTATACAGCTTATACTGAAAAGCATTACTCTACCGAAAAACATTTACTCTAAATAGTTTATCACCTGATTCTGTTTTTCTACAGAGCTGGACACAAAAATGCCACATTGCTTCATAAACACAACAGAACAATCTGGGAAAGAGGAGAAGATTGGTTGGGGAGAAGATTGGTTGCTCTAATTAGTGCCTACAGAATCCTTCATATGCAGCAAATGTACCTAGATATGTACTTTAGTACAAGCAAATTTAAAGTATTCTCTGACTGTGATTAATAAAAGCTGGAGGAGTATCTTCACAAAAGGTCCTCAATACTAGTATTTCAAAACTGAAGACGTTTTCTCTACTTCGAGCTTTCCCCCTTTTGCACAGATTCCTGTTATCAAATACATAAATTCTTCTTGGAAAACAAAAGAAATGCAATGCCATTTAGTACTTTATGCCTGCTGGGAATAAACCATAATCAAATTTGGAGGAAAGTTTTGGAAGAAGCTAAAATCTTATGTTTTTTTGCCAAGTTGAAAAGGATTAGATTTGAGATACTTAGAACCATTCCCTCATCACAATGCTGAACACTATTCTGCTGCCTGACATTGTGAATGAAAAAAATTGTTGTATGAAAATAGTTTGAAGTATTTTACGCTGATAAACCTTCCTTTGTAAATCTTCCAGTACTGGTTAGGGACTCGCCCTCATTATTCCCTCACTATTGATCAGAGAAACTAAGGCACAAATGACTTTTTGGAGGTCACCCAGCAGGAGTATCTCTATTTAGTTCTCTGCACAGCTTTTATTTAAGAAGCAGTGATATTTTCACTTGTATTTTTCGAATTGAATCCAATCTCTAAATTCCCTTTGAAGTCAATAGGCTGAGCTACCAATTAAAATTAATTGCTCTACCTTGGCCTGCATTAATTTATGGGGATTATGGCAAAGCAGGCCATTGAAATGCTCTATGCTTTGAAAGTAGAGGCCAAATCAAGAAAAACTCTACTGCTCACACATAAAAGCCCATTGCGCTCAGCTAAGCAAAGTATTCCCACGGCCTGTATGAATTGCATGCAGCTTCTCCTCCACAGGTGTGTGGAGTTAATAGCTCTTTGGAGTAATCTGGCCCATGACAAGCAGGGATGGGGATCTTGGGCTCTTTTGGGAAGCAAAAACAGCACCTGTGAAATCACTGAAAACTAGACTGAATGCTGCGTGCCACCAGCAGGAGCCAGCAGCTGAGTTAATCTCTGCTAGCTCTGTATTTGCTCCAGTTCTGCTGGGTTTGCCAGTTTTCGTTCCATTGCTTTTGTTTGGCCTTACCTCCGAAGACTGCTATTTTGATCAAACACCTTTTGTTTCTTACAAACTGTGCTCTTAAATCTATGCCTACAGCTCCTGACATTTTTTAATTTCCATTTTCATGCATTGTAAGGCAGTACATACAGAGGAAAAAAAGTGAAGCTTATACACGTTATCTCCATTGCCTATTTGTAGAACAGGTTTTCTACCATTTTTCCTAGTAATACAAACCATCATTCACATTAAGTAGTTTACAATGTCTAGATTAAGCAAAAAAAACCCAGTGATTTACTATCTTTACTTTTAATATAGTGGAATTGCACAGACCATCACAGGAAGATTTTAAGTTCTTTGGATCTAACTGTTCATAAAATCAGAATTCTGCAAATTGGCTCTATAAAGATAATTGCTAGCAATATGAGGGCTTGTGCAATCATGTAAGGTTTTCAAGGAATATGCAGAGACCAGAACCTGTATCTGAGCTTTACCTGGACAGTAAATTTGTGATGATTTTAAGATCAAAATCTCATGAGGTTGCAAATATCATTGCACATTTTCTGACTGCCTTGACACACTTCTTTCTGAGCATTTCTTCACAAAGGTGTAAAGAGAAAGGGGAAGACTTTATGATTTTCCTCAGCTTTCTGAGATCTGTGAAGATGGCTGCTACACATGGCATGGCCGCTACAAGAGCTTTAGTGCAGTCTGTCATTCACCCCACATCCCAGAGGTTCACCTTGCCTCTCAGATTATCAGTTCTGCGTGTAAATACCATGTTCAATTTCCACTCAAGTCCAAGCATGTTAAAAAACAGATATGCACCCAAGAACTTCCTCCTCGAGCCAGGCTGTGGTGAATACAGACATGTTCCCTGTGTTGACTCTGATATACGTGCTTCCTACTGTTTACTGGAAGTCTACAGCCATTATGATTTATGCACTTACATGAAAATAACTCATCTTGTGAGGTCATCTGCTGTTGACAGTTACATTGTGATAAGACTAAAAGAGAAGGGGCAGAACTAGATTTACACCACTGAAGGGAGTCATCTGAACTGTTCAGAGTAAGGAAACTTGCACTTACAAGAGTTGCTTCATTCTGTTCCATTTCAGTAAGGCTTCCATGATTCCATGATTAAGCAAAACAAAATAAAGCATAATAAAGATTATCTGTCATAAACCCCATTTATGTTCTTCTCCCAACCCACAGCACATACTGCCTCCATAAAACAAAAGACTCAAGCAACTTGGTTTTATTTGTGTAAGTAGAGAAAGCACCATAAGTCCTCGCCGTCACGTGGCTGACCTACTTTGGAAATGTCTGCCACACACTGGGAGAAGAGAGTTTCCCAAGCACTCCAGTGGTAGGACTTTTCCGAGAAAAGAGTTTATTGAGACACTGGCATCACAGTTCTGTTGACTGGTAAGAATACATCTGACAGCTGCTTTTGAAAACTTCCTCCTGTGGTAACACCCATGACATTTGTTCTGACCCTGCCACAGTGCTGCTGGGAAGCTCTGTGGTACAATCCACAGCCAGAACATTAAAACAAGCATTGTTTTGTGTGTCAGGACAGGTAGCCTTATCTCTGTACAAGGCTGCCTAAGATAAACCAAGGGGGGTGAATGATACAGATACCTTCACTTTTTAATAACTGAAAAAGTCTTTTTCCTCTAAGTAACAGAGGCAAATCCCAGTAATATTTTTCTATTCTCACCAAGAAGATGCACTCTCTCTCCCTCCACATGCAGCCACTTTCCAGGGCCTAATCACAAACCATAAAAAGTCAGTTCAAATTCAAAGGGGATCACCCACAAAGTGAGTGCCTCGAGCACGCACTTTCATTTTCTTGGGAAAAACTGACCTAGCTATTCAGATATTCAAGAAGGAAATTTTCTCAAGTTGGTGGCAGGGAGGAGGAAGAGAAGCCTCAGAGAGAAGCCTCAGAGACACTATAAAAATATTATTAAGAAATTTTCTTAAAGGGAAATTAAGACCAACAGCAGGTTGGAGTAATATCTGGTACTTAATGGCCGAAACATCAGTGGGTATTTTGCAGTCTCTTCCTTCTGAGGACAGTTTTTTCTTTCCTCCTGGAATAGGACTTGCAGGTGAAGATAATCAAGGCTGGGGTATTGCCACCAGTCCTGCAGGGCAACAAAGGCCAGACCAAGGCTCAGGTGGCATGAGCCATATCCTCCTGTCTGTGAGCTCCCACATTACTTCTCTTCAGCCACTCCATTGCCTACTACAGCTTTCCCAACTCTTAAGTGTTGTATCGGCTCCCACTGAGATCACATGTAATATTTAGGAATATGGTCTTTTTAGACAAGTGGATCACTCTAAAGCAGACTTCCTTTTCTTAGCCCACAGGTGCCTTTGAATTTTAAAACAATATTTTCCTTCCACTAATACGAGACCTGTAAGCAAAGACTTTCTTCCTCTTGGCTGTACGTTTTCAACACAAGGCTGAAAGCTGTTCCCTGAGATACAATGAAAACAGGCTTATTTAAGCCTGCTTATGTAAGCCAGACTTTTGTGTTCCATTACTGCTGCAAACTATTACCATTTTTCCACTTTGTGGAATGACTTTTCCTTTCATTTTTAACAGAAATGCCTACCGAACACAATAAAACAACATATGTAAAATGTTCAATCCTGTCTGTTAGCCTTTTCTACTTATTTCCTCTTCTTTCCACTGGATACCTAGAGGGTCTGTAAAATTTCCGGAATTTTTCTCTGCTTTTGGTTTTGAGTTGGTGCTTTCTCTTTCAGATGTTGAGCAACAAACTTTTATGTGAAAAGAAGCTATTTTTTATGCAGTATATAAAACTGATGAGGCCTTAAAAAGAAGCTCCCCATCCTCCCTCCTTCTCCTCTGTCCTTGAAATCCAGATCACAGAAAGACTAGAAAAACAGTCTAGTGAAGAGAAAGGAAGCAAAAGAAGCACAAGTGGACATGTCTGAATGTAATCTGGTTGTACACCCAGTTTAAAGAGTGGTCAAGTTGTCAAAAAGCAAAAATCATGCAGAGTAACATGTAAATCTGAGCAAGCATACTTCTGCCTAGTTGTGCTAGGGAAGGCTGTCATCCTTATCTAACGAAGAACTACATGTCTTTGAAAGGAAAAATATATTTTAAAAGGCCTTCGGTAAACAAGCAGAAGAAGCTACAGTAATTTTTTAGCAGCTGGTAGTAATTGTTTGCATAGTTTACGTGAGGCTTTACTGTCCAGTAGAGCTGTGATGGTGCCTCAAGATTTGACACTAGGAGGCCATGAGGATGTGCTAAAAGAGGCACTGGGATGCTCCAGATGTTCCACAGCAAGAACTCAGGAGGACTTAAAATAATTAATATTCCACTTTGACAAAGGAATAATTTCTCTTGACGCATTACACTAGCTCTTTTCCCTTTCTCCCCTCTGAAAACACTATTTTGTTTGCTATTTGATTCATAATTGCAAGGGTGTCTCAGGCCTTTGTCGGTGGCCTAACCTAGCTTCTTTTACTGAGGCTGTTGCTGAATCTGGTCATTGTTGTTGGCAGTTGAATACAAGTAGTCAAGTAAGAGTGACTTACAGAGTGAGACAATACGAATTTGGAAACTTGCGCTTCAAAATTCTCCATGTTTGTAAGGACACTTCTTCCTCTTCACCTAACCCTTTTATGATGAATAGCAACAAAGAGCAGCAAAGTATATTGCTGTACTCTTCAAGAAAGCCAGCCATCACGCTGCCAATGACATCGGTCTTTGCTGAGTATCAGAAATTAGAGAGGTTTCATTTCTGTCCGTCTGTACAGAGTACAGGCAAAAGACAGACATTTGACTGGTGCAGCCCATGGCTGTATATACTTTTTTAGAAATGCAGTATGTATACACACAGCATCAGACAGGCAGGTCCTGGTTGTTCCTTCAGGGCTGAAAATCACCCTCAGAACCCCAGGGCAGGCACAGGAAGGGAGTCAATGTGCTTTGCCACCTCTGGGTGACAGACTTGTCTGCTCATCCTTCACAGGCTTCTCTAGGGAGACTGTGAGCTGCAAAGCTGCCAGGCAATAGCTGCTTCCAAGGGCAGCAGACCACAGGGGCTGCAGTGAGCTCTGTGGGGGTCTGCAGAGGTCTTTCTTGCAATCAGCCCAAGGAACCTGGCTGTAATTCTCTCAGATTTGTGACTTGGGAAATGCACTTACTGCTTGACCTGGGGAAGGTATTGCTTTAGCACCGCTCTGGCAGGTCCACTTCCCTGGGCCTGAGACTGTGGTCACTGTGCTTCTCCACGTGCCAAGAGTATAATGAATGACCTGGGTCTGTGTGAGGAAGACGGAGAAAAATAAAAGCACAGGCAATCTGGTTCACCACAGGACATCATCTGAAAGGGAAACTTTCCCTTTCGTAGTTGTTAAAGGTCATGAGACCCAACATCCCTGCTTTTCCCAGTCTTCCTTTTCTTCCTTCCAAATGGGCCTGGCTTGAGGGTTGAAGGACTGGGACAAAAAACTGGAAGGAAGATATGAAAATATCTGGGAAGGAGAAAGATCTACTCATGCTACAATGGATCTGTTTGGTCATGGGGTTTTTAATTTGTTAATAGCAACCTCTGGTGGTTTATAGAAGTCCTACAGCTGTTTAGTGAATAAAAGCTGGCTGTGGTCGTCCTTGTGCTAGCAATATCAGTATCAGCTTCCTGATGGAAATTGTACTTTAATGCAAGCCAACTCTCCAAGATTAGAAAATGTCCCACTCTCTTCCTCTGTGCCCAACTTTACTGTAAAGAACAAACATCTTCCCCAAACAACCATTAGAATTTCCTTTTTACGGTGGGGATATGCTTCAGATAATGTCTTATTCAGGATACAGTAAAACAAGGGGCTGCAATTGAAAGTGAGGGCACATCTGGCACCTGCTTTGAAGGCTGTGCCAACCAGCTAGTGAAGGCAAGTGCAAAAAGTATCATTATCCCAATTTTATATGTAAGAAACCAAGCCACAGAAAGATTGGTTCCAAATATAATCTGTGTATGCAAGGAACAGAAACAAATGGGGTGGTGATCTGTACTTCATGACCTATGGAAAAAACAAAATGTACGCAACAGATGTAGTCTCTGTTTTGGTTTTGTTATCAAATCTTACACTTCAGAAAGAATGTGGGAAACGCGATTACAAGAAGAAGGCTACAGGCAGAAACATCCCAACTATTCCCTGATGTATTCTGCCTTTTAAAATATTAAATGCACATGCTTCAGACCTTACAGGACAGTACTGCAATGGCTGTTTGCTGTGAGAAGAACGCGGTGCATGAGCTCTCCCTAGTGGACTAACAAATACCTGCACGGAAAAAGCTGTGGTGGGTCGTTCTGTATTTGCTCCGTAATTTTCCTCAAGTGCGTCCACTGACATATACGCACACGGACTCTTTTCTGACAGTCAGTTAGATGCAATGAGGACTACTGATTCAACGAATTCATTTTAAGAAAAGTTCAGTTCTGCTTTCATATGACCGCCCCGGACACCTTAGGATTCCTGAAAAGCCTCATTTCTCGTGCCTCCAACAAAAAATTAAATTCATCATACTGTAATTTTTCTTTTTTTTTCCTTCTCTGTAGCCTCAGCTTCCAGTTAATTAATCATTCCAGTTTCCCAGTGTTATTCACTTTTAATTAAAAAATGTTGGTATCTACAAATGCCTTGAGAAGCAGAGATGTCCTCTTTGCCCCATACCCAACCATACAGTAAATGATAATACTAAGTGAATCATATCTCTTTTACAGCACTCTGATTCTAGATTTGAAAAATCCAGTGTTTGGAACTGGCTGTGATTTTAGATGAATGGTCAGTCACATGCAACTTAAATGTACAGATACATTAACAAATCCCTAGACACTCATTAAAAACCTTGCTAGTTTTCAATGGGAATTGTGATATACTGATGGTCATTGTCCTTTTCTCTTCCTAAAATCATATGCATTTTTGAGGTGTAATGCCTTCCAGTGAATGAAAACTGAGAGCTGCCAAATTAAGGCAGACACATTAAAATTAGAAATAAGATATACGTGTTAAACATTGCAGATTAATCACTGCATGAACTAATCATGAAAGGGGCATGTTCTCCATCTCCTACAGCTGCCCAGGCAAATCAGGATACTGTTCCAGAGGTAGGATTAAGCCCACAGCCTATGCTGTTGGACTCAGTGTAATAGTAACTGCATGGAATTCCCTGGGCTTTGTTATGTAGGACTGGCTGGATGATTTAATGGTCTCTCTGGCTTTAAAACTATGAATATATGAATCACAAAACCTTCAAGAATTGGGTGAGATTTCTTAACAGTTATTTATGGCACAGATGTGCTGAAACTGCAAGAGTTGCTTTCCTAAAATGAAGAAAAAATTGCTTTCAGTAACTGTTTCCAAATACAACTTTTTGTTCATGTTCTTCATAATTGGATTAAATTGTATTTTTTGAGATCAATCCTGGATTTTATCAGGTCATATTTTCAAAACTCTGAAGACACATGACTTCTACAAAGTAGTGTATTCAAATGCCTTCATCAATAGCTTAAGGTAACAAACAAGACCTATGAGCATCTGTTCCTTAAATAACCATCCCTATATTCAGGTTAATGGTACTTAACATAAACCTTCAATTAAAATAATTTCTCTGTTATTGCATTAAGTTAATCCATTAAGTTAGTTGAAGAAAAATTTGAATGTGATTAAATGTCCACATTTTTTCCCTTATTTTCATCCCCACTGAATTTAAAACTAAAGCACACATCACACACAAAAAGAAGTAGTTGCAAATATTTATGTGTTTATCTGCTTCCAAATATATCTTTTTATAATGTCAAACTCTAGAAGGACTCAGTGAAAGTCAAGATCCAGATGAGGTCTTTATCTTGTGGTCAGAGGAAATTGTCCCATTGGCTTGAAAGAATTTTGAATGAAAGGCTTTCAGAGTGCTTGTTCTAAACAGAATTACTGTCTCCTGTAACATCACTGCACGTCAGAAGAGAATCTCTAGGATGTTTCTTTGAAAGTGAGCAAGCCCGTCCCACACGTATCCAATGCTTGAGAAACTACAGGTGACTTGTTCTTCAGCTCAGCACCTTATCAGACTATCTTCCTAGGCAGGATGCTATGTAAGTAGATGATTTAAAAATAAAGGTTCAACCTCTGATTCCACAGGAACAGCCACTTCCTGGCCTTAACACATATTCAAAGAACTCATTTCAAGCTCTTCATTGTTTTTGAAGTTGTCTGATTTAAATATTCCACTTGTATAGCTCAGCACTGCTTGTTAACACTGAGGAGCTGTACACTGAACTTACAGGAATGGTGTGAGATGCTGTGTGCCACTCTTAGACCAGGACTGAAACATATCGAAATACCAACCCCAAGACAAAATGCAGAACTCATAGCATTTCTAGGAGAAACAGTTTGGCATAGATTGTGACAAAAGAGAAAAAACATGCAGAACTCACTACCTTCCTCTGATGATGTTAGCTTGCCGATTCTCAAACATGAACTCCCCTTACATCATCTCCAGCCTCTGACACAGACTGGCCAATAACTACAGCATAGCAGCACGTAGAGCAGACAGAGCAATTTGAACAGGTTTCTCTAGTTGTAAACTTGACTTGTTGTTAGCTGAAATCCTCACTAATCATCAGGTGCTTCTTTAACCTTAGTTTCTTCTTTCCTTCACATGTAAGACTGGTGGTTGACACCTGAGTGAGGAAAGCAGTCCTTTCTAGACAACTCTAGAGGTCTGAAAGCTGAAAGGAGGAAAAGAAACAATAAAACTTTTTAACTGGCATATGGTTTTTCTGTATATGCTGTATATGACCACACAGACTGTGAATAGGGGATTGTGGCAGGGCATAACAGTGCCAATACTGAAAGTTCAAGAGGGCATCTTTATATAATTACAGATACAAGATTCTCATTTGGGGAAGAATCAACTCACTATTGTATTTTGAAGGGAAGTATTTTCTTCCTTCTTTAAGGGAGGAAAGTTTTCCTTTAGTTCCTATGCATACTGTATCCTCCCTCTCCCAAAAGTTACTGAATTTGTTAGATATTTTATCTACGCCTATAGTACATCCCTGTCCTTTGCACCGTCATCCTCTCTGCAGAACAAGCACACCACAATTCTGATGTGGAAGATGAAACCTCAGATACATCCAGTGCCAGCTATCACTTGATCATGATCAGCAGAAGAGCACATTTTGTTATCTGCTGGAGATACAGGCCTCTATAGGAGCAAGGGCCCTTCTGTGCCAGCCCAGCACTCACTGAACACAACACGAGCCATCCACCAACGTCTGTGGGCATAGAACAGGGACGCAAAAATAAGAAAGGTGTTCAGGACCTCCGTTCCTTGGGTCATCTCTTTGCAACCCGCCACTGACTTAAAAATCCAGGTGCAAAATAAAACATAGTTCTCCTTTACACTCTTACGCTGGTACAGCTGAAGTACACACACATAGGGAAGGCACATGTGTTGTGGTCTCAGAAGGCTTGCACTAAAAAATCCCAGAAAATAATCCAGAGTCTGGATTTATGGGACCACAGAAGAAGGAATTGCCTGGACATTTGAAGCAGTAGTAGCATATTTAAAGGCAATTTTTCAGTTGGAGGAGTTTGACAGGAGGTAGGAAATAATTTCTGATGCACCACATAATGGAAAAGAGCAGCTCAGATTCTGGACCAGGATCATCCAGTCCTCAGAAAGCTGGTGAGACAGCTATTCCTGCCTTTGTGTATGTGTACACAGTCCAGATGTGCTCACCAGCAAGTACCTATGCAGACTTTCATTATGTGAGATAGAAAAGATGTCTGGATTTTGTCACTTTTTGAGTATATGCTGTCTTTCATAGGAGGTAAGACTGTCTGTGTTGAAATGCTATCGTAAATAAATAAAATGTCTAAAAAAAGCAAAGCCAGCTATCATGATGCATGGAGAAAAATTAGTAAAGAATTCGATACCAAGAGAAAGAAAAAGAGGATCTTAAAAATAGAGAGGAAACACAGTTTTGGTATAAGTTTGCTTTCCTCCTCCTAAGCCCTCCCTTTTCTTTCTTCAACAGCTTAGTTTCAGTTTTTCACCCTGTGTGTAGTTCCTGTATCAACTGAAATGGAATACGTTCCTTCTACCTGTCATTAAAAAAAAAAAAAAAAAAAATTGTCTTCACTTTTTAATGATGTTGTGCTTTGATACCTTTCCAATTAATACACGCAAAATTCCAGAGAATGTCAAAATCAGATTCAGAGCTAAAAATATATAATTAGCAATTATGTTGAAATATTTTTCCAGTATTTAGTCCCTTTTTCCCAGCAGGAAGAGGAAATAGCATACCAGAAGAATAGCAGATCAATTGTGGTGTCATGAAAAGAGCCAAGGAAGAGCCTTAAGAGGCTTCCACCAGGCATGTCTTCCCTCCTGGAGCTCTCTGCCTGAGCTATGTTGCAGCCATATCCATGCCTGGTGATGCCTGCTATTGCTCATCACACACTGACTTGATTTCCTGGGTTGACGCTGTACCTAACCCCATCTCTGCAGGTCTGCTGGGTGGCTCCCGGATGCTGGCCTACCCAGGCTGCTGTCATCAGACCCGCCCTGCTCTCCTGACTTGGCCACCAGGATGGGTCCTGCTCTGAAGGGCACTGCCCCAGCAGCATCCTGACATCTCAGCTCCAGCTCCCCTGCCCTTGCAGAGCAGTCCACACCTGACACACGGCTCTGCAGTTGTTTTCTGTAAAGCTACCATAGGGATAGGGCTGTTTTATTGCTCTGCGTATCCACAAGAGCTGTGTCCCCTATAACCTCTTGCCTGCGTCGGTCAGTCCATCAAACACAGAACACTGACAAGAGAGAATTGCAGGTTTCTGCATTATACAACCCTTAATCTTCTGTTAAGACAACCGGTATGTTTCTTGCTGAGTTAATTCCCACCTACTGGGAAAGTCTGCCTGTCCTGTTCCTGCTTGCTCTCTTCATCTCCCCTGGAGCCTGGCAGATACCACTAGCGCTCCCTAGGTGGTCCTGCTCCTGATCTCCTCTTAGAATGGCACTACCTTTAACCTCAGGCCTAGCACACCATTCACTGATATTGTGTCAGTTGTAAGATATTTTCCAATAAAACAAGTGTCCCTGAGATTCACTCACATCTCCTATTGTGGCATTTCAGGAGGTTTCCTTTTTAGCTGCACTGTAAATAACACTGTGTGTTCTGACAGAATAGTATTTTTCAAAGAAATCAATAGCTGGATGTTATTTGTGCAGAAAAATTACTTCTTCACCTTCTTCACCTTTTACACGTTCTTCACCCTTCCTTCAGGGTGTACATGAGCTTCACTTGCAAAAGCAAGGGCTGAGATCAAAACTGTTAAAAACTGTTGTTTAGAGAAGCTTTTTGAACAGGCCCAGACTAAAAGCAAGACATGGGGGAAAAGTGCCGTCTGTCTGCAGATGTTAAGGGCTTGATCGGGAGGCTGGGAGGTCCAGCATGGCAGCTGCAATTCATGTTGTAAAGGATGTGTGCAGTAGTAGCCCACCAGCAGCCTGGCCTTTTAACAGTGAGACAGAGGATAAGCAGTGCAGGACTATTTTCCATACCCAAATGGATTTAAAAATAATTATAATAAAAGTAATAATCAGGGGAGGCTTCACATTCTGCCCATCCCCTCTGGTCTGGTTAGGTTTTTTAGCTTCTTCTTAAAATACTTCAGCAATTGTGCACGTCTGACAGGATGGCAAATTTGGCTTAACAAATTACAGACCAGGAAGATGACATGGGGACAGTTTATTTTTAATTCATTCTTTCTCAGTAAGCCCAATTTTGAGGCAGGGGGTGGAGGAAGGCCGAGTTGCCTGGATGGTGCAGGGAAAGCAGATTGAGGCAGACCATCCCTGCCAGCTTTGGTGCTGCAGTGTAGCTTAAACTTTGCTCAGTTGACTTGTAGTATTCACTTCTTCCTTTGGGAGAAGAAATGTCCACTTGGATCATATGCTTGTCAAATAGGCGATGTCTGCCTGCCAGTGCCATCTTCTTCCACTGAAAATATCCTAATTAAGACAAAGTGCAGAAATGAGCTCTAATTTCTTCACACCTGGTCCCAGCAGATGCTGAGCACCTCCTGTGAATTGAGCAGCAATAGGGACTGACAGCACTCAGTGTTGTAGAGGCTGTGATCTTCACTGGCTAAATGGATATGCCATTCAGCAAGAGAAAAAAAAAAAAACAAACCAAAAACGAAACCCACTGAAGTTGTAACAGAGTCTGACACAAGGGATCACACATCCTCAGCCAAAAGCAAGAACTGATCAGGGTGACAGCATGTTCTGATATAGTAAGTCCCATGTGAATGTCTAACCACCTGCCTAGTCCTCATCACCCTCTGGTGATGGTGACAGTGAATGACTGAATTCTCCAACAGAGAAATGTGACTGGCACTGATGAACCATTAGTGACTGTACAATTAAGGCAGTATTGTTTCCGAAACCAACATTGGGACTTTGACAAAACCTCCAAAAAGGATTTGTACTTCAACATGTAAAAGAGATTAGGAGTTTTTAAGACAGAGCTTCATCTTTTCAGTGGCTGCATAGCACAGGATTTACAAGCTGTATGTAGGTTTTCAGTACTACAGGTCAGGGTATGTCATGACTGTTCTGTCCATGAAATCCCTGCACAGATATCCTAGGGACAGCAGTATAAATTTCAGTCTATACAGATCAATGTCTTGATAATTTCCACTTTGCATTCAGGATACATTCTGAGAGCCTAACACTAACTTTTTTAAAACTTACTTTTTAATATGAAAGCAAGCTCAAGACTTTGAAAAGAAGATGTTAGAGCAGTTTTAGTATTCTCCCTGTCATTCCCATATCCCAGCAGATTCTTAGGCAGATTTCCATTTCACTGAGATTATTTAGAAGTTAAATAGATGAACAGCCAAGGATGACATCCTCTGCTGTGTAATGAAGCAGTCAGAAATTAAGAGGCCATATTGGCTTCCACTGTCTTGGAGCCTGTTTGTCTTGAAATGGCGAATCCAGTATCCTCCTTAATTCCTCTGTGGTAAATTCCTGAGCTGAATTTTTTATCTCACAAAAATAGGTATGTTAGACATTCAAAATGCTTGAAATTTTGACTGTAGTTTGTGTCATCAGCGTGGCTGCTTTTTCATGCAAGTCCCTATGAGCTCAAATTGTCAAGAACTTCCCACAGTTCCAGGGTGATGGCCCCCATGGCCTACACAGCTTGTGATAAGGGGACCTTGCCTCCTCCTTACTTAATATATTGGGCTGTATTCAGAAGTACTTTTTTCTACATGCTTCATGACTCCTGATTTAGCCCTTTTTAATCTGCCAGCAGAGTGATGACATACCTTCTGTTCATTATGCGTGTGCTTTTATTTCTAAAATAGTTATAAAGATGGGAAAGATTTTATTCAAGGAAGGCATTTTGACCTTTACTGGCAGTGGTTCCTGCTATTCCATCACATTAGAGAGCCTCAGAAGATCAGGATGATCAGAACAGCAGAATAAATATTTCCTCTGTGTGTTTTCTATTAAGAAGCTTATGAAGCAACCTACATATCCCACGCTGGCACGGCATTTTTGAATCACAAACCTAGATTTATTATAGCCCCAGAAGGAAAGGAAAAAAAACCAAACCAACAAACACAAAGCAATATGCTTTTTATAACTTAGTTCATATAATCTTATGAAATCTTCATAATCATCAAAGGAAAATGGGGGAAGTGGTGTCAGAATATAGGGAACTAGTTACACTCATTTGCTTTTGCAAACGTTTATCTCTTGAATTCACGAACTGAGAAGACAGATTTTTTTCTTCTGTTTGACTGTTGTTGCATTTATAATAAAAGACATAATCACAGTTCACTGTGTGGGAATGATTCACAGACTGATCATATATTGGCATAAGTCAGGGAAACATATGGATACTAAACCTGCACACAACGAGTGCTTTTTTTTTTTTTCCTGGCACAATTCATGTGCTGGTCATTGTGCAGTTTCAAGAGACTTAGAAGTAAAAACTGAATCCTGTCAGATTTTGAATGATCATCATAAATTGACTTGTTACTAGGATGCAGGATTTCACTCTTATCAGAGAGTAAGTTTTTTTGCATGACAATTTATTGAATGGCATTTAAATCTTTCCACAATATAAGACTGCTGACTGCATTCAAGACAATCTTATATTGTGGTAAAAGGGTTGTGCCAGATCCAATAAGTAAACAGCAAGCACTTAGGTCAGGCTGGTTACTTTGGAGGCTATTTTACCAAGTGTACTTAAGTTACTAAAAGCATTTAGGACATTTTTCATAAATGTGTTTGCATAACTCTATTCCCATGACCTCTTTGTTCTTTCTGTGTTGACCTCTCTTGCTCTTTTTATATTTGCTATGAATAGTTGGATGGGGTGTCCATGAAGCCAAAGGGAAAAAAGCATATTAGGACCTCTCTGAACACCAGCTACTCTTTGCAGTCTGAGGGTGGTCTCCCAACGTCTGCAAGACTTTCTGTTAGGTTATGTGATAAAGCTCATCTGCATGTCTACAAAGGAGTATACAGCAACAATAGCAGGAGGGGTACTTCAAATAATACCTTGCGCTGCCTGCCTCCAGGCCCATCAGCCCACCAAAGGTCCACTGCACAAGCTCCAAGGAGCTAAGGGGCAGGATGGCAGCTGGGAACCCAAATCAAGGGCTCCCGAGGAATGAGCTACCTCACCATGGCCCTGTCAGGGCACCCCCAGGAAAGCCTCAGCCCATTCCCAGCATGAAACCCACCTCCAGCAGCCACCGGGAGCACCCCCGGGTCATGCTTCCAACTGGGGGTGGTTGCTGCAAAGGGCTGGGGGACATGTTGGGGGAACAAGGGAATAGCAGCTCAGGATCCCATGGGATTTATCATGGGATGTTTGGGGTAGGAACCAAAGGTGGGAAAGGGGGTTTAGGTGAGCTAGGGATGAACAGAAGTGGCAAAATGAGGGGCAAGGTGGCAGCAAGGGCCAGTGGCAGGTAGTAGCTGGACCATGGGAACACTCATCAGTCGTGGCCTGTGCCTGGCCAGCACAGCCTGTCCAGGCTGCTCGCCACAGCCCTTCCTCACTCCATCACTGATGGCTCTGTGTGCCTGTGTGTGTTTGCATGCACATGTGTCTGCCCGCACACACACGTGGGGTGTGAGTACAGTGGCTGGGGTCAGAGGGTGGGTAGGAGCCCCATGTCCGAGGTGCAGTGACTACAGCGGGTGTAGGTGTGCAAGTGAGTGTGCAAGAGCCATTGAAGATCATGGCAGATGTGGCGCTGGGCTGGTGAAGTGGGTGGGAGCCAGTGGGGGTCTCTAAGGATGAACACAAGGGGTTTAGCTGTGGGGACAAGGGAATCCCAGCATGCTCTGTGTGCACGTGCATCTGTGTGCACGTGTGTGCATGCATGTCTGTGCGTGCATGTGTATATGCATGTGCATCATGGTCTGCCCCATCAGCTGCCATGTGGCTGCAGTCTCAGGGTCTATATGCCCCGGTGCCAGAAACTGGGAGGTCTGCGATTAAGAGGCAGCTGCTGATCCGGTAGAGGGTCTGCGCCAGCTGCCAGAGGGACCCACCTCAAGGATGTACAAGCAGATGAAAACTTGGAAATGACCTGGCAATGCACGCTCGCTTGCAGCTGAAAAAGCCAACCATATGCTGGGCAGCATCAAAAAGAGGCCTGATAAGCAGGTAAAGGGAGATGATCCTGCCCCTCTACTCTGCTCTCATGTGGCCCCACCTGGAGTACTGCGTGCAGTTCAGGAGGCCTTAGTACACAAAAGAGATGGACCTGTCAGAAAGGGTACAGAGAAGGGTCACAAAAATGCTCCGGGGGCTGGAGCACCTCTGCTGTAAAGACCAGCTGAGAGAGTTGGGGTTGTTCAGCCTGGAGAAGACAACACTGGGGAGAACTCCGTGCGGCACTTCAGTTCTTAAAAGGGGCCTATAAGGAAGATGGAGACATTTTAGCATGACCGTCTGTGACAGGACAAGGGGTAATGGTTTTAAACTGAAAAAGTGGAGATTCAGGCTGCATGTGTGGCAAGCCCCACCTTCAGGACCTTCAGTTGGTTTCTGGGCCTTGAGCGCACACTGAAGCAGCCTCATGTTCATTTTCTCTTCAACTAACACCCCAAGTCCTTCTCCACGAGTTTTCAGGCACCTGGGCTGAAACCAAGGCTCTGATGTCTGCAGGTGAAGGCACTGGTGGTGTTCTTCATTGAAAACTGCCCTGCCATCTTTGAGGAGGAGACAGCCGGGCTTTCCTGTCCATCAGCCGAGGAGTCACCAGCTCCCACAGATGGATACAAAGGTGTGAGAAGGGACAGAGGGTTGTCCCAGCCTGAGCAAGGAGCTGCTGTAGGGCTTCAGAGAGTTTTGCTTTAACCCTTGTCCACTTCCAAAAAGTCACTTTGCAGCACCTTCTTTTGCCTTCCAGAGCTCCCTTTGGAAAAGCAACGTAACCCTGCAAGCAAAGCAGATGTGGAGCATGAGGAAAAAGCCTTCTCTAATACCCACCTCTCTGCTCATCCTCCAGAAAGCAACAGAGGGATCAGAAACACCAGAGGTATGGCAGCTCCAAAAATACTGGAACAACATGTCTTGGGTAGGAGGAGAGTTCTGGATGGTGCAAGTAGCTGCAGACCCTCTCCCTGGCATTTTGTCTGTTGTGCCTTTTCGTGGTTTCGTTTTTTCTCCCCCCTGGAGTCACACATTTTAACTAAAGCTGGAAAGGTTGTTCCCCCAGTGCCTTAGGTATGTGCTTCACCAAAGCAAACGCAAACACCTACAAAATGCCTACAAGAAAGACAGATTTCAAAAGCAAAGCCTGCCACCACAGACGGTGGTGCGGCACCAGGGAGGTAACGTCAGGGCTGTGCCTCGGGAGGGCAGAAGAAACCCTGGCAGAGTGAAGTGTGCCGGCCTTTTCTGACCTGGAGAGGGACCGCAGGCTCCCTGCTGCATGGCCCCCACCAAGGAACGGAGTGTCACCCCCCTGTGTGCACACAGTGTGCCAAAGCCCGGCCCAACCCTGGCAGAAAGGGCTGTCCAAAGCAGCCGAAGGGCTCTTCTCTGTAGAGCTGAAGCAGCAATTTGGTGCACCACCACTTACCACCCCAGTGCATCCCCAGCCACCTGCTGACACCACTGTCTCAGGTTTAGGCACCCGTTGCTTTGCCTCCGACCACCCCCAAGAGCAGGGCAGGCTCGCTGGCATGTGTCAAAGAGCTAAGGAGCCTTTCAGAGGAAAGAAGGTGAAATGGGTCAGCTGTGGTTAAATCCATGCATTCCAGTCGATCCTGGCTTTACCTTTCTTGTCACCCTGTAGGATGGGAAGGTTTGCAGGCTCCCCCCAGCAAAATGGAAAGTGAAGAAAAAGACAAGAGGTCTGGTCAGAGAAAGAGGCAATGCCAACGAGCAAAGAAAAGAAAGAAGAGAGAAGATGGGACTGCAAAAACACAAGAAGGTCCAGCACATCAAGAAGCCCAGGTGTGTAGCAGGTTCTGCCTCCCATCTTTCAGGCTACACAGGCAGGCAGCTGCTGCAGACACTCATGCACAGAATATTTATTTGAAAGAAAAACAAAGCTAATTTATTTAAATCCTGTCATAAAGCAATACTCATACAGGCAAGCAAATGTCTCAAGTAGGGGCTGATCACAGCTAGGTGCTGGAAATTGTGTCTGTTGCAAGGCTTTTGCAATTGATGTCTTCAGCTGTAACAAATGGGACTCGAACTGCTGTTCTGCTTGGTCCTAACCATCCAGATGACCCACAGTCCTTCACGGCCGCTCCAGCACATACACAATGCATCAGTTGTTACTGATACGGAAAGTTGTGTGCAAAGCATCTTGCTAACTCATCCATACATGAAGGACCATCCTATGTAAATACTTGTGCACCTGCAGGACCAGTTTCTAGTGACCATTTAACAAGTGCCTCACCTGTGTTCGAGCACAGCAAGAACTACCTAGAGTCTCTGCAATGGTCCAGTTATCCACCTACTGTGTCAAATAAGCCTTTAAACTGTTCTTGGCACAACAGGAGCTTCCCTAGGAGAGATTCTTTAGGACTGTCAAAAATTCCCACCCAGAGACCTTTTGCACCACTTAGTCAAATACAGTGCTGTGAAGGTGGCTAGGAGATCAGTCACTCATTTTCAGGTTGGTCTGTTTTTTCAAACCAGCTCATTACCTCATCTGTGAAAACAACCAGTAGCTGACTTCCAGGCCACTCAGGGAACTGACTCAAGTGAACCATATGTGCACACAGGCATTGACCTGATATGCAGCAATACAACTGTTAGAACTAAATGATTAATTATATCTGACTTCTAACTTAAGTACCCTAGCACTTTCAAAATATTGGTGTAAACTGATGTAAATAAATATATGGTGTTTCAGAAATTATCCTCTAGAAGAATGATGATGTTGCTATACAATGTGTTTGGAAAATGGTAGTTCAGTTGAGGAAAATGTGGCTTATTTCTTAATAAAGTGATTAAGCATGAAAGCACCTGGGTGAGATGGTTTTACTATATCCTTCCCAATTCTGAACTCTTCAGTTTCCCTTCTCTCACCTTCTCCAGTCACAGCCAGAATGTCGATTAAAAATTATTATGACCTTTTCTCAGGTTTGCTAATGATAATCATCTTCTCTAGCATTTATCTAATTTAGCTAATCAATGGTAATTTTAGTTACAGTGGCAATGTTATTTCTGTCATATCTGGATTTAACCCGACCCCTGCTGTTGCTGTTGGACAAAACGGTAGTAAATATCTTCATATACTTTTGCATTTCATACTAATGAAGGTGCTGACTCAAACATCCAAACCAGCTCCAGACATTTTTCTGCTGTGTTTCATCTGAAAACAGACAGCTGCGATACATCACGAGCCCTTTTTAGCCTTGTTCTGCCTTCAAAGAAAAGTACCATGTGAAAACAGAGATGGGAAAGATATCGTAAAACATTTCATCTGAAGTCGCTGTCAATGAACATGTTTTAAGCTCCTTACAACAGCCAGTTTCAGGTTAGAAGTAAGAAGTTGCTTTTAAGAAAATAAATTACTAGCAAAAGAGATTGCTGCACAAAAGCAGAAGACTGCTCACAAACCAAGGTCAAACTCAAGCTGAAACACTGGATGTTGAGAAGCTTTCCTGGCACAGCCTGAGCCACACAGGAGCATCATCTATTACAACCACGTTGTTCCTCCACCAGTGCAAAGGAAATGCTGATTAGGCACCACTTTATAAGGTGATCCAAGCAGTAAGAAATCCAGCTGTGCTGATTTGCCTGCAGGAGCCCTGTTCAGATGTGTTCTCCCAATGAGAGCAAATAATATTTTTTTTTCATATGGGTTCTTTCTGGCTCTTTATATATATTATTAGCTTTAAGCAGAGAGACCTCACATGTATTGTTTCTGCAGTTTGTGCTTTGCTATTCTTCAGGATTTTAATCAAAAATACAGCTTGTTGAATCTGGTTCTAGATTATGGAAATTTATGTCTTAGTGCTGAAATTATGGCTTATGTTTGACCCTGTGCAACCTCCAAGCAGTTATATTGATATTTTAAATTAAAAAAAAAAAAAAGTCACAATTTGTGAAAACTGAATAATTATAAAAGGCTGCATCTTACAAAACCTAGATGTATCAAAGATTCCATATGAATTTTTCCTCTGCAATCAATAGCATAAAATAGAACACCATAAACCATTCTTCATCAAAAAGGTAGTATTTTCATGATAAGCAATTACTACAGGTATTTTTACAGCAACACTACATGGTTGCAGTAATGTTCTCCATCTGACTAGTTGGGTAGATCTTTAAGCTATGATGCAGGCTTGTATGCAAGTTTCTCATGAATTTAAATACCTGAGATGTTTCCAGTTGTAAACAGAAGCTTCAGGTCACATTGAGAATATTTTGGAAAACTGCTTCTATGCTTTCTCCTGTTTTTTACTAAAGAGAGCTTGAACACAGAGATGGTTTGCTACTTGTAGTACTTGCATAATATTCAACGATCACTGCATAACATTGCTAACAATAGATCCTTAACTGTATCAGAAATTCTCATAATAAAAAACCTGTATTAAAATCTGCATTATAGATCCAGTCTTGGTTTATAAATGTGAAGACACCACACCAGATTTTTTTCCCTCAGTTGTGACATTATCTCCCTCTTATGCAGAAGGTCTGGTCCTTTACCTCACAATACAATGGCAATGTTAGCAAACACTTTTTCAATATAATTCATCTATTGAATGGGGTTTGAACAGCAGTTTTGTTTGCACAGATGTACTCTTTGTCTGCTTTTACTGTCTCTTCAGGCATCCTGTTCAGGCTAAAATAGTGTATATGTGATGACAAATATCTTAGTCTCTTGCATTTATCACATTACTAGACTGGCTGTACAGCAGATGTTCTAAGTTTGATAGAAATTTCTACAGGCAAAGGTCATTTTTTCCAATATTTGCATAAAATACTTTTCTGTAGTAGGTTGGCATATGCATTAATTAGCTCCTCCACACTAGGTCTTTAGGGACTTCTTAATAATGTTGATCAGAATGTGCTTTTATGAGTAACTCCTGCATTTGACTGCATACCATAAATCTTTGCAGAAATACCTTATTTGTGCTGTATTGAATGATAATTGTAAGTCCTACCATTCAATTAGGTCTATTTATCAGACCTTTATCTGCTTCTGAAAGCAGTTAAGGCTCTTTCAGTTCTTATACTTTGTCATATGCTTAAGCCACTGTACCTAAACCTGCCTGAACATCTGGTACTTGCAAAATGGTTGCTCTAGGCTCTGCATTCACCACTAGATTTGCTACTAAATTACCCAGACAATTTGATAACAGATGTGGAAGTTTCCTTTTGCTGACATAATGACAAACTACCTTCATCCAGATTCCATCTCCAGCTTACGGTGAATGTGCATCTCAGGCAAATCTTTTATCTGTTAAATTCCCTGTGACTCAATAAATGCATCTAGTCTTGCTGCAAGTTCAGCCTTCCAGACAAGCACAGATGATTGCAAGTGGGTGCAAACTGGCCCTAGTACATCAGTAACCAGTCCATCATCCTGCAGGGTTTTTTTTTGTGCTCCTAACTTGAGCAGATGACTTGACATGACATTACTTATCTCGGTCTTTAGAAGTTGAGCCCATTCAATTGTGCACATCTGTTTTCTGTATCCATTTCAGAGAATGACCATGGGCTGCTACAGAGCTTAACCATAGCTCTGGCCACTGCTCCAACAAGGATAGGAATATAATAGTAATGTAGGATGTGTATGTGCAAAGTCGGTCTTACCTCTATATCTTCTGCTATTTCTTTTCAACTATTCAGAGCTATCACCCTGCTACTACTCATAGCAAGATGTCTGATACTACCTTATGACAACTGCAGTGATTTTTCTGTTTTGTTTTATATCAGGAATGGTGCTCCCAAATTGTGCTATCATGAAATTGCTAACAATATAGGTAGATATATTTCAGAAGTAACTGGGCTTGTCCACAGTGGGTTGACAAAATACGTCTTCCCTTTCTCAGGAGGCACTGTTTATGACTGCCTCATGATATGATTGTTCTGTATTAGCTTCTTAGGCTTTGAGGAAAACCTGGAAAGTATTGCTTGCAGTAAACAATAAAATACAGATTTTCCGAAGTTAGATAGAGACTTCTGTAGCAAAACCTAGCATCTGCAGTGGCTTTTATGACTCTATAAATCTTACTAGAATTCAAAAGCACAACGTCCTTATTTCATGATAGCACACAAGATACTGAACTCCAAATTTTATCTTATTAGAAAAAAAGCCAAGTAATTTTAGAAATTTATTACAACTTATTTTATATTTTCCAAGAAAAATATCAAAACCAGATTTAAAACTCAGTAAGTATCCAAAGGCACTTTTAAAAGTTCCTTAAGTGCAGAATAAAAATATGCCACTGTTTAACCAATCAGTGACTTTTTCCTACCTAAGGCATGTGTACAGATACGAATACAAACGCAAATAGAGCATGCACTCAGAGGAGAGAATGCTACTGATATTTATGTTAATCTCTGCTATTTTTAATGCTGTCTTTAATCAAAAGTTCTCGAATCACAGTGAAACTTCAGTCAGTTCTACTCTGCAGCTTGCACTGATATATTAATTTTCAAACCAGAAAATTGCCATTTCTTTAATGCCAAGCTTTCTGTGGGGCTTGGTGAGGCTAAGAGCAACCCTTGGCTTGGGAAAGCTTTTCTAACTCCTCATCATCAGACTGTTTTTGTGTGATGTGAATCGCCATTCAACTCTCCCTGGCACTACCCGCACAGGCAGTGAGTGTCCAGTCCTTCTCTGAGGTCACTCAGTTCAGACACCCAGAGCCTGGGGAGAGACAGTTTTAGCTAGGAGCTGTGAAGCTTCCCGTTGCATGTCTAAGGAGATGTAGCTCTACCCCATTTCTGACTCCGGGGCAAGGAATACCCTCTAGCCATGCATCTCTTACAGGACAGTCAGACTTGCTCTTAGAAGTGTTTGGATATAGGTCTGGAAATCACCTCACCTGTCAGCTACAGTTTCACCACATCTTCAGGCTGTTCATGTTTTCAGGGTGAGAAATACACTCTCTGCTTAAAGATATTTACACCTGTGTATACCTGTATATGTATGTGTATATATGTACGTATGTATATGTGTGTATATGCATACCTGTTTATGCATATATTTGTAAGTTTTGGTAAGAATCCTTTTAATATCTGCTATAGGTAAGCAACAGGTGTTCCTGGTTAATTCCAGTTCAAGGAATTCAGATGTACTTGACAAGAAGTGGACTTCTCATCTAACAACCAACCATAGTTCTGTGTTTGAAAGTCATTACATTATCTCCTATTGGCATGTATTAAAGCATGACTCAAACAGAGATGTAGGTCTTGCAGTCTAAATGATTTTAGGCCTTTTTCTCCCTGTTTGGAAATCAGCTGTATTCCATTTAACAAAAAACAGCTATACACACATTTAGTCATGCTGAAAAAGCAATAACAGCCAACACAGTTTTTTCTCTATGTCAGCTATGGAAGTGGAGTGAGGTAATGCTACATAGCTAGTCTGAAAAAATGTGACATTTCAATTTGCAGCCCAGGAGATGTCAGCATACTGATGGGATCTTCAGGAACAAGGACACGCAGTGTTGCTTTTTCCTTCCTCTCCAGTATTAAAGCTGATTGTCATTGCTCTGGCATGTTGTGTGAAAGTGAGAGTTTCTGTCTGACTCTTCATAACCACTGCAAAATCTTGGCCTTTAGAAGATGGGCTTGCCAGTTTAAGAACCACACTTGCAAACCCAACTCTCTGTATCGTTAATTTCTTACCCTTTCAAAATTATTTTATTGAATTTCTCACACGTGCTGGTTTTGGCGGGGATAGAGTTGATTTTTTCACAGTAGCTAGTGTGAGGCTATGCTTTGGGTTTGTACTGGAAGCAGTGTTGATAACACAGGGACGATTTCGTTACTGCTGAGCTGTGCTAGCAGAGTCAAGGCCTTTTCTGTCTCTCACACCACCCCACCAGCGAGTAGGCTGGGGTGCACAAGAAGTTGTGTCCCATACTTATTGCCTTTCAACTCCAAAGCCTTAAGTGCTGTAAGACTTTAAAGACCCAAACTCTGCTTTGTCTAAGTGTCTTACACATGGCTTAGTGAGGTGATTAGCAATGCTGTTAAAAACTTTAAAACCAAAATGCTCAACCTGACAGACAAGTGCATTAGCAACCTTAACATGAGAGTGGACATCTGTTTGCATTTTCATTCTTCATGACTCTTTTACCCAATAGAAAATAGGGGTACACTAAGGTAATCTCTAGATCTTTCCAAACTGAGCTAAATCTAACTGCATTGCACTACCTGCGTCTAGTGTGGAAGCTGTTACTATGAAGAGCAGGGAACTGCTCAGCTGCAAAATCTTGCTCATACATGTAAATTCACGCAGTCAATGAGGAGAAGCCTTCTCTGGTGTTCCCCTGGCAACAGACAGAGACTCTTTCCTATTTACCTTCCAAACTTTTGGCTTTACAATCTCTAAGGTTTAAAAGTGTATTATTTCCATTATTTCCAAATCACTCCTTTCTCTCTATCTCTCTTTTACCTAGGTTACCTCATCAGAAAAGAAAGATAAATTCTCCCACTATTTTGAGTTTTGCCCATAATGCAGGATGGTAAAATGGCTTTCTGAATCTGCTGTATCTGTTAGATAAGCCTTGGAAGCTCTACTCAGGCCTTTGTCTTGCTGTCTGACACCTTATTAGCCTAGAGAAGAAATATGGGATGGCTCCCCAGGCAAGGGAAATGAAGGTTAATAAGGAGTTTCATTAAAGGTACTCTCTTTCTGTCATTCTTATTTTTTTTTTCATTCATGTGGCAAGAGCAATAGGAACTAGCAAACTGGAACTCAATTTTCCCATTAAAAATGAAAAGCAAAGACAAGATCTGTACACTTTCGATAATTTTTCCTGCTCTCTGTGGATGGCTGGGCATTTCCCAGAAGAAAGCTTATCTAGCAACGAAACTATTTCATCCTCCATTTTCACCCTGAATAATTGTTCACATTGATAGAAGAAATCAAGACTTCCTGTCATGATTTACACAGATACATATCTAGCAGGACATAATTTAATAAATCAGAGCCTTAGGGATAGAAATTTTGTGTCAATGAGCTTGCAGTTGGTGTGCTTCCCTTGTGGTAATAAAGCAAGGCAATTTTTCCATTCTTTTCTAGATTTTTAAATGGATTAATAGCCAAGGTATTTACAATCGACAAAAATCATACGTGATTTTTTTAGGTTAGCAGCTAGATTTTAAAATATGTGTTTAACTCTGCTCAGATCCAAATTAATGAGTCCTAATTGCTTTTCTGAATTAGCGTCTGAGTCATACCAACTATGTACTCTAAGTGTGCTTTCAGAATGAGAGTTTGTTTCAGAGTGTTGTTATTAATTGGAAATAAATTTCTGGATCAATCCAATTTAAGTCCTGCAGGCCAGAATAAATTTAATTAAGCCATGCGCTGCTACTAGATGCTACTAGAACATGAACTGGAGAAGAGATTTTATCACAAATATGAGTAAACAGCTGTGAAGATAGAATAGTAATATTAAGAAAAATAGTAATATCATGCAATCAAATGTTATGTATGAAATGACAGTACCAAGGAAAACCTTCTTTTTTTTTTTTTTTATTTTTTTGCAGTAGTGATGTTAAATTGGTATCATTTCTAAAATAAGCTGAAAAAAGTTGCCTCTAGGAAGCAGTGGCTGAACTAAAACAGACCTAAGAACATAGGAGCATTAAGTATTACACAGGGTAATACTTAATACCCATAGGAATGTTATTACCCATGTTATAACCCAGGTGGGAAACATATACATGGTCATCGGGGTGAGGGGGTGGGCCTGTTCGAACAAAGGGCTTCATGGAGAAAATCTCTTCATAAAATCAATGTAACTAAGACCTTAAGGCAAATTACAAAGAACTCCTGCTCTCCTCTGTCTCAAAAGGATGTGTGCTTCTAGATTGTTCAAGGAAGGAACAGAGGGAGAGACTTCTCAAATTATAAATAAAAAAAAAAAAAACCTCAGCAATTTAAAGAGAAAATTACCGTTGGGGAATTGTGTCACCTTTGTCTGACATCATACAAGCAAAGGGACCAATTGAGAATATAAAAAATTAAACCCTTGTGTTTTTTTCACTAGAGTTAATTTGAACTTGGGGGTGAGTTTTATTAATGATCTCTGTAGAAAAAGCAATATACTTTTAAGGAAAATATATTCTAACAGTGAC
The DNA here is from genome assembly GCF_963264785.1 of Psittacula echo. Classification (NCBI taxonomy): domain Eukaryota; kingdom Metazoa; phylum Chordata; class Aves; order Psittaciformes; family Psittacidae; genus Psittacula; species Psittacula echo. The sequence continues at coordinate 51,954,112 of NC_137742.1, read as the reverse complement.
ACTGTGACACTGACTTACATGGGAGGGGAAGAAAAGGCAGAATAGGAGAGAAAGGAGATGAGAAATGTCAAGACACCTAACTGAACCTGCAGCATGAAAGCTAGTATTTGGCCACTTGGTGTCACTGTAGTATTTGACGTTTCTCATTGTCCATCCCTGCTTGCCGCTGTTGCTTCTGTGTGATGTTAATTGTTTATTGGTGAGCTTATCAAGTTCACAGTACTCTTCCCCTTACTTCTACAGCCTTTTCACTCTTCCTATAATAGGTATCTCATGACATGGATATTTCTGTGCACAACTTTCTTACAGTGGTATGGACAGTATTTCATACAGAAACAGTTTTATGTGAAAACTATTCAAACTGTAAACTCATTTCAGGCAGTGATTGTGCTATGTACAGTGCATGGAAAGTCAGATAGAGCTCTTGATTTTCCTAATGCCCCTAGGCATTAGGAAAACTTTCTGTTAATTGAAGACAGAAAGAAATGAAAACTAAAATGCCACTCCAAGCTGAAAATACCCTAAAACTGAGGACAGCAGATGAGGATACGCTGTATCAGTGATGGAGCAAATGCATCCCTTGATGCCCATATGTAGCATATGTATATATGCCCGTATGTGTCTATGGGGTATAGACACACAGATGTTTTTGAATGGTTTTTCAATAGATCTGTCTCTCCTTCTTTTCCTATTATCTTTCCTTGCCTGTTTTTGTGGGCTTACTTTGACTCACCCTCTCAGTCCCCCTCCTCAGCAAGATAGTGCTGGAAAATAAGATTAAAAGATCATGGGTCAAGATAAGGACAAGGAGATTACTCACTAGCTACCATCATGGGCAAAACAGACTCATCTTGGGGAAGATTAATTTATTGTCAATTGATAAGAGAGGAAAATAAACACCTTCCCCACCACCACGATTCCCTTCTTCCCAGGCTTAACTTCGTTCTTCCCTCTTCTATCTCCTCACTGAACAGAGAAATGGGGAATGGGTTGTTCAGTTTCTTCATCACACTATGTCTCTGAATCACCATATCCCCTATGTCACTTCCTTCTTTTGGTATGGGGTCCCTCCCATGGGAGAGAGTCCTTCATTAACATCTTTAATGTGGGTCTGGCATAAGGACCTCCACGGAATATCGTGGACCTCCATGGACTGCAGGGGCACAGCCTGCATCATCATGGTCTGCAGCACGGGCTGCAGGGGAATCTCTGCTCTCATGCCCAAAGAACCTCCTCCCGTCCTTCCTCACTGACCTTGGTGTCTGCAGAGCTGTTTTTCTCACATTTTTCTCTCTCCTCAGATCTCATAGCTGCTGCATAATAGGTTTTGCTCTTTCTTAAACATGCTGCCACCAGTGTCACTGATGGGATCAGCTTTGGCCAATGGTGGGTCCACTTTGGAGCCAGACAGAACCTTCTGTGTCAGGCACATAGGCATCCCTTGGTCTCTTCTCACAGAAGCTACCCCTGCAGCACCCTCGCTACCAAAACCCCACCAAAACATCTGTTCTGTTTCTTCTCCAAATCCAGGGTAGCCAGTTCTCCTGATAGCTTCTGGAGAGGGCCCACACTGTCCCTAGTCTGTCTTTTATTTGCAATGTACCTATAGAATCCCTTCCTGTTCTCTTTCACATCCCTAACCCAGTTTAATTCTAACTAGGCCTTAGCTTTCCTCACCTGGTCCCTAGCTTGCAGGACAACATCCTTGTATTCTTCCCAGGCTGCCTGTCCTTCCTTCCACCTTTATAAGCCTTTTTTTTGCCCTCTCAAGTTTCCTCAGCAGCTCCTTATCCATCCAAGGAGGTCTCCTGGCCCTCCTGCTGCACTTCCTTCTAGTCAGGAAACAACACTTCTGAGCTTGTAGCAGGTGATCCTTGAATATCAACCAACATTCTTGGGCCCTCCTGCCCTCTAGGGCTGTATCCCATGGAACCTTACTAAGCAGGTTCCTGAAGAGGCCAAAGTCTGCTCTCTTGAAGTCCATGGCAGTGAGCTTGCTGCACGCTCTTCTCACTGTCCTGAGGATCTTGAATTCGACCATCTCGTGGTCGCTGCAACCAAGGCTACCCTGGAGCATCACATTTCCAACCAGCCCTTCCCTGTTGGTGAGCACGAGGTCAAGCATGGCACCTCTCCTTGTTGGCTCCTATGCATCCTTTTCTGGTTTTACTTGCTAGGGCAGTAATTTCTGATTGGAAAAGCGTCTAGCTAGAGAGGCCATTGCCCTCAATTCCCATGGCATTACTCATGCAAGCTTGTCTGGTGTCCAAACCCTCAATATGCATTGTACAAGGATTTTGTGGTATAAGGGCAATAACCCATTTTACCAAATGTAGGTAACATATATGGTATTAAACCTTTCACCGCAGAGAAAAAAAACTCTGGTCAGTGATTATACAAGATAGATATTGGCCCAAAGGGAAATAATGCTATCTAACAAAAAATGCAGGAGAATTTGCTCTTTCTCTGGATGGCTACCAATTACTTACCAAAGGAAAAAGAAAAAAAAAGGAAAAGAGAAAATAGAAAGCAAATCACTCTTGTTGATCTGTGATGGTGACAGTTAAAAGGGACTCTGTGAAACAAGCCTTGTTCAGATGTTCTGTGTGATAACTACAAACACCATGAAGCATGGGGTAGGTCACTCAGCCATCACTCCAAGAGCGAGATTTAACATTTTTCTGCCTACAGTACAGCAGGGGAAAGGAAACACAGAGAAGCTTAGGTAATGTGAGACCTTTCAAAGAAGAAGCAGTCATTTTGTCAGGATGGTCCTGAGAGGATCTGTTAAGACTTCATATTCACTGAAATTAATACATAATCATAGATGTGGACTAGCAGACTGCTCATCAGATGTTGTTTCGTGGTCCAAAATCTGTGGAAAACATCACATTTATTGGAAAACATCACATTTATTGTACATTGTTTCTCAGTATATGTTAGGAATGGACATCACTAAAATATCCTTGGAGTTTTTTTCTCTCACTGCTGCCCCAAAAGTAAGGTTGTTTTGTTGGTGTTTGAAATGCCAATATGCACACAGAGTGAAGGTATTTTATTTATCTTCTATTTTCCACAAAACAGGGTACTCAGTGGCAGCTCCACAAAAGCTAGCAAGCTTTAGTTCTGCATACATCAGATAATATACATTTCACAGAACAAATTAATTAATGTTCATTAGTCAAAAGTTATTAAATATATTATTAATTAGTACTCTATCTTCTATTGGTCAAATTGTCCTTGCTTGCTGTGTAAATTAACATGCATGCTGGGGGAAGGCAGCCTTTTCAGTCCTTAATTGAGTCAGTGGTCATGATGTCCCCCTGCTACCTTTGCCTTTTACCCAGTTACCACTGTTTCTGTTGACTTCTTGTTTTTCTAATAATTGTTTAGTCTTCACCACCTTCCGGGGCAGCATGTTCACCCTTAGTCAGTCATTCAGTTCTTCTTTCAAGGTTCAGGTCATGAGTAAGGAATGCATTGCTTATACAAAGTCTTGTTTTGCTAAGTGATTTTGTTAATCTTACTTTGCTAGCAAGACACTATTAGCAACATAGAAAATTCTATTCTCATTATACACCACCATTAACCATAATTGGTATTACAAAGATGCTGCAGTATCATAGTATCATATGGTATCATATACTCTCCTCTATAATAAATAAGGCTTCAGTATCATGGCTGATGAGTAGTTAAGGTAGCAATAGTTAAGGGACCATAACTGCAATGGTTGTGCCAAGACATTCAAATCAGTGGCTGTAAAGTAATGCGTCCAGTAGGAGCCTGCTACTGATTAAAATCTATTGCCAGGGATATAAGGTCACTACAGCTGTAGGAAAACAAGTCAAAAGGAACAACAGGACACTTCAGAAAGAAAACCAGATGTCAATGCAGAAAAGCTAAATACACCTCTTTTCTGTAAAGGGAAAATTTGACTCAGTCAGAGGTTCCACATTATCTTCTTGTTGTGTGCTTGTCATCTCAGATCTAGGGAGTGATGTTTCTTAAAGATTTCTGACATGGAGAGTAGGTTAGGATGGACACTCTTCTGCAAGATTATTTTAACTGCGCATCCTGTTGGAAGCAGCTGCCTACCAAGAGCACTAGAGGTCAAGATTTGTAGTTGGACTCTGGAGTGTTTTTGCAAATGTCTTATTTGTGCTTCTCAGAAGGATTCTTAAAGGACTCATAATTCTGGGATACCTGCAAATATATGAACCTGCATCAAAATTTTACCCTTGAGCCTGAAAGGAATAGTCTTGTGTAGAAATATAACCACCTTAAGATACATGCTTTGCCTGTGTTTTAGTGTCCGAAGTATTTTTTCTTTTCTTTGTTCAGTGACTTCTGTTTACCTCTCACCTTCCTTCTCATTTTTGTTTTTACCACAAACTTTTTTTTATCTCATCTGCTTACCCTCTGGGTTTATTCTTATCTATGTATTTTTCTTGCTCTGTAAACTGCTTAAGGATCTTAGGGAACATAGGATGCACTGTTGCTTGCACATTTTTTTCTTTAAAACATGTTGGCTTTTCCTTCTTACCTGAAATTCATCATATTTTTAAGTTCCAGTCCTAAATTATCACATTTCATTGCTAAAAACCAACCAGTTCATGTCTTGCATTATAGGGTTATTGTCTCTTTCCAGCTCCTGTATTGTTAGTCCAAATTATACATACTTCTCTTTTGCCATTTTTGCTATATGAAGCATAGTTCATATTTAATTGGTAAATGCCTCAACTACTAAAATAATTAATCTGAATTACATGTTGTGTAATTTTTCCAGGTTTTTGATAACATTATTATTCATAAGGAGATGTTTCTTCTTCCACTTCCAAACTTTGCTAATTTCAGAAAAACAGCCAGCTTAGGAAGATCAGAACTCTTTTTTTTTTTTGGCATCTGACATGGTTTTCCCACTAGACAAAGTGATACATAATTCAAAACCTATAGCTTGTGAAAAAAAAAACAATTACAACTCATCATCTTACCAAAGATGGTCTGGAAATGAAATGAACACATTTCACTGTTTCATTCTTTGTGTCCTCTTGTGACCGCAGGACCTAAACCAAGGATAGCGTTAGGAACTACTTAGAGTTCATGTTTACCTTGAGCTATTTATGTATTACGAAGCTCAGATCTTTTACTCACATGTATTTTCTCACAGTTCTCCATCAGAATATGGAGTACACTACATTAGGAAATGCCATCAAAAAAGGAGAAAAGCCTTAAAAAGAGAGCTATTAATATTACCAGCAATTTGGCTGTTTTTTTCTCTGGTACCTTTTCCTTCATGCACACATCCAAATCCAAAACAGAGACTGGCTTACATTTCCTCTTTCTGGATGCTGCAGGCTCATCCAACTCCCCAGTTAATCTAAAGGCTTGAAAAGAGACAGTCTTTTTGATTCAGAGCATTTGAGAAACTTAAATGGGAATGGGAAATATGACTACATGCACGAATAATTGTGTTTCTCTGTTCTCCCTGCTCCCGCAACAATGTTCTGTACAAACAGCTGTGGACCAGGTTTTTGTCACTTTTCATCATTTAGGACCAGAAAACTAGTTTTTTGAGGTAAGCTTACAGACTGTGCCATATGTCTGCTGAGGACTTCCATTCTGAAGCAATCAAGAATTAGAAATCCCAAAACTGTGCCACAAAATACCTTTAGGAATAGTGGGTATTCACTTCAGCTGCCTCCTCTGTATCAAGTCTTTTAAGGAAGTAACAAAAATTTAGCAAGAACTGAGCACATTAAGGGAGTAGCACAAGTTTACCCTCTCTCCCATAAGTAAACATGCATTTATATTCTGATAATCAGATTCTGGATGGCCTAGCAGATTATGTGAAAATATTATCTTGCTTGACATTGAAATGTTCATATTTCTCACTCAGACATCTGATGACATCTGTAGACTCAGACTCAGACATCTGTGCTTGTAAATGTATCAGTGAAATGGGACAGCCTTGTCCAGACCACTTATCAAAGCTCTTGATGCTCTCATTTCAAAGCCAATATTCGGTTCTGCAAACACACATAATGCTAGAGAGATCTAAGACCTTGGCATAAACCAAGCTGTGTCTTTTGTCTTTTTTCTGTCCTGGTACACAGCATTCTGTACAATGGGCCTTTTCTTCCAGAGGTCACCACGACAAGTAAAGCTAAAATAAATAGCCTTTTACCCCAAGGTGCCGTAAAGATCAGAGCAGGGGAGCTGAATGCTGAGCTGCAGATGCTGTTTCCTCAAAATGCTTTGTCTTTTAACTTATCCCAGGCTACAATGAAGATGGGAGGAGTGGCTGATACACCAGAAGGCTGTGCTGCCATCCAGTGAGACCTGGACAGGCTGGAGAGTTGGGCAGAGAGTAACTTGATGAAATATAACAAGGGAAAGTGTAGAGTCCTGCATCTGGGCAGGAACAACCCCAGGTTCCAGTATAGGTTGCGGAACGACCTGTTAGAGAGCAGTGTAGGGGAGAGGGACCTGGGGGTCCTAGTGGATGGCAGGATGACCATGAGCCAACACTGTGCCCTTGTGGCCAAGAAGGCCAAGGGCATCCTGGGGTGTATTAGAAGGGGGGTGGTCAGTAGGTCGAGAGAGGTCCTCCTTCCCCTCTACTCTGCCCTGGTGAGACCGCATCTGGAATATTGTGTCCAGTTCTGGGCCCCTCAGTTCAAGAAGGACGGGGACCTGCTGGAGAGAGTCCAGCGCAGGGAAACAAAGATGATTAAGGGAGTGGAGCATCTCCCTTATCAGGAAAGGCTGAGGGAGCTGGGTCTCTATAGTTTGGAGGAGACTGAAGGGTGACCTTATTAGTGTATATAAATATATAAAGGAGTGTCATGAGGATGGAGCCAGGCTCTTCTCAGTAGCAAACAATGATAGGACAAGGGGTAATGGGTGCAAACTGGAACACAAGAGGTTCCACTTAAACTTGAGAAGAAACTTCTTCTCAGTGAGGGTGATGGAACACTGGAACAGGCTGCCCAGGGAGGTTGTGGAGTCTCCTTCTCTGGAGACATTCAAAACCCGCCTGGACACATTCCTGTGTAACCTCATCTAGGTGTTCCTGCTCTGGCAGGGGGATTGGACTAGATGATCTTTTGAGGTCCCTTCCAATCTCTAGCATACTGTGATACTGTGATACTGTGATGTGGTGGAAAAAAGCCTAGGAAATATAGAACAAACAGCCATTAGGCCAAATGGTAGCAGTCAGATAACCTCTTAAGGCCAATTTCTGAGGTGCAGCTGTGAAAACTGCAATAGGAAAAAGGTTGTACTGCGTACATGTCTCAATGTCCAGGGTGTAACACACATCATGAGCAGCTGACTCCAAGTTTCTTCCAATGGTGTGAAAAATGAACCTGGAGAGCTCTTGGTAAACTGCAAGCTTTCTAAGGCCAGTTTATGGCTTTCCTTTGTGTATCACTACCTACAGTGAGTCGAAATATCTGAGATACCCAAGGGCTCCTAGCAGCAGCAGATACACAATGCAAAATCACCTTTTGCTGTTGTTTCCTGATCAGATCGGTAGCGCATGCACGATTTACCCTTGTAGGATTTACCAAAAGGATTCTGCATGGAGACCTCAGTAATGGGAATGGTTTATATAACAAAAACTTCGGGATATCTTTGACCAGTCAGGCTGGCTTTCTTAGTGAATATACAATAAAGTAGCTAGGATAGAGAAAAAAAATCTCTTCTGTTTGGGCCAATATATTGTAGTTCAAATTCCCCTCAGTTTCAGAAATAAATAAGTATCTTTTATTATTATTATTAAAAGGAATATTCCAGTACAAAGTAAGATTTCTATCTGGAAAACCAAGAACAACTTTTTTTCTTTTCCCCAACTTCACTGGAAAAGCATTTTCTAGGATAAACAAACAAAAAGTGTTTTGGGAACAGAAAGAAGTAAACTCTGCAACTTTTTTACTGTTTCTAATAAGCCTACTTATTCCAGATAGTATTTTCTACATACACTGTGTTATCAGCTGTGAAACTATTGTTTCTGAGTGGCAAAGTCTCAGCAGACCATTTATTTTTCACAATTATGTACTTCACTGACAAAATTTCAATCACAAAATATTTCCATATATTCTTCCATGGCACTGAAGCAGAAAATGCATACTGACACAATATTTTGCCTTTAAGAGACATAACATTTTACCTTTAAGGGACATAATATTTTACTTTCAAGAAATTGTTTATTTTTCTATTCCAGAGGGAAAGGGAAATCAACACCAGTTTCTTCTCAGAGACGCACCTCCTCATGGAAAAAATGGATAATCTAATAAAATTATAAAAAAGCCATCACTTATAGTGGAGTGTTCAATGCATAATGGGAGCTGGACTATCAAAAGAATGTATACACCCAGGAAAATCTTAATGTAAGTTCAAAGGAACTCAACAGCCTGACAGACTGCTGAATGTCCAGAACTGGGGTTCATCTAGGAATTTATTCACTTCTTTTTTACCCAAATGATTACTCTTTCAATGCTGATGATGTAAGAACAATAAAAACAGAAGCATTGCAAATCCACAGGCCTTTGGTTAACAGCTTAGGGAGCATACCATCCTGAATGTTAACAACTCAGTGTCATCTTTTGACTTAGGAGACTGAACTCTGTGACTTGAACAGTCTGAAATAATTAAAACAGTGCAGCACCAGAAGATCAAATCAGTACTTAATTTACCAGGACCAATATACACAAACCAGAAAACACTCTCCTAAATCTTCAAACTCATGTATTTGTCTTACAAGTACTGGAATGTATTGGAAATAAAAAAAATATTTTGGCAATTTTCAATTGGTTTTCTGTTGGACCTGTTTCATCTTCTGGCGGCACATCTGTACTACTGACAAACTACTTAATCTTGGTAAGCATTGTTAATAATTGGCTATTTATTTCCAAGTGCAAATGTTAAATACATAGTTTTAACATACTACAATAACATTTTATTGCTGGTGTAAAAATCTCAGATAGAGTGACTAGGTTCATTTTTCCTTCCTATTCATATATTTTTACAGTAACTGCTTTATTGAAACCAAAGACTTATTTGTAACTGTTGAAGTGCAAATGTATTTCCAGAACACCTTCTTGTTTTACAGAACTTTTCAGTTAAACTCTTTACTCTGCAGCCTTTCAGACTACAGTCACAAATCAATGCTGTGAATAATAATAAAAGAATCAGTAGAAAGAAAATACCTAACTGAAATAGTGAGATTAAGATTTATTTCTGTGGCAGGCTGACCTTGCCTGGCCACCTAGTGCCTAACAAGCTGCTCTAGCACTCCTCTTCAATCAACAAAACAGGGGAGAAAAATACAATTAAATGCTCATGGGTCAATATAAAGACAGGGACATCACTTACCAACTACCAAAATAGGCAAATCAGACTCAACTTGAGGGAGTTTATTATTACAATTCATTGTAACCAGGTAGGATAGTGAAAAATAATAAAAATAACTAAAACAAATAAGGTAACTAAACTATGTGCCTAAGAACCTGAAAACTCTCCTTATGAAGACGTAGGAGATGGTTTCATATGTCTCTTTCTTTAAAAGGTTATTTCATTATGGCCTGACTTGAAGAGCATTTCACTGCCGGTGTGCATATTCATCCTTTTCAGATTATGACTACTGTAAAGGATTTTGTTTTAACCAGGACTGCACAGTTGCATATTGCAAATACATTGGAAGAGCTTTAAGACCAATCTTCGTTTGCAAAGACAAGCCATGATGATGATGATTTATGTTACTGTTACTTGTATGTTTGTATATTTGTATGTTTTTTAAGTGTTTCATCTAGTTTTATCAGGAAGAAAGTACTTAACTGAACAAATCTTGTAAAAGAAAATGTTGGTAGAGGTTTTGCTGTTCTGTTTCTCAGCCGCATTGATATTATTACACCCTGGTACACTGCGTACCCTTGAAGTGATGTGCTTGCCAACTTTTCTGTATTATGAGCACCTGAACTTTCAAGTCTAGTGCTGCCACTTCGGATTCTGTTATGAAACTCACACAGTTTTGATAATATCACAGTTTCTGGCATGATTACTGCTTGATTTTTTATTTTTTTTTTAAGTTAAATCCATAGCTCTCCAAATTGCAGGTGTAAAAACCAAGAAGTTAAGCAAGTGCATCCCAGATATGCAGCAAGCAAGTCACAGCTCATTGCTCAAGCTGCTTTTCCAACTTCTTTTATAATTTTTTAGGATTTCGTTATTTTTAAACAGGCATTTGCAGCGTCAAGTTTAGAGTTGGATGATGACTACTTATGACATATAGCTGCAATTAACTGGAAAGTTTCTGAATTTCTTCAGCTAAATTAAACCTGGATTAGAAATATCAAGATCTTTCACTGAGTGGAAGCAGAGATGAACAGCATCAGGTTACTACAACTCCTCCTAAAGAGCAAAAGTGTTTCTGATGAATGCCTTTTCCAAATAAACATCCTGTTAAACTGGGATATACTTTGCTGGTGAACAGATTGTTAGGCCTAATGTCTACAAATTGAATTCCTTCAAAAAAATCCTGGAGGAGTTGGCTTTTCTATTGTGAATTGAACCTGCAATGTTGTGAGGAAGCCATGAGAATCTCAGTTGCTTTAGTTTTCTCAAAATATATTTTCTCTGTCTGACTGCTTATTAGGGCAAGGAAAACAGAATAGATCTCACAAACAAATCAGCTAATTAGGCAACATTTTCTGAAAGTTTTGAACAGTGCCTATGCAGGCAGTGAATGGTAAACAACAGACTGTAAAGAGGGATTGCCATGAGGAGTTCAAAACAAAGTCACTTATTGGTGCAGGAAGTACAGAACCATCCACTGGAGAATGGGAGGAGTAATTTCTCACAATTTATTCAACTTGTTTTAAATAATGCTGCACATTTTGATTTCATATCTATGAAAAAGTATTGGCTACAAATTTTGTAGGACCCTGACTTGATGCAGTAAACCTTCTGTAATCAGAAATGGATCTTCTTTTGAGCTTTATCTGGACCTACAGTGCTGTGGTTTCTATCTCACAAGACGGCCGTAATACAAACAGCAGAGAGGAGCTGCAGAAAGCAGGACTGTGTTTTGTCCAACTTAAGTATATGAGTTTTCAGTATACTAGAATATTTTGAATGTGATATTATGCTTGTTCAGACAGCTTTTTTCATTATTTCAGTTGGTTTTGGTAAAGGGGGAAATTAAGACATGCAAAAAAAAGACATCTAGGAGAGCACAACTGAGATCAGTGTTTAACCAAGAACTTCTCTGTTGAATCTCTACCAGGGTCTTGTGTACAGTCCCTACTATGCTGGATATGGGAGAACAAAATGTCTTTTTTCTTTTGAGTCTGGGAAACTGTCCTGTGGTCTGATTTATGTTCTTCGGCCTGCTTTTGAAAGCTTTATAAAGGGCCTAAATCAATAATTCTTGTCCAACTAGCCTGAAGGTTGGGGGGTGGGTTTTGCAGTATCATGTAAGTGTCACGCTGACAGAGAAAACTCCTTCATAGGAGTTACGGAAGGGTTAAATGTCCCATCTGCACAGTTTGACACTCCACTTCAGCCCAGAAACACCATGTAACTCAGTGAAATAACACAGATAAGACTTAACTGCAAATATGATGGAAAAGGGCACAACAAATGAGCACACTATGATTTATCTCTGTTTCACTTGATTTTTTGAATAATTCTGAAGCATTGCAGCAGGACTGATATGAGGTACCAGACTGAATAATGACAGCAATACAGGAAAGGAGCTTTAACTGTTCCTAATCTTTTTTTACTTTGTGCCTACTTCTCTTTCAAGTCTACATGACTGGAAAATTAAGGCCAGGAGTCAAATTTTTAAGAAAGTAGCTATCCAAAGATGCAGAAAAATGTCAAGTAGGGTTTCCATGGCCTGACCAGGCAGTTGATAATGAGAACTAGCTTCTAATGATTTTCACTGATGGTAAAGGTGTCCAGGTACTGAAATCCAATTAGACCACTAAGGAAATTTAGAATGAGGCAATACAGCACTGGTACTTAGCAGTCCTCAGGTAAGATCTAAAATGCATGACAGAGGCTTGTTAAAAGTGGGAATGGAGAACTGCTTCTCGTAAATATGTTGGGTCTTCAGGTCCATACCCCTAAGGGCTTAAATGTTTAGCTGTGGCTCAGATAAAGATGTATCTCTTCTCAGGAAAATCACAACAATGTTTGTTTTCCCGGAGACAAATGCAAAAAGATGTTCCCAGTAGAACTGATTTATCAACAATGCTGTTTCGCTTTTTAGTAAAATGTCCCTACATAGCAGGTGATATGTGCTGAAGAATAATGAGATATTTGCTTGGATATTGGAATTTTTTTCCAAGCTGTAATTAATATTAAGGATATACGTGTCTGTATGTGTGTCTCCCTTGCATGTTGTGGAGGGAGAAGCTTGCATGATCTGAACGCACACAGCAGTAGCTGCCACTACAACTGCTTGCTTTTCACTCTTACTAGACAGAAAAATATTAAGCAGTTAACGGTAGTCACTATTGGTAGCACCTTTACTTAATTTTCATTTTGAGGCCTCTCATAGCTCTTAATAGACGATACCTAATACTTGCTACCTTTTTTTTACTTTTCTTTCTGAAATGGTTCTGCAATTAAATGTCTTCAAAGAGGCTGTCTCTAAAATGCCACTTAAAAATTACTTCTTACTTGCTCTGAGTTTTTGTCTGAGGGATAAGAACAGGAAATGACATTACTATATTGTTCCCTCCTTACATTCTTCCAAAGAATTGCAGCAACTACTGTGCCAACCTTTCATATACAAGATGTATAGCACTGGTGTTACTTACTTATCTTTTGTAGTTTGACTTTTTTCATCAAATATGAACTCAAGGATATGTGATTTCATCAAACAGTGTCAGGAGACCTCAACAGGGATTAGGAAAAATAATTTTCAGCACAATGTGAAGACTTCAGGAAACTGGACTTTTGCCTGAAGACCTTGACTAAATACCAGGAGGTATCTTCAAGCAAAGTGATTGCACTAGTGTTGCCTACAGCTGACTTCAGCAAATTTGGGGCTATGATTGCGAGGGTCCTTGTTCCTATTCTGTTGTTACTGACACTAAGATTTACCTTTGAACGGAAAAATGATTGCCCATTTGATCCATTTTGACAAAAGGGTGCCTTCAGTAAAATGTGTTTATTTGCACTGTGTAAGGTAGTATAACTTCATTTGGCTCTGTATTAGGAACTCTTTGCCACCACTGGTCTTACTCTAGATTTGCTTTTCATTTTTATTGGTCTAGTATGACTTCTGGACACCTTTGCCAAGAATCTGAGGATCGTATATATGTGTGTGTATGTAAAATGTGTTTATGCTTGCATGTATGAAAAGATGTTGCAAAAAGAGTGGTTATCTCTGTCAGAGATATTAGCAAAAGTGATTTTAATAGAAATTTATAACAGTTTGATTCAACAGAATTCAACGGCAAGGTTCACACTACTACATACAAAAGAGTATTGTGTTAGAATTGGTAATGATTTATACAGAACTGGGCTAAAGTTATATAGAATTGAACTAGAGTGATGTATACAGAAACTGGGGATGTAAAGGAATAAGGGAGAGGTTCAGAATGGACCCCCTTGCTTTCTAAACTCCTTCTTAGAAGGCAGTTTAGGTACAGGTGGATTCACATCTATTCCCAAACGTGCTCAATGGTTTATGTCCAAGGATAAGGGAGATCCTCCGATCGAGTCACACAGCTCAGAACAGACCCCCCTTGCTTTCTAAACTCCTGACGGAGCCTGGGTGCAGCTGGATCTAGCCTTAGTCTCAGAGCTGGTCAAAGGAATTCATCGAAAGGTTCACAAGTGTCATGTAGTAGCAGTTTGCAGTTTTAAGGTGAGTCGCAAGATTTCTATCACTTGATTAAAGCTAATACACACACACTTGCAATCAAATACCTAAACCAACGCACACACAAAGATAGATAGATAGGTAATGTATGTATGTAGGCATGTAAATATTTATGTGTGTGTGTGTGTGTCTACACAAAGGATTCTGCTAAAAATTTCCCACAGCCACAGTGAAAATACTTTGGCTTTCTCAGAGTTCCTCAACGGATGAAGGGTTGAGTATCAGTGAGCAGAACTAACAGCCCATGTAAATGGTCTTCCTGTTTCATAAACTTGATAGTTTACAAACTCTGAGATGCATCCCACTCAAGAGGGAGATACCTGGTTGCAGCCCACTGTGGTCCTCAAAGGGTCCCTCTTTTGGGACCATGCTCCATAAAGTTGTAAGGTGACTGGCTTACATCAGTATCAGGACATCCTGGCCTCAATTCCATGTCAGTTCCACCAGCTGCACAACAGTCATGTTCCAGGCTGTCACGGAACAATTGATAATCCCCAAGGAGCTCGTGGTACAATCAAGGAGTGCTGAAATGTCCAGATCTCTGTGTGCTGTTCCCCACCTCTGCTAAGCAACCAGAGATCCAGGTACAGCCTGGGAGTGCCCACACAGCCAACTCCCTGCACCTGTGCAAAGACTGGGGCCTAGGAGGAATTCCTGGGGAAGCAGAGATGTCCAAGAAAGGGGGGAGGAGGCATTATCACAGTAGGGATACATATTTATGTATAAATTTATATATGCACTTCTTACAGAGAAGGATAAGGACAGGATGAGTATCATTAAATCCTGTGCTTTGCATTTGGGTTTACCACATCAGAACACCCTGCAGGAACGAGAAAGTTTTAGCATGTGGTGGTGCTGCTATTCATCTCAGAGAAGCTCAGGTTTCTAGGCTGATGATCAGGGTTTTTTCTTCCCTGCTTTTAGAAAATCATAGAACCATAGAATGGTTTGGGCTGGAAGAGACCTTAAAGTCATATAGTTCCAACCCCCTCCTATGGGCAGGGACACCTCCCACTAGGACAGGTTGCCCAAAGCCCCATCCAACCTAGCCTTGAACATTGCCAGGGATAGGGCAGCCATAGCTTCTCTGGGCAACCTCTGCCAGTGCCTCACCACCCTCACAGGAAAGAATTTCCTCCTAACGTCTAATCTAAGCCTACCCTCTCTCAGTTTAAAACCAACTTCCCTTGTCTTATTACTACTTGCCCTTGTAAAAAGTACCTCTCCAGCTTCTTTGTAGGCCCCCTTTAGGAATTTAAAAACTGTTACAAGGTATCCCTGAGCCTTCTCTTCTCCAGGCTGAACAAGCCCAACTCTCAGTCTGCCCCCACAGGAGAGGTGCTCCAGCCCTCTGAGCATCTTCATGGACTTCTTATGGACTTGCTCAAGCAAGTGTCTTTTGTGTTGGGGGCCCTAGAG
Organism: Psittacula echo; assembly: GCF_963264785.1. Taxonomy (NCBI): domain Eukaryota; kingdom Metazoa; phylum Chordata; class Aves; order Psittaciformes; family Psittacidae; genus Psittacula; species Psittacula echo. The sequence goes on along the minus strand of NC_137742.1, from coordinate 51,938,796 downwards.
CTGAACACAATACTCCAGGTGGGGTCTCACCAGAGCAGAGTAGAAGGAGAGAATCACTTCCCTTGACTTGCTGGCCACACTCCTATTGATGCAGCCACACCTACAGTTGGCTTTCTGGCCTGCAAGCACGTATTGATGGGTCACAGAATCACAGAATCATAGCACAGTTTGGGTTGGAAGGGACCTACAAAGCTCATCTACTCCAACCCCCCGCCCCAACCCCTCCCCCCCCCCCCCCCAGTGAGCAGGGACATCATCTAGATCAGGTTGCCCAGAAACAAATCCAGCCTGGCCTTGAATGTCTCTAGGGACGGTGCATCCACCACCTCTCTGCCTCTGCCATTTAATACTCTCATGGTAAAGAATTCTTCTTCACATCCAGCCTGAATCTCCCCTCTTTCAGTTTAAGACCTTTACCCCTCGTTCTATCGCAAAAGGCCCTACTAAAAAGTGTTTCCCCATCTTCCTCAGAGGCCCCTTTGGTCCTCCCTAGCTGGACAGAGCCCAGAGCAGAGAGACACTCACAGCACAGGAGCAGCTTTGCTCCTTCTCAAACTCCTTCTCCAGGAGTTTGATGGATGGGAACTGAGTGACTGGGGCTCTCTCTGCTCCTTCTGCTGTCCTGTGCACCAAGAAGGGACAGGAAGAGAGCTGGGGGAGCCCCAGGCTGCCTCTTGTTTCTCGCCAGACAGCTCTGCCTGAGAGCTGCCCACAGCAGCGGGGCACCTTTTCCCAGCTGTGGAGCTGTATTCCCCATGTGCCTGTACCTGCAGCATCCCCCGGCTCACCCAGCAGTGTGCCTCCCAGCTCCTGCAGCAGCCGGGAGCTGCAGAGAGGAAAACCAGCGTCGCACCAAGTGCCCAAGGCTCTGGGCACAGGTGGGTGCCTGTGGTGCAGGAGAGAGGTGCTGCCCAAGCTCTGCCAAGCAGCTGCTTTTGCCCGTCCCTTCTGGGGGCCAAGAGGTGATCAGGAGATGCCAGGCTTGGACACACCTCTTGCCCTCCCTGCCATGGGCTGTGCTGCACGCTCCCTGCCCAGGCTCGGCAGGGAAGGCAGAGATCATTCCCAGGGTGGCGTGGGCATAGTATCATAGAATCATAGAATAGTTAGGGTTGGAAAGGACCTTAAGATCATCCAGTTCCAACCCCCCTGCCATAGGCAGGGACACCCCACACTAAACCATCTTCTCCTGCCCTGCCATGGCACATGGCACCCAAAAGTGGCAACATAGGAGTCGGTGGGCCACATGAGGATGGGGTAGGACCTGTTCTCATCACTGCCTTCCTCCTGCTTCTCTTCTGCTCCACTGCCTCCCTCCCATCACTGAGCGCCCAGAGCTGGTCTAGGGCCTGGCAGAGCTGTGGGAGCATGGTGCTGCCATGGCTGCAGAGAGAAGCAGGCAGTGAGCTGGAGGTGGTCTTCTTGGGGTCTTCACAGGCAGAGCTCTGTCCCGCAGCTGCCACTGGGATGAGTATTGGTGTATCCAGCACCAAAGTCCCACGTCCTGGGGCTGGTGCCATGGGTCCCTGCTCTCATTCCAAGGCCAGGGCGGGGGAAGAGGCAGCTGGGCCCTGACAGTGAGTCTTACTGCACGCTGGTGATGACCAGCTCCTCCTGGAGGAGAACAAAGCACCTCTCGCTCCTCTTGCGGCCCAGGGTCAGCTGCACACCCGTGCTCAGCATCGGCTCATGTCAGTGACAGCCTCCCTGCAGAGCCAAGAGCAGTGGCATGCGCAAAGCCACTGCTGTGAGGCCCAACTGTGGCTTGTGCTCCCGAGCTGCATGTGAGGGGAGCCCACCCAGAGCCACAGCAGCAGTTTTCCTGGCCCATCCTGCTGGGACAGGAGGACTCTAACTCTGCATCAAGGACGCAGCCCAGGTGGGCACAGGGAGAATGGCAGTAAGGTGCTGGTGCCAGTGCTGCAGCAGGGCTGCTTGGCCTCCCCCCAGCACTGCTCTGGGCCAGTACAGCTCTGTCCTGCTAGCACTGGTGGCTGTTGGCTCCAATTGACCAAGCTGCCACTCTCAAGGCAGAGAGGGTGGGTCCTGGCAAGGCACTGGCCCTGGGGGCTCTCCACTGTGGCCATGTCTGGCTTGCCCTTGGAGCCCAGAGCAGAAGCAGTAGATGGAAAGACCACCTCCCTTCACCTACGGCCATGCTTTGTCCACTGCAGCCCAGGATGCAGTCAGCTGCCTTCACCCTGAGTGTACTTAGCCAGCTCCAATTGCTCAGCCCCTTTCTCCAGCTGGTCAAGCTGTCTCCAGTTGGCAGCGTGACTCTCTGGCACATGGACTCCTCCTCTCAATTGTGTGCTAACTGCAAACTGTCCAAAGGTACACTCTGCCCTATCATCTGGATCACTGAATGTGAACAATACCTGCAGAGTGCCGTGCAGGGGAAGAAGACACACACCTGGATGTGACACAGCTTGACAACACAGGTGGTTCAAAAATGCAGGAAGAAAACCAAGGGTTTAAGGGGTTTTTGGTCTTTCTGACCTAACTGGTCCTGACCACATTCTTAATGATAATTTTATCCTTGTATTAGGCAAAATGAACAGCCTGCACCTGTTCACAAAATTTTCTACTGTTACAGGAAAATGGTACACCACACAGTCCTAGAGAACAACAAACAACAAATACCACTCAAAATGCCAGAAGGCTCAGTGATGGGGTTGTCTGGGATCCCTGGGAAACAGATGGCCTTTGGAGCCAGAACAAGAGCTCTGAAGACTGAAAAGCTCCATCCAGGTGCTGTGTGTTCAAGATAAAAATGTCCTTAATTGCCTGTGGCTGGAATTCAATACAGATTTTTATTTACAGGAAATAACATTTTGAGCACTTTAGTAACTGGTCTGCTCCATCATCTCTGCTGACATTACCTGCAGGACGAACATACACACTGCCAAAACACTGCTTTTCTTTTCCCTTACTTGTTGACCACTTACCATCACAGTCTATCACTGAAGTAAATGCTCAGTTTAAAGGATGCCTAGCAGCAATCTCTTAACTCTTTCCATTTATGTAGACATCAACTGGGTAAAACACCTGTTCTTAGACAAAAGATGGTAGCATGATTTCTTGCCCTTTATCAGGAAGCAGTATCCATGAAAATTTGTGAAGATATGACAATCAAATGGATTTTTCCTGATATAAGTGAGCATAACACTTCATCGCCATAAGCAGAGATGTAAAATGTGCAGTGTATTTAAATTTCTAGAGATGCAGGCCTGCCCTCAAATGAAATTATCTATCTGCATTTGTTTACATCACCTGAGGATACTGCACATTTGGTTCATCTAACCAATGCTGTCTATATTCATTCATCACTTTCACACTCACATCTTCACTGTTTTATTCTTTGGTCACCAAATACCATCTCATTTATGTGTCATTACACACAAGGTCAGGAGAGAGTTTAAACTCCCTGACCAGGCTTCTTCTAGTTGTTCACACAAGTTCTGAACAGGAATTTAATTTTGCCAGCCTGTGGTAAATAAAAATAGCTCAGAGTATCAATCTCTTAATCGAACATCACCTAATATGCAGTGTCCTGTCTTAAAGATCCAGATACAGACTCGGGGAATGACATTTTGTTTTACAGCGCACAAATGAAGGCTTGAGTCATACATAAACAAAGGCGTAATACTACACAGTAATTTACATTGAAAGGCAACCAGGGAGGTCACTTATTTCCTGTTCACTAGCAGGAAACACGACGTTTTTCCCAGCTTTTAGGGGGTTTTGAGTGACACTGCAAGTAGGATGTGCTTTTCTTCCACGATTTGTGAAGAAATGCCCCAACAATCTGATGTCGAGATCAAAACGGGCCATCTTACTACCTCGATAATACAACAACTGCTTGTTGTTGTTGTTGTTGTTTTTTCCCTCGGTGCTGAGGAACCGCACACGACAGCCGGTACTGAGAGTCCTGCCAGCCTCCCTGGGCTGGCGGCGAAGCCGTGTTTTCACCTGAACTTCTTTCTTTGTGCAGCACCGCGCATTTTCACTACTGCAACGGCGAGACAAGACGGCAGAACACCAGCACGGAGCGCCAGCTCTACCGCTCCCACAACCACAGCAGCCGCCTGCCGCTCACAACATGGCGGCTCCACTCCAGGCGCGCCCCTTTAACCTATCACACATCCCTTCCCCCCCCCCCCCCCCCCCAAACCTCCCTTCTGCCCCTTCCCGCCGTCCCACCGGCTCGCCGGCACACCCGACACGCACCGCGGCCTCCGTCACCATCGCCCCCTCTCCCTATTGGTGGGAGGGAGGTGCCACGGCTGCGCCCGCACCGTTTTTCCCGGCTCGTCGCCGCGCTTCGGCGTCGCGGGCGTGTTGAGATGGCGCTGGAGGTACGGAGCATGGAAGACGATGTGGAGGATGGCGAGCTCTCCGACTCGGACTCCGACATGCCTGGTGTTGGCTCTCCCGGGCAGCCGCAGCAGGTGAGGAGGGAGAGGTGGCAGGCGGTGTGGCCTGGGTTCTAGTAGGAAGGCCCGACCGGGAGAACGCAGCGAGAGGCCGCGCCGGCGCCCCTGATGCCCAGCCGAGCCTGGCGGTGCTGAGCGCTTGCGGAGGGGTTTCTGGCCCTGCGGCTGGATATCAGGGGCCCTTCCTCAGGACTCACAGATCGCTCTGGGCTCAGGAGCCGGCCTGTGTCCCCGGTGCCCCCTCATGGGAAGCTCGCATGCTGCGGGGCGGGTGGCGGGGTTGTTGTTGCTGCTGGGCACTGGGTTTGGTGAGCCGAGGAGAGCGCTCACCGATACCGCCGGCCGCTGCAAGAACAATAGAATAACCCGTAGTAGCAAGCACGTGGAGTGACGGCCGCTGCTTTCGCTGGGCTTCACAACTCTTGCACCTGTGAATAGCTGAGATGTTATTTGTTGCCGAGTGTCTCAGTGTTTTCACCTTAGAGTGGGTTATCAAGTTCATGAGGAATTCATGGTGGTGTGCGGGCAGGAAGGGATTTCAAAATAAGATAAAACAGTATATGACACTCCGTGTCTAAGGATGTTTATTTTCTGTAGTTAATTTGCTTTACTAGCAATATAGTTCTGGGAGGTGTAGCACAAAGTAAATTATTACAGATATGGGATTATTTTTTTGTGTAGAATCATGGAATGGTTAGGGTTGGAACGGACCTCAGGATCATCTAGTTCCAACCCCGTTCGTTGGCACGAGCACACCTCACACTAGACCATGGTGCCCAAGGCTTTGTCCAGCATGGCCTTGAACACTGCCAGGAATGGGGCAATTATCACTTCTTTGGGCAGCCGGTTCCAGTGCCTCACCACCCTCACAATGAAGAACTTCTTCCTTATATCTAACCTGAACTTCCGCTGTTTCAGTTTGAACCCATTACTCCTTGTCGTGTTGCTACAATCCCTGATGAAGAGTCCTTCTCTGGCATCCTGGTAGGCCCCTTTCAGATACTGGAAGGCTGTTGTGAGGTCTGCATGCAGCCTTCTCTTCTCCAGGCTGAACAGCCCCGACTTTCTCAGCCTATCTTCATACAGAATACATTTTAAATTAAAAGTTTGTAGTTCATAACATGATAAAATTAGTTGAAGACCTGTGGTTTTTTGTTTGGTAATAGAAGAATGAAGAAATGGTCCTATAATGGTGGTGAAAGCAGTAAGGTTAAATGAAGTTGTTTGTTTGGTGTTCTTTTAATTTCACCTGAAGCTAAAGGAAGAGAGTCCATTTCTAAAAATCATGTGGTTTAAGGGGGAAGGGAAAAGAAAACAATGACCACAAGTGATGTATAGTACGGCTGCTTACCACTCACTCACCGATAACCAGTCTGACCAGAGCAGCGATCTGGGCTTTCCAGGTGATTCCCCCAAGTTTATATACTGGGCATGATGTGCTGTGGTATGGAATACTCTTTTGGCTAGTCTGGTTCAGGTGTCCAGCCTCTGCTTCCTTCCAGCTTCTTGTGCTGCTCCTGACTGGCAGAGCATGAGACTGAAAAGCCTTTGATTAGAGTAACCATTGCTTAGCAACAACTAAGAACATCAGTGTGTTATCAGCACTGTCCTTGGGCTAAAGTTGAAAAACGCAGCTCTGCACCAGTTACTAAGAAGGAGAAAAATAACTGTTAGAGCTGAACCCAGGACATCAGGGGGTAGCACATAACTTTAAGATAGGAAACCAGCTGGGAAAAAAATGGAGTTATGAGTAATGAAAATTCTTACCACAGATCAGCACAGACAGCATGGCTGAAAGTTTCCAGCAATTTGGAATAAGAGTTTTGTGTTATGTTACCTGTGGTGCTTTTGCAGGTTATGCAGATTTGAGCAGGCTTGACTCTTAATGTTTTAGTTTATTTGTCAAGTGTATGGGGAAACAACATTTTGTCAGTATTTTTATAGCAATGTGACTCTTTTTTGTGAAGTATGTTGAAACTTTAGGGGTTTTGTCCTAATTAATTTAGAAGCCATAGTGAGTCTGTGCTTTGTTGGCTTAAAGGAAGCAAACCCCAGTTTGTAAAGTACTGGTGTCCCCAGCTGATGATGTGTTGTCCTGACTGAACCAGAATTGCAATGCACTGTTAGCTTCTCAAAGTCTGAGCAACATCCAAATTTTGTGGGTTTGTTTTTGGTTTCTTTTGGTCATTTTTTTTTTCTTGTTTGAGTCTCTGGGAAGACTGTTGTGGTTGCAGGTGTTAGGGTCCAACTGGAGAAAACCCCAGTGTCAGACCCTATTTCAGCTTGTGATCCCAAGAGTGAAATTAAGACACAAATGAGGTCAAGTACCTTTATTGATCAGTTGGTGTATTACAAAAAGTTATTAATAAAGGGGATAGCAATAGGACAGATTGGAAAAAGGATGGAAATGAAGCAAGGATTCATGGTGCTGAAAGAGAGTGAATCCAGTGGTGTCCCGGGGATCCGTCATCGTTGGTGGTGGGAGTCCTTCAGGGATTGTAGCCGATATCAGACCAGTGTCCCCCAAGAGTCCGCAAGGTGACCTTCTGGAATCATCCATTTGAAGGTACCCAGTGCAGTGTGTCTTGTGGAGTTGCCCTCATGGCAATGTCTCATGGAGGGTGTCCCTCAGGGTCCACAGTAGTCATCGGTGGACAGATTACTTTTTCTCCCTCTTTTATAATGAGTTGGGGGAAGTACCTGTGTTCTTCATGTCATGTATTGCATGTTCCTGGTGGACCATTTTCCCTAATCTTGCAGTCAGCTCTTTAGCGGCAGGGTTCTGCAGCAGTTCTTGGGATAATGGGCAGCAATCCTTGAGGTAATGGATGGAAGAGTGGTATCTCAGCTCTTTCCCACTCATCCCTCAGGCAATGGATATTGGAATCTTAACTCCTCACACCCATCTCTGAGACAAAAGATAGGTGCAATCCCATCTCAGTTTCTCATACCGAGCTTAAGACAGTGGACAGTGGAGTCTGATTTCAGATCAGTCTCTCCTAGCAGATCACTAATTTTGACCCCTTTCAAACTGAAAAAAAAATTCTTTACAGATTAAAAACAAACACCACCCCCCCCCCCAAAAAAAAAAAAAAAAAAAAACAACCATGAAACACCCGTGGTAAATTGCTGTGGTTTTTACTTTTTTGACAGTGCTGTGCATGTTGTATCTTTGTCCAATTTGGGAATTTTAATAGTTTTTCCAGTCTTGTAATAATTTTCATTCAGCAAAGACGATGGTAAGTGACTGCTGTGAGATCAGTGAGCTAATCAAATCTTTGGTGTGATTTGACAGCTGTTTTAATTTACAAGAGTAATTAAGTTAATGGACATTTACTTTTTCATTTCAGAATTCACTTGATGGCAATGATTTGGACAGACCATTCCAGAGCAGCATTTCATCATGTGCACCAAGTGTTCCTTACCGAACAACCAAAAGTGTAGATTCAAGTGATGAAAGCTTTTCTGAATCTGATGATGACAGCTGTCTGTGGAAACGAAAACGACAAAAGTGTTTCAACTTCCCTCCTGCTAAATCTGAGCCTTTTCAGTTTAGCCAGAGCCACCAAAAACAAACTGCTGTAGGTGGCAAGAAGGTCAACAACATTTGGGGTATGGTGCTCCAGGAGCAGAATCAGGATGCAGTGGCTAATGAACTTGGAATTCTAGGCATGGATGGTAGTATTGACAGAAGCAGGCAGTCTGAAACTTACAATTATTTACTGGCTAAAAAGCTGATGAAGGAAGCTCAGCAAAAGGAGGCAGAGACTTTAGATAAAGAACTGGATGAATACATGCATGATGATAAGAAAACATTGCCAGCAGAAGAAGAAAATGGACAAGGCTCTGTTAGACGGAAGCGACCTCTGAAAGACAGACTAGGTGAAAGACAAGAAATGAAATATAAAGGAAGGTATGAGATAACAGAAGAAGATTCAGAGGAAAAAGTGGCAGATGAAATCGCTTATCGGTGAGTTTAGTAAGCGTTATCTTCACTTCTGTAAGTATTGGTAAACTGTTGATGAAAAAGAAGAGGGAAGAAGAAAAACTTTCTTGCTTTTTAAATATGTAAGATGACATTCGACATTACAAACATCATGAGTGCCTTGTGTGTATTTCCAAAATCCTGGGATTAAAATGCAGCATTATGGCTAGCTTCTTGTAGAAGCAGCCTGTAATACTGTCAAATTTATAATTTTTTTTTTCTCTTTAAGGTCTACCAAAATATTATTTGAGAACAATGGCAAGGAAAAATTCTCTGTTTCTCACAATACAGATTTAGTAGTGGGGTTGTTTTTAGGAAATACTTCATGAGTGAAAATGTGTATTTGGAGTTGGACACCAATTAATGCCTTCTGTGGTCACCATAAAAATCTGGCTAAGTTATAAAATGTTTGAAATTGTAGATTACTTGCTGTGTAGTGTTTTGGAGAACACAGCTTCTGAAATACACACATTCTTAATGTGGAACATGCTTGTCTGAAAAAAAATGGTTTGCTGCTGTTGTAATGAAGGGCTGTACCAAAGTTAGACAGTAGGACTGAAATCAACTTGTTTCTATGTTGTGAAACTGAGCTGCAGTTCTGTGTTCATTTATGGAAGCCAGTGTTGGGGTTACGAAGTTCTAGCCATATGCACAGTACCACCATCCAGTTCTTTTCACAGTCGTGCTATTCAGTTATTGTACATGAGCTGAGTCACAATTTAACTTCCCTGTCCAAAAGCCTGTTGCCTTTTTTTTTTCTTCCTTTTAAATTGCTAGTTTGCAGACAGATTGATTCCTGAGCTAGTTTGCTGCATAATTTCCCAAGGGAGGGACATGCTTTGCAGTCATTCTTACTCTAGATTCTTAAACTGCCACAGAAGAAAATTATGTTAAACAGGGAACAAGAGTTTAAGGATTTACTGATAGCTTGACTTTTAAATAAAGCATGGGTTTATTGGTCATTGTTGGTTTTACATGTGCTACTTAGTATGACCAGGTGCTGAAATACAGCTATTAGACAATTGTTAATGTTGTTGTCAGCTCTCAGTGTCTTTTCATTTATGAATTTGAAAACTTCGAGCATGTATTTTGTAATAAACTTTTCTTTGCTCTATTGAGCTTCATCAGAGTAAGGCAGAAGCCTGTCTTTCACAATTTTGTAGTAGTAGCAGTGCTGAACTGCATCAGTAGGATTGTGGTTATACATGTGACAGCACTGTTCTTTCATCTGTGCGTGCTCTCTGTGCCTGGATTCATAACTTGTTGTGCTGGCCCAGACAGCGAACTAAAATCAAAGAGTTTTTCTGGCCATGTTATGTCATTTATTGCCTACCTCATTCAGTTCCTGTTGCAGTGAACAGCTGCTAGTTAAATCACACATACCGGAGGATTGTGCAGGGCCAGAATGAACACTAGGTGGGGATTTGATCGTTTAAACTGCCGCTGCTGCTAACACAAGGTCTATTTAAACAGTTTTCTAAGGAGTCCTGGTTATCTCGAATTCTTTGCGTCTTTGAGAAATATTTTCATTTCTTCCAGTAAGTCACAATTTAGAACTCAGTCATATAAAAAGGTTGGGCAATCCTTTTCATGACTGGGGCAATTGTCACTAAAATATGAGATTTAACATTTAATTTCAGATAAACTTCAGTCATACAGTTGAAGCAGTTGAAGGTAGCCTGGGTGATCTAAATAGTTCCGCACTGTGTTCAGACACCTTCTGTATGCAGTTATTGTAGCACATGCAACTTTATAGCATAGTAGTGTCATTTGAAGAGATGAAGCTTGCTGGTTGTCTTCAGGAAATTTTGGTAATGATGGTGGTCTGTTGGTCCCCAGAATGTAAAATCACTGAGCTGTGGTTCTTGGGACTGAAGTCCTTAGTGAGAAGCTTTGTCATTAAAAAATGAGAATTAGCATTTGAACTCTTGCTCTGGGCAAGTGGTATTGATTTGTGGACTTAGAATGTTTTCCAATAGGAGTGTACATACTTTTCCTTCATGCAGACTGACAACAAAATTTTCTGTATGAGGACATTTTTACTAACAAGAGAATACTTGGTGATACTGCAGTATTTTTTTTTTTTTTTTTGTTTGCATTTTATATGTTATCTTGGATTAATCAACAGGCTGATTTCTGTTTTTAGTATGTAGGTTTGTCTGAATGGCACATGATACAGGGGAACTTTTACACTTACTGTTGTATCTGAATAATTGTTGGTTTAACTGCGAGCTTGCTGCAATTTTAACTGTTAAATGCACAACAGAATTTAATGTTTTAATTTCAGAGATTTGTATAGGTCCGAAGAATGGGGTTGATTGAAGAATAGGGTTGTAAATAAGTAACCTCAAGAACATTAGGCTTTGTTAGCAGCTATAGAGAAAAGGAAATTGCTAAGATAAGCTTTGCCAGAGCCACCTGTTGGTTACTGATATGACAATGATCCTAAAACAAAGTGATGAAGAAATAACCACCAGGGGTCCAAAAGCCCACTACCACATTTTTGTATGCATACAGGAGGCATTCTCTAAAAAGTATGATGTAATGTATGTAATCTAATGAATATGTATGTTTAAGGACAATGTAATCACAGCCTGGTTGATGCCTGAGGGAGACACGCTTGGAGGAGCTATCCCCCATGTCTCCCGGTGCCGCAATAAGGAATACCTGCTTGTCAACTTAAAACTTTGTTGGCAAGTTCCTGGAGTTTTCTCCTAATCAATCTGGCACCCCAAATGGGACCCTCTCTGCTCGGCTGCAGGACCCGCTGAGGACAGGGCTCCCTAGGGCCCTTGGGAATTTTTCCTAGAGGGACCCCTTGACTCATTCGGATCACGGCGGGAGCAGACAAGGACCATCTTCATAAAAGGTATTCTTTTTTCTTATATAGTCTGTAAGATGCAGGGGGCATCTTGGTTTGGTAAATTGATTTGGTAAGCATACGCAGCGTTTGGAAGCCTTCCGTAAATCGAGATAGGAAATCTCATGCGTAAACGTGTATACCCGCCTGCTAGCGTCCATTTGGTATACACCCACAAGACCAGGGGGCATCCTGTGGTTTGGGTCCTACAAGATGCAGTGAGCGTCTTGTAGAAAAGGTTTTGGATTTTACTGGTGTTTGACTTATGTTGTGGCTTGTTATAGTTATTTTGGTCTAGTGATTTTGGTATTGGTGACAGACTGTTATTAATTGTTGTCTCTGTTTGAAGTGTTGTAACTTTGTGGAGTGTGTCTATTTTGTGGCTTGTTGTAGTGATGATTTTGGTCTTGTGATTTTGGTTTTGTTGACAGACTGTTGTAACTGGTAATTGTTGTTCGTTTGAGAACAGTTTTAGTCTCTGTGTCAAGTGTTGTAACTGTGTGAAGCGTGTCTGTGGGATCCTGTGTGTGTGTGCATGTGAATGCGAGATTCATAACGGGAAATTGGCAGAGTGAAGAGATCTTGAAAAAGAGTCCTTTAGGGTACATTTTGGCACATTGGAAAGAACTGGGAGGGTTTCCTGGCGGCTGAGTAAATAAGAAAATGGTGGTGAAATATTGTAACCAATGGTGGCTGTTGTATACTCTGGGGTATCAGGAGAAATGGCCTATAAATGGAACTCTGAATTATAACACGTTGTTACAATTAATGTTCTTTTTGAGGCAGCAGGGAAAATGGGATGAAGTAATGCATGCAGATATGTTTTTCACTTTAAGAAACCACCCAGAGTGGCAGACAGAATGTGAAATTAATATAACTGTGCCAGATCCCTAATTTTGGCTTTGGAAAAGGACAGGGAAAAACAGAAGGCTAAGCTGGAGAGATGTTGGGGGAATGATGTTTAAAGTTTAAAAAAAAAAAAAAAAAAAAAAAAAACAAACCAAAACCAAAAAAAAACCCCAGAGTAATCAGGAAGATAGGTTGGGGGATTATGCATCGCAGGTACCTCCTAAAGGAGCACTCTTGGCATCTGCCCCATCTGTTATTGATAAGGAGGAAGAGGTTGCTGTCACTGGCAACAGCAGAAGGACTTGAGAATGTTAAAGTGTGGAGAGTGTATAGGAATCGGGAACAGGTAGGAGAGCTGAGTCGTGCTATAGGCATGGCTACAGTGGCTGCTTTGGGACAAGTAGAAACTGGTGGAGGGACTAATGTGAGGGGAGGAGGAATGTCAGGCAGAGGTGAGAAATTGAATTCTCCTGTGGGATGGGATCAGTGCACAAACTGTAAGGAGTTTGGTTGTTGGAAGTGAGACTGTCCTTGGGGGGGGGGTGCCATGGGGTGGCTTCGGTGACTGAATTGGAACTAGACTGACAGGGGCCTGGGGAATCTACCGTAGCAGATCCACTGATTAAATTAAAACTAGGGACTAGAGGAAATAAAAGTGGAATTTTTAAGTGGATACAGGAGCAACTTATTTGACATTATATCAGAGGAAAAGAATTTGTTACAGGTGTGGGAGCTACTGGCCACCAAGAAAAAAAAAAAAAGAAAAAAAAAGAAACCAAAAAAGGCATTCTTTCTGAAACCCTTAGAGTATAAATTGGGAAAACAAATAGGAATGCATACATTTTTATACCTGCCAAATTCTCCAAAAATCTTTATTAGGGCAGGAAGCAACATTTAAAGAAGGCAAAATGGAATTAAGAGTCCAAAACGATCAATTAATTGAAGTTTTGAGTTTATCTTTAATTCAACAGAAAAGCAAACAGGAGGACCTCCCTGAAATAGAAGAAATCGTTAATCAGGTATATCTGGGAGTATGGGCATCTGAAGTTCCAGGTAAGGCGAAAAAAATGCTTTGCCTGTTAAAGTAGAAATAAAAGGGGGGCCTGCCCAATTAGAATTAAACAATATCCCTTAAAATTGGAGGATTGAAAGGGAAACAAAGAAATAATTTTTTAAAAAAATATGGATTATTAATTGAATGTGAATCAGAATATAATACTCCTATCTTGCCATTCAAGAAATCTGATGGGAAAAGTTACAGACTAGTTCAAGATCTCAGAGCAGTCAGCAAAATTGTGGAGAACATTCATCCAGTAGTAGCTAATCTGTATACCTTATTGACTAAATTGAATACTAATCAGGAGTGGTTTACCATTCTGGGCTTAAAGGATGCATTTTTCTGTCTGCCTCTGGCCAAAGAAAGGCAAAACTTATTTGCTTTTGAATGGGAAAACCCTGAAACAGGAAGAAGGACACAGCTCACTTGGGTGGTATTACCTCAGGGATTTAAAAATAGCCTGACCATTTTTGGAAATCAATTGGCACAAGAATTACAATTCTGGGAAGCACCCACCCAGACAGGAACTTTACTACAGTATGTGGACGACCTGTTAATTGCTACCAAAACTGGAAGAGAATGTGTTCAACGAACTGTAGAATTGTTAAACTTTCTGGGGCTAAATGGATACCAGGTATCTAAATTGAAGGCTCTACTCATTTGAACTCGAGTATCTTATTCAGAATGCAAAATAACAGGAGGACAAGCAGAACTTAGAGCAGCTCAGATGGAAGCAATCTGTCAAACACCGTGACCATCCACAGTTAAAGATATCTGAATATTTCTGGGAATGACAGGATGGTGTCAACTCTGGATCCATGATTATGGTGTTCTGGTAAGACCCTTATATGAGCTGCTAAAAGAAAATCCAACCTTTCTAAAATGGACAGATCAAGCTGAAGAAGGGTTTTAAAGTTTAAAGACAGAACTCATGAGAGCTCCAGCTCTCGGGCTCCTGGACATAACTAAACACTTTTGGCTATATTCCTATGAGAAACATCGAATAGCCTTGGGGGTTTGGGCTCAAAGATTGAGACCTTATAAAAGAGCAATGGCCTATTTTTCAAAACAACTGGATGAACAAAGTAAAGGCTGGCCTGGATGCTTGAGAGCAGTGTCAGCAGTTATCTTAAACATCCAAGAGGCCTGAAAATTTACACTGGGACAAAAGATCACGATGTTAGTATCACATGCAGTACCAACAGTCCTAGAACAAAAAAGGTACACATTGGCTATTGCCATCACGTTTCTTGAAGTATCAAGCCATCCTAGTAGAACTGGATGATGTGGAAATTGCGATCACTAATGTGAATCCAGCATCTTTCCTTCAGGAAACCCCTACTGAACTGTTGATTCATGATTGCTTGGCCACTATAGAGACAGTATTTTCGAGCTGACCAGATCTGAAGGAGGAGCTCTGGAGGGTGCAGATTCCTGGTTCACCGATGGCAGCAGCTTTGTTAAAGACGGTAAACAAAGAGCAGGATATGCCATAACTACAACTTCAAAGGTCATCATGGCTTGACTTTCGCGAACGAAGATTTGGGAAGGGCTCTACCCACGCTTACTACTAGCGCGCTGATGACTGAAGAGGCCAATGTGGGATAGGCAAATCTGGTTGCAAAAAGCACGGTGAAAGGTCTCCTTGGGTGGTATAGGCAGAGTGCGATTCTTTCTACGTTGTCTTTTCTCCTCGAGACTAATTCTGCATGTGCTATCAAAGGAGACAACAGCGTTATGTACGGTGTGTCTCCAAGTCTCCGGATTGGAGGCCAAGGTGGACCACTGGTGGTAGTCAATATGGCTGAGGCTGAGGTATTGTTTCAGGGAGTCCTTATATCTCTTCTTTGGGGCACTTCTCTTGCAGTAACCAGTGGTGAGTTCACCGTAAAACACAATCTTAGGGAGGCGGTGATCCTCCATCCTAGAGATGTGCCCTGCCCAGCGCAGCTGTGACTGCAGCAATAAGGCCTTGATACTGGTGACCCCTGCCTGTTCAAGGACGTAGTCAGTCCAATGGATGTTTAGAATTGTATGGAGGCAGCGATGATAGAAGCGTTCGAGGAGTCGCAGGTGATGGCGGTAGATAACCCATGATTCAGACCCATATAAAAGAATAGACAGTACAATGGCTCTATAGACACTAATCTTTGTACTTTTCTTCAGGTGTTTATTGCACCAGACTCTTCTATGGAGTTTTCCGAAGGCTCTATATGCCTTTGCTATTCTGTTGTCTGTCTACAAGGATGCTGGGGAGGGACTATTCATCAGGGACTGTAGTGACAGGACAAGGGATAACAGGTTCAAACTTAAACAGGGGAAGTTTAGATTGGATATAAGGAAGAAATTCTTTCCTGTGAGGGTGGTGAGGCACTAGAATGGGTTGCCCAGGGAAGTTGTGAATTCTCCATCCTTGGCAGTGTTCAAGGCCAGGTTGGATGAGGCCTTGGGTGACACGGTTTAGTGTGTGGTGTCCCTGCCCATGGCAGGGGAGTTGGAACTAGATGATCTTAAGGTCCTTTCCAACCCTAACTATTCTATGATTGTATGATTCTTTGTTGATCATGGCATCTGAGGAAATAATGCTTCCCAGAGAGCTGAACTGCTGAACTGACTTAAGCTCTGACTTGCCAGTGGTAATGTGGGGATGATGATAATCTTCTTTGTGTGGTGCGGGTTGATAGAGAACTTCTGTCTTCTTCAAGCTGACTTCCAGCCCAAAAAGCTCAGCCACCTCCGCAAAGCAAGATGTTCATCGAGGTCTACAGTAGCCCTTTGAAGCATCATGCTGAAGAAGATTGTGAATAAAGTTGGTGCAAGAACGCAGCCTTGTTTCACATCATTGGTTATTGGGAAGGGCTCAGAGAGTGCATCACCATATCTGACTTGGCCTTGCTGATCCTCATGTAACAGAATAATCATTTTGAGGAACCTGGGGGGACAACCTAATTGTTCCAAGATCAGCCACAGGCCTTTTCTGCTCACAGTGTCAAAAGCTTTGGTGAGGTCAACGAAAGTTACAAAGAGCCCCTTATTCTGATCTCTACACTTTTCTTGAAGTTGTCTGAGAACAAATACCATGTGTGTGGTACTTCTATTAGCTCTAAAACCACACTGGCTTTCAGGTAGAAGTTCTTCTGCAATAGCGGGTACTAATCTGTTCAAAAGTATTTTTGCAAGAATTTTTCCAGCAATGGAGAGCAGAGTTATACCTTGGTAGCTTGAGCAGTCTGACTTTACACCTTTTTTCTTATACAGAGAGCTTCAAAGGTAATTTGAAGCTAAACCATTACCCTCTAACATCTCAGCGTAAAAAGCAGAAATAATAGCCCTGACCAGAGCCTTGGAGCTGGCAGAGGACAAGGGGATAAACATATGGATTAATTCCAAATATGCCTTTGGTGTAGTTCATGCACATGGAGCAATTTGGAAAGAACGAGGACTTTTTAAATACCCAGGGAAGACAAATTAAACATGCAGCGGAAATTCTACGATTGTTAGAAGCTGTACAATTACCCAATGAAGTGGCTATTATACGTTGTAAAGAACATCAAAGAGGTAACTCTGATCAAGAGATTGGAAATAATTTGACTGATCGTGAGGCTAAATGGGCAGCAGAAACAGAAAGAGTTGAGGTGATGTCCTTAATTCCTGACAGTAAACTGATAATTGAGCAAAATAAACCTAGGTACTCTAAAGAAGATATGAAACTAATTGAAGACTTGGAAGGACAGGAAAATGAAAAGGGTTGGATAAAAATACCTGATGGGCAAGTAGTGATCCCCTATAATCAGTTATGGAAGTCGATACAAGAAGAACATAACAAAACTCATTGGGGAAGTAATGCCTTGTATAAACATTAAAACAGATCATAGGAAGAAATTTATATACCGTAGTGCAATTAGTGACAAAACAATGTCAACTATGTCTGAAAAATAACCCTAAGACTGAAAACAGGAATCAGGTAGGGACAATTGGAAAAGTGAATTATCTGGGACAACAGTGGCAAATAGATTTTTCTGAATTACCTAGAAAAGGAGGTTGTCGATATTTGTTGATATTGACAGATACTTTTTCAGGGTGGCCAGAAGCTTTCTGTTGTGGAGTAGATAATGCAAGACAAGTAATTAAAACATTATTAAATGATACAATACCTTGTTTTGGAGTACCAGTGGCAATTTCTTCCAACCGAGGCTCACACTTCAGTGCAAAATTCTTACAAGAAGTCAGAAAAAATTAGAAATTGATTGGCATCTACATGTTCCATAGAGGCCTCAGGCCAGTGGGCAAGTAGAAAAGATGAACCATCTCATCAAACAACAGATTAATAAAATACATTAGGTTATATTGGTACCAAGCCTTACCACTGGCTCTATTAAGAATTCAATCTAAACCTTGGTCGAAAGAAGAGGCTGGCCCATGCAAAATTTTATATGGAAGACCATATCAGTCACTGTTTAAAGGAGAAAGTCTTCAGGAAGGCTACGTCTGACAGTTTCTGATCAATCTGGGAAAACAATTAAAAGAAATAAGAGAATATTAGGGACAAGAGCGAGAGGTTTAGATTATCCTATTCATCCTGTTAAGCCAGGAGATTGGGTTTTTATAAAGAATTTTGCAGGTGATCCCCTAGAAGAGAAGTGGAGTGGACCATACCAGGTATTACGACTACCTTTACAGCAGTGAAGATAAAGGAACAGCCTGCTTGGATACATTACTCAAGAATCAAGAAGGCACCAGAACCAGAAACACATCAGAACCGAGAGAAAGTATGGCGCGTCGAGTCTTCAGGGCCCACGCATATGAGACTACATTGATCATAATTTGGACTTGTATAATAATAGGTGTAGAAGCATGGAATCAAAATCTGTATCTGAGATTGATACAAAATGTTACTGATGTCTTAAACAAGAGTGATTGTTGGATCTGTACTCAGCTACCTAAATCAGGAGGGAGACTGAGTATTCCTTTAATTGGCCTCCCTGTCTCCTTTAAGACATATTGGAATAGATTCTGGAGAGATCCTGTGTATACTGACAAGAGCCATACAAATTTACAGGTTTTAAGGATACAAGCCTCAAATATGTCAGAAGCTAAATAAAACTTTTAATCAAGGCAACATGTCAGTAGGAAATGACCCATATTGCAGCTGGTCAATGCAACTTCACCTTCAAAAACCTTTAACTGGTTATTGGAATGTTCCTGAAGGGAAAGGGTGGTATTGGTTATGTGGAGAAAATGCCTATAAGGCTTTGCCTCCTAACTGGAAAAGGACGTGCACACTGGGTGTAGTGGTTCCAAACTTTACAGTAATAGACATTCATCCCTCTGGAACCTGGGTTCAGAGTTTTATTAAAAGAATCAAATGAGGGCATAATCCCATAGCAGAACAAAACACTGCTTTCCATAGCTTTGTTAGATGGCTTATTCCATCTCTAGCTGTTAGTGAATTAGAAAAAGCGATTGTAAATATCTCAGCTGCAATTGAGGAAATGGAAAATCAAACTGCTGATGCTGTTCCAGCATTACAAGAAGAAATAACCAGCCTGTTCAAAGTAGTGCTCCAAAATAGAGTGGCATTAGATACACTTTTAGCCTCCCAAGGAGCAGTTTGTTCTGTAATCAATGATAGCTGTTGTTCCTATATAGATCAAAGTGGAAGAATTACTACTGATCTAAAGGAAATGTGGAAACAAGTTAAAAGATTTCGTGAAGTGGCGCAGGACAGCACCTCATGGGGATTTGAGGAAATTTGGGAAAAATTAACATCATGGGTACCAAATCTCTCCTGGTTGAGACAGTTTTTTTTTTCCTGTGTTTGTAATAATAGGAATGGTTGTAATTACATGTATAACGGTCCAACGCTCCTTTTGGTGTTGCAAACAAACCATGATGAACTGTGACGAATGGAAGAGAAACAAAATTAAGCATCAAGCAGAAACAGGGAAATACTTCAGGAAACTTTAAATAAAAATGGAATAACTAAGTTGCAAAAGAATTTGCAATAGGACAAGAAAATAGGGGATTGAAGAATGGGGTTGATTGAAGAATAGGGTTGTAAATAAGTAACCTCAAGAACATTAGGATATGTTAGCAGCTATAGAGAAAAGGAAATTGCTAAGATAAGCTTTGCCAGAGCCACCTGTTGGTTACTGATATGACAATGATCCTAAAACAAAGTGATGAAGAAATAACCACCGGGTCCGAAAGCCCACTACCACAGTTTTGTATGCATACAGGAGGCATTCTCTAAAAAGTATGATGTAATGCGTGTAATCTAATGAATATGTATGTTTAAGGACGATGTAATCACAGCCTGGTTGATGCCTGAGGGAGACACGCTTGGAGGAGCTATCCCCCATGTCTCCCGGTGCTGCAATAAGGAATACCTGCTTGTCAACTTAAAACTTTGTTGGCGAGTTCCTGGAGTTTTCTCCTAATCAGGTCGTTGCAGTTTCTTACTTGGTTTAATCTTTCACATGTCTGTGGCAGGAAAACAATAACTCAAGGCATTTCCACTGAAAAAAATCTAAAATGCATGCTTTAGAAAAAAAACTATCCCTCCGAAACTTGGTACTTTGAAGTCTGATTCAAGAAGTCATTGAAACACATTTAAATATACAGATCTTTAATTTCAGCACAGGTTTATGTTTCACAGAATGAATTACTCATTATGGAACTTCTGTGGTCCATTTTACTTCAAGAACTTAAACTGACAATAAATGTACCTTTTCTTTTTTTTTTCCCCCTCCTCCCAGCCTTTGTGAGCCAAAGAAAGATTTAATTGCCCGGGTAGTGAAAATAATTGGGAAGAGGAAAGCTATTGAACTGCTTATGGAAACAGCTGAAGTGGAACAAAATGGTGGACTATTCATAGTGGTAAGAAACTTGAGGTGTTCTGGGTTTGTTGGTGGGGAGGCACACAACACACATAACTTGGAGAATATTTACGTAGGGCCATTGCACAGCTTTCACATTGGCCAGGTTCTCACCCAGTTTCATGGCCTTCCTTTGCCATGAAACTCACTAAACGAATATTAAGGTAATCGTCCAGTGGGATTTGAGTAAACAATAAGATTAATGAACCTGGGGATTACGCAATTTTTTGTACTGAGATTAATATCTGATTTACAGTTACAACATTGTATCTGTTACCCTGCCTCCCCTTGGAATCTTTCAGCAGAGAACTAAGTGGGACAGGTTCTGAAGCTTGAATAAAAATCTGTAATGTTAGGATCCATGTGAAACTTCTGGCACATTTCTTCAGGAAGTCAGATAGGTCGGTGATGCCAAACATATCTACTGGGTTAGTGTGCCATCAGAGTTCACCATACTCATCAGTGAGCATTTCTAATGTTATGTTCTAAGAGTAGCTTTGAAAAGGGAATATCAGCTTCATTAGAGAACCTTTGGCTTGAGTATCAGTAGAGCAAAACTGAGTACTGAGTTCTGTTAAAAATCATGGTAAAAATCCTCTACTTGGAATTTCTCGCTATGTTGGGGGTTTTCTATTAATAATGAGCCTCACTGCAAAAGTTCAGAACCAAAGAAAAAAAAAATAAAAGGAGGGAACTACTGAGCACTTTCAGGCATTTGTTTATAATTTGTCTTTTAAGTTCCAGCACTAGAAGTAGAGAGGAGGAAAGGGGATGATTAAAAACACACACACGCGCACACAAAGAAAACACCCCAAGAAGACAACAACTTTACAGCTACCAGGTTGTCTTAGAAGCAGTCTGTTGTCTTGAAAGGTTAAGGTACTTACTAACCAAGGAGATGAAAGGACACCACTCCTGGTGGCGTAGGTTCCTTTGGCTGCAGATCAGAGCACGCTATTTGAAAGGCAGATCATACTGTTTTTTCTTTGTTGGGAATTTGTGCTGATAGCAAATGCCACATACTTTTATCATCCTGTTTCAAGAATATTAAAAATTACCTTCTCTGTTCTTAGAACTTTTGGATTTTGTTTTACTTCGTTATTTAGTAGAAAGTATCATGTTTAGTACAATATCAGAGCACTGGAGTAACAGTTCAACTTCGCAGACTGCAAAGGGCAGTTGGGTAGTAGTATGATAATTAGTGCTTATAATTTACAAAGGTTTCAAAGCTGAGTCCATTCATGCTTCAGTGTGGTATGGCATATTGCACCGCTGCTGTTACACTAAAAACTGTTGAAGCATGGAACTAACGTGTTGTGAGGAGAAACTACAAAGTATGTGTTGCATTTCCTACCTAGGCAGAAATGCAAAATCCTGGAGATATGCAGTAAGTTGTAGAATTGCAGAGTACAATAAAAAAAAAGTGATCTATGTAATTTTATTAAATTAATTTTTTGATGTTTTACTGGTCTTATGTGTCAGGAATATTTATGTGTTGTGAATATTTAACCTAGCATATACATTATTTTAGATCTTTGTGATAGTAGAATACTGTTCACAGTTTGTTTCTTCGCTACCAAAATCAGTTTTAGTGTGTAGCTGAACAGTTGGTATTATATTCTAGAGCGAATTTTTTGCAACCTTGTAATTTACCTGTCCAAATGTACTAATCTGGTTTTTGACCTTTTTATGACTAGTTCAGTCAGAAATAAAACATAGCCAGGGTTGGTTATATGTAAAACCTCACCCAGCAGAACATTTCTTGTAATTCTGTCTCAATACAAAGAATTGTCTTAGATGCTGTGTTTATGTCAACACTTACATATTAAGCTTGCTATTATGTATTTGTTCTTTCCCTATTAAGAATGGCACTCGGAGAAGAACACCAGGGGGCGTTTATTTAAACCTGCTGAAGAACACACCTAGTATCAAAGAAGAACAAATCAAGGTAAAATTGTCAACAAGAGTGCAAATGATGGTCCAAAGGATTTATTTTTTTTCTACGAGAAATATTGATTTAATCTCTTTCAGCTTCTACCGCAACTGACTATATTGCAAAGAAACCAGCTTTTCATGATCAAAATTTATGGGGGGTGTAAGGAGCCTGGGAAATGAATTACCATTCACGCTAGGTGGGGAGAACGCCTTTTACATGTTATCAGTCACAAAACCCTGTTGAGGATGTCAAGAGTGTAGAATCTGAAGAGATGAACATTGGATTTTTCTTTAGTTTGTGTATACCTTACAGCTATGATGTCTGCAGTTATATTTCTGCCTTGGGAGCTCTTTGTCATTGTACATGAATTGAACAGAGTTCTCTTAATGGAATACTTCTTTCCTATAAAGCTTCAGCTGTAGTGCCAGGCAATATTTCCCATTAAGTCAGATACTGGTCTGATCTTAGTCTGAATTGCTCACTAGCATCATCTGTGTTCTCACCAAATCAGCTTTGTCAGCTTGCAAATACTGCCTTTCCTTTTAAGGTATGAAGTAAACTGAGATGGTATTTTTTTTTAATTCACTTAAAGCAACTTGGCTTGGTTTGGGGTTTTTTTTGAAGGTTTGGTTGGTTGTTGTTTTTTTTTTTTGCATTATATTTGCAACTTCACTGAAGCTTTTAATAAAAGAAATACTTATTTTGCTACAACTCACTTGGCAAACTGTCCTAACCTCTTGTACTGGGAATTGAGAAACAAATCAACATAAACTGTGATTGTCATTTTAAGTTTTTAAAAAAATTTAAAAAAAAAAAAAGAAAATCCAGAAAAAGCAACAACCTTGCGTAGCTTAAGGTGGTCACAAAAAAGTTGCAAGTTTGATTTTTACAAAAAAAAAAGGAGAAAAAAAAAATTGCTCTCCTACACCTCTTCCGTGCCCTTGTACTTGTGTGTCTCATTCTTCATTTGGTGATACTGACAAGTGTTTAATGAGACAGCAGTTTTCACTAAACGAACTTCATTGATGGTATGAGACTCATTTGTTGTAGAAAACTGTGGTAAAAATGTGTAATCCTGTCATCATGAGGTTGTCATATATACCAGCATCACAGATTTGCATGTCCTTCACACTTGGCTTGCAGGTTTTAGGGAGAAGAAAATAACCAGAGAAAGGGGAGTATGTAGCAGCATTTAGTTCTGCTACATTCTTTCAAATATAGAGGAAATTTGTAACAGTGATATTTTGCAGTAAAGAAGATGTTAATGAGGTTCACAACTGCTTGACAGTACAGACAATGAGATATGAACTCAAATATCAGTTGTGGAGGAAGTTTTTTTCAAGTCGTGATAAAACGTTTGGTCGTATTTCCTCGATAGGTCCCTCCATGTGGCAGTGTGATCCTCTGGTCTACCACCCATTCCTCCCAGTTTTGTATCACCAGCACACTTGAAGTGCAAACTTAGTGATGCTTATTTACATATACTATGGGATTGCTGAGAATTTATGTAACAAAGTAATTTATCATAGAATACCAGGTTGGGAGGGATCTCAGTGATCATCTAGTCTAACCTTTCTTAGGAAAAGCATGGTCTAGACAAGATGTCCCAGCACCCTGTCCAGCTGAATCTGAAAAGTGTCCACCATTAGAGAATCAGCCAATTCCCTGGGGAGGTGATTCCAGTGGCTGATAGTTCTCATGGTGAAGAACTTCCCTCTTGTGTCCAGTTGGAATCTCCTTTTTTTTTTTTTTTTTTTTTTTTTGTGCCCTTCTTTTTTCCTTGTAAGAAGGAGATCTCCATCTTCTTTGTAGCCACCCTTTAAATACTGGAACTTGATGATATGGTCTTCCCTGAGCCACCTTTTCTCTGTGCTGACCAAACCCTATTCTCTGAGGCTTCTCATACAAGGCCAGCTTCCCAGGCCTTCTATCATCTTTGGGGCATTTTCCTTAAGTGCAGTCTTCTATCCTCATGCTTCTATTATCGATAATGTTAGTTAAATACTACTGAACAGTATTTGTAAATATTTTTTTTTTAGCTACTTTAAATTTCTTCAGGAAACACTAGTAAGCTGAATATGCCCAAATTTGTTTTGTTCTCTTTCAAGGAAATATTCTACCTGGAGAACCAAAAGGAGTATGAAAACAAAAAAGCTGCTAAGAAGAGGAGAATACAAGTTCTAGGGAAGAAGATGAAAAAAGCCATAAGAGGGCTCAACCTGCAAGAATATGATGATGCATCTCGTGAGACTTTTGCTAGTGATACGACTGAAGCTCTGGCTTCCCTGGATGATCTACAGGAGGGGCATCACGAAGCAAAGATGGACCCTGAAGATATTATTGAAATTGATAATGCTCATGATTTAGAGATCTTCTAGTTACTAATGTTCTTAATAACAAAATCTCTGTAAAACATGTTAAATTAACTGGTTTATAATCCCATGACTTCTTTTCATAACCTGCAAAAACATGGGAAATATTAGATGCTGAAGAACATCTAATAATTCTTAGCTAAATTCTACAGCATGAAAGATTCTGATTGTTCTATTATTTGTTTGCTGAGTCCTCAAAATGATTTTAATATTTTTCTAGGTAACAGCTCTGCATCACCATGTTTCTTCCTTAGGAAATTTTTAATCACATGTTAGCTATGGTTCAGATTAAAGTCAGAATTAAAGCTATGCTTTAATCGAATACATCAATTTTAATTTATTGAAGCTGTCAAAGCCATGAAGTGAGCAATGCTTGTTACAATTGAACAGGAAAATCCGGTATAAAGTTAGTCTTGATAGAAAAGATCTTGTGTGCTTATATGCAGTTTGTTGGCAAGAATACCAGAGTTTATGGAATTAAAGACCTGTAAAAACAGATTGGTTTGTGAACTAAACACAATTTTAATGGTCAGTGACTTTTAAAAAACAATCTTGTAAATAAGCACTGTTGAGCAGTGTATGTTTGAAATTTCTGCAGCAATTCAATCCTTTTTTTTATAATTGCCTGAGTTTCCTACTTATTCTGTCTAGACTTTTTCCATGACTAGACACACACATCTTCAATCTTTTTGTTTGAAAACAAATATAACTGGATGCTTTCTGAGCGGTGAGATTTTACTAAGCTGTGTTTCCCTCAACGGTCTGTAGACTCCACATGCAAGTATAAACCTATTCATTTGCAGTTCTTGTTTCCATGCTTCTCACATGTGCAGTAAGATAGTGTGCATCTTGCAGAAGTTCTGAAGCTTTTAGTAGCAGATGATGAGTTGTTTGTTTTGGGTTTTTTTTTAACTTGATGCAGAAGACTGGTTTCTAGGTTTGATTGAAGAGAACTCCTATGTTGGATGTCGGTTTGAATATAGCTGAAAAACAACACTGATGCATATAGTATCTAAAACACTTTCTGACTAATAAGTTCTGCTCTCTCTGATTAGACACTTTTCCAGTACAAAATATTTCTGAAGTATGAATGAATTCACTTTAAAACCTGTCAACAAACATCTGTATGTAAATTTTGGTAACTGGGAGTCCTTGGACTTCAGAAGCAAACTGTATCACTGAAACACGTAGTGAAGTTATAATGAACAATTCACTACTGTCAAGAACTCTTAATCATATAACACATTCCATTCTATGCTTCACTAAATTTAATTAAATATTGATTAAAGAATTTTGGCTTTTCTGTGGTTTCATGTTCATGGGTGAGAGCTCCCTGGTGTTAGGAAGTTACTCACCAGACGTGAAGCACGGCTTTGTTGGTAGTAGTTGCTGAAATAAAAGGTTTTGATTTGTTCATTAACTTCCCTAACAAACATGTGATGGTCAGAGTGCTGAACTGATAACTCATGTATAGGAAACAAAACTCTATATTTGATCTTAGTTTTGGGAAATGCTTGGAAATGTCTTCATTTTCTGACTAGAATCTGCAAATTTTACTGGTGGTTTAAATTTTTTATTGTTATGAATTTGCTACTAATGAGCTGTCTGTTTTTCTAAATGTTAGGACTTTAAATGTTGATTTTTTTTTTATTTAATTTCTTTTTCCAGGTGAAGAGTACCAAAACAATGTGTGGAGTCTTCTTTTTAAGAAAAAGAAGATAACACAGTACCCATTACTCCTAGTGCCTGACTAACTGGCCTTTTCTTATCTTCTGGTTTTTCTATCTCTTCTTTCAACAGAGTCTTTTCAAAAGGAAGCCTGTTCAAAACAAGCAGCAAATAGTTTTCAGTGCTGTTACACCAGTGATTTTTCTTTGCCTTTGGTGTATAAAAGATTGTATTAAGAAGCACCAGTTCTTATGTAGCGCTGTAGTGGCTGCAGTTGAGCTTTGGTTTGTTAGTGGAGCTGTGGGGCTGATCCTTCCCTGCTCTGCAGCCTGGCTCAGACTCCTGCCCTTTTCTGTGGGATTCATCTGCATGTGATGGCCCAGCAGTAGTCATGTCACGAGTCCTTGTGTAACAGCATTTCGAGCTGCTTATCCAGCAAGCCTTGGGTTGACTATGGGCAGTGCTGGAGCTGAGGAGCCCAGGGCTTTGGAGCCTGGTGTTGCAGTCACCAGAGTTTCCAAAGGGACTGATGCAGATGTGCTGGGGTAAGAAAGAACAGGCTGGTACATTCCTGTGTATTGCTACAGATCTGGCTCTTTGTATCTGGCACAGGTGCTGGAAGGTGTTGAGAGGAATTCAGTCATGGTTGTTTTCATCTTCCTCATCAAGCAGCTTTTCATTCCTTTTTTTTTTTTTTTTCAGTCTGTCCTGACATGACATTTTCAGATATGTCAGGCTCTGCGGTTTGTTGTCAGTTGAGTGTGGCTTGTGACTAAACTGGATTGTGTGGGGTGTGTTTTGTCATCTAGTAGCTGATGTTTTACAGACAAAAAATTGCTAATATAAGGATGGGCTTTGTGTTACCAAGTTTCTTTGAGCAGATGTGATTGAGACAACATCTGTACTGAAAATGTAGACTCTTCAGACAAATACCACCCTCAATCCCATATGCTGTAGCAGCCTAATAAGCTATCTCTGTCATGCTTGAAACGGACTGAGAATGAGGGAAATATGCTCTGGTTTGAAAACACAAAACTTGTTTGTTAACAAAGATTTTCTTCCTTATATCCTAAATTCAAATGAGAAAACAATGCTTTTTGGTATCATATGTAAAAATAGTTAATGATTCAATTTCTTGTGGATTATGAAAGCATCACTTTAAGTATAATTGCATTATTACAGATCCTCCTTCCCCTTCCAAGTAGATTGTCTCATTAAAAGGTATTTGTCCTCCAGACCTATGAACTGCTATTTGCCAAAATTCTCAGGCAAGCATGGAAAGACTCAGTGCTGACTGTGATGCCTTGAAAAGGAAGATATGAAGAATAATTTGAAGGTAGTGATAGTGAGATCAGAAACTGGTTTTGTACTGTGTATGAAAACTTAATGGGACTTCAGAGTTGTCCCATATGCCCATGGTGCTGCTGGGTATCTGCAACATCTCTTACTAAATCTATTTTCAGGCATCAGGCGAGATGACAATGCTTTTGCTGTTCCTCTTCATAGTGGTAGCAGAAGCTCATTACTGTTTAAACCATGTCTAAATCTTATTCTTTTGGGGTTTGAGTTGGGTTTTTTTAATCATTAAAAAAAAAAAAAAACCCAAAACAAAACAAAAAAAAAACCAATGTGACTCGCTCCTTTGCTATGTTATGAGAAATGGCTAGAGACATTAGGGGTTATGTTTGCTAAAGACTGTGGTTTCTGAAAGACCTGCCAGGAGTGTAGAGGAAGGGGTATGCAGGATGTTGCAGGAATAACAGGGTATAATGGTTATAGGAAAAGTGAGATAAATACTTCAATTACAACTGCTGTTATGGAGAAGTTGAATTCTTTGTATTTTGTTAGAGTAAAGGTGTGGAGGGGTAGACTGAGTAATAATGAGTTTTCAAAAGAACTTTTTTTCATCTGTCCTAAAACAACAACCCTCATTAGTTATGTCCTTAACTTACGCCATCCTCTTCTGCTGTAGTTTTGACACAGGAGAGTCTGCCCAAGGCACTTTTTTAAAGCATTGTTTATTTCAGTGTACAGAGGAGAATTGTATTCATGGCTCTAGTCAGTATAGACTTACTTGGTACCCCACTTCAGTTCCTAAATCCTACTGGTCAGCAGCACATCAGAGTTCAAGACTATTCCTGAACTGTTGTGGTACTTAAGTGGTTCTGGGAATATGCAATCTTGGAGCCTTTCCATCATAGTTTAAGGGATTCACAGTAACCTGGCAGAAGCAATGACTGTGATTTCCCAGGACACCACCTCTTGGACTCAGCAGGCAGCTGGAGAGCATGTTGCATAGCAGCAACCTTTGCAGCATCTGTGGCCCCTTGATAGTTTGGACCTTCTGCTTCCTGTCTGTGACCTGCCAGGCCCTAGGAAGTTCTTGCAGAACAAAACTTCCCAATATTTAGAAAGGACACATTTGAAGCTTTCTCATGTCCTTATCCACTATACTGATAGATGCTACTTTTTCAGATCTGTAGAAGGAGGAAGGAGAACTCAACTGTGATGGATTTAACATGGCCCAGCCAAACATATTTCTAGAATCACAGACATCCAGGCCTAAATACTGACAAAAATGAGAAATGCATATCTTAAGTTATACATGAGACTCTACACATAAGTTAACTATTCTAGATACTACCTTTTTAGGTTTTTATGGGTTCGTTGGTTGGTTTTTGTTGAGCAGAGAGATTATTTTTTTCAGTTATTAAAAAAACGCAAAACATTTTTATACCAGTAAGTAAATGCAGAAGAATCTTTCTTGAAAACTTTTCACTGGATATTTTTCACCCTGAAAGCTCATTTGTGATTCAGGATATTAGCATTCCTGTTTGAAACATCATCTGTTTGAAAGGTGCTCTCATTTTTTCCCAGAAGTTGCATTTTTTTAATTTGCCCCCACAAGTTTTTCATTTGCTCAGTTTTTTTTCAAATTATGATACAGCTGTTTAGAGTAATTTTGCAGTTGCTGTTTAGTTACCGCTGACAAGTTTTGTATTGACAATATTCAACTACTGGAATGTCTTCATTCAGCATAGAGAAAAATATATATACTGGGGCTCTGGAAGACACTCAGTTCTTTGAGCACCCAGGAGAGAAAAATGCAAGATGAAAGAAAAAGCCTCCAAGGGAAAAAATAAATGCCTTGGTTAATATTAATTCTGGTGTCCTCATGCATTCCCATGTTTCCAGATACTGGGGAAATGCGATTGCTCTCGCACGCAGAGAAGTTATGACCTGCTTTTTCCTTTTATAAACAAGCTGATACGGTATGGTATGTAAGGTTTAAATGACATACAAAATTGAACCAAACTGTTGTGTAGACTATTTTCTCTATAGAGAAAAGTAAAAACAAAAAACTTACCAGAACCAAAATATTTTGGACTCAGTCAACATTTTGGCAGAAAAGCAGAATGTCCATGTAGATGTACAGGAGCCCAATGCTATGTTGGCTCTTTCTCATAAAGTTCTGATGGCTTGCTTTTCTTCTTCCTAAAACTGCTTGAAGTGGCCCTGCTCATTTTTTTTCTTGCCCTTCTGGAGATACAATTGTGACCCACCTCACCCTTTTTTTTTTTTTTTTTTTTTTACTTGTTTAAGCAGTATTCCTATTTCTCTGCCTAACTGATACATAAATAAAACACTCTGAAATCCTCAGTAGGAGGGATAGATTATTCCCAAGCCTACTACAGTGAATTAAGATCTGAAGGAAAAATTTCTTATCTGCAGTCTCTGATGCCTCTTAAAAGAAGACAAATGCAGAAAGACACTCATGGGCTATCACGGGAATAGTGCTGAATATCTAAGTAAAGAATAAGCTGAAGTAAATGCAGGTGTAACATAAATAAACTCCAGAAATAACAGCAGTTGGTTTCATCCATTCAAATGCCTTCTGTGTAGAGCTGTCAGCCCAAACCAGATGCATCCATCTAAGAAGAGGTAGCTATCATTTAGTTTTGTCTTGTGACTCTCTTTCCACTCCAATTATGTTATGTAAATAACAAATTGTCAAGCTGGAAGGTGGCAAGTGAGAAATCTAAAGAGAAATATCTTAAATTTTGCAAGGATCTGAGAATTTGTAAATTTTCCATGAAGTGTTTTTAATATCCTGGATACCTGTTTGATTTTGCAGTACATAGAATCATAGAATAGTTAGGGTTGGAAAGGACCTTAAGATCATCTAATTCCAAGTCCCCTGCCATGGGCAGGGACACCTCACACTAGACCATGTTGACCAAGACTGTCCAACCTGGCCTTGAACGCTGCCAGGAGTGTAGCATTTAACACTTCTTTGGGCAACCCATTCCAGTGCCTCACCACCCTCACAGTAAAGAACTTCCTCCTTATATCCAATCTGAACTTCCCCTGTTTAAGTTTGAACCCGTTACCCCTTGTGCTATCACTAAAGTCCCTAATGAAGAGTCTCCCCAGCATCCTTGTAGGCCTCCTTCAGATACTGGAAGGCTGCTATGATAAGTAAGTGATGATACACTCCGTTACTGTCTTTTAAAATATGATATGCTAAAGCTTAATTTTAGGTTACTTTCTTGAAAAGTGTGTTTTATTCCAAATTACTGCTTCTTCATATTCTGTTTTGTAGCCAATCAAGTCTATTAAAATTCAGTGGACAGAAGCTGGCTTCAAAACCACATGTACTTACTAACAGAAATATAAAATTGCTGCAGCAGCAAATGAGAAGGGCTTGTAAGATTTCTACATAATTTCTATCCATTTAGTTTTGTGTACATAGAAATGCTGATCTCTAAATAGTGTAATTTTTGTTATTAAATGGTCTAAAATCTAAAAAAGCTGCATTTATATTTACTTTGGAAAATATACCTACTATACCTTGCTTCCTGTTTTTTTCACCTTGTAGAACTTTCACAATGGATAAAAATGCATGGTTAATACAACCTTCTTTTCTACAGAAGGCAATAACAAGGAGCTAACGCATTATTGCTATTAATGCTAAGTGAGTCTATTACACTGCTCTGAAAACATGTAACATTTTCTCTTGTTCTGTTTCTATTTGGTTATCATTTTTATGCTATTCTTCTGAGACCTTTTCTCAGAAATTTGCTCTATTTCTTACATTATCTAGATTTTATGCAGTGAAAGGCATTCAAGATTAGTTTCTAAGCAAGAATATCTACAGAACGTCTCAAAAGACTGATGCTTTGGTAAAATCAGTTATTGATTTTAACAAAATCTGTGGAGGTAAACTAAACCTTTAATGTGATTGTGTTGTTATTTTGCAATGAATTACTGATTGTATAGGGCTCTATTTTAGTGCTTTCATTTTGGAATTATATGTCTAAAGAAACCAGAATGTGTATGTGTGGAAAGAGGATGGTAGTGTCACATTCAGGGGGATTGTTTGGTGGTTGGTGTTTTGTTTTGGGTGTTGGGGGTTTTTTTAAGGATTAATTGTAACTACTGCTTTGTCAAAATACTTCTGACTGGCAGTGAAAGAATACTGAGTACGCTTGTGCAAAATTTCCCACAGAAATTGTCTGCCAGTATTTGGTACCACATCT
The DNA here is from genome assembly GCF_963264785.1 of Psittacula echo. Lineage (NCBI taxonomy): Eukaryota > Metazoa > Chordata > Aves > Psittaciformes > Psittacidae > Psittacula > Psittacula echo. Next base: position 51,907,215 of record NC_137742.1, on the reverse strand, counting down.
CAGTCTCTTTCCTCTGAGGGTTACAAGTTGAAGATGTTCTTGGGTTCCTTAGGTTTCTGACACAGTTGCAGGCTTGTATGCCTGCAGTTTAGCCAAAAGACTATTGAGCAGATGAATACCTGAGAACTAGAGCTGTAGAGCTGTAACCATCTGTGCACTTTTCAGAATGGTTGAATGAAAAGAGGGTGCCATGCAAGCAGGAAAAGCAAGGCCTTTAGGATTCCCTACCCCTTATAGCAGGGTAACGGAATAGGTGCTTTTTTATTGCATCACTCTCCATGCCCTGGCAGTCTGCCTCCAGTCTCAAGAATTCTCAGCTGCTATCTTTGGCAGTGTTAACGCCCCGTGAGTTTCCTGTAGATAGATGAAAAATCATATATGGGATAAGCGCTATGCCAAGTACACTGGCCTCTTGGCAAACCTTTTTCTTTCCTCCCTTGCTTCCTTCTTCCCTGCTGGAGTTTTGTTTACCTTTTTCCAGCAGCCCGCAGGCACATGAATCCTTAGCAAAAGATGCTTTCACATGAGGAAAGAAGATGTAGGCCTGCTGCAATTCTGTCTGTGCAGCAACCCCACAAAGGAGTGTGTGCACAAGACAAGCAATTCTGAGTTCCTGTTAACAATTATGTGAGAAGTTAAACAGATGGGATTAAAGCACTTACAAAACAGGTTGTCCAAGAAATTTCTAAAACTGAAATCAATAAGCTCCTACAGCGAGCTCTTTAAAAAGTGTGAGGAATAGAATGGAATGGAATGTTATTGGCATTTATGAAATTGTACTAGTGCCGCTTGAGAAAGCTCTTCTCAGAAAAAGCTGGGGTTTCTTTGTTATTCTTTTTTTTTCCTAACCCAGTGATAGACCCTTCTTATCTACAGAGTTGTGTTGGGAAGAGCAATATTCTTTGAGAGATTTCACTGCTACTGGGTGGATGGGAAGAGTGTTTCAAGAGTGACATGTGAGAAAATGTCACCTGTATGTCACCTGAGCTATTTGTATGGCAGTTCTGCATGCTTACAACTCTCTCCAGAATATTGGTATTCATTACAACTGACTGTCATTCTTCCTCATGCAAGTACAACCAAGTGTTTCCTCCAGTTGTGTTGAAAGTTGATCATACTTCTGCTGCAGGATACAGCCCCCTGGGACATCTTTAAATGTTTCATATCAAATCAGAACAGCAGTTTCTACCCTATTTACTGTTGAGTATTGCGGACACAGAAGGTCTAACTTCAAGGAGGCAAAGCTCAGCCCCACTTAAGAATGAGCTTTCTCCACCTTGCTGGAGAAAAGTTCAAATGTTAAGGGTCACAGGGCTATGAGTATTTGAAAGCTGCCAGGAGGCATTCAGGAGACCTGAGAGAAATTGGTTGTGTTTTGTTAAACTGAAAAGACATACAGGAAAGAATTATGCTCAGTGAGTATGGAACTTCAGGTTGAAAATGTGAGAGTAAGACCAAAGGAAGCAGTTGCATCCTGGAAGGAAATCCTCTCCAGATGCGGGATAACACCTCTGGTTTAACAATGTGAGGCAGCTAAGAGGAAATCTCTATCTGGTGTGTGCTGGGATTCCAAGCTTCCCCAGAGGAAGAGTAATTGAGGAAATCAGCACTCGGTTGTCTAAAATGTGTTAAGATGTCTTAGCAGCAGTACATGGAACCAAACTCAATAAGCCGTGGTTTAAAGTAATGCTAGGGGCTCACTGAAATTCAAATATGGCACTCAACATACCCTTAGCATCTACAGGATAATGAAAATAATTGAGAGATATATATATACACACACACACACATACAAAAACCTAACTTAAAAGAATCCTGACAAGTGTGTCATGTCTCCTGTCCTCCAAGTGATGCTCCTACCTGAAGGATTTCCTAGCAAAGGCCAGGCATGGAAACAGAAGATGATGAAGATGAGGAAGAAGATGAAGACAAAATAGAAGACAAAGAAGAAGATGAAGATGAAGAAGATGATGAAGAAGACAAAGATGACAAGAAGAGAAGACGATGAAGAAGAAGACAAAGATGACAACAAGATGAAGATGATGATGAGAAGAAAAAGATGAAGAAGAAAGAAGGTAATGCATGAGTATTTATTTGTGTTTCCAAGCCAGTTCTTTGAGAGCAGTTTTATGATGTTTGGCTGTAGACCTGTATTTTTTTAACCTTTGAAGCTTACTGGGGTAATTATGCAACAATTATCAGAGGACAAGGAATGAATAAAGAGGTTTCTGTCCTAAAGAATGCAGATGGTGCTTTTCAGTTGAAAGATTAAAAAAAAATTAAAAAAAAATTAATCTGTCTGTGTTTAGGGTAGCCCCTTTCTGATGCTTGACAGTGAATTCAAAGTAAAGCATGGATTTTAGCAGGCACACCAAATAAAAAAATAGATTACTTCCTTATTCCATCTTGGTTGTTGCTATATGCCATATTGCTCTAGCATAATATTCTTAGATATTGGTATACAGAAGAGGAGGTGGTGTTTGCAGTGACATATTTAGTGGAAATTGCAGGGAAGAAAAATGAGCTACAGCCTAGAAGGGCAGGGGAGAAAGTAACAGATTTTGTTGCTTCAGGTCTCTAGCCCAGAACTTCGGAGAAGATAGCTTGCAGGTTCACTGTTGTCAAGTTTTACGCATATTTTCAGAACTAAGTCATCTCTGCAAGCTGTTGAAGCAATTTTTGGCACATAGTCTGAAAAAGTTATTCAGATGTCTTTGAACTTTTTGAACCAGTTGAGCAACTATTTGAGCCTTCAAGAAAGATGCAAGATGAACAGATTCTTCTGCAGTTCTAGAGAGGCATAGGAGTTTTCTTCTGCAGCCAGCCTATTAATATCTTAGCAATTACCTTATTTGTATTACACTACTTTCTTCATAAGAACCTATAGGAAGTACTCTATTTAAGTAGTCTTTGTTATCAAAACCAGGCTTTTCCCATTCATAGGTTCTACATAGCACACTGCCTTTTATTCATGAGATTTCTGTCAACTTATGCTAAAACAGTTTTTTAATCAGAAAGAATATTAACTGAAGTTATTTTTTGGTACTCTTGTCCTCTTTGCAGGAGTTTGTTTGCTTTTTCTCACTAATGCTTCAAGAGAAGTATACAGTATTTACTTTTGCAAATGGGTGCAGAATCAAGTAAGAGCCTTTTATAAAATCCTGTCCTCTGCTGAGCAGAGCAGATCATGTTAAAGTCGGCATGGATGAGCAGTCATTTATCCCTGGGTGGAATTTGGGCCTTTGTGAGATATCATTTGGAATGAATACCTTAATCTCTTAAATCATGAGGAACTAAGCTCTAGGATTCCAAAAATTCTTCATTTGCAAGACAGCCAATGATGAGTGTAAATCAATTTTACTATCATTGAAGTAAAAGCGTTGCCCAGGAAAAAATTAACAGAGAATATGAAACTTAGGAAAGTGTGACTTAAAAGCACTGATTACCTCCCTATTCTGCTTAGCGAAATTTCGAAAGGTAATGTAGTTCTAAATGTAATTTCTAGTGGTTAAGTGAAAAACACTGCAGTGGTTCATGCAGGGCTTTTACATGCAACTAAGAAGCACATGTACACTCAGTGTACTCAGTGCAAAAATTAAACTGATTTGGGAAATTAGTGCCAACAGTCCCTACATATTTAGGACAGCTAATGTCCAAATACCCAGTGCAACACACACAGAGATCATGAAAGCCATGAATTCTGAGCTTATTTGACACAAAAAAATACGAGCATGAGTCTACAACCTTGGAAATCCCACCCAGAGCATGATCATCAAGAGCTAGCAGCTCTTTAAAGAGATAACTCCTCTTCCTAGCTCTCTCTAGGTACTGAGAGCTGTCTACAGAGGAGACTGTATGACCAGGCCTAGAAGAACTACATGAAGATGCCTTCCCATCCCATGCCCATCGTAGGTATTGTGATCTTTGAGTTGGCACAGCAAAGTGTCCAGTTGATTCAGAAAAGTATGCAACTGACTGCTGATCAATTCCATGCATGCTTCTTTCTTGCTAACAGCTCCTGCCCTTAGGCTGTGCAAACCTTACTGATCTTTGTGGCTTCAGTCAGCATGGCTGTCAGTTTTGATGAGTGCCAGAACACAAGCTGGGAGCTCTGCCTTACAGCAGGATACAGCCCCTGGGAGAGAGGTACACATGCACATGGGAAGATCAGATTTGTATTGTTTATTCTTAGTTTATTTCATCTTAATTTCTCCCTCACACTGAGGTAGTGAGCTGAATTTTCAGAGAACTTGCTTTTTGGATACTAGAGATTTCTGTCACTGAATAGTGCCAGATACTATGATTTCTGTCACTGAAGCCAAACGGAAATACACTATTCTTAATTTTCTATAGTTAACTTTTGGCACTTTTGCATTGTTTAGAGTGTATGTCAATGAAGGGAAAACAGCAAGAAGGGTTATTTTATGAGCATTGTTATTTTGTGAAAGCCAGTTATTAATATAAATTATAGGATGAGATCACTTTTACTGGAGTAGAGAGGATCTGTACAATAAAGCCCTGTGTTCCAGTATAGGTCCTTCTTTCTCAGTAATTTGTCCTGTACATACCAAAGCAAATGAAGAAGTGCATGGAGTGGTTTTAGTGGTTCTAGAAAGGTTCATCATTAAGGCATTGCTGGTAACAGACTCCTTATGCCATCGTATTTTCTGCTGGCACACAGAAGAGTGTTTATAATGATGTTACTGCTAATTTAAAAGGTAACAATCTGCCAGTAATTTCTGCACCTAATTCAAGTTCTACTTTTATACCCTTTCAATGCATGAAGTATTTCTTAGTTTATGGCAACTAACTTCAATATTAACTTTCTTAGCCAACAAAAATTTATATACCTTCATATGGAATAGAAACTATTTATTGCATACATTTTTTAAATCATGAGTCTTTACATGCATGTGGTGATAGATGTTCACAGGGGTTCAGTGACTGCTGAAATCTCTACCACAGAGACAACTTCAGAGTGAGAATGCCTATGTGGGCTCTGCACCTGTGATTCTGGGAAAATTGCCTCTTACCTGTGCTTCATTACTACAGGTAATGAAATTAATTGCGAGCAACATCATACCCAGGTGAGGCACATCACCTCTACATTATTTAGAACCTACAACTCTGTGAGTTAAAGGGATTTTTGGAAGAGCTGCATTTGGCTTTGGTGTGTCAGCAGCAGTGCTCCTGCAGTCCACGTCCTCTGCTGTTGAATGTGGTCTTCACCATTCAGACCTTTACATGCAGCTTAGCTGAGTGATGCAAGATGCAGAGTCTTCTGCATCACTCTTCCACCAGCACTCATGCAGAGGGTTAGAATCTGCACAGTCTGAGGTTTTCATTAGAATGTAGCTGTACCTATTAATTACCGCTATGAGTCAGGGGAAATTAAACAATACTCCAAGCACTGGCAGAGCCTGCTTAGTAGATTCAGCATTTGACTTTCAAAGAATAACGAATAATAAAATAGTAAAATCTAGCAGTGTTTGTATCTGCATTGCTTTCAGGAAGTAAGAAGCAGCATGCCAAAATTAAATACAGTAAAAAAATAAAAACCTCTTAAACATGCAGAGCTGAAATTCTTCTATTCTTGTCTTTACAGTATGTTATTCATAGAGTCATAGAACTAGAAACTTAGTAGCCAAAACCATGCTGCAACCTCCTTCTGAAGCTTTGGTGAATCTTTTATTTTGTTCTCTTAGTTTTCTTGGCATCCATAATCCCTTCTGCCTTAGAACTCAGGGCTACAAATAGCTGGGCTGTGAAAAGACACTACTATGACAGTTTTGAAGATAGCAATTTTTTCTTTGACTGAGCAAGACTGGGGACAATTCAATAGATACAGCTAAAGAAACAATTAAAAATGGTAATTATTATCAACTTGAGGACTCTGAAGCAAGCCTCCTTTTTCCTGATTTTTCAGAAGTATAGAAAATATGTATTGAATTTACATATTCATATTCAAAATACATATTGAAAATATATATTGAATTAGAGAAAGTACACTAACAGACAATATTACACAGCTAGCTAAGAAATCATTTATTCTGAATTCTGCTAGATGCAATTACGCAGTGCGAGAAACCATAACTGGCAGAATACTATTGCTGTTGTTGGATATACATTTATGCATGTATCTTGAAATGCTAAATTTATCTCCCTCAGTACTGGATCAGAAGTACACTGTGCTTCTCTGCACTTCTGTTTATGATAAAATGATAGGACTTTAATATAAAAAATTATTTTCTAGTGTATTTTAAGTATGTGATTATCCAAGCGTAAGACAATTCTAATGTTATTATTTGCTGTCCTATGATTTAGAATATTTTATTAAGTTTTTGCCTCATACCAACTTTAAATAGTCAAACCAGCTGACTTTCAGGGCTACATTTTTCTGGCCTTGTAAGTAAAATAATCCCATCTGGTAATTTTTATTTCATATTTTAATTATAATATTATTGCAGTTTGTAATCATAATTAATTTGAGATTGTATCAACACACTAATCACACAAACACTAATAAGGCAAGTACTAAGCCATTTCTTGGATAAGACTGTGATATATCAATCAACCTCTGTTATTCTGTCACCTGGCCATATTCTGCTGCTGTTGAATTTACTGGCTTCAACTGAAGCAGAATTGGGCTCTGGGGAAGAAAGAATTTACTACCTGGTTTTATTTTCAGTGAATATCAAGGTTTTGTGTTGGATATTTTACTTACAGAAAAATGAAAAATCCTTAGGAGTAAGCCTTAATTACATTGCAATTGTTTTGCAGTTTACTGTATTTTCCTTATGCAGATCCTTTATATTAGAAATCCCTTGACATGCTGAGGTAAGCACAGTTCCTGACTCTGAAACATGGTAGAGTTTTAATAAGATTTCTTTATGAGTAAGACTTCTAAAGAATAACTCTACAACCTAGATGCAAACTTTAAAATCATATTTACTACCCTGCTAATTTATTTTAAAAATTCATAAAGGCTTTCATATGCCCATGTCCTCAAATATACAGACTGAAACTGGTGTTTCCAATGTCTGTAACACCCTTAGAACAAACACTGACACTGCTTATCTTCCCAGCCACATAAAAGAGGCTATTGGTATAAAACTAAATATAAGGGCATGTCTGCACCTGAAAACAGCTGCAAGTACAGCAACCGCTGTAGGAGCAGAGAGACTGTCCGAATTCCAGATTTCAGTATTTTCACTGAAGATGCCAAAAAGCATTCTATTATAACTCTATTGTTAGGGAGTCTGGAGCCAAGTTTCTGGTGGGAGCAAATCATCAGTCTGAGTCACTCTGCTCGATCCATCCCATAGCCACTGTACATGGGTTCTGGAGTCTGTTTTGGGTTGGATTGTTGGTTTGTTTTTCTTTTTTAAATGTGAGCTAGCACTGTCGTTCACATGCCCAGGCAGTGTGTAGGAGCCTGGTGAGCAAGTGGTTCATGGTGTTAGATGCAGTTAGATATTTCTCCTATGGCTTTTCAAGGTGTTTACTCTTCTGAGGAAAGGCGCTCTGATTGGAGAGAGAGCAGCACATGTAAGACAAACAGGCTGTTAAAATACAGTTTTCTGAAATTCTCTGCTGAATTTGCTCAGAGACGAGGAGCACATCAGTTACATAAGTACTCACCTTAATATAGAAAACATGGAAACTCATTATGACTAGTATTACCTGTCAAATACTTGTTTAGATTTAGAACAAATGTTTAATTTTCTTCAAGATGTTTAATTTTACACTGACTCACACTTTTAGCAACATTTTTTTCTCTACCTGTAAGGGGACAAGAATCTTTCAACTAAAATTTTGAATTGTGATTAATCAGATTAATTCATGTAACTAGTCTTTGGCAGAAACAAACCAGTTTTACAAAACTAATCACAAAGACACAAAGTTGGCAACAATTGATATATTCTCTAGCCATACCCTAACAATGAATCAGAGTTGTTCTGTCACCAGCTACAGCTAGTAGGGTAAATACCTCTGTAAGTTTTTGGCAAGAAGTTTTTCCCAAAATCTAGTACTTCTGTATAAGCACCAGGCACCTGTGCTGATGACTATATTCTTAGAGAGTCTGTATTTGTAATCTGCTTTATAGCCTGTTCTACAGAAAGGCAACGTTTCTAGTTTTGCTCAGCTGTTTTGAAGTGAGCTTAATCAGATCTTCATGTGGAGCCATATGATTATCAGTTCCTGCTTCTTTACCTTCTACAATATCTTCCTTTCTTCTTTGGGGTTTTTGCAATCACTGTGGGAACTGAGCTGAACTATGACTAGCAGTTATATCACTACATCTTCCCTCAGTGGACCTCAGGTACCTCAGCAGTGTGGGTGGGCTATTCCCTGGACTACTCTCAGCCCAAACCAGCCACCCACCCTCATGTGTACATTCCTTTAAACATGCATGCCTGCATGGTTTCAGATCTGATTATGCAAGGCAAACTGAAAAGAGGTGGTTTTGATAATGAATACTGAGGAGCACTGCAGTTCTTGCAACAGTTCTTTCTGCATCTATCTTTTCTGCACTACTTCTCTGGGCTATGTCTCCTTCTCCTCCCCCTCTGCTCTCATCAATCTTGCAGCCTGTCTCAGATATACAGCATGGCTGCATCCCAAATATGTTTATTCATCCCATTTGGCTTCTCCTGGAGGAAGAGATCCCACAGAACACTAGACAAAGTTTTCTAAGAAAATTTTCAATGTGAAAGATCCAGCAGAAATTGAAAATTGAATTTCCACTGTACCTTAAACTGTAATGAAAAAAAAAAAAAAAAAAATCCCGCAACTCAAACCAGAACTAAAACAAACCAAATCAGGTTTTGGAGGTTTGTTCATTTGTTTGTTTTTAATTTTCATGCAGGCAATAGTGATAGCTGGGTTTGAATCCTGGTGAGATACAGTGTAAAATTAGTATTTTTTCGTCAAGGATTCAAGTTATACATGAGGGCTCCTATTAAGAATAATGTAGTCATACATGAGTTATTACTATTCAGAGCAGCAATTAAAAACACACCATGCTGCACCTACAGCTATCTAACTGGCTTTGTTTTAGTATTTCTGAAGACAAAAACCAGGGAGGACTATTACTGTTATCCGATGTGCTCATATGATGAGACTCCAGATTTTACTATCTTTCTGAACAGCTGCAAACACTCCCGTGCTTCCCCCTCCTGCTGCAGCAACATCTCAAGGGAAAAATAAAATAAGATTCTGTTTCCCAGCTGCTTTGTCCCCAGAAATGGTCTCTAGTCAGCTCTGGATGAGCAAGAAATTAACATTTTGATTGACTTGCCAGAAGTTTTCACATCACTGAAGTATAAACTCAATTGGACTTTGAATCAGGCCCTGGTATGATGTCATGGATGTACATCTGGTTTTGTGCTCTGACATTATGAAAATACTGAGCGAAGTTTCACTTGTTTTACATGGAATGTAGCTGTCCCCAGCAACAGCCCTGCCACACACAGCGGGACTGTAACTGTTTACTCTGTAACTCTTGCTGTTACAAAGAAACATTTCCATTCATTTTGTTTTGTTCTGTTTCTTGAAAGCAGAGGGGGAAGGATTTACGTTGATTCTTCTCTAGCAGACATTCCCCAAATGAAAATAGACAGTATTTTCTGATACTCAGATTAGGTAACATAAAGTATTTGTCCATTTCGTCTTGAGAAGAGTCATGCTTGAATCCCTAATGTAACCCTCAGTGTACTGACAGATTTGCAGGATGTATTCACCATGATTCTTGTTCACTTTAAAAGTAAATATGTATGAATAGAAATTATTATTATATATATAAGAAAATGTCTTTCAATAAATAGCTCATTTACTAGGAGTTACAGAGTCTATGCTAATTTCCCACAAACTTTTCCAGATTCTAGAAGTTTGTTTATTTAAATCAGCGTAAAAAAAGCAAACCAACAAACCAAATTCAAATCACCTTTCTGTTAAATGCTGCATGTTGGAAGGCTTTTCTTTAAACATGTCTCAGTTGGTGAAATACCTTCCATGTTTAGCAGAGGCAAGTCTAAATGTAACATAGCCTGTTGTGTCTAGAAGATGTGCACATGCCAAATGTGTACCATTTATGTTGATTATAAAGGTAATAAACTGTACCTGTGGAGGTATTTCAAATCTGTGTTGAAGTACATGTGATGTATTTCAGAGATCATCTCCAAGAGCTGCAAAGTGTTATCATAGTAAACTGAAATAAGATGAAAATGTTTTGTGTCAAGTTGTCAGCTGCACTGGTAAACATCACATTCGTTTGGTTTTCTGAGGTAAAGAAAACACTCCTGGTTCCTTTAGGCAGCAGCCTGGAGTCATGGGAATGTCAGTGCTCGGTCCTCGGCAGCTGCCTGGTGCCTCAGAGCAGTGAGTGACCCCTCTGTCTGACTTAATAATGGCACTTACAGGCTTTTCTATGCAAAGAAAGTATATTGCATACACGTGCTGTATCAGGCCCAAGGTGCCAAGAGTGAAGAGAAACAATGTTGATAGTCAGTTTCACAAGAGTCTGACATTAGCCAAGGCACTGTGCGAAGGCCGATTCTTTTCTTACTTTCAGACTAGTAGAGGAAGACAAATTCAATCATACAATTAGCAGGAAGAAATCTCAGTTGTAAGCAAATGGCAGAGAAATCTGATGGCATGGTTACTGAAAATTAACTTGCTCCAATATGGAAGTCAATCTCGCCTTTGAAACCACACAAAAGATTTTATATTTTGATAATGAGATTTTAATACGTTCAACTGATTTTTTTCTTTTTTATTAATGTGTGTAGGAAATGCTACATCAACATTAATTTTGTAATTAGGTGGAAGTAACAACCTAAAAAACACAGACTGGTGGAAAGTAAGCATGGAATTGGCAAGACAAACATTTTGGTTTTCAGCAGTAATTATTACAAGACACTAATACTACAATATTTATTTCCATCTAATTTTTATGCTACTAGCCAACCTAGTCTGCTAAGTAAGCCCCATTGAATGTCATCTCACGTGGTAGGCTGGTAAGCTAAAATGCAATAGTTTAACAAAAAAAAAAAAAAATTAAAGCTTGAGGCTTCTGAGAAGAAAGGAAGGCCTCCTTACACATAGTTTGGATTTTAAATACATTCTTTTGATCTAGGAGATGAAATGAAACATATCCCACCCATAATACTTTGGAAGAGGGGAAGAAAGAAAGCTTTGCTTCAGGCACACTAACTGCAAAACGAATACCAGGGTGCGGGTGTAGGGGGTGGGTGTGTGTGGGGGAGGAAATAATGATAATGTATATTTCTGTAATGAAACGAAAACTCAGTGATTTAAAACCCAGCACTAAATTAAATCCTGGGAGTAGACAGAATCAGTCTCAGCATTAAACACCTCAGAGGGCTCAATTTATACAACAATAAAATCTACCAAATTTTGTCTGCCTCTTGTACTGCCTGCAAATACAGATCCTTTCTTTCTAATGCCAGCTGCAGTGTAAAACTACCCTGGGCTATAATCCTACCTTGCTGACAATTTCATGTTGCAGCAGGTGCTACAGAGTTGGGTTTTTTTGTGGGTGGTTTTTTTTCTTTTCCCCAGCTGTTGTCACTCTTTTTAGCCAGCTTTGCTCTTTTCCCAAAGGGCTGGAAAACCGCAAATTGTAATAACAGAGGAGGAAAAAGGAACAACAGGTAATGGTTTGTGTCAACAAAGGCACCATGTGGGAAAAAGCCTATAGTTGTATACACCCCTGTGACAGGAGTACTCTTTTTATCTTTTTTGTTTGAGGGAGTCTCTTATTAGTGGAAATGTGCAAAAAATGTTCTACTAAACTAGCTGAACTGAGAATGAATGTCCATAAACTGTGAAGGGGCACCCAGCTCCCACAGGGGTGATCTCACGCCTGGTGGAAAACTACCGGGTTTCTTTAATCTCGTAAGTGCTTCTTCTAAAAGTATTCTTACTAAAAGACATTGAGGAAATGTAAGTAGTAGGAAATCTTAGTGTTTTCCTACTGACAAGCTGTCTCTATAGGAATTTCTGTGAGGACAATTGGTTTTACACTTGAGATTTAGAACTCCTCACCGTGTTCCTCTTCCTGGTTTCTACTTTCTGATGTACAGCTGCAACACCCAGTGGTCCCTCACATAAATGGATCCCCAGAAGATGCAGCCAACATTGTAGCTTGTGAAGAGACAGTGCTTATTTAAAAGCTATAAACCAAAAGCCTCAGTGGGCTCAGTTCCACACTTATGAATGTGGCTTTTTCACTCCTTGCTGTTGCAGCACCAGATGATTCGTGGTTTTCCTGAAAAATTGTTCAACTTCTAATTAAGGACACAACAACTCACTCACAATAAACCCTTAGGAGACAGACTGACATCAGATAAAGACTATTAAAATACTGACACTGAAACCTGGGTTGAGCATTTCGAATACTGCAACAAGAGTATTAATCTGAGGCAGCTCAGATCCGAGCACCCAGGCACTTGCAGGACCGGGAGTTTTCAAATTACAGCGTGCAGCCTACAGACGAGGAAGAGTAAATGTGAGCTAGGAAACGTTTGGCGCAGTAAAGTCGTTTTTCTCATAGGCAGTCTTTTTCACCGAACGAGAACATCTGCCCCTGACCGAGCAGGGGAGGTCGGCGAGGCTGGCGGGGAGGTGAGCGAGATCAGGGATGCAGGCCCTGGAGGCAAGGGGAGCCCGCCTCGCTCTGCGGGGCGGCGGAGGGCTGCCCGGGCCGCACAGACCCGCCGGGGCCCGACTCCCTTTGTCCCGAGCTGGGGAGGGGCAACAAAGGAAGGGGCTGTCGCGCTCGGGCCGCCTCAGCACCACAGCGGGGTGGGCGGGGCCCTCCTCGCGCGCCGGCTGACAGTTGCAGGCGGTGGCGAGTTTTGAATTGAGTCTCCAGCCGTCGGCGGGGCGCGGCGCGCGGCCCGCCTCGGATCGCTATTGGTCTGTGGCCAGTCACGTGGGCATGGGGCTGGGCGACAGCCGGCCATATTGGACCTCGGCGCGGAGCACGGCAGTTCCGAGGGAATAGCGTTCGTGTTTTGCGGGAGGTGGCGGTGATTGGGTTGCTGCTCGCTAGCCTTCCGACCCTGACCTGCCGGTGTTGGCGTGCTTCTGTCATTGCTGTGGCGCCTCTCGCCCGGTCTCCCGTCTTCCCGCTCCTCTCGCCTCTCCGCTATGGCGTCCGTCGCACCGCTGGGGTCGCGGAGCCGGAGCTCTGCGGCCGCCTTGCAGTTGAGCCCCACGCACCAATTACGGCTGCAGCAGAAGGAGGAGCTGCGGCAGCTGAACGACCGTCTGGCCGTCTACATCGACAAGGTGCGGAGCCTGGAGACGGAGAACAGCTCCCTGCAGCTGCAGGTCACGGAGCGGGAGGAGGTGCGCGGCCGCGAGGTCGCTACCCTCAAGGCGGTCTACGAGACCGAGTTGGCCGACGCCCGCCAGACGCTGGACGACACGGCTCGGGAGCGGGCTAGGCTGCAGATCGAGCTGAGCAAGCTCCGCGCCGATTATGAGCAGCTTCTGGGCAGGTGAGAGAGGTGGAGGAGAGATGGGGGAGCCGGCAGCCGCGCTGAGCGGTGCCCGCCGTAGTGGCCGTTACCGCCCGCCCGTCCCGGCTTTGAATGAATGAGCGAGCGGCAGCGCTGCCCTGCTCCGCCCCGGCGGGAAGCGATGGTCCGGCCCCCGGAGCGCCGCCCCGCGCCTGTCGGGCTCGCTGCGGCTGTAAGGATGATGGTGCCTGTCGCCTGGCTGCCAGAAAGCCGCCGGCTGTCTGCCCCGCTACGGAGAGCAAGCTCTCCGCTTGAACCGGTGTTGGCGGCACCCTCGGAACTTCGCCCGAGTTCATCCTCGCGTAACTGAGATTGGAGGAAGCTGGGATTTGAGTCAGGGTGACCCTTCACCACCATCCTCCGTACAGACAGATGACCCTGTCTGTTAGGTTTAAGCTGCTTCAGGATGAAAAATGCAGAGTGATGACAGTTTGTGTAGTGGTTGTCTTGGGTCTAGGCTTTCTAAATGTCCTTTCTGAAAGATGCTAATGTCATAATAATAAAAAAAAATAGATAACAAGTAGGATTTTTCTTACAATAAAATGTAACTATAACTATAAATTTATTTCACTGGATATTTAAATGTAAGGAAAGGTAAATTTGTTACCAGATATTCTGAGGATTGCAAGCTTTGGAACAATACCAAGATTTGTACTCTTGCAATGAACTGATTTATGCTACTAGATGTTGCTTCTTACACATTTGACTTGATTCAGTTGTTGATTTGCTTCCTTGCTTGTGTTTACCTTAAATTTGACTTCTGTGACTACTGTAGCTTTCCATTAGCAAAAAAAGACTTTTCTGTTTGGGTTTTTTTTGTTAGTGAAGCCCACTTGCCATTTGACCTCAGTCTTGAGATCACGAAGGTTGTCAAAGGATTGATGTTGGGGAAAAAAAAAAGAGCAGACTTGTTAATCTTCCTTTATCATTGTATAACTTGTTAATTTTGATTTTCAGTTAAACACACTTTCAGCCATCATTTTTCATAATGGAAAAAGGTATGTGTGAACCAGCACGATGATGCTTTCATATGTCTGCAGACAGCTCCAATATAAACTTGGGCTCTTCTTATTTGAAAAGAAAACCCCAACGAAACTATGAGTTTCTAATTAGTGAGTCTAGTTGTTCTTGTGGTTACTTCTTGGTGCCCCATAAAGGTCCTACATCAAAGAGATTATTGACAGTTACAGGGAGTGTTTATGGTAAACGTAATTGTGGCAAGGAACTAGTTTTATGCATTTTTAATGTTGAAGAGATTATTTTGCTGGCTGTTTTGCTTTGTATCTTCAATTGGTCTTCCTTCAATACTCTTAAATGAATTTCTTCAGTGGGATTAGGCAGTGAAAGAAACATCAGTAGTAGTATGAGCGTATGGCTTGAATTACTGTGCAAGTGTGAGGCATTTTGCAGCTGGTACCCTGAGCAACTACTCACAACAATGTTATCTTAATACAAGCAAAGTTGTAACAGCTATTGCAGGGCTTCCTGTGGTGCATATTTGGTGTGCTGTAAGAGCTGGAGGAACTGTTTTGAGGAAGCAGACTTGAAATGTTTCAAAGCATGTATTCGTTATTGTAGGTGTTTTTAAGAAAGTGAAGATTGCTGGCAAGGGATCTGCTGAACTTTAATCTGAAACCTGACACTCTTCTAATGTGCATTGTTAGAGAGCACCCAGAGAAATAAAGAGGAGACTGATGTTCTCTCTGGTAAAAATTACTAGGTGTAAGGGTGATGTGTATGTTGTATACATTTAATGTCTGGTTTTTGTAATTCACAGAGGTGTTTCTGATCTTGTTTCACTTCTTTCCCATATTCCTTTAGGGTTGGGATGACACTGCTGAGTTGAGTTTTCATCTGGCTTTCAGCGTTTGAAGTGTTGAGCTCCAGTTTCTGTTTCTGAGAATGAGACAGCTCATCCAAACACATAGTTAAACAAATCATAACACTAACAGCTAATAGTGCTTAATTTTAATCCCTCTTCCCCTCTCTCCTTCTGTGACTTCACTTACATTAAATTGTAGGATGGCTTCACAGTCATCTTGTTGCAAACAAGCCAGAAGGGTACTTTGGTCTGATGAAATTTGTAATACCAAATTTAGTGCTGTATATTACAAGCAGTGTATTGGGTTTTAATCATATTGTTGTTGTTTGCCCATATCACACATCTTTTTCTGTCCTGCCCCAATTGCAAGAGCTCTTTCTCAGCTGTCTACCAGTTTGTAATTGGTAGAGGTATTTGCATTTAAAAAAAAAAAGTAACTTTACTTGGGGAGTCTTCCTGTTTTGAAGTCCAAGATAAGCTGGTTAATTTGGGGTGGTGTGTGGAACAGCACACTGTAGCCTGTGTGTGTGCGACTTTCTGATTTTAGGATCCAGCTTGGTTTCAGCATGAAGTCTTATGAGAAAGCCTGTTTGAAGCAGTGTCTCCATGTTTTGAATAAAGGTTTATCCAGGAGTGATCAGATAACAAAGGCCTGATGTGGGCCTTCATACCTCCCTAATAGGTAATGGAGATTTTATTACAGATGTACCATAGTAAGACACATTTCTTTCCCTCTTTTTTTGTCCTCTGCTGCACAGCTTCCTTGCATGGTAAAGTTCCTACAGGCCTGGGTGGGAGGTGAGAGACATGGCAGAGATCTTCAGTGAATAATTCTGAGAGCTGGAACTAGGAGTCCACATGATCAAAACCTTAAATTCTGCGCTTTTGCCCTATCTATGTGCTCTGAACTGTTGGGTCTAAGCAGGGGTACGTAAAAAGCTATGGAGGGACTGGATAGTGTTGAGCAGCAGAAATTAAAAATGTAGTTGAGGATAGAAGAGTATTTGTGTGTGTCTAGACCCTTGCAGTGTTACCCGTTTAGTTAAGCGTGGTGTTTACTCATCAGGAGCCTGATTAGCTGGAGCTGAGTCTGTTATGTAAAGTCTGCCATCTTCTGGCTGTAGTGGTGAAATGTTACTTTTATGTCTACAGGTGGTTTTTTGCAAGTCTCTCTTGAGGATGATGTTAATTACATATGTTGCATGTATCTTTTAAATTTGAGAATCTGCCCTTTTAAAATTGCGTGTTTATTTTTAGTATTAGTCTCATTTCACTGAGAAGCATTCCTATTGTTTCTTATAGGCAATAGAGTGATTAAAAATAGTGAATGTATTAATGCTTTGACAGTTTTGAATCTTGTTCTTAAGAATCTTTTTCCAATTTTCAGTCTCCTCAGTTTAGTGTTGTGAATTCTGGGTGTGTTGTTTTTTTACTTCTGCAAAAAGTGTAAAAACTGAAGAATGTGCTAGCTGTGGTCTTACTGAGCCTGAATCTGTCCTTTCCAGTAAAATCAATTATTGATTATAAACATCTAGAACTGATGTATGCTCCTGCCCTTAGTAGGGAAATGTGATTATCGCAGAGAGAAAAAGAATCAACTTCCAAGGTGGAAGAACTTGTGTTGCACATTTAAACATATGGCTTGTGCCATATAAAGGTCAACAGTATTTTGCTTACCGAGTATTATTTTCCTTTTCCCCATTTTTGATAGTAGCCTGTCATAGAATTATTTGTGAATAATTAATTAATTTAGGCTGAAGAGCGTGGTTTTGTGTTGCTTTGCTTTTCTCACTTGACTAATTTGTTTGCATGTGCTGTTTTAGGGAATAAACCTCTAGCCACTGACTGATTATGTAGGAATGAAAAATAATTTTGAAGTATTTTGAAAATCTTGTGTCTTTGCTTTTGTAAAGGAGGACACCTGTACCTCTGCACCAGTGCAGTTTCAGTGGTTCAGCATACTGTTGTATAGGCAGGATTTGGGTGTCTTTCCTCAGAGCTGTGTAACTTTGCTACTATGCATGAGTAGAAAGCAATTTTCAGTGATACAGCTTCTGCTTATGAAAGATTTACTTATAGACAGGGAACATAAAATCTTCATTGAGAAGTTGGTCTGTTAATTAGGAATGGGCTATTTGCACAAATTCTTGAGTGGAGAAAAAGCTATGAAGTTAATTTACTTCTTTCCACCCTATGGAAAGAGCCTTCTGATGGGAGAGCTTATTTCTTCCTACTAAGATACTGTTGAAGGTAGGCTGTTTTAGTGGTGGCTAGCTAAAGAGAAAACAAGAGAAGCCTTTAATGAACAGTTTCCCCTTTCTCTGTATGTGTCTCAGACTTGTTTGACACTCTTGAGTTTCCGCTATATTTAGATTTCTACAGCCCAAGTGAAATGCTAAACTATTGCTTGTCAGATGAGAAAGAAGAAAGGAGTTTATTTTAATTAGGTAAATTAAGCCAAGAAAAAATGTTTTTGTTGTGTGTCTCAATAAGATTCAGATTGCACCTTGTTTTATTACTTAGTAGTCTACTTTGGGGCAATTCTAGACTTTCTTACCACTTTCTGTGATTTGTTGCAGCTACGAAAAAAAAGAAACAGACCTCAATGGAGCTCAAATAAAAATCAGAGAGCTTGAAGCAGCCCTCAATTCTAAGGAAGCTGCACTGGCCACAGCACTTGGTGATAAGAGAAGTCTGGAGGAAGAAAATGATGATTTAAGAGATCAAATTGTACAGGTGAGAGGAAATATGTAACTACCAAGCTTCTTTCAGCAAATGAGGTACTTGTGAATATAAAAATCTATAGTGAGAGCTGACATTTTGGCAAAATGCAGCCCTGTAGTCAAAAAATGGATGCCAGCCTTCCATCTAGTCACAACTAGAACAAACCGGTTTACTGTCAACATTGGAAGCAGTAGTGAGTAGGTGTCTGTGTCCAGTACTGTTCAGCTTATTAACAAAATAAATGGTGGAATAAACTGCTTTTAAAATTTTGACTCTGAAATTGCAAGGGATGTTACTTGTGATGGAAAAAAAAAACAGGTCAAGAGTCAAAATAAACTTGGCAAATTGCAGAACTGTTTTGGGGGAG
Source organism: Psittacula echo (assembly GCF_963264785.1). Classification (NCBI taxonomy): domain Eukaryota; kingdom Metazoa; phylum Chordata; class Aves; order Psittaciformes; family Psittacidae; genus Psittacula; species Psittacula echo. Next base: position 51,888,752 of record NC_137742.1, on the reverse strand, counting down.
AGACTGACTTGACAATGCAGATACAAAAAACTGACAAATAAGTTTGTGATTTTCTCTGCCCTCCTTTTGGTTCTGCTTGTGATTCCCAATGTTCTGAGCATCTAATAAAACAAAGAGGGGGAAGTCTTGTGCAAATTTTGTTAACCTTTGACACAAAAAAATTGATCTTAAGTAACACTACCTCAAGAAGATGAGTTGAGCAGACTAGGAAACTGGTATTTACCATGTAGAAAACCTGAAGTTTTGTATGGAAATTTGCTAAGTAGCATTGTAATGCTACTTATCAATGTGAAATACCTAGAATTCACTTGTACAAGTGATTGCAAGGGTGGAAAAGACATTAGTGGTCTAAATACTGGATTTGGTTGTCACGTTCAACCATAACGTGGTTAGGTATACTGCTAGGTAGCTGAGGTCATTGTGTTATGTGAGTTCTGCTACGTAATCATTGTTGTGTTGATTCTTCTATTTTTCTTAAAGCTTGAAGCTTCTTCAGCTGCTGTCAAGGAACAGCTTGCAAATGAAACCTTACAGAAGGTTGATCTTGAAAACCGTTGTCAGAGTCTCATTGAGGACTTGGAATTCCGTAAAAATATGTATGAGGAGGTAAATGCTTTAGTCTCAAGAATTCACATCTTTAAAGGAAAGAAGACAACTGGGGGGATCATTCTTACAATAGTAAAATAGTTTAAGTTGGGAGGTCTGAACTCTAACTCGGAGCAGGGTTTGCCTCTATTCTAGCTGGAAGATTTCCGGCTATTTTTTTCGGAGCCTTTATAATAAAATAGCTTCATATGTCATGTTTCATATTAAGTTCTGCCCATGATGCACATCATCTCATAGCAACGAGAAAGTAGGTTAATTTTCTTGCATAATCCCTTTATGAGAAATAAAGTGAAGAGGGATTATTATAGCAGATGCTATTTTTATATGTTATATTTGTTATTTGTATGTATATTTTATGTGTTATTTATTATAGCAGATGTTATTTTTTGCTGGTTTTTAATTTTGAAACTTCCTAGTCGGATGCTTTTGAATAATGGAAACAGAAGTTGATGAATTTGTCTTCTAGAGCTTCTTGACTCCCTTTCACTTGCAGTTATCGAAGGCTTTCCAGAAGGAACCTCAGAGCAGTAACAAATGTACTTAGCCACATGGTCTTTTGTTCTGTATGTGGTTTTGCGATTTTCCTTGCAAGGTGCATCTTCAACTTTGTTCATGGTGTTGGAATCCTTTTTTCCAGAGACCACAGGCAAGCATACAAATAAATGAGGAAAATGCTGATTAGTGAAAGTAACTGTTTAATTTCACATTAATTTTGTACAGGCATAGAAGAGACCTGAAGAAAAGGAGGATGTCTTTCTAAAATCTAACTGTATTGAGATGTATTTGGTGAAAATACAGACAACTCTTAGGAATGTGACTTTACATGCTGATGGTATCCTAGCTCTTATTTCAATTATTGGATATTGCAAAATAAAGTACCTTGGCAGATCAGAGTGGACAAATGGCTCTGTGTTGCTACGGAAAGTTTCAATGTGAAGCAAACTAATGCTGATCCACAAGGCTAGCTGAAATCTATATCACTATCCACTCAGCAGATAGTCGTCTAAAATTTGTTTTGTCTCATATTCAATGAATGTAATTTTTCTGTTTTTCTTAGGAAATCAACGAAACAAAAAGGAAACATGAGACTCGCTTAGTTGAGGTTGATTCTGGGCGTCAAATTGAATATGAGCATAAACTGGCCCAAGCCCTTAGTGAAATAAGAATGGAGCATGATGCACAAGTGAAGCTGTACAAAGAAGAGCTTGAACAGACTTACTATGCCAAAGTGAGAACATGTTTTCATGCAGTTGTCTGATGTAATTTTTTGTTTTATTTGATGAAAAGATATGCATTTCAGACGAGTTTATTATGGAGTTTGGTTTAAAATTACCATGCATTTGAATGTGAACTTGCATTTTCTGGTATCATTTGAGTAAGAAGCCCTGTGTGAAGGCAAATTGTGCGGAAAAGGTGCTTGGTACTGGTATTGCTGTGAATTCAAAGAAAATTTGTGTTGTTACATATCAACTGTAATGTAATAAAACTTGATGATCAATAAGATGTCCTATATTTTTTTTATGAAACTTATTTCATAAAAGGGCTTGCTGAGAAGACAGCATTCTGAGTCCTCTGACCCTGTACATAATGTGTGGAAGCTTTACCACACCCAGTGATACCTGCTTTCACTCTTCTAGAGAGGAAGCATACTCAAGCCGAGTTGTGCTTCGTAATTTCCTTCCTCTAATACGGTTCAGCATTTTCTGTCAGGAGGGATCCTGATGTCTCAACTGAAACTGGTTTCTGTGGCTATACTTGTTGCAGTTTGTATGTTTTAGAGCAAGGTGGGATGTTACAGCAGAAAAGTTGATACAAGCTGAATTTATTATCATAGTTCTCTGTCTTTCTAGTTCTACAGTCAACAGAGTGCGGATGCTTGTCTTCGGGGCTTACATCTGACTTGGAAAATCTTACGTAAAATAGAGCCAAAAAGTTTTTCAATTTATATTTTAGTCTAACAGTCCTTTCATAATAGAAGCTTTCTTGTTCCCTCTCTTCAGTATGATGGTATTACTATGAAGCAGTAGTGACTTACAGCACTGGAATTGTAATCTGAAGGCACATTACCAATTTGCTTAGGTTGTCTGAAACTTTAAATACTCAGAGGATTGTGATTTCAGGTAGGGCAGTCCAGCATGGTAATTGAGCCATCATACTTAAACTCTTAAAAAAAAAAAAAAATAAAAATATATATATATATATATGTTTCATTGTGTTGAAATTGTAGAGAGGAACTTTGTGGCTTAGTGTTTCATGTGGTTTTTAGTGACTCATTCTTGTAATAAAAGTTACTTTGAAACTGATGTTTTAACTTGCTCTGTTGCAGCTTGAGAATGCTAAACTGTCCTCTGAAATGAGCAGTTCTGCAACCAATTTGATAAGAGAAGAACTGAATGAAAGTCACATACGAATTGATACTCTGACTTCCCATCTCACCAGCCTTCAGAAAGAGGTAACAAGCTGTTTGTGACTCTTCAGTCTTATTTATTACAGATATCGATTCCTATATTAAAGGACTTTCCCTTAACTTTTAAGTATGTTCAGCATCATGATTTTCATTTGTCTTCTACTGTTCTGTACTTCTTCAAATTTCTTAATGCCTCCTTTTAACAAAGCTGATTTTTTGTGTGCAATATTCTGCTACAGAATGAGTACTTGAAAGGCAGTACTGTTAAGTGACTTTTGCAATGGGTGTGACAATTTTAGACAATAGCTCTATGTTCAAAGCTGTTGACATTCCATGTAATTTAGTTCTTCTCTATAGTAATTTGGGCAGTCTAGCACAGGATTCCACAAAGCAACATTCAAAGCTTGAGCTGGAATTTGCAGTCTCTCTCTGTTTATCTCTTTTCATCCTATATTCAGTTTGCATCTAGAAGTCTTACAAAAAAACAAAGTGACCTTACTGATTCTTGAAAGGGGTTAAAAACTTACAAAATGAGCAATTATGATGGTCTGTTTTGAGACTACAGCAGTGGGAGCACAGGAGCTGGAAGTCCTTAGAAATAGGATGCTATAAGTACTTCAAGCATAGCTATTGTTTAAGCAGGAGCTGCAACAGGATGTAAAGTTAGGCAAGATCTTAATGGTGGATGATGAGATGAAGGTATAACCTTTAGTTACCTTAGGTAATTATAATATTAAAAACCACATCTCTAGGAGGAGATTTCATATGTAAATATAAGACCAGCTTGGTATAATGACCTGGGTAAAAATCAAGACATGCGTGTTTTACATTTTGCTATGTAAAATGTGGGTAACTAACTGATCGCTTAGTTTTATGTGGTTCCTTCCTTGTTAGAATTTTGTATAAAAGGATTTTGTATAAAAAATACCTGTTTCTTAGAAGGTATACTGATTGCACAGAATTTGTAGTAGGGGTGAATATCTCAACTCAGTGTATTGACTGGCTTTTGCACACTGGGTAAAAGAACCCTGCTTTAGGGGCAACAGTTTTGATACCCCAGATGGCACTTTCATAAAGCCTGCCCAGATTGTTGTGCCATCCCAATAGCAGAGGAATGGATTGGACAGGACTCCAGTGCACACCAACCAGCTGATTGGGGCTCTGCTGACTCCCCTCTGGTGTCAGGGCAGTAACCATCTCAAAAGTGCAATGCCCAAGAGATATTTGTATCAAAGATGAAAGGGGGAGAACTTAGATTGGCGAGTACTACTTTTGTGTTTTCTTAATTTTTGTCCACAGAAGGTTAAAGTTTTTTTCTCATGTAGATGTTTGGTACCAGGGGAAAAAAAGTGCACCATTGCTGATAAATTCAGAGCTGAGTGGGAGAATGAGGTATTGGTTCTTATGGATCATTACCAGGAGTAAGGTGAAATGAGACTGAAAATGCATCAAATAACTATACTTGAGTATTTATAGAGCAGAGTCTTGAGCAGAAACTAATTAGAGTTAGTCAGATCACAGAGCATATAGATCACACCCAAAGAAGTATGATGCAACCTATGATGACAAACTGTATGTTCAGTACTAGGTTATTTGATGGGAGTAACATCATGTGTACTGCAGTGGATTTCTCATTTTCATTTTAGATTTTCACAGAATGACTTAGATTGGAAAAGACCTGTAAGAACAAGTCTGACCATTAAGTGTTAGGAGTTGGTTCTGCCAATGGGGTTCTGTAATTTACTAGTCAGTTGAGACTGCAACAAAACATTTATTTTCTTGAAAAGTATAAGATATTAGTAATATTTAGCTTTGATTCTTTCTGTGATAAGGTTTGAATTGTATTACTCCTGTACAGTAGACTCTTTTAGGTCTTCAAAGTTCTGTGTATTTAAAGTGAAGAATATAAATTCAGGAGGTATTATTTCATAATTATCAAAATAACTTGGCGGATACAAGTATGAGTCTTCCAAGTTTTCCCATTATATAGGCAAGTTAGTCTGTGCAAAAGATAGGCGATGAATGCACATGAGGTTACACAAGAGTTGGATTGAGACTTTTGGCTATTTCTATCTTATTTCTGCTTTTAGATTACCATCACCTTTCTTTTGGGGGTTCAGTAACAGGCATTTCTGATGTTGGTGGGTTTTTTAGTTTCTTAGTTTAATAATTACCTGTGTTCTGTTGCTTATTTGTGACTGACAGCTAGGTTCAGAAAACTTGCTACTGAATTTGCAGAGGTGTTGGTTGTTAACTTCAGGACTACCAAAACCAACTTCTGCCAAGTTTGTCTGTAGTTGTCCACCAAAAACCGTTTTGTTGCTGTGAGTTTGTTTTTGTGTACTTTTTTTTGGTGTGTTTTGTTGTGACTTTTTGGTTGGTGTGCTTTTGTCTGTGTGTGTCTTGTTGTGTTTTTTTTGTTGTGTGGTGGTGGTTTGGTTTTTTGTGGTCTTTTTTTTCTTTTTTTCTTTTTTTTTTTTTGGTATTTGCAGGGCTAGTGTTGTCAGCCAGTAAAGGTTTCTTTTCCATTTGCTGGCTTTAACTTTAGCTTTGTTCTCTTGGAAGAAGACAACTCAATTAGCAGATCTGAGTTATGAGCACTGAACTCTGTAGTAGTTTTCACTGGGATCTTCCATGTGACACTCAAGACCTTTTTTTAAATTTCTTATCTGACTCTAACATTGACAACCAGTTACACTGGGCCTGTGTGTCAGACTTTGAGTGCAGGTTTTCGTTGTCCATATATAGAGTTATAAAGCTTTAATAGCTGTGATTTCCTATGGAGAGTGCCTGCACAGCAAACCCAGTGACTTAACCAGACAGCATGGTTCCTTTGATAGTATTTAAGATTTTTTTTCAATTAAGACAGAATAAAGCATGTTTTTAAGAAACCTTAAAAATGTCATCATTTGGCCTTTCTTTGATAAGCATTCTATTTTGTATGTATGATATTAAGTTCTACTGACTTGATGTAGTTTTTAAAATCTCATTCTTCATGGAACAGTTAGGACTGTACTTTCAGCAAGCCTTGAAGGCTTTCAGGCAGACAGGCTTTCACTGGCAACGATCCCTATTCCTTTAGAGAAGCTTCCTCCCAGAATTTGGAATTGGAAGCAGTAAACTGAAGAAGGAAATAGACATCTGAAAGGTAAAGAGCAATTACTTACGGCAGGGTCTGAAGTACAGTGAGCTGTGCTTTGATTCTGTAACCTGTCCAGCACATTTCAAAATGGTTTGACTCTTCAGCTCAATTTTGCTCAACTTGAAGAAATTCATTCATAGTAACGTATCTTCAGATCTCAGGAAAATGGAGCATGTGGTTGTTTTTCAAAGTGTTTTGTAAGTTTGACTGGAACTTAGGTGTTGTTTATTAGATAAGGTGGAGAACTTGAATTTGAAAATATGTGAGTTTGAATTCAGAAATGGGGAAGGGTGCTTAACCTAATGTTTTATGTTCATGTTACCTGAATAGCAGACTGCATGGAGGTTTGGGAGGGCTTTCCTTTGTATCACTGATGTTTTCGATGTATTCTAGTCTAGAGCATGGCAAGATAGAGTGCAAGAGCTTGAGGACAGCTTGGCCAAGGAACGGGAAAACTGTCACAAATTACTGTCTGAGAAAGAGAGAGAAATGGCCGAGTTAAGAAGTAAGGTGCAGGAGCAGCTGAACGACTATGAACAACTTCTGGATGTTAAACTGGCACTTGATATGGAGATCAGTGCATACCGGAAATTGCTTGAGGGTGAAGAGGAGAGGTATGAAAGAATGTAGCAACAAATGCGGTATATGTGCTTTCATTACTTGTTCCATTCTCTGTTAAAAGGTAGTTCTTACTGGTAGTGTATTTATTAGGTGCTTTACTATAGTTTTCAAGGCACTGTTTGTTTTTGCACCATCCTTCTGATACTTCTAAGTAAGTCTCCATGAGACCAGGCTGCTTGAGTACTGGACCAATAGCTCTCAGGGGAACAAATACCATTCTTTTATTAATTTTTTTTTTTATTAAGCACTGAGGATATAATGAATTATCATTTTTATGAATTATCATTTTTAGGTCTGTTTGGTGCCATGGTTAATATTATTTTTCAGAGTTAATTACAGGTCTACTTAGTTGTTGGCCAAATCTGTTTAAGTATAGAATAATTTTAGTAAAGTTTTAATAGCTGTTTGATTGCCCAGCTTATCAGCTAGTTACATTTTCCACATCTGACCCCAGTGTTCAGCCACACTGAAAATTTTCACCTGATAAGTCACAGCTGTCACTTTAAAGTATTTTGATCGTTTTCTGAATGGCATCCTACTGATCCAGGCTGATTTCCCTCAAGTGTGGGGATGAAACAGAAAAAGGTTTTGCCACTGGGTTTTTGCATAAATTTTCTACTATGGCTTAAGACCCCCTAAGGGTGTTTTCTGAACTTGTTCTATCTACCCAGGAATGCAGTCTTTTAACAGATGGATAGAGGTGCCTTTATGATCTTAATGTAGTAGGTCTTCAGAATTCTATGCTCCAAAAGTATTAATAAGCTGTTTGACAACATGTCATTCAATTCTCCAAAAAGTACCCAAGGCTTCACTTTTTCATGTAACAAACTTTGTTTACCATGTTCCTGTAGCCTTTTGCTCTGTAATTCTGTGGAAAGAAGAGAAGAAAGGGAAGTTTATAAAATGAAAAAAAAAAAAAGCAGGAAAAAGTAAAACCAAAGTGTGATGTATGCATATTTCTTCCTTTCTTCAATAGATTGCAACTTTCTGCAAGCCCATCGTCCCGAGTGACCGTTTCACGTGCTTCATCAAGCCGTAGTGTGCGTACAACCAGAGGGAAGAGGAAGAGGATAGATGTGGAGGAATCTGAAGCCAGCAGTAGCGTTAGCATTTCCCACTCAGCTTCTGCCACTGGAAATGTCTCTATTGAGGAGATAGACATTGATGGAAAGTTCATCCGCTTGAAGAACAACTCCAGACAGGTTTGAAGATGCACACATATATAATGGGCTGATCAGAGATAGAAGGCATCCTTGGCACCCTTTCAGCTTTTAGGCTTTGTGTGGACCGTTGGAGCTAAAGCATGCTGTATAAGAGAAGGCACTAAAACTAGTGTCACAAAATAGGCTTTCATACAGTATTGCTGATTGACAATGACTCCTTCCTACTGAATTTTAATGCTTTCCATAGCACCTACCAAGTGTTACATCATTCTTCAGAGTTCTGCCTTGCAAGTGATCTGCCTGTAAAGTATTACAGGTAACATTATCACTGATAGGAAATAGTGCAAGCAGACATTAGGTTGCCTTTTAAGAACTTTCTCTGCCTTAAAAAGCCCCAGAAGAAATACATACTGTGATTAACTGCCTGTGCCCCTTGTACTTGCATATAGCTTCTCTAAATTACAGTGTTCCTTCTTCCTTAGCTACATCCACACATTTAAGACTGACGGGCATATTTTGTTTTCTAAGAAGCTTGGTTTCATTCTATACTTAAAGTATTATGTATTTGTAAGGGGATTTTAATATTTATATATTTTTCTGGACCAAGCAGTAACAAAACTGATGTAAATTATAAATATATAAGGTGTTCATGTAACATCAGAACTGAACAGCAAGTTGCATTAAGCTTTAAGAAGACAAACTTAACATTATTCTAATTGGCATGTTGAAGATCAAATGAGAAGTTTTTATTGAAAATTTTATTTGCCTCATGGCCTTATGTAAGAAACCCTACATGTGTAACAGAAAATGACTGCTGATGGAAATCTTTTTCTCCTTTTTATTAGGATCAACCTATGGGAGGTTGGGAGCTGATCCGAAAAATAGGAGACACTTCTGCTATTTACAGATATACCTCAAGATATGTACTAAAGGCAGGCCAAACTGTTACAGTAAGTTGTCGAGCTTCAGCTGTTCAGTTGAAATGGACTTCAGGCCAAATCGTTTATGTCAGTATGATGCAAGGTTTTCAGTTTTGTATTTTCTGTGTACATGTTCAGAAAATAATCACCTGAATTTGTATTGGGCATTACTTGTATCCCTCACTGGGAAAAAGCTGGGCAGAGCTACATTTTTCAGAAACTTACTTCCTATATGAAGTAATCATTTTGACCATAAAGAGGTGCACTTCCATATTTTATTTTATTTTTTTTTTATAACTGGAGGAGATTCACTAGTGTCACTTAAATAGACTACATTAATTGTTAAATAACATGGAAAATGTATAAGACTAGTAAATAATGCTCAAGTGTGACTTCTTTTAACAGATCTGGGCTGCAAATGCTGGAGTAACTGCTAGCCCTCCCACTGACCTCATCTGGAAGAACCAGAATTCTTGGGGCACTGGTGAAGATGTGAAAGTTGTACTGAAAAATTCTCAGGGAGAGGTAAAGTACTTAAGCTGTGTTTAAACTTGTCTTTGTGTGGTGCCATCCTTTATAAAGATGAAGGACATTATTAGGACTTTATGCAAGGATGCACATGAGTGTTTGCTAAAGTTTTCTCCTTTTGCTTTCCATCCAAGTATCCCTGTCTTTACTGCAATTTAGGAATGCAGTCTACTGAAGTGTGTGATATTTTTCCCTTGTATTCGGTATAAGTAGTAGAACGACTTGTTCAGACACTGACTTCATACCAGGCATTAGCAGTGCCTTGGAATATGCTTTGAAAAGAAAAGGTTTTGGTAAACTCTGTAGTGCTTTGTCTCTTAAATTAGTTTTCCTTAAAACTGTATTTATGGGTGTGGGGAATACTACAGTGAAACTCACTTTATTCACTGAGGCATTAATTCTGGTGAGAGTTAAAACTTTGGGTAGGGCAGTTACTATGACATCTTGCAATTAAAATAAACTATTTAAATACATTTAAAAAAGCCCCAAATTTTGACAGAACTTTGCGTGTTGTGTTAGACTTTTGAATCAGTAAGGTATTTAAAACTAAGGTGTTATAAATGCTGTTTATGCACAGCAGTACATAAAAAGTATATAGACAAAATCAGTACAAGAAGCTTTCCCAACAGCTGGAATTCCCATTGCTCAAAATATAAGTAGATTAGCACCAAATATTTAGAAGAATCAAGTCTTCAAAATAAAACTCTGTTGCAGGAGGTTGCTCAGCGAAGCACTGTCTTTAAAACAACTGTACATGAAGAGGAAGAGGAGGAAGCTGAGGAAGAAGCAGCTGAAGCTATGGAGAAGCAAGGCCTTTATTACCAGCAGGTATGTTATTTTAGATTAACAAGGTTATGCATCTGTTTTTTTCAACCTAAAGTCATGAATTTTCTGGAAAATATCATACCTGTTAAGGTGTGGATGTTCTTTCATTTTGGATTTGTTTTATCAGTAATTTGATGAAAGCATGAAGCTGTGTTACTAAAACCAGTATAAAAATACTACTTCACACATTCCCTTGATGAGTAAGTGGATTTTTCTTAGAGCTTTTAAAGCTTAAATATTTCAGGATCTTTTTTTTTTTTTTTTTTTTTCCCCTCTGTTCCTGATAAACTTCCCCAGGGCAGTTGTTTTGGTAAAGTTTGGCTTAAGCAGGAACACCTAAATTTACCTAAAGTTTTGAGAACTGAAATATCTCATTTTCTGTGATAGAGGAAATGAGATATTGAAGACACTATCAGAAAAAAATGTCTCTTGCATCCTGAAGAAATGCAGTGGTGAGTGGAAAGGTGTGGAATTGCAGTGACCACAAAATATTCTAGTAAGGGAAAATACCGAAGCACAACATACTTTATTGTTCATATTCTGAGTTTTATCCATTATCTTACTATTTTGACTAGTTCTTCTAAAGAGGAAAAAAAGGAATGTAACAAGCATAAGTTCCTGTAATGCAATGTTCAGGTTTTCTGCTTTGCTTAAAACTTGGCCACATTTCAGTTAGTACATATCTTAAAGTCAGTTAGAAAAGATAATATATAACAGTAATTAAGTGTGCATATGTAGACAGATGAACATTGGAGAGAGTTGGCTGTGTTGGAAATCGTATTTTTTGACAGTTGTAGGTTTTGGCCTATAACTGAATCATAACTTTTAATAAAGTCAGGTTTATTATTGCTGTTATGCAAAAGTACTGAAGTGCATCATTCTGTTTTTCTGGTTTCTGGGATCGTGTAGTTCAGCTAAAGTGTGTGTCTTAGTAGCTATACTTATAAAAATGTTATAGAGAGATTAGATTTCTTTAGATTAAAACTCACAAGGTACTTGTATGGGTTCCCTGCAGTTTTCACCATCTGTCTAAACTCACTGATGCTTCTTGACTTCAGATTCAAATAAAATAATTTAAGCTGTGTTTTTTCTGGTACATGTCGTCTTGTTACCTCTCAGAGGAAAAGATATTTATCATGCTTTTACCTGCAGGGTGCAGCAGATGTAGAATTTTGCATACTGACTCTTGCTTACACTGTGCCAAGCTAATAATTTCATAGATTAAGAATGGAATGTATATTGTTTTGAGTTGCTTGATTTTCTGCTGCTGGATTTTTTTTGTTTTTTTCAAAGATGACTCTTTCTATTCATAACAGGCAAGCTCGAAGGCATCTAACAGAAGCTGTGTGATCATGTAAACTTCCAGTCAGCCAGGTTCCTCAAATTACGGTAAACATTATCTGCAGAACAGAGCCTGCTCATAAGCACAACATATTTTTGTATTTTCTGTATGTGAAGTTTTACGCTGCAAGTCTGATGGCCTTAATTTCCTTTGTCAATGAAAAGGAAGTTTTGTAAAATAAATACCTGTAACTTTCTCACAGGATGTGAATTGTTGACTCTGAACAATGTACTGTTTGAAAAGTGAAGTCCCTGTCACCCAGATTTGTATGCCAGTCCTTTTTTCTTGAAATCTTACTGGAATAGAAATATTCCACTGTTTTGGGGATCGATTTTTCTTAGATTATACCACTGTAGACTAGTCAGTTGCTGTTGACCTCTTTATAGTTAGGTGCTGTTGGGGAAGGGGATACTATGATACTATGAATCCTTTTATACTAGAGACTTTTTTTCCCTACAATGCAATCAAGGCTATAAAACTTTTTCTACAGAAAAGAACAGCTTTGTTTTAACAAACAAAAAAACCCAAACTCAAACAAAAAAAAAAGAAACAACACAAAACAAATGAAAGTGAATGCAAGAAAACATAAACAAAAAAACATAGCCCAGGTGATCATGAATGCACTCAGAGGATGAAGGATGCAGTGAAACTCCTTATAGGTACTCTTTTTCCTTTATTTAGATTTTATTCTGGAAGAGGGTTTGTGTTGAATGTGTTAGATGTGTTGTTAAGATATTGTAACCAGTTTCTCCAACTATTTTTTTAGCAAGCAGAGAACCTTTTTCATATGGGTTGTCCTGCTTATAATTTGTATGAACAAAAGTAAGGCTTTTAGGGGTCTAGTCTACATTTGTATGGAAACCCATTTCAACTTTGTCAATGTAGAAAGTTTTTCTGTCTTTCCTGCATTAATCTGTTGTCTGAAAAAGTTTAAATAAAGTATTTCTGTTTAAATTGTCAAGTAAAGCTTGGGAGTTTTGTTCTTCCTAGAACTGAGCTGAAAGTTGAATAAGGCTTGAATACTTAGCACAGACAGGCTTTGAAGCTGGTTAGAACATCCATGTAAATATAACATCGGCAATTAATGTTATTTTTTGTTTTTTTTTTTTTTCCCCTGAATAATGGGTAACAACTTCATGTTTGGAAAACTCCTTATTCAAGCTCTGTTGAGTAACTGTTTCTGCATTGTCTTTGCTTGTCTTAATTCTTACTGGACTGACTTTTACCTCATATGAGTACCAAGCTGACCAGTTTAAGCATAACACAGTAGCATAAATAAAAATTTAGAAATACTGTAAATATTTATCATTATCTTAGTCTGGAAGTATTTTTAAATGCATGGCCAGAATTTTAAAAGTTGACTTGAGCTTTTTCCTTGTATTAGTATCATGATGATTTTAAGATTTTTTTCAGTTTTTTTAGCATGTCTTTCATCTTGGACAGGTTCCTTTTTCTGGTGAATTATGTGGTGGCATTTAAACCTTGTGCCAGCAGAAGGTGAGGGGAGAATGGCCAAGTGTTATGCAGACGGATAAGGGGAACTACTTCTTTTGGACAGTACGGCTGGTTTAAACAACTGCATTAAACCCCAGTTTAGTATTTGGTTTAATTTCCTGTTTATATTTGAATATTTACATAGTATAAACATTTTCATGTCTTTTAAGCATCACTCTGTACCTGTAATATTCTGAATACTCTTCAGTTTGATCTCTAGGAATAATGGTTTTCTGTCTATTGAAGGCTTAGATTATCTGTTGGCGTATACCATATAAATGAACACTATGTTGCAGGAAATGGTTAATGAGTACCTAATTCTTAATTCATAGTAGGAATCTGCCAGTGTAATCAAGCATTTTTGGTTACAGCTTTTGTAGAATCTACTTGTCACCAGGGTGGTGAACAGTGCTGTAACTCCTACCGGAATGTGTAGTTAGAAGCTGCTACTTGAAACTGATTTTCTCCATAATGAGAGTTTTTACATGAGTCTCGTGAATAGTCAGCTAAATCGGCACTCTTCTGATGGATGAAAGTAGGAGAAATCATGATTTTAGAAAAACATTATCATTGCTGTTGCAAGTTTTTCTGTAAACTAGAAATAAAGAGGGCTGGGAAACACTTGACCCTTCTGAGGTGGGTGTGCGCGTATGTGTTCACGGTAACCTTTGGAGTGAAACATTCTACCATCAGGTGGCGAGCTTGCTATTCAAATATAAAAGAAAAAACTGGCACCAGCCCAGAACTTCCTATACTTCCCTGCAAGTTCCATAGTAACTTTCAAAAGTTACTGGTTTTTTAAACATAACAGTTTCTGTTATCTACCTCTTCCCACCCTGAAGTCCAGAAGTGCATTCTGATTACTGCAAGGCAGAGTAGGCCTTTCATTGCTGTGCTGAAACAACAGTGTCAAGCTTGTAGCTTGTAGAGGGATATGTACTATGAAGCAAATGCAATACTTTTTTTTTTTTTTTTTTCTTTTTCCTTCTCTGTCACACATTGTCTGTGAGCTCTTTTTCCTGTCGGTTTGGAACTGCATTCAAAATACACCACCTTGGCTGCTGTGGTTCTTGGCATAATTACACCCATTTAGGTGAGAGAAGTCACACTAATGGATTTGGTAAAGGTATCTAACCACTGAAAAATGAGCTACTTGGCTGTATGCAATGCTATGTGTAATTTGTTCATGTTTTCTGGAGTTGTTAGAAATGAGTCAGAGAAGCAAACAATATTCTAGCTAGCTCTATCAATGTGTTCAGCTTGTGATTAAAATTTTGGTAGGTCTTTTTATTACCGGCTGTTAAAGTAATACGTAAAGATTATTTTTAGGTACATGCATTCCTTTGTAGAGTTGGCAATGTATATGGATGATCATTATCTAACAATGATGTTACACAGTTGACAAGAGATACAAATTGTATCACACTGGCAGGTGAAAACTGTTCAGTAACTTCCACTTGAAGCTGGAAAAGCACTTTACCAGAAATGTATCTGCTCAGATACTTTTATTTCATGAAAAACAGAAAACAAGTGGTTTGACTTGCACAGTACTAGTATGATGGAACACTCCTGAGACAAGGAGTGCATTTGTGTTTCTTAGGAAGTTTGATTTTCTGGGTCTGTTCATAGCAAAAGCAGCAAATCTGTGAAGTCCATGTTTTGTTTATAGTGGACAAGTTTATTAATAATCCCCAGTATAATCAATCTAGCTCTGTGGTACAAATTATTTTACACAGTGTAGTCAATTGTAGCCCTGTGCTACAAATTGTCTTGTGCCTTTGACTTCTTTATCTCTGCTGCAGCACATTTACCCAGGCAGACAGCAAAATATAGGAAGATAAATGAATCTGTAAGTAATGTAGATACTTTGTCTGTTTGACAGATGTTAATTATTCATTTGCCTGCTTATGTAAAGGATGCAATCTAAAATGCTGGTCTTTCATTTTCATAGAGAAATATAACTGTCTTGAGTATACAATTTTGATACCAATTCAAATGTTTTATGGGAAAACTCCAAATCTGAGAGACTGTGCTTTTTATATTCATACTGTCCTGTAAGCAGAATAGATACTTCTAGTTGGAAAAATAAGGAGGGAAAAATTCTGCTGCTTTTGCAGAAATGACTACATGTAATTTGACTATGTAGCATTTTTTTCCAGGCAAAGAAACTAAGCAGTTGATGGGAAATAAAACTTCTAAAGCTGTTGTCCCAGATAGGACAGCTAGGACTAAGGGGTGATTTTTTTTCTTTTTTTATAAAGGGAATGGAGGCTATGTGTGATGAATGTTAATGCATATTTAGCCTTTCCTAATATATGACAGTTAACCTCAAGGAAACACTGGGACACTTACCAGATCCATCACAGGATTATAACAAAAATAAACTCTTTTATCTCAGGTTTTGCTTAGTGTGCATTAATTGCTTCAAGTCCTCTGCTGCTGTCCTCCAGTTTCCTTTTATGGGTTTGCATAAATACAGGATGTGTCTGTCTGATTAACTCCAAAGAAATAAAGAGTTACATGTGGTAGCATCAATAAAAGCATGTTTCAGCTTAAACTGATTATTTGATAGGATTTTTGTATGGCTACAAATTAACTCCTGGAAGTGAATTTTCATAGCTGGTTTGGCTGTCACATTTTGTGAATGGAGAAGATTATAGGCAAGCAAGTCTAACCTTCATAATGTAAGTTATGGAATGAAACTAATGTTGGTTTTCTCTGCAATGGCAGCATTTGGTTTCTGAAGGTGGTGTGTTTTGTTAGTTGTAATGGGATGTTGACAGAATGTCAGCATTGATTCTGTTTTTTAACAAGTTTTACTGGGAAAGTATTTTCTACACTTATGACCTAGTTAAATTAAAAATCACAATCAGTTCTATAACCTCTCAACACCAAAGGTGGGGGGAAATGTTTTGTAACATTGCCACAATGAAGTGTAAGAAGCTGTCAGTAAAAAATCTTAAGTGAAAGCAGTCACAAGTACTGACAAACTTGGCAGCTGTTGAGAGATGTAACTCCTAATTTTTGAGAAAGCTTTTTATGTGACAGTGCATGCGGAAATTAAATTTGTGATGTGGAATAACAACAATGTATTAGTATGCTGTGTGGTATCATCATCAGTAATATTCTATATACCTATACCGTAGGCTTGCTTGTTTTATGGGCCTTCTAGGTGTTTATAAAGCTGTGGGACTCTGTTGTACATTTTGTGGTGTTTAATAGTTTTTAAAGATACTTTTGCATACCCCAAATCAGTATTTGGCAGTAAAGAGGCAATACTGAATTCTGCTTGCAAGGCAAATGGTTGTTTAATTAACCAGCTGTATGTTAAATAGAGGTTGGTTTCATAAACAATTAACAGATGAAGAGCTTCATTTTTAACAGTTATTTAAACTTATCTTCATTTGAAAGGAAGTGCTTTTGGGCTTTCTCAGTACCTATTTCTCCCAATAGCTCTTAATTTCTCTTCCTGATGGTGTCCATCACATCAAAGGCCTCTTGCATATATTGGCCCTGGTTCTCTTTATGTACTGAATTCATACGTTGCCCTGTGTGACTTCATGCTGTGAAACTGATGGGAAGTTATTTTTAATAGATGACATGTAAGTGACAGTTTGAAGTCTCAGTCTGGGAGAACTATACAGTTGAGTTAAAAAAAATAAAAAAGTACCAGACAAGCAAAAAAAACCCAACCTAAAGTATCTTTAATCTTGCTCATGCTGTGACTTCCAGTTGAACAGAAGGCTATGGTATTTCTAAATCGTAAATTACATCCTTCTGTATCTGTTTATCCATTGAATGTGCTTTTCCCTCCTTCTTCCTAAGTGGTTTACAGTGCTGCTTCTGCCATTTTATTCTTCTCAATACAATAGCAAGTAAAGAGTAGCATAGCATCCTGCTATTGGATCTTTCACCTTTTCAGCATCAGCATTTTTTAAAATACCACTGCTTAACCTTACTTTAATTTTCTCTTATTTTTTGTTTTATGTAATGTGGTAGCCTTTTCCCTCCAAGACTAGTCCATGTAGCAGAACTTCCTTTCTTGGCATTGTACTCATCCCTAATACTGAATTGTAGTGGACTCTGTGTAGGTTTATACACTTAGCATGGCATTTCTGTCGTCAGCAAACAGAATGTGAAAGGAAGGAACAAAACTATTATGTCTGCAGCTTCTAGAAGGTTTCTTTGGCTGGCTTATGTTGCTGCTGCTTTTAACAATTGCTGCTTAAAATACTGATTTGAATGCTACTTCTGTATAACTTACGTGGAAAAGGAATGTAAATGGACAAGGCCAGCTGCATGAGAGGAAAGTATTATGTTGCTGAGAAGAAAATGAAGTTGTATCATTAAAAAAACACCCTCCCCCATTCTTTCATTAGTTAACTTATTTCTGCTTAACTGGAGCTCTTTAAGGATAGCATAACAGATGTCATTGTACTACCGAGCTTTGGTAGCTGTAGCTACTGATGCAGTTAATTTTGTCTTTCACATCTAATCAGACAAAAATGAATATTGTTGCTGATGTAGAATATTGGCTGTAATGGTCCAGGTCTAAATTTTTTAATCAAAATTTGGACTTTGGCAACAACAGCTTCAACTGGTGGAAGGAAAGGTAATCCTTGTTAGGATGAGTTTTCTGTCTGCAAGTCTTTAGTTCAGAACAGAAATGGGAATAAGAATTAGTATCACCTACCTTCCTGTTATGTTCTAGGAAAACCAAGAAAGAATATGAAGTATGCTTTCTTCCATGGCTTTAATGTAAAATGATAAGTGTGTGACTGGATAGTTCTTGGATTTTTTTTCTCCCACTCTCCCATCACACCCCCCAAAAAGTAAATGCATGGGAGACTATTCCTAGTGATGACTTTCTTTTTGCTGTACATGTACACCAAGCTGAGAAACTGGAGTAGTGATGTATGTGCTAAATTAGATCATGCTTTCTCTCTGTCAGCTTTAATATGCCTTCCTCAGAATAAATAAGCTTTCTTTAAACAAAAAAGTGATACTTGAAGTAACAGAGGCAAGCATGACCAAGTCACTGTGCTGACCTGTGTACCTTGCAGCTTGATTTAAATAATTTTCTTAGTTGCTACTTAATTCTGTATCATCCTAATTTAAGATCAAGAACAGTGCTTAGAATAACACTTCTTTCATGGGCCAACTTTCTAGGATATCTCCCAAGGAAGCAAAAACAGTACCATGATTTTGAAGAATATTTACCTAAAGCAAATGTGTAGGAATTAAAAAACTGTCTGTGTCCTGACCCAGCTAGACATGCTTTATTTCTACGCCCCTGGCTAGCAGGTTTACTTTTAACCTGGAACTCTGCTTATGTGAATGTTCAGTCTTCTATCCAGACAGTTATTTGCATTTGCAAAGCAGGTTTAAGAAAAAAGTGATACAGGTTTTAGGCCATCAGAGTTTGTGGTATCGAGATCTTAAGAATCCTCTATAGTTTCCTCTGAAAGAGAAACAGATATTTGCTGCCAAACATGACCAGCCCCATACCTTATTGTCAGACTAATGAGTATAGATCTGCAGACTCATGGTTTGTTTTGGTTTTTTTTCCATCTTGGCTTGCTTTGAAATTAATTTTATGTCTGAATGAGGCTGTTATTGCTTTGTATAGGTGATTCTTGTATCCCCATGAAATTGAGTTACAAAGAATATTGTTAAATAACATGACTACAGCTAGACTGGTCCAAAACCAGAATGAAGTGAACTGATTTGTTTGGTTTTTGTTTGTTGTTTGTGGTTTGTGGTTTTTTTTTTTTTTTTTACTAAGCTTTTTCTCCCATAGAGCACACACAACATCAAATGAGCTTGTCTGATGATAAACACCATACCTTGAACAATCTGAATTTATAAATAATTTTCCTTCTTGCTCTATTCCTTTTATTTTCAGTTCCTGCGGAG
Organism: Psittacula echo; assembly: GCF_963264785.1. NCBI lineage: Eukaryota > Metazoa > Chordata > Aves > Psittaciformes > Psittacidae > Psittacula > Psittacula echo. The sequence continues at coordinate 51,869,788 of NC_137742.1, read as the reverse complement.
TTTGGTAAAAAAGCATTGCCATGAAATTCTGTGTAGTTCTGTAAAATAAGTCTCTCTAAGTGTGTGTGTCGTCTTAGAGTGCAGAATTGCTGAATGAATTGGGAGTAAAACCAACAGGATATAGTTAATGCCACCCAGGAGTAGAGTCTAGTCTTTACACTGCAAATTCAGATTGGTCACCATAGGTAGGCTATTACATTCTTTTTAAGAAAGTGCTTTAGTCTGAGTCCTGCAACAAGAGGTCAAGGCTTACATATACTCTGATATATCTATGCGTCAAGCTGAGAACTCTGCAGCTTTAAAATAGTGCTGATTTTTATGCAAGACAAGTTCCTACTTCCCAAAACATGTCTAATGACCTCATTTATTATGTATGCAGACCTTTCTTTACAAAAGTAAGTCTTACAATTAGGGTTAATTTCAGCTTGGTGTAAATGCAGAGAAAACCAGCCAGGTTTGAATTTGCAGGAGCAAAATGTGCGTTTCAGTGCAGAATGAGGTGCCCAATTTGTTGCTTCTAAGTGGAAAAAGTTCAGTTATTTTTTTTCCCCGAGTGTTAAGTACTAAAATACTTGAGTCGGAAGATTATTGCAATTTGTGTCATTTCTTTCTTTTGCACATGCTAAATTTGTTACCTAGAGTTTTCTTTCCTTGCCAAATAAGAAACAGCAGATCATTTTCTGATCGCTTTGTAGCTTTTAACTAATATGCCAATTTATGGAACTTATAACACAAAAGTTTTAATAATCCAGAATATTGGTATAAAGGATCTTCAGATAAAATCAACTGGGGGAGTGCCATTGCTGTGCTTCAGAAAGCTAAAACCAGTAGTGGTTACTGTCGATCTACCTAAATAATACTGTAGGAACAGGAAATGATAAAGACAGAACACTTCTTAAACCTGTTCTTCATTCATAATTACCATAGTTTAATATTTTAAACAATAGAAAAAGTTTGCATCACTTGATGATGTAATTATTAACACAAGTTTGTACAATACCACACGGTATCTGCTAAATAAGCAAGTTTGGCAGCTTAGCAAATATCATGTGATTGCATCATCCATGATTTGAATTCAAACAAACAGCGACTTATTCCTCTGCACAAAGTTGGTAAATCAAAGTAGCACACTTCAGTATTCTGCACAGTGCCTGATGCCAGTGAGTTTGACAGACATATTTTTAGCGCGTGGCCCCTATGCAGAACGGCCCAAATCAAACTATTGTCTCCTTTGAGTTCCTCTTGATGGACTGCAGGCCCAGTAGGGACTGCTGGTTGGAGGGAATGCTGGCAGAATTCGGCAGTAGGAGTATCACACGCTGATTGGACCGACGCCATTCGCTGTATAACTTACAGTGATACCTAAAGGATACCTGAGAAGAGAACAGAGATGCACTTTGTTTAGAGTCAAAGTGGTCCTCCAAGGAATCAATTGGGGTTTGGAGGAAATGCCTTGAAGTGGAACAAAAAGCAGCCTAATTGGGTGGAATAAAAATGAGCAAAAAGTAGCAGGCAAAGATGAGACCTACCAGGTAGATGGCTTGTTCCTCAAGTTGCTACAGCAGAGAAGAAAAGCTGTCAGTGCCCTACTTTCTGCTGTTGCCTACTTCTTCTTCTTTTATAACATGAAAAATCAGACATCCTGCCTCTGTCTTTCCCAAGAACTAGAATTCCTGGCAGCTACTTGGAATGAGAATGCAGCATTATAGTACCCCAAAATCAAGTTGTTAAACTGACAGTGTAGCTGGCTGGATGGTGAAGGCTTGCTGGTAGCTAAACTTTGTGCAGACAGTGGCAGGGTCGTATTACAGGTTCTACCCTTTAATGCTTTATTGCTAGATGCATCATGTTAAGATTGCACAGATGCAACAAGGTGAGTGTGAGCCATCTGCCAACATGTGTATCTCAATTTAGATTGTCTTTGATTTGTTTTGTTTTTATTGTTAATAGCTAACAGGTTTCAACCTTAATATAATTCTGCTAGTAGTGGAAGAGAAATGACTGATACAAGATAACTTGGCCCTATATATATATTTTTTTTTAAATAGCTTACTGCTTATTTTAGTGACAGCTGAGTGTAGTGAGAATTATGTTTAAGAAGATGTGCAGTTTAAAAAAAACCCAAGCAAATGACAACCTTGTAAACTGCCCTGGGACCTTTTATGTGACAATTACTGTGTTCTTAGCTGTGAGCAGGAGGGGACCCATGCAGTGAGCACAGGAGGAACCTTGTCTTGTTAGCTGTTCTGTCTTCATATGCAGCTGGTCATTTGTCACTGATTTTTATGCACCTGAGCCACTTATGTAGGTCTGTGCTATGCAGAGGGTGCCATGAAGGCTGGAGGTAACATGCTTGGTTTGCCCAGCTGGGTGGAAGATGCTGCTGACTGCTTGCAGAGAAGTGGCTCTGTGTGCTGCTTGCTTTCGGGCCCTTACAGCAGTGACAGGATGACTGCCAGTGAGGTGTAGAGGGAGACTGCGTAATATACATGCCTATGATTGTATGCTTCAAAACACTTTCCTTCTTGCAAAAAGGTGTTTTTAACTAAGTAAATTATTTACCTTTCTATAAAATCCTACTAGGGACAAAAAAAAAAAAAAGACTTGGTTTTTATTAGATCTTTACACAGCTGCCTGTTGGTTAATGAGAGAAACTTATAGAGCTTTTGTTGACTACACAGTTGCTCAAAGACAGCTCTTCCAACAGATTACCCATCTTTCAATCTCCTCTGCTGTCCTGGAAAGCAAAGCAGTCTACATCTTCATTTCTGTGGAACATCATTATATGAATGAACATGAGAAATCTCTCTTTAAAAAGCACTGCAGTATCAGCAGGAGCCATAGGGGCAAGGAGAGGGTGGGGAAATGACACCAAACACCTGGAAAGATGAATGCCATGCAAAATGCAGTGACTGCTTCAGAGGAGTGAGCTAGAGTTTAGGCTGAGTTTTCAAGTGGCATCACATGAGTTCTTTGAGGAAGGGCTGCATTGTTAAGCCATGCTTTAACTGCTAGTTTGTTTAAGGCATTTTCACAGGATAACCTAGTTAAGTTTGACAGCTTGTTTACAATAGGTTCTTGCCTGGAGGCAGTTTCCAAGTGATGTCAGCTACTGAATTTGAGCAGAGCCAATGTTACTCACCCTAAGCTGTTACACTGGATGCAAAACTTGAGATGCTGAGTAAAGGCCAGATTTACATTGGTCCTTGGCACACTAATGTTTGTAAACCTCTTCAACAGGATAGCAAGCAGTGTTTTTCTAACTTACCCTGAAATAATTCAGGTGGGCCTGTTTTAAACCAGCAATTATGTTACACTGGAAGCTATAGGGCAAATCTTGTACTGCAACATGCTACTTGATCTTAAAGGAGTCAAGATTCTCTGTGAGTGAGAGAAAGCAGAGTGTGGCCCTGAATTCTCAGTTTAAATAGCAATCTCTGTTTTGTGTCTGAAGCTTTCTTGGCAGTAGGTTGGGGGTTTTTGGGGTGTGTGTTATCAGGTACAGTGATTAAACTCAGAGAAAAAGCAGCAGTATTGTATGGACAGTGTGGCTGTTTCAGGGGAATGGATAAAATAGCTTATTGGATGCAAAAAAAAATCTCTCCCATTCGCTGGTCATTCAGGTAATTATGGTACGTAAATAATCTATATGCCAACTTTTGCCTCATGTTCTGTGTAATTTGCCCCATAGCTCTCAATATACTCCCTGCACAGCAATAACTAAGCAAGCAGTGCAGGATTCCCCTAATTCCAAAAATTAAAGGGCAGGTGCTGCTGAAGCATTTCATGGGGCTAGCACTTCTGTGTGTGGATCCATTCCTTGCTATGTGGCAAGCGGAGGAGATGCATCCCCTGTGCAAATGCAAGCTGAGGCTTTCTTGTGTTGACTGATGGGTCTCAGCTGCTGAGGAGAGCAAACAAGTCTTCCCCATGTAGGCAATGTTAAGTAGTTAAGTAGTTGCTTTAAGTCTCTGCCTTGATTTTGCAAATCTGCCCTCTGAGAATGTGTGTAAACACTGTCACTCAAGCCTGTTGACTTAATCTGCAGATATACTTAAATCTGTGTCAAACTCATCTGAGTACTAATGCTGTGAGGGCACCTTCTTACTGTGAAGAGAGCCTCAGCTCCATCCCATCTGCCCACTGAATTAACCCCATGCTGAACTGAAGGGTTGCTGTGCACTGAAAGGCATCCTACTTTGCCCTTCCCTGGTGAACACAGTGCTTCATTAGCCCATCCACTTCCTGCTGGTCTGAATAATAGATCAGAGTGGATTTGCATCTTCCACAATTCAGTGTACATTAAAGATACAATATTTCAATTAAATTAACCAAGGTATACATTTACATCAGGCTAACTATCACCATATTCTCCAGTTCCTGTAACACATTTCTCTGTATGCTTCTGAAGAGGTAAGACTTAAAAAGTGAATAGAAGGGATTTTGCCACTTACAATGTAAATACAACAGATGATGTTGGGGACTACACTTGAGATGCTGCAGAAATCTTAATAAGCAGGGTCAGGTATGTCCATGTGTCATGGGTAACTAAATCCAACTTCTTAGCCAGGCTCCCCTTTCTAACTTCCAACCATTCTGGTGCTTGTGAATTATGTATCTTAGATAAATTGGGCAGTATTTGGGGTTCTAAGACAGTCATACACGAAGGAGGTTTGAAAAAGCTTTGCTTGAATACCTGACTGACAGTACTGCAGGAAATACAAGTGCCACTTCACTACTGGAGTAAATGGCTGTGCTGTCGAAGGGGAGTGCTGCTGGTGCTGTTTCACAGAAAATGGAAGCAGCAACAACACAAAGAGAAACTGCACGAGGCTTAGGGAAAAGTCTCAGCTTTCCCTACTCTTGTGTGCTGCTGAGATTAGCTTGCAGTCTTCTATGGATGAGACAGGTTGTCACTATTACAAATGAAGTAAATGAGATGCTACCTTTCATAGCTTTCTTGGAGCTAGCTGTTACGTACTGTGGAGTTTTTGTCTCTTACTGTCACCACCTCTCCTTTTGCAAGCTTACTGTGGGCTCACAATAGGGATCTCTTACTGTGTTTTTACCTCTATTAGTGTCACCTCCTCAGCAGCATACACTGATCAAAAACTGCTGGATGGGGTCAGCTACACAGCATGTGGCCATACACAGTGTGCACAAGAGCTGTGTGCTAGCCCCGCAGGATCAGTGGCTGTGCTGGTACCATGGGCAGGGTGGTCTTTCCCCAATCAGGGCAGCACAGGCTCAGATGGGTTTTTCCTTTCACAGCAGCACAGCCTGGCACATGAATGCTCCCTGTCTGCATCTGCTGTTCTGTTCTCCTTGTCCGAGAGCTAAAGGTGTAGAATGTCAAACTCAACAGTAACCTGGGATTTTCAGTGAACTGCTAGACCACAACTTGATAAACACTTGTTTTGGCAGCTGTCCTATGGGTTTGCTTCATTAATGCTGGCCCACGTGTTCTTTGCTGCACTGGGGCCAGGAACTGATCTCAGTTTAACAATTTGGCACAAACCAAGTGGCTTTCAGGATGAACCAGCATGCAAGTGACAGCTGCAAAGGCAGCTGTATTTCTACAGACTTGGATGTAAGGTGTGTTCTGTTACGGGCTTCCCATAGCGCCGCAAGCACAAGTAATGAGGAAAGCATGGGGTGCACCCACATGCAAGGCTTTTGAATTGTAAAATTAGCCAAATATCGGATTAGAATAAAATCTGAATCCTCTAGCTTCCATGTTGTTCACCTAAAGCTATTTTGTGCACTGTGCCATCACATATTGCACATTATCTTTGATGTAACTTCCTCCCATAGCATGTGTCTTGGAACTCCATGTTGTCTCCCTCTTGCTGACTCCTCTGGTATTTGGGATTTGGGAATGATTGACCCAAAATTGAACTGTCTTTCTGGTTTTCCAGAGAACTTGCACAGTGTGAAACCCAGAGATTATTTGCAGATGTAAATAAAATTTATCAGTACAGAAGACGTATATAAGCAAAGCTTTGTACAATGGTGCACATGCTCTACAGCACTCCATCATTAATTTTCTGATTCGTTCTTTCCCTTATTCCTGTGAGTTAAAGAGAAAACCAATACTTACTAGAGTCCAAAACAGGTAAATAGTGAAGAGTGCGACAGTAAGTGCAATGAGGCCAACAGCTTCTAGTCTGCTACTAAAGTGCAGATGGTTCACTGCTCCTCGCAGACACAACCAGCCAGAGATGCTCGCCAGTGGCGTGATAAAAAAGAAGCACAGTAGGTCTCCAAAGAGAGTCCTTTTCTCATGCTGAGGGCCTGGGTTCCTCAGCCACTGCAGGCAAAATGCAGATAAAGCAAGTGTCAGCACAGGGAGGATGTTTTACCAGGGTCAAGCAGCTCAGTTGTAAAATGCAGACCTGTTCCTTTGAGGAAGAGACATGGACCACATGCAGGACATGGCTTTGGCTGTCCCTAGAGAGGTCATGCCTGAACTTCCCCCCCTGTCTGCCTGCTGATGTGCACACATACCTACTGCATTTTTTATTCAACTGTAGTTAGAGCTGTCTTGAGAAGGGGGAGTGTTTTGCATAGCACAGCCACTGGCATTTGTCTGCTCAGCTGTTTGAGGAACTCCCTTAATGTGGAAGGAATCATGCTCTTCTCAAGAAGAGTGCAGAAAGTGTTTGTTAATGTTTGCCCATGGTATTTTAAGTTGGGTTTTGGTTGGGTTTTTTTGTTGTTTTTTTTGGTTTTTTTTTTATATTATGCTTGTAATACCAGCAAAGCCATTTTCAACTTGCTTTCAGATATGTGCAAGCAGTTGAATGCACACAAGGTTACGTTTATTAAGAGGAAAACCTTACATGGAGGCCTCATAGCAGCCTTCCAGTATCTGAAGGGGATCTACAAGGGTGCCAGAGAGGGACTTTTCATCAGGGACTGGAGTGATAGCACAAGGGCTAATGGGTTTAAAGTTAAATAGGGGAAGTTCAGGTTAGATGTAAGGAAGAAGTTCTTTACTGTGAGAGTGGTGAGGCACTGGAACAGGTTGCCCAAAGAAGTAATAACTGCCTCATCCCTGGCAGTGTTCAGGGCCAGGTTGGACAGAGCCTTGAGCAATAGGGTCTAGTGTGAGGTGGCATGCCCTCCCATGGCAGGGGAGTTGGAACTAGATGTTCTTAAGGCCCTTTCTAACTCTTAACTATTCTATCATTCTATGAAAACAGAGTGCCTGACAATCAACTGCTGAAGTGAAGGCTGATTGAACAGCTATCAAGCCCACACGCCCATGCTTCTATAAACAGGATTTTAGATGGCAGAGGTGAAAGAAGTTCAGTCTACAACAGTACACTAAGACCTTTTAATAAGAAAACCTCATCACTCAAGTCAATCTTTGAATAGGAAGACTACCAAGCCCTGCAATTTTTGCTAATGTAAGCTGCAGGCTTTGGTCAGAAGCGCTCTGCAACAATCTTTAATTGTTTGAGCATGTACATGGTGCTACCAAGGATAGAAAATATATCTTACTGGGGACCCTAACCAGCCTGGGAGCCGTACATGTTACCCTAGCCACCAAGAGCAAACACATTATGTACTGCACAAGACTGTGTGTACCCCAGAGCCCATGATCTAAGCAGAAAAGCCAAAGCTGGGAACGAGCAGCAAGGTGAAAGGAGCTGCCATAAACCCAGCTGCCTATGCAGCCAGAGCTGGGTGAAAGGCAGGCTATTGATCCCCAGTCTATCATGTCCCTCCCAGGCTCCTGCTCTGAGAGTGAGGCCATACTGAAGGCAAGGAAAGTCACGCTCCAACAGGGAGCTACAGCGTTATCTGTGATCAGTACAACAAGAAACCAAAGCTGCTGCAGCTCTGTGCCAGCAGATGTGGATAAGGCTCATGTATCCTTAAACTGTTTGGCCCCCTCATTACTCACAGCACATTATACGTGGCAGTAGAAGTCCCATCTCCTTAGGTTCAGAAACTAAGGTTAAAATTTCATCCCTTAGAATCACAGAATCATAGAATCATAGAATAGTTAGGGTTGGAAAGGACCTTAAGATCATCTAGTTCCAACCCCCCTGCCATGGGCAGGGACACCCCACACTAAACCATGCCACCCAAGGCCTCATCCAACCTGGCCTTGAACACCGCCAAGGATGGAGCATTCACAACCTCCCTGGGCAACCCATTCCAGTGCCTCACCACCCTCTCAGTAAAGAATTTCTTATATCCAATCTAAACTTCCCCTGTTTCAGTTTGAACCCGTTACCCCTTGTCCTGTCACTACAGTCCCTGATGAATAGTCCCTCCCCAGCATCCTTGTAGGCCCCCTTCAGATACTGGAAGGCTGCTATGAGGTCTCCACGCAGCCTTATCTTCTCCAGGCTGAACAGCCCCAACTTTCTCAGCCTGTCTTCATATGGGAGGTGCTCCAGTCCCCTGATCATCCTTGTGGCCCTTTATTCCCAGTCACCTCGGGGTTTTTTCTTCCTGTGCTACAGCAATTTCCCAGAGGAACAGCAGGACTCCAGAGGTTTGACGAGAGAATAAAGCTAAAGAGTGTTGTGCAAGATAATGAATATTCCTCATCTAGGTATTCTGTACCTCTATTTGGACCCTGCTCCATCTTTTCCTGCTTTACACACACCATGAAAACAAACAGCAGCATTTATCATCTCTCCATTGTCATACAGGGTATAACAACAGTCAAGAAATTAAGTCCAACCAGGAGCTAATTTGACACTATCAGAAAGACACAAATGACTAGACAAGCTTGCCTCAGCCTTACCATTATTTAGATAATAAATTATCTACTTAATGGGATTTTTGTGAGGTTTAAATACACCAGAGTAACTCAGCAGCCTAAGATCTATTTTCATGTTTGACTCGGGAATTTAAGAGAACACAAAAATACATTCATAAAAATTTTTTGCAGGATGTAGTCTTTGACTAATCTGAATACTTTTATAATCCAAAAGATGGGGAAAGTACTTTATAACTGCTATGTACTACTACAAGCAAGAAGTTGTAAGGGAAGATGCTAGTCAAAGAGGGAGGCTTAATATTGTTTTTTCCCTTTCCAAACAGTTTCTTAAGCTCAAGATTATTTAAGACACCAGAATACCATATGTGGTAGGTTCACCCCAGCCTGCAGCTAAGCACCACACAGCCACTCGCTCACCTACCCACCACAGTGTGGAGGAGGGAACAGGAAGAGGCTGCAGGTGGAGCTTGGGCAAAATGAGGAGACATATGTTTAGGTCTGAACTACTTCACAGAGAAAGCTATAGTCATGTGTGAGATGCTCACACCACTTTCCTCGGAGCTTTTATTTCATTTACTTAAAAATACTCCCAAGGAATGTGTCCATAACAGTTCCAGGTTTTATTCTGTTGCTGCTAGACAGAACTGATTTCAACCCTCACCTTTGCAATTGCCATGAGCCCCTGTAATCCGAAATTGCCAAGAAAATGAGAAGAACTGAAAGCATCCGGTGGTGGAGATTCTGCTTTTAAAGGTGACTATGAAGAGGTTTTTTGAAAAGCATTTGTTTATAAACTGTGACCCACAAGAGAATTTCTGAGCAGCTGCACTATTGATCTCAATGGGAATTGCAGGTGTTCACCACTTTCTTAGTGAAGACCTTAAAATGCCAACATCTTGGTGCTATGGCGACTGCCCCCCCTGTAACTGGGCAGTGAAGAACACAATGAAACCTTTCAGAGTCCATTCAGTACAGGCTGCATCCTCAAATCACAGCCTGTTTTGATCCTTTCGGCCTCCATGCAGCTCAGCTAGTACATGAAATACTTTTTATTGATCAGAGTGAGAAGGCAGATCAGCAAGAATATATGCATATGAAGAAGCACACACATGAAGGCATGTGTTGTTATCCCTGCCCTGTGACTTTCATGATATGCAAGACAATGCACTTGAATTAAGACAGCATTTTACGGTGTGCCACCTAACTTGATTGACATTTTGGGCAGGCAAAAAATGGTGTGAGGCTGCTTACAGGCTGCCTGCACTCCTTATGTCTTGTCTGACCCATATGAACAAAGAATCAAATAGAAACAATTCAAATATTAGATGAGGCTGGGACAGACAAGAGTAGTATTATACAATAATAACTCCTCTCCTGCAATTCTACAGTCTAACCTTAAAAGCTAGTTCTGAAGTTGAAGTCAAAAGCAATGAGTAGGTAATTTGAGTGGCTGTATGGATTTCAATCGCAGCACATATTTATCTCTTGAAGTACTTCTGTTTCGGTTCTAGGTTTCAGTCTTTTCTTTTGGAAATGTGCACTGTGAAGTTACTTTGTAGCTAAAAAGGCAAGTCAGCAAATCCTTTCCTGAAACTGAAACCCATACAACAGTCTCAACAAAGGGTTGAGCTGATTAATTAGTGTGGCAGTACAGGAGGACAAAGAACGAGATGTAAGGCCATAGTGTCATATCATATGACATTCTGAAATCTGTTATTTTAAAACGTATCTATGCACTCAATTATTTCTGCAATAAATTACTCTTACAGTAATAATTTCCATTTTTTAGGAAAAAAAAAAATCATAAGAAGGGTTATGTTTGAAGTAAAATGCTGGCTTGCCTGGCAAAGCACTATTTTGTTGAGTGCAATCTTAAAGTGAACAGTGATTCCAGTTCCTGATACGCAGGTGGAGACCCAGAGTAATACAACATGAACTGACATTGGTAATAGCAGCAAGCACAAATTCAACAATAGGTAAGAGCAGCACCTGACACACAACCCACCATCATGACTGATACAAGCGAAGAAACCCTGGAGAATCCATCCCCTTGAAGAAACATGGGGTCCTACCTCATTCTTCACAGTGACACATAGCAAATGGGGTCTGCTCATATGCAAACACCTTCCAAACCCTTGTCTGCTCCCCTCACTGTCCATGCCATCACTTTGGCAGTGGGTGCTGAGATGGTTGCATGGTCCACACGCACTGCTCCAGCACAAGAGGTCTGTGCTCAGCCACGTTCTGCTAAACAGGGCAGGCGCTGCTGAAATAACCCAGACTGGGCACTCTGCAAAAGGGCAGCCACAGCAACCAGTCGGGGCAGGACAGCACCTTCAGCCATGTATCTCTTTACCCAGCGGATGTGTGCCTAGGCTTGCAGGCAGTGGCAAAAGCTTTGTTGAGACATACTGGTGATCTGCACTCAGACAGGATTGCTTCAACTGGAAAACAGAAGGGGTGTCAGGAAAACAGCCCACACCACTAGAGGTGACTTAAAAAGTCTAACTTATTGCAGCAAAGTCACACTTTAAATGCATCTTGGGGCTGGGCAAAAGAAGGGAGAACTGAAGGGGGACATCAGTAAAGGAGAGGTGCTACTTGAGTTCATAAACTCTATAAAGCAGGAATCCTTTATCAGAGAGACACAACACAGAATTTCATTTGTGGGGACAGTTCAGCTTTGGGAACAGCAACATCTTGTTTCTGAAGATCATGGGACAAGGACAACACCGCTCTTATTCAGAGACCAGGGCAGAGGGAGCAGAAATGCTGATGTCAAAAATGGTAAACAGGAATGGGAGTTAAGTTTCCTTCTCAAGCTTTAGACACCATGGGTCTCATGGACTGGATGAAAAACAAGTCTCCCAAACACACTGTTGGCGTAAGAACAGCCAACACTGTGAGGCCAAACACAATGTTGTGCGTTCTCCTGAATGCACAATGTTGGCTTAACAGAAGGGTAACAGCAGGCCATAAATACATCTAGATTAAGAATCAGAAAAAATTTCCCAGCCTTCATATAATCCAACTCTGGAGAAGAAAAGACTTGGGGAGACCTTATTGCTCTCTACAACTACCTGAAAGGAGGCTGTAGTGAGGTGGGAGTTGGTCTCTTCTCACAAATAACAAGTGATAGGACAAGAGGAAACAGCCCCAAGCTGCACCAGGGGAGGTTTAGATTGGATGTTAGGAAAAATTTCTTCACAGAAGAGGGTGCTCAGGCATTGGAGCAGGCTGCCCAGAGAAGTGGTGGAACCACCATCCCTGGAAGTGTTCAAAAACCATGTAGATGGGGCCCTTAGTGACATAGTACAGTGGTGGATGTGGCAGGCCTGGGGAAATGGTTGGGCTTTTTGACCTCAAAGGTCTTTTCCAACCTAGTTGATTCTATGGTTCTATAATTCTACTTCACAAAGCAGAGCTGAATTTGAATTATTATCTGCTTTAGAAGGATTAGACTGAGCTCTTGATCTTCATCAGAGGGTCTCCACACTTCCTTCAACTGAATGCAAACCCTGGTGCTCAGGAATTTAATGTGAGTTCATAACAGTCCTAAGGAGACTTTTGGTCTGTGAGCCTACTACTGGCTTCCAGAATTTTACCTTATATTTTACACTGCACATGAAACCAGTTCTATAACTGTCTAAAATCCCCTCCCGTACAAACATACAGAGATGTTTGTTTGACATTGTCAACTAATCTGAAACTTCATACTCCTGCGATGAGCGAATGGGCTCAGTTTCCTTTTAACTGGTTTATTCATTTATTATTTAACTGGTTTATTATTAAAATAAATTTATGATTTATTCTGCCTAAGCAAACGTAACTGGAGACTGAAGAACTGCTCATCTCAAGGGATAGACAGGCTGAGGCATCCACATGACATGCCAGCAAAGTAAAGCCTGACATTTGGAGAAGGAAATCATCACAACAAGCAGCAACTAAGGACCAGAACACCCTGGAGAAGCTCAGACTCGAATTTATCTAACCTAACTGACCTGAGCTGCCAGCAGAAAACTGCTGTTAAAATACCTCCACAAGTATGAGCTGCTTCACCATTGCCAAAGGCCAAATCCTGGAAGCACTCACCTTCATAGGTCTAACTACACAAATGCTAAGTATGTGCATAGTGTTTTTCAGATTAGATCCTAAGGCTACAACCTGTTCCTACTGGGAAGCCCTTTTTAGTTCACTACGTTTTTCTTGGAAAATTGATTTTACATAAATGTTACTGGGGTTATATCAGCAGCAAAGAAGATTCTGCAGAATGAAGAAAATCTATCACGCTGCTTTTTAGTTAAAGGTATTTAAATAGTTATCACAAATGAAGCTGGGGGGAGAGGCGAAAGACAGGAAAGAATTGTCTTCCCTAAATACGTTTCCCTTTGAACTAAAAATAGCTTATTACACATCAAACATATCAGTTCATTTTGTTCTTTTCACAGTGATGGCTCTGCAGTGAATCTTGGCAAAAACTGTCTGTACACAAGCAAAACTGCTAGAAATTGTCATCTCTGGTTTCATGCCAGCAACGACCAATAGCAGCATCTTGCTTTGGGTTTTAAGCAAAGAAATGACTGGTGTTGCCTGGGTTTTTTAGTGTGTTTCACCCGAATGAAGGACCTTTTTTCAAGACCAGGCAGACCATTTATTGGCCAAAAACCCTCCCCAAAAAACCCCAATCAACCATCTGAATATTTTTGTTCAAATACTTCTTAACTTGAAAACTTTCTTTTAACCTTTTTCAGTGGAATTTTCTGAAATGAAGCTTAACTACCTGTAACTCAAAACAAAGTCTTCCAGACCAGAATGGTATGTATGTTTGTATTGAGTGCAATGAAACATTTGGTGTGACTTGAAATTTTTCTAAGTTAATGTTTTGCCAAGGAAAACAAATATTTGACAGTTACTTTTCAATTGAGAATGATATGTGTATTTCAGTTTTGGGGTTTCCTACTTAGGTCAACCATTCAGTTACTGGCACAGTATTATTGTCTTCAGTGGGTGCTTTTAGAAAGGCCATGGTGACAGCTGGCAGACATGTTCCTTTGGTCCTGAAGAGGGTCCTGCCTGTTTTACAGCTAGAAACTAAACAATTTGATCTTTAATTTTATTATGCTAATGTCACAACATCTTTGTAACTCAGTCTGCTCTTATTTAAGTTTAGCCCTCATTTTAATTTAAGTTCCAGGAAGGGAATATTTTAATTGTGGATGTCTGAATGAGCTGAAGCTACTTTCTGAAATAGCAAATTAATTTCATTTGCATCTTTTAGTAAGTGGAAAGAATATCTTATTTACTGTAAGGGTGGTGGTGTATAATACACTTTTACTTTTTGTTTGTTTTGTAAAAAGAATAAACCACAGTGCAGATAGGAATCAACCCTAAGTGGTAGCTAAGTGTAAGGATGGTGCTGTTGGCTGTTGCTATCACACCATAACTGAATTTGTAATCTAGATCCTGGGTAGTCTGCCAGCTGAAAAACAAGATTTTGATATACAACGCTCCACCAAGTAGCAATAATACAGTGGCAGGCACAGTGGCTGGTACAGAAACTGTATAATCCAGTTTCTGGGTTATACAACTTTGATGTCTAAAAACAGGATTACTGATTCTCTGATAGTGACAAAAAAAACCCCACCACTAAACCAACAGTTTGCTAAGTTGCACAATAAAAACCTATGAAATTTCTTGTAGGTCAAATGAAACAGTATTATACTGTTTAATATTAGTCTGGCTTACTGCTATTCTGTTTTCCTACTATCCATTTTAGTTTGTATTTCAGGTGATTCTTGTATTAGGTAAAAGATTTCAAGATGTGTCAAGAAAAAAGATTTTGTGAAAATGTGGCAGAAATAGTATTCTCTTTCACCTGTAAGTTTTTCATACTTCCCATTCTATTTTGGATGAATGTATTCCCAATTAGGCAGACAAATGTATGCATTCAAGAAAATCAGCAAAATCATATTTTGCATTTTAAATCAAAAGCAGAGCAGATTGGCTGTTGGCAACACATATTTCTACGCACTGCAAATGTCCTTATCTATAAGCCTAAGTATATGGAAACTAAAGACATGATAGATAATGAATATAAAAGGTCAGATACAATAGAACTTTTCATCTTAGCACTTGCTTTTTCCTAGAAAAAGCAAACTTTGGCTCCTATTGATGGTAGGAAATGCTACCAGCAGGACAGAGATAATAACCTGGCAGTTCAGAACTGTATTACAGAATTATGATGTCCAAAGAAAAGTCATGAAACCCACAGCATCTTGTCTCATCTTGCTAGTCCTTACAGAACAGCATTTGGCCTCTTCCAAAGCAGCTGTTTCCTCTCTGCTCACTTACTTTCTCCTGAAAACTCTCCTCAACATTTTTTGCCCTTGATTGCTAGACCTTTACATTTAGAACAGATCAGTTACAGATGTGAGGGGTGATGGTGTGAAGGCACAACCTGTCCACTGGCAAGTAATTTTTGCCTTTTTTTTTTTTTTTTTTTTTTTGTCATTTTTTTTATTTTTTCAAGGGGTGGTTTGGTCTTGTTTCCATTCTTGCTGTCAGTATTGTGAGAAAGATTTGTGCTTGGAAAAAGTCAAGCACTTTAGCAAAACTTTTCTGTAAAGAACATAAACCAACTATTTGATTTCTCTGTAAATGACAGAGAACAGCTTGTTCTGGTCCCTGGATTTTTCCCTATTAGGTATGAGTAGAGTATGGTATTCAAGGTGTAAAAAGTGTCTTGAAGAGGTTATGTTTTTAAAACTTTATGTGTTAGGGAGTTTATTTTTGTTATACTTCTTTTAACTCAGACATACTTCTACTGGAAAACTACACGGCTGCTTCAAATTCTCCCTGTGTGACTCGGGCCTCAAGGGGGTGGTTTGCAGCTGAAAACAACTAGGTACAAAAGCTTCTGCATCACCTTGCCCTTCATATTTTGCCCTTCGGGTCAGGAAGGGAGGAAGGATGCGCGTATTTAATGTATTTGCTCCCAGCTCCAATGTGCTGTACTGACAGTTGCAGTTCCTCCAAACTTGGATTCAAGAAAGTTTTCCTAGTTGGTGACTATGCTGAGTCACCATTTTCCTTCTGGCTTTAAGAGCGATCAAGAGATCGTTCTACAAACTTTGTGCAGCACATCTGGTGTCTCTTCATTACAGTAATTTAATGCTGATGACTTGCTTCACTGAGCAGTGGAGAGGAAAAATCAGTAGAAAGAATCCCAACAGATAAAACCAGATGATTCAAAGTCTTGCACAAAAAATAAATTAGTATTTCAGTATAAGACTTCTAGAAGTTTTAAATTCTAATGTAAGCTCATCTTAGCTACTTCATGCATAGATGTAGGTTTTAGGGGGTTTCAAATTTATTTTTCTTTATCAGCATGAGCTCTACAGCCAGCAACAGATTGGGAAAAATGGAATTTAGTATCTGCCCAATATTGTGATGATTATCTTGGCTTTGTTTTTCCCCTAGTCATGCTGTTTTGCTTCTGAGTTTTATATTGTTAATTAAGTACTTTCTTTTTGTTTGTTTGAAAAAAAAAAAAAGAACCAATAAATAGCAAATCCTGGTTGGTTTAAAACAAGTAAATAGCCTACAAGCAATACAATACTGACTTATATGGCCACATAATGTTCTTATACATATTTATGTTGTAGCTGGTTGTTTTCTAAGTATTTTATTGCACATAAGTACATTTTCTCTGCCATGTTTTGTGTCTGTTTCTGTACTAAGCCAAGTGCAAGCAACATAGATGCGATATGGAAGTTGAAATGAAGATGATATATAATACTCATATAAGGCTTGCCTAATCTTCACGCTGAAACATAGCAAAAGCGTCTATGTGAATAATGTCACAGATTTCTATAGTGCATTTCTTCCTGTGGATTGGCTGCATCAAAAAAGCAGCTTATATACAAGTGGAAGGTCTATAAAAGTGACTAACGGAAACTGCTGCAGTTTGTTTTGAGATCCTCCCATGTTTGTCATGAGAAAGATATCTCCACACATACCAAACACCATATTATAGACGTTTCTCTCCTCCGGTGTCTAGAATTTCTCCTGCTTCAGCTTGGCTCCTCTGTGTCAAATGCAGCCAGGCTCTCACTGGCAGTGTGGTCACCAAGACATGGGAGAGAGAAGCAGGGCTACTCAGCAGAAGCTGCTCTTTTCCTTGAGGTGTGTCATCCCTAGGTACGCTCATAATGAGAAATCCGTGTGCCCATGCACAAGTCCCGCACACCTTCCAATAGACTGTACAGGGGTGCTGTGCATTTAGCATATGGTAGAAGAGGTGGGTTCAGACTTTGTCTGTACTTCCTGAATTGAATTTTGTAGTATCACAAGGCTTGGGACACCGGGGAATGTGCATGTACTGGTAATGTGTAAATGGACAACATCCTTTGGATTACTGGCAAATAGCTTTAACTGACAACAGGGCTGTGGATGTCTCTAAACAATGCCTTTACCTGAGGGAGGAGCCCTGAAATCAAGTGAAATGGTTAGGATTGCTCTGTTCATGCCTGCCAAGTACTTCAATAGCAACACGTTGTCTGCAAAAATGTGACTCTAAATGGCAGCTCCAAAGATGATACAGAGAGCTTATGCTCCAGTAGATTATGTCTGATTGATGTTGGTGGTCTCCATTTTCTGTGCAAGGGCTTGCCAGGTGCCCTCCAGAAAGGAGATAAACAGAAGGACTCATTGATCTTCAGTATGAAAATTATCACAATCCATCTCTTGCTCCTTTATAATATATCACGTTCTCTCTAGTGCAATTGTTATAAATAAGTTTACAAGAGACTCAGAAATAACAAGTTCTAGGTCCCAGTGGAGAACTGAGGAGCCTGAGCCCAGCCTCACAGCAGAAATCCCACCAGAAGCAGGGATTTCCTGGTTAGCTCAGTCCATAAGCAAGGCAGCATAAGTGCTGAAAGCCAGGCAGGGCACTGTACCTACCTGCAGTGCATTGGGCATCTATTTACAAATGCCTATGAAGGCTCAACAGAAAGCAGTCCTTACCAATAACTGTAAAATCACACAGGGCACATTTGACGCATGTAGGCCAACAGTATGGAGATAAGGAACTGTAAAGGAGACCACTCATTTTGGCTGACCAGCCTTTGACAAATACCTGTACAGGAGGTGAAATGTGTGTGTTCTCTGGTGTGTGCTTCTTCAACTTGAGGCAGGACAAGTCACAGAGCTCTCTCACTCAATGTAGCAGGCGGCAAAAGTTGTAAGTGGTGGATAGTAATGAACAAATCACTTTCCATTGAATGCTGAAGGAGAGGTTAATCACCATAAATGCCTGATTCATGAAACACAATTCTTCTGGGGAAAATAATCTGAGTTAAAAAAAAAGTGGACAAAGAATACCTGAAACTTCACAACTGCAATGTTGAGAGGATCAATCTGCCTGACAGACTGCACTACCATTTCCTGCCTCTCTGGTTGGGTCTGGGACATCAGTTAGCAGATCGAACTTTTCTTAGGAGACGTTTCTCCCCCAGACAAGAGAGACATGTCCTGTGGCACAGATAAAGGAATGTCTCCCTTGAGAAGAACATAGTTTGAAACTCAGTTGACCAGAGAGAAGCTTATGATGGAGAAAAAACATGAAGGATAAACGAGAAAATCAAGGTCAAAATGAACGCTATTTTCCTTTGCTTCTTTTCAAAAAAGAAATCCAGGGAAAGACCAGACTGCTGTGCATAAGATAAGTTGGGAAGAGAAAGCAAAGGTGAACTCCTTGCACTTTTGTATCCTTTGCATGATGTACGCAGGAGGCAGGACATAGTTCCTGGAATCACCAAATACCGGGTTGGAAGGGACCTCAAGGATCATCTGACACAGCGTTTTTTTAGCTGTAGATATGCCTGTCTGACCTAAAGATCTCCTGTTCTAGTGCATGGGCCCACATTCTTAGTGTGAACACAGGTGATGCCTGAAAAGAAGGCAAAAAGCCATCTTGCAGCAGATTTTTATTGCTTTAATTTCCTCATGAACTAATGGAAAGGTAGCAACATGGTAGAAGAGGAGGAGTGCAGGTGAAATGCGATGGGTTCACTAGCCTGTTCTAATCAAATCACGAAGTACAGCACGAAATCCTTTGCTGCTTCCATCATAATGTACACAGGGGAGGAAGGAATATGGCTGGACAACCAGCCGAGCCACTTACTGCTTCATTTCATTTACTTACTTCATTTCAAGCCTGCTACTGCTGCAGCCTCTCCTGGGTGCTACCAGCAGGAATTAAGTCAGATGTGACATTTCTAGATAAAGCAAGTGAAGTAGCTCTATTTGATTTTCCATTGAGATTTCCTTTACACCAATGCAAAGAAGGGATGAGGAGAAAACATAATACTGTGTTCTATTTTCTTTTTTTCTTTTTTTTTTTTTTTTTTTTTGTTTTTCTTTAAGAAAGTGAATAATATGTCTTTAAATAGTCAGAAATATAATTTCTTTTCCTGATGGAAAACCTCTAGGAGAAAAGATGGACAAGATGATTGATTGCTTCAAGCATTTTTATACTACCTGTCACTCACCAATGGATGGGATGTATTCTGTGCATGAGATAGGGCCTTCTGAGGAGTTACTGGATAAGCTTCTATAGACAATGCTTTACAAATGACTTTATCAGTACAATAGTCCCTCTTGACCTCCTAAAATGCAGTGGTAGACTCATCACCTCCACTGAAAGGACCACTTACCACTTCTATTATCTAGTTCAGAGGAATCTTTGGAGAACTAATTCTCTCACTAAATGAACAGAACTCTGACTCCACACACATACACACACATGTTGGAGTTAAAAGCAGGTGGCTGCTCTGGCTTGTCATTCGACCAAACATCACAGCAGGTTCATGTGAAAGACTGTCCTACCATAACTGATGATAAACTTCCCTCCATGCCCTAATGCTCTAAGTAATGCAGGGAGACAGATAAGACAGTGCTTTTAGGACACGAAAAGCTTAGTGCTTTAGTGCTTTTTAGGATGTGGGAATCTGGAAACTTGCATCTGCTTTTGTCATTCTTTGGGAAATTTTAGATTTGCTGTTATTTGAAGGAGGTTCTTTTTATTTCAAAGCACTGTCTATTACAAATACAAATTTTAGGGCAAGCTTAAATTATACTAACAGAAATAAAAAACTTTTATTCGTGTCCTTCTGCTTAATTTGTCCCCTTGTGTACAAGTCATCTTAGTTACTCTTTGTCTCTGCTGCTCTCAACTTCAAAAGTACAGCCTCAATTCCCTTCTAAACTGAAAACATACTTGTGTAAGATCACAACGGACTTACAAGAGTAACCTGCTTTTTCTTTTATGACTTTTTGTGCAACTGCCTATAATAGCTGTACTAAAATATTGTGGGTATAGTAGCTGAGAAGGAGGAAAAGATTAGATAATAAAGAGAAAAACAACAATTAACAATGTGTACTATGTTTCAGAAATGTTCTTGAACCTGGTTCTTATTAGTCCAGCTGAGAAAAAAAGACAGCTTTATCATTATTATTGTTATTATTGTTGTTGCTACTATTTAATACTTCTTTCGTCAAAAATAAGCATCACCTTGTCAGGGAATGATCAAGAAACCAGACTCGCCCAACCTCAGCAGGGTTAGCTTTGCTTTCAAGTTCTTCAGTGATCATTATCTCTGAACAATATCATGTCCCATCTCTGTAAAGCAAGCCTATGAGCAGCTATTGCAAGGGAACAGGTTGGAGAAGCTGGACTCTAAAATCAAACTGTGATAAAGAATCAGTCACAAAGATTTTGCTGCTTAGTCCCTACCCGCATGAGTATCCTCAACAAACAGCATCATTTCTGAAACCAGGACCAGCTTCCCGAAGGAGTCTGGAATCCTGCTAGAAGCACCAAACAACAAGCAATCAAACACAGCTGGCCTAGGCTTGCTCTGGTTAGACTACAGCTTTTGTGCTAAACACTGTGTCAGAAAAACAAAATACACATTCCTTAACCCAGCATAAGCAGTTTTGGTAATCCTCAGTGAGAATTGCTCACCGCCTTTCTGCATGGGTCTCTGACCCACTAACCAGCAGTCAGTTTTATCCTGGATTACCTCATTTGTGAATAAAAGCAATAAAAAAAATCTGTGAATAAAAGCTTACTTTTAATACCATATCTCTTTCTACCAGGTTGCTACAGTTCACAGGAGCAATGAGGATGCACATGAAAGACACACAATCCTGAACCTAAACATAGCATTTAAGTGCTTGTGTCACCAGCTGATACAAAAAGATACTTCTCATTACTTCTGAAAAATGTTATTATTTGTAATTCACTTTGAATTCCAATATAAGCCACAATTTTTACAGTTTTGGTTTTTTGTTTGGTTTTTTTTGTTTTTTTGTTTTTTTGTTTTTTTTTCAAATTAAAATAGGAGAGGCAAAAGATCATTAACAGTGTAAAGATAGTGATCATCAAACCTGGCAAACTTTATGCAGCCACAGAGCATCTATGGCTACCACAAATGGCATCACAAATGGCTAAACATGCCAGACACTGATTAAGAACTACTCCTTCTTGTGGGCTTAACATGGAAACTACCTTTCTAAGGTTCCTTGGTTTGTTACTGCTCCCTCAAAAGCAAAGTGAAAATATATTCTTGACCTATATTTAATACTGCTGCTTGTCTCACATTCCACAGAAATTACTACTTACCTCTCTTCCATCCTCTACCAAGCTGGCTGGTAGACCAGACTGCACACTGTTTCCCTCACCTTCACTCAAGTTTACAGTGAAGCAAATCCATTGATCCCATTCTTCTCACTTGATTTGATTTACTTCAAAATAAGAGCTTTGTTATTTCTGCCCTTTCCCTGATCTCTTGCCCTCATCATGCCAATCCCAAAACTCACAGCTTGCTTTGGCTTTGGCCAAAGGACTTTGTGATGCCTATATCAAAACAAACATGATTTGCACATTAAAGATAAGGTTTTGGGGACATGCCCCATGTACTGACCTCCACCAATGGCCTGTATTTGCGCTCCACTGCAAACCTGAAGTGGCAGAGTTCACAGTAGCTGGTGTTTGAAGACGTCAGCCAGCGCTCCAGGCAGCTGCGGTGAATGGTCCCCAAAGTTCCTGTACATTTGCAAGGCGAAAGCAGGTCTTCCTGGCTGCTGCCCTCATGGCAGATCCTGCATATCGGCTGGTCATTAAAGGGGCTGCTGAAGGAGGAGGGAAAATTATTGTGATCTACCCTCTCTCTCTTCATGTCACAAATTAACAACTGGGACACATGTGCAGCTTGCGAACTTTGCTCTGCAGTTGGTACACCAAGCTGCTGTCTGATGGTTGCAGGCACTTCGATATTCTTGTTTAAAATATCTCTTCTGTTGTGGGGGGGAAAGTAGAGAGGGAGAGTGAAAAACATCAGAGTGGCACATTAAAGACAGATGACCAAAGGTTTCTCTATCTTTGTATTTTCCACCTCTTCACAGTGCAGCAGTGCAGCCACTTCAAGAAACCTCTAAATACATCACAGAATTTTTAAACCTGCCTCAGCTGAGCCCCTCTTATGCCAATGATGATCTGTGTCATCCCTTGTGAGCTACAGGGCAGCAATCTCTTATGCTAGTAATGATCCCCTGACCTACAAGGTAAGCTGTTTTCAGTAATCACCAGCAAAGGACTACTGGACTTGAAATAACAGCACAACTTGCCCTGCAGTGGTCTGAAAGCAGGGCCACAACTTTGGGCAGGTGTGTGCAGGCAGGAAGCTTTTGTCCCTGGGGAAGGTTTCCCTCTCTTTGGGACAACATCTCACAAGCTGCTCAAGAAGCACTGAAAAGGAGGACTGTGCCAAACACATCCCTCCCTCATGGCTGTCTGTCGCTATTTCTCCTGCACTGCCTCCCCTAAAGCACCCACTTTCCTGGTGGTGGGATGCTAATGTTCAAAGGAGATGGGTGCTCCTCCTGACAGTGAAAACATAAAGACTCTGATGATTCTCAATTTTACAGAGGAATATTTTCTGAAAGGAAGGCAGCACATGGCTTCCCAGCGTGCTCAGACTTAGGGCATCAGGAGGAAAGCAGGAGCAGGCTGCAAGCACCTGGTGCTGCTGGACCATGGACTTCATTAAAGCTTCAACTCAGTCCTGACTGCCAAGGCTGAGACTGAGATCTTAGAAACAACCCTCTCTATCACATACACCAGATAAGGTGATCTCCTCAGAGAAGCAGGTTTAATCACTGGCACTGACAAAACCTCATTAGCAGGTAGTGTATGGTGGCACAGAGCTGTTCCCTCTGTCCCTCTTCTGGCTCTTTGCAGGATGCCCCAGCTAGACCTCACTCAGGTATAACTGCAGGAAAGTCCAAAGAAGCCAGTCTGTTCATTTCAACCTGCCTGGTAAAACAGTAAGAAGTTGTGCTCGATACTCTGCACACACATCTGAGCTGTGCAAAATGCACAAGTTTTAAAAGAGTTGCTACAAGTCACCGGGAAAAGACAGCCTTTCAGGTGTCACATCACACATGCAGCAGCAGTTACTAATTTCACCCTTCGCATGAGTGCAGTGAACTGAATTGTATTATTATTATTTGCTGTTTTGTGAAAATCGAGGGCTACTTCAAGACCCATGCAGTCTCTCCAGCCTCCTACCAGTGAAACGGAACTTAATTCTGACCCAAGTATCAAGTCTGCATATGGCCAAACCCTTAAGCATCCTCCTTCTTGCTTCTGATAAAAACAAAGCCAACCCAAAGCAGGCTTTTGAAGGGTATAGTTTCAGTGTGTATTTCACCACTGAAATCTGCCATTCTAAATTGACAGAGAGAGCTGCTCTCAATCACTTGCAATGGCTGAAGAAGCAACACTTGTATGTGCACCTCTGCTAGAAAAAGCTTGTCTGTCTGCTAAACACACTGGCTTAGGAAGTTGAAGGAAACTTGCCGTGGAACTGCTGGCAGCATCACACAGGCTAAACACAGCATCCCATGCAAGCCAGCACCTGATGGAGCCTCCAGCTATCTATCAGGGCAAATTACTGCAGCTGGCACACTTGAGCAGCAGCATCCCTGGACAACTTGCTTCCTTATTCTTTGCCAAGTATAATGGTGAGGATTTAATTATATATGTAGCATAATCATTACAAAGTTAGGATAAGGATTTAATTACAAGTGTACCATGGTAAGCCCTCCTGAAGCACATCACCACATCTCCCCGTCAAGTGCCTGTGTGAGCCCATGAAGGAAAGGGTTTCGTGGCACCCCTCACATACCTCTGTGTGGCAAGGGTCCGCATGACAGAGGAGAGCAGCTGCCCATCCTTGGTTGACACCGGCGTGACATGCTCTGGGCAGCCACCGCCACTGGTTCTGGTCTTGCTGGTGGGTGCTGAAGAGTACAGGTGCTCCGGTGGGACTCCTGGCAGGTATCTGCTGCGGTTCGTCCTCATGGTGGTGGGCAGCAGGTCCCCATCTACAAAAGAGAGAGTAGAGGGCAATAAGGCAGAGGGAGGGAGTACGTCCTTCCCTGTCTGCAACTCTGCCACACTGATCGATACCAGGTGTGAGATATAACATGTCCCCTCCCTGGCCCAGCCCTCCAAATCGCCATAGGGAAGCTTACAGCATTACGTGTTGTGGAAAAACCGCAACTCGGGGCTCTGTGCTCCTGGTTTTTTTTGTTCTCTGCGGACTCCTGAAGTTAAGAGTGATAAATGGATAGCCTGAACCGCTTTGCCTCTTACTTCTCCAAATACTACAAAGGAATATACAATCTTCGCATTGTGTGCTTTTAAACTTAAAGACTGCCCCTGTCCATCAATGTTATCACAGGAGAAAATGACCAATGAGCTCCAAATCCCCTGAGAAAACACTTCACTGTTGCTAAGTGCCTTCCATCACCAACTCATGCAGAGCACAGACCTGACAAATAATCCCGTATAGGGCTTTTGTCACATAGACCTGGTTAATGACAGCCTGTGTGCAGTAATAATTTATGACATAGGGTGAGGTAGAAATCATAGCTTCCCTGTGTCTTTCCTCTCTTCTTCGCTTCTTCTTCCATCACTTAGAGTGTGTTTTGTATGATGCTTTTAACTGTGGTAATTGGAAAGCAAGGGTTATGCTGACAACCTGAAAGAGCCTGGAAACATAAATTCTTGATACCTTTGTGCGATGCTCCTTGGTGGGGGGGCCTGTTGGTGAAAGGAGGCTGTGTGGCTCAACAGGCAGAACACTGGCCCATCAGCCTGTAAGCTTGTTCTCCACATTTGTTACTGATGGCTGTCCTGGTTTAGCAGTAGCAGTCATTTTTTCTACTGGTGCAGTGCTGTGTTTCGACTTTCGACCTTGGGAATAATACTGATAAAGCTGATGTTTTCAGTTGCGGGTCAGAGTGTTTACCCTGACCAAGGACTTTGAGAGTCTCATGCTCTGCCAGGGAGGAGGAGAAGCTGGGAGGAAGCAAGGACAGGACACCTGACCCAAACTAGCCAAAGAGGTATTCCATACCACAGCACGTCATGCCCAGGAGGTAGAATTGAGAGTTCCTGGAAGGGCTGGATCATGGCAGGGTGGGGGTGAGGTACCGGTCGGTGAGCAGTTGTATTCTCTTTCTTGTTATTTCCTTTATCATTATTATTATTGGTGGTAGCAGTAGTGGTTTGTGTTATACCTTAGTTATTAAACTGTTCTTATCTCAACCCGTGGGAGTTGCATTCTTTTGATTCTCCTCCCCGTCCCTCCAGAAGCAGAGGGAAGAAAGGTGGGGGGGGAAGTGGACTTCGTGGTTCTGATTTACAGCCTGGGCTTAAACCACGACAGTTCTTTTTGGCGCCCAACGTGGGGCAGGAAGGGTTGAGATAACAACAGATCTGACTGAGGCACAATGCTGATTTATGGGCTCTCAAAGTTGTTCTTTTTGATGTCACAGTTTCTGTATGTCGTTGCTTACTTAGAGCCGGCATTTGCTGTGTCAGTGTTTATCAAGTGTGGGCCTTGGGCTAAGGTTCTTGTTTCACTGTACTTTATGGTAATGGCTTGCGATACGGGGGGGCTCCGGCAGCAGGGCGGGAGGGACGTGGCTGTGGACTTGTACCTGGCCGTCCCGCTGCTCTTCACTGTCCTGGCCCTCGTCTTCGCCTCCGTCTTTGTGAGGCTGCGGGGAGCCGAGGGGGAGCGGCCCCGGGAGCCGGCGGCGGCCGAAGCGGCCCGGGAGAGGGGCCCCGGGGACCAAGCAGCGGCGGGAGCGGAGCCGGAGGCCAGGAAGGAGGCGGCTGCCGAGGAGGGGAAGGAGGCGGCCGCGGAGCAGCGGGAGGAGGCGGCGGAGGAGCCGAGCCCCACAGCCGAGCCCAGCCCTGCGGCAGCCGAGAGCATTCCCCAGCAGCCGTCTGCCGAGCCCCGTGAGTCTGAGCCGCAGGAGGATGCAGGAGACCACGCAGCACTTCCCAGCAAGGCAGAGGAGGAAGATCTGGACTCGGAAAAAGAGAAGCTGGTGGTGAGAAAGCCTTCAAGCACAGCAGCTACACCAGCCCCAGTGACAAGTACAGCAGCAGCATTTGAGAGTTTTGAAGGTTTTGAATGGCCTTTGGGTACCCTTGGGACCTGCCTGCTGATTGTGATGGGGATCACCATGTTGGCACACACACAGAGTGTGTTCTACCCACGACCATTTTGTCTGATCCCGAGAGTTAAGCAGAGTCAGGTTTGGGTCGTGTCTGGGTTTAGACAATACAGGGGGATCGAGAGGTTTTCCCCAAGGCTGGACAGTCATGAGTGGCACGGTGTGTGGGCCAGTATGGGCGAGTATCTAATCCACTGGGCCCCTCCAGTGCTTTGGAAGCATCGAAGATGGAAGGCAGCTGTGTGGAGTCCCCAGCAACAAGTTGCAGAGACTGCTGCAGGGGAGGGTGAATTATTTTGAGCCTGATGGGCCCATGACACTTCAGGCTATCAGGGCAGAGATGCAACACAGAGATGGACTCATGATCGAGGGGTGGACTTTGCAATGGGCCTCTCTGAAAGACTGTTACAAGACATGGAGCCCAACATCATGGACCAAATGGACTCAGCAGCTTTATAGGGATTGGTCCGTGCACTAAGATAACAGTGCACTGAAATGAGAGTGATGGTATATTGAAAATGTGGGATCTGAGCATGACGTGAATGGTATGGAATAAGGGGTGGATACTGTCCTGGTTTAGCAGTAGCAGTCATTTTTTCTACTGGTGCAGTGCTGTGTTTCGACTTTCGACCTTGGGAATAATACTGATAAAGCTGATGTTTTCAGTTGCGGGTCAGAGTGTTTACCCTGACCAAGGGCTTTGAGAGTCTCATGCTCTGCCAGGGAGGAGGAGAAGCTGGGAGGAAGCAAGGACAGGACACCTGACCCAAACTAGCCAAAGAGGTATTCCATACCACAGCACGTCATGCCCAGGAGGTAGAATTGAGAGTTCCTGGAAGGGCTGGATCATGGCAGGGTGGGGGTGAGGTACCGGTCGGTGAGCAGTTGTATTCTCTTTCTTGTTATTTCCTTTATCATTATTATTATTGGTGGTAGCAGTAGTGGTTTGTGTTATACCTTAGTTATTAAACTGTTCTTATCTCAACCCGTGGGAGTTGCATTCTTTTGATTCTCCTCCCCGTCCCTCCAGAAGCAGAGGGAAGAAAGGTGGGGGGGGAAGTGGACTTCGTGGTTCTGATTTACAGCCTGGGCTTAAACCACGACAGTTCTTTTTGGCGCCCAACGTGGGGCAGGAAGGGTTGAGATAACAACAGATCTGACTGAGGCACAATGCTGATTTATGGGCTCTCAAAGTTGTTCTTTTTGATGTCACAGTTTCTGTATGTCGTTGCTTACTTAGAGCCGGCATTTGCTGTGTCAGTGTTTATCAAGTGTGGGCCTTGGGCTAAGGTTCTTGTTTCACTGTACTTTATGGTAATGGCTTGCGATACGGGGGGGCTCCGGCAGCAGGGCGGGAGGGACGTGGCTGTGGACTTGTACCTGGCCGTCCCGCTGCTCTTCACTGTCCTGGCCCTCGTCTTCGCCTCCGTCTTTGTGAGGCTGCGGGGAGCCGAGGGGGAGCGGCCCCGGGAGCCGGCGGCGGCCGAAGCGGCCCGGGAGAGGGGCCCCGGGGACCAAGCAGCGGCGGGAGCGGAGCCGGAGGCCAGGAAGGAGGCGGCTGCCGAGGAGGGGAAGGAGGCGGCCGCGGAGCAGCGGGAGGAGGCGGCGGAGGAGCCGAGCCCCACAGCCGAGCCCAGCCCTGCGGCAGCCGAGAGCATTCCCCAGCAGCCGTCTGCCGAGCCCCGTGAGTCTGAGCCGCAGGAGGATGCAGGAGACCACGCAGCACTTCCCAGCAAGGCAGAGGAGGAAGATCTGGACTCGGAAAAAGAGAAGCTGGTGGTGAGAAAGCCTTCAAGCACAGCAGCTACACCAGCCCCAGTGACAAGTACAGCAGCAGCATTTGAGAGTTTTGAAGGTTTTGAATGGCCTTTGGGTACCCTTGGGACCTGCCTGCTGATTGTGATGGGGATCACCATGTTGGCACACACACAGAGTGTGTTCTACCCACGACCATTTTGTCTGATCCCGAGAGTTAAGCAGAGTCAGGTTTGGGTCGTGTCTGGGTTTAGACAATACAGGGGGATCGAGAGGTTTTCCCCAAGGCTGGACAGTCATGAGTGGCACGGTGTGTGGGCCAGTATGGGCGAGTATCTAATCCACTGGGCCCCTCCAGTGCTTTGGAAGCATCGAAGATGGAAGGCAGCTGTGTGGAGTCCCCAGCAACAAGTTGCAGAGACTGCTGCAGGGGAGGGTGAATTATTTTGAGCCTGATGGGCCCATGACACTTCAGGCTATCAGGGCAGAGATGCAACACAGAGATGGACTCATGATCGAGGGGTGGACTTTGCAATGGGCCTCTCTGAAAGACTGTTACAAGACATGGAGCCCAACATCATGGACCAAATGGACTCAGCAGCTTTATAGGGATTGGTCCGTGCACTAAGATAACAGTGCACTGAAATGAGAGTGATGGTATATTGAAAATGTGGGATCTGAGCATGACGTGAATGGTATGGAATAAGGGGTGGATACTGTCCTGGTTTAGCAGTAGCAGTCATTTTTTCTACTGGTGCAGTGCTGTGTTTCGACTTTCGACCTTGGGAATAATACTGATAAAGCTGATGTTTTCAGTTGCGGGTCAGAGTGTTTACCCTGACCAAGGGCTTTGAGAGTCTCATGCTCTGCCAGGGAGGAGGAGAAGCTGGGAGGAAGCAAGGACAGGACACCTGACCCAAACTAGCCAAAGAGGTATTCCATAACACAGCACGTCATGCCCAGGAGGTAGAATTGAGAGTTCCTGGAAGGGCTGGATCATGGCAGGGTGGGGGTGAGGTACCGGTCGGTGAGCAGTTGTATTCTCTTTCTTGTTATTTCCTTTATCATTATTATTATTGGTGGTAGCAGTAGTGGTTTGTGTTATACCTTAGTTATTAAACTGTTCTTATCTCAACCCGTGGGAGTTGCATTCTTTTGATTCTCCTCCCCGTCCCTCCAGAAGCAGAGGGAAGAAAGGTGGGGGGGGAAGTGGACTTCGTGGTTCTGATTTACAGCCTGGGCTTAAACCACGACAATGGCATACATACAGGCTGGATTAATCCCTCTGCAAAAGGGGGAAAGACTTCCTAGCATGACTTGAGACACTTGGCTACAGTCCCATGTAAATGTTACAGTGATATTCACAAGTCGATACTGTGATATTCACAAGTTGAAATCAGGCATATTTGTCTGCCCTGCATTTAACCCTCAAGAAAAAGCATTTTGCATCAGACACCACTGTTACTTGTGTAATACCAGTACAGCAGCGGAAATCTTGTAATTTGATTTCATTGGATTTCAGCAAATGACAGCGCTAACTTTCAGAAGTATCCCGAATGGGTGGATATCTTTCTTCGGCAGTAAGGTTTTGTAGCATGTGAAGATGCAATGAGGTTGCTGTACCACAAACATGCAAGTTTTCACATGGGGACTTGCATTCTTAGAGACACATCTAAAACAGGAAAATACTTGCAAAGTGTTTGTTTTACAGGATTACTTAAGCGATGTCAGACCACACATACCCCAGAGAGCAAACTGGAGGCTGATAAGACAGCTTACAGAGGAAATCAGACTGGCCTTCATTTACAATGAAAATGAAGCAAATGGCTGATTTAAAAACCATTAACACATAAAAGATGCAGGGTTTTTAAGAGAATAAGAGCCACGGACTCTCCAAGGAGACCATGGTATCAGCAACGTTTTCATTTTAAAATCCATGCTGAGACTGTTTAATAAGAATATTCAGCAGTAGAGTAGCTGCTTCATTAAACTTAAAAAGCTTAGGAAATACCATGCTTGCAGACGCATGCTACAGAATTATATATTTCTTTTATGGTTGCTTCACTGACCTCATTAAGTACAACAGTGGGTTTATTGTTGTGTATAAAGTGACCATCCAAGCCTTTTACAAACAGATCCATCAGCCACTTGATTAGTTCAGAGCATTTGCTGAAGCACCAGATGATGCAACTAAATGTAAAGCTTTAAAGCACATCAGAAATAATGTAGCTATATCCCAGCAATTATGTTAATTCAAATTTCTGCATACAGTACTGCATCAATATCCCACTTTGGCATACCACCAACATATTTTCCTGATTTCAGAACAAGCATTTTCATGCTAAACCAGTGTATGTGTATGAAAGTAATACAATTATAGAATTAAATAATATGTGCATTAATAATGTCCCCTGTGGTGAATAATGAAGGTTAATTGTTCTGAGAAGCACAGAGATCCTATGCATATCTGAAGTCAAAGCTGACAATAAGGAATTGTAAATCTTAATATTCATAAAACCCCAAAGTCAGTATTTACCCAAATGCATTTATTATTTTTTATCAGAACGTTTTTCACCTGAAAGAGGTAGAAATCTGCTACAAATGTCTTAACAGAAGAGTTGAAAATGAAGAAGAAAACCAAGAAGATGTGTTCACATAGTATTTAGGGAGAGATACAATATTAAGTGGTGGAGGCCAGAATATCAACATTCATTTTGGGTGCTAGAAAATTCAGAGAAAAGTGGCTGAAATTGGCATGCTGGACATATGTTTGAAGAAATTTAGTAATTAGCACTTTTTTTTTCTTTTCTGTATTACTACACCCACTCCTCTTACACATCTCTTGTCTATCCAAAATCTACTTTAAGACTGCCCTAGTACTGTAATATTTAAACCAGACCTTTTCCCTGTTCTAGTTTTTTGTTTTGTTTTTTTCTTTTGCTTTGCCTTTGGTACCAGTCTCTGACTCCCTCTTCTCATCTCCATGACGTGAGATTTTGTGATGGCAGGTAGCAAAGTCTGTCTTTACAGTGACTCTCCAAGTACAGCATTGATATGTATAAGCACTCCAGCAATCACTGATCAGTGTATAGTTCTTGGTATATTTCTTCTATTTTGTTGTGCAATGACTTCAATCAGCTATACAAAAAATCTTATTTTCAAGGTTGTTTAATGATACCAAATTGAAAAATCCTGAAATAAGTGAAAATCTTTTTTAGTGTGTTACATATATATGCCAGTTTATATATCTATCTATATATAAATAGGTATGGGTTTATGGGTACCAGAGTAAAAATAAAGACACTGCATGTATCCTTTTTGTACCATAAGTCTGGGGGAGAGGAGGAAGTTGTTAAATTCTCAAAGCTGTTCTGTGTCCTCAGATATTTCAAATTCCTGGCTGGAAAGAGGTCAGTACAGGTTTTCCTGGTGGGAAGAACAGCATTTTATTAGTCACTGATTAGATTGTCCTGGTTGTGATTTACTTCTTCCACTTCATCCACTGGCTTATGGAGTAAATATCCCTCAGTGAGCACTGAAAAGTCTCACATATGTTCCTGTTACTTTTACACTCAGTATGCTGGCTTACAGACATGAAAAGAGCAAGTCTCAAAATAACAGCTCTACTCCCTTGTTCAATTTATACAGTTACAGATGCAGAT
Source organism: Psittacula echo (assembly GCF_963264785.1). Lineage (NCBI taxonomy): Eukaryota > Metazoa > Chordata > Aves > Psittaciformes > Psittacidae > Psittacula > Psittacula echo. The sequence goes on along the minus strand of NC_137742.1, from coordinate 51,838,027 downwards.
GATCACAGTAGTTTGTGGATATTCATGCTATTTCCTCAAAAAACCCACAGGCATTATACACAGAGTTAGTAAATTCAACCTAGCTGTCACTGTGAAGCAAGAAACTAGAGGACAGAAAGAGATGCAGTGTATTCAAGCAAATTACTTGAGGCCATAGTAGAGCCGGGTAGAAGATTCAAGTGCAACCTAGATCTTTTGCTACATAATAATATATAAATAGATATATATAGAATAGCTAGATGCTATTCTAGCATATGCTAGGGATAATTTACACTCCTTTTTCTCTCCTGATCTAATGGCTGCTACCCCCAGTGTTAAAATCTAAGTCAGCATCATCTGATTGTTTTGCCTCTCTCTGCCACCTCTCCCCTGCTTCATTTTTAAAATAATTCCAAAGTCCAGACTGCTTTCTAGAACTTCTCTAGTTATTAAGAGGTATCTGGAAGTATTTCTTTTATTCTTGACATTATATGAGTGAATGCACATATTTTTGAAAAGGGGCTTAGCCCCACAAACACATGCCTCCAGTACTCCTCCTTATACCTCCAATACCTCCTTTGAAATCTTTGTTTCAAAGACAAGCTACTTCTTGGCTTAGTCAAGTGCTGATTATTGCTAACAATATGTCCCCACTCAGCTCAAAAAACATTTCTTTATATGTTGCAAGGCATTTATAGCACATCTTCTTTCCCATGTTTGTATTTCTTTTTAAAAGATAATTTTTAAAGGTAACTTCTGTATCAACAGAAACCATAAGATTCAACAAATGCTAGTGAGCAAGGCACTGCTATTCTTGTTGAATTACACTCAAATATGAGATGTTAAAAACTAGCATTACTGTCCTGAAAAGGAATTTAATGAATAAATCATCTATCTACATTTACAACGAGCACCTACAACTGGAATCCTTGTTGCAGTCTCTCCTATTGTGCAAGAACTGACCTCGTTTCTTAAACCCATAAAGCATTATCATGCTGATGAGTTACATTATCACAGTGGACTTTTTTAATCAGTGGCACTTTTCTGATGAAGCTGTGAGTGGCTTAGATTTGCAGGAGACAAAAAGATCTAATGCTTCAAGCAGTGGACTGGAAAAGTTAAACAAATATTCATGTAGAGATTGTGCGTGAATTGCTTGCTTTTCCTCCTTTTTAGCATCTTTTTTAAGAATAGCACATATTGTATCTCTCATAGTCATGTAGTTTCAAACTTGGAATCCATTCAATGTTATTTTCTTATTCAATGTTCCCATGAGTCAACCTGTTACTTTCAAGAAATGCAACTCAAGCATGGATCAATCAGCCTCAAGACTTAAAAAAAAAAAGCATGAAAAAACACCACCTTCCCATCTGGAGACATTTTCCTAAGACATACTGTATTAAAAAAACACAGCCATTATTAAAAAAAAACAACTTTTGGAGTGTATTTTTTTTCCTATTTATGTACTTTCATATTCCAGAAGAATATTTCACTTTCCACTCTTAACCACAGCCCACTGGCCAAGCTTAAAATTACAATCCAGTATCAAGATCAAGTAGAAATGGCAAACTAGTTTCTCCTCAGTCTTTATTTATTACTTTAGCAGTTTGGTGCCAGTGACTTGTGTGCATAGACAGAGCTTTACTTCAGGACAGGTCAGCAGATTTGGAGCACAGATATAAATCTGCACCATGCTGCAATCTGGAAGAACAGTAGTACACCTCGTGAAGAAACACCTTTATTTCTTCTATCAATGCTAGTTAATTACCCAGAATGCAAATTGCTGGATTCTAAGTAATGAACAAATTACTAGTTTCAAAAGCTGTCTGTAATACAGTTATCAGAGGCTATGTTGAAAAGGTGTTTTTACTGCCTTCAAACCCATCAGAAAAGAATTACAGTGTATATTATGCTTTGTTTTTTGAAATGGAGATCAGGAACTCATCTTCCTCTCACTGAGGTTTAGACAGTATTTTTATGCCATCCTGCCTCTTAAGACTGTATTATTTTTTAGTAGTTTCTCAATATACAAGATGTTTGTCTTCCAGTTATCCTGACTGCGTGATCCTCACTGAGATAAACCACCATGCTCAGAAGACCTCTGCTTTAACTAAACTACTATTCGGGGTTTGTTACAGCAGGATAGGAGTCAAGACTGGCCGGCAAACCTCTGTGAGAAGCTAAATACTTAGGCAGTTAAGTTAGTTAAGCTAGTTGTGACTAAGCCCCTCCTACTGCAGCTACGTTAAGATGCTCCAGAGACTAAAACAGACATTGCAGTGACTGGATGGCTTGCTGCTTTGTATCTCAGCTTCATCTTCCCACTGAAAAATGCAAAAGAAGAACCAAAATTGTCAACTCCAGAGGACTGTGAAACTTGCAGAATTTTTTTTACCTGTTACGAAATGGTGCAGGGTATGGAAAAGATGGAACGGCCAGAATTTCTCTAAAATTTTTCAAAAAAATGTCTCTAAAAGAGATAGGCAGTCTGGGGTGCGTGAAATTCTTATTTTAGTAACTCTTATTACACCCATGAAGAAGTTTTCTGTACATCATTTCCAAGGCATTCATAGCTGGGATTCTTTTAAATGTTTCTTGACTTCTCCCTCCACACTCAGCCACCCAGAGCTGTATGGGTCCCTTTCTGGTGGCCATACCCCATCCCTTTTGCATCTGTCTCCCCAGGAGAAGGGATCTCTCAGCTCATCAGGTACTCTTACTTTTTTCTATGGATTTTTTTCGTGAACCTGTGTGTACCAGGGTTATTCTTTGAAGCTAGACTTTATAGAAGCTAAGCCCAGAAATTATAAGAGGAAATGCCACCCCTCCTGCAGTCTTAGCAGACATAAGGATGAGTACAGTTAGTACACTTGCTCTGTTTGCTGAAAAAATAAAGAAAATGAAAGGTGTGGTAGCTTTCAGAAAAAAATATCTTAACTCTAAAAGCAGTGCAAGTAAGTCCTTTAAGTACTCCATAGTAAAAACATAATTTCTGGAACCTGAGAAGATTAAATAATTCCTACATCTGATACTCACATGCGGCCTAGAATATACGAGGACATAAGATGCTGCCTAACTTGGTCTCTATGGAGATGCAGTGTTCACTGGCATCAAGCCACCAGTGAGAAAGGCAGAGGGGAACAACCACCATGTCACAGCAGTTCTGGGACATGATGACAAGAAAAAGATGTTGAACATTCTTGCTAAAAATCCCTACAACCTGGTCACAGAATCATAGAATCATAGAATGAGATTTGTGTTGGAAGGGACCTTAAAGCTCATCTAGTTCCAACCCCCTGCCATGGGCAGGGACATCTTGCACTAGACCACGTTACTCAAAGGCCCATCCAACCTGGCCTTGAACGCTGCCAGGGATGGGGCAGACACAACTTCCCTGGGCAACCTGTTCCCGAAGGTGCTTCAGTACCTTCACAATGAAGAACTTCTTCCTAGTATCTGATTTAAATCTACTCTCTGTCAGCTTAAAACCATTACCCCTTGTCCTATCACTACTTGCCCTTGTAAAAAGTCCCTCTCCAGGTTTTTTTACACCCCTTCTAGGTAATGGAAGGCTGCTATAAGGTCTCCCCTGAGCCTTCTCTTCTCCAAGCTGACCAAGCCCAAAGGTCAGCAAATGGGTGCCTCTGTACTTCTCAGGAGAAAGTCTGCTACTGCTATCATAGAATCATAGGATTGTTAGGGTTGGAAAAGACCTTAAGATCATTTAGTTCCAATACCCCTGCCATGGGCAGGTATGCCTCACAGACCATGTCACTTAAGGCTCTGTCCAACCTGGCCTTCCAGCTGCCAGGGATGGAGCATTTACCACTTCTTTGGGCAAACCCAAACCCACTGCCTTTTTCAGTTGTTCTGGTTGTTATACAGGGAGCACATCGGGCTGCCTTGGCTCCAGCATCTCTCCTGATGTGACAGGTCTTTCTTTGGTCTGCAGAGCAATGAAGTGGTTCTGCAAAGGTACCTCAGGCACTGGGGGAAGCCACTTCCTCCTGCAGGTCCTTGCTGCTGCAAGCTTCCATGCTTCTGCATTATTAGACCCCTCCCTTCTGCGTGTGCCAGCAGGGGAGATTTCAGCTGTTTGGCTGTGGGTTCACTGAAGCCTGCACTACAAACCGACTGTCTAACTCCCTCTCAGCTTCCCTGATGTTACACAGCTACCTCACTGCCTCCTGCAACTTTGCCAGCAGCTGCTGCGTACGGTCCTCCACCTGGGCACACCATGTGCAGGCAGGTCTGCTGCCTGTTCCTGCCCCAGGAAAAAGGTCCAGGCACTGGTCAACAGCATTCAGTTCATAACAACTACCCCACCACCACCATCAAACCCTTCCAAGGAGCTGTGAGGACAACAGAACACTGAAAGAAGCAGATGTAATACTTGTTTGCCAGTTGAGGAGAGTGGTAGCTTTACACTCCTTGCAAGATTTCACTTTAAAGCATGTCAGCATACAGAAAGTAGTGCATTACCAAACCTCACTGATAATAGGCAATTTTAGTTCGTCTGTTTCAGTCCACAGTTTCATAATTTTTCATGCTGTGGATGGCATTTTCAGCTCAGCTGCTCTGACTGCATAGAGCTCCGGGGCCTCTTAAAAATTACCATGCAGTAGGCTGCATGTAAAGGGTAATTTTATAAACACGCACATCAAAGAATTGAGTGCTAGTCTGAGGCAGTAGCACAAAGCAGGTCAGCATGAATAGTCCTTAAGAGTTTCCCATGCATTTAAAAAATCACTGCCCACCCATAAAGCAATGCATTTTTTCGGTATGTACTGATCCTCGAAGCTCTTTTCTTCAGAGCAACAGCCTACTTTTTTTTGGGCACCATGGACCTTAATAAATTGTTTTATATGTCTGCACAGACACTAACTTAGGTATTTTGCTTAGATTTTTCTTGCTTGTCAAAGTGGAAGATGTCACATGATAATATATACCATAAGTACTTTTGTTGGTATCATTTTAAGTCTTGCATAGTAACAAAAATCACAAGATGCAAATACAGTTTACAAGTGAACTGGAACGCAATGATAGTTTATTTCAAAGTATAAAGAAAGGCATAAATTTTCTTTTCTAATTTTAGTCTTTTCTAGAGGAAATGTCTTTCCTCACAGAATCAAAGAATGGTTTGGGTTGGAAGGGACTTTAAAGATCACTTAGTTCCAAACCCCTTGCCATAGCAGTTAGAATTCAAGACTTGTTTTTCCTAGAAGACATTTTGGACTACTAGACAAACAGGAGGAAGTCATGATTCAGCATATGAATGGTGCTGCCAACAGACTCCTCCTGAGCTGAACAAGCTGCTTCCAGGTTCCCTGGAGTAATGTGGGCTGCAGAAAACCAGTATGTCCACAACCGCCCTTTGCATGAATGGGCTCCTTGCACCTACAGAACCTGGTAGAACACATGCATGAATAAAACAGCCTAATGTGCTTAATTGCACCCTTACTAAGCATAATCTGGTAAATAAATGAAAGTTTCTGTATATGCTGTGAATTTTGCATTTGCAAATTCCTGGCAATGGGTTGGTATTGTTAGCCAGACTCCCAGAATAGCCACTTAATCTACACTTGCTTATATCATGAACTGGACGTACGCACAAGATCTGCTCAAGCATGTCTTTCTCTCTGCCTATTCAGGACTCCTTTTACTCTATTCCTATTACATCTAGCCGTTTTGGCTTTAACTCCAGATGCTATTTGCTAACACAGTCTCTTCTGGTCTAAGGGGCAAGTGAATGCACAGCTCCCTGGGACAGCCATACACCAGCTTTCCAATGCTGGTCAACATACTGCCCCTGTGCATTGTGCCTGATGCATCAGGGAAGGAGGACAGGAGTGAGAGTGACAGAGGCTAGTCCAGAATGGGGTACTAAAGATATGCTGCTCCAAGATAACCACCCTCAGTGTGGAAGGATGTAGGAGTTTTGCTGGCATCATGAGCGGAGGAGTCAAAATTATTAGGCATTTTCCAGCTTCTTTCTCCAAGTTCTATGTTCTGAAGAGTGGCAATCTTTTTTTACACAATACATATTACTGATACTGCCCTTCCTTCAGCACAGGACTATAAAACTTTTAGAATTTCCCTTCTCTGCAGTTACCTAGGACTTTATCAGAAATCCTGGCTTTTGCTATTTCCAATAGCAGCAGTTTTAACCGAACCAGTCAGTGCCTCTTCACTCTGTCTGACCTCTCTTTTATTTACATCCTTCATTTCTGGTGCTTGTTTTATTAGAAAAAGCATAATCCAAGAGTGTAGTATGCTTCTTCCACACAGCACATCTCATTGTGCCCTCTGGGATTCACACTACATCTGCACGCTTTGGGGCAGCTAAGTGCACCAAAGAAATGTAACAGAAATTACACTTACTACACCCTGATGTTTTATAGCTAACTACCTTTTCAGCATACGGTAAGGACCAAGACCAAGCAAAGACCAAAGTCTTTGTCAAATGTAAAGTCTTAAGTCTTTCTTAAACCAAATTCTAAAGAGAAAAAGTCAAGTCAGACCCAAGTCAGATGTACTGCATTTGACAGAAATGTCATTATTGACCTCCAGCAGCTTCACATTGGACTCAAAGTCACTGTTCAACAGCTGTAGGATGAAGCTCAGGGGAAAATGCACAAACTTAAATCTTTATGTGCTCCCAAGGCCGCATTTTCCACAGGGAACATTCAAAAATAGCTCTCACCATTTCCATTGCAAGGCTAAAAGGAGGGCTGCTAACATCATATGAATTATAGTTCTGTCCTACACAATAAATCTCTAACTGTGCATCATTTTCTACTCACACCGGCAAACATCACCTGAATTCAACTCTTTGATTATTCCTGAACAGGTAAAGTTAAACTAAAAATTCCTTGCTTAAATTGCAAATGGTGTAAATAACTTCATGTCTGGGGTTTTGTAATGAATTCCTGTTTGTGTAAAACTTGTGTAGCTGAATTCTTTGACAAACAGGAGCAGTTTGTAAACCTGTGGGTTTACATGGCTTATGGTGGTCCAGCCCGCATACATCTTGAGCAGAACTAGGACTGTGCAACTTCTCTGTGCAATTGCATGACAGAGAACACAGGCAGCATTGGCTGGTGATGGAGGCAAAAGTCTGAAAACAGGGCAAAGAGAGCAGGGATGAAAACCAAAATGTTTTTCATTATTAAAGGAGAAAATTTGGAGAAATACCGACACAGCATTTCCTCACATACCTTACCTAAAATGCTAATTCTTCTGTTCATTGTTGCTAAGTTAATTATTTGCCTACTTTTAGTGTATTTGATTCTTCCAGCCTTTGCAATCAAGGCTCAAATATGATAATTTCTATTCAAATATCTTAAAATATCTCATTATCCTCACCACTTATGGAAAAACAGCTGGATATATGAAAGTTAAAAAACACAGTAAAATCACTTTCAAATTAAAATAAGTAGAAAATTAAAAATATTTCTGGATTTGACAGCTTTAAGTTCTAGAGTTTAGCAATATTGGCTATGTTAGTCTTACACCTGCTAACAAAAACTTCATTACAAGCTCAACAAATATGACTTCTCTTTAAGATTTCAAAAAAATTTTAAGATTTAAGTTTTGAAATAGAGAAACAAGGATTATCTTACCCTGAATATCTCTTTTTGATGCAATGTAATTTAACCTTAAATCATTCAAATACCTACACTTTTTTTTTTTTTCTTAGCCTTTATCTGAATAAATATTTAATATTAACATTTACTTCCTGTATGGAGCACCTCTCTCCTTATGTGATGCATCCCGAACATCTTTCTCTGGGAAGCCTTCCACTAGTGTCCTATGCAGGGTAACTGCATTGGTAAATAAACCATCTGGAACTGTGTACTAAAAGTCTTTGTGTATTTAAGTACAACAGAAACTTAAGCTGAAGGAAGGGAAGGTTTCTACCTCTTCTTCTCTAGATGCTGTGTCAGCACTACAATGGGACTGCAGACTCCTTGGGGTAGACTCAAGTTTTCTAATGTTTTATTTAGCAATGAATCAGCTGATGATACTTTGTTAATACATGAAACTTAGCTTGTATGTGATGGTTTGCAAAGCATGCCTCAAACAAACATATTTATATGTAAAATGTATGGTCTCTTTTATTCCAAGACTATGTGGTCATCCCCTGTGTTTCCAAATGTGCCACCTAATGAGCTCTTTTTCTTCATTGAAAAGAATTTACTTTGTATTATTTTATCTTTAGTGTTTTAGTTGGCAGTAGTTGAGCTTCTGATGTCTACTGACAAAGGAATTAGTCTTCCAAAAGACTATTAAAAAAAAAAGATAACATTTTTAAAAGTAAAATTTCTCAAAATTCAGCTTTTTTCCTTTTCTTTTTTCTGTTTTTACCCTGCAGACAAAAGCAGCTAAAAATAATCTCACTGCATTTTCTTCCACACAGGAAGACATCCTATTATGAGAACCGAAAGAGTTTATTTTTCTCAGCAGGAGCAAAATATAGACTCTGGTTTTCTACAATGTTTACATAAAGATTTCTCTCTGAACTTGAATTCTTGGGGGAAAGAGTCTTTCGTCAAACTACAAGAGTTGCACTATAAAGATCCCTCCAGATGTGACAAGCACATGGGAATACTGCAAGTTAATTATAAACAGGGATAGTTCCCTACACTAACTGGTTTTACATGCATATGCGTTGAGCAGTGTAAAACTGTGGGCAACCAGGACCAGACAGTCCCATTCTTTTTTCCAGCAACAAGTACACCAAGAATGCTTTTAGTCATTGTCAAATGAACCTGGTACTGGTCATACAAATCAATCCTGACATGCACACCTGGAAATGAAAAATAATTGCTGTAAGAAAGCATAGAAATTCCAATTTGTAGTCAGTAATTTTCAAGCAAATTACTGAAATGTTGCACTAGTGAATCAAACCCACAGGATAGAACTAAATCAAAATGACATAGGTAAAATCCGGCTGAACAATGTTATTCTCTTTATCCAAATCCAGGAGAAATACAAACAAGAAAAATAATAAAGACAAGAGTTAGGGAAGGAGGTGTTAGCTTTAATACTATGAGAAATACAGGCAATGAAAGTTTGGAGCAGGTTGTGATTTTAGTCTCTGTGTTACTGTGACTTCTGCACTGAAATCAGCCATGAGATGCAGGTTTTCTTACATGCCCATAATGAGCTTGGTACAGGACTGTGGCAGTGAAACAGCTTGGTGGTGACATCTGTTTTGTGCCAGTGCTGTTAGACTTTTGCAGCAGTTAAATTAACTGTTGTCTAAGTTGTACTATTGCCATCTATTTCTTCAGGGACTACACATATGGTATAGTTTACCTGATTTATACCACTACATAGCTCTCTCAACTTGTGAAATTCCCAGCTAGCCATCACAGAGAGATTCTGGTCCCCTATCACTAAGATAACATCAGTTGTGATGTTCATCTAATGTCGTCTACAGGTGCAGGAATTTTGAGTGGGGTCTTATCAGTCCAGGAAATTGTATCCAGCAGTAGCAAATCCCAGATCCTTCAGAAAATTATCTTATTTGCATCCTGGAAAATTCTAAAGTAAGAAATATGTAGTTGTCCATTTTGAATGGCCTTGAAAAAATTCTTTCAGGGCCTCTTTAATCAGGCTTCATGCTCACACTTAGCAGGAATACACCCCAGTTCACAATCATGAAAAATTTTACTTACGCTACTTTGGTCAGAACAAGTTTAAAAAATCAATGCGTATCCACATCTAAAGAGACAACATTCATCAACTCACAGCAAATATTCAGACCCATAACCAATGTATACTGAACATGAATTCCTTCAAAGTTTACTTTGTTTAAAAGGTAACTTCCCCTTCTCAAAGATGAAGAATGTCTGTCAAGCCTAATACACGTAGGGTCAGAGAGCAGTATTAGAGAGAAGTGGGCCACTATCTTGCTGACAGCATGCTCTGGTATGGAATTCATCCTACATGTGTAGATATGATGAAGGGACTCTGGCCAGATTCCACAAGAAGACCAAGTCCCATTAGGTCTGAGGATGTGATGATTATGATACTCTTTCAGGCATCTCTTTAAAGAAATATCTTACTAAAGAGTCACTTATGTCTCATCAAAACGTATGTGCATGTACCAGTTTGCACACCATAAAGCATCACTGATGGCACAGAAAGCATCCAGCAGTTTGGAAACAACAGAACTTGGCTGAACATGTTGGCTCTGTTGCAGGTGAACCTATATGAAATCAATTGCTGCCAAAGGGCAAAATAAGTAAAAATCCCCTGGTTTTGCCTCAGGGGCTGCAAAATTCTGGGGTTTCTGGAGAATGTGAACAGCCAGAAGTAAAAGCTAGGACAAAATCATTATCTGTCTTCAGCAATGCCTTATGCCAACCTACTTCACCCTCCAAAACATTATCCATTCTTAGAAAAAGAGAAACTAAAGATTCTCTTCTTGTAGATCTCCAGCAGGACAAGACTTGCCCTCCTGTTCTTGCTTACTGGTGAGTTAGATAAGCGGGAACAGTGACAGAAGTTTAGGATGTGCGATTCCTATAACCTGTTGATTTACTTCAACATTAACTTCCATTGTGCAACATGGAAGATGGAAGATTTTGTGGATCTCTGTTCACTTTACTACTTTGAACAACTTACTTTCAGACAGCTCTACCCCACATTAAGACTGTGGAAATTTCTAAAAACTATTCAATGACTACCTTCTGTTGTGACACACCTACGGTCCAGTGACAATACACTGCAGTTGAGGAGAGTATAGCTAGAGATGATTATCAATGAAACCTAAAAATGGAAACCTTAAAATAGGCTAAACAATAGCCCTAGCTAGGTAGCCTAGGTCTGTCTGTTAATCGAGTCGCATTTATAGTTACATAGCCCATGAAACATGAAGTTTGAGGATCTGGTTGAAGAAAACTACTTCAAAGACTAAACAAGCATACCACATTTTCCATGAAAAGCACTTCCCTCGGTTCAATTAATGCTCAGGCTTAAGCTTTTAAAGCACATTTAACAATAATCCAATCATGGTGAGTAAACAAATAGGATCAAATCACTAGTTTCCAATTATATCTTCTTCTTTAGTACATGATGAGCACTAAATTCTGCTTTGAGTGACAGAGAGAAAAGATGACACTTCTTATCCCAGGAGGCTTTCAGGCAGAGATGTCCCAAACTCAGTAGTAAATTGATTACGCAAATGATTCTGCTGACAGAATTCTGGTTGCCAGAACCAAAAATAAAAAAAGCAGGCAGACTAGTTTTAGCATGGTGCTTCATTATCAGTTTAATGGCATCCCAAGGTTTATCAGACTGTCAGGTCAGAAATGAATTACACCTTGTTAGAGGTAAGCACTGACACAAATTTACTCATGAAGTACTGTCTCCCCTAGTTTTTCACTATCACTAGAATGACATTTTTTCACCCTGTAATTTGGATAACTAGGAGTCAATCATTTTCTGTTTTACATTAGGCTATCTCTATCACTTTTACCTTTCTTGTCTTTGACTACTGTATTTTTAAGTCATTGCTTCTGGGTCTTGATGTATTTTATATTTGTATTTTATATTGATACTGAAGTAGAAAAACTGATCACTTTATGTATGAATATCTAGTGAATCTTAGTGAATTTTTGTCCTATTGTTTCAAGACTGCCACATTGCCAAAGGTTAACTACATTTCCCATACCATCTGGGCACTGTTCTCAGTCATACTTGTCCTTCACTTTGTTCAATTTTCCATCAAAGGTATCCCCAGTGTTTTTGTTAGGAAACTTACATCCTCTCCAAACTCTTTGTCCTCCCCACCTCCTAGTTTATCTCTTCCTACAGGTGTGGATGCAGAATGAATTTCTGGTATTGTATCATTCTATAAAATACATCTTAATGCTTTTGACATACTTATCTATGTATCATCCTCCAGGTGCACAGTTTATTTGTAACCCTAACAAAGGACATTAATTCAAAACAATAACAAAAATTAGTTGAAAGTAAGCCAAAGTCTCGTTCAAACCCCTCCTCAGTGCAGCTCTTCTCCAAATCTGAATAGTTCCATCCTTGCAGTAATCAAAACACATATGTGCATCTAATGTTTGACAGATCTGCCCTTTCTGACAGTCAGTGTCTATATCATGCCCATTACATTTCTGGCTGCAGATACAGCCAGTGGATGGACTAATTATGGATAGGTATTTGTGACTAAGTGTTCCCAGAAACTAAACTGAGATTATTTGTCTCACTGCATATAGCCATTCACGTTACAATTGCCAAGCAGAACTGAAAAATGAAAAACAGAGGTAGAAAATTCCCTGTCTCAGCCCAAACCAACAAACAATCTTGGCCCCTGTGCAGCTCAGGTGTCTTGTTGAAAGCAAAATGACAGGAGCCTAACGCTCAATGAAAGCAACTAATTGTGACAGGCCAGTGCAGGAGGAGGTGAGGGAGTCCAGATGGAGGTGAATTCAACCTGTTTAAATTTTTTGTTCAAATGTAAGGTAATAACTGACTCATCACCACTTGAGTCTTAGGGGAGGCAAAAAAAAAGATGTACCTGCTTATACTCCTGAACATGTTGTGCTCCTAACCAAGTGTGAACAAGCAAACAGTGAGGGTCTGTCAACCACTACCCATATGAGCTTGGATGAAGATATCTTTGTATCATCTGGTGTTAACACATCGACATACACAAAATGTTAATTCCCATGGCAAAACTCAAGCTATGGTCACTTAAGTTTGTAATTTTTCACTATTCCCCTTTGATTTAGTCAGTAAAGGCTTTCAAATTGAGCTAGCCAGACCAAACTCTATCTGAAACCTGTAAAATGGCTGGAATATGGACAAGTGGGTGAAAGAGCAGGAGCAAGCAGGCAAGCATAACCCACACATGTATAAAGTCTCTCAAAGGACTGAGAGAGTTGCCTCTTAGTTTCTAGACCTTAATGGCAGCAAAGCATGATGGCAACAGTGGTGTCAGTGAAGAAATTCTGGTTCTTCCTGGCTGCACTTTTTGTGGCTCCTGTAAACTGGTGGCTATTCATAAGGGCAGCACCTAAATGGTGGGCAGTCAAACAACAATTAGGAATTAACTCTACGTCGTAGGTCACAGCTGAAAGCCCACACTAGCGTTGCAGCTGCCAGCTACTTCCAGCCCAATATGCGTCTCTAAAAGCAGGATTACCAAACCTCTGCAACACAACCCTATAGTCACCATGAGTGACTGACCAACCATTCCTGTGCAATGAAGTCAGCTTACAGCTAGGAAGTTAGCTTTAAGGGCTTTATTATAGATGAGTTTCTCCTGTGCTATTGAAAATACTTTGATCTCTCAGGTTTTAGCACAGCCTAAATTTAAAATAGGCTGCTATAAGGGAACCTATCCTTTTATCCTGCAATTGAGCTGCATCAACTGAAATGTTATAGGTGCATGTAGGAGGAAAGTACGAGTGGGAAGATTAGCTACCACATTCATCTTCCTGTCTGCCTTGGCATGCACCCATGAAGTAAGTCAGAGAAACCACAACTTCAGCAGTCATGAAAAAGTGGCTCTGAATTTTGCTGGGAGGGGAAAAGAAGCGGACAGGATTCAATTTCCAGCTTCTTAAAATTTCATCACCTTCAGAAGCTGGTCCTAGAAAACAGAGCTTATTCTCTATCGTATGAATACTCCCATTCACACTAAGTAATTCTCCCCCATGCTGCACCAGTCTCCCTCAGACATGATTTAAGTTGTCGCACTACAAACTTATTTCTTGTGCATGCTTTAGAAAGGGAGTATCATACAAAACATGCTATGTGATGGCCACAAGTCTGTCCCAAAGTCAAGCTCCCCAGGCATGCCAGGCTCTAGGCTGACTCCTTAGCTCTGGGCAGCAGCCTGTGCAGAGATCTGGGATCTAGTCAATGCTCAGCACAGCTCCTTGCGAAGCATTCAGGAAGATAATCCCCTGCAAGCTTCACAGTCCAGCTGCCTCCATCTAGGCTTGGCCACACTCTCTTGCTGCTGCCCACTTTCATGACCTGCAGTGCCCAGCCAAGTGCCCCATGCAGGATGGTGTCCATCAGCTGACAATCTGGACCAGTAACTTCTTCAGCTCGAATTGCCCTTACACTGCTCACCTTAGGAAGAGTCAGCCTGTGGATCTCTGTAACAGTTCTTAAGGTCATCCTTAAAATGGCATCCACAGAAAGTATTTTATTCTGTTTCATAGAGACCTGAGCTCTAAGGCAACTGGACTTTGAAGATTAACTTGATGGTTCAAACAGCCCAAAGGATGAGGCTGTAAGGCTGTCCTGTGTAAAGATACTACAATGATTCTGTCAATAACGAGAGCTTAAGCAAGCCCTGTATATTTACTAGTTCCAGCTACAAACATGAACTACTACAGCATTTTATTTCCAAACATTTCCGAGATAAATGCATTTGATGATTCTCACAGACAGCCTACAGCAGATTAAGTAAACAACGAACACTGACCTTCTGTCAGATTTACAATTTTATTTTATTTTTTAGGCCCTCAGAAAACCAATTACCTAAACCTTAAGCTAGTTAGAAGAAAACTATCCTCCAGTCTTCAGCCCAGTGAGGCTTGTAAAGCATCTGACTGAGGGGGACACAAGACTGCCCTTGAGTGTGATGATGAACAAGCTCTTTCTCATTTTATTGCTCCAGCCTTGGCAAAAGTAATCTGCCAAAGTCCACCAATAAAATCTCCACCAGTCAATGGGAGCTGCTACTGGACTATTATGGAAGAGGAAGAACATGCAGCAGTTTGCATTTTCAAAGGATTACACAAATGGTACTAAATGATGGATCAGGTCCCAAGTTTACACGATCAGTATTACTCAAATTCAGCAAAGGGCCACTTTCTCTGGTCAAGAAAATGGGGGGAGGGAACTTCAAAAAGGCCTCAAAACCTCTTTAAGGCAGCTCACACTGATAGGGAGAACCACATGGATGAAAAAAGATAGCAAACTATTGCATCTTTAACTTCACCTCATCCTGCTGTCTTTCCTGAGATAAAGCACTGGTCCACTATATTGAGAACTGGGATTTTAACGACAAAGGAAAAGGAAGGTCTACTGCACTTCATCTGCAATCCAAACATCTTGGATTATCTCCTTCTTCACATCACGGATGGCAGCTTAACGTAAGAATTAATCATCAGTGAATAACATCAAGCTACAGGTAGGCACCACACACTGACCGTCCCAAAGCACCAGTCACTATTTTTGAATGTGCAACTTCAAACCCTTAATAGGTGCTAACTCTGAATTGCACATTGACCTGTAATCCCTGGCTAAATGTCTACTAAAATAATGAAAAGAAGAACTGAGCAACAAATCTCTGCAGCTGCATCACACCTCCTGATTGTCCTCAAACCTTATCCCCAGCTGCTGCTCTCCCCAGAAGTTTTTCTACCCCACTGCTCATGCAGATGTTTGGTTCCCCAGCAGCAAGAGCATTAACTATTAATATTGCTCCTTCAGAGGTATTTAAAGGAGAAGCAAAAGGAAAAATAAAGACAGTTACAGTGAAGACTGGCAGTCACTACTCAGTGCTACAACTTGATCATTGGATAAGGCTTAAAATATAGAATGAAATCCCATGGCAGGGTTGGAACATGATACACTTTCTTTTACATTACCTTTTAATAAAGTACGAAATTAAAATGCTTCAGATTGCCTGGGCTGTAACAGCTTCACAACAGTATTTATTCTTTTTTGTTTACTACCACATCCTAATAAGTATCACAGTCAATAAAAGCTTTATGCCAGTTGCCTGTATCTTTTGGCTCACCTTCTGCAAATGCCTATCCATCATGACTATCATCATTAAGCCAGGAAGAAGTATCTTCTGCTTACTTTTTCACCACAGGTATTTCTATGCAGAGACCACCTTTACAATTTTTATGTGTTAATTTTTTAATACATGCCCAGTGGTCTTATGACAGTTGTTGTAAAGTTTGGGCAGACTCATATAAATGAAACAGAATACTAAAAGAAGCATTGCTCAACTGTTTCTAAAGGAGCTCTTCTGCCAATAGGGATCTGCATATGGCCATTTCATGAGCTTGAAATCTGGGCCAAGTGACACTAGTCTCCATCTCCACTCTCACCTTCCACCAGGAAGCAAAGCACAGTTTCTACTTTCTATAAACTGTTCCTTCTAAAAAGATACACAGCATCTGAGCAGCATCTTGTAAAGGTTCGCTGGCAAACTACATGACCCACAGATTTATTTTATGGCTTTGACTTATTTCCACATTCTAGCAATCTAGCAGGGGCTGCCCCACAGCATGACAAATCTTCACATCTCTCATAGAACAGCCAACATAAAAAATTAGTAAATTTTAATAGAAGTAGAAAAGCCCATCTGAGTCTGTGTGCTCTATCCAAGCCACCTTGCTACTCTATATGTAGCTACGATAGATGGGCAAGGACAGTTCATTCTCAAAACTCAAATCAGATTCACTCAATCTGTTTTAAAAACAAGCATAAACTTCAAAAAGAGGGGGGAAAAAATGATTGCCCTCCTTCCACAACTTAGTCCTAATATATGAACAAAGAAAAAATAGAAAAAACCTGAAAGTGTTCACATGAATATCCTGAATGTGGCTTGTGGGTTTCAGAGTCATTCGGTTTGGAGCAGAAATAAGAAGAGCAACGTTAAGTAGTTGGCAATTCCATGGAACAAGCAGTGAGTATTCTTGGCAGGAGCTGTGGGAAATAGCACGTGATAGCACTTTCCATAGATGGAAAGATCATTACATAAATCAGGCAGTGTGTTATTTCAAAAAACAAAGAAGACACTAAAAAGTTATGGTTTAGGATAATACGTAATGACAGGATAATACCACAGCTGATTTCTCTCGTGCACCAGTGGTTGAGTTTCTGACTGTACTAGGAATGTTGATAGGTAAGATAAAACTTAGTGAAGATCTGCAAGAATCAAAGAAAAAGGATCTAAGATCTGACTTGAGCATTTAGAGATCTTTTTGCAAAGCATTAGACTAAATATTTTGTCTCTGCTTTGCTAATGACAGCAATGATTAATCACCACTAAGTATTGTTGAATAATTAAAACCAGATGATATTTCTGTTTTCTTTTACTAACCTTATTTTCTCTTCCTTTTTTTTTTTTTTTTTTTCTTTAAAACAAATGTCTACCAGTCAGTTAATTAACATTCATTTTTCTAGGATCCACTCAGCACAGGAATACACTAAGTCTTCAGGTGAAAGTAATTTATAGACTACATTACCTTAAGTTATTTTCTATTATTTTGTTCTTGGCAGAGCAGTGTTTCAATGAAAACCAACAACTTAAGAGCCGGGCATGTTAACAAGATTATTAATTTCCTGAGTTCTGCTAACAAAATAACCCCATCACTCTCTTAAGTAAAAATGAATGGCAACTATTACCAATTTTATTATTCCTCCACAAAGAACAGACACTACTGAAAACCAAACCCTTTGTTCAGTGAGCTGTTAATTATTCAAAAGAAAAAATCCCAGATCCATGAAACCTTTTATTCTCTATAATTTTTTTTTTTCTTTCTAATGACATTGCTGTGAAAAGAACTCAATTCTGAGTAAGCGTGAAAGGCCTTCTTGGACATTCGTGAAGCAGCTTCTTTGCCACGTAGCCATGGCAAAGCATTTACAGAGGAAAAGATTGGCTCCCTCCCATAAAATTTAATGTTTGGGCATAAACTGAGAGAGTCTTTTATTCATTTCATGACTGAGTCTGGGCATCAGTACACTTTGCCCAAACTGCATGTCTGCATTATCCCACTGCTTATACAGCTGCTGCATGCAATGACCTGCAAGTAGGACTTTGCTATAGCTAGTGGGATTTTCACTCAGGTCTTTGAACCTGTTTTTACAACACAGTAACTCTTGCTCTTTTCATACTAATCAGTAGAAATTAACATTGTGTTTCTCCTGAAAGGGTATTAGAGGAAGAAAGCTAGTTTTCTCAAGCCAAATTGAGGCTTATGCTTCATTTTCAGTACTTTTTAAAAGCAATTACTGCTAAATTGTAAGGGAACAATGTGACACAAAACTAGGACTTGCAGTCACATTAAAGTGCTGCCTATATTAATGCAACTGCTTTAGAAGACAGGTTTTCTTTGAAAACTTTGGATAATCCAAAGACCTGGACACACAACTGTTGCATCAAATTACTAATCCACTTCAATTTTAGAAGACCTTCCTGGAATCTCTGTATGCTAAGTTTTATGAAAGCATTAGGCATTTCATGTTTGCATACCTCTGTGGATGCTTAAAGAGCAGACAAAACAGTTAATTTAACTTGGACTATAATTTATCACATAGAGCTTTTCCTTCAGTATCTGATAAGGAGGTATAAACTTTATTCCATCCACATTTTGTGCTTGTTAGAGTGTGTGTTGGAAGTAACTTGACCTTTGGCAGTGGGGAGGGGCTGGTTGTGGCACACAATTTTTGATCTCTTTCACCCTAAATGTTTGGTATGGTTTTGTGGGGGGCTACTTTTAATACTGTACATACCAGTATTTCTCTTAAGCCTGTCTGGTGTAATCCCATGTTTTTGTCCTTCTGCCAAGCAAACACTTCTAATGTCTTTTACTTTATTTTATTTTCTTAAAAAAAAAAAAAAAAAAGAGATCTATGTATACTCAGGAACAGTATTTGACCTGATTGCATTTTTAAGTATTTACTTATTTTCCACAAGGGCTGAAGTTTACAAAAAAGAATGCTATTTTTAATTTCAGACTTCAAATCTTTAAATAATTGCATCCCTAGGTACCACACAATAAATAGTGATGCAGAACAACAGACATGTTTGCTTACAAAGTTTATTGCAACTGAATGGGGCCCTGCAGTTTGGTCCTGTGACATAATGTTGGACTGGCCCAGGAGCAGCATAAGCCACGTGAGACCTGAAAAGAATGACAGTTTTTTTTAAAGCTCCAGACTGGAAACCTCCCCCAGATTTTTGTAAAGTGTGTGACAAGAACAAAGCACAGCAGTAGACAGTGCGGCATGCTCAGCACGAAACACTTTAGTCAGGCAAAAATCTAATGAAGTACGATTAGCAGAAGAAAGAAACAAAGAAAACCATCCTTTGCTGGTGACCACCTCAGCATACAAAGTTTAGATATTTCACCAGGAGCTTTCCATCTTCTTCCAGCAACTCTCAAGGCTGTTTTTTCCTGTAGGGATGCAGTCTGAGTACCACAGCAGAAAGCTGTCAATTTAAGAAGCTCTGATATCAAGCCCTGGCATTACTCTTTGACATATCTGCCACTGTGAGCATTTGAAAAAGCAAGTCTCCTAACAAACACACTTGCTGTCACTATGGCCCACAATTAAGGTGATGGATTTGGCACTGCATCTACTCTGGACCAGACATGAGGGACCAAGTGAGACATTCAGGTGTCTTCGGTGCACCACACATTAACATGTACTTTAAGTACATGTACAGAAGTACGGAAGTAACAAAAAAGTTTCAGCTTTACTCTACTAATTCAATTTCCACATGCTCACACAGCTCTGCCCCACAGAAAATGCAGCTGTATCCCAATTGCAAGGTGGTCAGCTCCCCAGCCATCCACTGGATCAAACCACCAAGCTGGTTTCTGATTTTCTCCAACTTCAACATCTCTTTTTCCTAAAGTTGCACTGAGGCCTCATTATCTTAAATCTTTAATCTCCCTTCTCTTGGAATACGCAGAAAACACCAACTCTGATCCAGCACATACAGCTGACCTTCGAATCTACTGACGTTAAGGAGAGGTTTGTCATTAAGTGAGGCCCCACTGCATTGGCCATCATCATCTTACTGCTTCCTGACAGGGCCATCTTTGTAGGCTCTTGGCAATATGAAATATTCTCCATGTTTGCAGGCTTGGAAACCCAGTTTACAAAATAGTAATTTTGTTATAAATGCTAGTAATACTAAGAAACAGAACGTACACCAAGTAAACTTAGCTCCTTGGCGCCAGCTACCAAAATTAGTATCAGGCTGTTTCTGATTCTTCACTTGGTATGCAGCTATTTTGTGTCAAATATTTGGTGGCTAATTTTACTTTCACTATCTCAAACCTAGAAATTTCAAGGCAGTTAGAAACAGCTCATACCAGTCTTGAGGCAGACTAAGCAAGGCTTTTTTAGCAGTTCAGATGAGATTGCAGAAAGGCAAAATTAAAGTTATGCTGTACCACCTGTTTCAGTGGCATTTGCATACAAGGATAGGTTTAGAGACAGTGGAAGTGCATGCTGCAAATGTGTCTTATCAGCGAAGTAATCAAGAACACTTGGAAAGCTTGGAATGTAAATGCTGTTTGCAAGCAACCTGCTGGGCAGGAAGTCAGTACTTACTACACTGATATTTCTACACTTGCTAATGAACAGGAACTTATAATTGTTTCAACTGTACATCCACACAAATACAGAAATGCATGTGTTCCCAAAATGCTGGCAGTAACTAACCATAAATGCTTCTAAGACTGATAAGGCTGAAGCTTAGAAAGTATGTCTGTGACATCATCCTAGCTGTGGAATTAATAAGTATCCAGGCCACTAGTTTCAGGATTAAGCACTTAAAACCATAGACAGAGACCAACGCAAGTAAAGCAAGCAATGTTACACAGCATTTCTGGCAGTACTACATGCTCAGAGAGGCCAGGGCAACTGCTTTCTAAAAGGTAAAAAAGCCCAAAACCACCTTGCATCTCTGTGAGCTTAAAATGAGAGCATTTGCTTTGTGAGGCAAATCAGCTTCATCCTCTCAGCAGACATTGTCTCTGCTTGGGACAGAACAGCTAGAAACAGCTTTTGCTGGAGTCAGAACAATCTGCACTGAGTGCAACACCCCATGAAGAGAGATAGGAAAGGTCCGGTTACTCTTAGAGGAATCTCAAAGTGGGTTTGGTTAGATGTTATCAAGAAGCAACATCTCAGGAAAACATGGGTTGCATTATTGCAGTAGTTCAGAACTTTCCTGCAGTGAGACTTGTTTCTGATCCTGGTCTTGCTTGGGGTGGGTTAAGTCTTTGTAGGCAGGAAAGAAAGCTTATTGCGAGACATGACAAGATGTAGATGGGAAAATCAATGTTTACAGAGAGATACCTGCAGTTAGGCATGGTTCAGCAGTTCAGACAGGGACATAGCAAGACATATCAACTCCTAGCTAAAGAAAGAAAATAATCAAACTCAAAATGAGAGGCATTTAAAGAGGCAGGACTATCAGTGGATTATTATCAAGCAATTTTATTTGCCTCCATCACTTTGAGGACAGGATCTTTCAGATCCAAAAGAAAAATCTGCTTTAGTGCAATGTCTAGACATTCACTTACATAGTTGGGGAAAAATAATTTCTTCCACAGGCTGAGGTATTATGGTATGAACTGTTTGTACTTAAACAGAATCAACTCTCCATTCTCACAGGACTATTCCACACTTTGCTCTGTAATCCTGGAAGGCAGGAAAAGAAAAGGAATGAAATAAAAGGAAGAAAAACCTGAAAAGAAACACAAGGAAAAAACCCTGAAGCATCACAGTCTTACAGCCATTTTACAGTGTTACAGATTGATAAGAGAATTCTGACTGAATGCATAAAGTAAATGGATCATGATGTCACTGATACAGGGCCCTGATAATTAATGTTTTGATATAACTTATCGTTAGACCAGCAGATGGAAGAATAGATTTCTGTGTGATGCATAACCCTAGCACACTCAAAGTAACTATTTAAATGTGAAGCCCTAGAGACAGATTTATTGATCAGCTCCTTATGCTTTTCCTATTAAAGTTTTAAATACAAGAAAAGTTGACATATAGCTTTATGATATCTGGTTTTATTTAGAAATAAAAAACGTTTTTCCAGAATAGCATTGGAAACTATGAAAAGCATTGCTAGTTGACCATAACTTGTTTAAAAGGACAGATATGTCTTACCAGTATCTCTCTTTCTGAATTCAGTGCTTTACTAGAACATCCCAAGTCAATTCTGCAGTTGTGTGATGCAAAAGAAAGCATTGAGTACTTGTAGCCCAATTGCTTATTCCCATCCTTAATAAACAGCTTCTCTGAACTCATGGTGGTAAAATCAAAAGGTTATTTGTTTAGCTCTTCCTACAAAACTGCAGAGAGATCCTGTTGGCTGGACACAGTCAGGTTACTTGAGAAATCCCTGTGGACACGGGCTGCCTTCCGAAGGCTGCTTCTCCCACTAACTGAACTGCAAGCACTCACACAAAGCTTTAAATACTTCAGGATTTTAGAATGTATTTATTTAATAAAACTGAGTATAATGTATCCAGAAGATTTTTCTGACAACCCAAAACAACTCAGAAGCATTAAGTTTGTACCTGTGTACCAAATGCCCACACTAACTCCTCCTCCTTCATGTAGTTTTGTATAACTTTGCACCCCCAAAATATTGTTTTCTCAAGATTATCTAGGCCCAAATAAAGAGTTCCTATTTACATTATGAATATGTAAGTAACTGCTCACAAATGCATCCTCTCCTACCTAGAGGCATTTTCTACTGGGATTGAATGTAACACTGTAGAGGGATACAGGGGTCCTGGTTGACTGCAAGCTCAGTGTAAGTGTACAGCGTGCAGCTGCGGCAAAGAAAGCCAACAGGATATTGAGTTACATCAACAAGGGTATCACCAGCAGGGATAAAGATGTCATTATCCCACTCCACTCAGTGCTTGTCAGGCCACACCTGGAATATCGTGTGCAGTTTTGGTTCCTGCTATACAGAAAGATGTGGCAGGGCGGAAGAGGGTCCAGTGAAAGGCCTCAAAGATGATCAAAGGACTGGGCAGCCTGCTGCGTGAGGAAAGGCTGAGAGAAATACATTTGTTCAGCACAGCGAAAACAAGGCTTGGGAGAGACCTTATCATCATGTTCCAGTATTTAATAGGTGGCTACAAAGAAGATGGAGATTCCCTTTTTACACAGAGTCACACAGAAAGAAGAGGGGTAACGGGCACAAGTTACTCCCAAGGGATTCTGATGGGACACAAGAGGAAAATTTTTCATAATGAGAACCATCAGCCTCTGGAATCACCTATCAGTGAAGTGGTGGATTCCACAAATAACACCTCTAAACTGAAAAAGCATCTTGAGGAGTTTAGTTTAAGTTTTTCATTAATGTCTACAGGAAAAGAGTTTCCTTCCCATATTAAATAGAATCAAGAGGAAAGCAGGTACAATCCCACGGAGAATCTGACCTTAAGAGAATCAGCATGCCAAGTTTGTTTCCCTACCCACACAAATTTTAAGCATTTAAGAAATGTACTTTTGCAGTAATGCACATTGCATGAGCAGATATAGGAGCCTTTACACTAACAAACTTAGACAACAACTACATGATACATGGGTGGTCAAATTTACATAGGCTTATACATTACTGTTATTTCTGTCTGGTCTTCAGCTTTGAACTTTCAAATGCAGCTGCTATAAGTAATTGTGATTTCTGTCTTTCAAAGCTACTACATTTACTTTCACAGAATCTCGACACAATTAGCATGAAGACTTTGCAAGGAGGTTTCAAAGCTTAGTATGCCTAAAAAAGTAGCACTTTCCACTGCCAGAAACAGCTTCCTGTTCTCTCCCAGATATCCTGGTAGACTGTGTATAAACCATTTTCTTTTGTATAGCGAAGGTTTAAAAGAACAAATACAAATTCTGCATACAAATCCTTTGCTCTCCAAACCACAGTCACACTCATCAATATCTTAAAAGCAAAGAATGCAAAGGAAAATCAAGAAGCAGGCATCACCCTGGATTTATTTTCGTTCCTTTTCTCTAAACCCAAAGTGACATTCCTGTGCACCTGTGCACCCGAGTACCTTGTGCACCTGTGAGAGCAACTCAAAAGCAAATATGGGCTTCTCTGGTAACTTTTGTTTTTAATAACTTTCTATACACTGCTTTATAAATTAAGGACCTTTAAAACTAGGGAAAATATACCTCTGAGTCCTCTGCAATGACTAATCGTGCATACAAACTGTACAGCATGCAAACTTAGTCACGTGAAGGTACTCAAATGGAGAAAAACTAATTCATTCTGAATTGCATCACTCAAATAACTCAGAAGTTTGAAACAGCTTACTACTATATAACTTTTTCTACTATTTCTAGCTCTCAGATGTCTTAACTAACAACTCAGTAGGTTTGGTTATGAGGTGACCTAGAAAGGACAGAACTAATGAAACAATGGAGTTCACTCTTTCAGCTCAGAGCACTTACTACAGTCTTTTTTGGTTCCCTAGTTTGCATTAGCATTAAAAAAAACAAAACCACAACAAAAAATAAAACACCACCAAAGAAAGATCTCTGTGCTGCACCCATATACATGGTAAAGAGAACAGAAGTTAGCTATAATCTTGATTTATTTCATTAAACAATGTACAAATTTGTCATCCTTTTCCATCTTTACAGACTTCCTATCCTTTTAGTAGAGACACAATCATCTGGGCATTTAGAGCTGCCTTTCACAATATTCTTAAGGCCCTCACTTCTGCACGTAAAGCCCTATCTCCTTCTTAGTCATTAGCGCTGCAATTTTTCTTTCAGCTGAAAGGATTAGATGTGTGACTCCATTAAAAAAACTGCATGGCCAGAAAGAGAGTTATAAAAAGAAAAAAAGACAAATGTAGTATTCTGTCCTAGAGAGTGTGTCTCTTACAGCACTGTCTATACAGCTTGGTTATTTTCTTTCCCATCAAGAAAGAGGAAAATCAGAAAAGATCCCCCCTTTACCACTAGATATTTTGCACATCATACCATACCCAAACCATTACACCAGCACTGTCCACATCATACCACCCCAACAGAACACCCATGTTATCCAGTCTGAACAGCAGATTGGATTTCTCCCTGCTTTCTCTTAGCCACTTCACAATATCTCTTCCCTGTCTATAATTCACCTGCAAAGAATTACAGCATATTTTGGAGCCTATTGTTACAGCTTACTGTGCATCCAGTAGTCATCAAGATTATCTATTGTACTAAAAACTGTGCATATCACACAGATGAGTGCATGACCACTCCAAGTCACAAAATTAGAAGAAATTTAAAGTTGTTCAGCATCCTTTTCTTTCTTTTTTTTTGGAAAAAGACTGCAAACCCTTTATTCTTCCTTTCAAGGGCATAGAAGATGCATTCCAGCAAATGGAGCGACTGCCCTGCTGTACGGAGATCACCCACTGTACCTGCTTGCCAGCATAACTTTCAGTAGCAAAAATTACTGAATGCATTCCGGGAAGACTAGGCCTAGTGAGTGGCTTGGGGTCTCATTACACAGTTCCTATGCACCTGGACCATAAGCTCATGAGACAGCTAGAATTGTCTCTGCTGTCACTCCTACTGACATCTTCCCTACTCTTCATTTAATGGCTGAAAATCCTTACAAGAATTCTAAGTTAAAGGCTTCTTTGTAACTTGTTGAACAACACAGTGTAAATCACTTTTTTAAATCAGAAAGAGAAAAAGTAATTTATCACCTTGGCATTTCTCAGTGGCTTTACTTTTTTTGGGGGGGGTGGAGTGATGGTATGGTGGAATTGCTTTTCTTGAGTGGAATTCAGTGTGTTTCAACTTTTCATTTTGGATATACACAATTCTTGTGCCCTCTCTTTTCCCGGTTTACTCCTGCACCTCAAGCTTAAACTTTGTCTCTATGTGCTATAGTTCTCCTTTGCAGGGTATCTTCTCTTCCCCTCTTACCTGCAACCTCTTGTCTTTCTCTCATTTCGCATACATATTGCACATATTTGTGTTGTCACACAAATGGTGACATCTAAGAAAGGAGGAGCTCAGTCAATACAACTACCGAGAAAACAGAGGTCTGCAAATATTTGTAAAGCTAAGTCTCTTTCCCACCTTCTAGTTTTAGAAAAAGGGTAAGAAACTAGGTTTTCGGTTCGCACAGCATCCACCTCTTTCCCGTAAGCCTCCAGATAGAAAGGAAAACTTTTAGAAGACTTCTAATGCAACTGAAAGATTCTGCCCCTTGTTACAGTAATTACAAAAATGTTAATGCTTCCAGGCAAAACAGAGTTAAAGGAAGACTGAAATTACCCAGGCTTATGGCTGACACGCAAGGCTGCCAGTATGAATATCAGCCCATTAAAAAGATGCACAAATGACAGGAAAACGTTGATGCAATCAGTCTCCCTTTTCACACGAAAGACCCAGCTTTATCACTATGAAAGTATTTATATCTGCTTTTAGAAATATTAGACATTTGACTTCTCTGTTTCTGAATGAGGAAACCTAAGCAAGCTAAAAAAGTCCCCACTTAGACTGTCACATATTTAAGATGAAATTCAAGCAACTAAGGATTGTAAACACTGGGTTTGGACTTCTTAAATCTAAGTGGCTTCTAATAAAAACTAAACAGCACAGGAGAGGTCTATGAAAGATACTCTTCCCTGTTCTTGCAAGCAGACCCAGAGCAAACTCTAACTCCGATTTATCAATACTTCAATGAAACCTCAGTGAGAATAAAAAAAACACAAGACGAGACTGAAAAGAAATACCACATCTACACTCGAGATGCATACTAAAAATATTTTCAAGTATAGAATGTGAGAAGACACAAAATTAATCTCTTTCTTTTGCCTTTAAGCATAGAGAGAATTCCACTTTTTTTGGTAGTGTAAAAATCTGCTATCAACTCCTGCCAAGCTAGACTTTGCTTTGGGCCTTTCTTGATTTTGTTGTGTTGCTTGTTTGTTTGTTTTTTTTTTTTGTTTTGGTGGTGGTTTTGTTTTTTTTTTTTTTAATTTTAGGACATATACTGAGAAACTCAGCCACTACTGTGAATGTCAGTGACTGACTCCTTGCTAAATACTGTATGTAAATTGTAACTGTGAGAAAACTGAACAAACCAACACTGCATTAGTTGTGGTTTGGCACAGCTTCATTTTGGCTGCTTCTTCTGGATGAAGTGCAGGATCTGGAGAGCTGCCAGTAGTGCTGAGAAAGTGAACCAAGCCATAAACCATAACACACAGGGGACAAAAAAAATTCTTATGCCAAGGAAATGCTGTCAACAACAGCACAGCATCCTCATGTACACTTTTATATACCCTTGTATTATCGCATAACACTTCAAAAATCTTTAACATGGTATAAACTTTCTTAAATAATAAAAATTAACTTCTGACTTCCATTACTGATTTCCCCTATATTCATTAGTGCTATCTGATGTTCCTTGTTAAATACATTCCCCAGAATGACATAGGTGCCTAGCAGAGTACAGGCTTAACCCACTAAACTAACATAAATCTTCTTAGATTTTCTGTGTACCAACAACCATTCAGAATTGATTTATAGCTTTTGCCAGTGGTATATAGAGAAGCCATGTACTTAACTTACTGTGACAACACTAACAGTTCTAGAAAAGCTGTTTACTCAGCATAAAAAAAGAGCATTGGTTCTTCATCCAACACTTACAGTGTAATGAAAAGGCTCTATTCCTGATACTGAACAGTCAATACAAGCATGGAATTATTTTTACCTCTGCATATTGTGCAAGGCTAATTATTCCACTTTTGGGTCTTTATAGATCTACTACAAACTTCCAGTTAGAAATCCATAACCAGATGTAACCAAAACCCATCATGTGCATGCTAGCATTTATTTACCATTCTAAAGCCTAGAATTTATAAGTGTTATGCTTGTTCCTGTAAATAACTCGAAACAACTCAAGACCCCTTCCAAGCAGGTTCTTATCTCCCTTTGGTAATTAGTTGCATACTTTAACAATCTGTGCTGAATAACCATTAGCCAAGCTGCATCAGAGTAGAGTAGTACACAAAATACTTTAAGTCACACCTGCTAGTGCAGGGGATTCTGCCCTTATGCCCTCTGTTCTGATGTATGAATCATGACAATGACACAAGACAAGAGGAAAGGCATACAGGGTTAAGGTTCAGGAAGGGGATCACTACTTAAAAAGTCATCTTTTATGAATCTGTATTCAAAATGCAGTAAGAAAATAATTGGCTTTGAAAACATGCCAAATACTGCACAAATATTTCCATTTGCTCGCTGCAATGGGATAGTGAACTCAATTGCATGGCCATCCAGAGTTCATCTTGTGCATGTGCTGAGAGGTAATAATTAAACCTACAAATCAAAAGCCTTGCCCTTTCGCATAAGGATTCAGTATATGCTCACAACAGAAGACATATCATTGTTTCCTTACCTACAATGCTTCTCTCTTCAAGTAAAAGAGTTTTTAGAATATCTAACCATAGTTCTGAAGCTCACGAGCAGTTCAGAGCAGTAGTTGTGTATCAAGCAGCTGTCCAGGAACACGTCCCTCTTGACAAAAACCAGGTCTGTCAGGAGAGCTTTCCTCTATCTACAGGCTTTCTCTCTAGCTGACCACATCTCTGTGATGACACAGTCTTATCTGCTGTCACTGTGAACAGACCTACTGCAGATGGCTGGAGTTTTACATACATAATAGTGAATTCTCTGCAGATGGTAGCCTGGATCCATGACCACAGTAAATGAAGCAGACATTGTGTTTATATTTCAACTCCTCAGTCTGGAAAAGTCCACAGATCCATAACTGTATTTTATCAGAAGCAAACAGCTACAGAGGACAATTTTTTTTGCCCAATGGATAATGAAATAGATCCTGCTTACTGCACTGTTTCTCATAGGATAAAGCACTAGCATATACTGCAAAAAAGGCTTACTCATCAGCCTTGAAATATTTCAGAACAGGTTTCCATCTTGCCAGTCTATTCTCACAGACTGTCCACATCAGACCCCGAAACACACCAATAACTTTTGTGAGCATCTTGAGCTCTTAAAGATGCAGACCATTAGTGTCAGCTACCTTGGATATTAACCAACAGATTTTCCTAAACCTTCAAAGACTTTTGTCTCATTTCAGCTAAACAGAGATAAATTATTACCTCTTTCAATTAGAGTTTGTTTATTTTTCCATGTATAATTTAGTAGCCTTTGTGTACTTATGAGAGTCTGCTTACGAGAGTCCAAGATACTGAGGCCACGGTGCTATCTCCTGTTACTTATCATACATGCAGTTGACTTTATGGGTGAGTGCTGAGTTCACCTGAAGAACCTCTTTGTCAGCATGAAAAGTGTGAAGTGTGATGCAGTGTGAAGGCTCTGTAGACAGCCTTTAATTCTAGTGCTCACCTAGACAACATGAATTACTGGAGTTAGAAGTGAGAGATTGTAGTAGCAGCTGATGCTAAGAAGCCCTGAGCAGTATGGATGAGAAGAAGATAGAGAGCAACAGTAGAGAAAGCAGGTGACAATGCAAGGCAGATACAGAGAGAAAAGGAAGAGAACAAAATGGCAATCAACCAGCAGTTAACTCATCAATCACAAAAGCAAAACCAGAATTAAGAAAAAAAAAAATTGAAGGCAAAGCTTTTTCTGGAAAGGAGAATACCTTTGTAAGACTAGGAAAATAAATGGACAAATAGACAGCAAAGTTTAAAAATCAATGAATGCTATTCTGTCCTTGTTAATGACCTTTTCAAACTCCTTTCTGAAGTGAAAGTTTGATCACAATCATTTTACACAGAAGATTGAAGAAACCTTGAAGCAGAATGAAGTGTGTACATGCTTAAGCACAGGAAAGTAAAATTCAAAGCTAGAGAAAAGACAAACCACTATTCCCTTTGGCTATGCTTAAGGAAAATGTAGCGATTGGTGATCACAACCGGAAGGGATAATAATATACCAACAGGATACCTGAAGTAAATCAACATGCCTGGTACAACTTTAGAAGATAGCCCGAAGGAATCTGTACAGGAACATTGATATTGTCAGTTTACTGAAGTTATATGTACCATGCAAACCTACCACACCATTCTAGCAGAGGGTATCAGTACTAAAATGTTACTCAAATCATCATTTTAAGGCAGTCATTTTCATTTTACAGATAATAAAATGAGGTGGAAAGAAGTGCTTCCTGGCTTTCTCCTGCTTGCACACAGAATGAATGGTAGTGGCAGGAATAGGAAGCTGTTCCTGCCAAGTTTCCCCTTTCAGCTGCTAGGCTGAACATGCTCTCCCCAAAGGCTATGCTGCCACAGTAGCAATATTCAGTACAACCGAAGTGTAAAAGTAAGTTTGTTTATACAGTAGGCAGGGCTCTGTCAACTTACAAAGACAATTTGGCATCACTTTTACTGGCTGCACTTCTGGGCACCATGTACCACACACATATCCCGCACTCCAAACACCACAACCAAACATTAGCACAGGATCCTACTAAGATCAGTTGTGAGACAAACGTGACACATCAAATCCAAAGCATTTCTAAGTAGAGCCTTGTTTTCCACCTAAAATATTACTGAGCACAGTTCACGTGCATTACAGGGAGAATAAACACAGTTCATGTTCACTGCTGCTAAGCATAAAGCCCAGTTTCCATCCCAGCCTGCCCATATATGCTTCCTCAGATTCCTTTTAGTATGAAACCACACATGTCTTATCTGAAGCCCTTTCAACAGGAAGCTTCATTTCAGAACTCAAAGAGGCTAGAGAAGTCAGAATATCCACTACTGCTCTTTGTGTATTAGAAAGAAATTTGCAAAGGCTTTGATTCAGTCTTGGCAATTTACTTCGTCACAGTGTGAGGAAAAGTGAAAGGGCTAAGAATATTTATATACTACCGGTTAGGGGAGAAATGCTTACCTTCCGCTGTTTCCCACAATATGACTATAAAGTCAAGAACAAATTGTGGGGAAGATCAGAGTGAGACGGAATTTAATTTTCCTTAAAGAGTGGGGCAGTTTTATTCACTGGATTTCTTACTGTACTAATTAACAGTTTTCTGAGAGACTTTTTCTGATCAAGATTTTCTATCCCACTTGAAAAGCCTGCATCGTCTCTGGTGCTAGACTCTCTGATGGCTGCTCCAACACAATGTACAAAAATGAATAGACATGAAAGGGGAGGAGTTTCACATTTTGCTTACTAGACCATCTAGATCACACTAAACTGATAATTTAATGAGATAGGATGCGTTGGTCTATTTGTATTGTAACATGCAGCTGCAGTGAATTCAGTATGTCTGCAACTCTGGCCATAAACTGGTCTTTACACAGGTGCAACAACATTGCAGTAAACATTTGTTGCTGAAACTCTTACAGATTTTTCACATATGGCTCCACTGCAAACTGCTTAGGTAAGATGAAAGAGCACTCTGCCTCATTTACAAGTGCCCAGAAAAGCCTTGATCTCTACTTGACAGCATTGATTACACTCTGATAAATCAAAGTGTAGCTCTAAAAGTTGTCTGGAATCCACAGTTCAAACTAAAGTGAGGCCATACTGCAAGTATTCTTTAGCATTACACCTGCAACTGAGAAATATATTAAATCCTAAGACCAGTACTAACATTTTGCTCCATCAGGATTCCCCTTCAAAAATTAATCTAGTCACAAACTCTACAGAGTCAAAATTGCCTTTAGTATTACCGGTAAGAACTGGTAAGAATCTAATGAAAACAGGTCATGATTTTACCTTTTTGATATAGTAAGCAATGGAGAAAAAAAAAAGGAAAAGCTGTGCTCAAATGTTTATAGATCACTATACATATTCTACAGAATACTCACAGAATAGAGAATACCCTTATTACAACTGATCACCTATAGACACCATCAGGCTACAGACTCCCTCAATGAACAAACTTAAATTGTTCTCAGTCTTTTGCAGTACACTTACTGAGCACGGGCTGCTGGGAAGTCAACAGAACAACCTTGAAAGTTGTATTTCTAAGCAATGTTATGCTTTTGTTGGTGCATGTTTAGGTTGTAGGTTTAGACTGATATTAGGAAAAATGTCTTCCCTGAAGAGGTGGTCAGGTATTGGAACAATGACTTGTCAAGTTTCTAGACAGTCTTCTTACATCCTTTGCAGTAAGAAGAAACTATCACTTGCAGAAGTGCGTTATCAGCCTTTGTTCACTTTGGCATTTCTCTTGGTTACATATGAAGTCAGAGTCTCAAAAGACCCAGTTGGTTTGAAGCAGTTTGTTATCTAACAGTAATGGGTAACAGTGCATGTGCAGACCTTCAGCCTTTATTAGGTCTGAAGCTGCAGTTTTGTTCTGGTTTTCCAGAATCCGGCAGCATGGGATAACAAGGACATCACTTGCAAAATTACAGCAAAACTCCTCTGGAATGCCACAGCTAATTAGTTGGCATTGATAGTGGCATTACAGTCAAAGATGATTTGCTGCTTGTTGATTATGTTTGTTCTAATATATGAAATACTTTCCAAACAAGGAAAAATAGGTAAACTCTTTGGCCTAAAAATTCAAAAAAGCAATAGCATATAAATTAGAGAAGAATAAGAAAAGTTATTTAGGTAAAAGGTGGTCACGTCTAGATAATTCAACTTTCATAGCGATACAGGGATTATTTATGAGACAGGGCTGTTGCTTAGCTAAAATAGATGGTCAGCCCTAAAATTTTGAAAGCTACTGGTAAGTGACCAACAATACCTCTTCCGAGTGGAATCACAGAATCACAAAAGAACTGATGCTGGAATGGACGTCTGGAAGTCATCTTGTCCTACCCCCTACTCCAGCAGGAATATATAAACTATTCACAATTACCCTCCATATGTCATTATCAGTCAGCAAGCTTCCTTGTGGCAGGCATTTATTTTCCAGAAGAGTCTGCAGGAGGAGAGACGTGAACCTCTGAGGACAACGGAATGAACAGCTTCCCCCATATTTGGAGCACAAATGAAAACACAGATACAATTACATATGACTCAGTCAAACAGCATAATGAGGCAGGCCTGAATGGTCAAACAGATTATAGAAGTGGCTATCACATACTATAGAAGACAGATATCAAACAGGCAAAATTATATGGCAATTTGAAGTGGATTTTAATTTGGTTCTGTGGAGGCATCCAAGGAAGAGGTAACAGTACTGTAACACAGACAGCTGTGGTCGTTGGTAAGAACAAGGTTAGAGTAACCTACAGTCAACTGACTGCAGGACAGGGTCAGAAAAGAAATAAACAGCCATGGACAACATAAAAAAAGAATTTAAAACACTGTTCTCTGCATGCAGTACGGTTGAGCAGAAGATTACAGGTCAGATTCTGGCAAACTAGTCCAAGAACAGGAATAAGCAATCACAATATACAAATGTATGTACAAGGGAAAAGGGTCTAACTTTTTGCACTCAAGTTTTTGGAAAGTTTTCAGGAAGCCTCAGGGGAATGTGTTAAACAATGAAGTAGCAGAGGGGTAAATGCTAAGAAAAGAGAGCCAGTTTTAATTTTTACTCACTAGTGACAACTCCAGGGGTCACCTAAATTAAAATGGTGGAGGTTAAGGAATAGGACCACAAAGGACTCAAAACAGATCCATGTCTGCAGAGCAAATCAGAACTGCTCTTCCCTTTGCTCTGCAGTTTTTATCTCTGTGCACACACCAGCACATCTTGACGGTGAAACAGGTACCACCCATAGTCCAGCCATGCTGGCCAGTCACCCTGGGGCACCTCTAGGAGCTAACTGCAGTACCTTCCTGCCAGGAGACAGTTTTCTTTCAAAGGAAGCCAAGTCTCTCCTTGAGTGCTGACAAATATGCAGAGCTAAGGGAAAAAGAAAGATCAAATTCTGTTAAAAGAGAAGATGCTGGTATGTCCAGAAAGGACCGAAGAGACTCATATCAATATGATGAGGAAGATAAACAATCATTCAGTGAAGCAGGAAGGACCAAAAGGTGCCCAGAAAATGCATGTAAGACCTTGGTTTAAAATTGAGTGATTTCCTAGGCTTTGGTGATACCAATGTCAGAAACTCAAGTGTGAGGACCTCTTCCATGTGATCCAACCAATCTGTTAATTCTTGGTTTAGTGTATTCTTAAATAAAAAAGCACACAAGACTTCAGTTTCTAATTCTTCCCTTGCCTGAGGAAGCTGAGCCTGCTCAGTCATATTTAACTAGTTTTCTTACTTATTGTCATTTACTGTGGCACAAATTTTTCAGTATGAAATGCCTATGGCTAACGATAGCAACTCTGCTTTTAGGACTGGGACAATGTAAAATCCTTTAGGAGGTCAAAACAACCAAACCAGCTAAGGCAAAATTTCCCACTGCATAACAGAAAAAATTAAGTCATTGATGTATCTGAAAGAGGTCACTAATTCAGCACAAGCCACTGATCCAGTCACTCTTTCATTGCCTTTCATTTCTTTTCTGCCTTTTGATCAGATTCATAAGAGAAATCAAAAAATGAGTTGATTAAATAGCCACTGTTACTCAAAATTGCTGCATCATTTGTAATAAACATGAATGCAGTACACACAAAAGGGAAAACTTGGTTATTCCTCATTGCGAAATGCATATTTACACTGTGTAGGACAGCATTCAAATGAACTACTTGTCCTCCATTACCTCATTTCACAGAACAGAAACAGGTTTTAGGTTTTGTTTACTGGTAACACTTCAAGGAAAGAAAGTCAAAGCTTTGTTTTGCCTCCATATTCCTAGGGTGACTCCCAGGGGTCACCTGGCAAGGCCAGCAAGATTCTAGGCTGTGCTGGATCACAGTACAGAACTAAAAAATTCCCCATGTGCTTCCTACCCTCCACTAATGACTTTCATGTCTGCATTCAAGGAAGATCTATGAGCCTTCTATCTCACTCAAGTTAAACAATCACCCATACCACTTTCTCTCCTGCTAACAGAAAAAGCCAGCAAAGAGAGTAGCATCCTCCTGGGAGACCAATCCTATTACCTGCACCATGTTCCTGTTCTCAGTCCCTTTGTACAGTGTTGTGGTTGGCTGACCTTGCCCAGCAGCCAAGTACCCATATAGTTTCACTCAGTCCCTACTCCACTCGCCCCCAGCGGGACAAGAGAGAGGACACAAAGAGCAAACACAAGAAAACTGATGGGTAGATGTAAGGACAGTTGAATAGGTGAAGTAGATTTAAAAAAGAAAAGAAGCGATGCAAAGGCCACCTCAGTCACCACTTTCCACAGGCAGACAGATGCCCAGTAATGGCCACCTTGGAGGACAACACTCACACTCCACCCACCCATACCTCAGGTTTTATTGCTGGTCATGACACTGTATGCAACAGAAAATCCCTCTGGCCAGCTCAGGTCAGCTGTCCCCCGAAAACCAACAACCTACTCTTTGAGAGGGCAGGAGGGGAGAGTGGGGGGTAGGACTGGAGGAGGGTGGAAGCCTTAACAGCACTGTTCTAGCCACAAAACAAAACATAATATCTTATGGGCTTCTATGAAGAAACTTATCTGCATCCCAGTCAGATCCAGAACAAACATGAAAAGCAGCACAAGGTATCACACTACAGCTGACTAGCCAACCACAGATGTGCTTACAGTAGCCCCATCCCAGTTAGAGTGATTCTGCCCAAAGAGCACTGTTTGTATCATACACCACACTTCTGCACCACACAGAGAGTGGTGCAATGCAATGGCAGTCCACACATGAATTTCATGGGCTCAGGCTCAGCTCCTATTTTCTCCAACAAAAGCCTGATTACTACAGACACACAGCAAAATCCCACTGCAGTTTAATGGCATGTACCAGCATCTTGTACAACACTGGTTTCTGTCAAACTCCTTCTAACAGTCCTAAACCAAATCTGTTGTGTGGGGAGGGAGGAAATTCCAGGTCATGCCTATAGACCTCTCAAAGATTATGGATCTGAAAATAACGAAGAGGTCACATGCCATTGGAAGCTCCCTGGCAAGAAAAATGTTCCCTCAATGCTCCTTTCAAAACCCCTGTCCTGGGTTCAGCAGTGGCAGTCATTTTCTCCTTCTTAGTAGCTGGTTCAGCGCTGTGGTTTTGACTTTTGGCCTGGGAACAGCTTGGTAACACTGATGTTTTTAGTTGTTGCTCAGTAACGTTTACCCTGACCAAGGACTTTCTGAGTCTCATGCTCTGCCAGGGAGGAGGGCAAGCCAGGAGGAAGCAGAGACAGGACACCTGACCCAAACTAACCAAAGAGGTATTCCATACCACAGCACGTCATGCCCAGGATGTAGAACTAGGGGCAGTTACCCGGAAGGGATAGATCACTGCTCAATCAGGCTGGGTATCGGTCAGCGGGTGGTGAGCGGTTGTATTCTCTTCCCTTGTTATTTCCTTTATCATTATTATTATTGGTGGCAGCAGTGGTGATTTGTGTTATACCTGAGTTACTGGACTGTTCTTATCTCAACCTGTGGGAGTTACATTCTTTCGATTCTCCTCCCCATCCCTCCAGGAATGGGGGCAGGGAAAGGGGGGAGTGAGACAGAGACTGCGTGGTTCTGATTTATGACTGGGCTTAAACCACGACAACCCCATGAGAGAATAATTTGAATCCTGTTGCCTAAAGTTAAAAATGTTTAATCCAGAGAACTGTACATGAAAATGGGAGCCCAGAAGTTTCTGCACATTATTACAGCAGCCATCTGCATGGTGTACCCTGTATTTGTAAGCTTACGTTATTCCTGCTCAGGACTTTCAGTTAGTGAATGAATATTTGCTCTTGTAACAGACAGAAATTCAATCATCGCTGCACGACTCTATCTACTCATCCAAACAACCTCAGGCTTATTTGGGCATGTATTCAACTACTTAATCTGTTATGAAAGGATGGTTCTTATCAGTAACCAAAGCCAGGTCTCATTTTGGCACCATTAAATGTACTCTTATAAGCAAACAGGATGCAGAAAATTTTTTATTCTGTTCTAAAGTTCTGCTTAAGTTAGTATCAAGCTTCCTTTCTTTTATCCTTTCTTTTATTTTAAGAATTAAAATTTTCAAGGATAAACTGAGTTGGGTGTTTTTCCCTTCCTATATGAGCTTGAGAATTCATAGGGATCTGAGAACGTATGTCTCTCTTACCTCTCTGTTTTCCTGCTCATCGGTCAATTTGTAATCCATTATGGAAACTAAACATAATAATATTTTAGCAAGGATTTCCATTTAAGATACATCTTAAAGAAAAAAATATCTGAATAGTCATAGAATTCTCTGATTAAACAGTGAGCAAACAAAACACTGACAAATTATTTAGAGTCATCATGTTCAGCTTTAACACATGAGCCATACACTTGGGGTTTTACCTGATTAGATGTAAGTATTTTTTCTCTTGATATCATATTCCATACTTTACATAATGAGTAGATTAAATTAAAAACTATTCCTAACAGGAGCACAGAATTATTTCAGATGATAAAGCTATGCATTTCAACAGTGTCTTAACTTCCATGCAGTAACTAATTCCTTCTAAATGCATTCTGAGATTGGAACACTGAGACTCAGCTACTTCATGAGGAAACAAAAGCAAAGATGAGAAGACTTCACCTCAGTGTGTAGCAAGATCATGGAGCAGATCATCCTGGAAACTGTGCTAAGGCACATAAACAATAAGGGGTGGTTGGTGACAGCCAACTTGGCTTCACTAAGGGCAAATCATGCCTGACAAATTTGGTGGCCTTCTATGATGGGACCACGGCACTGGTGGATAAGGGAAGAGCAACTGACATCATATACCTGGACTTGTGCGAAGCATTCAAAATGTCCAACACAACATCCTTGTCTTTAAATTGGAGAGATATAAATTTGAAGGATGGACCACTCGGTGAATAAAGAACTGGCTGGATGGTCGCACATAAAGAGTTGTAGTCAACAGTTCAATGTCCAGCTGGAGACAAGTAACGAGTGGTGTCCCTCAGGTGTTGATGTTGGGACCGATCTTGTTCAACATCTTTGTTGGTGACATGGACAGTGGGATTGAGTGCGCTCTCTGCAAGTTTGCCAATGATACCAAGATGTGTGGTTCGGTTTATACGCTGGAGGGAAGGGCTGCCATCCAGAGAGGCTTTGACACACTTGAGAGGTGGGCAAACACTAACCTTACGAACTTCAACAAGGCCAAGTGCAAGGTCCTGCACTTGGGTCAGAGCAATCTCAAGCACAACTACAGTCTGGCTGGAGGATGGACTGAGAGCAGCCCTGAGAAGAAGGATTTAGGAGTGTTGACTGACAAACAGCTCAACATGAGCCTGCAATGTGCACTTGCAGCTCAGAAAGCCAACCGTGTGCAAGGCTGCATCAAAAGGAGCACAGTCAGCAGCTCCAGGGAGGTGATCCTGCCCTCTGCTCCACACTCATGCCACCGTATTGCACACAGCCCTGGAGCCTCTAACACAAGAGAGATGTGGACCTGTTCGAGCAAGTCCAGAGCTGGGCTATAAGGGTAATTAGAGGGTTGGAACACCTCTCCTATGAAGACAGGCTGAGTGAAAGCTCACGGGAGACCTTGTAACAGTCCTCCAATCCCAAAAAGGGGCCTACAAAATCTTGGGAGGAACTTTTTACATGGGATGTACTGACAGGACAAGTGAAAATAGCTTTACACTGGAAGAAGATAGATTTATATTAGATATTAGGAAGATATTTTTCACTGTGAGGGTGGTGAGACACTGGAACAGGTTGCCCGTAGAAGTTGTGGCTGCTCCGTCCCTGGAAGTGTTAATGACCAGGATGGATGAGGCTTTTAGCAACCTGGTCTAGTGGAAGGTGTCCCTGCCTGTGGCCAGGGGATTGCAACTAGATGATCTTCCAACCAAACCAAACCATTGTATGATTCTATGATTAAACTCAGAGAAGGCTCAATGAAAATTCTCCTGTAGAGAGTTCGTCATCAGCAGACAAACCTACACAACTCTTACTTTTTCTCACTATTCAACTAAGCAGTCTGGAGACAACAGGGAACAACAAAAAACCCCAGTGTTTCCTAAAAGGTGTTCCCAAAGATATTCCTAGAGCTGAGAAATCCAGCCTACAGAGTCTTTCACATAAACACAATGGGCAACGGCAAGTGTGGCAACATGCATTGGTTTGGCTTCTAAACGCTGTCACGTTTCACATCTCATGTAACCTCCTTGTGAAAAACTGGGATTTTCAAAGCTTTAAGTTAGGATCTGAAATCTGAAAACTGCCTTTTACATCTTCCCTGCTTCTTCACCAGAAACCCACTATGACTAGCATCAGCAAAATCTTCACCAGAAATACCAGAAGTGCTCTTGTAATTTCCTTTTGCATCATTGAAACTTTGAGGATATAAATTATGCTAAATAATCATATTGTTTCTTATTTCCATTGTTTACAGTTTTTTAAAAAACATACAAGGAATCATCTTTGCTACTATGAGAAGTTTTATAGAATAAGAGAGGTAAATAACTCTTTTGTGGTAAAGTTTATTAATAGCAGGAAAAAAAATACAAAAAGACAAATTTTTCAACTTATTATTCAGTTTTTTACAGTGGCTTACATAAAAATCGATTAAACTCCATTCAATTTTATGGAATTCCTCCACAAGAGCTTTTAACACAAAGCTAAGACTCAGACAAGCATGGTATAAAGATGATGAGAGCTCTGCTACTGTAATCCTCACAGAGACAGCAGAATCGCAATTTTCATATGTGTCCATAATAAAAATTATGGGTGCAATGTTCAAAACTGTACTAAAATCTCAACTGGTTTACATTAGCCACAGTTCAAGAAAGAAAACTTCTTTCCGCACTCACTGGAAGTACAGACACCAAAATTCAATCCAAAGCGGCAGAAGTACAAATAAAAGGAACAGTTAAAATCCTGGAAAGCAAAATGAAAATATTAAAAACTTAATTTTAATTAATCACTTAGATGAAAAGACTGAATTAAGTGCCAATACTTTTTATCAGCGATACCTAAAGAACTGTAGTTTAGAAACCTCCCTCCCCTTCTAAAATACCTGGTTGAATGTAAATTACCTTCCGGAAGACTTGCTGAAGTTATGTTAATTGCTTATCTGGTGAAGTCTACTCAGAATTTGGGGGGGTTTGCTATTTTTATTCCACAGACCCTCAGTGAGCTGAGGAAGGACTACTTTGCTATGAATGAGTAACAGTACTGTACCTCTCATGCCACTGCTGCCAGTGCACAAATGCATCCCCAGCATTCTACTCTCCCAAACCTTCAAAACAAGATGGAAGCAGACTGCAATACGTCTGATTTAAATGAATTTCAGAAACTCTAGGGCCACTTCTGCCATGAACAGCTGCCCTTCTGGATGACAAAAGAGCTTCAAACCACACCATGCACACATAGCAAGCACATGCTGAGCTCTGGCTTCAGCACAGCAGACTCACTCCTGTTGATTCAGCTATGTGCGTGTAACCATCACAGATTCCTTCTAATTGCAACTGCTTCTGTTACACCTTTTGTCTAAGCCCTGCTGTTTCCCACCCACACAGGCTAAACAGTAGAAATGCCTTCCCATCAAACTTTACAGGGCCATCTTAACAGATACGGAAACACAGACAAGTATGTAGAGGCTGGACTCATCTTCAGGAAAACATTTTTCTTATCAGTGCTTCAGTATCTGCCTTTTCTAACGAAACTCATTAGGAAATGGTATTTTAAAACTGTTTACGTAACATACTTACTGACTGGAAATTCTGATTGGAAACCTATACAGATTAAATACATTTCTAATATCCTTTGGTTAAACTGGCTCTGATAACTGGATATAAAATAACTTAAGGTGATCAAGAAATTTTCCTTACACAGACACAAAATATGTGGGTTGAGACAAGCTGCTCTAACCTTTCCTGTCATGAAAAGGAGGAAGGAAGATTTCTAAACTAAAGTTCTCCCAGAATTACAACTTTAATAAAGAAGAGGATGTTCCCTATACTGCTCTGACAGACATGGTAAGAAATGTGTACAATCATTTCTGGAAGCACACTCAATAACCTGGGGATAAGTGAAAACACTCCATTTGTCAAGATCTAGAAAAATGTATCTGCTATTCTCTGTCACAAAAACTGGTTTTAGTCTGCTAGATAATGTGGGAAAAAAAAGGGAAAACCCTGAGTTTCCATGCCTATAAGAACAATGTTCCCAGAAGAGTAATTTCCCTTTGCAAAAGTGGGTTTAGTTCATTAAAATGAATCTATGTATTCTTAAAATTAATACAGATACCGTATGCTTATCTTCACTACTCAGGCCTGAATATGATCTTACAAAGAAATAGAACATTACAAATGAGACAAAAGACTTACAGGTATTCATGCACATTACCATATAGCAGCTCAGGGACAGATTTGTTCATAACCTCCATTAATGGAAATTATGAATTAAAGACTGATAAACCATAGACACTTCTGCCATTGCTTCTTCCAAGTATGCCTATGTTTCCTTGTTAGTCCATACTGGTTTCAAATTTTTTTGCTATAATCTATTTTATAAATAGACCCCTCATCCTTTCTCTTCATTGTCAGGTTATCACGTTGTCAAGCACCATGTTTTGCCAGCAGGAGTAAGTCTGATATTGTTAATGATTATCCGTGGCATAAGGAAATCAAACTGAATGGCAACTAGAAGAGAGAGCTGATTGCGCAGGAAACAAGCATGTTAGTAATCAGCACTTCTCAGAAAAAAAACATAACAAATGCATTGCTGTTAGGTGGGAATTTGTTACAGCACCTGTATATGAAATAACACACAATCGAGGCCTGGGTTTTCTTTTTGTTTGGTTTGGTTTTATTGGGCGTTTTTGGTTTTGGCTTTGTTTGTGTGTGTTTTGTTTTTTGTGAGTTTTTTGTTTGTTTTGGTTTGTTTTGGTTTTGTTTATTTTTTTATTTTTTTTTTTAAATCAGCTTATAATAGCCAGGCTGGCAGCAGCAAGCCAACAATAACAGAGCAAAATAACCCAAGGAAAGGCTGGCCTTCAGAGGCATATGCATACTGGCTTGTCACACTGGTGCTGCTGGAGCCTGGAAAAGCTCCAGTCTGGAGTCAGCATGGGACACCACAGCAGGGATGATGCCAAAAGAGAGTATGCTTACACAAGCTTTTGTAAGTGAAGAGGAACCTCAATCTACCTAATGCTCCCATCCAAGTCTAAACAATATGACTGATTTTTGGCACATGGACAAATAAAAGGTAATAACCCTAACGCAGCCTGGAATAAAGGCAGAACAATTTTGCCCCTACCTGCAAAACACTCCTGAAATGTACCCTGTGGATGCATTAGATAGGGCTTGGCTGTATGCTAGCACAGCTATACAGCTTCTGAAATTGAGCTGACTTCTTTTTGCAGCTGAGAGCACAGGGAAAATGAACAGATGCCCGCCTGCAGCCAAGGATATACCCATACCGACCACTCTCATAGGCATGCTGTACTTGCAGAATACCTTTAATCAAGTTGTGGCTTTCACCTGCAAATAAGCACTATTTCCATTCCTATTTAGGTAAAATCTAAATGACCTCAGGAGTAATGCAGGAGCTCGTGCACACTGCAGTTGCTTCCAGCCTAACCCCAACCCAGGGCCGAAGCTTGTTCACTTTCATTAAATAGCTGCTGTTTGTAGAGCAGAGTGACCTCTGTATAGGAGGTAGGAGGCTGTAACCACTCAGTTTTGCTTTCTGTATCTAATTGGAAATGGCAAGGCTCGTTAAACTTCAGCAGCCAAGTTGTTGGCTGTCTTATCCACGAATACCATACAGATGATCTTATTAACCACTAATTTGCATTGGGCAATATAAATTTAAAACCAGACTTTCTATCTGGTGGCATGCATCAACTAAACTCTGAGCAACATCACTGCTCAGAGGAAGAGCAAGAATAGTAAAGTGCAGCTAGTGATTAAAGTGTCATTGTCCCAGGAGACAGACATTTTCTAGGCGATGTTCAGCAAACCACGTGGGTTCCCCCATTTAAGCCAAATGTTAAGCAGTGTTAGGATTACATTCCGTCCCCCTTTAACCCTGGTACTGATTGATTCTTGTTCCCTCTGTTTCATTACTAACTTACAGTGATCCAACTGTGGGTGCTGAATTATCCTCAAATTAGTCTTACTAGAAAAGAAACAAGCAGTTTTCTGCTGGCATACCTCTCTGAACCAGCTCGTGACTGAGACACCTGAGGACCAGCCCTGGCCTACTGCTCCAGATCAGCTCCTTTGACTAGGCTCCTTCCCACTTACAAGGGACCAGCTTGCTGCTTGCAAGCAATGCTTCAAGCCCTCTGGCTTGTGCAAAGCCTTGCGAGCAGCAGGTTTGTTTCAGCTCCACTGAGCACTTGGTGGAAAGGAAGGAGGGTCTCCTTCCAGACAGCTGTGGTGGAAGTGTCCCGGAGCAGGAGGATATTTGAAGGCTCTCCTGGCTCACAGGAGAGGAGACAAACTCAGAGTATGGAGCTGAAGTCAGGCATACTACCCCACTCACATTCCTATAAAGCTTCAGGGCTGGCTTCATCACAGCAGAACAACAGAGTTTGTGGGGAACAGATTAAGGAACAGCCCTAGTCTGCTCTTGTAGTATAAATATCTTCCACCAGTTTCTTCATCACTGTACATCCTGTGTGTGCTTCCCTACAGCACAAGAAGATATTCCTCATGTAGGCAGCTCAGGAAGCCCATTTCCTATCCCCGGATGCCCACCTCTGTTGTGATGTAGAAAAGACATCATTCAGTTTGTGATGCTCAGCTGAATTGTTTCATTCTTGTTTCATATCTTCTAAGTACATATTTCTTGAGCACTGAAAAGCTCTCTGTATGATTCAGTAGTCCCAAGCACAATATGGTCTGTGTTTGCCATTTCTCCCCAGAATAAAAGTTTTATATGAAGAACAAATAAACAAAAACACACTGCTGAGAAAGGGACACAATTCAAATTGATTGTAAATGAGAGAAAATATTGAAAACATATTTGGAACATGGAAGTTTATCTCCTTTACTGATCTCTCTGACATAACCGAAGAGGTATCACCATGATTACCACAGCACCCCATGCTGATGTTCAAGCATGGGGACCTACTGCACACAGAGGGGTGACTGAAATCCTTGCCCTGAATTGTTTAGGGTGTGCAGGCTGGCAGGGAACAGAGAAAAGGAAAACACAAAAGTAGAATGATAATGCTGGTAAATACAGTGGTTCTACCACCTACGTTTTAGAATGGGAAGGCTGGCAAAGAAAAGAAAAAGTGTGAGGTAAATACCAGAAAAATGGAACAACAGAGAAGTGCAAGACCTCAAGGCATAAAAAAAGAGAAAGAGAAGGAAATGTGGAAGGATGCTAAGGTGCCAAGACTAGCAATGTAGACATACTCCAGATCAGAAACAGACATGCCTGAAACAGATTTAACGTGGTTTTGTTACAGTTAAGTGTGATGTGGCTGTTACGATTTTAAATTCCATCTTCAAATTCCATTCCTCATATTTTTCAATGGGAATGAAAAAGGCCTGGTAAAACTACTTAGAATTAACGAGTCTCACATCAAATACTGAGTTTTTCAACATGAAGTCTACCCACAGGATACCACATCCTTACACTGAGAAAATCTTACCTAGCATTTTGTTCTGACGCTTCCAGGGGATTTTTTTTTTTTTTTAATTTTCCGCTAAAGACTTTAATTTCAGACTGGAAGCGAGTACTAGATACCAGAATTTTTAATGTCATGAAGAATTCCCATTTTGAGAGTTTACCCAGGAAAGCTCTGGATATTCATGCTAGTCTTCAGGAAGAAACAGCTCTTCCCTCTCTCTCCTTCTCCCTAAAAACCTCAACAAAACCATAGCTTAGACGGTCATCAGGCCAGCAAGATTTTTATATTAAACAATTCCCTCAGCCACCATGGGCTATTCAGCTGAATTAAGGCAAAGGGACT
Source organism: Psittacula echo (assembly GCF_963264785.1). Taxonomy (NCBI): domain Eukaryota; kingdom Metazoa; phylum Chordata; class Aves; order Psittaciformes; family Psittacidae; genus Psittacula; species Psittacula echo. Next base: position 51,793,337 of record NC_137742.1, on the reverse strand, counting down.
GCTGGCAGTCTTAAGAACAGGCATGTGTTTAAGAGCTTTGCTGGCTTTGTTGGTGCAGTGACAAAAAGGAAGTTGGAGATGCATCAATCTGGACTTGAAATTATCATCAATATCTCCAAGACACAAAATATAACTAGAATTAGTAATTCATTCTGGTCTACAGTGTCTTACAGGAAGCTTAACTGAGAGCAAAGTGAGATACTAGCTCTTTTTTCCCTTCCTGTTATTTTATATTAATGTGAAAACAGGTTAGGTAATCAGAAGAGTGAGACAAAAGACACTGTGTTGTGGGAAGGGATGTATCATAGTAAGGGAAGTGAGGAATAACTACAGCACAGCACCAAGTGGACTGAGGATGACATATGGGTAAATTCCGTGATAAGTGTTCTAATTTGTATTATCACTTTGGTGATTTTCAGTACTTCGATTTTGTGACATGCCTTCCTGCACATTGTCACTAATATTTTTCCTACCTTTAAGATTGTGACCCTAAGCAGCAGCAGTATTTCTTCCTGCCAGCTTCCACAAGGAAAGGAACCTAGCAGAAAGCTTCTCACTCAGCAGTGGAAATCTGCTGTGCCTACCTTTCATACACTTTTATATGCTTTCATATACTTTTCCTCAGTCTATAATCTACGTTCTGGCTTTTCTGGGCTTGCTCTAGCTAGCTGCAGTCATCTTTATCTTTAGGGTAATATGTCATTTGATCAATGATGGTCTGAGGATGAATCCATTCAGAACGTTGGCAAAACCAACCCCTCTGAATTTGCATCAAGGGACTCAGAGAAAAAAGTAATTGTAAAGAACAAGCTATGCAGATGCTAACAGTGTTTCAAATGTGGACGATGTTTCTAATACTATACATGTCTGAAAGAATTTCTATCTACTGCACAGAATTAATACTCTATACAAATTCAGGAAGGTGTTGGAAAATAGAGAGCAGACACATGCCGATTTTCCTTTTAAATAAGCTGCATATTTCAGCAACAACATGCTAGATTTTCCTTCTTCCCCACTGTCTTTGTTGTTTTCTGTTGCTCTCCTGCTTTTCCTTCTGACGTGCAACAGTGCAACCCTGCAGGCTGTGAACATATACATTACAGTTAGTGTTACAAGAATCAGCTGAGGCACCAGAAACAATGTAGGCACGTTAATACAGAAGATAAATTAGCATGCATGAAAACGACAGCCAAAGCACAACCACTTTCTGAGTCTGCCCAGTGCTGTTTTCAGAGGTTTGGCAAAGCAGGACTGCCTTTTTTTTACCTCCACAAGGTCTTACTTCATCTATACGCCACACTGGCCCCCAGTAGTGGGGAAGGGCAACTCAGCAAGCTAGAAAATATCCCTCTGATTTCCTCATTGCTGTCCATGTTTTCTCCTTCTGTCTTTCACGTAGTCAGGGCTGCTCTTCTGTCCCCTGCAACAGCGTGATACTAGGCTGTGATAGTCGTGTGGTGGGACTCTGTCAGAGGGCTGTGTTACACAGCTGTTGTTACCCCTTTAATTTTCAACTGCATATGAAGCATTTGAAGCTAACCCTACTCCAGGAGTGTCAAAAAAGGATGTAAAATAAACAGCATTCCTTTCTACTGTGCAGCCCCTTCAGACAGACTACACTCAGACAGGGTCCTGAGGATCAGTATCCGTAGTATCTGCAGCTAACCAGTGGTGGAAGGAGGAATTTTAGAAGAAAGTTTGTGGCCGCAACACAGAATGTGCTATCATACCTGCAATAATAAGCTGTGCTACCTTTGCAGGAGCTCTCTAGGGTATCACAATATGTATTGCCCTATGCCATTTCAACATGTTCCAGAAGTCTTAATTACCTGCTCACACAGAGGTGGTGTGACACCACACCGGTGCTCTGATGAATGATTTACAGTGAGGTTCATCCAAGAGGGAAAAATAGAAATCATCTTAGAAGCTACATCTTACAGGAAGCCACATGATCATCAGCATGCTATGGGACCAGAGACAGTCCACCTTCCCAGCCTTATACAGGGCTAAGCAGTCCAGATGGGACCCAAAGAATATTCCCTTCTTTCTGCAGACAGCCATGAGAAGGTAAGGCAGAAAGCCTCACCAGACTGTTGCACAACAGACACATTCAGGAAAGAGGAAGAAAATAGAGGAAACCAGCAGAAACCAAGGTATTGTTTTTGTACCACAGCTCAGAGAGAATAGAAAACTTTCCGAAGGCAAGTCCAAAGTCACTTTGAAGAGCCCCCTATAGTGTTTCATCCTCATGCAAAGAGGAGAAGGCACTCTGTCAGTACGTATACCACAACAACTGTAAATATCCTGATGTGTTTTAATTAGCATTATACGCAATATCATATTGCGATAGACCAAAATAGCTCTCATCCTAATTACAGACATTTTAATAGATATTACTCACCCATTTAACGCTCAAGCCTGTGAGCTGCTAGGCAGTTTTAAACATACTTGAACTCCCGCTGTGGACAGAGCCTGTCTTTAACAAAGAATGAAGACTACACAGAAGTTATTGGCTTGATACAAAATTCACTTGTGAAATCCTGTGTCCTATAATAAGCAAGAGGTCAGAACAAATTATAGACAAAGGCCCTTCTGGTTGGGAAAACTGGCTACTACCTAATATATATGTTCGCAGATGAGTCTATTGCCTGAGCAGGCCTGTAACTGCTGCACACAAGTACTCCCTCATCTGGAAGTTTCTAAACAGACATCATACACCCAAGATACTGTCACAAGAGTCATTAAGATGGAAAGACAAGTTGCAAGCCAGCTGCTTCGTCAGCATAACGGGCAGCAACAGACTAAGCTGCCAGCAATTAATTAAAGATCAATGACATTTAAAATTCCGAAGAATACATATCTCAGACCATTTGTAATCGTCAAATAAGATAAAGCAAGCCATAACCCTATTAGTTGTTGTCTGCTACTGTGCTTCCCTCTGTCCTCCTGCCTTACAGACAGTGGAGATGCAGGAGAGTTGGTTACCTACAGGATTGCTCTTAGGATCAGCACCAGATGAGGCCAACAGCATGCACTGGCAGCCTCATTTGAAGCCCACGGTCATGAGTCATCGTCAATGAGTTTTTCTGTTTATCTCAATGGGCATTGGATGGGCTGTAAATGTCCTTGCCAAAATCAGTAATTTCTAATAGATAAATATCCTCTGCTTTCACAGGTTTCATGACTTTGAAATGGCTAGATTACTCTGTGCAGTCAGAGTTGGGACATTACTCAGTGTACTTCCTGCATGTGCTATCAACAGCCCACATCCAATGATGAGTGAAACACAGGGTTAAAATTTTTAAAGACTTGTTTACACTAAAACTCCTGAGCAGTTTCGTAATCCCTTATACCTACAATGAGTGTTACAATCTCTGGCTATTAAAAGGAAAAACAAATAAAACGAAACAGAAAAGAGGCAAAAGGCTATGAAACTCTGAGGCTGAATCTCAAATGGCTAGGGTTTGTCATAACTTCAGTTAACAGAAAGAAACTGTGTGTCTTGCCTTCTCTCCCACCCCCTTAAAAGTCCTGAAGGTGATTATGGCTGAGTCTTCAGATGGATCGCTTTAATCTGGACATCTTTATTAGGTATTTTTGTTTCTTTTGATGATAGAGTTAAAATTAATCATAGACGGTTTGGGTTGGAAGGGACCTAAAAGCTCAACTACTTCCAACTGTCCTGCCATGGATCAAGTTGCTCAAAGCCTCATCCAACCTGGCCTTGAACACTTCCAGGGATGGGGCAGCCACAGCTTCTCTGGGCAACCTGTGCAGTGCTTCACCACTCTCATAGGGTAGAACTTCTTTCCAATATCTAATCTAAATCTACTCTCTTTCATTCTAAAGCTATTTCCCCTAATTAATCTCCGTGCAGATAATGCACTCCTCCCAGAGACAGCCATTCCTATTTCCACGTGTCAAATTATACCTTCTTCATTCACTCGGACCCCCAGCTGTCCTTCCAAAACACAAGCCAAGCAGCCCACAGACAAGCCAGGGCCAGAAGCCGCCAACCGCCGAGCGACTCACGTACCGTCCCTCCCGTTCGCCTGGCTCCACGGCACTTTGCGGCCATCAGCCCACGCTCACGCACAGGCCGCCTTCGCCTTCTCCTTTTCTTCCTCCTCCTCCTCCTTCTCGCGGAGACGGGACGCGTCCTCTCCTCCTCCTCCTCCAGATGCTGCTTTCTCTGGCGCGGTCGCGGTGTGTCTCCACAGACAGACTGTGAAGCGGCGGCGGGGATGAGCGCTGGGGCGGGAGCTCGTCAACTTCAGGGTCGCTACCGGGCTGGACACCAGCGCCGTGTGCGGGGCCTGCGGGAGACGCGGCAGAAGCGCGGGGTCGCACCGGCGGCGCCACCGCCTCCCGCAACTCATTGACCCACACGGCGGGGGCGGTGCGGCGCGGCCCCGGTCCCGCCCCGCAGAGCCGCAGCCTGCACAGCACGGACTGATGCGACCCAACCCTGCCCGGCCGGGGCAGAGGCTAAGTCAGCAGCGGCTTCACGGGCTGTGCCCTCTGTCCTGTCTGCGAACCAGCGCCTACTACACCTTTAACCGAGGCTCACCCCGTGCCTAGCGGCAGGCAGGGCATGAGTCGCCAGCTGGAGACAGCCGCGTATGAGTCGTAGGGTAAACGGGAGCAGGGCGAGCCCCAAGTCTGGATGAAACACGAAACAAAACAAACACCACAGACACCCTCCGCCACCGGCCACAAAAAAAAAAAAAAAAAAAAAAAAAAAAAAAAAAAAAAAAAAAAAAAAAAAAAACCAAACCAAAAACAACCCAAAACACCAGCACCCTCACAAAACCAAATATGCAAACAAAATGAACAAACAGCAACAACAAAAAACCCATACAACACAAACATAGAAAACCAATCAGGTTTTTTATCACAAATTAAATCCTCAAAATACCCATTTCTTGGTACTCAGAGATAAAGCTTTTCTGAAGCCTGCTACTACACTTGGGACCCTATGAAGCTTGTGTTGATGTCTGAGCCTCTGAAACTCAGTTAAAGCTGTGTCTAAAATGACAGCTCCAAGTTCCTAAGACAGCAATAATGACCTAAAGGAAACCTGGAGGCCAATATTTTTGTTTGCTTCATTATAGTTCTCCATTTCAAGCAACCTTTCTTTCCTTGGCCAAAACCGAATGAGCATTGTGGGGCTGTGGTAGTATCTATTTTGCCGTATTTTTAAAAAACTGCTGTGTTCTTTTGATATAATTGCACATTAGAACACCAAGATAAATTTAAAGTTTGCTAGAAGCCTAATGAGGTGGTCTGGTTTCCCCTCAGTGGAGCAAGAACATCCCTACATTTTCCCCTGGCTGTGTGTTCACCCCTGTGACACTGGTGCTCTTCTAGGAGGAAACAGAAGCTGCATATAGGTGCTACGTGTACTAAACTAAAAGGAGAGGGCCCAACAGTGGTTGTTGGAGTCACTCTGCAAACTGTGGCAGAAGGCAGGTGAGTAAAATTAAGCAGAAAAGTAGATGTTCACTGGATCTGGGACATTAATAAAGCCACTTGGAACCCAGTCTTGCAAACAGATCTGCAGTGACAGTCCTTACCATCATGAAGACCTTGTTGCAATGGATGCCTCACCTTCTAGAGTAGAAGCTTCAATATGCATCTTGACCTACACACACATCAAACCTAATGTGTAAAAACATGGTTATAGTTAAAGAACACTTTCTTGTCTTTAAGCGACTGAATTCTGCAGTGATGCTTCGCAAGCACTTGTCTCCAACTAGACTGCTTTGTGAGACACAAAATTAATGAACCTGCTTACCAGTCGATTTATGTACTTTATCTCATAAGCTTCCTTCCACTGCACCAACATGACTCCTTAACATATTTGCTGTGATATGCCTTTCTGCATGAGAGATGTTAAATGTCACTGCCAGTACAGAGCTACCTGTCCACTGGGGACATGGATGGAGAGATTTCTGTCACCTTCCTGAGATCAGATCTTCAGGAAACTTGTAAGAATGTAATAACTGGGGAAAAACAAATAAACAAACTAAATAAACATAAAAACCCAAACAGAAAAAAAGAAAAAAAACCACAAACCAAAAAACCCCCAACAGTTGGATCACTTTGTTGAACTGCTCCCTGGGTTAAATGTTTGTGGGAAGGAATGAGAGGAGTCAGAGAGGAAATGGGTAAGGGAAGGAAAAGAACTGGACTAATACAGGGTTACATGGTCCAAGTCTCATTTCTGTAGATGACAGGCCAAAAATATTTGTTTGTTATTAAGGTCCTGAATTAAAGATGACAATTTTACATGCCCTGATCACCAATGTATCTGGATGCATTCCAGTAATGCATATTGCATGTTGTTCTTTCATCTTCTCCCCAGGAGAAGTGGCTGTAGTTCTGTGTCCAAGCAGGAGGGTATGACTAGGGGGGATTTGTTTTATATCCTGTATGTAGAATTTTGATCAACCACGTGCACTCCAGAAGACAGCATCAAGGCAAAATGGGGAAGGTCTGGAGTGCTGTCAGTTCCTTCAGTTCATTCCGCAGACCAGACAGACAAGGCATCTTGGGCATGTGTCGTGCATTACCTGCAGATAATGACTAAGACCTCAAATTTGATCTGAAATGCTATAGGAGGTGAGGGTAGAGGGCAGAGTGGTTTTGTTGTTCTTAGCATGCCTTTTGCCAAGGCAGTGCAAGGCAGTATACAGTTGGAATTCCCTAATTGCTGAAACTTTCCTATTCAGGTGATTCTCACAGATCGTCTTGACCTACAAGAACTCAGGTTTGGGTAGCCAGGGTCCAGCAGCTTCACAGGAATATTCACAGGAATGGGATGGAGACTTCTTGCCAGCAGGATGTGATAGAAGGGAGTCATGATACTGGTACAGCATAGACTGGAAAAGCTGACTGGAAAGTGATGCTGTTGCTAAGCAAAAAAAAAAAAAAAAAAAAGGCTATGATCTTGCCACTTGCACATGTGGCTTTGTTTACTTCCATGTGTTGCTGCACTCCTAGCTAATCCAGATGGCCATGTGATTAAGGATGAATACACACACAAGTTGAAGTAGAGTTTAATACTTTCAGAACTGGCTAAGCCTGCATGCAGATTTTTTAACTTAGGAAGTTAGACTAATAAGAGAGATAAAAATTAGATGAGAACCATACTTTACAGAAGGAGCTTTCTTTAAGGAAAGGAGGGAATCAAGTTATGTGTCAAAGGCAAGTTTCCATGAGAAGACACTGCTAGGAACGTTATGCTTAAAGAGACAACCTCTTGTGTGTTCTGTGTGTAATTTAAAGATGTAAATAGAGTCAGAGAAGTAGAACGATACAAGAAAGTAAGTGTGGTGGGTATCTGTTATTTATATATTTATAGCTACTGGAACAAGACAGGACATTGTGTATGTGCTTTTTACTTGGCCAGAAATAGGAAATAAGTTCTTCTTGTATTCAAGCTCATTTAACATTATACGGATAGTACATCACGGAGCTTTGCATTCCTGGCAATGTTCACTGTCAAAAGAGTAAATTGCCAGTTTTCACATAGTTGCATATGCCTCCATACATATATATTCAGCAGAGGCATATGCCTTCTTGTTGTAAGGTTACAATTTAACACATTTGATCAGAAAGACACATGTGCTGGAAGCCTGCTTCATTTCTAATATTAAAAAAAAACAAAACAAAACAAAAAAAGAGAAACACACACACCCCCCCCCCCCCTTAAATTTATGTAGGATACATCCTTTGTTGATTTTTGAAAATAAAGGTGGCTGACCTGCTTGTCGGGCTAAGTCACACAAGCACTTGCTCAGTCTCTCCACATGTCAAAGGAAATGGAGAATAATAAATTATTTGAGATAAAATTCTGGTCCCATTGAGGTTAATAAATTATTTTTTCCTGTGGGATCACAAATTCACATGGCTATTTTTAGCTATTTTTAACTAATAATAGCAGTTAAATGGAAGATGACACTGAAATACTTTCCTGTCTAATGTACTACTTAGAATTCTTGGTGTTCACATGTGCAGATGTCATTGAATGCCTTATTATTCCAACGAGTAGTGCTGCTGGCTTCAGAAGAGAAGGTGGCCTCCTGGAGTACTTTCTTCAGTATTTTTCATTCCTTGGAGAAGGTAACACAGAAGCCAGTAACATCTTCATCAACTTTGACACAACCTAATTTTGTAATGAGAAACCTACAGTAGCCTACAGTCCAAAATGAGCTGTCAGACTCTTTCTCATTATCTCATCCTGCAGTGCTTTTATCTAGAACCTATTGTAGCACAGCTCCTTCTTTGAGGTGTGCTACCAACGCTTCACATTGATGTTTCAAGTTGCTATCTTTGTATCTGAGCTTATGAGAACAGGGCTTCCACTCGCTTAAAACCATAGAATGGTATCATCTCAGATACCACAGGAAAGTTCTGGCAATGTACCCATTTTAGCTTCGGAAGGACAGGGTGGTGTTTGAAGAGGAATGGCTGGCAGTGGTCTTTCCATACCATGGAAGATTCACCTTGGAGTCCAGGCCTGTTCCTTGCACTTTGGTCTGTAATGACCTTTCTCACACATCTGAAGCTGCTGCTTGTGTTGACAAGGAAAACAGGGTTGAGGCATGCACAAGGCAGGGGATTATCCACCTAGAGAAGTTGGAAGAAAGAGCCACCTCTTCTCTGTACGTTAGAAACAACTAGCACTTGCAGCCAGAACTAATGGAAAACCTCCATCTCACAGATAAAGGCTATGCCATATGCAAAAGTTATTATAAAAATCCCATTATTCACTTTACAAAACAAAGGGGGGGTGTGTGAATTCTGGCTCTGGCTACAGAAGAAAACCTCCACAGTCTGCATGAATAAGGAACAAGGGATTAATAATATCTTATGTGATTAAGAAGTTTGCTTTTAGCTTACTTTTTTTTTTTTCCTTTTCAAATCAGACCTTATTAAAAATAAAAGAAACGCAAATTGGTCTCTAATGACTATTCCAGCTTCTGTCAGTGATGTGTATTTGGAAATTGGGGCAAGTCCACATAACCTCTGTCCTCCATATCTTTTGAGATAATGATGGTATATTTTAGAAAAGCACTTGAGCTATGTCTGACAAGTGCTGAATGCCAGTTCTCATTACAAAACCTCAGTAAAGTAAAAACCTGGGCCCTCTGAAGCCATCTCAGATTATAGAAGGAAAGCAAATGGCATTTGCTTGCCGATACAGAGGTAATTCAGACCTATTTAAAGTAATTCGTGGTACAGTTAGAAGTTTGACTGTAGCATTATGAACTGCAGAAAGAAGGTTTTGTCTCCAGGGTCCTGTTCTTCTGTAAATGGCGATGAAAACCATGGTGGATAGGGCAAAGCTATACTGCAACATACAATCCAAGAAGCATCTTGGTATTTCAAGTTTTGCCTTTTTTTTTTTTTTTTTTCTTTTTTTTTTTCCTTTTCTCCTGTTGGGGAAAACATCACATTTAGCACTTTGCCAGGTTACTCCAGGTCACTCACTTATTCCTGAGAAGTTTCAGCTTGTTTTTTTTTCAACAATCTCCTCAACTTTTCCTCTACAATGTAAATGACCACTATCAGGGTAAAGCAAGAGGCTCTACAGGTAAAGTAGGGCTGCAAAAAAATAAATAAACTGATTACTTCAAGTCAGGATGAGTGTTTTCCTTTAGACACAGCAGTTGGCTGCAATTTTGGTTTTAGACCAGGTACAGAATTACTGATAAAAAGACCTAAACATGTCTAAGGACATGTTTAAACTTCTAAGCTTCTCTTTAGTTCTTGCAACTCTACTAAATCCATTCTGCTGGATACCACACTCTTTTCTGCTGACCTCTCCCCTCCTTCTGCACCCTCAGAGGAGGATGAAGTGATTGAAATTGAAGTTGTTGAAGTCCTTTATATCGCAGGGTATAGTTAGATGTTGTGTCTGAACTTACCTAAAGCTCTCTGCTATAAAAAAGGCACAGCTCTCTCTCATGGGAACTCTTCGATACTTCCACACCATTTCCTGAGTGGACTTTAGTTGCTGAACTAGAAGAAAATCTATTTCTCAACACCCAGTGTCCAGAGATTTTTCATCTTGCAGAATACATCAGAACTGCATTGCAAATGAGCTGTCAAACACTAAAGACAATGTAGGATGGGATGTAAAGGAACTGCCCATCTTCACCACAGATCAGCTGGCTTCTGATTGAACCATACTCCAAAAGCTAAAGCCCAAAATCAATCCTGGTGAATTTCAGTTTGCTGTTCTAACTGGGTACTGTGCCACAAATCTCCCAGTGAAGACTCAGTATCACCATGGTAGAAAGAACAGAAATGCAGAAGGTAGGGATTAGTTTCTGTGCTTCAGGATCTATTAATTAGACAAAAAATATCAACATCTTTCTCCAGTACTTATTACAGACTATTTAACTTAAAACAATTAACTTTCCCTTAACCTACTCTTCTCCTCCTCCTGCAAATATATTGAACTTAGCCATTCTGTCTGCCTATCTATCTCACATCCCTACATTGCCAATTATGCACTTAAAGAACTGTAGTAACCCTTGATAAAGTGGTACTCTTGCCACATGATAAAATAGATTTGCAGTTGTGTTGTAAACAGAACTGAAATGTTATTTCTTTCCTGCCAGACTCTAATAACACAGAACTTTAGTCCATAGGACCATCCACTGTTCCCGTAACATCAGAGAAACAGGTTTTCTCTATTCAGTGGATTTGTAATGATGAATTATGATACAAGCATCCCTAAGCAGGGTAAAAGACCATATATTAATACTTATTTTTAGAAGAACACAACTGGAGCCTAAGGAAGAAGTTGCATCTCTTAGGCCTGGAAATTTTTTAAGACATTCACGGGGTTACTTACTTTACTTTGTATTTTGAAATTAGTAGCATTCAGAGAGACATGTCCAGAGTTGATAAATGCTGTTTTCATTGCAGATTCAGTTCTTTTGGTTCAATTGTAGTTCACGCAATTTTTATTTTTTCTTGTCACTAAGAGTACCTCAAGTACTAAAGAGCTCACAGTTTTCTGTAGTAGATAAAATAGGCTTAAATGCAACATACGTTCATGCCATTAGAAAAATAAACTATCCAGTGTTCTTGTGTTGGCAACAACTGTATCAAATTGTAATGACTTTTCTATAGACATGACTCGGCTTCAGTGAAAGTATGCCATCTAATCAAGTGTCCTTTTAATTTATAGCAAATGCCCTCTTCTCCATTTCAAATGAACACTTGGGTTAGCCTCCTAGACTTCTTCAAGGAAGTCTCTTGCAGACCTGCAGCTTGCATGTATTAAGAGTCTCGAAACACTGTGATGCATTGACCCTGCCTGGATGCCCGGTGCCATCAAAGCCACTGTATCACTCACCTCCCCAGCTGGACAGGGGACAGAAAATATAACCTAAGGCTCATGGGTCAAGATACGGACCCAAAGAGATCACTCACCAGATACTGTCATGGGCAAAACAGACTTGACTTGAGGAAACTTATTACCAATCAAGTCAGAGTAGGATAGTAAGAAACAAAAAGAAATCTTGAAAACATCTTTTCCGCACTCTTCCCTTCTTCTTGGACTTACCTTTACTCTGAAATTCTCTACCTCCTCCCCACAAGTACTTCAGGGTGATGGGAAAGGGGGTTGTAGTCAGCTCATCATATACTGTTTCAGCCACTCCCTCTTTCTCAGGAGGACTTCTCACACTCTGCCCCTGCTCCAGTGTGAGGTCCCTCCCACAGAAGACAGTTCTTCACGTTCTCCAACATGAGTCCTTCCCACAGGCTGCAGTTCTTCATGAACTCCTCCAGTGTGGGTCCCTCCCACAGAGTGCAGTCCTTCAGGAACAGACTGCTCCAGCATGGGTCCCCCACAGGGTCACAAATCCTGCCAGCAAACCTGCTCCAGCATGGGCTCCTCTCTCCACAGAGCCATAGGTCCTGCTCCAGCATGGACTTCACATGGGGTCACAGCCTCCTTCAAGCATACCTCTGCTCCAGTGTGGAATCCTTCACAGGCTGCAGGTGGAGATCTGCTCCACCATGGTCCTTACCTCAGGCGATTCTCTGCACCAGTGCCTGGAGCATCTCTTGCCCTCCTTCGTCACTGGCCTTAGTGTCTGCAGAGCTGTTTCTCTCACATATTCTCACACCTTTGTCTCGCTGCAATTGCTCAGATTCCTTCACACCCTACCGCCCTCTTTTTAACTACGCTACCCCAGAGGTGCTACCACCCTTACTGATGGGCTCAGCCTTGGCCAGCAGTACGTCTGTCCTGGAGCCAGATGGCACTGGCTCTACTGGACAGAGGGGAAGCTTACGGCAGCTTCTAACAGAAGGCACCCTACAGCCACCCCTCACCTCACCCCCTCCTGCTACCAAATCCGTGCCATGCAAACCCAATATAAACACAATTCTCTTTTATCTGCTGCTCTACAGCAGCATGCATTCTCTCAGTGAAAAGCCAGCCTAGGATAGCAGCAAATAAACGGTACAGAACTGCCACTGATGCAGTGGGGCTAGATGATTAATACAAAAATAGAATTCAAGCCACACAAGTTTTTTAGGACACTGGTGCCATATGTTCTAAGAAATATAAGGCCAGATAATGAATACTGCTTTTCACACCATTTATCTTGTACAGTCCTTTCAGGTTCACACCATAGCAGACACATTTTCTTTACTGTTTTCCATCATTTTGCAACTCCAGCTTCAGAAGCTGGTCCTCAAGCTTTTGCATGTCTACTTGATGCTTCATTAGGAACTTCCCATTTAAATGAAAAACGGGTATGTCATATTTGTATTCATCATACCACGCCGAGTTCTCTGGAAGAGTAATATCTACCTCCTGCAAAACAAACTGTGACAGAAAAAAAGTGTTAGTACCTACTGGACACTGAGAAACACCACCTGCTTTTTTTTTTTTTTTTTTTGGTAAATGCAAGGCTCTTTTCTTGGTGCTTTTGGATTTATTCTTCCATGTTGTAGACAACTACCCATTCTGTGGGTACAAAATGTATGTAGCCACAATCCTTGGCCATGTGTCTGCAAAGGACTCTCTCCCTAGTAGAGGATGATATTCTTGGTCCTGTGTGCAGAGCCATTCTCCTGTGAGCACCAACCACAACAAATGTGCAGCTGGCAACACACGGCTGCTTATTAGGCAGCAGAGTGTAAGACCACTTAATGCTTCTGTTAATAGTTTCTTCAAGAAAGAGATCAAAATCTGTTTGAAGAATGGCAAAAATTGCAGTCACATACAGTTCAAATATTTGAAGCCCCACTTACTAACATCCTTCACAAATTATTATCTGCTTTATAAAAACTGAAAATTCCTCTATCAGATGAGGCAATAGTATTTACAAAAGATGTGGTTTTAAAAACTATTGTGACAAGGTGTATATTGGTTTAGTTTGCCAATACTTATTTGAGTAGCATTGTTGCAAAATGCTTTTGGATAATGAGTTTTATTGAACTAAGTGCTGAAATTGTCTTGAAGAGTCACCCATGAAAGCACTGCAAATAAATCCATCCAATTTTCTTTTACAAATAATCCTGATTAACTGTCCTTTCTATACAGAAAATGTAGGCAATATTGCAATACATTACCTTTCTCTTATATGGCTCAAGCACTTCTTTTGCTTCATCACATAAAGGGCATGGTTTCTAAAGAAAAAAAATTCAGACCAACTTAAAGCATACAGTAAACCACACAGATAATTTGTACTGTAAAGTAACATACACTGACAAGAGTGATCATTAGCGTAAATGTGGGTTCCCCCCCAGTTCCACCCTGTCTTAATGCTTTCTAAATTTATTTATCATTGCAACATGGATAAAACAAAAACTATTCAGCCAAGGAATTTAATTATTTCTTATTTGCTATTATTTTTCTCATGGTGCAAATGAACAGCTTTCAATGGCTTTTCTAAAGGCTGATTCAAGGGCATATTTTGAAAGGTCATGCACAGACCCCTTCTTTTGGTAAGCAGCAATGGATATTCAAAACTGAAAATAACTGCAGCTACCAGTCTTGACAGAAGAATTTCCCTTGATAGAAGGGGAATGAGGAAGTAATTTCTAATCAGATTGAGTCAGTAGGGTCAGTTCATATATCTAAAGATGGTGATTTAAGATGACCTGATGGTTATCTTTGCCTGAAAGGAATTAAGCATGATCCTCCAACCTGCAGGAAGAACTGGCAAACAGCTGCAGTGTTTTGACCTGTTATGGGGTCAAAGAAAACATGTCATTTTTTAAAATTCCTTAAGTCTTACACTACAGGAAGCTACTCTACAGCTGACTTCTACTGGGCATGCATCATGATTATTAGATTAGTGAGTACATGAAGAAATAACTCACATTAAGGCATGTTGCTTCAATGACTGTAATGGCAGAGTTTGGCCTATAATTCACGTAGGAAAGCATATAGTGGTGAAGGTGATGGCTCTGTTTCACTGCCACAAAATACCTTCTCCTCTTCCTCCCACTTAAAGTCTTCCTAGGGCTTGTTTAAACATGGAGTCAATCCTCCACATCAGTTTTGTAACATGCCAGGCTCCTGACAGTTAAAGTAGGATATACTTGATTCCCCTAGGTCTGTGGAGACCTTTCTACTAAAAAAGTCACATAAAAGCATTTGACAAACTAAGCTGACTCTTAGCAAATAATATGTTTTTACTGCTGGAACTATTTTAAAATCAGACAGTGAACTACGTTAACCAAAAGTGAAATCTGTTAAAAAAATCCATTTATATTAGTACATATTTTTCAATAGAAAAGTACAATAGTAGGTTTCTGCCATCACTTGTTTTATGTTAATTTGTAATAGAACTGCCTAGATAAAACTGTCTTGGACAACCTTCTCTCTTAGATGTATGTTACAATGGCAACAGGGACTCCCACTGCTGAGGTAGTAAAAAACCCTTCCTTAAGTGACATGCAGTGCTGATAGCTAGATCCATCAGACAATGCACACGGTGGGAGGGACAGTTTTATTTCTACAGACAATTGCCATTTATGCTGCATACTTAGACTGCAGTTCTGTGGTCACTCTAAGCTGGCACTGATGCTGAAAGAAGCAAAGACATCTTCCTGTCACTGCTTCTTTTGTGCTGGCATAAGCACTCAAACAGCTGTACAGTAGAGCTAGACAGGAGAATTGATCTGAGTTAACAGTAACCTTCCCACCCCCCCCAAAAAAAAAAGTTGGTGTTTTTTTTCTTTTTAAGATGGAGCAGTTGTTGCACAAATGCTTGTGTTGGCATAAAAGGAGCCTATGAAGAGAAAATCATGTGGCAGTGCTAGCTTCTACCAGTTTGAAGTGGCTGCAGAAGTCACAGCTCCCTTCCGCCTTCTCCTCCTTTCTCCTTACTTTTAAAAATAGGAAGAAGAGAAAAATCAGTTAATTAGAATAAACTAAGAGTACAAATTAGATTTATTTTAAAGTAGTCTGCATTTTGTTTTGCAATTGCCAGTGGTATCAGACATGAAAAATATTTTAAGTTTAAAACACACCCAGCAAGAGGATACTTTAGAGAACTACATGAATTCTGCTATTAGAAAATTTGATTTCATAGTGTCTTACTAGTTAGAAATTTTAAGACACAGATATTAGACAAAGAGCTTTTTTCCAATAATTAATCCAAAGGTAAGCTCGTTACTCCCTTATCACATTTGTATTATGAATGAGCTGATGCTGAATCAGGCCGGGGGGGAGAGAGCTGTAAACACAGATTAATAAACAGATTTTTTTAACCTATTCATATGCCACGCTGTTTAAGCACTCCTTTACTGCTAGGAAAGGAATGAACAAACATTATGAAAGAGGAGGAAATTATTTTAGTTGCAACCATCTCCAACAAACATGACCATACTGATGTCAACATTCAGTGCTTTGCATTTCTAGTTACTCTGCTCTCTTAAGACTACATAAACCATAAAAGGCAGTAAAGCCCATCATGTACCATTCCACCTAAAAGTGCAGAAGACCTCTGCAGGTAATATAGGCTCTTGATGACAGTTCACAAATGACTGCTCCTGCTCATCACTTCTCTTTTATAAACATGTTTAAGAATCCTGTCTGCTCATGCCACAGACAAACCTTTATCTGCATTTTATTCCTACTAACATTATAGCCAACAAAGCAAAAAGAGGATAAAGCGCAACCTACTTTTTCCTCATGTGCTACTAACACTACTTGGATATATTTTCAGTCTCACAGGTGATGCTGAAAGTAAACATGAATGTTTTGAAGAGCCTACTTCAGCTGTTGATGCTTGCCCTGGACAGATTATGCGTAACAACTCATCTTTGCTCTCCATTTCAAGGATGAAACATTGGTCGTTAGAGAACAATTTTCAACTAGTAAATGGACTGTAGTGTCACTAAGCCACAATTATCTTGAAATCTTCATTTACTGGTTGGTAATTACTTTCTTGCTACAGTGACAGCAGGACTATGCTGTAAAGGCTAGTGTAAAAGACACCTCTGAAGTAAAGTGTGTAGTATTGGGATACTACACAAATATTATGGGGACAAAAAGCATGGCAAAGCCCTTTCATGTGGGATTCATATATATCAAAATTGATAAATACGCAGTCTTGCCTAGCTTTATTCTGTAAAGAACTTTTACCTTGGTGAATAAAGTCAGCACTGGCTTATTTGTGCTGGCGGAACAAAGTGGTCTCCCCAGTGCACTGTACGAATGTCTTGCTAGTTTTAATGTTCTGCTCAGAGCACACAGCATCATTGTCCTGTTAAGGCAAAAATAAAATCTTTAATTGTTTTGTGGCAAATTATAGCTCATAAAATTTAATGTTAAGATAAATGTGATGCTTCAGTTACAGTTCTAAAATACACATGATCAGATAATTTCCCCAGGATTTTTATGCTTACAGTATCTACATATTAATCAGAGAAATGGTTTACTATGCAGTGCAGCAGAACTGTTGTGTGGCTCTGGCTCAGAAATGTAGTTCCATTAAAAAAAAAAACAACAAACCCCAACACTGTATTTTCTTACTGAAATGCCTCTTCTAAATTCCCTAACACAAATGCTGACATAAATGCATTATGCTGTTTCAACTGCATAGATGTCAGTAAAAATTACGATATTAACAAAATGCAAAGTACTGTGCTTTGAACCTAATAATCTTGCTGAAGCGCTTGACATACTCTACTTACTCAAATTATTCCATCAAGAAACTAATCTCTACCTAATCAGAACATTAATATAATGCTTTATGCAGTGAAAAAAAAGCTGCAGCCAAGACAATTTAACTTGGTAATATTAAAAGCATGCACATTGCCCCAAGTCCTTCCTGCAACAGCAAATTATTTCTCCAAAGATATTGATAGGTCTGCAATTTCTTTGGGAGAGTTTAAGTAAACTTAATGTTGTTGAAGCGTGCCATGCTGGAGTCTTGAAGTCATGTGTTTATAGTAACACTAACAATGCTTCCTCCAAGCTTGTGTCTTAATAGGACCTTTACGAGCCATTTTAAGACTGAAAGGCAAAAAAACAGAAGCAAAAGGGAGTCTGCACAAAGACCTGGCATCAGAATTCACACTGGGCAAATCAAGTCCCTTCTATATAAATCCAAACTGCTTCCATTTAGTTTCTGTTCAGGCATGACCAGCCAACTGTATCCTAGGTGCATCAAAAGGACAGTGTCCAGCAGGTTGACAGAGGTGATTCTCCCCCTCTACTTCACACTCATAGGACCCTACCTGCAGTACTGTGTCCAGCTCTGTGATCCCCAACATAAGAAGCATGTGGAGCTGTTAGAGTGAGTCCAGAGGATGGCCACAAAGATGAACAGAGGGCTAGAGCACCTCTCCTATAAACACAGGCTGCTGAGAGAGTTTGGCTTGTTCAGTCTGAAGAAGGCTCAAGGGAGACCTTAGAGCAACCCTCCAGTACCTGAAGGGGCCTACAAGAAATCTGGGGAGAGACTTTTTACAACGGCAGGTAGTGGTAGGACAAGGGGGAATGGCTTCAAACTGAAAGAGGGGAGATTTAGATTAGACATTAGGAAGAAATTCTTCACCGTGAGGGTGGTGAGACACTAGAACAGGTTGCCCAGAGAAGCTGTGGCTGCCCCATCCCCCTACTCTCTGGTAAATTTTAGTCCTCTTGATTCCCACCAAAACTTCAACTGAAGGGGAATGAGTAAGACAATATCAGAACCTAAGCTTCAAGATCTCACAAAGAAAAATAAGGTATCACAATGTCTTACTTCCTTACTAGTTTTAAATAATTGTAAGCAACACTACCTTTGGAATTCAGGAGCAAATCTTTGCTGACCAGTACTTCTACTGAAGCAACAGCTTGCTGTTTCCAGAGCTAACTTGAGACTGACTGGATGTTTTTTGTAAATAAGTTAAGGAAAAGAGAGTCCTGTTGTCAATTTATTCACCTATGTAGAATGATACTAAGGCTATACAGTAATGCCACTTACAAAAAAACTCAAAGGACTAATCCCAACTCATAAAATGACTCCACTCTCCATCCAGGCCCTAGTCATGCTCTGCTCATCCATTAGCATAAAGCAGACTGAGACATTTGGCCCTGAGGGAGGGTGAGATACTGTCAGATGGCATCATGTTCCCACAGTACAGATGACACAGCTTGACTTTCCTGAGCTTCTGAAGCCCAGCTGCCAGACAGCATCATTAGGAAGCAGTCAGACCTGCTAGCTGAATTTAACCTGGGCTATAGCATGGTGCAACTTCAGCTTTACAGGACTGCAACAAAGGCTCTGCCCTCATAGAAACTTGCTTTTAAATCAGCAGAATTTACTAATCTTATATATTTGGATTAAGTAAAAAGGATGCAGATAAACCACAGTGGTTTTGCACAAACACTGAAGGATGCTAACATAGTGAAATGTTAAGTATAGTTGCTATTGATCAGGAGGCAAAGAAAGCAAACATCCTATCACTCATTAGGCAAATCTACTGCAGCATTTCCATTTCTCTGAGCAGCACCCCAGGGCCACATGGGTGTTTAGTGCATGCATACTACCATCATGTGAACAAGCGGGTTCCCGCCTGCGCTAAGCTGAGCAATATTTCTGGAAGGCAGAGCTCCAACCTCAGAGGTCACCTCCATGCTGGTTTCATTGCTGGGAGAAAGAAAAGTGTCCCACTGATGCCCTTTAGGCTTTCACGTCCAGCTCACATCTGTATCATATGCATCTTCTGTTAAGAAAAAACTCAACTGCTAAAAGCACACACAAAATCTTTCAATGTAGTTGTTCTGGAGCTCCATTTAACCTACCCCCCAGTAATTGTAACAATTTCTTTGGAGAACAGATTTAATATGTAAACGTAAAAAAGGATGCTTGTGAACTTCAGAACTTACCCTTCCCTATACTACAATGCTACAGAATGATTTAATAAATGGTGCTTGCAAGTCTGGACGTTTCCCATGCTGTATTTTGCAAAGCCAAATTGGACTAATTTCCTGTTAACAGAATTTCCATCAATCCTCATCTGCTGGAAAAATATGATGTGACACTAAAAGTAGCCATTATTTAGATAATTACCTGTAAAAACCTCATCTTAACATCAATCAAGGAACAAGAAGCATGGCTGATTTCCTCTCCAACCACGTAAGTTTTAATGATGCTACATGCTCTTAAATAATCTCATCTTCAAGCCACCAATATATTCTTGCTCTGCTGTTCTGAATGTTTTATATGCATAATTACCACACATTTGGACAGGATTATGTTGTATTTTCCATGGATCTGTATACATATACACAAACATGAAATTACTATAAACTTGCAGGTATTTGTCTGTATATACTTTATAGTCATGTAGTATTTGATTTTGGAATCCTAACCTGGGTTTGGCAGAATATGGGGATCACATGGACAAATCACACCTCTTTCTGCAAGTAACACATCAGGAATGTGGGAAAATATTACATTGAAAATGTCCTAGGCATTTTCTACCTATTTGTCTTAAAGAAACCTTTTGTCTATTAAACTGACTCCTATCTGCCATTTAATCCTAGGTGTACTCTGACAAAGGAGTATCAAGTGAAAGGCAATGGGGAAAGCAAGCAGATACAAATACAAGAACACTTCCTGAGGACCCAAGTTAGTGGTGGTTTAAAACATTTTCTTTTGTTGTCCCTCATTCAAAACCAGCTTTAGTCTTCAAGGAAAGCAAACCTGCTGGGAGTCTCCTGTTGCCAGTTTGATTCCCTACCAGAGAAAAGCTGAACATGAAAACACGGTGCCATAGCAGGAGACCAAGGAGCACGTGTGAGTAGGGACACCAAATCCTTCAGCTGTCGAGATTCCAGTTAGGCTTTTATCCCACCAGCTGTTCAGAGGAGGTATGCAAAATACAGGAAAATCCTGAACTTCTTTTTGCAAACACATTTAACTCCTCAGGTCTTTAGGGAAGAATCAGATTTTTACATCAACTCAAAATTCAAAAACGTCATGAGTAATACACCTGTTTCTGTGAGGTGGTGTGGTCTATCAATTGATGCATATTTCTATGCATTTTCTCCTCCAAACTACTTACCATAGTAAATAAGGGGTAAATGTCACAAACCCACTGCATTCCATCCCAGAAAAGATTAAAAGTATGATTTCATGCTACTGTGCAACGAATTTTGTTTAGTGATCCCTCCAGTGGTATTCACTCTGGACTCTGGTCCAAGACCTGTACTCCAAATTTTGGAACTAGAAACCACTCAAGAGGTTCCTGTAATGGCCACCAGCCTATTTCTGAAGCCTAAAGAATTTGTGTATACAAGGGACCATTATCATACAGTAAAATTATAATAGTTTAAAAGCCTATTTTAAGCATCTTCATCTGAAAACCTTCCAGCGGACTGATCCATTACCCCCCACGGCCAACTCACCAAGTTGCGTAAAGACTGCACCCAGCGGTCTTCCCTTCATCTCCTGAAATGGGAAAGCCTCATTTTTCTTGGTGGCATTTTCTAAAGCAATAATGCCCTCTACAGACAGAGTCAAAGCCCATTAAACAAACGAGACCCCAAGAGTTTTACCCCCCAAAGATCACATCACCGCACCGCAGCACCCCACTCCCGCCACCCGGCTCTGTGCTCTCGGCCTCCGACCCGCTGCCGGCGAGAAACCCTGGCTCGCCACAAGGCCCGCGACCCCCGCGCCTGCGCCGACAGCGCTGAGGAGGCCCCTGCGGCCACTGCCTAGGACCGCGGCCTGGCGTGGACCATCCCGGCGCGCCGCACCAGCCGGCGCTAGGGCGTTGGGCGCAGCTTGCGGCAAGAGCCGGGGCTGCCAACACCCACCTCCCGCGGGGCCGCGGCAAGGGCTTCCGGTGGCTCCGATGCGGAAGGAACGCGTAGGCTCGGCGGCCCCGCCTGCCTCCCGCCACTGCCGCGCCCCCTGCTGGTGGCCTTGCCCCCGCCGCCCGCTCCCTCTACTCCCTTCCCTTCAGCAGCCGGGCCGTCCCCAGCCGGCCTCTGCCCCAGAGCTCCTGGCGCCCCTTCCGGAGGGGCATTGTCAGCTGCTTCCAGCCCTCTGTCTTCCCAGGTGTATCTCCCTTAAGTCAGAGGCAGCTCTGCATGAGTCTCGCCGGCGGGAGGCGGTTGTCCTGGCTCCTGCGGATGTCCACCCGAGGCCGCAGGCGCCCCTGCAGTCGGCCGGGCTTTGTAGGAGCTGAGAGCTCCGCTACAAGTGGGCGACCCTTTCTTCAGTGCCGGAGAGGGTTTCTGGCTTGCAGCCTCCACGCCGTGCCGCCCTGAGTTACCCTGCTTCTCGTACTCCCTGCCCTCCGTTGTGTATCAGACAGTACGGGTCTGCCTCATCATGTGCTTCTCCATCCCGGACGGGTGTGCAGGGCCAGGATTTTGGCCACCCACTCAGGCTGACAAAGGAGTATCTCCAGACATATATAGGTAAAACCCACATACCTTTTAGTGTGTAGCACTTAAAGCACAATGGGTCGCAACAAAGAAAGCACACAGGGATCATAAGGGAAAGATACGGGGAAAATGCACTGCGAAATTGTAGGCTGCAAAGGTAGAAAGGCAGAAACTTCTCCAAAGCAAAGCACCAGTCCTTCAGTTCTTTTGCTCATGATGGTCTGTTGGCTTCAAATGGAGTAAGTGGGCTTTAATTTAATTTCTTTCCTTTGAAATTGTGATAAGTTTAACATAACAGAAGAAAGTAATTGTCTTTTTGACAGTATGTATTTCAGTTTTAGTGAGACTTTCCACTTCCCTGTGACTCAAGCAGCAGCAATGTAGATAAAATTAATTTTTATTGAAGACATGATGTGTTGCTTTTTTAATTTTTACCTTTTAAAATTCAGTGCAGGCAGCAAGTATAGTCATAATTGAGTGTAACATTGGGCAAAAGAGTGGGAGACTACAGACATCCATTCCAAACATGATACTCTGCTATTTTCATGAACAGCTTGAAGCATTACACAGTATGTGAGCTAAGCAAATTAGTGGGTGATGTGAAACTGGGCTCAAACAATAAGATTTTGAGGCATATGAATAAATCCAAATTAAACAAATTAAATATATTAATAAATCCAAATTAAAGAGGCTCAAATTAACATAATGGGATTCAATAAAAGCAGGAAAAGTACTGATTTAAAGAAGTTACCAAGCTGACAGTCTTGGAGAAGAGCTCTTTCCATGCTGAAGTGAATTGCCACATTCTTGTCTGAAACTCTGACTTGTCCCTTCTGTTGTGACACACATTTGGCTTAAAGAAATGTGTAGTGTGCCCTTCTTTGCACTTGATACTCTGTTTGACTACTGTGCGGTGTTTTAGTTGTCACCTGTGTTCATTTTCCTTTCTCCATAAAAGAGAAAGAAAAGGTTACTATTTTTTTAAATAAAACCCAGCAAGCATTCCCTGCTGGGGAATGAAAGCTGTAGGCTCATGTTCTTTTAGCTGCTGCATTTCCATCAGGATTTTGGTTGTGCTTTTGATTTTGGTTGTGCTTTTGTAGTTGTTCTTGGGCCCAGAGTGGGAGACAAATCTTCTGGGGTATAGTCTCAAGCCAGCTTCCCCTCTTCATCTGTGCTTTTAGAAGTACACCAGCATGTACTAGGAAGGCCCTCCAGGAGAGCAGTCTTACCCTGCTGACATGATGAATCTAATTAACAGCAGACTAAACTAACATGAGGATTAGTCAGCTCTGGATCTTACTGACTCATTTTCAACTATTAGCTTAATCCCTTCTGTTGAACAGAGATGTAATGGTGGCAGCTGACACTGCTCATTTTTGTATCAAAGTCAGAAAATCCAGTATCAGATTTTGGTGTTTGGCATTGGTATACACTAGACCTGTCAAGCCTCATATGAAGGAATCACTGAACTGGATCCCACCTGGCTTCTAATTTCTGAGAAGGGGTTGAAGGAAAACATTTAGGGAGTGAGCAATTTCAGCAGAGTCTGGTTGAAAAGCAGTGGTAAGTAAAGAAATAAGCATGTTCAAAATTAGTTTTCTCACTCTTACTCCAAAAATTAGTCTAGCCCACTCTGAGATATCCATCTAGCATTTCCAAAGGAAGCTAGAGGAGATAGGCGAACAGTCCCCAAGCTGGTAACTTTATTCAAACAGAATTGCTGCTGAAGCTAAGTGGTGTTCTGGCCATGTATCTTTCCTGATTCCAATGTGATTGTCATGTTACCTAACCCAGTTCAGTTACTAACCAAACCACTAATAGGCCTCGATGAGGTAACTGTTCAAAATGGCATTCATTTGACTGTTTACTGTTTGCAAGAGAGAAATATTTTTCAAGAGCTTTCAGTCTTTCACGTTTCTGTGTTTAGGTCTATCTGGTGCGGGCAGGTTTCACCTTTAAACCAGGTTGTTTATAATCTGGGATAAATATGTGGGAGAAAAAAAAAGCCAGGGTTCCTTATACTACAAACTTCTGTAACAAGTATTTACTTGTTTAAAGTGCTTTGTAATTGACCAGCTTTGCTTTGGTAGCATTGGTACAGCATTGTGGATAGTTCAGCACAAAACTACTTTTGGTTTTAATATATTACTTATGTGATGAATCTTTTTTAATGTTCATAGCAATTTGAGAGGGAAAATATAATATTACAGATGCAGAAAGAATTATTACCTTAGGACACATGACACTATTGCTGTGCTTAGGATAAGATGAATTTCTGTAAATTTTCCTATTTAAAAATTATCTGAAAGTAATGCAAATGCACTGTATTTTTCATTCTGGCACATAGGATATGCTTTAAATAGCAAGAGCAGTTAGGGCTCAATGGCTAAATTTGCTGCATAGGCATCCTGCTGTAGTGCACAAGTCTTCCTGTCTTTTTTTGAACATCTCTTAAATGAAGTATGGGGATGCTTACACCATTTTGAACTAAAAAGAATATGTGTTGTGATGAATTGCTGTTCCAAATAGCCTTCAAATAGGTTCTTTTCCAGATTTCTTTGTTATTTCTCTGATATTTTGACTTACTGTACTGTTTCTCATTTTTGTATCTGGTGTATATCACAGTATGCTTTTCCTTACCTTGTATGTTTTCTTTTATTTGGACATATAATAAATACTGTATTTAAAATGCTGCATAACACTATTAAAAGATTAATTATTTATTCCTCTCTTCAATCAATAGGTAGTAAAACAATAAAATAGAATAGAGTAGTTTCAGTTCATCTCCATCAAGTATTGGCCCAACATTTTCCTCCTCTTGCTATTAACATACTTAAAAAGCCCTTTTTTGTCTGACGCAAGACTGGCCAGTTTCAACTCTAGTTGAGCTCTGGCCTTTCGTCTCTCTTTGGGGCCTGTCAGCAGCTCTTATTGCCAAACCCAGAAGCTGCATTCTATCCTCTCCCTCACCTTGCATGTCCAACTTGGCTGCAGAGGGGTCATGGAGCAGTGTATGGAAGGAGAGCAAGCGGCCCGGGGGAGCACAGAGAAGATGCACTGCTGTTTCTGTGAGGTTCAATTGCAGCACAGTGTAGTGCTAAAGGAATCCTGCAGAGATCTTGCGGTAGGGAGGGGTGGTGCTGGTGGTGAGGCCTGCTGGGGAACTGGCGGTGCCCATCTGACAAAGATGGGGCCTTTCCAAGTGGAGGAGAAGAAATATCAGTGCCAAGACTGGATGTGGGAGAGCAGGAAGAAAGCCTCTGCTCAATGGCAGCAACTCATATCCCCGTAGCACTTGAGTGAGGGAAAAGAGGGCCCAGAAAGACAAGACAAGGTAACCAACTGCACTCAGATCAGTGCAGAGAGAATAAGAGGAAATGATCGCAAGTTGCACTAGGGGAGGTTTAGATTTTAGGAAAAATGTCTTTACTGAAAGGATTATCAAGCATTGGAACAGGCTGCCTAAGGGAGGGAATAATTTTGTATGGGTGAAATGTGAGTTTCTGAATGCTCAAGTAATTTAAATATGAAAAGGCTAAAAACCTGAAAAAGAAAAAAAAAAAAATCAGTGTCACAGATTCAATAACTTACATAAGGAGTGGAGGAATGTCAGGAAAAAAGAAGTAAATTTGGTTCTAAGAATAAAACAATTTCTCTTAATAAAGTGTAACTGCCAGGCATGGCTCTTAGAGATCTTAGCCCGAGGCAAAGCTCCTTGAGGCATATGCTGAAAAAACCACAGTGTGCCTCTTTAAATGATGAATGTCAGTTGAGTGCATTTGCATTTGCCTAAATGGCCTACCTAAGTGAGAGGACTGCCTGCCTATGAAGTTTCACTGTCTGTTAGCCCAGTGATCATCTGAACATTAGATGTACTGGCACATAAATGACACACTGTGTAATCGTGCTTTGGATGGTACTTTGACCTTATATCTAATAATTTCTCTTGGAACATTGCTGTGATGACTATTATCTGCACACTAAGCACCAATAGAGCTCTTGGAAATAAATGTCATTCTTTCTCTTCTCTTTAAAAAGCTTTGTGTCAGACCATTCCTTTGCATGCAGCACAGAAAATAATTGTATATTTCTTCGAAGTGCTAGAAAAGAGTTGAGTATGTTTGCATCTAACAACCTTTTTAATAGTAACATTTCCTTTATATAAATTCCAGCTTAGTGGACAGTATTTGTAGGAAGATAGAAGTTTGTATAGGAGCTAGGATAAGTACTAGCCTTATCTTCAAACAAACATTAAGACCACTCTGATAAACAGTGGTTGTAAATATCTTACTCCCCTCATCTCTGAGATCATACAGAAGAATAAAAGGACAGTGAAATAAGGTATATAATTTTGGTCCACATGTCCTCAGTAAATTATATGAAGTTTCAGAAGTAATTTTTCTAACCAAAATTTTCTTATGATATATTATGCCTTTTGATTGCACCTAAATGGTACGTGAACAAGCAGCAGTTGTTTGGCATTATAAAGTGAACAGCAGAGATTTTGGTTTACTTCTGTACATTCGTATCTTTTTCCTAAAAATGTCTTCCAGTGTTTTACATGGATTTGCCTCTTAAGACAAAAAGGTCCTCTCCTTGTATCATACTGCAGCACCATGGATTGAAAAAAACATTTGGAGTTTGAAAGAAAATGAGAAAAAAGAAGACTGAATGTGAGGCTCTGGTATCCTCTCAGCTATCAAATGAAAAAGAAGGAGGTTCTTTATAAGGTTAATGATGTATTAAGTGATGATGTACTATCTAATACACAATGTGTTGCTTTTATTTCCTCCCTCTTGATACTGGTTTCTAAAGGAAATGGATATCCTTATACTTTTACACTGTTAACAAAAAATGTAGTCACTGTCATGCAAGGGCCAATTTCTGTCGTTACTCCAATCACTTTAGAATCAAACACAACAAAGTCATATTCTGTCCCTCTCCTAAAAAGCTAATAAGAAATATTAGAAAGTGTTAAAATTCTTCCCTATTTTGAATTCCATTTGAGTAAAAAGTAAAACAGTGGCCTTATAGTTGAAATTATAATTATTTTAAATCTAACAATCTGATTAAAAACTGTACGCAGCATACAAGTTCTGTTCGCAGAAGTTTTTCAAGGATATTTTGTTTCTTACTACTGTTGCCTTTGCTACACAGTAAAAAATTGTCTCACTAATAGCATAACCTGTATTGTAAGCCATCCCCTCTGGTGCCATGGTCTTTTCTAGAGAAGTTCTTTTGCGAATTGGTAACAGCAGCAATGTTCAGTTTTGTGTTGATTTAAAATCAATTAAAAACTGACCACAAACTTAAAATTGCACGATATATAGGACCAATGCGGAGTTTAACTCTGATACAGAAAAACATTTATCCAATGTGTACTTCATTTTGTAATAAAAATACTGAGTCATACAAACTGTAGTCACTAAGACATCATGCAGCTGTCGCAGGATCATGATCCTTAGGAGGGGATGGGTGTACTCTCACTATTCTATTTATGCTTGTCAAGACCAGACAAACATCCCTCCCAAAGTGCTTCAACATTTAACCCGTGGATGTGTCACTCAGTCTTGTCTGCACCATGGAGCCGTGGCTCTGTTCCAGCCCCACACATGCTGCCTGCCTGTGAGGCTACTGGGTTTTGGCATGCCATTAAGCTAAACTGAGCCACAGCAGCAGCAAGTATTGGCACACTGGTGTTGATACTATTTTGTTAGCTTGCACCCTTCAGTTTTTCAGTGGACTAAAAATCTAGGTCTTTTCTGAATAATGCTAAGTATGTGCAGGTGAGTACATGAGCTAGGGAGTGTGCTTTGTTTTTGAACGAAGTAATGGGAACAAACCACATTTATTTATGTGTTTTAGCTGCAGAAGGGCCTTGCAGGTCCAGGGATGTGACAAGCATAGTTTTTATGATCAAAGTTTTTCCTTTCAACACCAAGATGGAAGACAATCAAAAGAAAAAGTGTCCAACATCAAAATCCATATTGAGCCTGTCTCCTCAATAGGAGTATTCCAAGGCATGAGAATGATTACATTGTGGATTTACTGTTCTTTTCTTAAGTAGGTACCTAAAGGCATGGAAAAGCGTCTCATCATCATATGCTGGGCCCTTTACTTGGGGCCCTTTACTTTACTTGGCCTTTCTTCTGTAAAAGCTGGGTGGGTTTTTTTTGGCAGTTGTTTTAGTGTGCTAAGATCTCAGGGTGATGATGCCTTTTTGCAGATATTTGGGGGACCATTAATGCGTTGTTGTCAGGTCAGGGAGACTAGAAATGGAGAAGCTAGCTTCAAGGTTCATGGACGTTTCTGTCTTTTGGGATGTCTGCACAGTAACAGTTTCCTTAGCCTAAGGATGCCCAGACAAGCTTTAAACATGGTGTTTGGCTCTTGTAGCAGACTAGCATGAGTTCAGCCCATTCTGGTTTGTTCTGTTTCTTGACTTTGAAGAGAGCCATATAGATAGACTCATTATCTATTGGAATGCTGAGATGAAAAGGCTTTTGGTTTCATGCTCTGCAACATAATGTGGTCTAGCTGAACATGACGTTACTATGATTTTTTTTCTTGGACAAGGTCTCTGACTTTCTGTGTAAAGCTTGTTTTACCAAAAATGCGTTGAGCTATATGATCTTCATTGTCTAGACATCTCAAGGATTTGGTTTGATGGCACAAAAATCAGTTACATTATGCTGTTTGGATCACGGAGTTGATTTGATCTCAAACAATATTCAAAGCTAAAATTCCAGTAATGAGTATCTCCCTAGCATGCAGGGCAGTATTGTGTCTGATACTGCAGACAGATACACGATGGGCTATATCACACCTTGGGTTTTGCTGTAATTATAATTTCATGGAACAAAAATTGTAAGGTGACAGTGATTGTGACATCTGATTATTGCTGCTGATATAAAGCTTCTCATCGTGCTTTATCAGCTGCCCTGGGATATTCACAAAATATATAGCCAGAAAGGATGGCAGCTTTATTTCAGCACCATTGCCCAGTTAAAGCAATTCTGTGTTAATCTGTGCACAGATGCTCTCAAATATGAGCTTTTTGTTCTATTCCTAATCAATGCAGATATATCAAAATGCCCTATCCTTTCTGTTTGATTTAATTTTAATAATATTTCTGAGACTCCATTTAGTACTTTCTTTGAACTGTTAGGTTAAACTGGAGATCCTACAGCTTAAAAAGACAGTATGCATATACTCAGCATGGGCTTTGTCAAATCTACCCAAAAGTCAAGATTTCATCCCAAAGTATTTAGCAAGAATATGTACTTTTCAGTGGGCATTAGAGAGCATGGGAGAAAGAATTTATTGTTTCCTAATCACTCCTTCAGCATTGGGCTGTTCAACTTCTAATCAACTTGTGTGTTTATGCAAGTGTGCATGCATTATCAAGTTGAAAATAGGTAAAGGAGGAAGGTTAACACAGTATTTGCCTTGTTTTCCCAACAACTTGTTTCCCTGCAAGTGATCCTCCAACACAGATTCAGCAACTGTTTTAACCTGAAAATTCTTTATTCTGGACCTCTCTCTGCTGTCCAAATGAAAATGCAGCTGGTTTAGTACTTTTTGTCTGTCTGTTTGTTTGTCTAGTTGTTAGTTCTGCTGAGGTAAAACAACATAAATCTCTCTCTGATTCTTCCCTGCCACCTTTTTTTCTCTGTCTCCTGTGGAATGTCACCATATTGTGTGTTATTCAGGCTGATAACTGGGCAAACTCTTCAACTCATACCTCTCTCTCAGTTGTCACTTCTCTGGTCTATCTAGCTCTTGTCATACAGTATCTCTAATCTGTGGTCTTTCCTATTTATTTATAAATAAAAAAGTTTACAGCTTTGTTGCTGCAAAAGCCTTTCTTTGTCCTTGAGAAGAGGAAAGATGAAGTCTTGCTTCCTATGCATATATTCTCCATGTATATAAAATGTCCTCAGCCTATTATTTTCATCATGTCACCTGTATAGTTTTGTTCAGCCCAACTTTGCTCAAGACAATGATGCAGTTAATTAAAAAGACTTTCTGCAGAACAGCCTGTTTGTGTTGGAAGCAACTATTTTCATTATTTCAGAAACTAGCTGGACACATGATATGTTGTCAGCTTTATGTAAAAAATATAGCTATATAAGCAGAAATAGGAAGAGTTCTGAAAACTGTTTTGTGAAATAAGATATTCTGGCTATAACACTCCAACTCTTTGAGCAAGGGGTTTTATGCACTATTACTTGTGCCTAAAGTGTCTTTAGCCATTTGCTGTCTTCTGTTTGGACCAGCAAAAAAAACAGAAAAAAAAAAAAAACCAGAAAAAAACAAAAAAAACCAGAAATTAATAAAGAAAAATTTACAGTGAGCCAAAGTATGATAGTCTTCTGTTCGTTACGTTTCTACAGCAGCTGATGGAGAAGGAAGCAGTAAGGCAGCTACTAAAATCCTGGAGAATCTATTAATTCTTGAGGATTATCACAGCAAGCTATTACAAATTCAGCATACCTTTCAGCAGGGACTTCAGCACTTTGGGGTTACTACAAGAAGCAACTCCAAAGCTTTACAGTTTTTTAACAAGGTACTTACAACTTTGTTTACAAAGCAGAAGAATCAATAATTTCTATTGATCAAGGAGAGCTAATTTCTGCCAAGGCCATTTCGTTATGGATTTTAAATCAATCAGTGCAGACCAGTTTTTCTTGAAGCAAGCACTGAAAAGAACCATTAACTATTTAAACTCATACACTTCACAGGTACAGAAGGAGTAGATTGCCAGAAGGCATTTGCAGCTGAAGAATGAGACAGATTTTAAATTAGTGAGAAGTCTGTGCATAATACCATAACAGGTGGAGCACCATGATCTTGGGAGATCAACTTCAAAATGTTACGAGCCTGTCTCAATACGGTACACACTAATTACACCATAGACTAAAGCATCTGATCAGAATTTTGTGTGATGATGGAGTGGAAAGAAGCAAAGAGCTATTTGGAGTTTGTCTGGCTATATCTCTGTGTTTCACTCCCTTCTGTTATGTTCTTTCTGAATTTCATTCCTTTTTAATGGGTCTGATTGCAGTGAAGCAATTGTAAGTTACCTAGTAATTCTTCAATGAGAGTCATCAGGATGCAGAATCATTCCTTGGCTTTTTTTACTGCATTTACAGGTGTCATTACAACTTTTCCTCGTGTCCTAAATTTATTGGACAAGTAAAACGCAGAGAATGTTATTTGACAGTGAGAATAGCGGCACCCTGTGGCTTCTGCTTGATTTTGCAACATTTAAAATCCCGTAGTAAAATCTCTCTGATTGATGCATGCTAGTTATTATTATAATGCACATGAAAGTAAGTAATTTATGCTAGCTCACGAAAGATAGCGATTTTGTTTCAGAAACCTTAATTTTCTGCATAGGAGATAGAATGTATTTGGGGCAAGACTATGAAAAGTTATTTCATCTTTGAAAAGTTATTAAAACCCAATAGCTTTTACCCTCTGCTATTAACCTTCACTACTTGGTGTCATCTTTCCATTATTCACAGAAAGCTAGAAGCCACCTCTCAGCTTATACCTATATATATATATATATATTTACATATATATATAGGTATGTCTATATCCAACAGCACAGGTTACATTGAATCACATTGACCTGGACCTAAAGTAGAGCCTCAAGTAAGGCTTTTCCAACCTTGTCTCCTGATATTTAGAAACCTAGTATGGATAATTTTAACTCAGTTCTGAAGTAAGGGCCCTGTTACTAATTTCTGAAGGCTCTGTGTACCCCTTTTTTCTGCTACTGCAATATACTCTTTATATGAGACAGTCTTCTGAGCACATTTCAGCATCACACCTACTAAGCCCCTGTGCATCTGGCTGCTGGGACCAGGACTGGGTGCGGAGGGGCACAGAGGAGAGCTCTCTGACACCTTTGAGTGTCACTTATGGCATTTTAACAAAATCCTGTCATGAAAGTGAGGCAGTGATGCCACTGTTTGCACCCTTGCTTTATTGTTTTATTTATTCTTTGCAAACCAACCCTAATATCACTGCAGGTTGTTTCACAGCCTATGTAATGATATTCCTTGTCTACTTGGAAGGAAATGAAGACATTGCTGTAGTTCTGTTTTGCTAGCCACTAAACTTTCAATGCTCAGATGGACTCAGCAACACAAATCTCAGGTAATAGGTTTCGTTCCAGCAACACAGACCGATGAATCCTGAATCCTGGTCTTTACAATGCAACATAAACACTAAGCAGTGTTTCTTGGTGAATTAATTAAACCTAAAGCACCCAGAGAAGTATAAAGGATGTTAGTTGGACTGAGTTTGGGCAGAATTTTGATTACGTAGTTGAAAGTAGGGCTTAACTAGGGCATGATGCCCAAAACCAGACTAGCCTGTGAAACACTTCCAATAGGCAAGAAATACCAGAGCAACTTCACAGAAAAATGTAAGAAAACAAAGGGGAAGAGGGCAGAGGAAATGGATTGGTGGGTGTGCATGTGCATGAATGAGAACCAAAAAGATCCTCTTATTTTGTTTTTAATTTTTGACAGCTATCTATCAGATTATCCTTCCATGCAAAAAAATGACAGCAACACAGTAGAGACACCTAAGCTTGCCTTAAAGTGTGTTGAATACCTAGCAGGTTGTAGAGCTCAGTGAGGAATTTGCCCTAATGAGAATTTAACTGGCACATTTAGGTACTAATAGTTAATTAGTGTTGTTATCAGTAGTACTAATGGGTACATATTATCAATACTGAATGATGCCAATAATATCATTCAGGTTTGAGCTGTTAGTTATTCTGTCAAAGGCTTAGGAGCCAACTCCTTTAGAATAATGCGGAACTATATAGCAGGAAATTTAATGATGAGATCTCGAGAAAATGTTGCATCGTCCTGACTTTTCAAGTGGATTTGCAAAAGGAAGGCATAATTTTGGCCTCTGAAACAAATGTCAGGTTTCATAAGTACATTTGCACCCATTTATCCATTTAAGTTCTAATGCAGAAGTAATGATTTTGACACATTAGAAGAAAACACGACTGAAATCTGTCAGTATGACATTTCAGTAACTGTGCTACAACCTGTCTGTAGTTAGTGTTGGATGGAGCTGTTAGCAGTTCAAGACCTTCTATAATTAGGTCCTTTGAATATTAACAAAAGTTTGAAAATGCTGTAAGTGGTATAGAGAAGTTTTTAGGTCAAATCTGCCTGTATTTATTTTAA
The DNA here is from genome assembly GCF_963264785.1 of Psittacula echo. NCBI lineage: Eukaryota > Metazoa > Chordata > Aves > Psittaciformes > Psittacidae > Psittacula > Psittacula echo. The sequence continues at coordinate 51,760,229 of NC_137742.1, read as the reverse complement.
AATGTATAAAAGTGATAGTGAAATTCAAAAAAAAAAAAAAAAAAAAAGAATCCGAATACTCAAAATACAGTATATAGCATATATGCTAGTTTTTGTAAAATGTGTTATTCCATGTTGAAAGATATTTTAAAAGCATGTACAGCTTCCTGTGCTGTGCAACATGCAAGGGGTATCTAGCTGAGAGTCTGGCTAGGTTACTGCAAAAATTTTGGGAAACTTAAATGAAAAATATTAAATAGTCTAACATATAAACCTACTTTCTGAAGACAAAAAAAAAAAAGAAAATCTGATTTATATATGTTTTCGTTCCATAAACCTAACAGTTTCTTTCTAACCTTCAAGTATTTTTTAATAATAGAGAGAATACTTGTAAACTGTACTCTCTTAGGTTATCTCTGAAAAATTTGTAATATATAATAGAACTGCAGAAGTATTACCTCTGCTTCTTTGATAGTCTCAGTTAGTTTTTTAACACGTTATTCTATGGAAAAAAAATATTGAGCTATATAAAATATCACCACCTCACCAATTTGATTGTAAAAATATATACTACTATAATGGGTTGTGTGCCCTATAACTGGAAAAAGTCCATATACTTGCAAAACTAGTTTGTGGAGAGTAGATAATCATTCTTTCTGGACATCCAGTTTTAGGAAAGCTAACAATGAACTGCATAAAGAGGTGGAGGTTTCAATGGAAACTATGCATGTAAAGCACAGAAACACCTTAGGCAGAAGCAGTTGTTCTTCTTGCATACATGTACAGCATAGAAAACTTTTCTGAAGGAGGAAAATAAAACTCCTTGAACTGTGGTAGTTTGGAAAGTCTTGTCTTAATTTAAAAAATCTCTCCACAAGAGTTTTAATCAGTAGAAGACTATAATTCAGAAATTTCAAGAGGAAATAATTGATTTTGTAAAAGTCAAATGTAAATAACTGCTTAATAGAGTGTAATTCTATCTATAGACTCATTTCTGCTTCACCATAACAGAGATTTTTTAAGCATTAATGTATTTCTTTATCAGTAGCAATCTTTTGTTCATAAACTGTTGCAGAGAACTGAGACTAAAGCTGTGTTACTATCCTTTCCTGTAGGTATCAAAATGCTAAATAAATGTCTTTCAAAATAAGAACTCTTGCACTCAAATACCTTTTTTTCACCTTGGCTTCCATGTGAAACAGGAATATCTCCTGCAAGGTCCATCTTGGAAGCTATACAGCCCAAAGGACAAGGACATGAGCTAACTTTTAAAATACAGATTTCTGGTAACATTATGGAAAAAGGCTGTGACAAAATGAGTCTTGGAGTACATGGGTGCTGCTGGCATCCTTACAAGGCAAGTGCTATTGCAAGTGCTTGACCCATGCTTGTTGCCTTGATAAGTCACCAGCAAGGTACACGGAACAAGGAATCTTTTTCATTCTTAGTTCAGGGCTGTGCATACATACCTGGGGTAGGTCTAGGCAGATTTTTGCATACTGATAATTTTCATTTTCATCCGAAGCTCTACTTAGACAAATACATCCCATTACAGACAATGCCCTTTACAAAGCTCTATTCTGATGTGCATAGGCTGCTTTACACCTACACAATGCTTAAAAGATGTTGTTCAGTCATATTCTGAATAGCCTTACATTAGCCTCACCTAAACTGACATTGAGAGTGTGGCAAGGAGAAAGAAGTAAGGAGACAGTGTCCCTGTTACATCACTATTCTGCCTTTTGACTAGCAGGCTCCTTAGTGTGCACTGCAAAGGCAGAGGAGAACAATTTCAGTTTAAAGTTTGGCATGTCACCCTAAAACTCACCCCAAAGATATTCATGCTGACATTATTACCTCTGCTAGATGCTTTTGATTGATTGCACTGATGGATATGAAGTGATATTTTCTCTGGAAGTGCCTAAAACTGCACCATAGTCTTGACTCCGTTTGCCTAGAAAAACCCACAGAAAGAGTCTCCTTTGCTGCCAGGACTTCTGGTTTTCATTTACTTTGCTTGCTATGTGTACATTACAGTGTCTGGAGTGGCTGCAATCATTCTTGAGACTGTGCAGTGAACTACAGAGTAAAGTACCATGCAAGTGTTCCCTTCCTACTGTGTTATGCCTTTTCTGCTTGTGGATCTATAACGTGATTGATGGACCACACATTAACAGGCACCACATCGGCTTCTCATCTTTCAAATGCTGAAGTGTAAAAATAATCTGTCATTTCTGCTTTATTATGCGGAAGAAAGCAACAGTGGAATTTGAGGGTAGACTACATCATAAAAAAAAAAAACAAAAAAAACAAACAAACAAACAAAAAAAAAACAAACAAAAAAAAAAAAACAAACAAAAAAAAAAAAAAAACAAAAACCAAACCAAACCAAACCAAACAAACAAACAAAAAAAACCCACCAAAACCAAACCAACCATAAATAAAATCCAAAGGTAATTAATAATGCTATAAATGCATACTGAGCCACTGTGTCCAGTCTGAGACATGCTGAAGCTTCTGTGCTTGATCTATTGCCCTCAACAATATAAGGATTTTGATAGCAAGACTATACAACTGCAAACATAATTGCCTTATTAATTTCTCTTTTAGGTATCAATGTGTGCAGCAGTAGAGGGCAGCTGTGCTAAACACAGACACATCTGCAATGTCTTGGAGTTGCAGGCAACATCTGCATGTTTTCTTGGCAATCCTATTTCCATATACCCTTTGCAATGCAACCATCCCTAATAGGCTGCATTCACTGGGGCAAGCCACACTTTCAGATGCCCACCATGTTAAAAAATAGCACATGCATAATGAAATGAGCGTTCAGGAGTTGAGATAAAGCAAAGTGCTGGTAGCAAATAACCAGTGGCTTCTAACAGAACTTCAGGCTACCAAATTACATTGGAAGGAATGTGGCATTATTTCCCACTTCTGTTTTCCTAGCCTGGCACGCTTTCCTAGTCTTTCAAATTCCCAGCTCTGCCAGAAAACATAGCTGCTAATACAGCTTGCACTAACTTTGAAGAACATCCCTTTGGTAAGGAAGACTAATAAGCTGTTTAAGCTAAATTTGCAATTCAAAAGAAGTAATCCCAAACCAGGATTTTCCTAAAAAACTAAGTAAGAAAGCACTAAATGCTTAAGGAGGGTTAATTAAACCCTCTACTCTTTTAAATGCTACAGAATCTTCGTATTTAAACTCTGAGATAGACATATGAGGCGTTTCTGACAATTCCCAATGCAAGCTGGTAGGCCAGCATTCAGCGCCTGGCAGCACATAGGGCTCCAGAGACTGTGGACATAATTGGATGATGCTTTTCTTCTTTTTGCTGCACATAAGAGGTGTGATTGATTTAAACTGCACTTAGTTTTATGAGGCTCTGAACATCTCAATTTTCTGCTTTGAAATCTGAAGATGAATTTGTCTAAATGGATATAATTCATTATTTTGTTTTTACTTTTTTGGTAAAACAGATTGGATTAAAAGCAAAAAAGAGGAGCATAAACTGAAGAAATTCTTAACAGCCAATTTACATATGGATTTGCCTCATTTCTTTCTTTTCTAAGTTGTCTTTAATGTTAAAACACTTAACATGCCAACCTCAGAGGTTTTGTAGCAGAGTTGTATGTCAAGATTTTCACATTAATACCTCTGCCACCAAATCTCAGTTTCCTTTGCTTCCATATGCAAATGAGATCTACCTTATCATGAGGTCACAATGAACTGGAAAATTTAATTTTCTATTCTTATAAGGTACTAAAGCCTGCAAGAGAAGCCATATATCTTCTTCGGGGATCAAGAAAATCGTTTGCCTTTCTGTAGTGTGATAAACATTAAGTGTTTAAATGTTACTCTCACAAATCAGATCTAACTTCAAATAAGGCTTTTCATTTACGTAAATGCTTTTTTCCCTTTCTTTTTCCTTAGTGGGATCTAAATGAAGGTATGGCAACACTAACTTCATGTTTTGTGTTGAAAATTGTATTGAGCCACATTAGTGAACTTTTAAAGCTTATTTCTGTCACCTCAAACAAATATACTAATATATTCCATTTATACACATAGGATATAATATTTGAGCAGGAGAAATTATAATTTCACACTAGATATTGAATAAATAAAATTGTATGCCATAACTGTTTTGAATATAGGCACTTCTCCCAGAGTATGTGAGCAAGTAGATACGGAGCATTTCTGTAGTGTAGTTGTTATCACATTTGTCTCACACACAAGAAGTCCCTGGTTTTTGAGCAGACAACCCTTAATTATTACTCTTGAGTTTAAGGGTCTTTTCCCTCCCAAATGATTTTGTGATTCTAACTAGGGTGAGCAGAGCTTCATCTCTTGTCACTATGCAAATGAAAATTACTTTCTGGGATTGGAGTTGCATATTGGTATGGTTGACCTTTACATAATTTTTTTTTTTTTGATTCATGTGTAATCTATCAGGCTGAAAACCTACAATTATTGATACAGGAGAGCAAGTATTTTTCAAAAAAATTAAATTGGAAGACTTTATTATCAAACTTCAAGAATATGCAGTGACAGATTATCAGAACCGAATGCAATCATTTTTAGAAGCAGCAAAATTTACTTGTAATGAGCATCCTGGGTTCAGCAGTAGCAGTCATTTTTCTCCTTAGTAGCTGGTACAGTGCTGTGGTTTTGACTTTCAGCCTGGGAACAGCGCTGATAACACTGATGTTTTTAGTTGCTGCTCAGTAATGTTTACACTGACCAAGGACTTTCTGAGTCTCATGCTCTGCCAGGGAGGAGGGCAAGCCAGGAGGAAGCAGAGACAGGACACCTGACCCAAACTAGCCAAAGAGGTATTCCATACCACAGCACGTCATGCCCAGGATGTAGAACTAGGGGCAGTTACCCGGAAGGGCTAGATCAGTGCTTGGGTCGGGCTGGGCATCAGTCAGCGGTTGGTGAGCGGCTATATTCTCTTCCATTGTTATTTCCCTTATCATTATTATTATTGGTGGTAGCAGTAGTGGTTTGTGTTATATCTTTTGTTACTGGACTGTTCTTATCTCAACCTGTGGGAGTTACATTCTTTCCATTCTCCTCCCCATCCCTCTGGCAGCGGGTGGGAGGAAGGTGGGGTCTGAGTGAGCGGCTGCGTGGCTGAGTTGCTGACTGGGCTTAAACCCCGACATGAGCATAAAAACTATTTTTAAGAAATTATATTTGGAAACGGTGAAATGAAAATTCAGTAGTTTTCTTTTTTTCTGCAATAATGGTACCCTATTGCATTTCTTTCTACTCAATCGTCTCTTAATTTACACAACGCTGTCTTAAAAAAAAGGGATTTTAACTAGAAGTACCCTCAGAGCCATACTTTAAAACTGAGAGGTTCAAAATAAGAGATTATCAAAAAAGGTAGAAGGCAGCTGTATGGAGGTTTTTGTGTGTGTGTGTGTCTGTTTGTTTTCCTTTTTTTTTTTTTTTTAATTGTGTGTGGTTTTCTTTTCTGTATGTAGTTAACTGCTGTTTAAATAGCTATTTCATTGAAAGTGATACCGTATTGTATTCCTTTTCTGTATCACGACTCTGAATTCAAACGCATATTTGAAATCCATGGATGCTGCACTGGTTGGGATAAATTCTTTGCAGAAACGTTGCACATATATTCATATATAATATTGTAAAATGCATACACAATAATATATATATATTTATATATATTTGTGGGCTCTGATGGACTAAAATAAATTCTTGTAAATGTTTGGACTTTATAGATAGTTATTTCTGTTACACTACAGGCATAGTCCCAGCTATTAGATGAAGAAGATATGATAGCTTTACTTTCATCAGTACAAGTCAACATGTGGTAAGGCACATCTGATTGATTATGTCACTGACTGTGTGCTATATATGGCCTAATAGCTCCAAAGGACACAACTGTTTTGATTGCATAAGCTAGAGATAGTTTCTTTCTTATACAAGCCTACTGTGCTGATATTGACTTAACTATCCTGCACAACAGAAACTAGTTTAAAATCTAGCACAGAAAATAATATATGAAGTGTGTTAAAAGATGCTTAGCTTCCAAAAATGAATGCATGTCTTTTAGTATTCAGGAATGCTGAACTTTAATGAAATGGACTTCATGCTTTTGCATTAAATATATTTCAGTCTTACATGCCTCTTTTTAACTCTACACTTGTCTTGTTTCTCTCTGCTATCAAATGTTATAGCAGGATTACCACAAGTGTTCATACTCAGAGCTAGGCCCAAAATACTTTTATTTTAAAATGATGATGAGTGGTTAAATATATTGCCTGTCTTGAAATGCAGGATGGATGTCTTTGAAGAACAATTCAAAAACCATTTTTGTGAAATCCTGCCTGACCAATTTAGTGGCCTTCTATGATGGGGATTTAGTGGCCTTCTATGATGGGGCTACGAAACTGATGGACAGGGGCAGAGCAGTTGATGTCATCTACCTGGATTTGTGCAAAGCGTTTGACACTGTCCCACATGACATCCTTGTCTCTGAATTGGAGAGACATCAATTTGATGGGTGGACCACGCGGTGGATAAAGAACTGGCTGGATGGCTGCACGCAAAGAGTTGTGGTCAATGGCTCCATGTCCAACTGGAGACCAGTAATGAGTGGTGTCCCCCAGGGATCGGTGTTGGGACCGGTCTTGTTCAACATCTTTGTTGGTGACATGGACAGTGGGATTGAGTGCGCCCTCAGCAAGTTTTCCAATGACACCAAGCTGTGTGGTTCAGATGATACACTGGAGGGAAGGGATGCCATCCAGAGGGACCTTGACACACTTCTGAGATGGGCTGATGCCGACCTTATGAAGTTTAACCATGCCAAGTGCAAGGTCCTACACCTGGGTGGGAGCAATCCCATGAAGTTCAAGCATGCTACAGGTTGGGCAGAGAAGAGATTCAGAGCAGCCCTGTGGGGAAGGACTTGGGGGTGCTGATCAATGAGAAAATGAATATGAGCCGGCAGTGTGCGCTTGCAGCCCAGAAAGCCAACTGTATCCTGGGCTGCATCAAGAGGAGAGTGACCAGCAGGTCAAAGAAGGTGATCCTGCCCCTCTACTCTGCTCTTGTGAGACCTCACTTGGAGTATTGTGTGCAGTTCTGGTGTCCTCAACATAAAAAGGACATGGAACTGTTGGAACAAGTCCAGAGGAGGGCCACGAGGATGATCAGGGGACTGGAGCACCTCCCGTATGAAGACAGGCTGAGAAAGTTGGGGCTGTTCAGCCTGGAGAAGAGAAGGCTGCGTGGAGACCTCATAGCAGCCTTCCAGTATCTGAAGGGGGCCTACAAGGATGCTGGGGATGGACTGTTCATCAGGGAGTGTAGTGACAGGACAAGGGGTAATGGGTTCAAACTTAAACAGGGGAAGTTTGGATTGGATATAAGGAAGAAATTCTTTACTGTCAGTGTGGTGAGGCACTGGAATGGGTTGCTCAGGGAGGTTGTGAATGCTCCATCCTTAGCGGTGTTCAAGGCCAGGTTGGATGAGGCCTTGGGTGGCATGGTTTAGTGTGGGGTGTCCCTGCCCATGGCAGGGGGGTTGGAACTAGATGATCCTAAGATCCTTTCTAACCCTAACTATTCTATGATTCTTCCACAACTTCCCTTAATGAAAATTACAAAAGAATGTTGTTCTCAGTGAAAAAACCAAAAAAGATGAGAAGTAGAAATACATTATCTTACTATTACACATTTATATGCATACATTACAGATGAACAAATGATGAAAGGAAATGGAGAGGAAGTTGTTCAAGTTGCCAGAGATGTCAAAAAAGAGTAACACACAATTGGCATAACTTCATTTGATATGAACATAACTTTTTGGTTCATTTTCAATTTTCTTCATTTGATGTGAAGTTAATTGGAGAGCTCAGAATGAATGTATCTTTGACATCAAAACTGGAGGAATGGTGATTGCAATAAATTACAAGCTTTGGAGATACTGCAGTGTTTTAATATGCTAGTAACTCTGAAGGCACACACATTGAGAAGGAGTGAACAGATACATGCTCTCAAGAAGGATTCTAAATTTAACTAAGTTTAAGCAACAAGCATACAAGTGACACTGGTGGTCTTCAGTTGGCTTGATCAGCTCCTTGTGCAGACAATTAACATTTCGTTCTGGATTGCCTTAAAAAATCTTTCCATAATTAGAACACTTAATTTGAATCAACTCAATATTTTCTTTTTTATTTGCAATCCTCGTGCTTTTTCTTAGTGGTTTATTAATCATTTAGGCTTAATACCAGAACAAAACTGCCATTAGTACTTATAAGGTTAGATAGACAGACTACGAATACATCTGCCAAAATAAAAAAAAAAAGGGTTGTCTCTTTTTTTTTTTTTTTTTTCTTGGTAAAGGGAAGATATTATCTACAGGCAGTATTACAGCTATTACAGCTGTGTAGCTGTAGTACTGTTCTTGAAGAAGTTCCTCAGCCCCACAACGCCTTTATTAACAGCAGGTGTCTCCGCTTTCCCGCATATCGGACTCAGCCCCTGCCCCGGCGCCGGCTCCCCCCAACCTGTCCTGCGCACCCTGCGCACTGTTTTCAGACCCCGCCTGAGGTAGCAGCGCCAATAAACAATAGACCCTACCCGCTGTTCTGTAAAGAAGGTGCTGTAATGGCACAACCATTACAACAAAGAGCGAAAATAGATCTATAGGCAAAATAGTACTTAACCGGTTATGCAGGGCGGGTTCCCCCTTGAGAAGCTAATTTAGTATATTAGCTGCTGTCATTATTTGTGACAGCTTTTCGTGTTTTAAACATACTTACATTTGTTTATTGTGTAACGGCTGTCTTACAAGGGATACACACAACACGCTATTTGTCCGTCTCTTCTGGTCTCTCTTTTGTGTAAGGAAAAAGTAGTGGTTGCTTTCACAGAACATTTTCCTTCCCCTGCTCCATGCTGCAACTTTAGTCATGAAACAGGCTCACAGGTCTGACTGACGTGAAATATTAGGGGAATATTAAAGCGCATCTCAACTCCCACATGAAAAAAATATATGTAAGTGAGAAATTAACGATTTCCATCCTTTCTCAAGCAGTATCGGAGGGGATCACGTGACATCTGTTCTTCTTTGGATCTGGGTCTCCTGTTCGCGGGACCGAAGGAGCTTTGACTATGCTATTCTTCGGTCAGCACTGGGTGGAGCCCCTCCTTCTCTGGGATGAACGAAGTAACCTCTGAGGCTCTTGTGTAGCTTTCACTTTGCCTACAAGTGACTGGGGGGAAAGGCTATTTTTGGGGTGCGTGGAGAGCGTCGGGAGAAGGGGGTGAAGGCAACATCCGCCCTGGGGAGCGTCCCCGCAAAGCCTGTAAGTGGTGAAGTTGTCGGTCTGGCCATCGTTGCTACGCGCCGCCACTCCTCGTCCGCCGCGACGGTAGCGCCGGGGCCGGAGTCGGGGGCGGGTCGGGCACCGCCGGGCTGGGGGGAGGAGAAGGAGGAGGAGAAGGAGGAGGAACTGCACCCCGCCGGTCCCGCTGCTCTCACCGCCCCTCGCTCGGCGCAGCGGCGAAGGGGCTCTCGGAGCCGGCTCGGACGGGGAGGGCGCCAGCGGGACAGGTAGGTACGGACCATCCATTTCCGTCCCACCCAATCCTGTTCCATCCCATCCCATCCCATCCCTCTCCGTCCCGTCCCTCCACTCTCCGCAGGTGCGGCGCCGGGATGCCAAGGTGTCGGAATGCCGCGGTGCCTGGATGCCGCGGAGCAGCGCGGCGGCATCCCTGTTAGAGCGGCGGCAAACGCAACATTGCTCCCGAAGCGGAGCAGAACGGGGCGGGGATTTTGCCCTGGGCAAAGGTGGCCTCTGGGTAGCGGCGCGATGCTGTCCCCCTCGTCCGGTAACCCGGTATCTCCATCTTTGCAGAGCAGTCGAACGCCCATGCATGTTTCAAACCGCGTTGAGGCTGGTTGGGCGAGCGGGCTTCGGGCAGGCTCATCCCTTTCTCCCCTGACCACGTCGCCGCCGTTTCCCGGGACGAGTCAGTTCAGGCTTTCCTGTATTGCTGCGGAAAGATCTTTTTTTAAAGGTTGCCGTTCGTTTTCACGGAAAGTTTTTGACAGTCCTAAACAGAGACTGGAACGAGCACAGATACTGATATAGAGGGATGTTTGTGTGTGTATGTAAATAAGCGTGACTTGCACATCTGTTACATAACTTGACTTTGTTCCAGCATTATGTCCTTCAGCAGAAGCTGCCTAGAGAAATTCTCAGTTGTGTGGTATCCTGTACAGATTTTCTTTTGGCGACAGTTATAGTAGTATAAATATTTCCTATTTTGTGTTCCAGCCAAGAAGTAGGCTTGATCTGGAAATGTAGGCACAAATCAATTAGGAAAAATAGGCAGCTGCTGTTCCTAGAATGAGCTAGTAATGCAGGCTTTTTGCTAATCTTACGAATTACCTAGACGTTGCTGCCAGTCATTGAGAAATCAAATGTAGTCCAAGTAGACATGTATTTCACAGAATCACATACAGCTCTGAAGTTGTTCTCAAGTACCAACTTTTGGTTGTAGAGCAAGTTTAAAACCTCAGTTTGGACCAATCCTGTCAGTACTGAAGATGTTCCATGGCATACTTCCTCAGGTTTGTAACTGAGCTTTGGCAGCAGCAGTTTGGAAAGCAGATTAACATAATGATTCTATTTAGGAAAAATGGTTTTATCCAGCAACTTGGAAGAAAAAGAAAAGGCAAGTCTGGAGAGTTTCCCAGCAGATAAGCTACAGACCTACGGTGAAAAGCGTTAGATGCCTTGACTGAGCAGCATGTCTGATGTGAGACTGAAGCTGAAAGCTGGCTTAAGTTTCCTTGTCAAAACCCCTAAATGCCATTTGTGCCCAATAACACAATACCATGAGGAAAGCATACGTAATTAGGTATGTGCGTTCCTCTTGAAGTGGAGGGGGGAATCCAACTGTCTGAGGTGGAGAGAGAATTTAGGAAAATAACAGCTTGGGTGGCCAAATTATCTGTATCAATTGCTACTCAGTGGCTCTGCAAATGAAACTGTATTTGGAAACCTACTTTTATTTCCTGTCTCAAGACAGAAAGGTCAGCCAGGCAGGTGTGCTGCAGGTTTTTAATAAGCGGGACAAACAACGTAATTTAGGCTCACATTTCTACTTGTTTGCTCATGCAAGTCATCACCTGCATAGCATCAAAATGTAAGACCTTATCTAGTAAAAATTAATTGAATTTTTCTTACACAGACTATTGTAATCACCACGTGGCCTTGTCAGACAATCAAATTTAAATGGTATCACTCCCACAAGAGGTGGATCAATTGGATCATGTTAGTATTTATAGTTAATGTGCTGTGGAGAAGGCATGGCTTTGTGTTTGGCTTCTTAAGATGGTGCAGTTTTAAGTCTGGAGTGTTGAAAGTCTCTGCCAGAAGATAAGCCATTCACAGGACTGTCAATGAATTTTCTGCATCTCAGTGACTGAAATCCATGTCTTGCAAAAAAATGCTCAGCTGCTGGCTGCTCAGTGGCCTGTGTGGAGTAAGCTGGTGGTATCTATTTAATTTCCTTGGAAATCATATATCAGAGTTCCCCTATTTTGAATACTAGGTGGTGAAAAGGTCTGGAGTCTGCTCTGTGTTCCGGGGGGGGGGGGGGGGGGGGGGGGGGCTCTGCGTGCCTATTTCAACTCCCCATGGACACCACCAGTAGGCAGAAACTGTATTTCCTTTGCCTCAATAACATGATGCTTTAGCCCTTCATTTACCCTAAATTTTACTGTTTAGCTGCTCTAGCTAAAACATGCATAGCTAACACCAACAAAATGCGGCTTGAGGTGTGGGGTTGCATCCTCACAAGTGGACGTGTCCAGAGGTTAACAGTGTTAAATGAGCTGTTCCTGCCCTGCAGGTGAACAGAAGATTTTGACCTAGTGAACAGTCCTGTGGTGATTCTCATAACCTCGTTTTCCATGAAAGGATGTATTCTGCTGTCTGCAGGCTTACATCTAGGGAGGCAAATGCAGCTTAAGAAAAGGAGTTAACTCATCTATGCAAAGAACACAGGAACCGTGGATTAACATACTTAGGTTTGATTAACATCTAACAGAATTTGGAGCGGGCTTTTGGCTGCAGCTGGTTAGGATCCCTTGAATTTATATTCAGATTAGGTGGCAGGAGATTTGTAATGTGTCTCTACATACCTTTTTCTTTTCTAGGTATTTTCACTTCTTCTCATTGGGGAAAGTAAATGGCTTTTGAGGAAAAGAAAACATAAACAGATTCTTTGCATATGTACCACAATCTTGGTCAAAACAAAGATAGGTTGATTATTCCATACAGAATACTGTAACTTGGATGTGATCCAGTATATTAATTTTTAAAATACAACACAGTGTAGAGCAGTAAAAGTCCATTGTAAGACTTTCTTTGGCAGTAGAATGGTGTAGTGAAATTAGAGTCAAAGTTCTTGCATCCTTATTTCCATTAAGTGGTGTCATTGTTGATGATTGATGCCAATGGCACCGGATTTCACTATATAGTAGTTATGTTACCAACTCACTATCAGCAATAGAATTTTACCCTGATTTTTAATATCAAGAGATGCGCTTGACAGTAACTGGTACTCATATTCTGCTTTAAAGATTTGAAACATGCTAGAATCATGGGTATAACTGTATTATTCTTTAATCTATGAGGACAATCTATGTCTTGATATTCCAAATGATTTTTCTTATAAAAAAGGTATGTATCATCTAAAGCCGTCTGTCAGAAAAACAGGAGGAGTATTCTGGGGAGGGATTTGCTTTACTAGAATAGCTTTATTGATTGTGTCAGTGTTCTTGTTAATTAACCTATTCAAACTGGTCTTTAATTGATGTTTTGCTTGTGTAAGGATTTGTAGTTCATGCCTTTGGATGTACACATTAGGTTTATATTAAAATGTAGACAGCTAGCTCTTCATCTCCGTTATCTCTGTTTTGTATCTGATTGTCAGAGAAATTAGCCAATAGTCATTAATGAGGTGCTAATTCTGACCTCTTTTGATGTGCAAGACAATGAAAGAATATAGATTAGGAAACAAAAAGCATAATTTTACCTTTGACATTGACTTACTGTGTGACCTTAGGGAAGAAATTTAATCTTTTTTCTGTTGCTGTACAAGAACACTCTTCTAAGCTTACAAAATTATTTTTGTTGAACACTCAAAGATGCAAGTTAACTCCTGCAAAGTAACTTGAATATAAAGACTTCATATTAATGTGCCATGTTTAAAATAGAAACACTAGCACTGACAGCTGTAGGTTGTATGGCTTTAGTGTCCCACCACTCCAGTCACAGGAGTGACTGTACAACAGCACAAAACAATAGCAAAAATAATCTTGCCTTTTACAATCTAAAATTTAAGACAAAAGACAATAAGAAACAAGGAAGGACAGTGAACTAGTTAAAACAGCTGTCAAGCACAGTCATTATTATTCATCAATAATTATGGAAATTAAAATACTTAAAGGGATTATTAACAGCTTTTTTTTCAGGGGACAGTCTTCAAATAGGAGGTGGTGTAGAACTGCTTCTCTGAAACACCAGTGTATTACCAGTGAGGGCTGGTACCATGGCACTGCTGAAGAGGTCAACATCCTGATAAGTTCCAGAAATGCTGGGCATGGGAAGAGACCATGAAAGGCAAGGGGAGGCTCAGAGAAGTCATGACTTTAGACTAGCAGGTGGATTTGTCAGGCTGGACAGGAGAAGTTCGGAGGGTTTTGTGGTGTGGGTAAAGTTGTGCAGGCATAAGCCCTGGCCCAGCCTGGTAGTGTCTCTCATAGGCAGTGCTGGTCTGGAAGAGTGTGATCAAAACTGGTACATGATGTACAGAAGGAGGGATGGTCAGGGCTCCTCAGGAAAGAGAGATGATCAAGACAGTAATAATGTGTGTTTTGGGCAACTGGCACATCTATGAGTAATAGCGGGGTAGAATACTAAGCCAGAGAAGATATGTTATTTTGATGGACTGCAGTTGGATTTTCTCTTGAAAAATGGACAGGACACAAAACAAGCAGCAAGCTGGTAGCTATTCCATGCACAAGCCCATTTCTTTTGGAAAAAAGCCATTGCTTTGTAAAGTGTTCCATATGTTGCAAGCATTATTCTATGAGACCTTGCCACATTGTGCTTATGTCCTTTAAGGGTAGATCCTTTAAGCTCTCGTCAAAGTGAGTAGCGTTGTGTTCCATAAGTAACAGTACAAGAAAAATACATGCAACTGAAAATGATTCAGAGAGACAGTAAGGGTGGTAGGATCTTGTTCTTAACATATTTTTATCTTAGCTCTGTGAGAATATTTTTCAGTAATGAAAACAAATACATCCGTGCAGGGTCTTCAATTCAGCATGTACGCAGAAACTTTTGAAACTTCTCCTATATAGAAATCTTATTTATTACTTTTCAGGACTTTTTTTTTGTGTACTTGATAAATTTAAAGGATTGACATAGCAAATAATAATATTGCCACCTGGCAATTTGCTCATCTTTATCTTATGGAGATGTTTTGACTTTTATCTTGCAGACAGTTTTCTGAAGTACAGGATTAAAATACTACAGGTGTTGACAACTTTGACTTGGGACTTTTTCTATTCCCAACTGCTACTTGGAACAAAATACTCTGCTATCATAGGGCTCAGGGAAAGTCATGATGAGATCCTCATCCATGATTCACAGTGGATGTGGCAGTGCCTGTACTCTGCAGTCATGCCGAAGCTTTGTAGTCGTGCCAGCCTGGAGTGTGGGAGCTGCCTGAGAGCTCCCCAGCTCTGCCTCTGCTCATACTCTTGTGGGGAGCCAGCATGTGCTTCAGGAAGCTCTACACTGCAATCTCATTTTGATGTGCAGTTTTGACTGTCATAATGCACATCCAGTGATCAGGGCTACAGGGTGCATCTCCCTTGCATTGTAGACACATGTGGGAATAGTGAGGTTCTTAGCTGGTGGAACAATAGGGAGGAATTTGCAGCTGCGATGCTGTGCTTGTCTTCTCCTAAAATGGGCTTTAGGAAGATCCCACCACCATGCTAGTATCCTTCTGACATCACATATAGCAAAGACGAACTAAATCAAACTTATTTCTACGTTTTCACTACTGTTTTCTTCATTCAGACCTTTTAAACCATGGCAGTCTACTTTTTATTAACCATATTGCTCAACAGCTGAGTTTGCTGTTGATCTTGCATAGTGATTTAGATGGTGACTATGTTATGTTGCTTGCCCCTTTCTTCATGTGGTCTCTAGAGAAATTTCAGAATCAGTCGATTTGTGTGAGAGTTTCTGAATCCTGACTTTCAAAGTTTCAGCACTGCTGAGCTGATTGACTAAAAAGCAGCGAAAGAGTTTCGATCACAGGGCTCTGCCAAAAAGGGCCCCCAAAGTGAATGTTTTGTGTGAAGCATGCCTTGCAGTTTAAACCCAGAGTGACAGTGATTGTAATACAACGCTGTTCATGTGACAGCCAGACAAAGAGGCCATTATGTACGGCTGGCTAGCATCAGATCTTCCCAAAGCCAACAGTCAGACTAAGCTTGGTCGCCCCGAGAACGTGAATACACTAGAAGCACTCTCGTGTTAAAAAAGAAGAAAAAGATATGTGTGTGTGCATGCGCACGCGTGTATGTGTGTGTGTGCACCAAGGTCTGATTAAGTTATAAGTACAAAATGATGTAATTGATTTATGTTTTTGTGGAAGTTGAAAAACCTACATGTAATGCTACACTGAGGACAGACTAGGTGGGAGTAAGACAGAGTATGTCAACAGAACAAGTAGGTCTTAAGTTCTTTTGTGCCCTGCTACAAGATTGCTTGCCACAGTGTGCTTTGGAGCATGTGTGATTGAGTTTTGTTTTCCTCTACAGTGTTTACAAAAATTTGGACTGCACTGGACTGTCAGTGCACATTTTATGATCACTGGAACTTAGGCACAAATACTGCTTATGTGTGTTTGTGGGAAGCATTTTTTTTTGGTGACTTATAAATCTTCTTCAAAGGGTTCCAGACCACTGGAAAGAATCAAAGCACTTGGTACATGAACAAGTGTCCCTGACAACTTGAGCCCTGGGTCAGTTTTGGCCCAAGAGGCCTCAGATTTACATCAGCCATTGTAAATCTACTTAAAAAATAGGGTACTGCGGCTGGAGTGGAAAGCTCTTCAATGAGAGATTTATTTGTTTAAAAACAACTGTTTCACCTTTGCAGCATTGAGAGCTGGGCCATCACACAGGAGGGGGCACCTGATGATGACCAGTCGCTGGTGCAACCAACAAAGGTGCTTTGGCCTCATTCCCTATCTACTGCTGTATGTTACTTTTTTTTCTCCCTTTGTTTTTTTTTTTTCCACACCCTCCCCCCTTTTTTTTCCTTCTTCCTCTTTCTTTCTTGCTCTTCTTCTTCTCTTTTTTTCTCTCTCTTCCTTTTTCTTTTTTCTTATTCTGATCGAGGACTTTATTAAACTAGTGTTTGCTTTTGATGGTATTCACTCCTAAACACTTAGCTTACAGGAAGAACATTATTTACAGAGCAGTCTTTTCTTGTTTGTTGGTATACTGGCATTGGTATAAAACCAAAGCACTGTGAGTTCAATTTCTTTAATTTTATGTAAGGTTCAAATATGCTTTTTTCATTTTGCTCTATTACTCTTGCTGAATAAAGAAGTTCAAAATATAAAATGATTTCATATTCTTCAGTTGTTTTGTTTATACTGACACTTTTTTTCCTACTTTGTTTACACATTCCTAGTGAGTATTTTATTTTAGAGAAGCTGTTACAGTGTAAAGAGGAACAGAAAACATTTTTTTTTGCAACTGGTGATGGATTAGTATTAAATAATTAATATTTTTATTTACTCAGTACTCTGTCATTAGGCTTTTCTTTGAAGGGTTTTTTTGTCTATACTTTTGAGCCAAGAAGTATTCTGTAGAGAGTCAGGCTGTATTTTGTGTTTGAGGTACAAGTGATAAATCAAGAAGCATAGCATATTGGTGGCTCTATTTAAATACACAATACAGATGCCCAAGGAGCTGATGATTTTGTTACTATCACCTGCACCATTGAAAGGCCAAGTTCAGTCCTGTTCCATCCAGCGTGTGCTGAGGGCTGCCTCCAGCAGCCAGCCCTTCTGCATGGTCACTCCCCACCACTCCAAAAACATGACTCTTGGGACTTGTTGCAAGCTCTGGATGAACTTGGCACTTTTGCTCACAAATTCCTTTTTATGCCAAGTTGCTGGTGCTTGAGGATCAAAACTAGAAAGCTTAATGGTTTTGTCTGAATTCTACATGTCAGTAAAAATCCCAGCCAGTTTTGGTCTGACACTTGATGAGGTTTTGGTCATTGCTACTTCTTTCTTTAACAGTGTGTTCGAACAGTCTCACTGCCCCTGGCAAAAAAGCAGGATGTGCTTGGTTTTGGGAGCACAGCTGGCAGAATTAGACTCCTGACCAGCTTGTTACTGCAGTGTTTACCTTACATATTTTAGTAAATCTTCTAAATAGAAAGAAGTCCAAGGATACAGACCAATTGGTGTTAGGAGACTGAGCTTTCAGCTTAAGACATTCAGTGATCTGTCTCAGTACAGCAGATGAATAAATGCTTGCTAAGGGTACAGCTGGGCCAGATAGGCTGTTTTTTACAAACAATCCTGAATAAAAGGATTGCTACTTTTTTCTTTTAAACTCTGTTAGACTGCATGGAAGTAAGTATTTCCTTTTCTCTTGCAAGCTCTACGGAAGTGATGCTTGTGATCTCTGTATGTGCTGCTGTTAAAGGATGTTTGTAGGCCACTGAACAGCTTAATGACAGTAGTAGATTTTAATTATCCATATAATTACTTTTTTTTTGTATGGGAATCTCTTTGATTATAAAGTCACTATGAATGTTCTAAAAGCGCGTGTCATGTGAAACAGTACATTGTCATCTCCTCAAGACAACAAAGGAAACAGCTTCTCCAGATCTGAAATCCCATCTCTTATGTGGCCCTTTCACTTAGAAAGGAAATTATTGCTTCCAAATACTAATGTTTGGATTTGTACAAATGAACTCATGTCACGGGTGTGCTTTACTGTTCAGATCACATCCTGCTGTACCATATTTGTTTTAGGGACCACAAAAGACATAGATATTTGAGTATATATTTTAAAAATTATGCATAGGGCTTAATTGCAGAGATAGTGCTATGTGATTCCTGCCTTCTATATTTGGTATAGGTGTTGCTATCTGTTGTGATGTAAGCTTTTACAGTCCTGTTTGATGTTCTCAGGACCTCCCACACTTTTGGTATTTTCTGATGCATCAAAATTAAGGTATTCAATGACACAAAACCACAAAACATGGGAACTTTGAAACTTGTGAAATTTTGCTTTTTATGGCGCAACTAGGAGACTTTCAAGAATCTGAAACACCACTTGAAGAAGGTTCTGTGGAAAGATGAGAAGGAGG
Source organism: Psittacula echo (assembly GCF_963264785.1). Classification (NCBI taxonomy): domain Eukaryota; kingdom Metazoa; phylum Chordata; class Aves; order Psittaciformes; family Psittacidae; genus Psittacula; species Psittacula echo. Next base: position 51,741,767 of record NC_137742.1, on the reverse strand, counting down.
TTTGTCACTTGTGTTCAACAAGTCTTAGTTTATATCCTCTCTAGATAATTGTAATATGTTCAGACTTGTGTCTGTTTATTCTGAGTTCGGAGACTGCATGTCCCCTGCTGCTGCTTCACAGACTCTTCTGCCAGACAGAGGCCACATTCCTCAAAGCAGCTAAGGTGAAGCAGTTAAGTAATTAATACTTGTCCACACTGGCTGTATGTTGGTTAGAGAGCATGTAAGAGAGGCAGAATAAAATGCCTGGTGCCATTATTCCTGCAGGGTGGTGTTGCTTTCCTGCTAGTGGGAGTTTTTGGTACACAGCAGCTGAGGAGTGTTTCACTGGCTGCAGTACACTATTATTACGATGATGTAATTATTATTATTATTATTATGTAATTTATTTTAGTGGATTCTGGTTAACCACATGATTGCCTTTTATGCATAAGAATGTGAGGTAAGGTATGGATTTTTTTTCCTGCCATGTCAAATATCTGGGGCACCTGTGGACAGATGGCTGCTGCTGCTTCTTTGTACTTGTGTTGTCTTCCTGGCATGACCAAGAGGAAAAAAAAAGTATGTAACACTCTTCAGGTTCTCAATGTCATGTTTGTGAAGAGAGGAGCTCTAAGTCCAGTAGCAAACAAAACACTTCCCTCACTCTGTTGGCTGTTTCTCTTGCCTGTTGAGAAGCAGGAAGGCTGGTGGTCTACCAAGTGTAACAGCCCTGGTCAAACAAACTGCTTCCCCCACTGTGTAGGGGACTGAGGTCTTAACTCTTGGCAAGGGTATGGGTTTCATGTAGGGTTGGGTACTCCAGTTGTAGCCCGCCTGGGAACTGAGGGATGAGCTCTTTGTTTCCAGTGGGTTGAGGAGGTATGCCCATACGGGGAACCTCTGCACTGTGTACTCAAGTGTTTGACATGGGGAACTGCACCTTCCTCTAGTTTTCAGTTTTGGCAATGGTGTTTCTAAAGAAAATTTCCCAGTTTACACAGGCTGGCTGACTCCATTGCTCTGTCATCTCCAAAATCATAGGCTGCCTCTTCATTACCGTCTTTTTGCCCCAATCCCTCCCCTCCGCCCCCTTAACACGCTTATCTCCTTCCCTCAGATTTTCTTCTGCTTACATACTGAAAACGCGAAAGCAGAAAATCACTGGCGTTCTTTTTTCTGCCCCGTTCATGGACCGTGCGAGGCTGAGTGCGGGCTCCTGGCGCCGGGGCAGACCCGCCGGGCACAGCTCCGGGCGGGGGCATTCATTCACCAGCGGTTCGTGGAACTTGTGGCTCCGCCTGCGCTGTAACGGAGCCTTCGTGCTGCTTTAATCCACGCCACATGCGGGTGACCCGAGCAAACCCTGTGGTAAAACAGAAGCCCTGTTGTGTGTTTGCGGAGCAGTTGCTCGGAAGCTGAAGTACAGCTGTGGCCGGGCTTGTTTGGAAGTGAAGAGTAACTTGATCTTTTAATCTTTTTTTTTTTTTCCCTTTCCTTTTTTTTTCCTCTCCTTTTTTTTTCCTCCCCAGACCGATATTGTAAATAACAACTGTTTCTGAAGGGTACCTGTCAGTGGGATTGAAATGCATATTTTAAATTGAGGGGTAGATTTCATGAAGGTTTTAGCTGTGTGCAAAGAATGTGCTTTCTTTTCTTGTGAATTATTGCAGCTAGTTTCATTTCTTTTAAAATAAAAGGCACAAGAGAACAGAAGAATGTTCTTCCTACTTGCATTGAGTAAACTAGGAATAACTCAAGTGAGATCAGGGGACTTTCAGAGTATCTGAGGTGAGGCGCATGAACATGGATCTCTTGTGCATTGCCTGGGAAACATATTGTAGGACCTGTGAACATATACATGTCTCTGTTATCCAGCTATCCCAAACCTGCCTCCATTAAAGCCAGAACAACTGGCCTCTTTTAATAGATTATTAAATTTTCTTCCAGAAAAAAAGCTGAATTGCAAGCTCTGTAATGGCCTCTGCTGAGAATGCATGGCAGCATTAGTGTTCTTTATGCTTTAGGGTAGTTTTGAATAAGGCTCTACCAGCTGCAAATGCTGCTATGCAGGTATGCCACAGGGCTTCATCATTTTAAGATAGAAGATGGTACTGAACAGAAGTTTTACAAGTTCTGAGGAAGTTACTTAAATTTTGATCCTGCAACAGAGTGAATTTTTCATTATTGAATAAGAAGATTGGGAGAGCAGTTATTGAAGAATGAAACAAAAAAGCACAGCAAGGGAGAAGCTTCTTTGCTTGAAGTATCCCTGTTGCTGTGTAGTAGATTTTTTCTGTCTCCATAACCCATTTCAGAGAGCTGGGAGACTTAATCTCCTCTCTGAAACAATATTGTTTCTCTGCAACTTTAATGCACTTCTAACATAGGCTCCATTCTTTCTTGCTGAACACTAGTTCATGCCAATTTGCATTATGTATGAATAACAACAGCCAGGATATGCATTCATGGTAAGTGAACCTCAAAGGATGCAGGGATTTGGGGTTCTGGTTTCCACCGCTAAAATACAGAGGACTTTATTTGTGTTTTCACAAACTGTCAACCTTTCTGTGTGTACAACACCCTTTTACAAGTTGATTTTTATTTGACAGTGGATCAACCTCAGAAAATAAATTTTAGGGTTTTTTTGTTTGCTGAAGTATTGCTGGGATGAAGGAATGTGGCAATGAGAGAAGATGTAAGAATAAAATGTCTGGGGTTACTGGCTTTTGGTCTGCAGTAGGAAGATTTTGGAATTAAATAGAAATCCATTGCAGTCATCCAAAAAATGTCCAGTGACATTCAGAAACATCTCTGGAGGCTGCATCCTAGGATGTACTTTAAGCTTCCTCTTCTTCTCTGATGGTAGTCTCTCACTACACTTCCAAAAATTACACTGATTTCTGTTGCATTGCCCATCTCCAGGGAAATACCAAAGTTTCAGTACAACTAGGTCTTCCTTCAGCATGTTATGTGTGCTTGTCTTCATTGCAGTTCACAACAAGAATACCAATGGGAAAATAAATAAAGAAACAGACAGAGAAGAGAGCATTATTGGCTTCCTCAGAGGTGTCCCAAATCTGTTAAAAATTCTCTCAGTTGTGGTACTGTGCGTGGCGATTCCTTTGTAAATATCTCTGACCCCAAAGTCCATATTTCATGATGCTAATACTACACCCGTGGTAAGTACTCTAAGCATGATGTGCATGTAATTGCCACTGTGGCAAAATATTGAGCTGGATGTGTGGGTCCTAAGGATAGGCTGGAAATGGAGAGTAGCAGATTTAAATTCTGTTTTCAGCTCTGCCAGGTTTTTTTTTTTTTTTTTTTTTTTTTTTTTTTTTTTTTTTTAATGAGATAAAACATTTAGACAGGAGCCTAAGAACAGTGTGCTTCTGAAGAGTAGCATTAAAACCAAAAAACCTTACAGTGTTAGAAAAAGTGTTGCAGATCTTACAGGGAGTGACATTGATAAAAATACTGTATGTGAGATTATGACATAACATATACCTAAAAGTGAGTGTGCTTCTTTAAGTGAAGTCTATCTTTTTTCTGAATTAGAGTCTGAGGGAGATCAGGTATTTGCAAAAGGCACATGAAAGGAAAGAGAGCTGAGAGAGAGAGCCACATGGAAACGTGCTGCAACCCCTTGCTGCATGGAGCAGCCTTGGACTCTTGAGGGCACAACAAAGACCTTTGAACAGTGACAGATAACATCTGCCCTGGCTCATCTCACCCATCGAGGGAGACTCCTTCCAAAAAATTGGTCGCTTGCTGTCATGGAGGCAGGGAATTACAGTGTCCCACTCTGCCCACCAGAGAAAAGAAAGATTTATTCATGGATTAGTTCACTGGGCTGCTGATATGTGGGGTCAGATAAAGAGACTTTTGCTTGAACCAGCCCTTGGTAGACAGCTTTGCTTTGGCTTTCAAACACATAGGCATCCTTCCGCCTTTCAGGAGTGGATGCAATGGGTATCAGTACAGTTTTTGTTGCTCTTCTACACATTCTTACCTTCCTTCACACTCTCTAGAGCAGCAGAAAATTGGTGAGGAAGGTCAAGTAATCCCTTGCTGCTTACTGGGTGAAATGGATGAAAAGAAGTAATTTTAAGCAGTATAGCAGCTGGTCTGTCTGTCTTCCTTGCTGACAATAGCTACATACATTTCTGTGCTCTTAGTAGAAAGCCTCTATGAAATTGAAAAAACCACTTAGTCAAGGGAGAACGTGAGTGAAGATCAGAGTTGTTTTGCTATGTCAGGACTGGTAGATGCTAAAAGGTTGGGGTTTAGAGCCAAAAGAAGATCGGCTGGTAGTAAAAACAGTTCAATAGTAGTTATTGGCCAGCCCAAGCATGGAGTTTCACAAGGTGTCATGATCATGAATCAGAGTCTTTAGTCATCAGGTTGGTCGCAGCAGCACCCAGCACAGGGCCATGGGCAGGAGGAGGGATGTTCTTCCTCTTGCATCACACAATCCTTTGGGGTGGCTCTTCTGATCTCTTACTCTTACATTGGCTTTGATTTCTCCTTGTTTGCACTGCGTGCTGCCAGGGAGCTACAGTTGGGTTTTGCTATCTCTCTGAGAAACACTGCTAAACTGCTTGCAGTGTCCTTGCTGATGCCAATGAGATGACTAGGCAGTCAGCGTTGAGCTGTTAGGTTGCTCTGGATTTCAGAGAGAGCAAGCAGTTTCATGGGTGAGTTCAGATTTCATCACAGATTTCCGCAGAGATGAGAGAAGAGCACCCTTTCCATTTTGGCTCTTCCCAGAAGCTCCCTCACTGTGACCATCCAGTCCCTCTGCAAATGCTGTTTTCAGTGTCCTCTTAGCTGGTTGCTCATCTGTTAGCAGAATAAAGCAGCAGATGTACTACTGAACTTGAAATTCTGTCCTGCACAATTTCCAAACCCTGGATTGCTTATGTCTCTCATCCATTAATGAGAGATGACACATTCACACATTCAGATGAACATTTCCTTCTGAAAATAGTGAATGCTTTTTATTTGTCTTTAAAAAAGCCCATGCACAATTTGCAATACTTGTTTTTATTTTTAATGAATGACTGAACCACGGCCAACAACGTTCCTGTAATTTTAACTGAGTGGCAGCAGAAGTTGTAAGAGAGATGCTGCTGATGCCAGTTGGGCTATAAGTTTTATGTCTACTAACAAAGTTTGCTTGTTTTCTGGCAGTCTCTGACACATACACTTCAGTCAATCATTGTAAAATGCCTAATAACAGATGTGGCAATTAAGCTGAAGAATTCTGTCTCTCTTTTAATTTTTATTACAGAGAATAACAAAGTACCTCATTAAACCCACCATCACAGAGATTTTTTAAATTTGGCATACAAATGCCTGCAAAAATTAGATCTCTGAATAAGATACTTACTAAGGTGCTTTGTCAGACAATGCTATGAATAGACCATTTTTGTAATGACAGATACGTGCTTGTGCTACTGCTGTCCTTTTACAACCCATACTGCAAAGAGGTACAGGTTTAAAGAAGGCAACATGTGTCCTGAAGGGTAACATTTTAAGGGATTTAGGGCCTTGTGCTCAAGTTAATAAAAATGTGGTCTTGATTCTTCTGGGTTCAAGTTACACTGCCTTCAGCTGGAATTAGCATCAGACATTTAGGAAAGTTTCAGATAACCTGTAACCAAAGTATATTAACATATTTTAATAAGAGAAATCATCTTGAAAAAATATATTAATTGCAACCAAAAAAAGTCTTCTTTTGATTGTTGGAGCTTCTAGGGCATTTGGCTTCATTAGTTCATTTTAATGATGTACTAAGCACTCTTTTGAAAGAAGAGTCTAAGTCATCATTAAATTAATTTAAGAATTTAATGATTTTATATGTCTTAAAAATTATGGTAAGAAAATTGAAGCTGGTATAAATCAGAACTGGAAACTTTGATATGGAATTACTCTTTTAGTATCAAAGTGGTTTTATGCATGAAATACAAAGTTGTTTTCTTTGTCACTGTTGGAAAGAACACGTTTTTTTACTGCCCATCACAATTGTTGGTAGTATTTTTATTTCTTAGAAGTATTATCTTTTCACTGAAGTGCAGTTTCTTGTCTTACAGGATTCAACTATTTATCTAGGAGTACACAGAATCTGTCAGTCCCTGTGAACATTTACTTGCACATATATATATATATGCACCACTGTGCATGCACACACACATGCACACACAGAAAACCTGCAGACACCATTAGCACCTGGCAAGCTGAATATCTCCCTAGGAGTACGTTTTTTCGCTGCTAACAGGGAGACTAAGCACTAAAACTACAGAAATGCAAACATGATTGTAAGTTTATAGAGACACCAATTTGATAGATGGACCACTCGGTGGAAAAAGAACTGGCTGGATGGCCGCACGCAAAGAATGGTGGTCAATGGCTCAAACTCCAGCTGGCGACCAGTAACGAGTGGTGTCCCTCAGGGATTGATGTTGGGACCGGTCTTGTTCAACATCTTTGTCAGTGACATGGACAGTGGGATTGAGTGCGCCCTCAGCAAGTTTGCCGATGACACCAAGCTGTGTGGTTCGGTTGATACACTAGAGGGAAGGGATGCCATCCAGAGGGACCTCGACACGCTTGTGAGGTGGGACTATGCCAATCTCATGAAGTTCAAGCATGCTACAGGTTGGGCAGAGAAGAGATTCAGAGCAGCCCTGTGGAGAAGGACTTGGGGTGTTGGTGAATGAGAAACTTATCATAAGCTGGCTTCAGTGTGCACTCACAGCCCAGAAAGCTAACCATATCCCGGGCTGCATTAAGAGGAGCGTGACCAGCAGGTTGAAGGAAATGATCCTGCCCCTCTACTCTGCTCTTGTGAGACCTCACTTGGAGTATTGTGTGCAGTTCTGGTGTCCTCAACATAAAAAGGACATGGAACTGTTGGAACAAGTCCAGAGGAGGGCCACGAGGATGATCAGGGGACTGGAGCACCTCCCGTATGGAGACAGGCTGAGAAAGTTGGGGCTGTTCAGCCTGGAGAAGAGAAGGCTGCGTGGAGACCTCATAGCAGCCTTCCAGTATCTGAAGGGGGCCTACAATGATGCTGGGGAGGGACTGTTCATCAGGGAGTGTAGTGACAGGACAAGGGGTAACGGGTTCAAACTTAAACAGGGGAAGTTTGGATTGGATATAAGGAAGAAATTCTTTACTGTTAGGGTGGTGAGGCACTGGAATGGGTTGCCGGGGAAGTGTGGATGCTCCATGCCTGGCGGTGTTCAAGGCCAGGTTGGATGAGGCCTTGGGTGGCATGGTTTAGTGTGAGGTGTGCGTGAGGTGTCCCTGCCCATGGCAGGGGGGTTGGAACTAGATGATCTTAAGATCCTTTCTAACCCTAACTATTCTATGATTCTATGATTGAGTTCAGGTGTCTTAAATGTTCAGCTACTCCTTAACCTGTTGATCATACTATGTCAGTAAATATTACGGGCTACAGGTGGGATAATGAGACCAAATTGTCACCCTGTAATGTCAGGGAGCAGAGCAGATCAAACAAGCTAGGTAAGTAAAGGTGGAGGAGAAGGCTCCCAGAGAAAAGCATTGTTTACATTACTACATATTCTTAGAATCGTTATGAAAGGTGTAGAGTTAGAATAAAACTGAAGTCTTGCCCCACTTCTCCTGGAGCAGTAGCAATGAATATACAGCTGCTGAAAGTGTAAATGGATACAGTATGATCACTTGATGGCATCGCGTTAAGGCCTTCAGCAGTAGTAAATTAACTGTGGTAGAGACAGGGAGATGGGTGAGAAATGAAATGAGTTGGTGGGAAGATGGTTCTGGTCTTGCATGTGTTGTTCTGTAGAGCTCCTTCCATTTATTCCAATTAGTAGCAACTCCAAAAGATGCACTGAAAGAATATTGCAGTGTTGTTGAGCTAGTTTACGGAAAACCAGAGTCTTATATGTTGCTCACTTAATAGGATGGCCTCATCAGGTTATAGTGTCTCACTGACAGGTATTCAGTGCAGGATTCCCTTTGACTTTAGTGGGAATAGGATTTGTCCCTTTAACTGTGGTTAAAAAACTAGAATTGACCACTCTTTCTCAGTTTTGCATTATGGTTTTCCATTTTCCCCTTTGAGGAAAGAATGCAGGAATACTACATTCATTCTAACCTTTGTAAATGCCAAAATAAAACATGGAAGAATTGAATGAATGAATGAAGTGTCAAAGAAAACACTTATGGGCTCCCCGTTCTTCTACCAGAATGTTTTGGATTTACTGGGAGAGAGGGTGGAGGGGAAAGCTCATGCAATGAATCATAGGTGCTTTGAACTAGATTGCTGGAAGTAGAAAAGAAAAGCTGGTAAGTAATGCATTGAAATGTTCAGAAGCTTTAAAATGAGATGGCATCAGAGTTAATTAACTTTTTTTTTCCAAAAAAAGATAATTTGAAAATGGACGTTTTTAACAAAATATTTTGATAAGGATGTACACAGTAAATGAAATGCTCAGTCTAAATCATGAGAATAGGAGCTAACTGGAATAACAACTTTTATTTTCTGTGGGCATTATATGCAAAAGAGCATTTCCTTGCACAATATACAAAGATAAACATACTGAAACAGTGTTACCAACAAATTTGTTCACAAATTTTAACAACATGGTATCAGAAGATGTAAAAAAATGAAGGTGTTCATATGGCTGATTTTCATAATGGAAGGGTTCTGTGAAAGGCTGTGACAAGTGTGGGGAGCTGCAGACTGAAGAGTTTGCCAATAATAATGGAGGCTGTGTCTGGGAAAGGGAAGAATCTAATGTATGATGGAAATGTATATGGAGAAAAAGAATGTGTATGTAATGGGGGAAGAAAAGAAACAGAGGCTGTCTTTGAAGAGAGATGAATCAAGAAAGTAGAAGACATTTAAAGGAAGTCAGGCCCATTTGAAATGGACCCTAAATTACATAGGAAGCTAAAGGAATTGTCTGAATCTGGTGATTGTACTCGTTTACATGCTGGCAATAAACTGGAAGTGGCACAGTGTCTGGAAGGTTGATACTTGACATAATAGGAAAAGAGGGGTTACAAAAGCTACAGTCAAGAGAGGGGAAAACCATGAATGAAACTTTCCGCAGCAGTGAAACCAGGGCATTGTTGTATTTAGGCAACCACAGGATTGTCCCGGGCAACTTGTCAGCAACCACAGAGTTTTCACAGTTGTATCCATGAATACAATATCCTTTCTTATGATTCCCAATGAAAAAATGAAATAGCAGATGTCTGGGGGTGTTGTCTGCTTATGGGACTGGTAAAAAATCAATCCAGATTTCTCATGTCCTGCCAGTTAACATCTAACTTGAGAAATAACTTTTCTTAAACATATGTATGCAGCCATTTTTACTCTAAAGCCTTCTAGACTTCACCTGCACTAGTAAAACTCCCCTGGAATTAATATAAAATACCACTTGTTCAGTAAGTTGATTAAGAAGAAAAGGGCAAGAGGGGGGAAAAGAAGCCTGTGTGGATATGATTTTTGTATCATGTCCTATATCATGTAGCCTTTCTTAAGATATGTGTTACTTGCTTTCACTACTGACTGTTCACTGACAACAGCTACCCTGGAAAGATGCCCAGGGCTGATAGGTGCCATCTGTGCGCAGGGTGAAGGCTGCTGGTGCCTGCATCAGTAGCTTTGTCCCAGCTGGGTGAGTCACCAGGCAGCCCCTGGCTCCTGCATGTCTCTGCATCCCACCACTGTTTTCTTCCAAAATGTGGCCTGTGGCTTCCCTGGGAGCAGCTGGCCAGCCCCGGGGCAGTCTGCAGCTGTGGGGAGGGGCTGGAAGGGGAGGAGGAAGACACTGAAGGTCTGACTGGAGGTTGCAGACAACAAACAGCTGCAATAGTTCATTGGCAAACAGGCAGTCATCTGGGGAATGGCAACCTCCAAAGATCTACACACACTGAAGAGATGATTGAGGGTGGCCTTTCTAAAACAGGCTGCTGTATGCCATTCCCTGCAAGTGGAAGAGGATCTACTCTTGGCTTCAAGTTGTCCTGCAGTGACAAGGAAGACATTGCCATTACCCCAAAATATGACTTTGAGGCAATGCTACCACCTACAATACAGACACATCTTGTGCAGATTCTCAGTGGTCTGTCTTTATAAAATCGGTTTATTATAAATCCTTTTTAGAAAAAGTTTCCTTTTATTTCTCCTTTCTCACCTCACGGATAGCTTTTCTGTTCCAGCACTTACTCATTTCATTATTTGTCTTGAGATGAAGCAGTGTTAAGCATCTTGAGGAATTTCCCAGGTTTTTTTTGGTCTGAGAGTCTGAAGCAATAAAATATTGCTCTTTAATGCCCAGACCAGAAATACATAATAAGTATACTACATGGTTCACCTGAAGTGTCTTGTGTAAAAGAAGTATATCAGGGTTTATGTTCTTGCTGTTATTTCATCTTCTAAAAGTGTGCTTTTCTGATGCTTTGATTTGGATTCTAGACAGCCTTAACTGTCTTATTTGGTAACTTCTAATCTGAATGGAACATAACTGAATAATCTTTTGGTTTAGTCAAAAGATTTTTGTTAACAGTTCATCCTATTGACTTCCATGTAAATAAACACACAGTACCATGTGCTGTAAATAACCTTAATGATCACAGGTTTGCTTGTTCAAGACCTATACTAGTTATCTGCCTGGAAAAAAAAAAAATCTTTCAATGTGAACAGTGCTCTGATTTAGTGGACAATGACAGCTACAGTGAAGTGACCCCATGCTTGTGATGTTGGCAGCCTGTCTTTGGGGAATAATAATGAGTCCATCTCCAAAGGATCTGGCATGCTGGCATTTGTCTTTACTATGCCTCCTTGCCTTGTGCAAACTTGACTTCTACTGAACTTTCTTTCCCTCCCCTTTCAATACTGATTTGAGGGAGAAGAGGACTGATCAATGGATGTATCTTCCCTGCCAGTTTAGTGTCTATAGAAACTCTCACTGTATCATGAGGGGGTTGCATGGCAGTAAGTGAGATTAGTGGGCCAAAAGGAGTCTTGCTTTTCAAGAGGCCACAAGTTCCTAGGGAAACTCTCATCTGATCTTTTACAGTAAGAAAAAATCTTGTAAAAGGTACTGCTGAGTGACTTGCAAGCGAATACAGAGTCCTTGAGGACCCTGTTTGTGTTGGTTGTGCAATACTGCTGTGCTTTTGGGTCTGTACTGCAGCATGATGCTGGGATGTGCAGTGCTATGAAGGGATCAGCCATCTGGGACTGTGCCGTGGCGCTGGGTTACTTTGCTAGTATGAGGCTAGATATTTGATGAGAGTCAGAGATTTCTGGTTTGTCCATTTTTTGGAATTGCTGTATTTCATTTTGGAAGTGGAACTGTCCTTATAATTGCAGTCCAAAAGGTTGACACTTAGAAAACAATATATAGTGTAATGGCTCCCAACCTCTCCAGGCTTCCTCCTGAAAGTTTTCCTGTTAAGTAGTAGATTAACAGGTGCTCTCTGTTATTTAAGAGCAGATCATGTACATGCATTTTTATTTAGAAGGAATGGTACAGGTATGCAGCCTGTGAAATGATAACGTTGCTTAAAGGATCGTGATGCCATAGCTTTCAAACCAGGTATTTCCACGACTTATGGGTGAATAAAGCTGGCTGTCTTCCATACTTGTGGGTTATCAGGGGGTTTACTGGGACTTGAGAGTTCAAGAATTCTTCACTTCTGTAAACTCCAGTTTAAATGATCACTGGATTTGGGAATTACTGGGGATAAGGCCAGAACACATACACAAACATTGTGATTACATAAACCTAATTTTCTTAGAAATATCTGATAGTTAGACAGAAAAATAAAAATTATCTGATCTACTAATTGAAGAAAAATGGCAATTCATTAATGATTTATTTTTGTTAGTAACATGGCACTTTGAAAATGTAGAAGTGTATCTGTCTCCATGAAAGGGACTTGCTCTAACCCACTTAGCCTCTGTTTTAGTTATTCTTCAGGTACCAGTCTAAATTGTTTTTCCATTTCATAGCATCATAGAATCATAGAATACTTAGGGTTGGAAAGGACCTTAAGATCATCTAGTTCCAACTCCCCTGCCCTGGGCAGGGACACCTCACATTTCATGCACTTAGTCCATTTTAAATACCTTTGGACTCTTCAAACGTGTTAGTTTGCTTCACTTTGAATCTCAGTAACTAACGAATTTGAGACTTTGTCTGCATTGTAACTGTTTTTGAGTGATTTAGGGGTACTTTCTTTCTCATGCAAGACTGGCTAGTGTTTGGGAAGGGAGGCCTGGCATGCTGCTGCATTGCCTTGTGTGCCTAAACTTAATTGACATAAATGGCTGCCACCCTCTAAGAGATCTTGGGAGTGAAAAAGCTTGCAGAAGAATAAACATATGAAGAGGATAACGGGAAGGACTATTTTGTGTGGTGTAGTATGAAATAAGGAAATTAATAGTATATTTTGAAGGAGAGCCCAGTGATTGGGTTATTATTGTTTGTGGCTAGTCATACATTTAGGTACTTCATCAGCCAGTTTAGGGTCTTTATGATAAAGCTCCTATTCAGTTTCATTCATATTTGGTTTATGAGTGAGGTTTCATGTGACATGGCATCAAACTGATTTACTGATTTCCAAAGGAAAAACGCCTTCTGCTCTGCACCCATTAATTCTCTAATGTAATCAATAAAAGCAATCAGTTCTTTCCACGGAAGTTAACATGGGACTAATCATCATTGACAAGATTAGGTCAGATTCAAATTTTGCTGTGCCTGACATCGATAGTGTATAGGAGGATTTTATAAACAAACCGTGCCTCTGATAGAGGAGCTGAAACTCAGGACTGAGAAGAGTGTAGTGCTATGAAAAACATTGCGTAGAAAGTGAAGGACCAAACAAATCTTTCCTGGAAAATCTTGAGGAAAAATTCTGGGGCCATGATTTCCAGTTTAAGGTAGCAATCACAAAATCTGTTATGGGATGCTGGCTTGATCATGCTCTGGAGAGCATGCAGACAAGGGCATCAGCCGTGGGCTCTGCAGTAACAACTGTGTTGTTTACAGTTCAGTCTGGAAATTTAACTGTGATGGACAGAATGAAGATTTTTTAAAATAACATTTGCAGTACATGCTGGTGAATGCAACGTACTGTAATTAAGACTAGCCCATGGGATTACAGCCCAGAGAGCTGTTCAACGTACTCATCATCAACGTACTCAGCATCACTGCAGAAAGCAGAAATACGTCAAGTAAAACCATACAGGTACCATGACAGAATACGGAAAGTACTATTCTGTAGTTCATCTTTTAACTAACTGGCATATTGCTGCTGCATTTTTTATGTTGCATTGGTAAAAATGCTTTTGCAACTGTAATGAGAAAGCTACATCAGCATTTCCCTTGATCTTGGGTCTATTATGTCATGTTAGCAACTGCATCGTACTATTCTCTGTTGCTCATGCAGTTCTAATCCTGCTTAATTCACCAGCACCCTTTGATTTTGCTGACCCAAAAGTACTTGGCTCTCAGCCTTGAGCAGTCTTCACTTCTTTTCCATTTTGCATCGTTTTGTCTTCCCTGATCCCCCAGTTCCACTTGTATTTACCTTTTGTTAGGACAAATCTGAGGGAGAGCTGAGTGTCCAGAGATTTGCTTGTTGCTCTGCTGTGGGTAGGTGGAGAGATTAATTTGTAACTGCGTCTCAGTTTTCATTGATTGAAGGAGAAGCATTTGTTTGCCTTTTATAGTTGCCTACTCTCTCTGGTTTTGATGCTGACTTCTATAGGAAAAGAAACAAACCAAAACAATATATGTGCAAAGCTGTTTACATATTTAGTAGTGGCAGAGAAAGTGCCTACAAATTTCAGGTGATGTGTAGTAATGGTTAACTGTTTGTGTTTGTATGGTGCACATACAGGCTTTTTCAACTGCTTACTAGCGAGACAAATGCAGTTTCTGTAGTTACTGCCATTAAAATGTATTTTAGGAGACTTATAGGAGTATGGTTTTGGGATACCTGCATACCTGTTACTCCATTTTAAAATGAGCTTGTTAGTAATTATACTATGCCTTAGGATGATCAGGTTAATTTTTTTATATGACTTATTGGTGACTATTTATATCTTCCTTTGATGTAATAGGCATATAATGAGTTAATATTCCTTCATCAGATTACAAAGTTTTAGGGAAGTAGTCTGTGGTTGCTTCATGCAGCTGCAGTGCTTTCCTGTCAACATTTTTAAAACATGGGCCTGCCTTAAAGTCTAGGGAAACAGAGAAGTCTGTAAGCTAAACAGACCTCTTAGTTTAGAACTGTCAGAACCTTCCGAACAGAACCTTCCTTAAAGATCATGCCTAAATGAAAATAACGATGGAGCTTTGCCAACTAAAGTTTTTCCTCAAATAGTATAAAAAATGTTAGGATGATAAGATTTTTAGCGTTCTGTTAAGACATATGTCTTAACATATGTCTTCTCTTAAGACATATGTCTTAACAATGGAAGAAAGACCTGGCAGTAAACCGCTGTGGGCTAGTTTGAATTTGTTGTGTGTTCAGTTGGATTGTAAAGTCAGAGACTTCACCTGTGCTTAAGGGGGTCGTACACTTTGGTTAACACTCAAAATGATGGAAAAATGTATTTTGCTCACTCCAGTATGAAGCTTAAAAAAGTCTGTTTTTTTTCTTTGCCCCCTGTATATGCAAACATGTTGCTGGATATTGGAGAGTATTTTGGGGACAACCATTTGCTGCTTTGAAGTTCTTTTTCATGGAGATTAACAGTGCTACTCATGGTAGAAAGCTCAATGCCTGGTACCAAAATTCCTGTTTACTGCTCAGGAACATAAATTATACAATGTGATGTAGGAGGTCAGAGGAGTTTTCAGTTTTAGCATGAGGTATATACTCTCTCATGCATATGCTGATCACTAATTTGCATACGGAATGCATTCTGCAACGTAGCATTTTCAGTACTCAAACCACAGGTTCTATGGTATATATAGGTAGTGAAGATACTGATGCATTATTGAGTGACATAAGCAATATATAATATGAAAAGTGAGTCTCTGAACAGGGTATCTTGTTGCAAACTGTAGACAGCAAGAGTTAAATGAGTCATCTACATTTTTTATTGCTAATATAAACATTTTAGCAATGCTAATCAGTTGTACTGATTTTCTGTTTTGATTTTCCTTAATAATTAAGCCAAAGATTTGGAATGCAATCAAGTTTTACACTAGGGGGTTCATGCAAATGATTTTTTTTAAATATAATTTTCTTTTAAATTTTGTTAAGTGCATCCAAATAGGAAAGTTGCTGAAGTTGAGAATTAAAGAAAAAAAGGAAATGCAGTTTACAGTCTGCATAATCAAAGTGACTATTCTCAATGAGGGAAATCACCACTTTGTTGAAATTATTAGCTGAAAACACAGCTGCTTTTACTGCTTTTTAAACAACTGCACACTAACTACTTTGCTATGCAGTGTGCATGGAGAGAAACAGTTACAGACCATGAAATGTCTTTCAGCAGCTCTGATTTTTCAAGAGGGATTTAGCAAAATGGGATTATCTCTGTATACTCAGGTACCTTATATATAATAGTTTCTTTTTGTAAGCTTTTCTTATGTTGACTTCTGAAGAAGATATTGTAAAGTAAGACTATTTCATCTGTCTCCCCCCCCTTTTTTTTTTCCTATGGCCCAGCAGACATTTTCTCTTAGAATAAAGTTATTGGTGTGGTTTCCTTTATTCTGTTCCATAATATTTAAAGTAAGAAATTTCTACTTCTGATGAATTAACTTTGTTAAAAATACTTGTATTATTTGAAGCCAGACATATTATTAGAATTTATTTTCTTAACTACAGATTAGACTCAATGATATCTTTTTTTTTTTTTTTTTTTAATCTCTGTAGCCACATACTGTTAAATTTGTGAAAACGAGGATATAAAGTCAAATATTCACTGAAAGGGAAATGTAGCAGTTTAAGTTGTTACAAATTACCTTCTACTAGGATTCAATCTGGCATTTGTGGATTAATGGCAGGTTGGATTAAAAGTATTTCAATATGCAAACTAAAATTGTTTGCTTGAAAAGAAAGATGGAACTAGCCAGAGTGCTAGGACAATATTTTAGATTCTTATGTTATTACTTTTTTATTAGCAAAGTGTTCAGTCTGTTTGGAAATTGTACAACTGGCAGAGGAGGGGGTATTTTTGCAAAACTATCTTGGGAATTCAGCTATTAAAAGCAGGATAATGTGAGGCTGTTAACAATGAAGAGTCATTTAGCCCTTTCCCTGATTAATTAATTTGTTTGCATGAAAATTACTGTATATATATAACATTAATGTTATTTAAGAAAAGAACCATGCCATTTTTTGCAAGTCATGACCTTGTATTGCACCTTCCAGTAGTGTAGCGTCTTGAAGTACTGATAAGTATTCATGCACATATATAATTTAATTTATATGTTTGCATTAAAAAATGAACACCACCACTCCCTGAGCCCTACAGAATATCTTGTACTGGATTTTGTTGCTCTGACTTGCATGTTTCCACATGATGCTGTTGCTTGGGTCCTGTAGGAAGGCAGTTTACGGAGATACCGAGATCAAGGTAGTGCCCAGGTGTTAAGAGTACAGCCTTTTCCAAGAAGACCCTGGGCATTACCTCTCCTTGGTGGCCTGGGCCCCAGGTGCTAGTGCTTCCTTAGGAAAGCCACATAGTGAAGGCAGTGTGTAATTTTGGGGAAGAGCTGTTTATGAAAGATGTTGCTTGAGGTGGAGTGTTATGTGGTGTTTTCAGGAGGCCAGTGTAGGCTGCAGGAGTTGGGGATGCTTCTGACAATGGAGTAGCACAGACCCCTCCTGTAAGTAATGTGCAGGATTTCTGGTGGTGTGTCATCAGCTGAACCTTTCTACTCTTGCTCTCTTGAGCAAATGTCGGCCTTTATTTTAAATTGTAGCTCTGTCATTTGGTGTGGACAAGCTGTCCACTAAACAGCCTCTGAGCGTGGCTTCCTGCAATTCGATGGGACAGTGGGACCTCTAAAATGTAGATTGTCCACCAGCTAACTGCCCTGACATTCATGTGAAACTACTTCATTTGGGTCCTTCCAAAATAGGCATGGTACTGCTACTGCTAGACAAGCAGTGTGTGTTTCTTGAAGTACCTTTTGCTTTATATCATATATATTGATTATATATGGGTCAACAGTTTTACCTCCTTTATAATTCGTATAATAACATATTATAAATATTTTTTCATACAGCCACCTTTTTGGAAAGATGATTCTTCACTTGAACTCCTTTTTTGGCTTCCCTGTCATACTCCTGTACCATTGGATGGGGACAACTTTATCTTTGAATCTGGAAGATCCCAATGTGTGTAGCCACTGGGAAAGGTAATATTTTCTTCTGGAAAATACATGACACGAATTCTGATTGTAATAATTTTGTTTTGTTTTACTTAGCACATTTCAAATGATTTAAAGCTTTTAGTTGAGTAATGAAGTGGGGAAAAAAAATTACTGCATAGGTAAGGTAAGTTCATGGATAAGTAAAAGATAATTTCATACTCAGCTGAAATGCAGTCATTTTTGCAGTAGGGTGTTAGGATACGAAAACCACTACAGTGGCACCAGCAGTGTTACACAACCATCTGGGTACAAGAAGTGAATAAAAATAGATTTTTCAATTTAAGTGAAAAGAAGCTTTTACATATGCAAAATATAATTAACCATATTGGAATTTGGCCAAAATTTGATTATGTTGATTCTTTCTTACTTAGTTTCTCATTCACAGAATCTGAATTAAGGTCTGGTTTGTGTTTGGGTGTTGTTTTGGGGTTTTTTTCTTTGTTTTTTTTATTTTTGATGTTCAGAGATTTTTGACGTACAGAAGGAAATTAATCAATTTAATTGGCCCATTCTTTCATCCAGTTTCACATGAATTGCACAACACAATGGGTAGGAGAGGTTGAGCTACAAGCATTTGCTGTATTTCTTTTCTTGCGTAAAGGTTATAGTAGTGAAATCCAGCCTTATGGTCTCGTTATTATTATTATTATGCGTTATTATTATTATTATGCATTATTATTATTATTATGATTGATCAACTAGTCCTTGAGACAGTTTTTATTATTATTATGTATTATTATTATTATTATGATTGATCAACTAGTCCTTGAGACAGTCTAACTGTTCACTTGAGGACATCAGTATTTCCTGCATTTATGGCAAACTGTATTATGGGTTTAATCACTGAGAGTGTTGCAAAGACACTATACTTTTGTTTGCAATTGTTATGGCTGAATCTTTGCAAAGAAAATAAAAAACTGCATTTACTTTTTAATAAAGTCTTTCCAAAAAAAAAACAACAACAACAAACAAACCACAACATTTCCCCAGGAATTTATTTGAGATTCATGTGAAGCATTAGGAGTCTCTGCCTCAACTGTTGTGTACAGTTTGGTTTATACAACAATGTGTATATGAAGTAGTTACCATACAAACCATACAAATATTTGCTTGCAGTATTCACCCCTATAGGCTTTGTTTACTGCTTTTAGTGATAAAAGCAGTTTTGAGGGAAGCTATAAGGTAGCAAAAGCAAAATGGGAAAAAAACCTCAAATACAACTATTTACATTGCATGATGCATTTTAAAACAAACTAATCAAGATGTACAGAAATCGAAATATACCTGGTGCATTTTATTGCATGAAGCTTTTCCTTCTGATTCCCAGGAGTAGGGAGGAACTCCAAGTAAACTTACTGAAACATTCATGCTGTAGCTCAGAACAAGCGACAAAGGTACATAAGTATGAAAGTATACATAAAAAAGTATGAAAGTATACATATTTCATACGTAAGTATGAGAGTGTACCCCAGGTACAAGCTATTTACTGCTGCTGTCACTGGTAGTGCTGTATGCTTTAAATAAATCTACCCCAGCCAGTAATAAATTGTTTTTTACAAATGAACCATGATCACAGCAAGAAGGGGGAGATTGTGCCCTGCCTCGAACAGAGAGCGCAGAGCCTCAGGCAGGATTGGCACCCCATCAATGTTTTGTCAGACTAGGTTGGACAGCTGGATGGATTAGCACTGCTTGCCTTCATTTGGACATAGGAAAAACAGGGAGTAAGTTCCAGGCAGTTAGAGTAAGTGGGTCTAGATATGTTTTCACTCAGTATAGGTGGTGACAGGAGGAAGAGGAGAGTGTGGCTGTTAGCCTGCAAAAGGTGGTAAGAGGTCAAAGAGGGTGTGAGTGAAAGCCAGATGGGCTACATACTTAGTATTTTGGCTGGTCCTGGGAATTAGTCCTACAGCAGGAACTTGCCATGCATTCCTCTATTTTCTAGCCCTCTTGTGCAATCAAGAACTGACTGATTGCCAGCACAATCAGCCTGCTGAAGAGTTTTGTAGGATGATTCAGTATTTTTCCCTTCTGCAACAGGGCTGTGTTCCTCTTCCTGCACTGACAACTTTAGAGGCTCTGGAGTTCAAAGTGTAGCTTCATTTCTAGGGCACTGTGCTTATAATTTGGCAGAAAATAATATAGTTTTTATGATAATAACAACATATATATATATATTGTATAATAGAAGAATCTTCATTTTCTGGCTCTTAACTAGTTTTCCAGCTATCCAGTGAGGTTAGTAAAAGTTTATTGCCACAGGAGAACATGTACTACATGCTACTTCAATTTGCTGCTCATTTGAGAGACAGGTGGTTTGGATTTTTTAGATTTAGGCTTACATTACTTTTCTTTAGATGTTTAGTAGTACCATTTTATCAAATGTATTACACAGTAGAGACATGATGGCTCTCTGAATAAACTTCTTTCTTTGCGTCATGGAAGAAAAACCTTTTAATTGATATCTTCTGTATTGTAAAGTTAGCTGGTTTGTGTTTTACTTGAATTTTCTGTGGGTTTTCGTTATTTTTTATTGTAATAGTTTGTTATATTTATTCCTTTCTGTACTAGGACTCTGTAAAAGACACTTAAATCAGACTTGCTTCATAATCTCTCTGCTTGCTCTCTTTCTCTCCCCAGTTACTCAGTTACAGTGCAAGAGTCATATCCACATCCTTTTGATCAAATTTACTACACCAGCTGTACTGACATCCTAAACTGGTTTAAGTGCACACGACACAGGTGATGTATAGTTGTTGATATTGTCCAACTGCTGATTTTATAGATATTTGTAAAGATTTTGTGTCTGGCAAACTCAAGCAGACGTAGGATGTCTTAGCTCTAGCGAGTAGTCTAACTGCTACAGTCTGTACCAACTGGAAGATGCTTGTCCAAGCAGCATCACGTATCAGCAGATTAGGAAGTAACATCCCATGAAGTGCTAACAGAAAACAGACAGTTTGAGAAAGAGCATGCAATGTACAAAATTAAATTCCTCAGACCCTGTGAGGTGTATTTGTAGAGAAATACCAGGTGAGACCTTTTGCTGCTTGCAACCTTACGTTCTGGGGCAAGTGTATGCTACTTGACAGGAAAATAAAATATTTGTTAAAGATAACTCCTTGTGCTTGCAGAAAGTAAGCAAGGGGCGAATGATTAAAAACTGGTGACAGCTATAAAAAGAATTTTCTCCAGAGAATGTCCTTATAAGTATTAACTGTCAGCAGTGGGAAAGGCTCCCTGGAGCACAACAGCTGGAGGAGACAGATCAGTACAGATAGTACGTAAAAAGCAGATACTGCATTCAAAGAGAGATTAGTTTTTTTTTTACCTATGACACTTACATACAAGCTGTTCTTTACTGGGAGTTCAGACTGTCTCAGATGTTGTGGAGATGTGTTTACTCATTGGTGGAGTACGTAGTCAGCAGCCAGCAGAGGCAGGATTGGAGATTTATGGACACAGTGAGGAGCAGAGAAGAGAGAATGGTGAGAGAGCCCACTTCTGATAAATACTACTTGCTCATGTCAGAAGGAAGATGTATTTTCTGCAGTTCGTGATGGGTTTATGTGCTGATACCTCTGTGTACTGCTCACCATTGCCCTGCAGGGCTGCATTTGACAAATCACAGCCATCCTCATGGCCAGAGGCATGCTGTGCTGCCAGCTGCCCAGGGGGCCCAAGGTCTCCTTTAGCCCTTCTGTCTCTTGCCTTAAAAAGGACTCTTCTTACAACATCTGTGCTTCAGAAAACCTGACTCACCCTTGGGAGGATGATCCCAAGAAGTGTTTCCCTCGGAAACTGATACCTACAATGATCCAGCAAACTGATTTGTATTGCCAGCCTTTAGCCTCCATAAAGAATGCTAATGGCAAAGGCAGTGATGCTCTGGTTTGCATATTAGTTAAGTAGTCAAAATCCTTAACAGTTTTCCCTGCTGTCTGGCCACCCACATACATAAGGCTTGTTGTGGAACAACTAGGACTCTTGAACTCAGCAACAGATAAATCAAGATCTCTTTGAACCTTTTTTTCTCTCCTCTTACTGATACCAGAAT